>NC_132878.1:72330458-74730458 GCF_030463535.1 Salminus brasiliensis
AGATCTTGTCTGGATCAGGACAGCTCTTGACTTCTTTATTAATAATGCAGAACACTTGCGGGTACAAAGTGTTGGAGAATGTGGTGGGAGACTCTTGATGGTTTTATGCCCAACAGACGGATGCGTTGGAGACTGGGGTTTCAGAGCACACTGGCAGATAAATCCTTTGTTTTGTTTCTACAAATAATTGCTCATAATTTACCTTTTTAATTGCCATTAATTGCAGATAAAACATGACTAATTTGTCACTAATGATGTGACTAATATTTGTCTAATCACAGTTTTGAATGTGAATCATTAAATCACTCTCTGCCTTATAATCACATTGTCAACAGTACACTGAATACACTGAATTTATGTGGAAATAATTTAGATTAATTACAATAATTACACTAAGAGCAGGTCAACACCATTAATTACACTGAAACTGGATCCACAACACTAATCAAACTAAAACCAGATCCAAAAAAGTATTCACTCTGAAACCAGATCTTTGCCATGAAACACACTGAATCCAGATCCAAACAAGAATTCACACTGAAATCAGATCTTTGCCATTAAACACACTGAATCCAGATCCAAACAAGAATTCACACTGAAATCAGATCTTTGCCATTAAACACACTGAATACAGATCCAAAACCGTATTCACACTGAAACCAGATCTTTGCTATTAAACACACTGAATCCAGATAAAAAAACATATTCACACTGAAATCAGATATTTGCCATTAAACACACTGAATCCAGATAAAAAAACATATTCACACTGAAATCAGATCTTTGCCATTAAACACACTGAATCCAGATCCAAAACCGTATTCACACTGAAACCAGATCTTTGCCATTAAACACACTGAATCCAGATCCAAAACCGTATTTACACTGAAACCAGATCTTTGCCATTAAACACACTGAATCCAGATCCAAAACCGTATTCACACTGAAACCAGATCTTTGCCATTAAACACACTGAATCCAGATCCAAAACCATATTCACACTGAAACAAGATCATTGCCATTAAACACACTGAATCCAGAAAAAAATATTCACATTGACACCAGATCCAGACCATAAGATTCATGAAGCACCTTCAGAATACAGATTTTATGTGGTAGATCTTAAAAAGCCACTTTCATGAAAAACTGTTGAAATTTAAGGCATAAAGAGAGGTTGGAAAATGGTTGTGTAGAGACATATTATGACCTACACCCTTTCAATGATTGTAGGTGGACCTATTGGATGTAGGACATGGACCCTTTAAAGAGTTCCTTCACTGTGCCTTTGACTGACACGAAAAGACGTACAGAGTGTAACTGTGTAAGCTAATTTGTATTGTTAGACACAAACCCAGCAATTACAACAACTCACAAAGGCATGACACACTTCATATGCCTCGCTGCCGTAGTGTGACGATTTAGTATGGTCTATTTGTAAACTGTTATTTCAGATTGATTCTCTGCATTCCGAGTTAGTATCTGTGCTAACTCTGTCTGAGAGAGCTTTAGGGCGAGAACAGCTGAACCGAAACATGTCTGACGTTAACCTTAAGATGTTTGATGTTAAAGATAATGAGAATCTTTATCTTCTAGAGTCTCAGACGTCTGTAAAGATTAGAATAATCCCACATCATTAAATATTGAATTATTTGTAATACTGCAGTAAATATTTGCAATAAAACTTAACAGACTTATTATTCAACTGTGAATACAAGCTAAATAATAATAATAATAATAATACAACTGCAGACCAGCCTATTACATATAAAGATTAGAGTTACATCAATGGTTATACTGCATGATTGAGGAAAGATTGTGTGGAGCCATTCAGAGAGAGAAAATAGCTCACCACTGAAGGTAAGACCCATCTACACTGATCTCTGAGAGATAATGCAATTCAGTCCAGCCTTAAATGTTGCGAGGTCAGGCAAACATGATCCCATTCAATTAGAGTGGTATAAATATTCAGCTATAATGAGAGACTGTAACACACACCTCAGTTTATATCACAATACCTACATTTAGAGTGTTATTAATATTCAACCCTAATGAGAGACTGTAACACACACCTCAGTTTATATCACAATACCTACATTTAGAGTGTTATTAATATTCAACACTAATGAGAGACTGTAACTCACACCTCAGTTTATATCACAATACCTACATTTAGAGTGTTATTATTATTCAACCCTAATGAGAGACCATAACACACACCTCAGTTTATATCACAATACCTACATTTAGAGTGTTATTAATATTCAACCCTAATGAGAGACCGTAACTCACGCCTCAGTTTATATCACAATACCTACATTTAGAGTGTTATTAATATTCAACCCTAATGAGAGACTGTAACACACACCTCAGTTTATATCACAATACCTACATTTAGAGTGTTATTAATATTCAACCCTAATGAGAGACTGTAACTCACGCCTCAGTTTATATCACAATACCTACATTTAGAGTGTTATTAATATTCAACCCTAATGAGAGACTGTAACTCACACCTCAGTTTATATCACAATACCTACATTTAGAGTGATATTAATATTCAACCCTAATGAGAGACTGTAACTCACACCTCAGTTTATATCACAATACCTACATTTAAAAACTACTTTAGCCCTCAATGAATTATTTAGTATCTACTAAGACTGTTGTCCCTAGAGTTTCAAAGGTTAAGTATTATACCAAATCCTTGCTATAGACCCCAAAGTCACGATGCTCTGCGTCTTTTTTCTCTCTGGAGGTGCTTTTCATTCATCTGTTCTGCCATCTGCATTAGCATGTGTTAGCACTGGCGGTACAGCAGCAGATGCTGGACTTTTTTTTAGTGAGGGAACATCAACTGAAGTGAATTCGTGGACTTTTATCTCACTAATTATGGAAATCATATGCCACAGATATTCTTTATCAGGAGCATGGATGCTGTTTTTTGGGTTCTTTTTACCGGAGGCTGTGTGTCGCCCATATTGAACAGAAGTGCTGTAATTTTATCACGACCTACAGTAGAGAAGGGAACATATGCCTTAACTATTCATCTCTAAGAGATCACTCTAGATAAGTCTTACCTTCAATGGTGAACTATTTCCTCTCTCTGCATGCAGCTACACTCTTCTGTGCAATCATTCCTCGAAGCCTCTGCCATGCAGATTAGGCTCCAGTGCAGCAACTAGAAAATCTACAGTACACTAGCCTGTATCATCACCAAACATAGTAAAATTGCTCCTCTTCATCTTACAGATTCTAATGTGGGATGGATTAAGATAATCTGCACTTTCCACACAGTTTCTCCAATTATTTTAGTGAACTTCAGGTCAGAAATAATCTAAATAAAATGTAATGCTATTAAAGGTTATAATATTTTGGGTGTTTTGTTCTAGTTTGACCCTTTGACCCACCAAAAGTAGTAGTAGTAGTTTAGGCCATGTGAAGCCATGTTGCTCTGAATAAAATAAAAGATTGTAGCTTCTCTCATTTAAACACTGCATTTAAAGTAATAGCATTAGCACCTTTGACAGACTGCACTAGAGCACTAATTTGTCTTTGGAGTTGAATTTGAGCAAATAAGATATAATAAATAATAATAATAATAATAATAATAATAATAATAATAATAATAAATAAATATAAACATAATAAAATATTTTAGTAATTTTTCAGCCTTCATTGAATTACAGTCTTTGCCATGGCCAGTTTAACTGAGGGTTAAAATAAATAGGGTGTAATCAGGTTCTTGATAGCTGGACCATTGAGCCCTGGCAGTAAACACATGAATCTTTTACGCAGTTATCTGATGCAGAGAGTGATGGCTATGCTTGGACAGGGCGGAGAGGGATGTGCTGGTATGGGCGATCATGGTTCTGCCTGAATGAAATACAACGGCAGCTTTTAGAAACCACAAACTACCATACATCTTTAGACTGTGTCTGCAGTGGCTGTACAGTCCTATACAGGAATGTTGCAGTGTGTATCAACTTGAATGTGATGCTACTTCCATATTGAATATATATAACATTATTTCTTGAATGTTTCGAAATATTTCAAGATCTAACAAAACACATAGATTCTTATTTACTGTGTTTCCTTTTGAACAAGAAAACACATGGATAGTAACATATCTCACAAATACACACAATACAAAAGTGCAAAGCAACACATGGTAGATATGATATGATTATATTGTGACATCCTAAGTTGAATGATCTACAAATAATTCAGAAATATCTGGATATAAGGTAATATAGCTTCAGTTGTTTTAAACAATTTTGTTCTCTAATTAATTTACGAAAAAAGGAAGATGGAGAAGGTGTCGTAAACTCATAAATAACTGAAGATTTTGGGTGCAGATGAATATTGATGGAAATATGGTGGGTACTGATGAATATGTATAGGAATAGGTAAGTATAGATGAACATGAACGGGAATAGGTGGGTACAGATGAACATGACTGGGAATAGGTGGGTACAGATGAATATAGATGGGGATAGGTGGGTACAGATGAATATGACTGGGAATAGGTGGGTACAGATGAATATGAATAGTGATAGCTGGGTATAGATGAATATGAATGGGAAAAGGTGGGTACAGATGAATATAGATGGGGATAGGTGGGAACAGATGAATATGAATAGGAAAAGGTGGGTACAGATGAATATGAATAGGAAAAGGTGGGTACAGATAACTATAGATGGGGATAGGTGGGTACAGATGAATATAGATGGGGATAGGTGGGTACAGATGAATATAGATGGGGATAGGTGGGTACAGATGAATATAGATGGGGATAGGTGGGTACAGTCAAGTCAAGTCAAGTCAAATTTATTTGTATAGCGCTTTGTCGTCACAAAGCAGCTTTACATAATTATTACTTAATAAAGAACAGAGACAGAGAAGAAAGAAGAAATAACATGAAGCGTCAAAGACCCCCGTGAGCAAGCCAACGGCGACAGTGGCAAGGAAAAACTCCCTCAGAGCTGGAGGAAGAAACCTTGGGAGGAACCAAGACTCACAAGGGGGACCCATCCTCCTCTGGCCAGACTGTTTTAAACATTAATGATAAAAATTACCAAACCAGGTACAACAGAAAGTTAATAGTTGTGATATTAATAGTGTCAGACAGGCACGAGTCCATCTAGGTTTCAGCACGGCCACCAAACAGGCAGCAGCGGCTGGCGGGTGAGCCATGGGTGGTGGCGGGTTGGGGGGGGGGACCCGCTGGCTGGACTGGTAGGTGGCAGCTGGTTAGATGCAGGTAGAGGGGACCTCAGCGGGCAATCTTCCTGCAGATCGGGCTGGGTGGCCATTTACTCGGGGAAGGTAAAGAGAGAGAAGTTAGTTCTACAGATGAACATGACTGGGAATAGATGGATAAAGATGAATGTGGATTGAAATAGATGGGGACAGATGGTATGAATGCCATTTAAATACTTTCAAAACAAAGAATAATAGTTCAAGGGTTGTGGCTCACAGTGACACTGGTGCTTGTCTCTGCATTACATTTACAGTATGATAACTCAGCAATCTAGATTTGTAGAAATGCAATGGATAGTTACGTTTACTTTGGTCACAGCTGCTGTCCTTGGCCTTAGTCAGTCTGGTAACACATCTCTCTCTCTCTCTCTCTCTCTCTCTCTCTGTCTCTCTCTCTCTCTCTCTCTCTCTCTCTCTCTCTCTCTCTCTCCTGCAGTCTCTCCCTCTCCTCCTGGGCTCAGTTGACCTTATTACTCTTCCACCTCTCTCTCTCTCTCTCTCTCTCTCTCTCTCTCTCTCTCTCTCTCTCTGTCTCTCTCCAGATAAATTGATGTAAGCAAATAAGATCTGTCTGTCTTTAATAAAACACACACTCTTTAGTCGGCTCAATAACTCACCTGTACGATAAACAAACACAGGTAGCACTCACAACAACAATGGCGGCATCAACAACAACAGCAACAACAAACACAGACTAATAAAAACAGTGGATACAGTTGCAATTGAAATCATTTAACCTAAGATTTTATAAAAATCTTTCAAAATGAGATTTTACTTCTCTTGACAAATACTGGCATGATTAATCTTCACGTCAGCATGTTATATATCAGACTTCATTTGTGAAATGTTTAATTTGTAGAAGATGAAGCTGGAGAGAAGCTCTTCGATCACCATAATCCTGTAAAGGCAGTGATGGAGTGAATGCATTTAATCTCTTAATTTGTGGATTGGGAATAGTATTGGGTTTAAATCACTCTAATGGTGTTTGAGATTAGACCGGGCTGGCCCCAGTGCAGCAGATCAGCCCATGTTATTGAGCTGTGATGGATTCAAACTGGAAAATTGAAAATTTTAAATTGAAAGAATGAACCTTCCTCGCTTTCGGGCTGGCCGCATGTCCCCACAGTGAGATTGAGCAGGAATTGAAGTGAAGGCTCACTGTTTTTCTGGGTTTCTGTAAAGGTCTCAGAGTGAACTGATATAGTTTTGGAGGTGCGACAGGTTGATCAAGCTGGAGACAGAGAAAGTATTTTAGAAAGGCTGGAGTTGCTGGATTTGTTCTATTCTTATGAATGCTGCCTGCAGCTGAATGAGAAGGAGCCAGAAAGCCAGAATTCTTTTGCTCGTGGGGCCGAATGCAATCAGGTTGTCACAACTGTGTATATCCTCTGTAGGAATATAAGGAATATAAACTGTTATTGAAAAACTCTAGAGGAATATAAACTGTTATTGCAGCGAAGGGGAACATACTCATTTAAGAAGAAATGCTGTAGGAGAAGGTATCTACAAACAGACTTTTGGACATACATATACAGTTTTAATTTGAGTTCCAGATTAGATTAGAGAGACTTCAAACACTGAGCAGCTTGTACTCCTATATTTGTCTTTGGAACACAACTTCCCTTGTGTGTTCCAACTTAAATTAAGTAGGGGGAATTATGATATAGCATACTTTCATGTGAGCTACTCTGCTTTACAACTGTATACTATGGCATTTTTTATAAGAGAGAGGGCTAGATTCATAAAAGCATGGTATTTAGATGATGTTCATAAAGTGACCATTGCTGTCTTTTTTACTGCTACTGTATTTCTCCATGTGATCTCAGTAATCAAAGACAACATAATAAAAAGTCCTACCAGTGAAGTGCTAATGAATATGAGAGCTCATTTAGTTGTATCTACCTAGATGCCACTGATTTTAAAAATGACAGATTCTACCAAAACTTAATAAAGTAAAAGCAGTTATACTGTGATAATAATATTTAAAAATAATCAACCTACAGCTTAATAAAATATGTTAAAGTTGAAGAGGTAGTTTTTAAATCAGCAGAATTGAATTCTCTGAAGACCTTGAGGGTTCCCCATTGCAGCAAAAGGTAAGAAAACTGAAAAGAGTATTTGCTCCCCTTTCCCTAATCCAACAGCTGCTTACAGTTTATTGGAACTTCTACAGCATGCCTGTTCATCATGATGTAGAAAGCCCAGTGTCTGAGCAGTGAACAAATTGGTGATATTTTCATGTTGGATGTCTGTGCACTCTATAGACAAGGAGGCCTGTTGTTTTTCTATTTAATTGCTGTAAAAGTTCCCAAAGGCATTGTGGCATAAATTTCATTTGGGCAGTCCAGACACGGCACACTGTTTAAAAGAAAAACAGCACAACTGCTGGCACTACAAGTGCCAACAGAAAAAGATCAACTGCCTTGTTTCCCCAGTGTTTATAGACTGCAGAGATTTTTGAGAGAAAAATAATGTAATGTACAGTCGAGTACAGTTTTGAGACATACATCATATTAATATTATATTATTCGATCATTGAGTTGAAAAGTTTACACCCACAAGTTTGGGTTAATGTTAATGTTTGATGGATACTTTTATGTAAAACTTTACACTGTTCTAAGGTGAATACCAATGGGTACATTGAGACCTGTGCATCAATTATGCAGAATTATGAAGAGGAACTAATTAGAATAATCTAAAATAGAGTACAGTTTAGATTGGCTTTTGCTGTTATTGCATTCTTCACAAAATAATTGAAAATAAATTATAATTATTATTATATTATAATAAATTCATTATTATTCTAAAAAGTAGAAAATTGGAAATATAAATGAAAACGACTTAATGAACTGGATACACTGATACAGGAGCACTTTGTAGTTCTGTAATTACAGACCATAGTCCATTTGTTCCTCTGCGTACTTTGTTTGTCTGAGCAGTGGTTGCTCAGCAGTTAGAGCTCCAGGTTATTGATGACAGGATTGTGGGTTTGATACCCGGGCTCGGCAAGCTGCCACTGTTGGGCCCTTGAGCAAGGCCCTTTACCATCTCTGCTCCCCGGGCGCTGGAGTTGACTGCCCACTGCTCTGCGTGTGTGTGTGCTTACTGCCCCTAGTTCACTAGTGTGTGTGTGTGTGTGTGTGTGTGTGTGTGTGTGTGTGTGTGTGTGTGTGTTCACTACCACAGATGGTCAAAATGCGGAAGACACATTTCGCTGTACATAGTACAGTGACAAATACGTGCACCTTGTTCTTCAGTGGTCAGGACCCCCCAGGATTGACCACCCCAGAGCAGCTATCATTTTTTTAGGTGGTGGGTCATTGTCAGCACTAAACTGACACTGACATGGTGGAGGCATTAATATGTTCTGCAGCAAGACATACTAAATGTAAAATGAAAAAATAAAAGCCACAACATTCAACAACTTCCCCAAAATCACAACACACACACACACATATACAGAGTTTAGTCTTTGGAATAAAATAATCCTTCCACCTATTACTGGTTGTGTGTGTCCATCTTAACTGCAGAAATGTGCAGAAGGGACATTTTCCCAGTACTTTTTGTTGATAGCTGTTGATGGAGATTGGCTGCTAGACGCTTCCTTGCAGAATTATTTCAAGAGGAATGATGATGCAACTGAGTCAACACTTTTCTATCCAATAAAACTGGATTAAAACACTTTGTGTGATATCTCCGACTGCCAGAAACGCCTTCAGTACATGTCACTAGTTAGAGCTCCAAAATAAAATACATCCAATATGTTTAGTCTGTTTATTAGATTCATTAGAAAGCAGTATATATATATATATATATATATATATATATATATATATATATATATATATATATATGAGAGCATTTTGATCAGTAATCAGCTGTTGCTTCTGCCTGGTTATAAAAAACTGCAGGCGTGGCACGCTGCTTCCTGCTGATCTAATTTGCTAAAGTAATCCGATCAGACTGAGGTGTTTGGCACGAGTTGATGCAGGCTAAGAGGAAGGAAACACTCGGTTTCTGAATTGCAGTGTTTTATCTTAGACTTATGCCACACTGCACAAAATGGTGCTTCAGCTTAAAAAAGTAACCTGACTGCCTTAAAGTTTAAGTGTATTTCACCTCTAGCGCTGAGTAAACAGAACAGTACCCTCAAAATGACTAAAAGCAAAATTGGTGTTAACAGAGAAATCGAGAAAAGCACTCGATGGGATATCAGAGGGCGAAAAGGAATTTGATCCTACAACAAATCTGCATAGTTCTAAATGGGAATGGATAGGCATAGATTGAAATGGATTGATATGAATAGGTATTGATGGGTATGAATGGGTGGAATAGGTATGAATGGTTATAGATGGCAAGGGATGAGTATGGATGGGTAAATATGGGTATGATTGACTGGGAATGATAGGAATGGGTATGATTGGGTATAGATGAATACGACTGGATATGAATGGCTGTAGGTGTGTGGATGGTATGGATGGGTATAGATGGGTATGAATGGCTATTTGTGTGTGGATGGGTATTGATATGTGTAGATGGTAGGGATGGATCTGGATGGTATAGGTGGGTGTGTTGATGGATGTGATGTGAAATGGAGTCGATTTCAGCAGAAAATGTTGGATGGGATATTAAAGAGAAAAAAGAATGAATCTTATCTGGTCTTGCAACGAATCTGTCCTGAAACAGCACACAGTGTTTTTTTTTTAAGTTAAGGTTGTGTCACGTCTACTTAAGGGGCCCATATTCTACATTTGCCTTGCCATTTTATTGTTTACCCTGTGGTCCCCTTATCATTTTGTGAGGGTTTGTTTATGCATTTTCTATATGACTATTATCCAACCTTTCTTCATGTTTTTCCTTCCTGTTTTTTGCAACACATATGCATGTACACATGCAGCCCAATAGAACTTTACTGAAATATCTGCCATGACAGTATCATTTAACATGATATTTATATCTGCAGTCATACGAAAATAATATTATGACATTTGTTATTGTCATCAACACAAAATGGCGCTGTATTTTGTGGTACTGTATCAACGTCCATTCAGCATAAGCCTCCTGGCCTCCCGCCAGCAGGAATAGAGTGGTACCTCTCTCTCACACACACACACCACTCTTTCCACCAAGACCAAGCCTGTTTACACACACACACACACACACACACACACACACACACACACACATATATACACATGCTCACACACAGCATACTGCTTATCGGGCCTCAGCCTTCACTCATGGGGCATCCACAGTGTGGTTATCAGGCCCACAGAGCTCACCTAGAGAATTCAGACACACACACACACACACAAGACTAATTTAAGTCTAAACGTTTTTATCTCTCATTGCTGCTTCCTTTACCTTTCTTCTAGCAAAGCCAATTATCCCTCGCATCATGCTTAGGACTTACCATTCTAGCTGTCAGTTTGTGTGTGTGTGCACGTAAAGTTAGTCTTAGAAAATGTTTATATAGGTGCAGTAGATATGGTACATATATACACTCGCATCCTCTTTACATATTCAGCCTTTTACATACAGGGTGAAGCTTGTGACGTTAACTGGATCCATTCTTTCCACTAGCAGTGAAATGTTCCCTCTGCTACTGGCTGCAGCAGAAGCCCTTCATTATTTTGGATACAGAGAAATCGGCTACCTGAAAATGCTTTGCTGTCATGTAGGATTCTCCTGCTCTGTGGGCATGGATTATTTTAATCTTCAGAGTGCTAGGCAGCTGCTTGGAGGAGCTCATGGCTGCTGATTGTTGGGGAGGGTTTAAGGAGTCATTTTTTATATTTGCATTATCTTTTCTAACAATGACTGTTAACACACCATAGTACTAGTACACAAATGATTTTCTAAGGCCTTGATTAAACTGCCCTGAGATTTTAAAGTGCCTACATTTTTTGCATTATGCTCCTTTATTTTTTTTTTTTAATTGAGAAAAATATGTTTTATCTGTGTGTGTGTGTAAGAGAGAGAGAGAGAGAGAGAGAGAGAGAGAGAGAGAGAGAGTGATAGAGATAACTCAGCACAGTATTTTTCCTGCATTTTAAGGTTAATCTTCACTGTAATACCAGTGTCAGCATGGCTTCTGTCCAACACTTTCTCCTTGTTCTACCTTCTCTCTCTCTCTCTCTCTCTCTCTCTCTCTCTCTCTCTCTCTCTCTCTCTCTCTCTCTCTATCTTGTTCTGTTTTTCTGACTCTTTCAGTCTTCTCCCTCCCATTCTGTCCTTATCTCACCTTCATTCTTATTTTCTATGTGCACTTTCTCTTTGTCCCTCCACTCTGGCTTTCCTACTGTCTCTTTCAGTCTTCCTTTTCTCTTTCTATCCATATCTTACCTTTCATCTTCACTCTTTCTGTCTTTGTCTCTCTCTCTTCTTCTCACTGTCCCTATTTCACTCCCACTTTCTCTCTCTCTCTTGAGAAGCCCATGCAGATATCTCCTATAAAACACACACTGCCTTCCTCCATCTCTCTCTCTCTCTCTCTCTCTCTCTCTCTCTCTCTCTCTCTCTCTCTCTCTCTCTCTCTGTTTGTGAAGCTGGGTTATCTCAATACTGAAGCTTCTCTCAGATCTTCATGAAGAGACGCTGTCTTTTATTCTATTTCTAACTCTGTGTGTGTGTGTGTGTGTGTTATGTCATCTACTGTTTACCTGAAGCCAAATCCTTCACTGACTCGCAGGAAAACCTCGATCTAAGTAGATCTGTACACCATATGCTGAAAAGTAAGAGTCCACTTACTTTAAGCAGCACCCATTGCTGACACAGATGTTCTTTAAACTTTCGGTGTCACTGTTTCGCCTGTCGCTTAACATTGTTGCTTATCACTGTGAGCTATGAGACTTTAGCAGTACACACTGGCCAGTGTGGATGAGTGAACTGGCTGTTAAAAAAGAAATTAAAACTATGAACACAATAATTTAATGGACGTGTTTATTAATATGAGAAATTAAAGGACTGTATCTGCACAGCAAAGGGTGCAATCTGCGATCCACAGCTGAACCTGAGTGTCGTGGAGCCTTTACTGCACTTGAGCCCAATTCTTAGCTCCTGGCCTTTTGGTAAAGAGTTCCAGCGCTGACATCTGCAGCCACAATCCTTTCCTTCTCCATTTCTCCTAATTAGTTACTTAGTTCTGTCCGTAACCTCGCAATTGCAGAGATTTAGTCAGAAACCAGGCCTTTGATCAGTTTCCACCACTGTCGGCTTACCACTGTCAACATTCCAACTAAATTACCGCTAATGCTAATTAGCCAAGGCTATATCAGTGAAATAACAGATTTAGGCTCTTAAAAATGAAGATAATAGGAGAGTGCAGCTGGCTAAGCAGTTACTTTAACCTACCTCTCTTCTGGAGTCAGAGGCAAAACCTTCATTTAGGCCATTTTCTCAGTCTTGCCAACCAAAATCAGTCTTGATTTTCTTGACAATATAATGAAGGTGATCTAACAAAGTCCAACATTCATGGAGTTGAATTATGTGAGTGTCAGCAACTGTTACTTGTTACATGTTACTTTGTTTCCTTGTTTGGGAAAAAAAATAATGAGTTCTTACTGATCCAAACTGTGCATGCATGCTTGGGGGGAAAAGCACAGTTCACTCTACTGTAAAGGAAGCTTAGTGGATTTTTTTTATGTATTGATAGATACGTAAATGTGGTACCTTATAAATCATTCTCATTCTACACACTTTCACCAATCATGTTTGCACACTGTAACTCACATGGTGGCAGATGTAAACTAATAAAGCAAAAAAAAATAAATATACAAAAAACTAAAAAACAGTGAATTCCCATTTCGCCGGCAGAATGGCCACTGGGGGGCCTGCAGAAAAAGGTTAAGTATGAAAGCCTTCCCTTCTATACCACTGACATTTTCAGGGGCACATGGCACTTAGACAGAGACTCCTAAGTGCTCTCGCATTTGATTTTAGTCGGAGGTAATTTCGCTGTACGGCTGAAAGGCTTCTGGATGAGTGTGTTTGGATTGAGGCTGCGTATCGGAGTGTTTTAGGAGTGCTTTTAATCAAAGCCTGCTCTCCAGTGCTGAAAGCAGCTCAGAGTGACTGGGTTTAGCTGCACTTCATTCATAATCACGATGGCTCACTGCCCAGTCAGGTTAAAATCTCACTGAAATGTTACCCCATGTGAACTTCGAGCCTCTACGTCTGTGCGGTATATTTGCTTATTGAATAGTATTATGAGTGGCTTTTTGTGTGTCTCAGTCTTCATCTACTGTACATATTATTGCACTTTGTGTCACATTAGCGCTGTAAAGGTTAGTGTGTTAAAAAGACATGCACCAATACTTCTTAGTTTGACCCTTCAGTCCTTCTGTGTTAGTTTGGGCTGGAGCCCAGTTGCTCACGCTCTGAAGTTCGCACATTACTCGGACGGAATCTGTGATTGTAGCTTGTCTCGTTCAAACATGGCTTTTAAAGCGCTTTTAAAGAGACACCTTCAGCACTTTCGGCTAACTGTGCTGGACGGCGCAGGCGGGAGGCCTTTGCATAAATATGCTGCAGCAAACGAACAAAAGCAGCAGCATAGTGGCGCTCCAGTTCTACTCAAGAGCCTCCACTGTAGCAAGAACCTACAGACTGCATAAATGAGAGCGAGAATGAGAGCTGAACCCCTGACTCTACATATGATCGTTATGATCTATACACTCTATACAGAAAAGGGGTGGAACATGCAGCCACTGCTGCTCTCACCTGGACACTGGTGATTGGACACTGCAGTCATTCTGATGAAATCACAGGCTTTTCACGTTCAGGTTCAAAATAATGAATTATTAAGAGCAATAAATACATTCTGATGACACTTCTGTCTACTCATATACACTATGTACTGCAACACGATTAATTGTGAAAAAAAATAATTTTACAGCTGTAGTGTAGATCTAACTGCAGTAGAGACAGATCAGTGATGAAATGCTGAACAACATCACTGAATGTGTGTGTGTGTGTGTGTTAGTTTAACCTCTGTTAGCTGTATTGAGCTTGGTTGCTGACCATTAAGTATGCAGCTCCGCAAACATCAATTACAGTGAATGCTCCCATTGGGAATATTAATACCTTTTAAAGCAATGCTCCAGTGTTTTTCAACCTGATCACTGTTTGCTGCGTTTAAACCACACAGGCAATTACTAGACAATATTTTCAATGCAAATCCATGAGTAGAAAAAGTTTACTCAAATTGTTCGTGTAATTAAAGCCAGTGGGAAGATGCTTTAAGCTTTCGGTTCTTGTAGTAAAAAACAGGGTACTCACTGATTCTAGTCAACTAATGAAGCGAAGCTGAAATGCTGAAGTATGCCTTCAGTACATATTATTAACCTTGTGTGTGTGTGTTTTAGGACTGCACGATATGGACCAAAAAATGCGATGTGCAATTAAGTTGTTGCCATGGCAATGTGAGAGTTGTTGCCATGGCAGTGTGACTGGATGTGAAATGGAAATCTTGAAAATGTATGATTTGTCATTTCTATTTCCTGTGCCTTGTGTTTCTAGGTACTTAGCCGTGCAGCACACGTCTTTACAGGCTAGCTGCTAACCCAATTTGTCATCTTTTTCTACATTGGTGCTTTTTGAAGTGTAATGCCAGTGGTGCTTAGGTTGTAAGATATGGTTACAACCTAATACTTTATATTGCTACATGTTATACTGCAAATTTATCATGTGCCCATACAATAGTGTAAAGTGTCACATTTGTGTGATTCGACTGGTGTGGGTTGTTTTTTTGTTTTTTTTTTCAGTAGCAAACGCTAAAGTGATTTTGGTGCTAGAAAAACCTTCCCTTTCTGGGCAATGTGGGCAATTGCTGAGGAATCTTTAATTACCATTAAAACTAAAAACTAATCACTAAGCTGATTCATCAGGAGTGTACATTTTCTACAGGTTTAATTAACTAATTGTGACAGCCAGAATACATTATGTTGAGCTTTTAACTTGTGTTTATTAATAATGAAATAAATGTTGTGACAACATAAAAATATAATAAGGATGCACCATTATGAGAACTGATGATATCTAATAATTTGTAATATTCATTCTGGTCACTTTCTATATGTTAAATGTATCTAATAACCGCATATTTAAACATTAACAATCAATGCAATTATTGTATCAATTAATGATTCATTAAATAAACACAGGTGCATATTTTCTTTCTAATGTGATTACACATGTGTAATAGGGTGAAGGTAATTATGGTTATATGCTTTTCATATGCGTTAATGGTAGTTACTTGGTTATTAAAGGGATTTTATTGTGTAAATACATATTTATTAGTATCACTGACCCCTCCATGGAATGCAGAATGAATGAAATGCAGATATTTTAGTGGAGCAGTCCAGTGTCACCTCAACATTTCCCTCTTCTGGCATTCAATGAAAACATTGTTAAAAATCAGCTCCAGGTATTGCACACACCTAAACATCTGTCCAATTCTGCTGTTTTTCTGTAAACAATTAAATGCGGATACTGAAACCATTCCCATATCACTGTGCATCCATCAGTATAATGCATTGTCCAGCCCTGGAATGTGCTGTGCTGATTTTTAGGACTTTTGTTGTCCCCCCTGCCCACACAAACACTGTACAAGCTACTGCACAATATTGCTCTTCCTGCAGTTCCGTCTCTGATTGCCAAGCTCAATTAATCACACCAGCAGTGCGCTTTCGTTTATTATTTTTAGTCCTTGAAAATATACAGCCGTTCAGGGAGGGGGGAAATGGGAAGAGAGAGAAAGAAAGAGAAAGAAGAGGAGTGAAACTGGCCTGATAACGGTTCCGGGCCAGTGTGCTTCCCCAAGGCTTCTCCATATCTGAATATTCATTGAGTCGAGCAGAGCCTGCACCATTTGTTAGTGGACAACTATCGGTTTTTAACACGCGGCCGCAAAAATGGGCCAACAACTGCGGGTAGAGTCGTCTGGAAAGTGCCATATTCAGCAGGAAAAAGAAAGGAAAAATGGAATGCTTTACTGTTTCATGCAAGAGTGTCAGAATATATTCTTTCAATGTAGTTTCAGAGATGTTCCTCTAAACAGACATACTATTAATGCAAACAGGGTGTTGCATTTATTCATGAAGACACATGTATCTCTCTGCATGGTGCAGTTTTGAACTCTCATGTATGTGCCATGCAGTTGTCTTTACGTTCAGACCAGTTTTAGAAAGTTAGGGCTGAACGGGCTGGGCTGCTTTAACAGTAGAAAGACCAAAATGCCAAACATGGTGCAGGTAAATTACACATTCTCAGCAGTCATGTGTAATTTTGGCCTTCAGTGGACAGCTCTCACACACTTCTATGTGCTATCTGTCAAGAATAGCTTTAGGTTTTACCTGCAGTGTCTCTTCACTTGATCTGGCTTACCCTTGGTTGTGATCAGCTGCTGCTCTAGCCTGGCACAATGGAGAGACAGCCTGTTCACTTTCAGGTTGTGCATCCTTTGCTTTCATAGGCGTTACTCAATACTCTTTTGATCATTTTAATTCTTCTTAAATAAATCTTCTCATTGGTGCCTTGCACAATATCAGAGCCTGACACCCCTTTAACATGTCATGGCAATGAAACTTTAGGGAAACCTAATTTTTCTTTTTCTGTTCTTTTTCTGTTGTTCTGATCATGTTTTTTTTTTACTCTGATATAGCTATAAATCAGAACCCATTGGTCAGTTTTTACTGCAAGTCGTTTCTGAAGGAAGCTAGATGCAGAAACACCAAGGTACCAACAGACGCACTGGAATAGCATCTTTTTTGTAAACGTTCAAAACCCACTGTGGCCTTTCAATAAAACAAAAGTTTCAGTAATCTTTTGTAATATTAATCTTATCACTTTTTTAAACATGCTTTATTTTAAATCAAATCACAATCAAAACTGTTGAAAGTACCATTCTAGTGGCTATTTGGCAATTGTAGTGTTAGACAATGAAACAGTGGGTAAAACCCAACTACATAGTTTTAATAAATTAATCTCTCTACATGTAAGTAATCTACTGAATCTACCTTAGCCAGCCACTGAAGACCAGGACCAGCACAAAGCAGATCAGAAATATTATTCATTTTCATTTTGTACTGTCTGCAACATATCAAAACCTTTTGGCAGCAGCAGTAGATTTAGAAAGGTAGCCCAAAAATAACACACTTTCAGCATTTCCACCCCCAGACTGTGTTTACAAATTGGAAAACGGGACAACAGCTAATCTGGCAGCCCTGGCAGCACTGCCTCCACAATTCTTTTGGGGCATCAATGCCACCCCATAGTTGGGGCCTGTGATTGCAGTAATGATTAACAAATTGTATTCTAAGCTCTTACCCCTGTTGTGTTTTTATGAGATAAATAAGCAGATGAGGTTTATGAGGTTTATTGAATTCAGCAGATCACCAAAGGAAGAATCAGGTCTGAAAGGAAGTCTCTTAGGGTTTCTCTGTGGGTTATGGCTCTAGGTTTTCCTCATGCGCTGCACATTTCAGTGATTTCCTGCACTCAAAATGCCTGACTCAACTCATCTGCCCAGAAACAAGTCTAAAATGTGTGCTTTTCGAGCAGAGAAGGCATTAAAATTAGCAGTGCAGGGGAACTCTATGACCAGAATTGGAAAACACTGGGTTAGAATATTAGAGTCTAATTCTGGTATCATTTGCCTCCTCCACCAAGTCGCTAATTATGTGAAATGGAACCGGACTCCTAAGTGACTGATTCATCTGCCAGATTAAACCAAATGAGATCGCAAATGACATCGGCTGCAAAATTAAATGAGGGGGAAAAAAATGAAAACCTCACTCGTGCATGCCAGTCCATTCATACAGCCTGCAGCATTTATCAGAGAATAGCCATTCTGTAATAAACAAATGGTTGAAGATTGAATGCAGCCATGCAGCCAAGGAATGATGTGAGTGTCCAGTCAACCCCTGAAATGCAAAGAGAATGCCAATTAAACAGTTGTGATATTTACTAGGGATGTCCCAATCCAATTTTTGGATACTGATTTGATCTTTTTCATTTCTATAAATAATACAGCCACACAATTTAAAATAAGATGTGCTGATAATACTAAAGTAAAATGATCATTTATTAGTAACAGTTTATGTAATGTGACATTCTGGACTGAATTATTTAAGGTAGTAAATTATTATTACCATTTTTGTACTGTATGTAATATCTTATAATACAGTCTGACTGACCTCCCTGACCATTCAGCTCCCAGTTCCTCTAATCCACTGCAGTCCAAGCCCTTTGTGTGTGATGTGTGCTTCTATTGTTCTATTGTATATAACTATTTTATAATGTTGTGAATGTGCTAATATGGCATGTGTGCATTAGAAAAGCACCATTCCTGCGCTTAAACTTTCTAAATCCACACCACATTTGTGTTCGTAAATATATTATTGTGATTTTAATTTGTTTATTTAAAAAGGTATAGCTTATCGAGAACCAGCAGGTGGCCACAGCTCAGCGAGAGGTTATTTGTGTAATTTTATTATGTCAAAACAAAAACAAAAAAGTGCTAAATTGACCCTATCTTTACTAAATGTAAATGTAGTTCATTTTGTAACTGTGTAAGTAATTATGTCATTACATTAAACTCTTTTAATGTTATAAAAATACAGGAATAACTCCAGACCTCTAAGATATTAAATAGTCTAGGATATACAATCCAACTGCTAGCTGTGAAAAGGACTGTGTGGTTAGTGCACAAAATATTAACATACTTACAAGAAGTTATGTCGCATTAGAAAACACCTTCATTAAAATTGCTATGGATGTGAGTAGCTCCTCCTTTACTTTTTGCATTGCATTGTAGGATAATAATGTCCATCACAGCCACACTCAAAGTTCTACATACATACTACATACATACTACATACTCTAAATATTAATGCTAATACTCTAGTTATTATTAGTAATTAGTGCACAAATAGGATGTGCCCTAAGTTGGAAGATGCTGATGTCACAGCCCTTTAAACACAACAGCCCCACCCCTCTATGACGCCATCCCTCACATACCAAAATGTCACCCTTCACACACCACAGGCCCAACCCCTAACACACTTGCAACCCAGCCTCTCACAAATCACAACACCACCCCTCACACACTACGGTCTTTTAGTGTCAAGACTGTATGTCAGTGGGCGATCTCGCTCGTCTTTTTCTTGTGGTAAAATGACTGTAGTACACGTCTTTAGGTTAAAAATGAATATCTGCAGTGTCTGAAAATCAGTTCTGCAGTTCCACACATGTGAAACTGGGCTTTGGAGAGCAGCTTGTTGACAGAGCAGCTATTCTGCTATCACTGCATGTCTGAGCTGAGGGTAGAGTTTGCAGTAAATAAACTGCAGTTATTTTAACAGAGTTTGTTGGCTATACGTGTGCATAATTAATTGCATAATTGGCTCGGCCTATACTTGCACTGGCCACTAACATTGCTTTTTCAAAGTAACCCGACATATATATATATATAGTATGGTCTCTGACAGAAAACAGAGGCAGAAAAGCCTGCTACTGTGAGGTATGGTTACGCCACTGCAGATCACTGTGCTGTCTGAAAGATCCTAATCAGACACTGAAAATGAGTTTTTCCAGCTCTTAACTTTCAGTTTTAAATAATGTTTAGGTTTTTCTTTCCAATATGACTTTGGTTAATAATGGTTCCATCCCAAATCTTTAGCATCATTAAGATAATAATTTTAATATTTGCAGTTGAGTTGACAGCCCTTTAAGACACTTGCCTGAATTAGTAAAAGCTGTTGGATCTATTAAGATGATTAGTTCTGCTTGAGCTTTCTCTTGGGATTTCATCACAGCAATGATAGATCCTCTCTGATCCCTTCCTGGGCTTTTTTAAGGCTGGTGAGATCTCTGATTACAGCTGCTTGATTAATACTGCTCTTCACAGAAAAAGCCAATTTAAGACCATTAACAATTTTCTAAAAGCGATAAAGTTATCTCCAAGTCCCCGAGACATCTTTATGGAGCTCAGCTGAGGCATGACTTCCATTAACACCGGCTCTTGAGGTTGGATATAAATATTCCTCTATGTAATTTAGATAAAGAATAAAGGATGGAGGATCAGTGGAGTGTGTTTGGTGAAGGATGGGGGGGGAAAGAAAAAAAAGTTTCTCTGCATCCCCCCCAAACCACCCTGACTCGTTCAGCCTTACATGACTCCACTCTTACTCACCCATCATCTGGGCAGCTGCCTCTTTCAGATCAAATCAAAAGCAAAAACGTCAAAAGCCACAAGCCAAAAGCTCCTCCAGACAGGCCATGTCAAAAACTGCTTTGTCTTCATGGACATGCAGTAATGACAGAGAAATAGAGGGAGGCTGAAGGAGGGTCTAACATTTCCTTCTTCAACTCATTCTGTCTGCTTTTCGTTCCTTAATATCTTACGAACAATACATTGCGCAGACTAACCCTACATTTTATCAAAACCCCCTACCTGGTGCTTCCCCTCTCTGGCCACTTTATTAGAAACACCTATCTTGTGCTTTTTCTTACTGGCCACTTTATTAGAAACACCCACTTTGTGCTTCCTCTCACTGGCCACTTTATTAGAAACACCCACCTTGTGCTTCCTCTTACTGGCCACTTTATTAGAAACACCTATCTTGTGCTTCCACTGACTGGGCACTTTGTTAGAAACAACCACCATGTGCTTTTTCTCACTGGCCACTTTATTAGAAACACCCACCTTGTGCTTCCTCTCACTGGCCACTTTATTAGAAACACCTATCTTATACAACCACTAACTGGCCACTTTATTAGAAACACCTACCTTCTGCTTCCAGTCTCACACACTCTACCTGCAGCCTCTGATCTGAAAAGTCTGGTTTTAATGTGATGTACAAGCATCACCATGTTTCTTCCCTGTCCTCTTGAGGCTGTGTGAGTGGGTGAGAGAGAGGGTGTACACACACTAGTGTAGAATATTAAACTCAACCTGGATCCTCAGTCTTTTAGTCTTCCACTTCAAAGGCCAGTGAGCGTCCTTTCAACTGACCGTATAACACTGATATTAATGTAGGAACATTCTAATTGATGTGACTGGCCCGTGCCTTGAATGTTTCAGTCGGGTTTGGGAAATATGACAGTATGCTGGGGTCACTGTGATAAATTACATTACAGTTACATCAGAGATTACATTTTTTATATGTTAAAAAACGTCCTTGGGTCGACAGAGCTTTTATTATAGATAGATCTTCACTGATTATTTTTACTCTGATTATTTGGTCCATTCATCCAGTAATAGGGATTATCCAACATACCTTTTAGTGCCATTTAAATCTGCTACAAAAACAAAAATGCACTGCTGTAATTATTTGAGTCTCGTCCTGATTCATATCTCCATTATGTTCTAGATAAATGCTTGCATAAAGTCTCCTTGCGCACGACTTATCCATCTTAAGCACTACCAGTCTCTCTGTACTCGATCTAGATGGTAGAACCTGGTCTCCAGCCTCTGTAAAGTGGGGGAGCTTCAGCAGGACGAGAAAGTATGAAATAAAGTCAGTCAAAATAAAACAGATTCTGCATGCCATGTCATCATTGGAGTGTGATGATATGGCTAATTCATGGGGTTTGAAGACCCTACAACCTACTAAAAACTCTACCTCATCCTGTGGTAAAGCTAACGCTATCACCATGGCAACATTTTCATGGCTAAATCCAGCCTTCAGTTACATACTGGCGCCTTTCGCACCAATTCTCATGGAGTGTTTATTCCAGTGACCACTGCCACTGGAAACTTTCTCCCGGAGTTAAAAAGCAGCAAGGCCGCATGCAGGGCCTCAGTGATCTAAGTGTGAGTAGCTGAGTGGATTTCTACAACGCACTCATGCTGAACCTGCTCTTCTGCTGTTTAGAAAGTGTGTAATTATGAACTACACAAATGCGATATGGCCTAAATCTTCAAGACTATGTCTCGTAGGTTGTAGGTTCTTCAAATAAGCAGAAGGCTTATTCTGTATGTTTGTATGAATGTTGTGTGAATTTACACAGTTAATATAAGTTAGCAGGAGGTGTTAGGAGGGGTTTCTGTTTTTTACATCCAAATATTAAACAGATACAAATACAAATATTCTTGTGAAAAAAAATGAGTATTACATAAATATAAACATAACTCACATTTTAGCTTCAATGTATAATTCATAGTCGATACTGAAACATGTACAACATATGCAGAATTATTCAGAGTAGACAACAGCACCGTTCTTTTACCAACACAGTTTTTTCAGGAACTGCACTTTCCTGTCCTGCAGAGCGAGGGTGGGGGCTGCAGACTGATTCCCGCTGCACTGCTAATACATTAATGTAGAAGTTAAACAGTGCTGGACTCTGTTGCACTCCTTTTTTTTGCAGAGTAACTTTGTGTGTTTGTCGGCAATCCTACACTGACTCTCTTTTCCTCACCTCCCCTCTTTATCCATCTTAGTCTCATTCTCTCTTGCTTTCTCTTTTTCTCCGTCTGTTCATCCTCCGTTTGTCCCTCTCTACCTCTCTCTCTATTACTCTAGTTCCCATTTCCCTTTTCTCTCTCCCTCTCTATCTCTCTTTCTCTCTCTCTCCTGTCCTGTCACACCTCCTCTACTACTTCTGTGTCTCCCTCTTCGGGCAATTATCGCCCAGTCAGGCCACTTCGGCAGGTCGGTATGTGTTGCAGCAGGACACACATGCGTGAATACACACGCTGCCTCAGTGCTGTGAGCTGAAGGAGAGGTGGGTGTGAGGATGGTGAGAAAGGACGGATTAGTGCTGATTGGAGGATCTGTTCTGCAGATACATGTTCTCTGAAGCTTGGGGTAATCTTTATACTCTGGCTGCACTTTAACTCCTAGAGGTCGGCAGTCTTTACTAGAGATAACGTTATAGAGCTTTTTGTCTTGTTTAGTTTTCGGGTATGGAAACTAAAATGTTGAGTGTTATTTGATACTGATTTAAGATTTCTTCTTTAAAATCTGCAGAGTGTTAATAAAAGTCTAAAAGTAGGCTATGAAACTTAAATCTACTCACTCTAGTACCCCACAGCTAACATCATCACATCACTCACATTCTGCTTCGATGAGTTATGAGTCAGAATCCATTAAAACAAATGTTTAATAATATTTAAAAATAATACAGTGGGGTTTTGTTTTAACTGCCAGTAGCTATGACTTCTAACATTGTATGAAAAATAATGACTAGTACGAAATGTGATATATAGTACATTGAGCTTTACCCTCATGTAGCCAAGCTAATGTATAATATATGAATTGAGAAAATGTATGTATTATAAAAGAAATATATATATATATATATATATATATATATATATAATTATAATAGTTAATGATCAATTATAATAGTTCAATCTAAGATTAAAACAAACCATGAATGCAGCTAGAAATGAATGAAATATACTAAATAAAATAAATAAGTTCTGTTCACATTTAATATGATTAAGGTATGTTCCATTTTTTTTCTTATTAATCTTTATTTATTTAGTTACAGCCCACGTAGTGTCTTGTGTTTTATATTTACACTTATTTAATTTAATTTTACTTTATTTTATTTAGTATATTTTATTCATATATGGGATTGGATCTAATCTCTGATTTCTCCTTAATATGAGCGGTGCTGCTGTGTGGTTACACAAGAACAACATTCAACATTTACAGTGTTCTTAGAAGAAAATCGACCGAAGTTACACAGTGGGAGTAAAACATCAGGGTTTCCTTGTGATTGTACTGTACATACAGAAAAAATCAGCAGAAGGAAAGGTCCAGTAAATCTAAGGTTTTAGAAACTTCAGTTTTTCCCCAGTGCAGGACCTGGTCATCAGTTTCCAATAATCTAATGTCTGGCTTTTCTATGTGTATGTGCATGCGTGTGAGGATGACTAAGTGTAAAAGTCACAGTGACTGCATTAGCAGCCTTATTCATCCACTCTAGAGAATGTCCATCATCTTAAAGACATGCTGTTATAACACAGCATAATAACGTGCTTAAATATATGAATACATCCAAGTATCTTGACATTCCAATAGAACCAGAGCATTGCACATGAACCCAAAGCTCTATAGCAGCTGCATTTGAACCTAAGGTTGGCATTGACATGTGTAGCTGTGGGACTGCATTCTCTGGAGTGATGGGGGATGTATCCAATGGATCTGAAATTGGAATGAGTTGGAATGGCAGTCTGACCTCACTAATGCTCTCAAATAGTTGAATGCAAGTGAATCCTTCTCACAGCAATGTTCCAACATCTAGTGTAAACCCTTTCCAACAAAAGGCTGTTACTGCAGTAAAGGGGTGCAAATTCCCTACTTATACCCTGGATTTCTTTATGGACTCAATCAGGTCCAAACCTGACCAGAACCAACCAGTCAAAGTACATTGTTTGTTTTTTGTATTTTAGTATTTTAGCATTTTTTCTCTGCAGCAAACTATAATTTTGTTGCATAAGGGTATTACATTGCAGTTGTGTCCAGTAGAAAGCCCTCTCTGCACCTTTATAAATAAATCAGACACAAACAGAAAGCACTGGGAGAAAGCTGCTGTTGACCTAGCAACCAGGCTAGAAGTGACAGGTATCTGCAGCGTGTGCGCTGGTTTTCTAAACTTCAGGGGATCCAGAAGACATTGGAAATTTATATTTAGATGATTTAGCTTTTCATTTCAAGATACCAATAGACAAACAGACTGGATTCCTCAGGCATTCAACACCCAGAGATGCAGAGTATTCCAGCTGTACTTAGAGCACAATTGCTTTATATTAAAATCCTAAAAATGTGAAGAAACCAAAGTGGGTGATTTAAATGAAGGCTGGTGGAAAAAAATGTTAATTTTGATTTAGTTTTAAACTCTGCAGCTACATGTCCAATTAATTAAATCCTTCAGATGATACAAATAAAAATTGTCAACCAATGTTCTGGCTTTTTGCTGTCCAGCAGCATGTCACAGTAAAATTGACTTTTTGTGATAAAAGCACTTTATGTAATGAAATTACTTCCTGGAAAAATATAGTTTTCACTAATGTTTTAGTTTTTGAATATAAAAAGCTATTTAACATGTTTTCATCTTTAATTTTATGTTTGTGATGAATTCCTCACTGTGGGATTCCCTGGCATCCCCATAATCTCTTGATCTGCACATTCTGTTAATTTGATCAGATTTTCCCAAATCAGAGCCATCGGCAAAGAGACCCCATCTCTCTGAGCTGTTTGAAAACTGCCTATTTAGGGACAGACACTGCAGCCTCTTCTAGACATGCATCTGTAAGAGCATTCCTTTTAAACCTAATCTGGTCTCTGTGTGTCCTCCTCGCTCCAGCTCCTCCTCCACCTCTCCACTGTGCTGTGGAGAGTTCTGCTGTGTCCCAAACTACACTTTACTCACCGCATTAATGAGTGCACTTTTACCAGAAAGACTCCAGAGGCAAGACCTTTCATCTAGATAGATTTAACAAGGTAATAGATAACAGTAACTGTAGGTTAAAGTCTTTGGCGAAGGCTCTATCGACGACCCAGATCAGTTAACGTCTAGACCCTCGCAGATCCTGCCCTACATGGATAGGACAGGGGCGGAGCCAACCCCTGTGCTGCCAGCACATTAGAGTTTCCTGGTAGAACGTGCAGTGAAGCTTTCACTTCTAGTGGTGCAGCATTATCTGTTACTCACAGTGATTTAATAGGACGATATAAGCCAAGTGATCATTTCTGTAGGTGGGTTAATAATAATAAACAAATTAACAAATATCAGCACAGGTCAAATCGGTAACCAACAAGATCTAATATTTACCAGTATAGATGAATGCGGCTCAGTATTTGATAAGCACCAGCTCACTGATTTGTAGTGTGTTTATGAACTAATTATTAACCATTAACCATTCCCCGCTTAGTCATCGAATAGTGAGTTGCTTCTTTCCATTCTCACAGCTCAACTGTGCTAGAGCCAGTTGCCCCTCTCAGAGCCAGACATGCAAGATTTAAATCCCAACCTTGGCTGAACGATTCAATTAGTGCTCTTAGGCAAGAATGCAGGAAGGCTGAGCGTAGGTGGAAGAAAGATAAGTTACAAATGTCATTTAAGATTCAACGAGATCTGCAAGAGCAGGTTATTTTTCGAATATAGTTTCAGAAAGTCATCACAGACCAACATTTCATTCATCCTTTCATGAAGAAACACTCAGTAACTCAGTAATACTTGTTTTACATTTCTTTAATGTTTTGGGGAAAAAAAGTTCTTTCTCAGCTTTTCTCAGTTTAAAAATGAACCTTTATGGCATGTTTATGGCTATAAAGACAATCCACAGCTGTAGTTTTCCTTGAAATTTGATCAACTGAAACAGTCACATCAGACATCAGATAGCCATCATCAGTGACCACTTTTAAGCGCTGGCTTAAAACTGTGGGTAGTGTGGTACAATGACCTTATAAAGCACTGTAGTTATTAACATGCTATATTCAAAAATTGTATATACATTAGTGACACACCATTTAATAGCTTTGAATCCAGAAATTTACCTAAGGAATGGTTTTTATGGTGATGCACCAACAGCACTGGCACTGGGACGGAAATGTGAGAAAAATGTGAAGAGGTGTGTGTGTTTGTGTGTGTGTGTTTGAAATACTGATGTTTCATCCTTTCTGTGGAGTACAAAATACTCTTATCTGTGCACCATGTTGGAGTGCCACATAATGGCCAAACTACACACATACACTCACACTCACACATTATAAAGAGAAAAGCTACTGTTTGAAATCTCATTAATGTGACCTCTCTCCATTCAGTTACACACACATCCTCCTACACACACACACATACACAAACTCCCTTCATTCATTCACACCACACGCACACACACACACACATGTAATTTTTAAACAAATATTCACACCACTGGCAAATAAAGTTAAGAGGTACATCAACGGGATGCTTTGTATACCTTACTTTCATGCACATGTTCACACACATAGTTCAAAAGGGCAATACACAATACAAAAGGGTATAATAAAAATGCATATGGAAATGTAAGACTCTGTGGCAGACTCTCTCCTGAGCATTTTTCATTTACTTTTCCTTTTCCCTGCTTTTATGAAAACCATTGTGAGTTTTGTTTATTCAAACTATAATCAAATCCTGTCTCAGAACTGAAATCCTTACAAACCTGAAAATATGTTTAACATTACACCATATTGTAGGGTGGAAAAAACAGCAGTATTTGTGTGTATTTCCCTAGAAATAATGCAGACCTGCATGTCATGTTTATTATTTGCTTCTCAAATTCTAAAACCTTTTAATTTTAATATTTAAATAAATCAATTTTGGACATGTGGGCTCCCCTGTGTTGCTGTTGGAGCAAAGCCTTGTGCCTTTTTTACATTGTACTCAAATCTCTTGACACATAGACCAATAGAAATACTCTGTAAGTAATATTTATATAAATTTTATTTTAAAAGCTCAATTAAAAAGCAAATGTTGACCAAATCGCTGTCCAATGAAAATAGTAAAAGCAAAAAGACAAGACAGATAAAACACCCAGTATTAATAACATAACAATGCAAAAACAAAATAATAGAACTGTCATCCAGAATTAAAGGCCAAAAAATAAAGATTTGATTGACAGTATCTTGTAGTGTATATACAGTATATGTGCTATCATAGATAGGCAAGGATAATGCTTTTAAACCAGGTCTTCCTCGAAAAAATGAGATTTTAATTTGACATGACCTCCTAGTTAAAACATTTTTTGTAAAATTGTTTATCTCAGTGGTGAGGGTGCTTCTGACTGTAAAACTCTATATAACATTAGAATAAACCCTAATAAACATAAAATCAGTGGTCAGTGACTGTGTTTACTGTAAAACTCTATATAATATTAGAATAAACCCAAATAAACATTAAGTCAGTGGTCAGTGAGTGTGTTTATTGTAAAACTCTATATAACATTAGAATAAAACCTAGTAAACATAAAGTCAGTGGTCAGTGAGTGTGTTTACTGTAAAACTCTATATAACATTAGAATAAACCCAAATAAACATAAAGTCAGTGAGTGTGTTTACTGTAAAACTCTATATAACATTAGAATAAACCCAAATAAACATAAAGTCAGTGGTCAGTGAGTGTGTTTACTGTAAAACTCTATATAACATTAGAATATTCCCTAATATACATAAAGTCAGTGGTCAGTGAGTGTGTTTACTGTGAAACTCTATATAACATTAGAATAAACCCAAATAAACATAAAGTCAGTGGTCAGTGAGTGTGTTTACTGTAAAACTCTATATAACATTAGAATAAACCCAAATAAACATAAAGTCAGTGGTCATTTTTCTCTATGTTTTGATACATGTATATGGTTATGTATAAAATTCTGTCTGTGAGACCACGGGCTGAACACATGCGAGGGAACACACACACACAGACACACATTTATGCACACACACTGAGTCCAGCGTGGTGTTGGTGTGAGGTTGTGGGCAGCATATGCTCCCCTGCTGATGAACAGGGTTCTCTCAGGTTGGCAGATTGGACTCTAGTTAAAAGTCATGCTGGTATGTAAATGAGTGGGCAGGGGAGGCACCGGTCTGCAGGGGCGGGTAATGAGGACCAGCAGACACAGGACAAACTCTGCAGAGCCACCCTGCACGCACACATAGACACACACACACACACACACACACACACACACTCTCAATGCCCATATGCTCCCGGCCCTGTGCCCATACCAACGGTCAGGACACTCCAAAGTCATGGCATGGCTTGGTTGTTTGCTCCATAGGAGGTTAACAAATCCAAATGAATCTAAATTGATTTCTGCAGGTGGCAGAGCAGCAAACACACATTTACACAGTTAGATAGATAGATATATGTTTTCATTTGATTTACTTTATTGTATGGACAATATTTGATAGTGCGCCCATATAAGGGATTTTCTTTTCACAAAATAGAACTTCATACACAGCGACTAACTCTTCAGAGAGTCAGATTTAGACCCTAAAAAAATCTTCTTCAAGTTACAGACACTGATGTGGTGCTAATGTAATCCACTTGTTTCAGTGAAACTACGAGTCAGAAATAATTCATATAAATTAACAGCATGACTTTATCATTGGCACGACGGGCAGTGTAATTTGTTTTGACTAATATGCTGTGATCACTCAGAGGTAGGGTCTTGATTCAATTATCCTAGCTGTCTGTCATATCCAAGAATTGTCTCTGTGCAGCATTAAAGGGGCTGGTTATTTTTTTTATTTTTTTTACTTTTCAAAGGAAATTCGACAGAATACAAAATTCTACACTATTCAGTGATCAAGATGTTCAGAGCCATTCAGAGTGGAGTTTGGTGAGAAACAGTCCTTGTACAGAAACCTGCCGTCTCAGATTTCTTTACAGTGGTGGTAATGGGAACCAGGGTCACCATGGCTATGACACACATATAGCCATTAAGTTTAATATGGAATGTTGATGATGGTAAAAATGATGAGGAATCTTTTTTGTGACCATTTTGTGCCCTATTGCCCCCTACAGCATGAAAAGATTAGAAAATCTATATATTTTAACAGTCTTATGTGCTGTGATTTTTATCAGTAATTTCTAAATAGCTCCAACCAGAGGAACCAGGTTCTCCCATAGTTTCTTCCTCCAGCTCTGAGGGAGTTTTTCCTTGCCATCCTTGTTGCTTTTGGCTTGCTCACTCGGGGGTTTTAGATTTGTATGTTGTATTTTTTTTCTCTTGTCCTATTACGGATCCCTGTAAAGCTGCTTTGTGAAACCACGTGATATGACATTTGATTTGTTTCAAGCTTCTCAGAACTATGTTCATGCAGCATATTCATGATCATTTGGTTTAAGGAGCCATAACATTTTTGGGTCCATTTAGAACCACTGTAAACATTTCTGAGTAAATTTCTCTAGAATACAGTGTTTCACACCAAACCTACTCAATTTTCTGAATTCACATCTTAACCATTTAATTATTTAAAAGTTTTAAACAAGTCCTGTTATATTAATAATATTTGGTATTGTAATATAGTTTATACTTCTAACAACGATGTTCACGTGTCAATCAAATAAATAGCATTATTATTCGTTTCTGTGTACACAGTGAGAAGTGAGATGGAACTTTAAGTAGAGAAGAAAAGATGAGGGAAAATCACAGGGGCAGTGATTTTAGTGTAAAGATGGAGCTCTGGGGATGGTAGAGTAGAAAACAGCTGGTCCTCCACCAGATCTGTGGGTAAATTGGATTTTTGCCATGGCAGTGCTGCTCTGATAGCATCAGACGGCCAAGGACTGCAGGTCGATGGGCTAGATCGTTCAAAGACAAGAAGACAGAGTGAGTTCGAGAGAAAGAGTGGAGTTTAGAGTGGAAGAAGTAAGATAAGGACCTAGCCTAACCTTTGAAAATGTAACACCAGTGAAATAGGGCAGACTCCATATCACTATGCATGTGTAGCCTGCAGTGTTGGGCTGTAGTGTCACTGCAAGTAGACAGTTGCTTTTTTTTACTTTAACCCTTCCACATTTAGAGTTGCACACAAACGCCCGTTTGGCAAATCAGATCAATACTTTCTGTACCTTCAGTTTAAAACAGTTAGAATATCAGGTGGGCATCATACTTTGAGGTTTGTATCGATAGAAACAGATAAAAAAAACATTTGATGTTGAGACAGAGGTTAGGGTTTTTGAGCTTGTTGATAAAAATCATTATCAAATAACAGTAATATTGTTGACATAATGACTGAATGCCTTATTGTTTAGTGTAATTAGCTTAAAAGATTATAGATTATAGAAGCTACAAAATGAGTGTAAATACATAATTAGAGTACTATTTCTTCATTTTATTCACCTCTTATTCACAGAATTGTTAAAATGCTGAATAAAGCAGTTGAAAATACCTTATACTACCTTGTGTGTAGTTTAATCTTTAATTTCACATTTTATCCATTCATTTGAATATAAAATATAACAACAGACAATATTGCAAACATTTTAAAAGTAATATATGAACATATTGCTTGAGAGCACATGTAATTCACTGCAGAGTGATGATCATGATCTTTACTGTGTGCATTTTGTGTACTCCTCTGGGAGATATTAAATCCCTGTAGTAAAAGTAATGCATTGAATGTACTGTATTCAAGTATGTACATCATTTCCACATTAATATACACACTTATGGCAATAATAATAACTCATGTGGAAACGATGCACAGTATTTGAATCAAGTTAATTCAACACCTGACTTTCTTCCAAGCACTTGTGCTCTCAAAACTGCCGCATTTGCTTCTTCATTTAACGAAGCTCATAGCAATTACGGCATTCAGCCTTTAGCCACACAGCCACACAGCCACTCCACCAATGGCTAGGTAAAAAGAACCCTCCCTGCTAAACATACCACTACGCACCCTGGCCCTGCTCATGCCTTTGGCCAGAAACAGTAACTGCGCAGGAAATGCACTTTATAAAGCAGGTGCTGAAGCAACATACGGTGTCAACAAAAATCAATATCGTACTTTGCACATCTTTCATAGAAGCCCTCCCAGGGATAACCACCCAGAGGATGCTTTGATTGTTGTGGCAAATGCAATGTGTCTGCCACTGTGTTAGAGAATTACATTCAGTGCCAAGATAATAAAAGTAAGGAAAAAAACCTGAAAAAATAACTGCCTATTATGAAGAGTTTATGTGAAGCGCAGTATTGATTTTTTGTCCTGCACTGCTTTCATGAACATTTACCTCTTGCTCAGCAAAAGGATGCCAGTCATTGCAAGTCACATCAGTGTGACACCACCATAACTTTGCTGTCAGGTAGAACTGCTCAAAAACTAGTAATCTGTTGGAAAATAATATTGCATTTTGAGTGTGTGTGTAATGATCTATCAGTTAGGCTAGATCAGACAGCTAAATATATCAAGGGCCTGATGGAAACAGAGGCACAGAGTACATTAATGAAGTCCCATTCATTGCAGTGGTCTCTGTCTTTTATCATTTTTTATATTTTATATTTTAGATTTTATATATACATAAGTAGGCTATTGGCTATTAGTGAGGTCACATACAAAAATATATGTATGTATATATAAAATGTATATATATATACATACATATATTTTTGTATGTGACCTCACTAATAGCCAATCTAAAAAGAAAACTTTTAAATGAGATCATACTTTTTATAAACTATAACTGTTTGAGGTCAGATTGAACTGAAAATCTCACATTTACAAAGAAAACCTCACAGTCACACAATGAAGAAGCAGAAGTGCTGTTTAATGAAATCCAGCAGCAAATAAAGAATGGGGGAAAAGTTCAAATGTACAACTCACATTTTGCTAAATATATGATCACTAGCGAGAACACTTGGAGGGGTTCATTATAATAAAGAATCTCTTACTCTGCTTCTAAAGCTCAAAGTATATGAAGGTGTGTTTGTTTCTGGCATATGTCTTTTTTCACTATTTGCGTTAGGTCAGATTAGATTAGATTAGGTCATTTTTTACTTTATTGATCCTAATGGAAAATTATAAAGGTAAAGGTAAAGGTGCACGTATTTGTCACTGTACAGTGTGCACTGTACAGCGAAATGTGTCCTCCGCATTTAACCCATCTGGTAGTGAACACACACTCACACACACACATGTGTTATTGTAATTATGTTGCAGCACATACGTTTATGAGGGCTGACATAAAATTCTACACAATACAGTAAAAATTGAGAGAAAATATTTGCTTGTTTTCGAGTTAAGACTTATTATATCAACATTTTGACCTAGTATGTCAAAACAATGACTTGTTTTATCAACATAACTACTTAATTCTTATAATAATAATAATAATAATAATAATAATAATAATAATAATAATAATCATTTGTATAATTTATAACATGCTAATTTAAAATAAGTTGTAATTTTCACATTATTAATTATTATAACAAAGTATTAATATTTTAGAAGTTACTCAGTACTTAGCCAGTAGTTTTCTAAGCTGCAGCTTCTATTCTTCTACTCAAGCAGTTAAAGGAAAGGCATTTTTTGAAACCCTTATTCTGGACAAGAAAACACATGAATAGGTGTAAAAGTTACACATCACTCACGTTTATTATTCCTCAGATAAAAAAAAAAATAATAAAAGAATTAGGACTTACTAATCCAAACTGCTCTCTGACCGAGCTCTTACTTGTGCTCACTGTGAGGGAAAAAACACAGCGCATCCAACAAACGTAACCTACTTTTAGGTAAATAGTGTTCTTTTACAAATTCTCTTTATTCTATCTCTTCTATTCTATTTTTATTATTAAGCAAAGAATATCCCACTGTACCAGTGCATGCGAGCTGTAGCCATCCTGCTGCCACATCACCTGTGTCATGCAGAGGTAGGATGTGTGAAACTGCCCTAACTTTCCTAGCTATCGATTTAAATCAGTAAATGAAATATTTAACCAGTACATTTCCATTCCACCAGCCAAGTGTCATCTAACGTGTCTGCGGAAAAAGGCTACCTCTATGTTTGCTATGTCTTTAGTTTATTTAGTTAGGAATCTGCTGTTGATTACACTGACAGTGAACTAATATGTGTGTTTACTCAAATACAGAAGCTAGTTCAGAGCTTTGCTAAACTAGCTTTTGCTTTACTCAAGTTGTAGATGTTAATCTGCTGATCATTTGCAGCCAGGCATGATGGAGAGACTTTCAGGGAGTAAGGCTTTGGTTTCTGAAGCTAATAAATGATGAGCACGGCTCTTTGTCCTGCAGTGCTGTTGAAAGGTTTTATTAAAAAAGACATTTCAGGAATCCGGATGTAATATTATTGCTTTGTGCCACAAGCAGGTGAGCACCCCTGAGTTGGGTGAATACTTGAGAGGTTGGAGAGGTTACAGCACTAATGTACTGTATTATTGGTTCTTGGTCTAAAATGTATGTATATATACAGAATGTATAAGTTGTGGAGCTTTTAAATGTTTATTTAATGACCCGTTTCATTCAGCCTACATGCCGTCATTCTAAAAGGTCCTCCAACAACGCATGATGGTGCTCTCCTCCACACCCAGAGTCATTTTCAGATTATTCATCTGAAACAAACCATCTCAAAAAGGTTGAGAATCACAGAAGCAGTATTTTCCCCCAGGAAGCTGCAGCGTTAAATGTTAAAGCAGGAGACTCCACAGAGACTTCATAATGAAGCTTAGCTTGTGCTTATCTATTTGAAATGAGGAAACATACTATTACAAGTCTTTTGGGTTATAATCACTGTTAAGACACAGCCACACTGAAAAGATAATTGGGGAGCAGGAGAAACTACTGTGATCGCTTTAATCTAACGGGCCCACATGAATTCTGATCATAAATTAGACGAAGCACTGCAGGCCCACAAAGGATGGATTATTCATCATCCTACTACAAAAACTGGAATTCTACTTACTGGCCACTGTATCAGAAACCTCTCAATTTCAGCTCCACTTTGCTGGTTTACAGTTAGAGACTGCAGCCCATCCACTGATGCACATGCGTTATCCATCCTCGAACCCTTCATCAGTGGTTCATCGGTTTCTAATCACAGAGCTGCTTGTGTCTGGATATTTTGGGTGGTGGACCCACTCTTAGTTTAGCAGCACCACACACACTACCATGAACACTAGAATGTCACTGCTTTGCTGAGAACGGTCCACCACCCCAATAACATGTGGAATACAGTGGTCCTGTGTTCAGAAATTGCTTGCTTTTTGCCCTTTAAACAAACAGAAAAAAGTCAGAAGAGCAAATTCAAACCTGTAATTAATTGCATAATTAACTGTATAATTACCTGTAAATGTGAAATATGAATCAAAGGGGTAAAATGAGACAGGTGTCTGACACGTGTGTGCAATTTTAGACATACTGTGTGTGTATGTATGTGTGTATGTGCACATTGGCTGATGTGTGCTGTTTGAGATGCAGGACAGAGGCAGCTTCAGACATGGTTTCACATGCATGAGCAGTTTGACTCTTGGATGGATGACAGGATTGTGACGTGTGTGTGTTTGTAGTACAAATATGAAGCATGGATTTCATCAGCAGGTTAAAACAGAACTTTTCTGATTGTTGACTTTTATTTTTATAATTTCTTTATTTTTATGTGGTAATAATTGAATTATGAATTAGTAAAAACGGCTGTTTAATCTTTTATTTATGGATTTCTAGTACTATACATTTGCTCATACATTTCCTATTCTGGTTTGGATGTTTACATACATACATCCTGGACATGAATGTCATGGCAATATTGGACTTTCAGTAATGTCTTACTCACCTGATATTTGGTGAAATGCTTCCTGAGCAGTCACTTTTGACAGCCATCAAGAGGCTGAATTCTGGTTGGATAATTGACCATGACACTCCAGTCCTCCAGTAAAACAACACAATTCCTAGCAGTTGGTGTTGTTCTTGGGATTGAATGCCTCTGTTCCTTCAAACATGCCTATGGCCATTGTGTCTAAACAGCTCAATCTTTGTCTCATCTGCCTATAACACTTTCCTCCAAAAGGCTTTTTCTTTGTCAGTGTGGTCAACTGTAAACTTTAGTCAAGCTTAAAGGTGTCAGTTTTGGAGCAGGGGCTTCTTTCTTGGATGGCAGGCTCTTGGTCTATGGCAATTTAAACTCACTTGACTGTAAACAATGACATTGATGTTTCAGCAGCTTCCAGTTCATAGCAGGCCGTTTCCTCTGTGGTCCTTGCTTTGTTCTTGACCATCTAAACCAATTTCCTTCTCAGCTGAGGATGACAGTTTGGGTCTAATTCCAGACTAACAGAAAGTTAAGAGACCTGTTTACAAGCTGTTCCTTACTTCATTCATTTATATATTCGTTAATTCAATTACTTATTAATTCATTCCTTTGTTGTATGCACAATTCATGTATTAACTAATTAGTACTATTAGCTAATAATTCATTCATGCATTATTTTTGCACTGCATATGCTATTTTCATTTATTCCATCTTGTCCATTCATTTATTTACTATGTGCTTATTAATTAGGTTTTGGCATGTATGTAATATTATATATATTCTTTTGTGTATTCCCTGCATTTATTATGGTACTCATCCAATCATTAATTCATTCATTCAGTCACTGATTAAAAATGTTATTCCCTCATTCTTTCATTCCATCCTGAAATATAGCTATGAGAATCCATTTAAAGCAGCCAGTCCATTTACTGCTGAAATGAGAATCGGTGAAAAAAGCTGCCTGAAAGGTGAGGTTTGAAAGCATGCTCGGTGTGCCACTGCAGCAGCTATTAAATCACTTCAGCAAATAGGAGAAACAGAGAACATAATTGAGTGATAAGTCTGTAAAAGCTTAGCATGCCGTTTTAGACTCTGAACCAATTTAAAGTAGGGATTATTTCATTAATTGTAGATTAAAAACACCTAGAAATATTTTTCTAAATTGCAAAAAAAAATTATGCGATTATATATATATATATATATATATATATATATATATATAAAACAATTGCTTGACCAGTCCTCCAAATGACCTGTGTGAGTGTGTTTTGTTCTGTGTGGCTCATAAGCCTAGTATCATTCTTACACATGTATATTCATAGCATGCAGCCTTGGGGGCCATTTTTCCCCCCGTAGTGCAGAGCAGTGGAGTGTGTGTGAGGCGTGCGTGTGACAGAGCGATGCAGAGAGGGAGATGGTGAGGAAAGGAGGAGTGGAAAGGTGAGAGAATGGAAGAGAAGCACTCCCCAAGGTCAGCTGTAATGGATGGCTGCCCACTCTGGCTACTCACAGTGCTTTCAATCAGATGGCCAATCAATTACAGCCGGATCAGGAGCGGCCAGAATGCAGTATAGCCATCTAACCAGTACAATATCACCAGTAAAATAATATAAAACAGTACAATATAACCCGTCTATGCAAGTACACTACATCGTCTGTATATTCATATACAATATGATATAATCATATACATATATAATAAGATCAATTATTACATCAAACCAATATATATATATATATATATATATATATATATATATATATATATATATATATATATATATATATATATACTGGATTGATAAATCCATCTAACAGTACAGTGTAGCCAGTAATTACCAGCTACCCAGTATAATACAACCATTTAAACATACAATTTAACCAATAATCCTGTAACCAGTAAAGTATCACCATTATTTCATGATACAGTATAGCCAATACAATATAACAAATAAAATAACCCTTCAATCAATGCAAAATATTTCATAATAATATCCATTATGCATTATATTAAATATAGTCACATATTTGTTTACTTATTGACAGTATTTTGTATGTGTGTGTGTGTGTGGGCTGTAATGTTTGTACTTGATTAACCCATTGTTGCCCTCAGCTTTGCTTCTGAACTCTCACCAGCTTTAGTTTGGATTTTCTCTCTGATGGTCTCTGCAGGTGATTCAGCCTCACGTCTCCTTTACTGTGCTGGATGGCTATGTGTGTGTGTGAGTGTAAGTGTGTGTGTTTCCTGTTGCTTAGTAAGAGTGTATTTTTTTTTTGCTGTTCTGCTAAGAGCTCCTCTCGGCCGGTGCAAGCTGTGGGCTAATGGAGATCGTTATCTCCCTAAAAAGCAGAATTATCAGTGGAGGGTTAGTGGATGTGTGTTATTTAGTGAAGTCATCATGGCTGGTGTGTATTTGTGTGTGTTTGTGTGTGTGTGTGTGTGTGTGCCTGCGTCTGTGCTGACGCAGGTTTAAGTGCAGACGTGATTCAGGTGCTTTAAAATGACTTTTGACTTGCATTGCCAACATGCAGTGTGCCTCCTCTCCTGCTTTCCTGGACCTGGAGACGGTGAGACAGAGAGAGAGTGAGATTGAGAAAGTAAAAGATTCACAGAAGTGAGAGATTGATACAAAAAAGACAGAAAGAAAGTGAGGATTGAACTGAGAGAGGAGAAATGTGTGCCCCGTCATTAGAAGATTGTGAGTTCCAGTCCTAGCTGTGTCATCTGTCTGTCTGTCCATCCATCCGTCCATCCATTGATCCATCCTGGGATTGTTCAAAGCCATAGCTGGCTAAATGTGGCTGGTGAGGATGTGGTAGACTCACTGGGGCTAATATCTTTTCATGTATGTATGTGTTTATCTATGTATCTCTTTATCTCTAGTGATCCATTCTCTCCCCCCCCTCCCTCTCCCCCCGTCTCTCTCCCTCTGTCTCTCTCTCTCTTTTCTCTATCTCTGTCATTAAGTGACTCAGAAAAAACTCTGTTTCTGTGAATAGGATTGTGAATGTTGCGGTTGAACGTGGCTGCAGTTCTGCAGTCCAGGTGTGTTAAATTATTAGTCAGAGAGGCTGAGGCTGAGGAGAGAGCTGAGGGAAGATCAAACTGTAGATCAGCTTGAATGAAAGTTGAATATGAATATTACATTTAGCATATTATGTAAAAATGAAAAGGCATATTACAGATGGCAGGCTTGTGGATGTTGATTAAGAATGACAGTTGGCTTTTAAAGAAAAGGGAAAAAAATAACACCCACATGTTAATTGGAAGGATTTTTTTAATCTTTGTTGTGTTATGTGGGAAATGTGCCCTAATACAGTAAAATAATAGAAAGTAATAATAATAATAATAATAACAATGTAACATAGTAGGTGTATACTCTATTATGAGTATTACTGAACGTTGTATTGTTATTATTATTGCTTTACTGTTATATGCTCTTATCTGTGTGTGTGTGTGTGTGTGTGTGTGTGTGTGTGTCAAAGTTGCAGACAGTTTTTTGATTGCAGACAATTTGATTGACAGCTTGTGAATGTTAAAATAAAATGTGTAAATAATGTTTGACAGCAATAGCCACAACTCTTACACATCTAACTGATGATAGTGTGATGCAGAGATTTGAAATGTGCTTGCAGTGGTTGGTGTGGCACAACAGATAACACTACTGCCTGCCACTGAGTTACCACACCATGTGGGAGACTGGGGTTCAATTCCTGGTCTAGGTGACAATGCTGTGCTACACCAACAAGAGTCTTTGGGCAAGACTCACTACACTGGCCCATGTCTGTAATACGAGTAACCTTGTAAGTCGCTCTGGATAAGAGTGTCTGCTAAATGCCAAAAAGGTAAATGTAATGTAAACGTTTGATTTTGTGACCTGCTTAATAACCTTAGCTTTATTCTTGATATCATATGTTGAATATGTTGAAGTGGTAACTTCAGAAACACGTGCCAGAAATAGGTGGTGTGTGTGTGTGTAATTCCTAAGAGAGTGTATGGAAGTCACTGAGTTGTTTTCTTTAACACAGTAAAAGGCTCTTCCTTAAGTAAGACAGGCAGGATGATAGCTGTGTTTATCCACACTGCATTTGAACTGAATACAGAGTGAGTTGGCTGCTTTCTCTACACAGCCACAAATACACATCTTAAGCCATGTTCGAACAGGATTAGTTTTACATGGGGAGGTGGAGTAAAGTAATTGTACCACAGGATGTCTGTAAAATTTATTACAATTCATATGGCATAAAATCAGCATAAATCAGCATAAAAGACAGAGATAAAAGTGGCTACACAATTTAGGCACTGCCATCAACCTCCAAAAAACGAGATAACTAACACTATATCCCACTTATAGTAATAATGAATTATCTTGAAAATTGCGGTACACAATGACTTGCCTAAAGCTACCAGTAACATTGCATCTCTTTGGCTCATCTTCCGGATTTGACTGAGGTTTGCCAGAGATTTGAATGACCCAAGCTATGTGAGCTATGCACAATAAAGAACTAAATGCCTCCTCTAGCACCTTCATACTTGAGAAAAAGACCAAAACTCCTTTTCCACAGGACATGATCAAATATTAACCCATATGTCAATTCTTACAGGATGAATATAACCCTGTGGTTTTTGTAGTTTGTTCCTTTGCTGATGCTGGAACGCACAGTCTGTAAAAATGACTGGTGTGGTGCATTCAGACGGGGCTAAAGAGCTAATGCTAGACACAAGCTAAGTCACTAACCATCAGCTAACATTTGAGCCAAAATTATTAAGGTGGGCTGTATCGATGAGGCCCATTTGGGAAGCCCAACTGGCTCTCAGTAAAAATGAATGTGCAATTTACTCAGAGCCCATGCCCACCTGGAACCCACCTTGCGCAAGTTCTACAAATATAAGCCCCACATGATCATGTTGCCTGGGAAAGAAGCAAATTTCCAACACCAACCATGTCTTAGCCTTAGCATGTTTAATGACATTGTGCTGAAAGATATTTCTCACTTAAAAAAATAATAAAAAAGAGTCTAATACAGAATACAACATGTTGTATTGATATGTATGATATTGGCCCCATTTTTAGGCCCTTATGTAGGCTGAAGCAAGATGCCATTCAATTGTCTCAAATTCCTCTGTTTTGTGAATGGCTTTCTCGGTGCTTGATAGATGGTCAGATAGGTATATAGATACACAGGCAGACAGACAGATAGACAGTGGTTGAATGTAAATCCTAATGAACTCCTAATAGATTTATTGTGCATACCTGCATATCACAAGACTTTCAGGCTTAATGTCTGAAAAGAAGTAATCGGAGGAAGTGAGCACTGCTGCAGAAGGCACTGATCTTCTCTCTCTCTTCCTTTCTCTCTCTCACTCTCTCTCTCTCTCTCTCTCTCTCTCTCTCTCTTTTCCTTTCTCTCTCTCTCTCTCTCTCTCTCTCTCTCTCTCGCTCTCTCTCTCTCTCTCTCTCTCTCTCTCCTCTACATAATGAATTTTCGTTTTCATCACAATCCTCTCGGCTGAATTATTGTTCCCAGATTACAGCCCATTATCCGAAAGTTCCTCTAAAACCGGAAAAGCAGTGAGTGAGTGCCAAGAGCCGTGAAATAGTCTCCATTTCTTCAAAGACAAAAGAGAGCAGCCAACTAAATGTGGTGGAGTGAGGTCATGTACAGTGGAAGTACAGTAGCAGTCTAAAATTACAGCAGTACCAAGGTAGATCGACTCACAGAAGGATTTTCCTGTATTTTAAAATATTTCCTATATTCCAAAACAGGCATATGAAAACATAACGGCTATAATATACATTAAACAAATCCAGACCATCTAGTGCGTCTTGTACCTAGATGCTGCTTTACAGCTTTACACTTTATACTCCTAGTGTTATATTGTGAGACAGTACTAATACTTTCACTATTGTACAGTTTCTGCTCTTTTAATTGAGTTAGATTTTGATAGTGTCCATACTTTCACAATAGTACAGTTTCTGATCTTTTAATTGAGTTAGATTTTGATACAGTACCCATACTTTCACAACAGTACAGTTTCTGATTTTTTAATTGAGGTAAAATTTGATACAATGCCATACTTTCATTATAGTACAGTTTCTGCTCTATTAATTGAGTTAGATTGTGAGACAGTACCCATACTTTCACTATAGTACAGTTTCTGCTCTTTTAATTGAGTTAGACTATGATATAGTGCCCATACTTTCACTATAGTGGAGTCTCTCTGCACTCTTTACAGCAATGCTACTCAATCTCAAATGTACACAAGTCTTATTCTTAAACCGACAGTGTCTGATTATGCCTGATTAAACTTTCTGTCAAAATAAAGCAAGGTCGCTTTGGTAAAAACGCTGTATATAGAGCAGCACCGAGGTCCATATTGCAAACCCATCTGCTTGAAAACACAATTACACGCCACACTTACACATCTCTAAACCAAATGTCTGCTTATGTTTTTCTTTTCCGAACAATTTGTCGTAGCAGATGAGGCGGTGTAATGGAGTGTGATGAGGTGGGGTTGGGTTGTTTATCATTAAGCAATGGAATATCAGAGCCATTTAAGTACCCTCATTTAGCTGCCTTTATGAATCTTCATCGGTACAGTAGCAGTGAAAAGTTTGGACACAACTGATGAAATGTGCGTGCTTTACAATTAACCCTTTCAAACTGAGCGGCTGCATTCAGGGGCTATGTGTTTGGCTCCTTTAACTGGTTAAACTTGCCCTTAGAGCAATGTGTTGCCTGTTCTCATTGATTATGGTAATATTGATAAGCAATGTTAGAGCTTTTTCGTGTGCTGTCTACTGTGTTTCTATGACTATAGAACATAAGTTTAATGCATCCTTTATATTTGGATGCACTGCAATATTTTCTGAACCTGTATGCCACAAGTTCAGAACAGAAATGCTCATTGGTTTGTTTCCAAATGGTAGGTTGTGATGCAATCTATGAACAATGATTCAGCTTTGTGCAAAAATTGAGTAAGTTGAGAGTAAATTAAACAGTACAAAATCACTTTTCATTGGCCTTAAATGGTTAGACCAAATTAGAATAGCTTATATTAAAAAAAAGAAAAGTTTATATTATTACATTTTATTGTCATTAATAGCTTTTACAATGTAGATTTAAAACCTTTATAGTTATTCAAATGTATATGTTCTGCATCTTTCCCTGGTCATTTTAAAATCATCTACATCTACAACAGTTTACTATACCAGTCGTGTTTTGCTTTATTGGCAGTTATTAAGGTGTACAAGATTATTAGTTAAATGTCATATTTCATGTGATGCTGATCCAAAATGGAAAAAAGTTATTCTGTTGCCATTTACATATTTGCTAGTGTTAAATCAATACTGTAAGTATAAATGTAACACTTGCTACAATACATTTGTTACATTTGCTATGCATATGCTTGCATATGCAAAATAGCAGGTATTGTCCTTGGCCCACATATTGATTGTGCTCCTAATTGAAATCAGTGTTTTCAAAAGTATGTAATTTATTTGGCTTCAGATCAAGTATAAAATAAAATATACATTTGTATATAAAATAAATGTTTTGTGTGCCATCATGGCTCCCAAATAATGTCATATGTTACTACTATAGTCATGCATCCACCATGGCATTCTGATCCTATGAATTCATTTAATGAAATATCAGCTTCATTTATCAGACATATTTGATAATCTATTCAGTGCTTCTTTTTTTATGTTATTCTGATATCATGGCACGTATCTAATTGCAAACTGTGGTGTTATCCTTATTTCTCTTCTGTTATTCTATCAATGTTTTAGTCAAATACGGAAGGCACTTCTACGAGTAGGTATGTCTGCACTTTGCACTGCTATTGTGTGGTGTTTTTTTATTTTAGGCAGTAAAGAGACAGACCTGGGTCTAAAATCTTGCAATGTGAATCATGCATCTGCAGCATAACATACGGATATTATAGACTGTGTTCGGTCTATCTGTTATACTAAGTGGTGTTGTCAGGAATAATTTGCAGCACACTCAGCTATGGTCTTCTGCAAGAAAGCACACCACTCTGATTGGCTGGTGTAAAAGCTTTGATTAGGGAAAGAGTAAATGGGCAAGAAGGCCAAAAAGATTTCCTTCTTTCCATGTCTTCATGCCGATCAGCAGATTCTTACCTAATCATCTAATGTTGGATTTGCCAGTCTGTGGCATTTAGATTAGACAGGAATGTGATCAGCATTCTGAGACTTCTTTAGCCTAATTAAAAAGGTGACAGAATCGGGATAGGTCACAAACGTGAATTTTTGTATTATGATTTAGCCAGTTTAGCATTAATGTTACCCCACTGTAAAAGGAAAGCAGCAGTTAAAGAAAAAATGGCTGAGTCATTGAACCATCGTCTTATACTTCTATTTCTGGTCTGGGTCGCAGTGGGTCCAGAGCCTACCTGGAATCGTAGGGTACCATACTCACACATTCACTTACACACTCACACCTATGGGTAATTTAGCATAGCTGATTCACCTAATATGTGTGTTTTTGGGAGGTGGGAGGAAACCAGAGTACCCAGAGGAAACCCATGCAGGCACTGGGAGTACACTGCGCAGTGCAGTGTTCTCCCAGTGCCTGCATGGGTGAACACTGCACTGCAGGCCCTTGGAGCTGTGCGGCACACACACTACCCACTGTGCCACTTAAGGTGTGGTTAAAGGGTCTTTATTTTAATGCTTTGTGGGTGCACAGAAGTCTCTAATGTATGGATGGACAGGTCGACAAATAGGCTCATAGACAGAAACACAGATAATGCAAGGATCCCTCCTGCTGACACCCAGTGTAGATAGGATGGAGACCAATGCAGCAATACAGCAGTTAACATACATCAATTAACACCAGTCAAACCTTTTTTTATCAGCTTGAGGCAACATCTGTCCGGAAAATCACAGAGATGTGTATCCAGCTGAGACTAAAATGATCAGAGCAGATCTGTGTTTGGAGGTAATGGGGTTAAAGTCATACGGTATTAAGGCCTATTCTACATAGATGCACGTGATCCTGATTAAAGATGTTCTCTTTTTGAGACATTTCTAAACATGAAAAATGTTCCTCCACAAACTATAGCATGAGTGAAATGTCCTAGATGCTTCTGCACCAGCACTTCTATCAAACTCACATACCGATCAGTTTTATATCTCTTTTGGCTACATGTCAGTTGATGGATGTGGACTGGTGTCATTTCCTTAATGCAGCCATAAATCCAATTATTGGCTTTTTGGACCAAAATCAGCCTTGGGTCATGTAAAGATGCTAAGAGAGAGATATTCATCCTGGACTAAACTCAGGCAGGACTGCATTATGAAAAAAGGCTCTCAGGTTACAGGTACAGGTTGAAGTTACAGGTCCTGCTGGCGATAGCAAAACTGTAATCTAATGATCTGCTATAATTATTGTGATTTTTTTTTCAGTAAATTAAGGCTATTGCAGCGAAATGCAGAGCCTATAAAGCCCATTCTTTAATTTAAAGCCCATACTTCAATTCCTCACTCTCAAACGACACAAGTTGCATAGTAGCGTCATAGCCGTTCCTGAATAATAGGTCTTAAAATTAAAACTTATGAGCCCCTTATGAACACCTTGGGGCCAAAGTTTTTGATGGTCTGAGAGTGTAAGATGATGTGTATGATAGTGAAGTAATTTGTGATCCTCCGGATTGCAGGTTGTTTTGGAAGAGAAGTTAAGGCTGTTTCAGTTACTGTATAAAGTATCCAGAAGGTCAACATTCAGAGTTGCTTCTTCTTAATGGCTTTTCCTCCATGAAGCTCTTCTGTGCTGAGTAGTACTGTGTGCGTGTTTGGTGCAAGTGGAAGTGGAAGCAGCAGCATTGCAGAGTTCAATAAGTCAAATTGCTGTGATTTCCTCTGCGTCTCTGAACACGGTTTCTCTCAGACATCCCCCTGTTTACATGCCCAGTGCCAAACCAAAGCCTCTCAAAACCTCTTGCACAAGCTCTGATTAACCATGTTGATCCTACTTTATCTGAAGTGTCTTTAAGAACCTAAGTACAACAATTTTTGCAACAACAATGTACCTACTAATGACGTATTGGCTGTTATAGGTGGATTACAGCTGTGTAAATGATGTAACTTACTTAGTATAGTCAATAACAGCATATTCTCTTATTTGTACTTTGTACACATTTAATAAGGTTAGGGGTAATTACATTTAAATGAACTGCTGGGCTTATCTGATGGTAAGTAATGAGAGTAAGTAAGTACTGTTACATTACAGAATGCTCTTAAGACAGATCTTTGCTTAGATTATAGGTTAGGTTATCCTGCCTCAGCACAAGCTCACTATTACAGCTAGCTAAATGTTAGGAAAGCTGTCATTTAACAACACATCATATAAGTGTAATTACCTTTACTCTATTAAAATGATTACTAACAGACTAAGCTATTCAAACTATTGAGATACACTTGTGTGCTTACATCATCTATACTATTCTATACTATTTTAACCCATGTAGTAATTACTTTGTTGTTGTTTATCTAATTGCTAATATGTAATGACTTAGTTATTAGAGACACTTATATCGGTTATTACACTTATATAGGTTATTAACTCCTTTATCAGCCTAGCACCTATTATTAACTTCTATTTCCCAAGAAATTGTTTTTGTCCCACCAGTTTGTACAGAAGTCCCTTTAGTTACTGAGTAATATGCCTTGCTGTGTTAAGGGGTAAACACAAAAAAAATTATTATTCTTAAATTAATTTGAATGTAATTTATGTTCTGTATTGATAGGTTAGAGGTTGATTGTTTCTGTTGTTGTGTTAAGAAATGGAAAAATGATAAAGGATAACATCTACACACAACACTAACTTCCTATCAAATTCCGATCATAATAAAACTCACCGTCTGTAGGATTGAGTGAAAGTTTACAATCTGCACTTTCCATAGTTTCTCCAGCTGTTTCACTAAAAACTACATATCAGATGAAAATCATGTATTGTGGCTAGCCTTATTATCTTGAAATCAGTAATGCAATCCCTGTTGATGCCATAGCCATCCATGGTTGAAAGACCCAGAGAGCATAACAGGTCTCACTCTCATCTTTTCCACTTCTTTCTCCCAGTTAGATCATAATACAAGATCTACCTTCTACCTACTAACATTGATGAAAGTTTACAATCTGCACTTTCCACTTTGCACAGTTTCTCCACTTATTTCGGTGAAACTACAAAACAGATAAGAATTATATATCATGGTTGGCCCAATCATCCAGAGATCAATAGTTTGATCCCTGGTAATGCCACAGCCATCCATACAATCTGCACTTTCCACACAGTTTCTCCACTTGTTTCAGTGAAACTACAAGTTGGACGAAATTCAACAGAATATAAGCAGTTTCATTGGCCCTTGGGTACTTAGAAGGGTTAATATAGCAAATCTCTGCTTCTTTCTGAATCGTCCTATTCCCTCTCAGCTATTTCTATCATGTCAAATTTTATTTTCTGTTTTGTTTTTGCAAAGTGTTTAGCAGCTGTGTTTTGTATTTGTAGTGCGTTTATTTGTTTGTTGGTTTACTCGCACAGACCCGGAGAAACATTGCGCTATGGGAAATGCAAATAGCTTTGCATACATAACCTGCTTCATCAGCCTGTAGTGCTACTAGAAGGCAGCAGATCTGAAAATAGGCTCTGCTATCTGATCTGGAAACTCTTTTTGGTGTGAAACCAAACAAAAAAAGGGAAAAAATGCAATCTCAAAAATGCAATCAGACACTTTAATTACCTTTCGGCAATATCCCCTCAGCCTCAGTCCCAGCCCTCTAATATGCTGAACTGCTGTGATGAAAAAGATCTACTGTAGTATTGATTTATTGCTTGACTAGCGGGATGCGGATGGAGTTGATTGTGGCTGTGGAGAGAGATGCGCTTAACCCTTACATGTCTGGACTCGTTGCTGTATTTGTGCTACACTATTTAAATGTAATTCTGCAATTACACAATTGATGATGATGAATGATTTTGAACTGAATTTAAAAGGGTTCTATGTGGATTTAATATAACAGTTTTTATGCCCTTTTTGATGCTAAATACAACCATTTAAAGGTTTTTTTTTAGAAAATCTGGTCTTCAAATTTAAAGTTTAATACAGTCATACCTAAAACTTTAGACGCCTACTTTGTAGATTTTCTAAATGTGCGAATAAATCCTCTTCATAAAACAAACATAAGTATAACAATGTCTAATGCTTTAGACAGAAAGACACATAAATTTGTCTCTGTAAAAGATGTGGAATTTGCAAAAGAGATAATTAACAACATATGATTTGTCCAGGGGTGCCCAAACATTTGCACAAGACATAAACCATTGCATTCGCGAAGGAACCCTTAAATAACTCTTTTTTTAAGGATGCAGAGTTATTTATAGTACCAAACTTTATTGTTACTGCTTTGTAACAATAGTGGAACCCTCTTTTTGCAACATAAAAAGGATTTAAAGACCTATATACAAGGTTTATCCTGTATGTGAAGCTACCAGGTAAACAATGAAGCTATCAAACTACCAAGAATGAAAGCCGAACTAAGAACCAAAATGCAGTAATTGTTCTATAATGTAAAAGGTAATTATGTAATATTTGCATTCTTTGCAAGCTTACTGTGCAAGTACAGTGCAAATGTCTAATGTAAGAAATAGCAGAATTTTAAGTAAGTACAATGTGCAGTAACTGTAGAGCGTTTACCACTGAGTTCTCAGTAAGTACATTTTTCAATAAAGTGATTAGTTCATTGTAAACAGGTGTAGACAAGTAGAAAGTGTAGAATTGTACACAGTAATTATGTAGCAACTTGCTTTTCTCCTATCATCATCCTAGGCAGAATATACCCACACACATACTACCAAGTACCTAGTCATAGGTTCTGGGAAATATAATGATAAAATCTAGACTGTAAATTTAGTAAATTAATTAATCTGTACTTACTCAGTGAACATGCAAGGTACACATCAAATATTTACTTGTAAGTGCTAAATAATATAATATAATATAATATAATATAATATTAATATTTTTGGTTTTGAGCGATTATAGCATTTTCAGCACTAGGTACCTACTAGGTACCGCAAAGTATACACCAGATAATTACTACATATTTACCCATTAAATATTTCTTACTGGTAAGTACTTACTGGTCCACAACATCAAATACTACAGGATGTTGTTGTTGTTGTTGTTTTTTCTAAGCTATAAACTCCTTATCAGATATCTCCTCTTCTACTCACAGACAGTAATGTGGGATGGATTGAAAGTTTACAAGCTGCACTTTTCACACAGTTTCTCCACTTGTTTCAGTGAAGCAACATGTCAGAAATAATTCATATAAAATTCTAACTTGCTCCTGTTATTGCCAGTGATAGGTGCAACCTCCCAGGGTTAAATAGAAGCAGCTGTTTATAAGCAGCTGTCTGAGTGAGGAGTGGAGGGTATTGATCAGTATCAGCTGTTCTCCAGGGAAATAAAACCTCCAGCCTGAAGTCTACCCACTAATTCCTCAGCTAAAATAACAGCTTGGTCAGTGATGGGTCCACAGGGAAATTGTACAGGGACTCCCTCTGTTAGCACCAATAAAGTAATGAAGTTCACACCATGAAGACGTGGAGGAATAAGAGGCTTGAAAAAGGCAGTCATTTCTGTGAACGGTTGTGAATGATTGCTGCCACGTTCATCGTACATCATAACTCCCAAAAATCTAAAACTGCATCTGCAGATTGCTGCTATATACATACAGAGAAATTAAATCTGAGATTTAAGAAACACTTTAATATGGATAGTGTGTAAAGTAAAGAGCCTACTTTATATAAAGTATAAAGTAAATATGTTCACCATGCAGTTTTGACACAATGTGAAGAATGGGAAGCATTTCTAATATAGATACAGATCAGAAAGCTTTGCCTCTTCAATGACGGTTGGTGTGGCGCAACAGATAACACCACTACCTGCCAGTGAGCTACCTCACCATGTGGAAGACTGGGGTTCGATTCCTGGTCTGGGTGACTGTGGGCTGAGTCCTTGGGCAAGACTCCCAACACTATGCTGGCCCACCTCTGTAATACGAGTAACCCTGTAAGTTGCTCTGGATAAGAGTGTCTGCTAAATGCCAGCAATGTAATGTATTCAATGCATGCATATAAATGTGTATAGCTCTCTGTTGGCTCCAAATCTTTCCAGTTTGATTAAAATTTGGAGCTGAGAGAAATCCCTCAAAAAAACTGCAGCTTTTATTAGATAAAGTAAAAGAGTAAAATCTGCTCTTTTGGCCTGCTGAGGTTAAGGTTAGGGTTACATACACACACACAGCACTAAAAACACTTTTGATGTGTGTGTGTGTGTGCGTGTGAGAGTGTGTGTGTGTGGCTTCAGGCCAGACACACTGCCCTGGGGCTTAGCAGGGCTTTATATCCAGAAGAGTTGCAGTACAAATATCCGCTCTAATAACTGTTTAGGGCAAAAAACCAACACACACTCGCGTTTCGCCCCCGTTTACTGAATATTATCATTAAGCGTCAGATTTCTCCACATTCATCCCTTCTGTTTCATCTTTCCTTCCTCCCATGCCACGTTTCTGTTAAATCTCCGCTTCATTTCTGCTGCTACATGAAAAGCCCGCCCCTGTTCGAGAGCCTCTAAACGGATTTCGTCTGTAAAAGTGTGGCATCTCGTCTGTACACGCCATTACTGTACATGTTCAGTAAATTGTGGAGATAAGCCTGAGCCCTTCCCCTGCTGAGCTTTAGACTCAAATGAAGAAATGTGTGTATGCAGTAGGGGTGTATACATACACCAGTGCATCATGATGCATCGTTCTGCTCTGATTCTGGAATGTTTGAATCATTTATAATCTACTAGAACAACATTCAACTCGTCCAGTGTATAATTTTACATGTATGATGTATTAAATCATTCATGAAAGAATAAGGATTCAAATTGACCTGATATAAAATTTTCAATTTCATGATACTTTAAGTCATTTCCCAAAATTAATTGAATCACGGTGCACTACGGAATCATAATCTAAGTGAATAGAATCTAGGATATACTTGAGATTACTTCATGCATTGAATTGTTTGAATTGTGAATGAGCAACAAGCCCCAGTGCGCTCCATCAGGCAGCAGCGCTAAGGCGCTTGGGACTGGTAAACAGGGGGATGGTTTAAAACCTCTTCAGTGGAGTCTGACACTGATTAATTGAAGTAATTCATTAGTTTGATCAACCAATTTAGCACCTTGGGTGATATTTATCAGCCACCTTTTTAAATGTCACCAGGAAGCCACAGAACAGAAGCAAAGCCTCTGGGAAATGTAGTAAGAGACACTCAGAAAACCGAGCTAATGCATGTCCTTAAATGGGGAAAGCAGGAAGAATGTCACTCCTTGGTCTTAAAAGAACAAAATAGCATTTATAAAATGTACATATTTCAAACAAGCATTGTTCTATAGGTAGAATAAACTGATAGTGGCCAGCGAGTGGAAGCATAAGGTAGGGGTTTCTAATAAAGTGGCCAGTGAGTGGAAGCACAAGGTAGGGGTTTCAAATAAAGTGGCCAGTGTGTGGAAGCACAGGGTAGGGGTCCTAATACAGTGGCCAGTGAGTGGAAGCACAAGGTAGGGGTTTCTAATAAAGTGACCAGACGTAAAGCATCTATTCGCTAGCATGTGTGGACATGTTTACAGTAATCAAAAGATGCAGGATGAAACACTCAATCATGATTTGTTTATTAGAAGAAATAATCTGTACATGGTTCAGACCTAGCATTTCTTGTTGACAAGCAAACAAATGTGCGAGTGTATGTGTGTGTGTTGGGTGGAGGGGGGGTGCTGGTAGTTATGTTTGATAGCGTTTGCAGGGGTGTGCACAGACCGGTGAGATTGGCCTGCATGGTTTAGTGAGACCATGAGCCGATGCAATTTCAGCATTCATAGGAAACATATTTCTCCTGCCTGTCGTTATGAGTAAATACTGAGCGCTTCAAAGGATTACATTCTAAGCTAGACTTCACAAACTGAGACTGCACACAAGTATTAGGAGTAAGAGGTGACCACACTCCATCTACTTACAGTCTCACACTCACATAATTTTTTATACCTTTTCGGGACATGGGGTTACATTACACATAGAAATAAGTTGACTTGACAAAGCCAGCGATTAACACTTGAAGTGTTGTCACTTTTCCTAAGAATTTGGGCGTTTACTTGTATGTTTTTTTGTTTGTTTGTTTGTTTTTTTGTTATTATTCTGTTTTCATATTTTGGATTTTTATTTTTGCTGTTAAAAAAACAGTAAAAGCTTTTCTAAGAAAATGGTATGGCATCCAAGGTGGTTGCTTGGTTGTTACTATGTGATTGCTGTAATGTTCCAAATGATTAGTATGTTGTTTTTTGGTGGTTGGTGCAGTTACAATGTTAGTTACAATGGGCACCTCTAAACCTCATTAATAGGTGCCATCATCAGTGCCTGTTACAGTGTTATTTAAGTTCTTTAACAGAAGGCGGCCATTATGATATCATTAGTGGCAGTTACAATGTTAAATGTGTCATAATGGACACCTCTAAACCTCATTTGAAAATTCCTATTATGACATCACTGACATTGTAAGCGGTGCTGATTATATCATAATAGGCACCTACTGACGAGGTTTAGAAGTGTCCATTTTGACATCATTAAAATTGTAATAGCCACTGTTGCAGCCATGATAGGCCGGCCCTTATTATGACATTAGGCGTGGTAACAAACTCTCTAGACATTCTGCCATTCTTACCTATGGGGAAACAATATATATATATAATTGGCTGCTGTACAAAAACACATATCCGATCAGTCCGAGAAGCACTGGCACACTATTCTTTTGAGTTTAAGTTATATGGTCCAACTATTAAGTCAACCATTAATATCAGGAATTAAAATGCTTTGCTTTTCCTAGGTATACAAAAAAAACAGAAAAGAACCTTAATCGCAAGTTTGAAAGAACTATGAATGTAGAGGGAGCGAGGAATAAACAGCATATAAATATTTATTTTTTGCTTATGAAATTTCGTTTTGCTGCAGCAGAATCAGGAAACACTGTATAATTCAGCTCCCTCCTGGGCAGATCCGATCTGAGGACACGGTGTGTGTACACAGAGGTCACATACACATACACACACTTCCATTCTGCTGCGCAGTAAAATCTCAAACATGCCCTTCAGATTAATGCCCAGAGCAAAAGTGTGATAATGTGTGTAACACTGCAGAAACTTTACACCTTGCGAAAGCTGGGACATTCATAAATCACTCCCGCGATTAAAAAAGCTTTTATTCAGAGCTGTTCATTTGTATTCAGAGGTTGATTTCTCTAGAACAAATCGAGCTGATCTTGCTCTACAGTGATGCATCCGACGTATCTGCTTTCATTTCCCCCAAAGCATGTTCAGACAGTATATGATATATGATTGCTAATGACCACTTCTTATTAGTTTTAGTGGTGGTGCAACCTTTAAAAGAAGTTGACAAAACTGACAACAAAAAAATGGATTTTAAATGATACTAGATGAAATGAGCCAATAAGATGCCATGATGTATTGCTGAAATATTGCATTTATTGTTTATTTGTGCTGTGGTATGGTGTTAGTGCAAATGCAGGGACCAAATGAGCCATACGATACCATTGGTTATTGTCACAGTGATGCATTTACTTTTTTTTAAGGATGTTCTGATGCTGGTTTCCCCTCCACAAAATGGTAAGCGCAGGTGTTTGGACGTTTGGGTGGATGTTTTTAGTGCCTTCAACCACAGATGCAGGTCCTCTTCTTTTGGTGGTGGTGGATATAAGTTACATGGTGCATCACAGCACTGCGATCCGCTGTTCTTTCAATTATAGTGACGCCTTCTAATGCCGAGTTCACACTACATAAATTTAGCCCTGATTTTCCACTCACCAACAGGTTCTGGAAGTCGCAGAGAAACAATCAGCTTATCATATGAAAAGAAATGAAATGAAAAGGACTCCCTGAATCCAGCCTTACAGCATCTACATGTGTATGGTGCAGAGGCATATTATAGTTTCTATCAAAACACATTGGCATACACTCAACCATAATACCTACGTTTTCATTAGAAAAATTTATATTTGTTTACTTCCAGCTCCCTCTGCAGAACAGACCATCCCTGCTTGCCTCGCATCCCAATACAATTCTTCACCCATATTCTTTTCTCTTTTTTTCATGGGAATTTAATGACTCGCTTCTTGCAGACATCCACATCTTTACATTACAGGATTAAAAAAATTCTCATGTTAAGTTATCGCGTCATCCTCCGTCACTTCTCGTCTGCAATTTTTGAATTTATGTGATATTAAAGAATTTGAAACCCACTCCTCTACTCTGCGCATGTTCAAACTGCACGTTCATCAACGTGTCTTCTGAGCGCCTACACTCTGCAGATGGTTCTTTGAGCGATGCCACAGAAGAACTGGCTTTATAATAGAGATGTGTGAGTGTAAAGGACCTTTCCAAGACTGTTATGTGAAGATTCTTTACATTTAAGTTTCTTTAAGTTTCTTCACACACACACACACGAACACACACACACATCTATGGTAGTAATGGCATTATTCAGAGAACCATTTGGAGCACCATTATTTTTTGTAGTGTTTGAAAATGTATCTTATGCCAGCTGTAGCTGACCAATAATGATCAAGCCTTCTCTCACGTCACTCATCCAACATGGAGGAAAAGCTACTTTTGACACTCTGTTACCTTTTCCTGATTTCTGCCTCTCCACTGTGGTCGTGACACTTTTCGTAACACCCTTGAGCTTTCCACCCGTTCTGGGGTAGTACCCAAACTTTAGTTCATTTCCACCTCAAAGACGAGTCAAAGGCAGGATGACCTCAAAGTACTGTGTATTTAATGCAGGTAGCTTGGGCATAACACAGAAATAAACCGAGTGGCCATGTTAAATTAAAGAAAAAGGGGCAGGAGAGCAGTTTTATAGGCTGCTTGTGGCTACAGCACCCGGCAGCAACTACAACATGCACTACAATAAAATGAAAATGCTAGAAAATGCTTTGAAGCTGCATTTTATTTTTTTATTTTTTTACATTTTGGACAGTATGAGTGATATTTTTAATGTAGACATTGTGATACCTTTCGTTTTTATCTGTTGTGTTTTCTGTATGCTTTTAGCTGCTAAGAAGCATGTCCTCCTACCAAAAGACATTGTCTTTAGGCAGTAGTTTTAGTAGATGGTGCAGTTGTATCATAGTTTTGAGATTAACTGCTCAACTTACTTTCGTGTGACAGCAGTGTATTGTGCAGCTATGTTAGCTGGGTTGTTCCATAGATGTAGCATTTCGTACTTTAACTTCTCACTGACTAAGTCATTCAGAGGATCCAGTGTTTTTCATCTGGAAAATGTACAGGGGACTAAGGTTTCTCAGGTTTAAAGCATTTTTGTTTACCCCAGGATGGGATAGCATGACGCTATGTACAGAATTTCAAAAATTTCATCATCCTAAATATTGTATGTCTAAATTCTAAATAATGCATTTCAGGTCCAAATAATGTATGTATAACATGACAGCAATAACATGACAGCTAAAAGTTAGACTAACTAGTTACAAACATGTGAAGATAGCACAGAACTACTGCCTAAGTGTTGTCCTAGCACAGCATTACCTTGGTGTTATGTTAGTAGAAGAAATGTAAGCAGCAGCTAGCAGGAGAGTCAAGAAAGCAATTCCACCCTTTGTAAGTGTGTAAATAATTCATACAAGACTAAAATAATCCCTGCGCAAGTGGTTTACACTGATTACACTGAAATAAAACACATCTACAATAGATCACTAGTAGCTGCTAGTAGTAAGCTAGTAAAATGCTCATTTTTATGGATAGATTATTTCTTATGTGTTTTATGTGTTTTATCTATGACAATACTTCTTTTTTGAGTACTAATCAACTAGTAACAGTTAGTAGCTGTGTCCTTAGTGGCAATAAAAGATGGGTAGCCCCTCTAATTATGCATTGTTCTTTAGGCATTAGGCATTGTATTCACCATGAATTGTTTAGTATCCACTGTCATTTATTCAGTATTCACTATATATTATTCATTATTTACTATTTATCAATAGAAATCCACTATGAAAAAATCAGGATCCATATTGAATTATGCAGTATCTACTATTAATTTTTCAGTATCTACTAAAATAGGTCAGTTTGTCTACTATGTATTATTCAATATCTACTATCATTTATTCAGTATCGACCATGAATTGTTTAGTATCTACTGTCATTTATTCAGTATCCACTATGAATTATATAGTGTCTATTATGACTTGTTCAGTATCTACTGTCATTTATTCAGTATCCACTATGAATTATGCAGTATTTACTATGACTTGTTCAGTGTCTACAATGAATTGTTCAGTATCCATTATGAATTATTCAGTATATACTATAAATTGTTCAGTATATACTATGAATTGTTCAGTATCTACTATGGATTATCCAATGTATACTATGAATTGTTTAGTATCCACTAGGACATATACAGTGTCTACTATGAATTATTCAATATATACTATGAATTGTTCAGTATCCACCAAATTCCAAGTACTGTATTTCAGGTCCAAATAATGTATGTCTAACATGACAGCAATAACATGACAGCTAAAAGTTAGACTAACTAGTTACAAACATGTGAAGATAGCACAGAACTACTGTGTTGTCCTAGCACAGTATTACCTTGGTGGTATGTTACTAAAAGAAATGTAAGCAGCAGCTAGCAGGAGAGTCAAGAAAGCAATTCCATCCTTTATAAGTGTGTAAATAATTAATACAAGACCAAACCAATCCCTACACAAGTGTTTTACACTGATTACACTGAAATAAAACAGTCTACAGTAGATCACTAGTAGCTGTTAGTAGTAAGCTAGTAATATGCTCATTTGCATGGATGGATTATTTTGTTTATGTGTACTAGTAACAGTTAGTAGCTGTGTTCTTAGTGGCAATGACAAGATGGGTAACCTTTCTCATTAGGCATTGTTCTTAAGTCCAGATAAGTGTGGACTAGAAGCCATTGCAGTAAGTGATGACCTGGTACGATTTGACTGAATTTCAGTTTTCAAAGCAAATTGAGATTACTGAAAAGTGAAGCACACACACACACACACAAGCAAGCCCTCTGTGTCTTTGGTCTTAATTTTTGTTCCACTGTATGTCACTTTTTTTTCTTTCCTGCAAGAGAGATTCATGCATGAGTTACTGGCATTGAGCTCAGTAGTATTGTCACCATCTGAATGTGGAAATGAGCAAAATAATACATTTCTCTCACTGACTCAGTATAATCTGTGATTTAGTTTCCCGGTCTTTTTATTTAGCTCTAGCGCCTTTGATAGAAGACTATTTCTAGGCTGCTTTTCATAAAGAAATCTTTGCCGCAAGGCCTCTCCACATTACAGAGTGGATGTAGAGCCTTGTGCTTCTTTCATGTTGTAATTTTATATTAATCATTTCCGATTCGTAGCTCATTGAAACAAGCAGAGAAATCCTGTGAAAACGTTCACTTGAGGCCACATTATTGTTTTAAGTAGAAAAGTAGATCTTTTGTTGTGATTTGACTTTAATGAACATGTAGTGTTGTGTGCGTAGTCTTGATTTCTGAAACAAGAAAAAACTCATTTTATATTGTTTTTAGTTTTTTCGTTTTTGACATAAATAAATGAAAAACGAGGTGCAGGCTTGGAGCTCTCTGTACATATAAATAGATAGCAAATGCAATTCGCAATCCACTATGGATTATTCGTTATGCATTCTGAATTATTCAGTATCTACTATTAATAATTAGGAATCCACTATGAGAAATTCAGTATCCAGTATGAATTATTCAGTATTTACTATTAATTATTTAGTACCTACTATGAATTATTCAAGTCTACTTTGTATTATTCAGTATCATTTACTCAGTATCCACCATGACTTGTTCAGTATCCACTGATATTTATTCAGTATTCACCTTGAATTGTCCAGTATCCACTGTCATTTATTCAGTATTCACTATATATTATTCGTTATCTAATATTTATCATTAGAAATCCACTATGAAAAATTCATATCCAGATTGAATTATTCAGTATCTACTATTAATTATTCATGATTTACTATAGAAAACAGCGTCTACTATGTATTATTCAGTATCTACTGTCATTTATTCAGTATCCACTATGAAATATATAGTGTCTACTATGACTTGTTCAGTATCTACTATCATTTATTCAGTATCCACTATGAATTATACAGTGCCTACTATGAATTTCTCAATATGTACAGTGAATTGTTCAGTATCCATTATATATTATTCAGTGTATACTATTAATTGTTCAGGATCCATTATGAATTATTCAGTGTATGCTATTAATTGTTCAGTATCCACTATGAATTATACAGTGTCTACTATGGATTGTTCAGTATCTACTGTCATTTGTGAATTATTTCACAATTTTCCAGTAGTTACTGAATTTTCCAGTAACTACTATGTTACGAATGTGTCTTCTTTGTTGTGAGACATAAATCCCCTTAAACTGTTTACCTACATGTTACCCATGATAATCATGTTTTGAGTCAACAAGATTTCCATTCAATATAGCATATCAAAATCATTGTCTGTTGGTGTGTTCCTTAAACAAAGGTAATGCAACCTTCAGAAAGGTTTTCTAACACACAGAGTAAGTTTACTGATGGAACTGGTGTTGCCTGTAATAAACTGCCTGGACCCTTCCGGGTTAAACAATGCCAAACCCTCATCATAAATCAGTGCAGTAACCAGCTCACTTGACCCCATAGGTCAGTGTTTCATTAACCAGCTGCCACTTTGATTTTAGCACTGCACTCCGCCACAACATAAGAAACAGGCATTCCTCACATGTAGTGTACACAGGGCCAGATCTATGCATGATCCACACATATGCTTGGACACATACACACACATTTAAACATGGCTAGGGAGTGCATTAGTGCAGTCAGATACTGATGTTGGATGAGTTTTGCCACTCCAACTCATTCTAAGGGTATTGGATTGAGCTCCATCACTCCAGACAACTCCAGTTATATTGCTCCACAGCCCAATGCTGGGAGTCTTTACACCTATTTAAGTCAAACTTGGCACTGGACACAGTGACCTTAGGCCAATGTGTGGCTGCAGAGCTTGTTTTATTGGTCAGTGTTTTTCTGTGGAGATTATGTGTGTGCATAAATAAGCATCTATGTAAGTAGTAGGTGCACCTTAAAGTAGCTGAACTTGCTCATTAGAAGGAATATCTGGAGAATTATAGACATACAGTGATCAGACATGAGCCATGGACACCCAAGATTCAATGAGGCAAGTGGACCCAAGACAAGAGTGTGTTGAAAAGGATAATGTTGGCTTGGTCTTGTGAGGGCCATGCCTAAAGAGCTGTATTGCTGGCATGAGGAGGACTTACACAATATTAGGCAGGTGGTTTTAATGTTATGGTTGATCTGGGTGTGTAGTGTACACATACACACACACCCTACATATGCACACAAATAAATGGCTTGTGCATGTGCGCATAACATTTCTTTCTATGTTCTATCTATCTTTCTATCTACACTATATGGACAAAAGTATTGGGACACCTGCTCATTCTTTGTTTCTTTCAAAATCAAAAGTATTTAAAAAAGAGTGTGTCCTGCTTTTGTTGGACCAACTGTCCAGGGAAGACTAGATGTAGATCTACTACATTTTGGAGCATTGCTGTGAAGGTTTGATTGCATTCAGTGACAATAGCATTAGCAAGGTCATCTTGGATGATCATCATCCCACCTCATCCTCAAATCCCTAGCTTATCCCAGAAGTATTGGATGGATCATTCCACCACCATCATTCCAGAGAGCACACTTCCACATCTCCTCAGCTCACTGCTGGGGGGGCCTTTATACCCCATCTAGCCCATGCCTGGCATATGGCATGGTGCCAACAGTTTAATGTTTATCTGCTCCAGAGAGTCCTAGTCTGTTGGCAGTTCTTCTCTACAGGGACTAGACAAGCTGTGTGTACGTGCATTTGCACATCTGTATCAGCAATAAGTGCAGCTTAAGGTAGCTGAATACGCTCTTTAGAAGGGGTGTCCACAAACATTTGCAAATATGTTTGGTCTATCTGTATATCAATCCATCCATCTATCCAGCTGTTCCATCTGTCTTATCTATAGCTATGTATCTATCTATACTGGTAGTTTGACATTTTGCCACATCACATGTTACTACATTTACTCAGCCACTGTTGACATGTTGTTATTTCAAATCTCCTGTACGCGCCCGCTCTCGTTTATTTGTGTCTGGCGGATCACAGCATGGGCTTTAGCCATTCATTTCCAAGCCACACACAAACGCATGCTCATGATCAGCACACGTCCAACCGTGTAAACAGTGTCAGAACCTTTTTCACTAGATCATCAGATAGAGAGCAGATAACACCCCTCCACTCTAACATCCTTTTTTCTCTGCGCTCGCTGAGAGACAGCACTCACATGCAGCGTGAAAAGAAGAGAGGCAGAGACAGCCGCCTTTGATGGAACAAGCCGGACCAAAGAACAGAGAGTGTGTGTGTGTGTGTGAGAGTTGATGCTGGTGTCTAGGGATTGGCACTGTGGGCATGGAGTCTAAACCGCTGAAAGTTAAGATAGTAGCTAGCCACCTCAGTGTTATGCTAGCACAATATTAGCTACCCATGTGATATGCTAGCTCTACACACCTCAAAATACATAGTATCTTGTCCAGTAAAAACATCACTGGACAAGCAGGAAAGCAGAATCGGTCTCTGTGTGGGTGGATGAGTCTGTCAACATTAGCAACCCTGATAACCAGTCAGTATTATTTAACCACACACTTTAGACCAAAAAAGGGCACATCTTTTTAAATAGCTTTAATTGGTTGCTAAACTAAATCAGAGCTAAAAACCAGACAACGACAAAAACTGGCCACCTCAACCTGACCAGCATAGGGTATGGCGTAGGCCTACAAGCATGATCAGCCTGACCAAGCTAGACCACCAGTATGAACAAGCTCTGCCATGCTGGTTGACCATCATGACCAGCTTGACCAAGAAGAGGCAGAGACAGCTGCCTTTGATGGAACAAGCCGGACCAAAACAGTGTGTGTGTGTGTGTGTGTGTGTGTGTGTGTGAGAGAGAGAGAATTGATGCTGGTGTCTAGCAGCTTGACCAAGCTGGTCGGCCAGCATTATTAGCATAATCAAGCTGGTCACCCAGCATGACCAGCGCGACCAAGCATGTCCAAATATAAATGCAACACACAATATGCTGGTCAAGAGCTGGTTAACTAGCTAGCTTTCCGGCATAGTGCATGTTTTCACCTAACATATTCTACATTAATTCATTGATTGTTTGATTTTAAAAAATTGGTGGAAATCTCTGTTCGGTTACATTTTTTTTTAACAGTGGTATTAGGCATGTACACGATATGATAACCATACATTTTTTATACTATGCTATATTTAAAACCTTTATACCGCTGCAACCTTATTCGCAAATCTGTCAACACCAAATTCCCCAAGGCTGAATTAAAATGGTACAGTGTTTATAAAAGCCTGACCAAAGGTTCTACTCGCTAGCCACATTCTCACAAACTCAGTCTAAAGCCACATGAATACTGCAAGTGTTAATTTAACAGTCCAGATTTTTGCTGTGTAAATCTGCGGATTAGGAGCCATTGGCGAGTCCTTCGTGATTTGTGATGTTCAGGATCCAGCTGGGTGCATTTTCAAAGAGCATCCGAGCGTCCGGATTCAGTTTGAAGAGACTGAGCGAGAGACTGATTGTGAATGTAAATGCCAGAGCCATGGTCCCATTTCCACACTCTTCTCTGCTTTGATCACACATCTCATCTTCGTACTGCCAGCGAACTTCATTTGATATAGCAATTTACTCTCTCGCTATCTCTCTCTCCCTCCCTGTCTCTCTCTCTCATACCCTTGTTCTGTAATATCGGTTCATTCTTTTATTATTTCCGCTCCATAGCTGGTTAGGCTCAGGCAGGTCACAGCCTGATCTGAATCCCCAGCGTGGTTGTATGACACCTTTTGAAAACGATACTACATTAAGAGCCTGGCCAGTCCTGCTTTAATGAATGGAAAATCCAGCTTTCAGTTATGCCGGATTTTCTCGTACACCTTCCATAGTGTGGGTGCCCCATATCTTTCCACAGCATCACTCATAAGATACTAAGGTGTCAGGTCTGATCCACACACCATGATTACTCAAGGGTGGAGCACAGAAGCATGAGACAAACCACAAACCTCAAATGTGTATCATCAGTATATGCGGCACTACTGTCATTACAGCAGCTCTACTGCGGTGCCTTTCACAAAGGTGCTTTTGAACCACCCACCCACCCATCCACTACACATGCATCTCCTTTCCATGTTTCAATGTTGTGCTTTATTGGACCAGGGAGCATTTATTACTAGGTAATAAAGTGTCCATTGAGTGGAAGCATTATATAGGTGTTTCTAATAAAGTGGCCAGTGAGTGAAAGTACAAGGTAGGTGTTTCTAATGAAGAGGCCAGTGAGTGGAAGCATTAGGTAGGTGTTTCTAATAAAGTGGCCAGTGAGTGGAAGTACAAGGTAGGTGTTTCTCATAAAGTGGCCAGTGAGTGGAAGTACAAGGTATGGGTTTCTAATAAAGTGGCCAGTGAGTGGAAGCATAAGATGGGTCTTTCTAATAAAGAGGCCAGTAAGTCAAAGTACAAGGTGTGTGTTTCTAATAAAGTGGCGAGTGAAGGAAGTAACAGGTAGGTGTTTCTGATAAAATGAACAGTGTGTGGACAAGCAAAGGTAGTGATAGTCCTAATAAAGTGTACAATGCCTGTACTTGGACAGTCTGATTCTGTTAGAAAAACGATTGATCAGGTTTTCAGTAAGTTTGGCTCAGTATTATCGGGCAGTTTCAGGCAGCTGCAGCTGCTGGAGGCAAACAGCAGGTCACACAGGGACACTTTTCCCTCCAAACCAATTTATTACTGTGTGTGTGTGTGTGTGTGTGTATGTGTGTTTTTAGCTTCCTGTGGGGACTGAAACCCCCCAGGATAATGAAAACATGAACATTTAATAGTTGCGGAGACATTTGGCAGCTCTCCACAAGGAAAAGCCTTTTTTTTTGTCTGCAAAACTGCAGCTGTTATTAGAAACAAATGAAGAGGCTAAAGCTGATCTTTTGGCCTGCTGTTCAATTCCTACCATATTTGTGCACATAACCTCTGTGTGCACCAAAAGACATGCGACATGTGCAGCTTTGGAATATTTGCCAGAAATAAATGAAAGTGAATAGCTGCCAATTATCATTATGCAAATAACACCACGCTAATTGGCGGCTATTAGATTGCATTCGTTGTTTGCCATTTGAGCTTTGTCCTTAATAAACCTGTGTGCATCAGAGCAGTGCTGCTTGCACAATTCAGCAGCAGCAGATCAATTGAATTCCCCCATTACTAATAGGCGGAAATTATATCAGAATGAATGTTAGATGCTAGAATGCATCTGCCAAAGACTTTAGGACATAATCAGTGTTGACAGATCGGTGGTCATGAAGGATAATGAAGCTTTATATGTTAATATGTGTTTTGTTCTCTTTGTAGATCCTGACTTTAAAGACATGGGCATCCCCAAGCCTCTTCCCTGTATGTATCCTTCATTATCATTCTCCTCTAAACCCTTCCACAGCTCCAAGTACATACAGTGTGCTTTTTCAACTCTTCTAACATTCTCTCTCTCTCTCTCTCTCTCTCTCTCTCTCTCTCTCTCTCTCTCTCACACACACACACACACTCTGACTCTCTGCAGTTTGCGAGTTTGAAATGGGTGGACCTGAAGGCATCATCGAATCTCAACAAATCACCAAAGACGGTAAAGCGTCTCCCACAGAGGCCGTGGACTGCAAGTGGTTCATTAGAGCACCCCCTCGCTCTAAGGTTAACTATTTATTAACCTTTATTATTATTATTATTATTATTATTATTATTATTATTGTTGTTGTTGTTGTTGTTGTTGTTGTTATTAAAGTGATCATTTGGCTTAAAAACCAGTTAACATAGTACCTCCCCCCTTCCCATACCCCTAATGTAGTCAGTCAGCCAAGACCTGTTTGATGTCTGAAATTTCTTTTTTAGTTTTACACTGGAGTTATGAGGCTAACCAAGCTAAGAATTACTGTGTGCTTAAACTCTATCGATTAGCATGGTGCTAACTGCACACCTAAATCATCACACACTCACCTCAAACTATTTGGAGTTGGACAGTGCTAATAGTGTGGCATCTTGCGCAAGTTCTTGTTTGTAGTTGTCTACAAAGTGAAGAAGACGTAAATCCCTCTAAACACATTCAAAACACCTGCTAAACATCCTCTTGTGACAAATAACCACCTGTGCTATTGACCATAGTACAATAAAAAGAAACCCCTTTATGAGTAGGTGTCAGAGAGTCTTCTGGCTGATGCTGTGTGTCTTTGCTTGTGGATGTTGTTTTGTTTTTTTACAGCAGAACGGAGATGCTCTTTTAGGGTCAATATTCATATCACGCAGGATGAGAGGGAGAGTGCAGAGGGGCAGCTTTGGGCTGGAAAAGGTCAGGCTATGAGCCATGTGGTTTATTTGGGGTCAGGAGTGTTTTTAATCAGCAAGCTGTTGCCAAGGGGGAGGTTTACAGCCCATGAAGTAGTCCAGACCCCAGGCTGTTTCTGTCACACTTTCGCTGGACACTTTTTTTCAGCCCTTTGGTCCTGTCCACGGTGCTTCAGCACACAACTCGCTGTGTTTTCCTGCTTCTGCTTTGTGCCTTTAAGGCCGTTTTGAAGACGGATGAGACGAAAGTCATTTAGTCGCTTGCTTAGCAGTGGCAGTTGCCTTAATGCCCGGACACACTGGGTTTTTGCATTTCGCGCTGCCTTGCTAAATGGGCGTGGCTGTAAGTGGGGCTGAAAATCAGCAGGGCAAACAGGCCTCACAACAAACGGCAGCTTCAGAAACCAGCTAATGCTCTATAAAAACGACTAAAATCACAGAAGACAATTACCTTCTAATTCCTCTTCCCGACTGACTGTGTACTACGCTGCCTCTTGCTTGTGTTGTACTCTGTAATCAGCAAAAAAAGAGTTAACTGCAACAATCAGCACTGCCTCCATGTTGGCTCAGACAGTACAGCAGAGACAGTACAGAGGGTGTCATAGGTCACACAGCCAGAGACGCAGCGCTATTGATTGGGGACGCCAATTAGCGTGTCAAAGTTTGTGACCCGTTTCTTTATCAGGCTGAGGCTATAGAGGTTAGGAAAAATGCAAAAATCTGCACAAAAGACGTCCACAATATGATGTAAACACTATGAATAATGAGGTTTTGTTCAATATGATCATTTTAAGAACAGTGCTGATCCTATTTTTTTTAAATATCACTTAAATTAAATTAAAATATTTTTATATTTTATATTTTAATTGTAATACACAGCAGAAATAACCCCTTCCCATTTAATTACCATTACAAACACAGTTAAACATGCATGTGTATAAAGATTCACTCTTCATCAGCAGACTGTGAGTTCAAATCCCAGCAATGCTGATACCCATAAAGCCATTGGCCATCAACATGGGTTAGTATTATACTTTCATTCTGGTAAGTTTTATTTGAATTATTTATTTGAATTATAATCATTTTAATTTTAGTGTTCGCAAGTAAGTAGGAGATATTATATTATTTTATTATGATTTAAACTATGGCAAATTGTATGTAGTAGCTATTAACATCTGCAGGTACTTGGAAGGAGAATGAAAGTATAGAGAAAAGAAGAAGAATCACAAACATCACATCATGTGCTATGATGCAGCTCTTGGCTGATAATATTTGGGCCTAATGTGATTTATTGCCTTGCCAATTGATTTCAGTGCTATCTGATGTCCTTGTAGGGAAGCAAATTAAAAGCATATGTCCTTGTCACTCATTGACAGATCGTTCTGACTGAGGCATTTAGCCGGTTTTATCATCTGCCAGCAAAGAAACCTCAGAAGGCTGTGAAGTGAAGGGTTGTGCTTTTTTGATTCTCTGATTTAGCCAAAAGTGTTTACCACACAAAAGGTAAAAGTATATTATATTTGCTTGATTTAAACATATACAGCATTTTGAGACAAATAGCATGTTACATTTCTTTTGGTAATATATTGTTGCTAAACCACAAAAAGAAACTCTTTAAAGTGGCAAAATGAAAACTTTAAAGAAAATGAAAAAGCATATTTTTCAATGTAAACGTCCATGTAATTTTGGAGCATTTCTATTGATCCATTAAGCTTAAAATGCAAGAACAATGCAAAGAACATCTGCCAGATTCACATTATGACAACAAAGTGAAAAATGGCAAAATGGCAATGTTTCTGTGCTAGAGTGATAGTACATTAATGTTAACACCTTCTATTTTTAATTACAATATGTTTGTAAAATTTCATTTTCATAAAAAAAAAAAATTGCTAATTTTCCACATTTGAATGAGACCAGTTTAATGTAACTTCTCCTTCGGTAGAATATCACAGCTCTGAACACAGTACTATAAGCATTTAAATTAAAGAAATATTGAAATTTTGACTGTAGTCAAAACACAGTCCAACACCTTAACCCACCTGACTGCTATGCAATTTGCCACGATAGCTCGAGTACATCACAAGAACTACACACGACTACACCCAACCTAGCAGCAGTTGCTACGGAAGAGCTAATTCGTGAGCAGAGGCATGGATAGATCAATTTGCACCCAGCCCCTCTCCCCTGCTTAAACGCTGTAGTCTCTTTGCTAGACCCCTATTGATTCCCCAGTGCCATTTAGTAGATTACATGACAGGCTGTTGGCTGGAGTATTAATACATTTAAATGGACTGTAAGTGATTGGGCGGCCCAAAGCCTCTCACCGTGAGACTTTAATTGTGTTTCGGAGCAGGGTTGCCACACATCGCGAATAATCCCCGTTATAGGTTGCCAGAGTTAATTCTGTAAATGGCTTTAGATCACTGTCGTTTTTCTTTGGCCTCATAGGAATGTTTACTGTAAGCGCAGTAGACAGGGGGCAGCACTGCTGTAATTACATCACAGCACAGTTCAAACTACAGCATTCTACACACCCACTCATATTTCTTAACCAATTACCAACCTGTGAGCTTTCAAAGTTAAACAACATACACAGTTCACTCCACAGCCTCTTTGTTTGATTTACTGGCTGAATGTAAGAGTGATAGCTGAAGCCCTAATCTGCTTATAGGTGCAGTCAAGCCACCACAGTTAGTTAATTAATTGCATAATTACAGTGCATGCAAAGTACTTGTTATCCATTATATTCTAATTATTCTTCCAGTATCAAAAACTCAAGAGCCGCTTACCGCAGAACCTTCATTCAAACATTTTATTTGATAAATTATAAGAAATTAAAGGAAGTCTATGGCATATTTTCCATAGACTAATTAATGGGCCACTGTGGAATTATCATCAGGTTTGCATTGGCCTCCCTCTCTCTCTGACTCTCTAAATATCACTGTATTACTGGAGTCTCCAGAGCCTCTGCCTGTCTGTCTGTGCCCCAGACATCTTTTGGCACCCTTGTCTGTTTATCCCTCTACAACTCCTTCTACCCCCTCTATCTATCCCTTTACAACCCTCTGTCTGTCTATCCCTCTACAACTCTCTATGTCTATACTTCTACAGCACTCTGCCTGTCTGTTTGTCTGTCTCTATGCCTCTGGAATTCTATGTCTGTCTGTCTTTCCCTCTATCCCTTTACATCTCTCTGTCTGTCTTACTTTCTTATCTCTCTACAACTCTGTCTGTCTGTATGTCTGTCTAGCCCTTTACAGCTCTATGTATATGTGTCTATCTACCTCTCTACAACTCAAATTATCTGTCTATCTGTCTGTTTATCTTTCTCTCTCTCATAATCAATGGATTTGTGCGTTCATATATGAGTTTGTGTGTAGCTTTATTTTTCCACGTTTGTCCTTATTTTTCTGCTTTGCAAGCCCTGGAATTGCCTTCAGGAAATCTAGTTAGAGATTAGTTGTCACTGCAAGGGATTGCTTTTGTTTAATTGTTATAAAAATAATTATCTTACCTTTCCTACCTACAAATATACACTTAAAAGAGCACAAAACTGTTACTGGGTTGGTACCCGCAAGGGTATGTCTTCAATGCCTTTAGTTAAGGAACATATTTATACTGTAATGGTACCTCAGTTTAATGTGTAATGCAGTTTTTTGGGACAAAATGTGTCATGTGTGCAGTTGAAACTTGGTGCAAAAGGCCCACCAGCACACATTTTGTGCTTCACAAAACACAAAAATCTGCAGTTATGCACTGGGTTTACAAACACTCTAGCGCGACTGCAGTGACCCCTTTCAAACATGAATGGCTCCGATTCTTCACCATACAGAGAAGCTTTCTGTCAGCTGACTGGAGCCTTAGCCATCAGCTGGCACCCAGTCCAAATTAGCCAGCGCAGGGGACGTGAGCTGCACCTCAAACACACACAGACACACACACACACACATTCACACACACATACAAGCGAAGAAAAGAGATAACGCACAGCCCTAAAGGTTGCTGCTGTAACGACAGGCACACAGTGATAATGTATTCCAAACCAGCGGTGGAGAAAAAGCTTACTAATTGAAAAACTGTAGCTGAGAAGGCTAATTAGAGTGTACTCAAGCAATCAAGCCTGGGTTGCAATCCTGAGTTGTTGGGGGGCACTTAAAATGATCCACAAGGGAACAGGGTAGACAATATTGCTAGAATTAAAGGGACAGTTTGGGACCCATGTCTGGACATGTTTGTTGTCTGAATCTATACTTTTGCGAGGAAATACAAGGCTAATGTTGCTAATTGAGACGTGCTTGTGCAAATCAGTACACTTGTTCCATGTGTAAGTATTTGAATACTGAAATCACTATTCAGGTGCACTTCAGGAAGAACATATATGGGCTGGAACTTCAGTGAAAAGCTAAATATGATTGTAAAATGTGACACTTGTGCCTATATTTGTTTTATATTTGTATATTTTGGGTATAGTATATTATATTTATAACCTGAAGTCTATCTACATTAGCACTTAACACACAGAATAACATAGTTTTCATGAAAAGTTTGTGCCAGTAGTCACAAGACTGGAAGTACAAAAGCTCATCCAACATGTCTAATAATGGCTAATAGAGCTGTCCACAACTTTTGTCCTGAAAGTTTATGAACTGAATGGCTTTGTATTGCGTATAAGCCCTTGAACTAAAATGAGTTTATATGTAGTCTATATGTAGTTTTCTCCATCGTTTGAACCCAGTAACTGTCCTGTACACTGTGTAAATAAGGCTAATGACTTAATTTTAATTGTGTTTATAACCACAGAAGTCAGCTTAATAGAAAGTGTTTATTAACCACCTTATGCTCTGTGACTTTTATTATACCCTAAGGATTACTAATCGGTAACTACATGCAAAGCGATGAAAACTTTGGTCTGAGGAATTTAAGAGGTTGAGAGGTAGGAATGAAGTAATATCTGGCATTTAGATATGAGGAAATAAATAAAACATTGTCACTTAAGCTTGAGGGCATCAGATTGGTCCATGTGACTGATATATTGCGTTTTTAATTGGGCTGCCTTGCAAGATTTATTACCTGATGCTTCATGACAGTGTTATAAATAAGCCAAATGTGTTTTACTCGTGTTTCAGTTCATAAAACATCTCGTCATCTTGTGAACACTGGCATATGCTGTTCATAAATGCTTAAGTATTGCTTTATTTTTGGAGCTTAATAACGTGTGGGGCCAAAATTAAATGTAAAAGAATAGTTTTGTTATGAAATGAATCTGGGTGAAATTTGAGATCATGGATCGTTCTCAAAAGATTGGTAACCAAAATGGTCAAATGATAAGTGATAACCAGATGTTTCCTCAAATCGCAGAGTGTACAAGGGAGCAGGGTTTTGAACATTTGAAATCCCTCCAGAGCTTTTGGGACTCTACTGGGAGAGGGATAAGGGTTTCAGGGTAAGATTACTGGGTGGGTTATGTCATGGCATTTACAGCCTGTTGCGATGACTCTTTTCATCCTTAAGAAAGACTGCTGGTCATTTAAGCTCCGCTGAAGCATACAGTTAGATTCGCCCCTCCGCTCAGTCTGCTTTAGCATTCCTCTGAGAGAGTGTAATGACTTTTCACATCCACACATTTACTGCCAAAAAAGAAACATCAAGACATTAAAGAGGTTTACACCATTCAGTAATGATGATTGCTGTGTCCAACATACTGTTGTTTAGGGTGTTTTCACATTTGAGCATTCTCATGGGCCTTGGTCTATTTGCCCAGAGAATTCGGGACATTTGGTTGAGTGTGAAAGCTGTGTTCGAGCCCTGGAGCGATGCTAAGTTCTGGTCCTTGGGCCTTCTAAAACATTGTCTTAAAGTTCATTTTAAGCCAGCCTTGGTGCAGTGTGCAGCAATGTGTGGAAGCTGTTTACTCTCAGTGCAGTAGGTTGAGTAATAGTGTTAGTTTTGTTGTGTAATGGCAAGGAAAGAAATGATTAATCATTAATTATGCTTTAAAACCATTACACTTTCTTAAGGTTTATACAATTATTTTGACTTACTATGTCAAACCCCTTAATAATGAGCCAATATTGTAACATAAAAACACAAATATAGTCATACTGCTACCAGAACCAGAGGAAAAGCCACTATAAATGGAAATTGGCACCATCCAAAAAGAATGTGAAGCAAACAAGGGTTTGTACTGTGCTGCTCATATGTAATTATGAAGCCTGTAGTGATAATGGGCCACTACAAAACACACTGCCAGATTTATCAGCGACGTTAAGAACAAATAGCATTGTGGTAACACATTCAACAATAGCTACCAGTGTGTTTTACTGTTTGTGTAATAGTAACAATTTTCCCGCACTGAACAGAATAAAGAACACTGTCCGGCAGAAAAATACTACCTGAATAAGTCTGGTCCTTCAGGATATCAGTACATCAGTACACACACAGCTAATTAGCTAAGTAAATAGAAGTTATTACTATTTTTCATGTTCATATTGTTTGTTTACCAAATCTTAAATTTTTCTGCTGTGTATATATTACTGTATTTTACCGTACAGGATTTATCCATAGAATTCTAACATTTTCAACAACTATAAGCTATTATATGCATATATCTCTAATATGCATATTCTCCTTAACATGTGGACTTTGATTGGCTTTTACTCACACTTTGCCTTGTGACTTAAAAGGACTTCCATGCCACAAATTTCATGCCACACACAGTGCCACTAGTCCTGACTTTTATAAATGTGGCCCATTGTCTGTAAACAATTGGTATTTATTGCCTATTTTAATAAACCTGCCCTTTAATTTCTAGAGGTCATGTTTTGGTGTTTTAGCTCAGGGCTCAGTTATGATCAACTTCACTCATCATATAATTATAATCAACTCAATTATAAGTTACCTTGGCTCAGTTTTATGCATGTGAGCCAACATCTATAGTCAAAACAAAAGGTTTGCATGTAAAATGACCCCTTTCCAGTGATTCAGAATGAACATCAAATGCTGTCTCGCATCGGTCTGCTCCTTTACCAGTTAATGTGAAACCTGGACAAACACAATTTGATTAACTGTGATAATAAATGAAACTTATGAAATGAAGCAATAGTTAATTGAATATGAGTAATTGAATATGAAGTCTGTTTCCCAGTGTATAATTCATTGACTTCATTACACTGCAGGAATCAAATCATCATAAGCTCTGCCTAAAAGAATATTTAATCTTGTGCTTTTGGCCATAGTTAGGCCTGTTGTTTGCAACTGTGTCATTTTGGTTTCACAAGCAAGGAGGGCAATATAAAACTGCAACACCATAAAATAATTTATCACCAACAGTAGAAACTAAACATTAATTATTGGTACAATTAAAAAACAAAATATTTTTTAAATAAAGCCTACCATGTTAGCTAGACTACCTGTTAGCTAGACAATATGTTAGCTAGTATTATTTGGGGGCAACAAAATTAAGTTGTTGATGGCAACATGCAAGAAAATAGGTGTAACATATCAATGGAAATGTAGCATAGCCATAGAAATTAATGGAGCATGCATATGGAAGTGAGTGTAACAGCCATGGAAATATACTGTATCCATTAAAATGGATATAACACTACCATAGAAGTGGAATGTGGAAATGGGCATAGTGTAACCCTCAAAATGGGTGAAAGGTAGCAAAATAATTAGGTGAAGATTAAGCATGGGAGTGGTGTTTGTATAGCATACACACTGAAATGAGTTCACTGTAACTATGAAAATGAATGTAAGTGAGGAAGTGAGGATTGCATTACTATGGAAATGGTTGCAGCAAAAATTGTGTGTACAATAACCACAGAAACCTGTACAGCTTAATGATTTATATAACTATGTTGTATTTTTGTTTTGTTTTTTTGTATTTTATCAATCAGGCCATGTTAGTAAAAGTAGATCTGCACTATTTACTGATTTGTCTACAACCACTAGCTTTGAAAGTAAGTTGTATAAGCACTGGATATCAAAAAGTAGCCCTAGTTGAACTAGTCCTAGGATAAGTCATTTTTCCCATGCCCACACGGAGCCCACAGACTCCCCCGAAGTGTCAAATGTGGGAAATTAGCAGTGGGCATCTCCGAATCTAATTAAACTCCATCTCCCTAGGGGACGGCCAAACAGACCGGCGGTTCTCACACACCGTCATTTGTTCTATTTGAGTGTGTCTGTGCAACGCCCACACTGCTTAGTGTCAGGCTGCTGATGGTGGAGGCCTGCAGGAACACCGGGGGTCCTTCAGCTCATTAGAAATGTTGACGGCGTGTGGGTGTGCAGCATCTCTAGGACAAACCCAATGATGTTGCTCTCACTTTATGTGTTTATGTGTTTTCCTGGAGGAGGGGAAACACTCATACACTTTTACACTCCCTGTCCACTTTATCAGAAACCTTTACCTACAAAAGCACCTTTGCCAAAGTTGCAGTGATTAAGCTGATTTTAGTAGTATAACAGATAGTAGTAGTAGTAGTAGTAGTAGTAGTAGTAGAGATACAAAAGTTGTTGTTTTTTTCTTTTTTCTGAATTTATTACTTAATTATTTATTAAAATAGCCATAAAACATTCATTGAGAGAACTGTTAATGATTCAGTGTTAACTATCACAGGAATTCTGATGATTATTGGCTAGTATGTTTGAATTAATGTACACCTACATCCATTTTATTATAAACACCACCATTGTGCTTCCACTCACTGGCTACTTTATTACAAACACCTATCTTGTTACCACCTAGGCAAGTATATTAAACCCCATCAAAGGTCTTTGGACCACTGGTGGGCTGAAAGTGTTATCACAAACTTATATTAACAAAGAATAGCCCCAAGAGTTCGTACAGTTTGTATTGGATAACTCTAGGGGCCCTATTTTACACCATGTGCAAGGTGCTTTGCGATGCTTCTTGCTATTTTACACCCCGCCAACAGTCTGTACATAGCAACAGTGGCGAATGGGCATGGTGGTCTCGAAATGAGGTGTGTTCAGGTAAATAGGCAGACGTCAACAGTCAGACGTTCATTGCTATCTTGGCAGTAAATTTCATGCCCGACACACGTACACCCTGCTTGTTACGCACATGGAACGCACAAGGGAATGGCAAGTGACACACTGATTGGTTTATTACACGTTACGCCCAAAACACACCCATGAATAATTGAAAGACATAGCAACTGCCTTTTTGCGCATTTCGAGCCGTGCAAGGTGTACTTTTTCTCTCGTTATGATAGCAAAGACACACTGACACGCCATAAATCAAGCTGCACAGTGCGCGGTTGATGGCTTACCTAAAAACAGGGCACTAGATAGGCATGCAGTTAGACCTGAGCCAATTGGTTCCATTGAACCATGGACATAAAGGTAGCATAACAGTAGAAACTGGGTTACATCACCATAGAAATAGGTGTAGTGTAAGCATGGCAAAAAATGTGGCATAAGGGTTTGATGTGAGTCCATTACTTGTTACCTACATTAGCCTTACAGCTCCAGCGCGAAACTAAAGATTGTTCGCTGAATGGATCCTTCAAGTAAGCAGAAAACAGATGTTTGGATCTGTCTGTTGGGAGAGACTCCTGCAGAAGCTGTGTTTTGTGTTTTTTTACAGACACACTGATCAGAGACAGAAACACTGATCTAAATCTGCTTTGTTTTGCAATGTCTAATTTGGGGGCACAGTTTGAAGTGTGAGACAGGTTTATTGATGGCGTCTCATTATTGGAGATATCAGTCCCAGTAATGCGGCTGAGATGAAAGAGCTTTGGTGACTTTGATACAGTCCTAGAGCTGCTGAATTGTACACCTGTACATGATCTAGTGTCAGTGGTGTCATGAATGAAATGACAGAATCACTGTACTGTTTGTAGTGGGAAAAGGTGTTATTGTTAGTCATGTCTATTTGCAAGAGGTGTAAGTCATGCTCTGTGAACACAGTTTGCCAGAAGTATGTGGACACAAGTGTTTTCAGCAGGCCTGTTTTCATGGTGGTGAAATTTGAATTGGAATTGGAAAAAGTTTTTGTTTCACATGCACAAAAAAGGACGTCCTCAGAAGGGCAGTGTATGTACTACAATTAGTTCTCTTAATCTCTCTCTCCTCCCTCTCTGTCTCCCGCAGATCTACCTGCGTTTCCTGGACTACGAGATGCAGAACTCTAACGAGTGTAAGCGTAATTTTGTAGCGGTGTACGACGGCAGCAGTTCTGTGGAGGATCTTAAGGTGAAGTTCTGCAGTACGGTGGCAAGTGACGTGATGCTCCTGACCGCACTGGGAGTGGTGCGAATGTGGGCTGACGAGGGTAGCCGCCGCAGCCGATTCAAAATCCTATTCACCACCTTCCAAGAGCGTAAGAACAACTGCATGCATTGTTTCAGAAGTGAGAGAGACACTGGGAAGTTGGACATATTGGTTGCGGTGTTCGTAGCATTTCTTATAAGTGTAACCATGAAAATATGTGCAGTGAAACTAGTGCTGGGGGATATGACCTCAAATTAATATTTGTTAATTTGATTATTTAATGAGATTAATGGTAACATTTTACCTTGATTATGATTGATGAATGATTTTAGAAGATGCATGAGTTCCTCAGTTGGCTCAGTGTTGGTTAGGGGAGTTCTCCATTATGTTGGCGAGGGGGACGGGGTGGACTCACGTGACTACACATGCAGTAGTGTGTTTATAAGGGAACAGTACATGAACATACACAGTGTAGAAAGTATTAACCAATTTTTTTTTTAAGTATGAACAGAATTTGAAACAATATATTATGGACATAATCTACATGGACATTCATTAATTGCCCATCCCTAAGTAAAACCATTGGATTGAACGTAGAGTAGTTTTGTCTTAGCCCTGTAATTATTCCAGAGTGTTACTGGATAGTGTTACAGTCTGAGTCCTCCTGAGGTCCAGTCAGCAAGGTGTGTGGCTACACTTACATTTATGGCATTTAACTGGTGCTCTAATACTGGTGCTCTTATCCAGATTACTCACATTACCTAGGTGAGCCAATGCAGTGTTAGGAGTTTTGCCCAAGGACCCTTATTAGTATGGTGCAGAAAAGTCACCCAGACCAAAAATCAAACCCCAGTCCCCCATATGGTGGGGTACCTCACCGGGAGTGGTAAAAGTCATTGCACCACTTCAACTGTTGTGTAGCTGACGAGATTGTAATAGGATCTGCTATGGTTAGCTTTTAGCCCAGCATTAATGTCCACTCACTCACCAAGCCTGTGGCACGCTGCTCGCCCCCAGCCTTGATACAGATACCCACAGTGATCCTTCCTCCATGTTCCATACTTCCAGGCTTTCACTATTTGGCTGGATTTATGTTTTATGTTTTTTGAGGTCGTAGTCAAGAACGTAACATAACAGTTTGGGGGTTTTGGAATTGGCCCATTTATAGCTCCATTTCCTGATTTTGCTTTTGAAGGGCAACATAACATTGTTTGAGGTTTACAGTGTGTCGTTTCCATGTACCAAACTCGCATTGTTGGAAAATTCAGTTTTACGTTCTAAGACACGTGGATATGAGTGTAGTGTAACTGTGGAAATGGATCTAGTGTAACCATCTATGATATTATTCTTCTTATATTATCTGTATTATGATTATCTAGATCACTTGTGCACACACACTCCCACACACACATGACCTAAAACTGTTCAACCTTTGGCTCTCTGAATCCTTTTACATGCGGCCATTAAACACACACTCCTCCATTAAGCTGCTGGTGTTTATGACCTGCAGTTGGCTTAAGGCTGAAATGAACCGCAGTGAGCTTATGATGCTTTTTGCTGTGAAGGTGCTTTTATAGCATTTCATTTTACATCTTGTATACTGCTGTACACAGCACCCTGCTATTAAAAACAGAGAAGAAAAGCCAGCATGGAAAACTACACACAGAAACACAAGTATGTTATATGTCAGTTGTGTAACAGTGTGGAGTATGTTTTTGGTCAGTGGTGTAACAGTGTAGTGTAACAGTGTGGAGTGTGTTATGGGTGAGGGTTTTACCATGTAGTGTAACAGTGTAGGGTAACAGTGTGGAGTTATGGGTCAGTGGTGAAACAGTTTAGGGTAACAGTGTGGAATGTGTTATTGTTCAGTGGTAAAACAGTGTAGGGTAACAGTGTGGAGTTATGGGTCAGTGGTGAAACATTGTACGGTAACAGTGTGGAGTGTGATTTTGGTGTGGTATACCAGTGTAGTATAACAGTGTGGAGTGTGTTATTGGTCAGTGGTAAAAAAGTGTAGTATAACAGTGTGGATTGTGTTACTGGTCAGTGGTGAAACAGTGTAGGATAACAGTGTAGAGTCATAGTGTATTAGCAGAATAAAAAAAAAATTGCTTTGTGTTTGATTTTTTTCTCAGTAAAGCAGAAACTGTATTTCTGTCATGACCGCACCTTCCATACAGTGACCACAATCTACCAGCTCTCTGTCTACTTTGTTTGGTTTTGAATATTGATTGCCCTGTTTGACTCCCACTGACTGAATTATCACTAATAGACAGAGTCTGCCCATGCATCCGTCAACAGGGGCAGACTGAAAAGAGAGAAAATGCAAGGGTTAATGGAAGATAGATATGGGTGGTGTAATATGTGTGGCGATAGTAGAAAATAGAGATAGAGATAGCAAAGAGAGAGAGGCAGTCTGTGAGATAGTATAAGGGGGTTTTATATGTTTATGTGTAAATCCTTTATTCTATCTTCCTCTCCAAGACCACCCATGCTTCATTACTGTTACTATGGCATCTCAAAGCATCCGCTAAAATAAAGGAAACACACCGGCCCCTGACTTGAAATAAAGGCATCATTTTGTAGCCCTGGTCAGTTTGTATGGTGGGAGATGCTGTGTGTATGTGTGTGTGTGGTGAATTGAGGTGTATTGGCGTCCCTCTTTACCTCTGTACACTGGATGAACACACAGGATGTGCTGTTGCCTGGGTAACACTCCTGCACAACGTTCGTCCCCCTTCCATCTTTCTCCTCTCTCTCGTTTTCTCTCCTCTTTTTGTCTCTCTTTCATCATCTCTTCATCTGTCTATCTATCTCCTTCTTTTGTACCTCTTTTGTATTTCCCATTTCTCTCTTCCTCTCTTTTTCTCTCTCAGCCTTTCTCTTTCCCTCTCTCTTCTTCTTTTCCTCTTCTTCCTCTCTTACTCAGTCTGTCATGTGCTCACTCACTATTTTTCTTTCTGTCCCCTTTAAACCACCCTTCTCTCACTTTTCTTACTCACTCAATCTATCTGTCATCCCTCTCTCTCTACCTCTCTCTCTCTCAGTGATAAATGGTAGTGAATGTGACATGCTCTTACATTGACTGAAAAAGCAGCTTATTTTCTCCACAGTGACTTAAAAACTCTCATTCTGCTGTCATCTTTAGCTTTTTCCTGGGCGTTAGTCCCTCCATTCCGGGTCTTCCGTTGATGCACAAACTGTGCATCAACGAGAGCTAAGTGCAGCCGGGGTCAGTCTGTTTTAAACAAGTCATCAGATGTGATATTTTGCACATATTTGATGCTTTGGTGAGAGATTAAATATCCAAAAACTCCTAATCCAAACACATGATTTTGATTGATCTGGAGCGTGCCTATTCGGCAGGGCGGTCTGACCGCAGATGATCCAGTTAGGAAAAAAAAGAACAAATCAGATTTGATCCCTGTCGCCTTCTGTCTGAGACGAGAGCTGCACTTCAGCTAAACCCAAAACATCTCCCTCTGATTGCTGAGTTTGTACAGAGTGTGAGAGGAGACGACGCTCCTGTCTGAGCAAAAGGCCACTTTTATTAGAAGATCATTAGGAATTAATTCCTCTGCAGACTGCAGTAGATCAGCTTTTAATAAAGTCTTCTCTCTCTTTCTCTCTCTCTCTCTCTCTCCCTCTCTCTCTCTCTCTTCGTCTCTCTCTCCCTCTATCACGCTCTGTACCCCTTTCTCTATCTATCTTGCTCTCTGTCTTCATTCCTTCTCTCTCTCTCCCCTCACTCTTTATCTATTCCACTTTGTACCCCCTCTCTTTCTCTTCTCTTTTTCTCACTCTCCCACTCTATCTCTCTTTGTACCTGTCTTTCTCTTCTCTCTCTCTCTCTCTCTTGCTCATTTCAATTTATTTTTCTTTTCAATTCAGCTTGCTTTATTGACCAATTTATTTCAATGACTATTATGTATGGTTCTGGTTGAAAGTTTATATACACCCATCATGGCAATGTTGGGCTTTTAGTTTCCTTAAGCTGTTCTACTATCTTTAACAAAAGAACAAACTAGAATTTGGTGCAAAACAAAACAAAACATAGGAAAACAAAAGTCCAAAGTATGCATACAGAGTCAAAACTTACATTTTTTATTCCGTTTTAATTCAATGTTTAACTCACCAAGGCCTCCTGTTAGTGATCATGATTGACTACAGCTGGTGACTACTGTTTGGCCACATGAAAAAAGAGATTGTTTGCATTGAACCATTCAACCACAAGAACACTGTAACTGTAGCACTGTAACTGTTTAGCATAGCAGTCAATCATCATACTCATAGGCTGTTTTGCTGCAGGAACTGGAAGTGGATGGAAAAATGATGAGGGAGACAGTGACTATCTCAGAATTCTTCAGCATAACCTCAGACCATCAGCTAGAAGGTTGAAACTTGAATACTATTAGGTGGACTTCAAACACACATGAAAGGTAGTTGGGAAACAGATAAAGCAGGCTAATATTAAGACTATAGACCATCTTCACACATGAAAGGTAGTTGGGAAACAGATAAAGCAGGCTAATATTAAGACTATAGACCCTCTTCATACATGAAAGGCTGTGAAAAGGATAATGCAGGCCAAAATTAAGACTATAGACCCTCTTCATACATGAAAGGCTGTGAAATGGATAACGCAGGCCAAAATTAAGACTATAGACCCTCTTCATACACGAAAGGCTCTGAAATGGATAACGCAGGCCAAAATTAACACTATAGACCCTCTTCATACATGAAAGGTAGTTGGGAAACAGATAAAACAGGCCAATATTAAAACTATAGACCCTCTTCACACATGAAAGGTAGTTGGGAAACAGATAAATAATATTAAGACAATAGACCCTGTTCTAATATAACCCCTGTTTTTACTGTTTCTGAAATTGTGTCCAATTGATTGAAATGTCTTTATCTCTCTCTCTCTCTCTCTGTTTCTCTCTCTCTCTCTCTCTCTCTCTCTCTCTCTCTCTCTCTCTTTGTATCTCTTTTTGTGTTTATTTTTCATCTTATATAGATTAACATTGCAGATTGTCGCCACCTGGTGATTCTAAGAGGAAACGCGGGTGGTTTAAGTACTGTGAGGACATTACAGCTGGAGTGATGAGTCATCCTAATTTGTGCTGTTATTATTCACTTGGGATCAGCTCAGGAAATAAAAAACATTAATACATCACCTGCATAATTCACTGCAACCTTGAAGTTTTCAGTTATTTTGGGAGAAGTGCCTTTGTAAACCCAGTATGTGGTATAAATGCTCTCTGGTCCAATAAAGCACAACATTGAAACATGGAAAGGAGATGCATGTGCCGTTGGTGGGTGGGTGGGTGGCACAAAAGCACCTTTGTGAAAGGCACCGCAGTAATTAAGCTGCTGTAATGACAGTAGTGTGGCATAGAGTGAGGAGCGATATTAATTTCTTCTGGGTCCTCTCTTTCTCTTTCTGCATTTATCATATGTTTGTCTGTCAGGACATCTGGGACACATGCACAACCTTCATTCATACAAGCATTCATCATATTGGAGTACCAGCAATTATACAAAGGTTGACAATGAATTTAAATATTTCAATGAATATACAACAACCAGCCTCTTTATTAGGAACCCCTACCTTGTGCTTCAAATCATTGGGCGATTTATCAGAAACAACCACTTTGCATTTTAACTCACTGACCACTCCATCAGAAACATCAACATTGTGCCTCCACTCACTGGACACTTTATTAGAAACTCCTACCTTGTGCTTTCACTCATTTGTACTGAAGGGTGTATCTGTTGCTATAGTTTATGAGCCCTCCTCCCCCTCACTTATCATTGGTCAGTTTCTGACCACAGGGCAGCTGTTGTTCAGATATTATTTGAGTGATGGTCCGTTCTAGGCAAAGCAGTGGCACTGATACAAGTGTTTCCAGTACAGAGGTGTTGCTGGAGTCCTGGTATGGTAAGAATGGGACACCATTCAAAAGTACTCAGCGTCTCTGTGGTCAGAAACTGACCACTGATGAGGGGCTAGAGGAAGGCCAACACAAACTGTGCATCAACAGATGGGCTGCAGAATAAGGGGTTTCTGAAAAAGTGTCCAGGGAATCCATATGTTTGAAAATAGGCATTGAGGGTGAGAACTTTAGGAAAGTCATTTGACTTGGTTAGTCGTCCGTTTGCTGCTTTAGAGGAATTTTGTGAAATCCGTGCAGCTACACCTGACCTCAGAGCTGGAGTTAATGGATCTGCTAAAAGAACCTGTGTCCAATCTCCACATACGTATTCCATTCATATTTGAACAGCTGGATTAAAATTCATGCGCAGCAGAAGGCCATTGAACTAGCTTGGCCGGATTTGAGTAATGTGTTACTAAATCTGAACGATATCGGCGCACAGATGTCAGGCTGACGCGGTGCGCATAATTACCAGGTGTGTTCAGGAAGCGAGTGTTATGTACCGCGTGCTGTTAAAAAGAGATTGAATGTGACATTTGATTTTTCTCCCCTCTTCATTTGCCTCCATGAGCCAGATATGGTCATTTGTCAGAGCAGCATGTGACCACTGAATGACTAGACACTGAATGAAGGTGTCCTGTGGTTTCTGGCACCAAGACGTTAGCAGTAGATCCTTAAAGTCCTTAAATCAGCAGCAGATCCTTAAAGTTGTGAGGTGAGACCTCCATGGATCGGATCAACACAGGTGGTTCTTTTCTTAGACCACTTTTGGTAGATAATGACCACTGCATGACCACTGGGAACACCGCAAAAGACCTGCCTGATGTTTTGGAGATGCTTTGACCCAGTCAGTCACCTAGCTATCACAAGTTGACCCTTAGAGTGTCTCAGATTTCTACGCTCGACCTTTTTATCTGCTTTTAAAACATCACCTTGAAGAACTGACTGTTCATTTGTTCCCTAATATATCCTATGCATTGACAGATGTCACTGTAGATGAAGTGATGCTAATGTTATTGCCGTAGTGTAGTGTATGTGCACATTATATATATATATATATATATATATATATATATATATATATATATATAGTGTTTGTAGAAAACACTACACTGTTTGTAGTAAAATACTTTACTAAAGGGCTATATTCATAGGCCTACATTACAACCACATAAGCCTTTTATGACAAGTAACATACACGTACCCTTTTACACATTGTCAATTTTTGTGTCATTTTACTTATGAAGGTAATATTTGCTGGGGATGCCCCAATCCATGGGTTTGCCTCGCGATCCGATACAAGTACTTCAATGCTGAGTATCTGTTGATGGCGATCTGGGGCCGTATTCACAAAAGCTTTCCTAAGAAGAAACTTATGTAGGATCTTAAGATAAGAACAATAAGAAGCTGTTGTTAAACACAGTTCTCCAAAAAAATCTTGAGAAGTTCTCAAACATTCTTTTAAGTCTTCATTTTCAATTTTCTTAAGATCTTCCTAAGACACTATTTCTTCTTGCTGTCCTATTTAGACCCTGTGTAACACAGTCTTTTATGCTGTATTTCATGTATTTCAGCTTATCAGAAATATTCTTATTTTTCCAATATTCACTAAAAATAAAGGAAAAACAAAATCAAACGCAGCATTCAAACCTTCACACTAATTCTGTAATTCACCTATACGAACTGACCATTTTGGCAATAGAGCTTGTCTATTGCACGCTTACACTCTAAGACAAGTGTGAGGCTATTGTAAGGTTAAGAAATATTTAATTGTTCTGAAAATCTTTCTTAAGTGAAAAAATAAGGCAAATCAGAAAAACAATATTAATACAATTTCTGAAGAATATCAAAGTATGTAAGCGTGTTAAGTTATTAAAAAAGTTTATTTATTAAGATGCTTTTGAGAATTTTTTTTTTTTGTTTGTTTCTATAAATATGACAGACACATATTTTAGCTAGTAAAATCATTTTATTTCTAATAAATCATTTATATAATGAGTTCTGGAATGAATTATTTTGCTTGGTAGCCTACTTTTTACGTGACCATTTTATTAAGAGTTTATTATCTCATACTTATATAATTAAAAAGAAAGATGCTAGAAATGGTTCTGAGAGCAATGCCATAGAAGAACCACTTTTGGTTCCATAAAGAACCATGGTTGAAATAGACATGTGTGAGTGAGGCTTTAAAAAAACCTTTATGTATTGTAAAGGTTCTGTACTAATTTAAAGGTTCTTTACAGTCAAATTTCTCAGGTTCTTTATAAGTTTATATCACGATAAGTGTTATTCATTTTAGAGGATTTTTCATTTTAATGTCTGTGGAAGGTCATGCTGCTAAAATAAAGTGGGTGTCGTTTGTTGTTATGTTATTAGGCCAAACGTTAGCATAGTGCCCTTATTTCCAACTATGTTGTTTTCTCCGTTCCTCTCCTGTAGCCCCCTGCGAGGCAGATACGTTCTTCTGCCATAGCAACATGTGCATCAACAACTCACTGGTGTGCAACGGAATCCAGAACTGCGTCTACCCCTGGGATGAAAACCACTGTAAAGGTGAGGCCAACTCTAACAAGATGTTTAACAGTCATAGATATTCATATTACAGTTCTGTTGTCACCCATTGATGCAGTTGAATTGGCAGCTTCAGACTGATACATGGTACACTGGCAGGGCAAGACCTTTTTATTTTGTATTAGTTCTGACATCCACTGTCTAGCGTGTGTTTTTGTAGAGAGTGACACTGATAGACACTGATATAGTGTAAATGTAATTTCTAGGTTCATTACATTAGCTAGACCAAATACAGATTTATTTATTGTAGATAATGTCCTACATTATTTCATGAGGAGCGCTCGTCCTTCGAAAGCACCATAGTGACTTTTTTTAAGGCTGTCTGAGACTTAGAGAAAATAATGATCTCACCTGCAGCCATCCATTTATCTCAGAGTGACTGTATTTGGGTCAGATATGAAAATAACCACAATTTATACATTTCCCAGGCTGTAGATATTGTAGGTTTGTGTCTCACGCAGGCATCCCAAGCCACAATTAGCCGGAAGCTGCATATAAGGCTGTCAGCGTCTACGGATGTAGAGGTGTGCTGCAGAGTGGTTTGTTTTCTGCTGTTTGTGCAGCAGTGTTTAGAGACAGTACTGTCTATAAACCTCTGCAGTGTGAGCATTTTCTGCTTTCAGAGTAAAGCCCGTCTCCAGTGTGGCCCATAAATGTCCAACACTTTTCCTATTAGAGTGATTTGCTTGCCAAGGTGTAGCACTAAATTATCAACACTTCGGTAAAGCTGAGCCTAAACATACACCTCAACTTTACTGGTGTGCAATATTTCCAACTCCGAGACAGTGTGCATTCTGTCAGCACATACTACGCATCAGCACTGCTTATTATTTCTACTACTGCAACGAGTGCAATATGATTCTTAACGACAAGTGCAATAATACTCATATGTACATTACTGAGTAGTTGTATTTATATCTGAACATATATCTAAAATATATAGACAATGTGTTCTTTTAACCACACACATTACTACACTGTGTGGACAAAAGTACTGGGACACCTGCTCAATCAGTGTTTCTCTCAAAACCTGTTGTATTACAAACGAGTTAGATTAACGAGTAACGACTAGATTTTGAAGCATTGCTGTGAGGATTTGATTGCATTCGGTAACAGTAGTGTTCGTGAGGTCTTGTTAGAATGTTAGATGATCACCACCCCACCTCATCCCCAACTCATCCCATAAGTATTAGATGGAGCACCATCCATAATTTCAGAGAACACAGTTCCACTGCTTCTCATCTTAAAGCGGACGCATAGCATGAGTCTTATTAGTCCTATTCTATTGGCAGTACTTTTCTACACGGACTTGATAAGCTGTGTGTGCATGCAGTTGCACATAAAAGGGGTGTCCACAAATATTTGGACATACATTGTCTCTTTATAAAGTTGTGTGCAAAGCCCCCAGTGTTTAAATGTTAAAAACATTTAAACACTGTTTTTGTTTATTTACTGAACCTGAAAAAAGGTAGATATAACTATTTTTCCTGATGTTACATTTAGCAAATTTAGCAAAAAGTATTTAAAATATAAACAAAAGGTGATATTGAATAGAAGGACAGGTGGATGGACATATAGATTAACAGGCAGATAGATGGATGGATGAATGGACAGGTAGATGGAGAGACGAGATGGAGCAACAGGGAGTGTACTCTGGGTACTCATTCTGTAGACCTGTAGGTGGGTCAAGGGCCAGAAATGTGAATAGAAAATAACAATGTTATAAATGCATGTTGTTTTCTCATTGGGTGAGGAGTGGGGTTAGGGTAACTTTATCCTTTCCTCTCCTGATCTGGAACCATTGAATTTCCCTGTAGGGGACCAGTAAAATCTATCTTACTTACTTCTTCATTTTCTCATGTGCCATTTATGATGTTTCAGCTGCTCGGTTCAGCTGCTTGGACAGAACGTGATCTATTGGGCAGCGAACAGACAGCAATTAATCCATAAACTATACTATTTATAGCACCTCATTATGAACTATTTTCAGATTAACTGAATTTTTACCACATGATTTAAAAGACTTGAGTCTAGAATGAGTGGTGTGTATTTGTGTATGTATGTTTTTGTGTACGGTTGACAAAACAACTAATACACAGAGTGATGAATAAAATTAATATTCAAATGAAACTGTAGAAAAATGAGTATCCAGAATACCTTCCTACCATAATTCTTTCGTTTTTGCTTGGTCGAAGAGTTTGCATATTTTGGGTCGTGAGCAGATCCTTTTTTCTCTACACTCTGATCTTTCCATAGACTTGATAAAGGTTGACTTTGGGTTCATCAGTCCATAAAACTCCAGACGTTTTGTGGCTCATCTTTGCAAAATCCAATCTGGCGTTTCCATTCTTACTGCTGATGAGTGGTTTGCACCTTGTGGTATGGTCTCTGTCACAATGTCTCCCCCTTTTGGGTAGACTCAGTATTGACTCTCCAGTGATCCAGCCAGTAACACAGGGCCTGGGCTGAAGGTGATATAGCCCTGCATCCCCACAAAAAGGTTCTGGTGATCCCCCTTCTCCTGAAGGTGGACTGAAGAAGACTCCAGAATGTGGCCAATAAGTAAGCAACCTGACTGTTTGAGGCCCATATGTGAACCATCCAGTACGTAACAGTAGAACAACTAGCTATAATAAGCGAGAGATGTCATGGGCTGTTGTTTTTGACCTTAGCTCTTTTTGTTTCAACTGCTGTTGTTTCCCTTGGCCGACCTGTAAGATTTCAGGACCTTCCCAGTTGCATGCTTGTGCAGTGCAAGTATATTTTGAAGTCATCTTCAGAATCTATATTCAGTACTGCGCAATTTCTTGATTCCCTTTCCTTCTGTGTGTGTGTGTGTGTGTGTGTGTGTGTTTGTGGTCAGAGAAAAGGAAAGCAAACCTTCTGGACAACCTGAACAACACAAACGGCACCATCATTGGGGTGACCTGCTGTGTGGTGCTGATCCTGCTGGTAGTCTCTGTGGTGGTCCAGATAAAGCAGCCACGGAAGAAGTACATCCTGCGGCGGGATGATTTCGACCCCACCGTGTTCCAGGAGGTGTTCCAGGAGCCGCCGCACTACGAGCTGTGCACGCTGCGGAGCGCTGCCGCGGCCTCCGCTGATCTGGCCGAGCTGGCCGAGGACCTGGAAAGCTTCCACAGGCTGCGGAGGTCATCGTCCCGCTGCATCCACGACCACCACTGTGGCTCCAACCAGCCGGCTGGCTCGAAGGGCGCCAACCTCAGCCCCACGGCCATCATGACTGAAATGCAGCCTCAGCCCGCGAGGCCGCTGCTGCCTCCAAACACAGCCAACCGCCGCAGCATCCTGGTGATGAAGCACAGCTACTCTCAGGACGCCTGTGAGCTCGACGACGAGCTGGATGAGGTCCCGACCACCAGCCACAGGCTGTCCAGACACGAAAAAGCAGTGCAGCGGTCAGTATCCATTGATTTTTGATGGACTTTTAACACATTTTCAGAGTTTTGGGGGAAGGAGGGTTTATTTTTTTTGCCCTGATTTTCATTTCCCTTTTTTAACCCTCCTCCCCATTTCCGTTTTTTCCGTTTTCTACTTTTTTCCTTCTTACATTGTTTTTTTTTTCCTTTTAAGCTTCTTTTTTCCTTAAGAATATTTTAAACCTTTTTATTCAGCAAGAACAAGAGGCACAAGGATTTCCCAGTTTAAATTCCACTAAAATTGAGATTATCTTCAGTTCTGTGCAAAAGTCTTAAGCGTTAAGAGCTTATTTGGTAAAAACAACACCGCATTAGAATACATGGAACTGAACCAATACATACAGTGTCTGGAGTTCACAGAGCAGTTACCAACCAACCCTGTGATCCTCTAACTGTTCTACAGACCAAAATATCATGAACATTACTGACCCACAGCACAGGGGTTTATTCTAATGTTATATAGAGTTTTACAGTAAACACACTCACTGACCACTGACTTTATGTTTATTTGGGTTTATTCTAATGTTATATAGAGTTTTACAGTAAACACACTCACTGACCACTGACTTTATGTTTATTTGGGTTTATTCTAATGTTATATAGAGTTTTACAGTAAACACACTCACTGACCACTGACTTTATGTTTATTTGGGTTTATTCTAATGTTATATAGAGTTTTAAAGTAAACACACTCACTGACCACTGACTTTATGTTTATTTGGGTTTATTCTAATGTTATATAGAGTTTTACAGTAAACACACTCACTGACCACTGACTTTATGTTTATTTGGGTTTATTCTAATGTTATATAGAGTTTTTACTTCTAAAACACACTGACTGATGAGATACAACTTAAGATTAAAGATATTTAAGATTGCCTAATACTTTTGCACTTAACTGTTTAGGCCATTCCACACCAACTTGCCAAGGACCTGACAGATCAAGTCATGAATTTCCATGAAAAATTGAAACAAAAACTTGATGCAACAGCAAGTACATTAAAACACACAGACTTCCTAGGGCATTCTGAAGCTATACAGTGGGTGAAATAAATCATCACGTCAACATTTTTTTCTGTAAATATATTTCTAAAGGGTCTGTTGACAACGCATGCTCAATACCTTTTCCCTGTGTCATTTCTCATTATTACACATAACCTAATTGACGAACATCTATGGTTTCATTTGTTTAATAGGTGGATTAGATGGGTTGTTATAGACATCTGGTAAGAATTTGTCAATAGCACCTTTAGAAATATATTTACAGAGAAAATTGGCGACGTGTTCAATATTTTTCACCCGCTGTTTTTATTGAAGGTATTTTTCTGTTGACTGTCTCTATGTCTTGACAAATATTGCATGTAGAAATTAATAATTCATAGCACTGACAGAAAGAGAAATACTAAGTAAAGGATTATATTTCAAAGAAAGATTCTGCAACCCAAAATATGTGCCTTTCAATGGGTCGAGTTGACCTGTTGTAAAACTATATATACTGGAAATGAGTTATTCTTAGTGTTGTATTTATTACTAAGGAAATATTTTAGCTCAGTTCAGACATTCTGCAAGAATTTAAACTCAATAGTTATAAAAAAAATTTTGAGCAATTTGTAAGTTTAAAAAAATGCATTCGGAGAATGGGTTTGATTAGTTTGTTTTTATTGTACGATTAATTCGAAAAATGCATTTCTTGAAGAAAATGCTAAATAGTTGCATTTGCAAGCAATTGCTGCTGTGGCTTCTGCCATGTTGTCAAGGTCAAGCTAAAAAATAAAAACATTCCTGAAAAAACAGAGGAATGTAAATCAGATGAAAGTAGTTGTTTTGTCATTGCTTTGCGATGATTAGAAGTTTTAGATTTAATTTTTACATGGAAATTTGTGGTGAGACCCTCTGTGAACAGTTCAGTGAACAGTGAGACGGAATGAAATTATTGTTCAAAAGTTTGGAATCACTCATTACATTGAGGTGGTGATGGTACTTCATATTCAGTAATATCTTACAGGCTGTAGATTTACATGTCATAATTATGCAATAAAATGTATTTTAGATGTTTTCATCAATATTTCAAGGATTGCAAATATATATGTCCCACTAACGTTAACTACCTCAAAGTTCATAACCACTTTTCAAATCGGAGGCATTCTGAACGCTGCATTTATTAAAATGCCATTCATTACAATTTTACAATGATCTACAGCCTTGTTCATCATTTTGAACTATTCCAAACTTTTGCACATTAGTGTATATTTTGTTTCTGTCACACAAAAACCTTCTATTTCTAAAATTTCAACTTTACAACAGAAAGAAAATAAAACTTTTCAAAACAAGTCAATGTAATAATTGACTGATTAAATTTCAAAAAGTGAAAAATGCTGAAATGGAGATATGAGGTTTTTGGAAAAAAAAGTTTTTTTAAAAGCAACAACAGACATATTCAATATACAATACACAGGGCGTTATGTAGAGTTGCATTATAAATATTCAGTTTATGCACTTTTAATATGAGCAGTGCATTCATATGGATTAATTTTGCAACCTCAGTCTGGTTGAATGGCAAAGGGAAAAAAAAGCCTAAAGACACCATTTAGTCCAGGCTCTAGTTGGGTTTTTGCTCAAATCTCCTTACATGTCTAGATTCCACCAACTATACAGAATAAAGTGCTCATTTATTGAAGGTCATCTGCATTCTACCGGATGCATGAAGACACCTGTGGATCCTTACTGACCAACAGAGACCTCTTTTGTTCAGAGGTTTATTTTTTTCTAATAAACCTGTGATATGCTGTTTTTTTTTTAAATCTACACTCACAGTTTTGGCCTATGTTTCATACAGATGTTATTTTATATTAGACGCACACAGGCCACCTTGCTTTGTCTAATCAGGAATATGTAAACTGTTATAATGAGAAATAGAACTACTAAAATGATTGGCATGAAGCTGAGATCATTTCAACTGTACTTTCTGCACCTTGACTGCTTGGATTTAATCGTTAAAAGCTTTTACAGAAACGCTCGTTAAAAAAACTATTGCAATAGAAGATGTGCATTTGCATGCACATTGTGTGTGTGCTCTATTTGTCCCTTGAGAATTTGTCCTTTGTACCTGATGTGTGCATGCAAGACCTTTAGACCCAGGGAGCAGATGAAATATGGGTAGTATTTCTTTCTATGCAAAATCCCATTAAGATATTAAATGATTAAATGTAAGAGCGGTGATATTTCAGGTTCTGCCTCATTGGGTCTCTAAGCAAACATGAATCAGAGTACAACACAACTAGGGTGTGAGACAATCAGGTAAGCCCTTTTAAAACAAAAACATACAACTCTTTTCTTTGATATTTTGTGCGGTCATTGTGATTCAGTGTCTCTGTTCGTTATTTGCTCTTTTTTTTTCTTTCTTTTTTTTACCGCCCATAGAGATGGTTAGCATTTGGATGTGAAACCATCTTGCTTGTCCTGTGATTTTTCTTTTTCCTTTCTACATGTTTCTTTCTTTCTGTTTACACTTGTGAATCATTTGCTCATGTGCATGGATTGTATATGTTTCTGTTTCAGTGCTGAATCTACTGAGGCGGAGAGGTGCAGATTCAACCACAACTGCACTGAAATAGTAATTGGAATTGGCTTGATTTGAATGTGTACATCATTTCTAAATGAATAACATAAATAACAACAGCAGAAGCTCACTGATAGACAGAATGTTTAATATTTTATTCATATGGAAATGATTTACACATTAGAAGCAAGCAAATGTTATGCATTTTCTTTCAGTGCACAAAGCAGGCACAAAACATTATAAAGTAAAGTCTATGCGGCTGTTCAGTTCAGGCTCATCTTCATAGCAGTCAAGATCTGGACTAAATTCTACTTCAAAACTTCGAGCCTCAGTTGAAAATAACTTCATGATGGTTTGTGCCCAAGAAAGGATGTCATTAAATGATGCCACTCATCTCTTAGAAACTCAACATATAATGCAGTAGTTCTTCAGAAGGTATGACGTGTTCCTTCACAGTGCGGTTAAGTGCATAAAGGGTGTGGTTTCTACATGAATCACAGATTTTACCTTGGCAATAGTCATATATGTCCATTAGATATCTAGAAAAACTGTGCTCCAGATACTTTTTTTTAATGATTTATTTTGAACATTTTCTGTATCAAGATTCTAAATTGTGGCGTATGTAAATAATGGGCCAGATTATTTACATGAAGCTTTTTTATAGATGGCCATGATCCAGTCCTGAGTTTGGTCAACTTGTAGAAATACAACCTACAGTTTGCAGAAAACATTTCCAAAACTGACTGAAATTTTTTTATATAAATATAAATATAAATATAATATATAATATAAATATAAAAATTTGATTTAATATAAAGATGCTTTTACATTATATGCCCTTTCAATAAATGCAAAACAAAAAACATAGATCAATAAGAAATATATATATTTGGAGCACAGATTGAAATTGGTTGCTTGAAAATAATGTATAAATAATGTACAATATAACTGAATATAATGTTAGTATAAACATTGGGCTTCAATTTTTTACCTGGGTGAGTTGACGTACAGTGTAGGGTTTCTTAATCATTTATCTTCAGAACCCATAAAGTCTTTTAGTGTAATCAATATGGGGGACATTGAGGAAGGATAGTACCTTTTTCTCAGCAATTTAAGAAACTGCAATACTTCCAAGTAGCTAAAATCTTACTGTTATATTTACAGCAGCCACATCTAACATTTAGATTAGCTGAAAAAGTATATAAATGGATATACATCCAACCAGCCATAACATAAAACCACTGACAGGTGAAGTAAATAACAGTAATTTTCTAGTTGCAGTAGTAAACAAGTATGCTGTCAGTTAATGTATTGGTAATGGCTAGACGACTGGGTCAGAGCATCTCTAAAACAGCAGGTTTTTTTTTATGTTCCTGGTATTCTGTGGTCAGTGTCTATCAAAAGTGCTACAAGGAAGAAAAAACTGGTGAACCAGGTTCCCAGGGCTCATTGATGCAATCCTTACATCTAACAGAACTTAAAGGATCTGCTGTCTTGGTGTCAGATACTACAGAACTCCTTCAGAGTGTGTTTTGGATGGCACAAAGGGAACCTACACAATATTACGCAGCTGGATTTAATTGTATGGCTAATCGGTGTATAATGTAAATATATAACCTTCCTGTTCAGCATTTATTAATACTGAATACTATTAAAGTGGTCAAAAAAGATAATAACATAATACCATAAGTATGATCCGAAAATAAGATATAATAAAAGTAGGTATGATGCGAATGTGGCATACAGCCCTTTTCACAAGGCCTATCTGGTGAAACAGACTGAGTGTTAAGAAACCCTGCCTGTTATGCACTATTTATTCAAATTGTACACGTCTGACTTCATTGCCAGTCTTGAATGAATTGAACAGCATTCCCGTCTACTGTCTGTGATGATGCATTGAGGTTACCTTAAGCCTGTGATTTCGTGTCTGTTGTAGTCACACTGTGAAATGTGCCCTGTTTGTGTGTCTTTGCTCATACTCTACATTATGTTGCATTGTCTCCATCATGTAGACTTCTTGAAAATAGTGCAGTCCTGGATCAGTACGAACGAGCTTCAGTGAAATATGAAAACATGGACCGGAGATTTACAGCAGCCTGATGGCACGGACACCTTAGTGACAAGCGTAGGGCCTACAGAACACACTGCAGATGTAATTTTTTCTGGGTGGAGGACATGGACACAGTAGCAGAGAAAAAAACAAAGACTTTTAGATCGAGATTTCTTGAAATATCTGAAACTTGAATTTAAGAGCATTACGCTACTCCATTTCCCATTCATCTTCGACGTTTCTATGGCATTTGGTTAACATCAGGCAAAAACACACTGTATTAACTGTTTTTGTTAGAAAGAGAAATCTTTTTTCACATCCATTTACACAAATAAGTGTGAACAGAACTTTCCTGTTGCATGCATTTGTTATTTTTCCATTAAACAATGTTTTTATATTGTTGTTGTTTTCACACTGGATAAACAGTATTGCCACTGATTATGACTCCCCATATATATAGTCTACATATATTTACCTCACCCCAAGACAAACGTTTTTGCATGTTTTATGTCTATTTGGCATTGCGTTTAACGGTTGATAATACAGAGTCAGATCCAAGGCATTGTGAACTAAACTAAACCCCACCCCGCCACCTCCCTTAGAAGGCTAATTCCTACACGAACGTATGCATGCTAAAATCCTGAAAGTGAAAGATAAAATATGTGTGGCTAACCTCTTTAAACGTACTTAATTTGAAGTGGATGATTTTGCAGTCTAACATATTTAAAGTGCAGGTGCAAAATACAGTAACTTTTGCTACTTTTTTCGTGGCACATAACCTTTGTACACAAACCTTTTGTAGCTGTTTGAAAGCTGGACCACCTTTAACACAGTTTGTGTATCCGTTATGAAAATAATAAACTTTGACAAGCGTCCCTTTCATGTTTTTTTTTTATTATTATTCCAGCTGAGCCTAAATTATGAAGCATTAGTTGATTTCCCTGAATTGGGATCAATATGTTGTAATTGGCATGTTGTGAATTAAGTTATTAAATAGCAAAGAAATTTGTGCAAAATTAAAATGATGATACTGTGATCATTTTCTTTTCCAATTCTGAGGACAGATCGTATGTACATTGCCTCTGCTACAGACAGGTAATGCTAATACCAAACGATTCTGTGGTTCAGTGATGCATTAGCAATCTTGTACATACACATACACGCACATCTCGTTGCGAACGTTCATGGCGGAGCTAATGATGTATGGTACCAGTCAGATGCTTGGACACACCTACTTATAGAAAGATTTTCTTTACTTTTTCTTTATTTTCACTTTACTTATGTATTGTTTGCTATGCAATAACAATAGCATTGTAGTTATAGATTATTATAATTAGACATTATTCTACAATAAGCTGTACTTACCCAGCCTTATACACTCCTGACATTCTAAAAGGCAGCTTCATACGGAACCTCCTGGGTGCTTTTCCATCTTGTATATACTGAATGTGGCTCTAAGTACATGAACAGGCCTGCTAATTATTCAGGAGTTATGATGTTTTAGCTCATTGCTGTCAGCTGTATCAAATCAAGCACATAGCAGTGCAGTCAACATATACACACACTGGCAGTGGAGCGGGACATATTGAAGATCTCAGTGAACTTAAACGTGGCATTGTCACAGGATGCCATCTTTGTCACAAGTCAGTTTGTGAGATCTGCCCCGACAGAGCTGCCCCTATCAGAAATAAGTGCTATTATTACAAAATGGAAGTGTCTGTGAGTAACAAACAGGGCAGCCATGAAGCGGTAGACCAAGGAAAATCACAGTGGGGCTGTCAAAAACGTTTTTTAAGCATGTAGTGCTCATAAAACACACATCCTCTGCTGCCTTGCTCGCTAATGAGTCCGAAGCTGCCTATGGAAGCAACAGCAACACAAGAACTGGGTGTTAAGAACTTCATGGAATGGATATCCATGGCCGAGCAGCTGCACACAGGCCTGGAGTCATCTGGAGAGGTGTGAAGAACACCTCTCCATGTTCTCTGGAGTAATGAATCACAATATTTGGAAATCTGCTTTGGTGGAGGACTGCAGGACTGCATATTACCAACATTACAGTCTGGAGGACCAAATTAATGCAGGTTCTTGGCAGTCATATGTTTTTTCTTTTTAATTTGCTTGTCTGATCGGCATACGAGCAGTTCTCTCAGAGAGTTTTACTGGTCTTCTAGATATTATTTTGACCCCCCTAGTTCCCACCGAACCACCATTTCTTAATAAGAGTCTACAGTGTAGAAACCACAAGACACTATTTGGATTTTTCTTATACATTTCTTATAGATAGGCATCTATTACTTTAATTTTTAGATCTTTGAAGAGTTGCTTAGAGGAGCCCATGTTTGATAAGTGTTAGTAAGAGGTATGAAGAGTCAGAAAACTTATAAAGCTAGAAATTTGATTCAGCTGGCAGTCTCCAATTACATTTGTCAAAAAAAAAAAACAAAAAAAAAACAAGACTTTGAAATGGTTGGGCAATGATTTTTATTTATTGATTTGTTTATTTATTGAATGTGGTGAAAGATATTAATTGTGCATTAGATCTGTATTTAATTATATAGATGAAAAATGCATATTTAGTAGGTGTGTCCAAATGTTGACGGCTAATACACATACACCATTCTATTGACTGTTTGATTACACAGTGGCAGTGTGATGTGTTTGAACTAATTAGATGAAATGTTTATATGCCTATTTAATATTTTCACCCATTAAAACAGTAAACCTCTTGTGGGGACCTATACTGCATTATATTAGCAATATCAACTTTATTTAACTAAACTAATCTCTTCTCATAACCTTTAGTGCATTGTTAACAGAATAGCTCAGCCAAATGGAAAGGAAATGGAAGCTAACAGCTGACAGAATGATATAATTTGCAAATTCTAATTGATGTCTCTTCATTTTTATTTATTGTTAGCAATATTTTTAGCACCAAACAACAGAACAAGACTGGCATTTTGACCTATCCTTTTAAATATATGTAGTCTATAGCCAGATATTTGGAACCATGTTTTCTATTTTTCCTGTGCGAAACCAATGCAGAGCAAGAAGAACGATGTGCTGGGTTTTCAGGGTTGCCCTAATAGTGTTTTCACTTTTTCTACAGGCAGATGCATCACTGCCCTGCATCTTTCCATGTTTGACAGCTTAAGGGAATAACTCGTAACACCCTCGTCCAGACAGGACTGTCAGATTCAGCGAATATTAAGTGTGGCAGAGTCTGCTTTTCCTGTGATTGCCTAGGGCCTCTTGGTTGGTTTTTGGTGGATGACACTAACTTGTGTTCCTACAATGACTTTAAACTGTTAGTTAAGCCACCGAACAGCATTTTGGGGCCTAGACAGTAGGCCTACGTCTACAGCTCCTGACTACAAACTGATATCCAGGGGTTCATTGGGATGTTGGGGGGGTGTTGATTCATTGGGATACTGGGAATAGGATGGGGGTGGGATTGTTTTTTCCATTCTGTTTTTTTCTGTGTTTTTTGCCCATTGTGTGGGATATGATGTTTTTTTTTTCTATTCTGTGACCTTAACAAAATGACTCTAAAGCTAAAATAAGATTTGAATCTAAACTTTACTGGATGTCCATGCCTTTTTATTTTCCCCTTTCCTGAAGTAGGCTTGAGCTGCACAGGCCGCTGAAGTCGTGTCATCATTTTGTAGTCAGCATTGTGCCCACATTAGGAACTCCGGGTGGGTTTTATAAAATTTGCGACTGTCTTGCCCTGTAGTAAACACACACATGTTCCGAACCCCACACTGGCTTTGTATATTTTTCCACCTAATACCACTGGATACCCTAAATTTGGACATGGACATGTTGCTACATGCTAAGCTACAACCACTGCACACTGAACTGATACCATAGGACTGACCTCATCAAAATATGCACCAAACAAATCAGCAAGCTTTGACAGATGAGGTTAGGTATGTGTCTTTGGCAGCGGTAGAGCACAGTTTAAGTAGCGGTTGTTGTTTTCTAATAGTGTTAAAGTTTAGTAGTCGTTGGCTTTTGCATCGAGTCATGTCAATGCACAGGAGTGTTAGCTTAGCTTTGGGCATGGATGTAGTGTAAATCAATTTAACTCGTAAGATCTAGCAATTCAAGGATCCAGAGACGTTCGGGGGGAAATGTACATGTGTATTTACCACAGGGTGAGATAGCCGAGATTTAAAAAACAAAATTCAGCTCAGACCTGGAGTTTCTAATAAGGACCAACTGCAGAATGACACACAACATTTGATGTCTATTGTGTTTATCACCTGACAAACAGATATCAGTTACTTGACCTGATTTTTCAGTGACCCGTTTTTCAATTCTTTAACACCTGCCTGGTAAGTGCTTGTCATCTCTGTGGACACAGAATGATAATTGTGGACCCATATTAGATACAAATTTGAACCAGAATCTTTAGAAATTGGTCAGCAGGTCTTGTCTATGCATACTTTAATAGAAACAAATGCCACTACGATCACATATAGGCTACAGGTTATTGACCGATGATATGAAAGTAGATCACGCATCTTTTTTTTTCTATTATTCATGAAATGTCTGTATGTTCAAAACCTGCTCATTTGCCAAAATGTCTACATTTGGGTCAACATTAGATAAATCATAGACTGGTTGTTTTCAATAAATGACATGAAATTGAAATAAATCTTGTCAAAGTTTTGTTTCAACATTGATTATTACATGACATTATTATTTTACGGAGAGCATTGCGCAAACTGAATATTTTTGGATGTTTTTCTTTTTGCTTCATTAGACTATTAGACTATTTTGGTGTTGCAAAACCTAACCTAGATGTTTATGTTTTTTAAAATGTTTTATTTAATAGATTACAGATAATGTTTTAATTAGTAATTTGATTGTCTTATGTTTTTTTTTTTTTAATGTTGTGTTGTACAGAGATGTACTGTGAAAGTCAAAACACTACAACTCCCATGATCCTCAGCTAAGCTGTGTCAGTCACCGGACATCGGGACTAAAAGCTTCAAAATGGAAAACATAAAAGTACCTCAACACATAAAGATAGTTGCTGTTTTATTGAGAAATATGTTTATATTCATAACTAGTATTTGTAAAATAGTCAACTGATTGTCTTCAAATCGGCATATACACACAAGTTTAGGTTTATAATTTACCTATATTATCTGAGTACACTTTAATTTTGAAGGGGGGAATTAGCACAAGTGAGGCTATGCCAAGCTGCTGCACTCTTAATGAGCACTAAGATCACCTTTCTCTGTTTTGTACTGGTCATTTTGGCCGTTTCCAGCATCTAGCTAGCTACCTAATCTGAGAGAGGAGGTGTTTTTCATGTAGCTAGCTATAATAAAACGCAGCCACCTCGTAGCTTTTAGCTAACTAGCACTATATCGGGTTAGCTAGCTATGTAGCTGCCTGGTTGGGTTGAGCTTCGTTGTAGCAGTTATTAACACGTTTACGCAACCATTGGCTCTCAACATCTGGTATAATGATTTATTCACTCATATTTAGAAATGGCAGGGCATCACATTCTGCACAGCACATACTGAAGCGTGTGAATGTCTCCACGTCTCTACAAGTGTCTCCTTTGCAGGTGAATACTCCTGTTTTGACCCAGTTAAAGTTAGCTAAGTCGCCCCTAACTCAGTGGGCATGTTGGCGTCGCTGCGCTGGTGTTCAAGCTCGAGGGTTCCATGCTGGAGGTCGGTGCAGTAACGTTGATGACCGTGAGGGAAAGGACAGGGCTCAGGTGTCAGTCCACAGAAGCCAGGCACCTTCTGGCGTCTCTACAGCTCAGAAAGGTGGGTTTAGGGGGTCTGACAGTCCAGTAACTTTATTGCAGGACTTGAGTGTGACGTTTAATATGTTTTGCCTGGGTTTCTCTAACTCTCAACAGTCAAGCAAGCTGGCAAAGACTTCACCTATCTGATAGTGGTGCTCATTGGGCTTGGAGTTACAGGTGAGAGAGAATGCCCTGAACTATATATATATATATATATATATATATATATATATATATATATACATACATACACACACACACACACACACACACTGTAAAACTTATACACTTATAAAAGCCCATTCCCAAAAGGTGTGTGTTTTTTTCCCATTCGCATGTCACAATTTTGAGCAACTCTCTTGTCTAAATATGACGTAGGAAAAAATAATTGGCCCATATTTTATCTATGTAACATATTCAACATAATACTTTCAGATTATAGATAATTACTTTCAAGTTTTAGGTTTATTTGTCATATGCACAACATGTCAGGACATTTATGCAATGAAATGAAATGCTTGTGGTGAGGCTCAGGTTGATACTCTACAGGAGGATAAAACTATATACACATACTAAACATATTAAAATAAAGTTATAAAAATTATAATAAATAAATACAAAATACAGAATATACAAAGACAGGAAAGATCTGTAGAAATTCTCTGATATGTACATTTATGAGACGGGTATAGTCTGAGAGAGAGTGGAGCTACATATAAAGATGCATGTTCTCTCATTAAACACATGAGACAAGGTGAAGCCATTGAGAACTAGAATGCTGTATCTAGTCAACATTTTGAAATACGGTTGGCAAGAATAAAAAAAAGCATGAAAAAAACAAAGCAAGATGAAGATAAAATAATCTGTCAAATATGTTAAATGATCTTAATATTCTTAAAATATTGATTTAGCATCACTTTTTGCAGGAGGACTTTTTTATGTCATCTTCCAAGAACTGTTTTCTTCATCCAGTCCAAGCAAACTCTACGGGAAAGCTTTCGAAAAATGCAGATCACACCCCGAGGTCAGCCAATCTGGAGAATCTCATCATTACATGAGGCAATTTAGCATTTTATTATAAAAAAATATATAATAATAATAATAAATAAATGACCTTTTGCCTTTCTCCTTAGGTAATTGGAGCTTTTGGTGAGCCCATCAAAGGCTATGGAGAGACGACTCGCCGAGGTAGAAGACAACAAGTTAGGTATGACGCATGTCTACAGGATAGATGAAAATATTTATTATTTTAGTGAGATGCCGTCATGCTTTTTTCCCCAGATTGTCCCATGATGGCAGATGATCAGTTTCGTCAATAAATGTGCAGATATCATCTAGTTTTCATGTACATATCTGTGGAGGGCAATACATAAACATTTCTAGAATGTACAAATTTGAACTAACTCCACCTGGGTCAGCTTTACACAGAAGCAGAGGATTGTATAGTATGGGCCAAAAGTTTGGACACACCTTCTCATTCAATGCGTTTTCTGTATTTTCATGACTATTTACATTGTAGATTCTCACTGAAGGCATCAAAACTGTGAATGAACACGTGGAGTTATGTACTTAACCAAAAAAGTTGAAATAACTGAAAACATGTTTTATATTCATGTTTCTTCAAAATAGCCACCCTTTGCTCTGATTACTGCTTTGCACACTCCTGGCATTCTCTCAATGAGCTTCAAGAGGTAGTCACCTGAAATGGTTTTCCAACAGTCTTGAAGGAGTTACCAGAGGTGTTTAGCACTTGTTGGCCCCTTTGCCTTCACTCTGTGGTCCAGCTCACCCCAAACCATCTCGATTGGGTTCAGGTCCGGTGACTGTGGAGGCCAAGTCATCTGCCGCAGCATTCCATCACTCTCCTTCTTGGTCAAATAGCCCTTACACAGCCTGGAGGTGTGTGGTTGGGGTCATTGTTCTGTTGAAAAATAAATGATGGTCCAACTAAACGCAAACCATATGGGATGGCATGTCTCTGCAGGATGCTGTGGTAGCCATGCTGGTTCAGTGTGCCTTTAATTTTGAATAAATCCCCAACAGTGTCACCAGCAAAACACCCCCACACCATCACAGCTCCTCCTCCATGCTTCACAGTGGGAACCAGGCATGTGGAATCCATCCGTTCACCTTTTCTGCGTCTCACAAAGACACGGCAGTTGGAACCAAAGATCTCACATTTGGACCAAAAGCACAGATTTCCACTGGTCTAATGTCCATTCCTTGTGTTTTTTGGCCCAAACAAATCTCTTCTGCTTGTTGCCTCTCCTTAGCAGTGGTTTCCTAGCAGCTGTTTGACCATGAAGGCCTGATTTGCGCAGTCTCCTCTTAACAGTTGTTCTAGAGATGGGTCTGCTGCTAGAACTCTGTGTGGCATTCAACTGGTCTGTGATCTGAGCTGCTGTTAACTTGCGATTTCTGAGGCTGGTGACTCAGATGAACTTGTCCTGAGAAGCAGAGGTAACTCTTGGTCTTCCTTTCCTGGGTCGGTCCTGGAGTGTGCCAGTTTCGCTGTAGCGCTTGATGGTTTTTGTGACTCCACTTGGGGACACATTTAAAGTTTTTGCAATTTTCCGGACTGACTGACCTTCATTTCTTAAAGTAATGATGGCCACTCGTTTTTCTTTAATTAGCTGATTGGTTCTTGCCATAATATGAATTTTAACAGTTGTCCAATAGGGCTGTCGGCTGTGTAGTAACCTGACTTCTGCACGACACAACTGATAAGGCACACCTGAAAACCATTTCAGGTGACTACCTCTTGAAGCTCATTGAGAGAATGCCAAGAGTGTGCAAAGCAGTAATCAGAGCAAAGGGTGGCTATTTTGAAGAAACTAGAATATAAAACATGTTTTCAGTTATTTCACCTTTTTTGTTAAGTACATAACTCCACATGTGTTCACTCATAGTTTTGATGCCTTCAGTGAGAATCTACAATGTAAATAGTCATGAAAATACAGAAAACGCATTGAATGAGAAGGTGTGTCCAAACTTTTGGCCTGTACTGTATATCTAAAACATTCTGCTCCTCTGGAGTCCAATAAACACATAATCACATCACATCCCAAAACACCTGCCCTTTTTTAAAGAAATTATCTGTTAATAACAAATTTGATTCCAACAATGTTAGCCCTGCATCAAGCTTTGTCAACAAAAATGCAGCAGAACGTGGGCACGTATGTGTCTTGCTATCCCTTTGCTGCTGTGATACTGTGAATGTCCCCACTGTGGGACCAATAAAGGATTATCTTATTTTTTCCTAGAAGCACTTCAGCACTACTCTCAGTGTTATCATTTGTGATCTAATATTTTCTTGCCTACCCTGGTCAGTTTAAGGTTGTAGATTTCATATTTGGAATATTTACTGTCAGAAAATGTGCAGTCTTAGCATTAGCATTAAGTAGACAACCTTCTTTTGCCCTCTTAATTCCGTCTGACCAAGAAATAATAACAAGAGTGCACAGTTTGGAGAGTCGAGTTCTGGTCACTTTTATACTGTAATATCTTTACTGTCTTTCATATCTGACTTAACCACCTAATTTTCCCCTAGTCATATTGAATACATGAAGGACGGCCAGAAGTACATGAGGCTGAAATTTTACATTGAGGGTTCGGAGCCAGGACTGCACGGAACTGTACATTCAGAATCAAAGCAGGTAAAATTCAGGGAGCTTGTTTACACCTTGCATTAACCTGTGTTTCATGGCCGGATTCCGTTGACACTTCGCTTCCCCAGTGTGATCAGATCAGGTTTAATTTAACTCCACGTACAGCACAGCTAGTTTCTTATTATGCAGTGTTTAATATCAGAAGAAACAGACAATGAATCAACTGTATTAGCAGAGGAGAAGGCTTTTTTACAGTGTAAAATGCATGTCTGTGCACTGTGTAAACAGCCTCCTGAGCATTTTGACAGCTTATTTACAATGATGATGATTTTCTAACATCTAATGTAGAAAGGCTTCTGAAGTTAAATGCTGTGTGTTTCTAATTCCACAGAATCCTGAGACAGGAAAATATGAATTCCGCTACATATTTGTGGATATAGACACGTATCCCAGAAGGACGATCGTGATTGAGGACAACAGATGAGATGGTTTTCATTAGAGTTTTCAGTTTTCAGTGAACAGAAAGTTTCTTCGAGCCCTCAGCATAACGCTTGGAATAAGATCTGTTTAGCTTCATGTTGCTTGCCAGGTTTGCTAGGTTTACATGCACGGCTATGGTTCGATTATGTCAGTATTTCAGCTCAACCTAAAGAGGAATTCAGGTTTTCTTGTCTCCAAATTTCTTGGGTCATGCTTATGGGTGCCATTATATTTACAGGAAAATAATTGGACTTGAATTGTGAAATATTTTAAATAAATTTAGATTGTTTTACACTGGGTGTCCACATCGCTTCAAAAATGATGCAATTTATTTTAGATTAGTGATTGCCACACTCTACTCTCAGGTCAGTGATCAGTTTGATCACAGGTACATGGGCCCACTTATTGCTGCCCCGTTTCGTTCATATGACATTCTGGTTAATTGCACCCACTATATTAAAATAACTGCTTCCAGATAAATGAAAAAAAATGAACTTAGGATTCACTCACATGCTTACAAACGGCCTGATTTCCCTGGGTCCTTGGCCACCTTCTTATAATACTTAATCTGTTTTTACATAATAAAAAAAATTACACATTGAGTAGGTTCTGCATTTTTTTTTAACTGACTTAAGGGACGTGGTCAGTTGTGTAATCAGATTATTCGATTGTAATAATGAATATTGGCCATATTTGAATTATGTTTTTCTAGAAATAAAGCTTTTTTTTATGTGAAGGGCTGTTAAAAAAGAGGGATGTCTCAATGGATGGGACTAGAATGATGCCAAGGATCATATTTTTATAAAGTTGTGTCATAAGACCAGAGGATGTATCGTTGAGGTTGATCTTTCTTTAAAGGGCTGGTTATCAACTGACTTTCAGTTAGTTGAGTGATTTAATGTTGAAGACATGGAATTTTGAATGAATGCACTTAATGTTTCATACACTATTTACTGTCTGTATTGTGAGCAGATTAAAGGTAAAAGCAATCTTTTGATGTTTTATTTCTCTTGACTGATGTTGAATAATATTGATGGCCTTCATTCCTGATGAAAAGGCAGATGATGATGATGATGATGATGAAGATAATAATAATAATAATAACCCTGTTTACTCATATAACTGTTTACTCATTAATAACCCTAAAACTTTACACATTTTAAATCTAAATATAAAATAGATGCAGAGTGATGAGTTGATTGTAAACTAAACAAAAACTGGAACATTAAGAATGATGTAAATGAATGATGTTTTAATAAATATTCAGTATTTCAGAAGTAGGGATCAAGTATTGAGGCACAAAACTGCATAAATGTATTCTAAAAATGGAGATGATTACATTATGTTTATCAATTCTTGTTCTCAGCAAAACATCTAAAAATATATTTTGCTGTGTAGTTCATATTTACATTTGTACTGTAGTTTTTATTACATATATACAGTAGTATTCATACTTATTTTAGTAGTATTTGTATGGTTGATGTAATCTGCGGTGAGCTCACTCGCTTGCTTGTCGTTTTGCACACACTGCTTCATTAAGGCTGCATTTTCCCCAAATTTTTAAATATATTGTACATTATTCCACTGGAAATCAAGAGTGAAAGCTACCTATCATGTGTCCAGCAGGGGGCGATATTGCTCAAATGTTTGACTTGCAAGAGACAAATCGGTGAGACACCACAGTAGATCACTATATATGCTTCATTTAAAAAGGTAAAAACGGTAAAGGTGCGAGTATTTGTCACTGTACTATGTACAGCAAAATGTGTTCTCTGCATTTTACCCATCTGTTGTAGTGGACACACACCTCCAGCGCCCGGGGAGCAGAAAGGGTGAAGAGCCTTACTCAAGGGCCCAGGTATCGAACCCCCAAACCTGTCCTCAACAGCCCGGAGCTCTAACTGCTGCGCCACCACTGCCCTTTCTGTTTGGTGTCCAAATATAAAGCTGCAAATATAAATATAATTATAATGTTTTTTAGTTCACTATCACTACTACATAATAAGAAATATATTGATAATCAGAAAGAGAATATCAGTTGGTCCACTGCAGTGTTAGATGCACTATTATATGAAAGGCTATTTCTTAGGAGACAGTGGTTGAACCCTAACCCTAACCCATTTCTCCAGATTCACCCTGAAGACCAAGTTGAGTGTAGAAGTCACAGAGTTTACTCCTGTATGATTTGAGTCTCCTCTTGGTGGCTGTAATAGAGCACAGTTTTGAAGCAGATCAACAACTCACGGCGAGAGCTAGCCAGAGTGAAGTACGGCCTCCGCACCGCAGGGTTAGTTTACACACTACTTAGTCACAACTAAGGTTCCCTAAGCAAACAATGAGAGAACTCCACAAAAATAAATAAAATAATAATAATAATAATAATAATAATAATAATAATAAATGATAATAATAATATAATAATAATAATAATATAATAATAATAATAATAGAAATAATAAACAGTAGTTCCGTTTAATGGGGCTGATATGTGTTTATCTATGTCTGATTCAATCAACCTATACCTGTATTGAATTGTTTGTATATAGTTATTTAGTAAATGTACGTTTTTACTTACGTAAGAGTCTGTATGTATACACAACACGCCACGCCTACGTCGTGCCACCGCCCTCTCTGAGGAAAGACGAAAGCAAATTGTGACGGAAAGTTTGATTCACTTCATCGAACCGATTCCTTCGAACTGTCCGATTTAATGAATCGAACGTCCAGTTGTACCGTTATTGTACTCCGTTAGCTAGACAGAGCAGCTCGTTTCAATGACTGAATCTGATGGCCTGCACTCATACTCACCCAAACTCACTGACTTTAATGGAGAAACTGTTTAACCCTGTCTGACCACTGTGGAGCCACTGGCATCAGCGATGATGATGATCACCATCCCACCTCATCCCCAACTCCTCAACTCCTATAAATCCAGAGAACACCTTCCCACTGCTCCACAGCTCAATACTGGGGGGCTTCGTATTAGGTAAAGCATTAGGCATGCTTCCAATAGGTCCATGCACCAGAGAGTCCTATTCAATACTTCTGTACAGGGACTAGATGTGCATTTGCACATCTGTGTCGGCAATAGATGCAGCTTAAGGTAGCGGAATGCATTCATAATAAGGGGTGTCCACAGATATTAGACATATAGTATTATAGCTCCACTGTAACGTCGGTTGTACTGTAGTATTCATTCATTCATCTACTTAGAGGCTCCCACCGAGCCTCGTGCAGGGCGCCAGTCAATCGCGGGGTACCACACACACACACACACACACACACACACACTCGGAACTAGGAGCAATTTAGCAGAGCCAGTTCACCTACCGTGTGTTTTTTGCAGGCATAAGGAAACAATATTAGCCTACCTACAGTAAAAGATATGGGGGGCACTCCAAACTCCCCACCTCAGCACCCCAACCACCCGGAGCTGTGCGCCACACACACACACACACACACACACACACACACACACTAACCGCACTGTTGTACTGTTCAAATAAATTCTACACAGAGAAAATAAAGCAAGTGAATTCCAACATGGGGTTTCTTGGTCTGTTAAAACATGGTATTCAATGGCTGAAACTGATTTCTATATATTGTACCAGAAACAAAAGCTCGATTCGTTCGGACTTGTGAGTCGGTTCCATTCGGATTGATTCACGAAAATGAAACGAGTGGAAAAAAAAAGATTCGTTCACGAGGCGGCCATCGCTAGTAGAAAGCCAGCTAGACGCACATAAAGATTGGCGTTAATGTTAGCTGTCTAGCTCATGGTAAAGTAAGTAAAACAGGAGACACATTCATCCTTACGGCTTTGGGAGTTTGATCCGCCAACAGTCGGACTGGGATTATCGTTGGCTTTGCGGATTTTGAAGCCCACCAACCTGAAGCACATTTTTCAGTAGACAGGCTGGTTAGCTGGCATGCTAACGGTCTGTGTGTTTTGGGTTGTAATTAGCTTAGCGAATCGGCGCAAGGTGAGTCACTTTTGTTATCTAGCTAGCTCTTAAACTGGCTGACTAATCTTATCGGCTGAGATAAAGAGCTGGCTAGCTAAATCTGTATTGTTAAACAGCGTTGGCTGTTAAAGTAGCTAGGATAAGTCTGTCGCCAGCACTAAGAAGGCACCAGCTGTTGTCTGTTTAGCTAAACTAGTGCTAGCTAGCTAAGGTTACCCGGAGAACAGCTCCCAACTATGTGAATGTAAATAACGCGGCTAGCACCAGCTAGCTGATTAAATAAATAAGGAGCCTGCGCTGCGTGTAAACACACACGAGCGGTACTTTGAGCCCAGAATGGCTCAATATGGCCCAATATTGCCATGATCATCATCATCATCACCACCATCATCTTCATCATCTTCTTCTTCCGTGTCTTCTAACTCAAGCAAGTCTGTTAGTCTGAACACAGGAAACATTATTTTGAAACCGAAAACATTGGAGTGACATTATGGAGTGAACGGGTAGCTGCTGGGCTCATTTATCACGTTATTGGTATTACTGTAATTAGCTAGCTAGCTAGCGTTATTAGCTAAACTGACCTGCCTGGCTTTTTAAAGTGCTTTTTAATATTGTTCTCTGAGAGTTTTAATATTTAGAGTATAACGTTAGCTAGATCTGATACTGTATATTAAAAAAAGATAAGTGTCTGATCACCCTGAGCTTAATAACAGCACAGACTAGCTCTGCTACTCTGAGGTAAAGGAGGTTGTTGTATAATCTCAGCAGCCCCATGATTATGGCCCACGGAAACGCTAAGGGTGTGCGAGAGCAGCTGAAGTATGTAATATAAAACTTAACATAAAATATCATTAAAGCTTAGTATTTTTTAAGAAACCTAGCTCTATCGCATTGAACTGATCTCAGCCAGTATTCTGAAGACATGCTGGTGTCCAGCTCTCTTTGTAATGGGAATTTAAGTCAGCCTACAGATACAGCTGTTTAGTTCTTCAACAACCTGCAGCTGGTGAAAGATGGGCTGGGCAACTATACAGGCTTCTTCCACAGAAGATCATTTTAAACTTTAGGCTCTTAAATGTCTTTTTCTTTTTCAGCCAGATTGACCACAGATTGATTATGAGATCTGATTCTTACTGAGGATAGCTATGGAGCTGTACTGGTACATGTAAGTCTTGGAAATACATTTTTTTCATTCCTTATTATATTCAGTGATTAAAGCAGGCGTGGGTGTATTCATTTCCGCCTTCCCTTTTTTGTTAGAACTGGTTTGCAACCTGTGTGTTAGACAGATGTGGCTACATTGACAACAACTCAATTTAATATGAGGAAAAGGCCTGATTTCTGGTTGGTGTAAGGCAGTGGTCTCCAACCCTGCTCCTGGGGAGCTACCTTGCTGCAGACTTAAGATCCAGCCCTAGTGCACCTATTCTGATCCATCTGATTACTGCCTTAAGAAATCCTTGATTGGAAAGGGGTGTGCTAGATTTAATTAGGATTTGCTCTCTAGAAAGCAGATTGGATTAATGTCCAACGATACTCATTCTGGGTATTTGTGAATTGGGGTCAGATTCATGTCACGTTGCGTTAACATCTTTGTACTGATGTCGAAATTTATGATGAAAGATAGCGATCGACAGAGTAGTGCAAGTCACAACATCCTGAGGGTGCCTCGCCTTTCTTGAGAAGTTCACAGTTGGTTAACAAAATGATTTAACTGAACATGTCGGAAAGACTGTCAGGTTGAATTGTGTGCTCTTTTTGCTCAGGGCTGGCACACACCACCTGCTTTTTGGCCAGGTCACCATGTACTTCACAAATTCATCTTAGCACAATCACACTGAAGACTCTTTTTATCAGTTATCAATCTTAACACTATGAGGTGTTTGGGAAGCCCCCTCCTACATGGTGTTAGTAATTGATTATATGGAGGACACAGCCGTGCTGAAAAAAGAAAGAGAAATGTGAAACATATTTAGGACTTTTTTCCCAGAAATGAAGAGAAATTAAAATAAAAAATAACTACTTCATGACTCACAACTGTCAGCAGCGTGATAACACATTAGACATTAGGAAAGCTTACATTGCATCATCACACCTAAATTTCATTTAATGTAGGCCTGATTAGATTACATACGTGTTGGGTGAAAGCTTCCTTCAGGAGAGCTTTGGAAATGATTAATGTAACACATGCACATAATTTCAGTGGATATATTATATGTTGTCAATTTTGGTGTATTTTTTTTCTTCTCGTTTCTGAATGTTTTTATATTTGTTTTTTTTCCCTCCCAGAGTTGTCATAATATTTATTATGATAAAGATCTTCTTCTACATCTGCTGGTACCGCTCAAGACAGAGGCAACTTGCTGCGTATCTCAGTAATCCCCGCAATGCACAGATCGTTATTGTAGGGGGACGAGCCTACCTGCACCAGATGTGCGAGAGGCAAAATGTAAGTATTCTACCAATTACATCTGGAAATGACCTCCTAGCCTTACTGCACTGCTGCAGTGATGTCTTTTCACAGTGCCCAAATCAATTGAACCACAAGCTGAACCACAAATGAACCATACTGAGACCACATCAGGAAGTGATCTCAGTATGGAGATGGCATCAGGAGGTGATTGCAATGGTCAAAAGCTCATCTACATTTGAAATTGCATCTGATTTTTTTTTTTTTGTCTATTCAGACTAGCTGAAGATATTCTAGAGTAAACAGTGAAGCACTTTTATAAGTCGCTCTGGATAAGAGCATCTGCTAAATGCCGTAAATGTAAATGTAAATCTGTGTATCACCTGTGAGACCACCATGGGAGTGGGGCCACTGCTTGGAAGATGGTTCTGACTTCAGTTCATTTGGAGGAGGCTGAGGTTGTTTGATGTGTTAAGTTGTGCAAAAGAAACCATGAATCAGCAGTCTGAGACCTCTTGAAACATTCCACATGTGTACACTCCCTCATGTTTTAATCAGGTCAAAGTCTTAGTGAGACTGACTGTAAATATTAGATTTGGCACAAGGCGGCTTTTCCTTTTCCTATACGGATACCGAAGCCTTGAGTATCAGCTGATAACAATACTAGTTGATGTTTCTATTTTCTTCTGTTTTTTTTCTGTTTAAAGACCTGGATCTATAGTTCTATAGATCTATAAAATCTATAATTAAAGTCTTGATCAGTGCTGTCAGTCAATATTTTGTGTAAAGTGCTAAAACAGATCTTTTACCCCTTAGAATGAAACACTGTTTTTCTTACTGTGCCTTTAATACTAATTAGCTCTGTTCTGACTGAACCTCATTCAAAAAGCAGGCCAGACTCGAACGCTCTTTATTCCACATACGCACTACATGACTTTCAGAGTCATCAGATCATTGTACTTTTCACACTTTGCGACTTGTAATCGGGAATCTTTCAGTCGATGTGGTTTGCACGCTACACGACTGATCAGTGACACAGGGGCCCAAATTATATTTATAGATATTTCACAAGAAGGGACTCGCAACAAGCCTTTCTGCTCTCCAAAAACACGCTCTGTCCCCAAAGCAAGAACTGATGTGAAGCTGTGCATGAGACACTTTTTAAAAATGTTTTCTTCCAAAAGGGATGTCCGTAAGAAACGAGCAATGCAAGCTGTCTGTGTGTTAATTTGCAGCGAAAACACATTGGGAAGAAAAAGAGAAAAGGATATGGATGAGAAACCTTAGGCTTTCTTCTCCCCCCATGTTTTGCGGCTCTAGCTAGTCACTGCACTAACTTCCAATCACAACACTTTTCACATTACTAATTTTAGTCATTGACGGCTCCAGGTTTTTAAACCTGCTAGATATTTGTCGGGGGCTTGCGAGGCTTTGCTGATCACTCGCTGACTTCTCAGATTGCGCCTTTCAGCAGTTCACACTACTCCAGTGCCGACCAAACGGTCGGAAAGTTTGTCGGAAGTGTCGAAAATAGAACTTTGAAAATAAAACGTTGGTGACTCAAATGTGGAAGAGCTTATTTATTTATTTATTTATTTATTTATTTATTTACTCTCTCTTCTAGTCACTTGTCAAATGTATCTGGTGCCTGTAAAATGTCAGGAGCCAGGCTGGGTAATATTGGGCACCAAGCACTGGAGTTACTTCTCAGTGACCTGCTACACATTTGTTTCCACTACTGTTTGTTACTACTACCAATGTAGGACCACTTTCTGTTTGCACCATAACTCCTCTAGAACCCAGACCCAAACTTTTTTTTTATTTTTATTACATTTATACTTCTAAAACATGATCAACTGACTGTTGCACGTGTGTTTGATGTGCCGTTATGTCTAAGCTTGATTCAGATTACATTGTGTTTGTTTCATTACTATTAGGTACTGTTACAGGGATGTTGTTACAGTAATCAACAACATCAAATGTAGTCTTAGGACTGGGTTGTGAATTTAAAATAGAGTAGTAGTTGACCGTAGTAGTTACTGGACTTAATAGAAAACATCTTTCTGCAACAGGGCCTTATTGTATAATGATAGCTATTGATTTTGAACATGTATATATATATTTCCCCAAAACTATCTTGTCACAGGAAATCCTCATTTTAGCACTAGACCAAAGTTTGAGCACTTGACAATGATATTACTGTGTGACAGACATTTTTTTTTTCTTTCTTCATGAACTTACCGGGCATACCGGGGGAAAACCCCACACCATTTTGGAGATGCTCTGACCCACCCAGTCAGTCGTCTTGCCTTCATTTGGCAAAGATGCTTTATCATTTTAACTGCTTTTAACAAATGACCTTTAAGAACTGACTGTTGACTTGCTGCCTAATATACCCCACCCTTTGACAGATGCCACTGCAGATAAATGAATCAATGTTTTCTCTTCACCTGTCGGTGGTATTCATGTTATGGCTGATCTGTGAGAGGAGTTCAGAGGAGTGAGTCACACCACATTTTTATCTGTTGATCTACAGCTCATAAAGATCACCTCTTATCTGATCTTTGTTTGATGCCAAACAGACACCTCTGTTGGGGAAACCTCCGCTAAAATGTCAGTGTATTCAAACAGTCTGTAAAAAAAAAAAATGTTAGAATACGCAGTAATGGACAAAATCAAAGGAAATGAACAATAGCTGATCCTTAATTTGGAGATTAAACCCAGGTAAGATTAAAAATGCTTTGGGAAACTTAAATTCAAATTAATAATTTAATACTGGTGCAATTGTAGTGCAGTACAAATTGGCCATGTCTGATTTGATTATCTGCTGTATTTAGGCAAATGAGGAGTGAAGGCACAAGCATGTAAGCACACAAAGTCTTCCTGTATTAAAGCTGATGGACCGTATGATTGTGACTTATTTGCCTAGAAGGGTGAATGAGCCAGCTTTGCCACTTCTCTTAGTTCTTCTCATAATAACGGATACATATAGATACATATTGTGCCAATCTCCCCAGCCCATCCGCACGATACGAAGATGTATGCTTTTAATTACAAAATGCTAAATGGACCTGTTCTCTGTTCTGGACATGTTGTCAAAAATAGACACTTAAATAAACACAATAAACCCACTTCTGGCTTAGATTAAGCTAGGCTATCCTTGCGAAGGTCCATTTCCAATGCTTCTCAGCCTTTTGTTGATTTATACATAACTACTGGGGAGGAGTGGGAACTACACCAGGGAAACCTTGCTAATTGGCTGGGTCTGGACTGTGGACCGTTAACTGCTTCAGTTAGTTTCTTGTGTAGGATATAGAGAGAAATGGATGATCTAATAGATAATATAGCGAAAGACAGGATATAGACTGTCGGTTCTCTAGGACAGACATTCCAAATCATAAATGATAGGAAAATTGTGAAGCTTCCCAGTATCCTTAGCAGCGTCATGGTTTTTGTTCATGTCTTTCATCATGTCTGCTTTCCTCTAAATTCACTTACCACATCAGTGCTAAGCTCTACTAAGATTCTTTATTACCCCATACTATTCTCCCCCCCCCCCCTCACCACCAGTTTGTCATGTGTTTTCATGATGATGAGTGGTAATTAAGATCTTCATCTAAATGTATTTTATGTTTGATATCCGAGTCTGTGTGTGGGTGATTTAACTCCCACTTCTGCTGTTTTCCACAGACATCAATCTGGCCAAGCTGGTATGGAGTGCAGGATGACGGATCAGTGGGTGAACCCTCCGCCTCTCTTCCACCAGCTTCATCCCTCTCTCAGCTAGACATGCCTCCTCCATATGAGGCTGTGTCTGGAGGTAAGACTAACCACTTTAGGGAGACTAAGGATGAATAAGCAAAATTCTTCTGAAACTCTCACAGTGTATTTTATTTGATGTATGAATGATTTTATTTTATTTATCTATTTATTTATTTTATATATGTTGGATCTGATCCTTAAACAGTTGATGTGCCATTAAAAGCAAATAGCCACTGCGCTCATTTGTATACAAGGACTCTGTGACAAATCACACAGAGCCTTTAAAAGATTCAGAATAGTTCACTGGCAAAATCTAAGTTAGGAAGGAATTAAATGAGTGGTGGCTGGAAATGTGAGTAAATGTGTGTTAATCAAGCTCTATTTCTTACTGCAAGAGGGAGTGTGTATTTAAACATCTCTGTACAGTACTGAGTGTGTAGAGTCCACAGCACTTCAGTTATATATGCACCTGCAGTCGCTTCTAGGCTTAGTTCTGAAAAGGTTAATCAAATTTATCGTGTTTGCAGAAGAACAGAATGTTGGTATGCAAATGATTCAGTGTCTATTGGCCTCTCTTGTTATGACACCATAACTTATTTCTGAAGTTCTGTCCAACATCAGTCCCTGAAAAACATCTGTTAGATGGTCTGTTAATAGCATTAAAAGCTTAGGAGCATGTACCTACAAACACTGAGAAATTTTCAGAGATGCACATTTCCGACAACGCTGAATTCTTAAGTGCACTTGGCTGGGACTGGGGACAGCTGGGTGGTGGAGAATGTTTGTTTGTAGTTGATTTTGAATAAAAGCACTGAACTTATCCAACAAGCAAAAAATCATATTAAAATGCCACAACCAGGTTTTCCAGTGTGATTTTAATACATTGCAGGATTGAAGGCCAATTATAATACGTGGCAGTGTTTTTTTTTTGTTTTGTTTTTGTTTGTTTGTTTTTCTTTCAATTAATTTATTTTATTTAGCAAAGAATGCATTTAAGATGTGCAGATAAACAACAAACATCATGTAAACATTGTTAGTTTCCAAGTTTCGCTCCCCTGGCCAACTAGCGGCAAATTGCTTCTTTTAAATTTGTCATTTTTGAGAAGTGCTTATTTAAAGGCACAACAAAAAAAACAACCTGTATAATTCTGGTACTGGTGATTGATTATATATAAAATTTTCTCCTGTAGCTTTCTAGTGATGTTCCAATATTCACAACATTTTAACCCATTAAAAACCTCTTGAAGTTGTGATGAGAATCCGTCACTGCTTAGAATTGGATGCAAGACAATTTTGTAACAAAACCGAATCAATAAATGCTCTTAGCGAAGACTGGATGACAGCTGGCTGGTGGGGAATGTTTGCAGAAAGTCTGTTGTAGCAGTTTCCCTGGCCTTAGGTCGTTAAGCAGGTAAAGACGTCAATATAAATCTTTGCTATTGTTATTCGAGAAAGTATTTTTGGCTGTTTATTGGTTTGTCCACATGATTAACTGCAAGCAATTTATGATAGCTTGGAACAGCGTCAGAAATTACTAGAGGCAAAGGGCAAACATGCCCCCTTAAAACATAATTACACAGGCAAAAGAAATGCCCCTATGAATGTAGTAAATCAATTTAAACTTCTAAATATAAAAAAACAGTAGCAGTGAATGACAGTATTGCACTAACAAGTTGGACGACATGGCTTTGCTGAATTCGCCAACACCATTTCTATGCCAATGGTTTTTAAGGATAGATAAATACATTGAATCATCTGTGAAGGTCCTTCTGCTGATCATTAATTTGCTACTTAGTGTTCAACTAAAATTCAAATTAGTTGCTTTAAATTGCTCTTAAAAAAAAAAAAAAAAAAGCAAGCAAAAAACAACAACAAACATTCTGCCGCTGACCTGAAAGAAACTGAAGCGTAGGACTGAGAACAGCATGTCAGCCAAATTTAGACGGATGTCTCTTAATTATCAGGTTTCAGAAGGGACATGTTGCAAAGATTATTTTGGTGCTCCAACTACCAGATTGTACCGGAAGACAAGTCCAGAGGGTACATGTTTATCTGAGACTCAGACATCTGTGTTGTAATGGGCTATATGAGCTTGAATTAACTTTTGTTTGTTTGCTGTAAGAGTAATGCACTGATGTTCTTTTTTTGTGGGAATAGTGGCTGGTTAAGTTGGAATTGAATGTACTTTATTAGTTGCTTCAAATAAAATGAGTTTTTTTCAGTACTTTTACTAAAAATGCTGGGATGAACAAATGAATATATTCATTAAATAACAATTAGAATCAGAAAAGCCCAATAGCTTCTTTACAGTTAGTGCTACACTCCTGTGGGGGGGGGGGGTGGGGCGGGGTGAAGTACACACTGTCACCTGGGTGCTACCCTGCTTGCCACTGGTCTTACTCCTAGTACTTTTAAGTAAGGAGTAGAACTGTACTGTATTACTTTGCAGTTGATGGGTTGCATTGCCTCCATACACTGTTTCATTTTTTGTTCATTTACAGTTCAGTGATGAAGAGGCACAAACATGCATTTTCTCCTTAGAAAGGAAATGTGGTGAACCTTCAGCACCACGTTGTGTCTTTTTGAGGGTAAATGATTTGCATCTTGGTGAAAAAGAATGTACCTTTCTATCTTTTTTTTTTTTTTTTTTTTTTTTTTTTTTTTAAAGTCTTAAATCTTGATACATTAATTACGACATACCTTTTACTGTTTATGTTTAGGCTTTGGTACCATAGATGATCTCTTTACAATATTCGTGCATTCGTTAGTTTAGTTAAACAGGACATGACCTCCTCTGCAACGGCTCTCACATTTTTAGTCATGTGACTTCTCACACAAAAAGTGCCACAGAAAGGTTCCACTCTGTAAGATGTTTTTGCACAGTAGCAGCTGTTCATGCATCCAGGGCACTTGCTTCTCTTGAAGTGTGTGCTACTAAAATTACATACAATCTGCAAAGTACCTTTATTGTGTTTTTTCTGCCCAAAACTCTGTGGGACACACATGTGCGAAAGGGGCTATAGACAAGGACTCCACATCAGCAGACAGCTTATTATCCTTGACACTCCAAGACATTCCAGTGAAATCTGAAGCTTGCTTACTACTACTACTTAATGTGTGGTTCACATAAGCTATCAGATTTACTACATTCAGGAATATTGTGCCAAATTCAGATGCAATTCTGGGACTTGCACATCAGGAATAGCCGCTACCCGTTCTTATTCTAAGAGAAAGGTAACCAATAGGCCAGGCTTGCAGATCACAGCTGCAATATAGAGCTTTAATTAAACATTCACATTAGGGGTCATACCGTATATGTTCTATCTTACTCCTCTCTTGGAAAGAGCAAATTGTAAACATTTAGTCCATCCCATGTTGGTGTCTGTGAGTAGATGAAGAGATCTTTTCTTATTATCTGAATTTGGTGGAGTTGTCTGTGTGTAGTCCTGTTTTGCAATAAGCAAAATTACACACACATGCATACCTCTGGTTACAATTTCTGTTATTGTGAATAGTTAAGTATGTGGAGAATGACCAGATCTTTAAAAGCATTCATACAATATTTAAAGGAAGGAAACTATAAAAGGAACCACATGCAGAAGTTGGGTCATCCCAAGGGTGTCTTGGCTCTTAATTTGCTTGTTAAGGCTATGGCTTGTTAACAGTCATTGTTAGGAAATGCTAGGTGATGCACATTTCAGAGCTAAAAATTAGCAGCCATGGTCTCCTTTAAGCCACTGCCTAGCACTCTGAACATTACAAATTACTGATAATGATAAAGCAAAAAAAAAACCTGTAAGTAGCAAGGTTTCAGCAGTTTCCTTCGTTTAGGACGTTATTAAGAAAAGGCAGTTACCAGGGACGGTGACTGTGTGAACACATTTCTGCACATAATTACTGTACATTTGCTGAATTAAAAGCAACAGAAAGTTATGCTTTATTGTTTCCAATATATTAAATTTAGCAAAAATATATATATATATATAAGTAAATACCCCATATTTAAGTTTACTTCCTGTAGAGTAGAAACTGACAGTAAAGGCTATAGATGTCTCGCAGTTAAGACCTTGAGAGACTTTTTTGTTTTAATTAGTAAAGCATACTTGCTTGTTAGAAACAGGATGTGGCCATGATGCTGTGACTGGAGGTCGAAAGCTGCTTGATCACTGTTTCCTTCCCCTCTCAGTATCGGTTCACATCATATAGTACGTTCTACTACAAACTGCAGTACCACATTATCAGTGCCTTTGTTTCTATTACGTTCATTGTATGTGTGGTTAAACTCTAAGGAAACTTGAGTAGAAGAAAAAAGAAATGCCTCAAAAACACTGAAACAGATCTTACTCAGTAACTAGTTACCACCCACTTCTGACTTTTTGATGTAATGACTATAAAAGCAGAGGGTAACTGTTGAAGGGCCCAATAATGGGACAAAAGGCAGCTCTTTCTGACAGAATCATGTAAAGAACATGATCTAACAATCCTCAGATTCGTAGATTCTTTGATTTGCATCGGGGGAAAAGATCAACAATAAATAGCTAATTCCACACAACTGAATACAATTGACCAGGAATAGTAACATTTATAGTGCTCACTGGATAGATGATGCAGTGTTTGTCATAATGTTGTCATAAAGTTGGTCACAGGCAAATTTAAAGTCACATCAAACATTATAGTATCTGTCATAACCGTTACTGGTAACTGATGCTTCAGCTTACAGCACACTTTTTGTTTGAATTGTAAGTGTAAACAAATCCTCTTCATGGAGAGAAGAAATAAATTATTATAAGTGCATTTATAAAGGAACAGGGAAACTTTGATCGGCCCAGGACTTGCTCCATTTTGTTTTCTTTGCTCTAGCAGACCTATTTAAGCTCGAAGAGCTTGTTCACAACTGTAGAGAAGAGTGAAAACAAAAATGGCAAAACATTAAGTGTGTGATTGCTCATCAGCCATGATTATGGAACACAACAAGAACTGGCTAGTTGTAGCACATATTTTAGCTGTTCCTGAAACTTTTCCATGAGTCATAATAACAAAAGTCACTGCATCAGTAATTTACCTTTTTAAGTGCATGTTTCTTCATGTATATCAAGATAATGAGTCTAGACCAATGACTGAGGTAAGGATGATGTTGAGGACACTCAGAGGGGTGTAAATCTGAAATAATGATAGAACTATATGCATTTTAGTTCAAAATCAGTTTAATTCAAGTGGTAACAATATTTTCAACAAGTATTTTGTGTAACTGTGTTTGACCAAAAAGTAATTAGTCTGATTAACAGACAAACTGCAGTCTCTTATTAGGCTTGAATATTAATAACCAACTAAATACAGATACATTCAGCACATTTAATGATTGAATAAATGCCTCTTTGCAAGTTACACCTTAACCAGATGCCTTTGGTAGCCATTAACAAGCTTCTGGCACAATTCTGGTTGGATATTTGACCACTCTTCTTGGCAGAATAGTAGAGTTTATTTGAATGTGTTGCTTTCCTGGTACAGACCCACATTTTAAGCACTGTCCACATACATGTTCCATAGAGTTCAGGTCAGATCTTTGGGAAGACCATATGAAACACTTAATGCTAGGCTGCTTTACCCATTATCCATTTCACAACCACCTTTGTCCTGTTGAAACACCCCAGCCGTCAAGTTGATGGTTTGAGGTTATGCTGAATTATTGAGGAAGTCTTCTGTCATTCCTTCCGCTTTAGCTATACCATCTACTTTGTGGAACGTACCAGTTCCACTGGCAGCAGAACAACACAATGCTTAACAGTTGGTACAGTGGGCTGGAGGTTGAATGCTTTTGCTTTAATCCTTCGAACATACCTCTGGTCATTATGGCCAAATGGCCATATATATTTTTTTTTTTGTCAGTGCGATCCACTGCAAGCTTTAGTAGAGCTTGAAGGCATGTCTTCGCATTGGGGTCATGCCTTTAGGACTGGGGCCAGAATGTTAAACACAGGCAGTCCTGTGTGTGTAGGTGTGCAGAATCCATGCAGGTTTCCTGCAGTTTGACAATATCATACTTTTTTGATGAGTCATTGTGCAGGAGAAGCAGCAGTACGAGGGCAGGTCAACTTGTTTATACCATCTCAAGGAAATCGCATAGTTGAGAAAAGGCGGGTAGGTTTAGCAGGGTGGTTTCCAGGTCGTGCTGGTTGTGACATGTTTCTTAGTTGAGTGGGTTGCTAACTCTACTTTCCTTTCTCTGCTTAAAATAGGGCTAACCTTTCATGAAGTGTTATGTGGTAAAGGAAAGGGGAAAAAAGAAGTTTGAATGGTGCGTTAGAACACATACATATGTTCATTTCATACAGAAACCTCAGCTGCATTGATTGTAAACTGAAAAATAAGTAGTAATTTTTTTGGAATTAGTCAAAGATAAATTAAATTAAATTAAATTGTAAAAATAAACATGTTTAAATAAAAGCATTTAATGTTTGACCTGCCAGCCATATGATGAGTAACTTTCATGCTCAAGCAGTGTTCACAGGCTAACCGTGTGAATGACAAAGGAAACGTGTCTCGAGGGTCTATATTTAGGTTTATTTGACAAACAAGCACATATGTACATATACATGCCATAGATATTCTGAACATAGCTTGTGTCTAGTACAATGCATTTTTATTAATACTTTATTTCTTGAAACTTTGGTTTTCTGAATAAAATGACATTGCTGATGTATTGAAATTGCTGATTGTAATTACATTTACAGTCAAATTTGTTGGTACAACAAACAACGTTTAATGAAAAGAGAGTGAAAACAGAGCAGATACTGCTTATTTTACAGATATTTCCTAATTCTGCCCTGGACAGATTTGATGGTAGAAAAAAAAAGATTATATATATTATATTTCAAACAAACAGATTTCTTTATGAATAACCACACACACGTCTTCGCTCCTACCAGTCATTCAGCCGATTTAAATGAAGAAAAGGAGTTACCTGAGCAGATCAGAAAGAAAAGGTTGTAAGAACATCCTCTGACCACAGTTATGAGATAGGACTAGCCAACCTCTAATGGGGTAGCCAACCTTTTTGGACGCAGCCGCAGAAGGAAAGTCGACCCCAGATTCAAGAGAAGGATAGTAGTAGTGGTAGACAAAGGGACAAGGGGAAAACTTCCAAAGAGGTACAAGGTGAACTCCAAATTTAAGGCACTTCAGTGTCTAATCACACCCATTGTGTTTTGAGCAACAAGGTCCAAGAGGACCGCACTGTTAAAAGTTGGAGAAAAAAAACGGCAGGCTGATATTTGCTAAAATGCATATTGACAGAGCTGATGTGACTTGCCAACATGCTCCAGTTTTCTCATCTGTCCAAAGATTTCTCCAAGAAGACATCATGGCTTATGTTCTCATATGAAAATTAAGCTTTCAAAAATATAAGAACACTAAACCTACCGTGATACATTGAAGGGTGCCTGGATAGGCTTTGTATGCTAGTTGAACGGATAATATTTTGAGTTGCTATTATTATTGTTGTTGTTGTTGTTGTTGTTGTTGTTACTATTTTACGTCTTATTTCTAAATTTGCTGTTAAATAAGCAAAGTGACTACTTTAGTCAGTTTCAGGTTGTTTTTTTTTGGGGGGGGGGGGGCGAGTGGTTATGGAAGGGTACCAACAAATATGGTCACATCTGCAAATGGTCCCAGTGATTCCAAAGCAACAGTAATAGTAACTCAAGACTACTAAAACTGACCATATTCTCCCATTTGTTCTTTATTTTCTTTACAGCGAATGACCTGAAGCCTCCTCCATACAGTGAGTACGCTCCAAACGACGACACAGACGCATCTCTAAGCATCGCCATCCCTGAGGGAAATGATTCCAGCACCATCACCGACGACCCACCTCCCTACACACCCAGTGCCACCTCTCCAGCCAGCCAGCAAGCAGACACCAGCATTCAGGGCCATCTGGTGGCAGAGGGCAGATCCAGCTAGTGTTGTTCACTGCTCAGTTTTGAGTTTTGTCCACTTCGAAACACAGCAAGGGCTGTATTTAATCCACATGGAAGTTTCTTTTGAGCCCCACGGTTTGAGTTACGATCTTCTCTTAGTTTTCTAATTAAGGAGGTAACATTGATTTGGTAAGGGTGTTTAGCATCACACCTCTTAAGAAGAATTTCACGGTGATGTAGTTTGGAATAGAAAGAGGATATAGTGCCCTCTCGTGGTGGGATTGCTTAACTTCCCATGATGTAAAGGGTGCTTTTAGCTCACCCATGCCTTATTGTGGTTTCCTCTTATATAACCAGCATCATGCTAGCACATATTCATCTAACACACAATGCACATGCAGTAATCTAGTCCTATATGCATTTCAGCTTTTTTTATTTGTTTGTTTGTTTGTTTTTCTTTGACTGGTGCCATGGATTCAGCAGCACAGCTTCCACTCGCAGCGGCTTGAAGTAACTGTACATAAGCTTGTGGATTGATCAGTGCCACGTAAAAAGGAAAAAATCATGTATAGCAGATTCCTCAGAGACGATGTTGTAGACACGTAGTGAAACCGCTGACGCTGAGGTTTTCTCTCTTCTCTAAAGGCCCAAAGGGAGAGCATTATGTATCGAGGTTTAACCTCACCTTCATACATAACCTCAGTTTGTATGTGATGACAATTTCAAAAACTATCCCTCAGCACTTTTGTGTCTTGTAATTGCCTTACTTTTTTTGGCTGTTTGTAAGTGACCAGTATAATCAGTGGAGTCTGCGTGACTCGTGGCCTAATGAAGTTGTGTTTAAATGCAGGGAGTTTGACTCCTACACTCTTTGGCTTTGGCTTATCAGGTGACGGTAAAGATTTTTATGCATTCGGGCCACAGAACCCACATCAATGAACTCTGCTTACTTTTTTAGTAACTTAATTTTTTTGTTTGGTCTGTGCGTATGATGATTATATTGTATGTCAAGTCTGTGATCTAACACATTCTGTTTTTCGTACACATGTCGTTTTGAAGAATGTATGAGGTCAACTGTGTGCAGTTGTCAAACTATCAGGTTAACGTAATGGGATCAATACTTTTTTATTATTATTAAACTGTCAGGATAAAGGATCCTTATGTATTTGTAGACGTTATATTTGTCCCCCATATTTCACAGTATAATTTGATATAATCATGTTTTTTTTTTCCCCCTCCATGAAGTCCTAATACTGCTTTATTGTTATTGCTCATTGAATAGTATTGTACATACTATTTTTGTATTTGTGTCAAAGCCTTCCAATCCATGTGTAAAATTTTAAAAAAATTAAAAAAGGGTGAGAAGTATGAAAAGATTGGAGATATAACATGCAAAAAAAAAAAAAACAACAACAATATAAAATAGTCCATCATGGCTAAATCTTGTTGGGTGTTTAAAAAATCTAGTTTACACATTACACAAATGTAGTTAATCAGATAAGATTGGTGTATGTCATTTTGCACTGCAGCTTCAGGGCCAATGTAGCTAACAACTATAAAGCCACATGGTGAGGAACACAGTGTTCATATATGATCTCTGAAAGGGATGTAGTGTCACTTTGGACACACTGTCACTTGGCATAAGCTACCAGTGTTAACTTCAGAGAGCAAACCAGTGCTTTTTATTTTTCTTTTATAAGTTTTCTTCAGTTCTCTACTTTGTCCAACATTATACATACAATACACAACCACTGATGTTTGTAGGGTCGTGGGAGATAACACCATAATCCTTATGGCAGACTAGGGTTAGATTCCCTGCCTGGAACTTGCACCAAAAAGGTTCTTGGACAGGACCCTTAACACTACATTTGCCTACCTGTGCAATGATGGAAATGTTAAAACGACTGCACGATATTCATAGATCAGAAACTACTCAAACCACCCAAGGCCACCGTGTGACTCACACCGTTGACTAAAGTAAGGTCAGTTCAGTGCACAGCAGTGCTCGTGATTCAGGGGGACCAGTGGGATTCAGGGGGGAAGTATTTGGGAAGTTTCTGTTTACTGCATTGTGAGATCGCAGCCGTTTTGGAAAACGCCTTTCCTCTTCTTGCTTCCAGGTCAATTAACAAATCTCCAGCGCGCCAGTTTGCGTAAAACCTGTCGACCAGAAAGTCACATTCACTTAATCGGGGCAAAATTGAGCGCATTTATTTTTACCCAAACCCTTGTCTGCTGTCCAGTACCAAACCGCGCAAAGCTAGGGTCTCTCTCTCTCTCTCTCTCTCTCTCTCTCTCTCTCTCTCTCTCTCTCTCTCTATATATATATATATATATATATATATATATATATGATCAGGACCTGCCCATCAATCGCCACTTCTTTCTAACTATAGTCTATTGTAGGGTGAATTGTCCAAATGTGGGACACATAACGTTACGCTTTATTTGGTGTAGGCCTTTCTCAAATAATTAAAATGAGTAAATAGAAATATGGGTTAACACAAGCTGTGGTGGCCTGAGATCAAAATGAATTTAAACAGGACGTACCCTTAATGCAAAACTGCTTTCCTGCTTTAGTCTGATACACCCTACATGCCTCTCAGTGCCTCGCAGGTTGCAGGCCAATCAGCCCCTGAATCATTATAGCTACATGTATACGATTATTTTGACGTTTACTGCTGTTTACAAACTACTTTGGCTGACTTGGTTAATTAAAACTGTCCCGTAAACTCACCCAGCTTACGCTGCGAGTTTTCAGGCTAGCCTAATTGGAAAATTGCGAACCTGGCAACCCAGCCCATAGTTCCCTAATATGGCCAAACACAGCCGGTTCCGCGTTCAGCAGTCTGAGCGTTGTCCACAGGGGGCGCTGTTAGCGCTCAAATCACTGACAGATGAGTAAGACAGTGGCATTAGCAGCACCTGGCCACTGCGCTTGTCATTAATATGTTTGTGTGTGAGCGATAATATGAACTACATCGCTTAGTGTTACAGTTATGTGTAAATGAAGCGAAAATGTGTGATATAAAGGTAGGAGGTTATTGTTTAACTAACGGGCCAACATGCTTTACTACTCAGGTCGCTAATTCTCATAAAACGTGAGATTTTACAGTAAGCATTTATACCCCAAAATTATGCATTCAAAATAAGTTTTAAAAAGCACTTTATGAAATGTACGGATGCTTGCAAATAATCTGATAGTATTTGTTTTAAATTTGTACACACATTTCCTCAGTGTTTTTATTATGAGATATTCTAAAGGTTTCATCTTTTTTAGTATTTTGTAACTTTTGATAGACTGCAAATTACATAATACTATTTTAATAATTGTGTGGAGAGTCATATAATATATAATATAATAAAATATAATATTGTGTAATAGAATTAACACAGCACTACACCCCCCAACTAACCCGTTAAAAAAGCGAATGTAAGCCCATTATATATATATATATATATATATATATATATATATATATATATATATATATATATATAAAATAAAAAATCATCATTTTTTGTAAACGTTTTATGGCTATATGGCAAATAACAACCACTAGAAGGCAGTAAAACACTGTGTATGAACCTTACCCTGCTCTACTGCTCAGTGTCCAACACTGAAACATCAGTATTTGTATTTTCTTGAGCTTCCTGTATTGTCACAATATTTTCATACATATATATAGTGCTTTTGCAGCTGTGTAAACTTGGCTATTATAATATGCATACCTCTCCTGAGTTCCTGCCCTCTGCTGTCCTGTGTAGGCTGCTAAAGTCTCTGCAGCGCCGGGAAGAGTAGGAGGATCTTGCAGCAGCAAATCCAGATATAGTGTTTGCTCCCAGTGTAAGTTTACCTGTACATTCGCTTTGACCTACCATTTCTGACTCACCGTTAGACTCTGTCAAAAGTTTTGAGGGTCCTTTGTTGCCTTTTCTACAAGAAATGCTTTTTTCTATGTGAACCAAGAAGAAAAGTAGAAAAAACACCTGCTCGGGTTTAGAGCTGATGTATCTGCATCACTTTTCACACATTCATAACACACAAGTGTCTTACTTAGTAACAAGTGCAGCTATAACCTAATATTGTTTTCTTTTCCAAACTGGTTTTAAAACACAGATTAAAGCTCTTTTGGCCCAAAGTTTAAACATTTGAAAGGTTTGAAGGCTTATGAGTGCTGATGTCACCACAACAGAGGAGAAAGGGATGTGGCGTTTGGCTTTATTTCCAAGGTAGGGATCTAAACAGCTTTCTATTATAAAAAAAAAAGAAAATATAAATAAATACATATCATATTTGAGTGTGTGCACGATTCTGCAGTGGGTATGTTATATATATATATATATATATATATATATATTTATTTATTTGCTTAGATCTTAAAAGTGCATTAAAAAGCATTTAATTTGATTTTAAACATTTTGAAATTGGGCCACAGCCCTGAAAACATGCAAAAGCAATGTGAAAAATGCTCAAGTTTCAAATGCTTTTCTCCTCATCCGACATTTTTCTCTGAGTAACAGAACAAAACGAAATGGTGTTGTTGATATTTGGTTAGGTTGGCTCTTGTAGGTCTAATTGTGACGTCACTGACGACCATGACAGACCTCTGTGTGTGACATTACTGGATTTTAGCAGCCCCCCATTGTGACAGCATTGCATCATGACAGTCTCACAAATTGTGCCGAGTTGTGATGCCTGTCTAATTGTGCCATCGCTATGTTGTGACAGCCCTCTTTTAAGATTGCGTCATTGACTTGTGACTGCTCCCTGATTGTGATATTATCACATTGTGACAAGCCCCTAATTTTGGCATCATTGCATGGGGGCAGCCCCCAAATTTAACCATCACTAAATTGTTACAACCCTCTTACTGTAACATCACTGCATTGTAAGAGCCCTTTTATTGTGGCATCACTTCACTGTGTGTTGTGGATATTCTGTCAAATTGCTGGTGAGTTTCTGTGCACATGCTAATAAATAAAAGCAGCATTCATAGATTCAAACAAATAAAAAAGTAATTTTGGTGAAAAGTAATGCAGGTTGGTCTAACCATGTCACATCAGAAGTATTTCTATCAGTATTATACTGAATTACAAGAAAAACCGACAGTGACATGCCATTTCTCTTTCCAAAAAGCAACATCATGGTACATAATGTGTATCATGGTATTCAGTGTTCTTAGATTTTCTGGGATAGTTGGAAAAGAAATAAAATATACATTCAAAAGCCTGTGAAATATTTTAAGTGCAATGGATTATTTAAGGAGAAACATTAAATCAAAAAGTATATAGCACAATGAGCTCACATGGAGTCAGCTACTTGTTAGTACACAGCTTCTGCAGTTGAAATACAGTGGTCATTTTTGTGTTTACAGACTTTTCACATTCACTCTAAATCTCTCTTATTAGGATCCACACAGGTGTTCAGCAGTACTGACTGCACCAATTATGACTTAAAAAAAAACTATTGTGCTGGAATATACAGTATCAGGATGACAATAACATACTGTGCGAACTGTACTGCAGCCATGCTTCCAATATGATGCTGTTTTTGAAAAAGCACAATGTCTTTCACAGGTATACAATATTTATATGTTTCCAGAGCTGGTGGGCTGTGTTTCAAAACTGTTAGCAGAACCTTAGATGTCCCTTAGATTACACAGTTAAAATTATGAGGTGATAATTATCCATTTCTCTCCAGCTTAGTTTCTCACCAACTTGGAACAGACTGTTCCTCCAAACTGGAAGCCATTACTCAAGTTTCACTTTTTAATTATGCTTTCATAGCTGCCCAAAATGGATCTGCAGCAGCGGTGTGACTTCAGTGTGTTTTTAAAGTGCAGCGCAAAACCTTGCTGGAAAAGAAGGAAATGAGATCATATCAATATCATCTTATGCTCAAGGGTTTAGGTATTGAAGTTTAAGAGTACATTGTATATAAATCAATGTATAAAGGCAGGTTTTGACTTCTATAGGATTTACTTTACAAGAGTGGGCAGTGAGCTCTGTGTGGCTCCACATCCTTCTATACTGTATTGCTAATTATAATAACTGCTGCCTGTTTAGCTAGTTACCTTTTACCCCAACTACTCTTTGCCCGGAAGGTCATGAGGTCCCACAAGGTCCCCAGCGTTTGCTTGGTAACTGCCTGTCTGAGCTGTGGTTTTCCCAAATGGTCTGACAGCAGCCAACGTATAATAGCAGCAAATGGAAACTACCCAGCATATTATAAACACTAGTCCAGCCATGGTCACTCTCATTTCGTAAGGTGTCTGGAACTGCAGATGTCTAGTATGACTTGCATGCAGTATAAAACTTCAAACTTTAATCCGTCCCCAAATCAAGGTGGGATTGATTTTAAGCGGTTAAGTGTTCTCAGTGGATCACTTAAGAGCAAAGTTGTTTGCTGGTTTTGCCTTATCAGTGCTTTCTCTGATTTCTTTAATCGCTCTGTTTCTTTCTCCCTTGAGGCTCCAGTGCTGCCCGTTTATCTCTCTTTGTTTCCTGAAAGAGTTTAACTGAGTGTTATACTACAGTTATCAAATGCTAATTAGGACTTGGATTCATTTAAAAAAAAAATGTCAGATTTGAATTGGTGTTAGCCAAAGTGATGCCACCTGAGGGTTTGAGATAGCTTTAAAAACGCATGTCTGAGTAGCATCCACACAGTCGGAGGGTTATCGTTATATATATACCCGTTATTCCCAGTTTTGGGTTGATTCTATAAATGACTTTAAAGGACCCACATCCTATGGTTTGTTTGCACAGCAGGTGAAATAAGTATTAAAAACACATAATCAATTTTCAATACAAATCAATGTATATATATTTTTAAAGGTGCTATTGACACTGATGAAATTCTCATCAGACGTCAGTAACAACCCATCCAATCCACACATGCAAAGAAGTAAAACCATAGATGTCCATCAATTAAGTTATGTATAATAATGAGAAATGACACAGGGGGGAATTATTGAACACATGAAGAAATAGAGGTGCAAAAAGGCATGGAAAGTCATGACACCAGCTAAAATCTATCAGTAATTACAAAGCAATCTTGACAGTGTAAATTAATATCAGCTTGTTCACAAGAAACATCTCATGGTGGGTAAAACCAGTGAGCTCTCTCAGAACATACTGATGGCTTTGGTTTCAGAAGAATTTCTAAACTACTGAAGGTTTAAAGGTTCTAAGCACTGTCTGGGCCATAATCCGGAAGTGGAAAGAACATCATTTCACCATAAACTGGCGACTACCAGGAGCTCCCCGCAAGATTCTGGCCAGAGCAGTAAAAAAATAATGATCGGAAGAGCCACGGAGCACCTGTGGAGAGCTACAGAAAGATCTGGAATCAGCAGGTACAAATGTTTCAAAGAAAACAATAAGTAAAGCACTCAACCGCAATGGCATGTTTGTCCGCTCACCATGCAAGTCTTCATTGCTGATGAAACAGCAATGTTTCTGGAACGCTTCATATAATTGAAGGAAGGATGAATGGACAAATGTACCGAGACGTTCTTGATAAAAATCAACAAGGATGATGAAGATGAATTGAGGGTGGACATTTCAGCAAGACAATGAGCCCAAGCACACAGCCAAGGAAACTCTCAATTGGTTTCAGAGAAATAAAATAAGGCCCAGCCAATCACCTGATCAAAATCCAATCAATAATCTATAGAAGGAACTAAAGCTCAGAGTTTATAGAAGGAGCCCACAGAAACTTCAGGACTTGAAGTGAGTGTTTGTGTAGAAGAATGAGCCAAAATTACACCTGAGCAATGCATGCGACTAGTTTCTCCATACAGCAGGCGTCTTGAAGCTGTCATCACCAACAAAGGCTTTTGAATGAAGCATTAAATAAATGTCAGATACAGTGTTCAATACTTTCCCTCTGTGTCATTTCTCATTATTACACTTAACTTTATTGATTGACATCTATGGTTTGATTTCTGTTGTTTTTTTGCATGTGTGGATTGAATGGGTTGTTACCGACATTTGGTGAGAATTTCATGCCAATAGCACCTTTAGAATATTATTTAGAGAAATATTTAGAATAATATTCAGAGAAAATTGGTGATGTGTTCAATACTTATTTCACCTGCTGTTATTCAGAATTAATTGGTCTATGAACAAAAATCTGCCCTAATTCATTTCAACACAGCAGTTTTCTAGCTTGTCCTAATGCCTTAGATTTAAACAGGCTGTTTTTATGACTATACTTTTAATACGTGTATGTAAACAAGGTCTGTTTTTTATAATTGACTGCCCTGTTTCTGCCTTGTTCAAAAAGCAGTTCAAGATGAAATGTACAGAACAAACTGGTAAGTTGGGACTGAAATCCTCAGGGCTGTGGGGGAAAATCAACGTCATCCAGTGTGTGGATCCTTTGGAAGCTGCGTTGACCCATTTGCTTCCCGGCAATCAGGAACAGAACCACTTTTAATTGTTTTCATGGTTACATACAGCTTCAAACTGATTTTAAAAAGCAACGAAAATTCATTCCCACCATATTGTAGTTATGTTTAAATAAATCCATTTTATTTAGATAATGTTTATGTTTATTTAGATAATGATAATGTTCCTCATTCAAAAAAAGAAAAAAGAAAAAAAGAAGAAGTAGTCTAGGCCGAAACACTCTTTATAACTAAAAGCACCCTTTATAAGTGTGTTATTTGGGCCATCATATGCAAATGTGCTGCATTGTTGTGGCATTATAATCCTCACAGGCTGCTTTTGCTGCTTGGAGTCCATGTTTGGACTGAGGAGTGTACAAAAGAAACTTTCAGAAAGCTCACATGTACATTCACTAAGCTCTTTATTAGAAAGATTTGTACACCTATTCATGTGCTGCAACATGTAATATCATGCCGAGATGTCCCAGCAGCTTCAGGTTACCCAGCAAGCTCACAATTACTATCAGAAAGTTTGATTTTTTTGTAGAACTACTGATCTCTTGGTCTCTAGAATTTACTCAGAATAAAAGAAAAATACACCTGGAGCTGTAGTTCTACTGAACACCTTGTTGATGGTCGAGGTCAATAGAGAATGGTCAGGCTGGTTTGAGCTAATGAAAAGGCTGTGGTAACTCAGATAACCACTCTGTACATTTATGGTGAGCAGAAAAGATGGACTACAACGGCAGAAGGCTGAGGCTGCCGTGGACACTGTAAAAATGGAGCTCCGTCTGATGAATCTTTATTTTTACTTTGGCACGCAGACGGTAGGGTGAGAATTTAGCCTCAGCAGAATGAAGTCATGATTACAACCTGCCTTGTGTCAAGGCCTGGCGGAGGTGGTGTGATGGTGTGGGGATTTTTTTCTTGGCACACTTTGGACCAGTAAATGCCAATCAATCAATCAATCATCACTTAAGTGCCAACAGCCCGTATTGTTATCGACCGTGTCTATCCTTTCTTGGCCACAAATTTCCCATCTTTTAACGGCTAATTCCAGCGTGATAATGTACGATGTCACAAAACAAAAGTCACCTCAAACCGGCTTCATGAACATGACAATGACTTCAGTGTTCTTCAGTTGCTTTCCTAGTTACTGGATCTGAATCCAATAGAACGATTTGGGATGTGGTAGAGCAGGAGAATCGTAGCGTGAACGTAATCGTAGCTACTGAAAATCTACAGGAACTGTGTGACACAATCATGTCAACATGGACCACAATCTCAAAGGAGTGTTGCCAACATCTTGCGTAATCCGTACCATGAAGAAGCTGTCTTAAGAGCAAAAAGGAAGCCCTACCCAGTGTTAGTAACATGTTCCTAATGAAGTGTATATCACTGTCTTTTATATTTTTTAAATTAAGGAAATTTGTATTTTTCTATGACTTGGGATCTATAAAAAACATTTGTAGATTGTACAATGTAGCGTTGTTCGCTGACAGCCCAGACAGAGGAGAGTGGAGTAAATGGACATGCCTGGGGCACAACATTCATCTTTATGACTGTGTGGACTGCTGATGATGGTGATGATGCCTGTGGTTTTAAGTGAGAATGGCCAAGATTGGAAAGTGCTGAAAGAAAAATGAATTGATTGCATGGCTTGTCTCAAAATGTTAGACTATTGTGCCTTTGTGTGTGTGTGTGTGTGTGTGTGCGTGCGCGTCTGACAACTGACAACTCTGCACAAGCCCAAAATATCTTGTAATCGAAATCTACGATGACAGACAAATTACAGCCTCATTAGATTAGGCCTTATCAGTGATGTAGGGTTTAAATTTCTCTTATCTTCAGAACAGAGAAACAAATGTCCTCCCCTAAAGACACTCCACACACCACTACAATTAGCCAGCAGAAAAAAAACTGCTTTTTGACTATTATTATTTCTGCTGTTGTACGGAAAGATCCGTTTATGAAAGCAGCTTGCTCATTTTTAATTATGACTCATTCAGTTTGGAGGCACGCCGGCAGTGCTTTTGGAAGTTTTTTAACTTCAATAACTGATTAAAGACACAGCGGAATTGGTGTGGAGAAAAGGAGCCAAACTGATTTTCCCCTCAGACTTTATTTTTCCCTGTCTTTGTCGTGCTGTTTTTAAACAAGGGGCACAGAGTATGGTGTCAGAGCCTGTGGGGAAAAAATATCTCCATTACTATACATAGAAAATGATGGTCATATGAGAACAAGCATGAGATGCACAGACCACCCACTACAGTTTACCTTTACCCATCATCCGTCCTCAGACTACATGATGAAATCGCACACAAAACCAGAGTAAAAGGCTGTGTAGGTGTTAAATATATTCATGCTGTTTTTGACATTTTTCAAAATGTGATTCTGGCAGTTCTATATATTTTGATATAAAATAATTTCATGATGAATGGTTTGACAACATGCTAAACTGTTATAGATGAAGAAGAAGGTAGAACCACTCAATCACCATTTGTTACCATCTGCCTTTAACCTATCCGTGCAGTGGACCTTCACATGCTTACACTAGTGAGCACACTCACACTTGGAGGACCGTGAGCACATGTGCCTGGAGCAGTGGGCAGCCCTATGGCTGCAGCGCCTGGGGAGCAGTTGGAGGGATAGGTGCCTTGCTCAATGGCACTCCAGTCACGTCCTGCTGTTTCAGGGGATCAAATCAGCCTTATGTCTAGGTTCAATTGGTGGGGCTAAACTACTGTAGGTAGTACCATACTGAAAATACCAAACCGCCGTAGGTTAAATGGGCAGAGCTAAACGACTGTATGCTGAATGGGCAGAACTAAACTTCTTGAGGCTGAATGAAGGGGGCTAAACTGCTGTTGGCTGAATGGGTGGAGCTAAAGGACTGTAAGTTTAAAGGGCAGAACTAAACTTTTTGAGGCTGAATGAGAGGGACTAAACTGCTCCAGGCCAAATGGCCATATCTAACCTGCTGTAGGCTAAATGGGTGGAGCTAAACTGCTGTAGGCTAAATACATTTTTATTACAATTTATAGTTTTTGAAAAGCTAAAACTTTTGCTAGGTGACTTCCCAGTAAGGGTTGCAGCATGATTTTACCTTCTGCTTTTTATTTTTATTTTTATTTATTTTATTTTTTTGCATATATTCAGAAGGTAGCGCTTTACGCAAAGGGAAAATTGTCACAGCAGCAGTAGAGTATTTGACACATGATGAGGCTTATGGAGAAATCATAGCTTCCTGAATTAGATTTGCCTGGGAGCAGAAGTGTGAAGCCACTGTCATTCTTCATCTCCATGAAGGCAAACATGTAAAACAAGAGGAAACCACACACAGCCTACACAACTTTAACTTCAATCAAAAATCTAATATTTACTCCAACATGTTCACTGTACAATGTTTGCCTCTTTAGTTTTACACTGGAGCTACAAGACTGATGTAGCTAACGAGTAATGGAAGCTTATACCCCATCAATTAGCATGGTGCTAACTGCACACCTGAACCATCGTACAATCGCCTTAAACTGTTGATCAGTAATCTCTGACAGACTTTTATGACCCTATATGACCTACTGTTATCTATCAGGTTATTACAGGTCACTTATCCTATGATTTCTTTTTGTCCCTGATGTGCATTTAAGATGTTTGTGTGGGTTTCTGATCCAAAAACAGTCGAAAGCATTCCTGCTCGACCATTTTTAGCCTCTCTTTATCCCTTAGGATTAGACAGGCTGTTTTCGATCTGGGGCCCTTAAGACTAAATATATGCAAATGAGCTCTTCTCAGTGTTGCACCAGATTCAGAAAGCAATCAGTGCTAAAACACTCCTTATAATGTCAACGTAAATGGGCAGGACCAAACTGCTGTAAGTGGACCCCTCTTTTTTTGCATCCACTGTAGAAAAGGTAAGGAAAATTTGGTTTCCAATGATACCAGACATTTACATAATCTTTATTAGATGTCTGTAATAGATGTGCTTATGTGTTTTTGACACTTTACGAAACACTGTTATCCATCAGTTAGCCTCTTAGCTCCAGTGCAAAACTACAGACATCAAAATCAAGTTTTGGTTGAGGTTAGGAATGGGGGTGGTTCTATACATTTGATTTAATATGGAACCTAGTTGTTTAGGGGGGCTACTCAACTGTAGATGTTTTTGCTAAGACCATAAGGTTTGTTCTAAAGCGAGAAAAGCTGAGTGCTGAAGACAGAAGATTTAGGTTACAAGGTTTGGCCCAGACTTTTAACAGCCGGGTGTGTGACCTCTTAAAGGCCAAATACTGGCAGGTCACAAAGGGTTTGCTTGTGCATTGAGGGGGAGTGTGTGTAAAGTAACAAAGTAAAACAGGTCAGTGTGAAAGGTCAGGGTTTGCCCATTAATGTGTTCTTGTAAACTAGCAGACATTTTTTTGTAGGGTTGGGTGCTGCTTTTTTCCCCCTCGATACTTTTAAAACAGTTCCAGTGCTTGAACAGTTTTAATAAATAAATAATTTTATATTATATAATAATATATAATATATAATATATTATATATATATAAATTATATATATAATATATAATATTATATATATAATTATAATATATAATATTATATATTATATAATATAATAATAATTTTAATTTAAAATAAATCATTAATAGTAAATAAATAAATAAAAAGAAAATTAAGGTTTATGAGGTGATCGGTCCATTGTTGTGGGAACAGCAGCAGCTTCTTTGTTTGACGTGTCTGTTTTCTTTTCTAGGTAAGAGCTTCTCCATCAGCTTCCTGTCTTTTTAGAAACACAATGTTGAGGAAGAATGAACCAGACACTTGTGGATGTTTTCAGATCTTAATCAATAGTGGAGCTTGATTTTCTCTTCTCTCTCAAAGAGGAGGTGCTGTCTATCTGATAGGGTGGTGTTGCACCATTGTTTTCTTTGGATCTTTCTGTAAAAAAAGATTTTTTTTCACTGACTTTCATAAATATTTTTGGGAAAGGAAGGACTTGTGGCTAATGTCTGTTTTGAAAAAAGGAGTGGTCTCGAACTTGTGAGAGTGTACTGTGCATACATTTGTTATACATACAACTAACATCCAAAACAAAAACATGTGTTTTACAACATTCTTCTGTATTATTGCCATGGTTTGCGTCCCGGCATGAGATTTCATTATCCGTCTCCAAACCCCCATACATACAAAAGCCATCTGTTCTTTACGATCGCTCACGCTCATCATTTCATCACGTGACGCTCGTGTTCGATTGAAGGCGATACGTCTAAGGGATCTTCCTCTTTGATCTGCTACCTTCGTAGCTCTTGGCGATGAGAGAAAGGCATAATAAAAAATGACACGAGTGGAGAGGATGGGCTGAGTCAGCGCGTCTTCTCGTCTGGATCGTAATTGAGTTGACGGCTGGTGTGGGATACGGTGTTGATGGACAGCTTTTGTTTGGTTATCACTGCTGACTCGGCTGGAGCAGACTGGAGCAGAGATTCAAAGGCAGGCTACGAGTGTGTGATTATTAATGGCCAACAGGCTTTAATCACAGCTTTATACTGACTAACTCGCATAATCCACACAGCTCTGTCCACAGCCTTGTGTGCTGCAGTTTCATTCAGTTTGCTCCTTCGTGAGAAAGAAAATGATTAAATAAACTGTTCTTTAGGTTCTTTAGTAAAGGGAAATACTTCTATATAGAAACATGACAGCATTAACTTGTTTGGTTAAAGGGTTCTTCACACTGTGGACATATTTTGCAGACAGATTTAAAAAAAAAAAAAGAGGCTGTGTATAGGACTAATAAGAATTTCACTATCGGAACATGCTAAAGAAACCCTTTTTCAGTACTATACACTGTTAACAGTATAAGAAAGGAACATTTTGAGGTGCTTCAGTTTGAAACGGTGGAGGAACCTCTTATGTTGTTTTGAGGAACCCTTAAGAAAAGTTTTTTGAAGAAATAGGTTCCTTTAGGAGGTTCCTCCACAGTTTAAAACTGAAGTACCTCCAAAAGTAAAGGTAAATGTGTCCTCCGCATTTAACCCATCTGTGGTAGTGAACATACACACACGCACACTAGTGAACTAGGGGCAGTGAGTACACACACACCCAGAGCGGTGGTGGGCAGCCAACTCCAGCATACAGGGAGCAGAGAGGATAAAGGGCCTTGCTCAAGGGCCCAACAGTGGCAGCTTGCCGAGCCCTGGGAATCGAACCCACAACCCTGTTTTTGATAGCCTGACACATTTATACATGTTAACAGATAATTCTGGTCACATTCATAGCTCCAGCTGGTGATGACAGCACTTAATAAACTAGAACTTATAATAATTATTAACAATAATTTCAGAAGTCCTCCTCCCCTATGCAAAAAGCCCATGCATGTTTGGTGTCCAAAGTTTCCTAGTTCACTTTTGCACTGGAGCAATGATGCAAATGCAGCTAACAAGCAATGGAGCCTTATACCCCACCAATAAGCGTAGTGCTAACTGCATGCCTGAACCAGCACACACATGCCTCAAATTGTGGCTCGGTAATCTCTAATATTGAATGATTTCTGATACTGTTTGGCACACTGGCATCTTTAAAGTAATCTATTACTTGTTGTTACACCCGTAGCTCCAGTGTAAAACAAAATAAGCAGACCTTAGACATATCTACTTTTTTGGCTGAACAGTCATTTTTGGTTGAATGCCATTATATTTCGCAGGAAACAAATACCTGAAAGGTGAAAGAAAAATGGAACATAATTTTGTTAGCAGCATGAGTCATTTTCAGCATGATCCTCCACTCCACTGTCCCTACTTCGTTTTCTTATTGTCAGCAGGAGGAGGCACAGCGCTGTAAATGGACGCCTGAAAATGGATAAAGGTCCATGCAACATCAACTTGGCATTAAAACAATGGAGACGGTAATCTTTTGTCATTTTGAAAGATGCTGTTTTTGGTCTCGTGACCATTGTGGCATGGCTGATAGCAGTTAATTAAGAGATAATGACTATTCACTGATACCACCCAGACAATGGAAGCAAAAAAAGGTCGCCGGGAAAAAGAAAAATGGACACCGGGGATTAGAGAGGCGTTTAATTAACACTGCTGATGTAGATGGGCATTGGGAAGGGTCCTGTGGAGTAAGTCAGGTAAAACTGTGTTAATAGTACTGCAGGAAATTCATCCTTCATTCTTCTTCAGGGTCAATATTTGACTTTTCTGTTCCGTTAAATTAAATTTTTTTAAAATAAGTTGTCTTTTCAAAAAGTTCAGAGACCTTTAATGACAGGAAATGATTTTTATCTGTCTTATTGTACCCTCTCCTGGCCCTTGTAGCTCTTCATCAGTGGTCAGTTTAATTAGTGGTCATTTTTTTTAGTAATTTTTGAGTGGTGCACCTACTCTCAACCTTACAGTGACAGTGACGTGTGTAAAAAACGCCATTTATTAACACTGATGTACCTGATACACTGGTACCAGTGCCATATCAGCAGTATGGAACCATCTACACAGTTTTCCACTGTTTCAAAGAACCTTTTACCCAGGATAAGAACCATTTAAGCATCCAGGTACAGCAACAGATGTGCTACAGTCTGTAACATTAAACCTGTAAAGCAGACCTATGTATAAGGTAGGTGGACCAGTGGGTGGAAGTACAAGGTAGATGGGCAGTCACTTTATTAATGCTTCAGGATTAAGCATAGCAGCTAAATATTATCTCTAATAGAAATCCGCTTAAACAGTTGGAACAAATGTGAGAACAAATCCAAGTGAACGAACACTCGCCGTTCAAAGCAGTGGGCAAAATGCATCATTAGCACTCGTATCTCTCCCAGTGGAGTGAAACAATATGCATTATTCCATTAGAGTAGGCGCTAAAGCCGCGATCCATGCTTCATGCCTGACAGGCTGGCAGCGGGTCGATGTTTTAATGTAGAAACAAAACTCTCCCTTCCCCAATAGAATCTACAAAGGCCCGCAGGGATCTCAGTACCCCACATGGGAGCAATTCATTGAAATCTCCACTTCAGACAACGAGAGGTATTCCTGCCTGCGTATTTTTGGATTCTGTGGCTTTGGACACTTTTATTTCTGAAATGTCAGTGTGTGTTTAAACATTGCGCTAAGGGATACATCCCCAAAGCCAAGAGTGATGCCATGAGCCATGAGGTTGGAGATGAGTAATGTGCTACAGTTGCTGTCTGTTTTCAGAAAGACCTAAACGTTGCTTTGTTAACATTTACACTTTTGAATGCACAATTGAATGTATCAAAAATACACAATTGAATGTATCGAAAAAGGCAAATTCGGCATAAGCTGAACATTTGGCCTATTTTACCTGTGTCAGGGCAGTGGTTGGGTTTCTGTTTGTCTGTGATTTCATGAAATCCTTTCGTTAGGCTGTTCAAGCTGCAAGACAAATGACTAAAATGCTACCCCTGGTGTATTTCAAATGAGAAAGAATTCTTTATTTATTTCTTTGCTCCAGGACTATAACTTCCAAACATGTTTTTAGATTAGTATAACTGTGCTCTGACCCCTGTCTGATGTGCCTATAACAGGGTGGACAATGGCAAGTATAGCCAAATGACCCCCCTGCCCCCTAATAAATCAGAATTAAATTTTACATGACCATTATACCATCTCTTTTTATTCCCTATATTCTGATTGGTTGTGCCCCTTTCAAAAAGCAGTGCAGGATGAAACACTCCTTATAACATCAGGGTGAAAATGCTATTGGCAGAATATAAAGAATATGAAGACATCACAAAAGCTATGCATTCAAAATGTGCTGCAGGTATGGGCTGTAAGGACTGTGGAGTGAACTGCATTTTTGGAAACTCAAATGTTTGAATACTATTTTATTTAAAAATGAAGCAATGTTTTTTTCTATGATATGGACCCTTTAAACCCAAATCCACACCTTTGATTCCTTTCTAATATAGTAGCACCAGGCCACACCCACACCTTTACTCTCTCTGTTTCCACTCATTTGCTATTCCACAGTGGCACGTAGAAATGCGCCCTGTGGCCAGATTGCCTCGTCATATCCGACACAATCCAATTTTTAAAAAATAAGTGGACCATGTAAGCAATTACACTCTGCTTTCATACCTAACAGTGGGTACTGTATCACTGCATATTTCTCATTCACACTCAGCTCTGAAATCTGTTCTACTTTGTGCGTGTTGGTTCCATTAAGATACAGTGATTGCTGTGGTTTATTATTTGTATTTTCTCGGCCACTGCGGTGCAACAGTGGCCATCATTTTCAGTCCGGGCCAAAGTAATAATGTTCATTCATAAGCTATTACATAACCCTGTCCTCGTATGACCCATAAGAGAAGAAATAAAAGTGGCATCAGATCAGCATGGAAGATTTCTGAACACTTATACAAACTTGATGGACTAAACTCAGATATTTGACAAAATTCTGCCGATGTTCTTGAAGTTCTGTAGAGTTGCGAAGAAGTCTGAGACGTCGCACTCCACTCAGGTTCATGTCATTCTTAGCAAAAGCTGAAAAATGGCTATGGGACTGATTCTTGAAAGAACCATATGTCATATAAAGAAGACACACCAAAAATTCTGTGACAAGCGAAGAGAGTAAAAGATTGGCATAAAGTTAAATATGATCAAAGGCAAAAGTTTGGGCACCGCCTTACATAAATACGCTTTGTAGCTAGTCTTAGTTCTGTGATATTCTTGCACTGATCTTTTGAGGTATATCCACAGATTTTCAATGATGTTTAGGTCAGGGGACTGTGAGGGCTTGTGCTAGGGCTTAAGGTGGTTTATTGTGGATTTTTAGAATCATTATAATGCTGTAGGAGCCATTTTTTCATCTTCAGTTTCTAAACCACAGTTTGAAATGTTCTTTTTTTCATTCATAAAGTTCAAATTAAAATTCATATTTTTTAAACATGTAAATACTGATTTACTAAAAAAATAATAATAATGAAAACATATTCTCAGCAGTAAAGTTTTAGTTAAAGTTTTTAGTCAACATAAATTATTTATTTGATGTATATGATTATTATAATTATTTATGCTTTCTGGTGATATTTCTCAAGTTCTTTAAAGTTGTGAAGAAATTATGGAAAGTTTCCACTGAGATTCCTCACTCCACTCAGGCTTCTAAATGGTTCTTGGTGTGGACCGTTATATGCTTCAAGGGGGTTCTTCGAAGCAAAGGTACAGAATAACCACTTTTGGAGCATTTTAATGTATAGTTCTTTAGAAAATTGTTTTTAAGATGTAGGAGTTTAAAGAACCTATTTGAAGTTTAAAGAACTTCATGTCACATTATGTCATTTTCCCTAAAGCTCTATACCCAAAGTTAAAACATGTATGTTTAAGAGGGTGTAGCACACTCCTAAACAGAGTTTTGTCGCTTTTCCATTTTTGAGTTTGAATGTTGAATGTAATTAAAAGAAAACTTGGTTGTCAGTCAGCATTATCAGAAAGCTGTGCCCGTCTGCATGAAAACACAAGGCTTATGTTCTAAAACATCTCCATGAGATGTCACTCAATTTTCAGGCACAACACCATTTTCATGTACCTCATGACAGGAGGTAAAAATGCAGAGTGAAATGGACACCTAAGGATAAAGGTGCACATATTTGTCACTGTACAGTGTGGACTGTACAGCGAAATGTGTCCTCCGCATTTAACCCATCTGGTAGTGAACACACACTCACACACACACACATGTGTGTTAGGGGCAGTGAGTACACACACACACACACACACACACACACACACACACACACACACACACACACAGGTGGGCAGCCAACTCCAGCGCCCAGGGAGCAGAGAGGGTAAAGGGCCTTGCTCAAGGGCCCAACAGTGGCAGCTTGCCAAGCCCGGGAATCGAACCCACAACCCTGTTATCGATATCCCGGCGCTCTAACCGCTGAGCCACCACTGCCCCTGCTGAGCCACCACTGCCCCTAACCTGTGGACAGGTGCAGGTCCATCAATGAATAACTATAGACTGTTAATATTATGATTGATGTGGAAACACCCTGACATTTGTGTTGTTCGTTTGTGAGACAGACGGTAAAGGCAGGCGGTTCGAAGAAGCTACCCCCTGCCAGCTCTGCAAAGTTTGTCTTCTTTCCAATAACATAGAAACACAGTGACAAACTGTACTTCCCTACTCCTGCGCTCACTCCTTCCGCCTGACCCTCTCCGAGCCCAACGAGTAATTAAAATTAATTAACTTGTCTGGTGTGCGGCAAAAAAACCAATTACCCCAGTGTACACTTGCTTGTCAACAAAGTGCTTTTCATGTGAGGAGGTAGCGCTGGCTTGTTAAGCTGCGGCGGCAGCAGTGCTGGGCCTGTGAGCGGCCGGATGATGGATGGTCGACTTTACGGAGGTGGCCGACTCTTAATGAGCAGCCCAACCTGACTCTGGTGTCGCCATTACTGAAGAGGAGGGCAGATTAGAAATAACGATCAAACACTGTGAAAATGGTAATGATGGCGGCCGCTGCTCTGTTGGTTAAGGTTAGTGTTGTTAGTGCTGAGGTTGGGTCTATTATTGAAACTGCACAGGCTCTACTGGAGAGAATGATAATCACCACTATTAGGAGAAAAATACAGCAGTTGTTATCTGACACTTTTTTCTTACAATTGCGGTGTTAAATTAACATATACATTCCCCTCCCATAACAATATTAACAGTCCATTGTTTCTTTCATACAAGTAGCTCAAACTACTCAGACATATTTAAGACTATATAGAACCATTAAAAAATATTCTAAATGTAACACACACCTCAGTTTATATCACAATCCCTACATTTAGAGTGTTATTAATATTCAACCCTAATGAGAGACTGTAACTCACACCTCAGTTTATATCACAATACCTACATTTAGAGTGTTATTAATATTCAACCCTAATGAGAGACTGTAACTCACACCTCAGTTTATATCACAATACCTACATTTAGAGTGATATTAATTTCAACCCTAATGAGAGACTGTAACTCACACCTGTTTATATCACAATACCTACATTTAGAGTGTTATTAATATTCAACTCTAATGAGAGACTGTAACTCACACCTCAGTTTATATCACAATCCCTACATTTAGAGTGTTATTAATATTCAACCCTAATGAGAGACTGTAACTCACACCTCAGTTTATATCACAATCCCTACATTTAGAGTGTTATTAATATTCAACCCTAATGAGAGACTGTAACTCACACCTCAGTTTATATCACAATACCTACATTTAGAGTGTTATTAATATTCAACCCTAATGAGAGACTGTAACACACTCAGTGTACAATTTTTTACATCTCTCCAACTGAACAACAGCTCTGTACAGCGTACAGTGTTCTATCTGTCTAGACAGCAATCTTTCCCTAAACGATTCTAATGTTGCCACCTTCTCGTGATAATTATCTTCACTTGTGGTTAGTGAGCTGAAATTCCCATGACTGCTTCGTTTGAACTGAAGACGTTTTGAGTATTGAATATGATTTTCATGTCCTCCTATGTGTGCAAAAGAGGGCAGGGAAGTTCCCCTGAAACTTAACACGGGACATATGAGGGTATAAACAGCTCCTGGGCTGAACAGGATCTCACCGCGGTCTAGCCACTCCATCCCCTACAGCATTTTCATGGCAGCTACTTAATCCCTGATTTACAGACTGTGAAGGAATGTGAATGAACAGTTTTGCAGTAAATGTATTTGATCAACCAAGACATGTTTGGTGTCTGATTTCTTCCTTAGTTTGACTTCTGAGCTATGAGACTAATGCGGCTAACAAGTAATGGAGGTTTCTACATCGCCAACTAGCATGATGCTAACTGTACCCCTAAATCATCACACACTTGTGGAATTGTTCAGTTACCTCTCATAGACTCAAACAGACACTTTGAGTGGACACAATTCAGGCTTTAGGTTTTAGGGTGGTTTTTACTAACGATTTTAGGTAGACATACAGTTGGTCAAATGACCTGTTACTGTAAATACCAAAGCAAGTAAATAATGACCTGATTACAGTATTATCTGATAAAGTAAGTTATCGCCATACGACAATAAGAACATGCTTATTTATATTAGAAAGACTTTGAAAAGCTGTGAGTCCCCATACCTTTGCCTGTTGGTGTGCAGACTGTATAGAGTGGTAAAGGATGGCTGAGGTGCTTTACAGGTGGCCAGTTTAACCTCCTCAGGTTAATGGAGCCTGAACGGCCACAGCCAGCACCCCAAGGGCCGCTGTCAGCCATGATGGAGTCACTGCTGAGCCAGGTTTACTTCTCCACACCTCCTGTTTGTATAACCCGCCTACTCTGTTCAAAATGATTGGGTTTCTGCAGTGATGACATAGAAGAAGCACAATAACCTTTCTATAGGTGGTTCTTTGAAGAAAGAGATTTGTGAGTGGCGAGAACTTGTTGAAACAGAATTTGGAGGGAGGCGTGCATTGTACACTTTCAGTCTGTCCCACATTAGTGTCCGTAAAGAAGAGGATATATATATATATATATATATATATATATATATATATATATATATATATATATATATAAAACACCATTGTGTTTGCAAAAATATTTTGCGCATTTGTATTTGTCATGTTTGTCATTTTTTCCACCAGAACAAACAGGAAAAGGTCAAGGAGTTGACCTTGAATACATAAATATAGAAATGATATACATAAATGTAAATTCATTTTACATTCAGTGATCACTTTATTACAAGCATTCATGCACCTTATTCATACCCAGTCATGCTATTATCTAATCGACCAATCAGCTTGTCATGGGAAGAGCAGTGCTTAAGCCTTTGCATACAACTGCAATTAGCTTTGTAATGTAAAATGAATGCAGCTAATAGCAGCATCAAAATAAAATATCTACATTCTCAGTGGGGTAAAAATGATCTATGGCATAATTATAATAAAGGGAAACGTGCATTACCTGAGTGGTCTGTCAGTAAAGAGACTGTTTAGAATACAGAGAACAATGTCCTGCTTTTCACATGGCTGCGTTTCTCATTCATGGAGAAAATGTACTAATTAAAGTGAATTGTCTTCTTGGATATGTTATAAAATTCCCAAGCTATAATATAGTCTAGACAAGGAATTGTAGGCGAATCAATTGTGCAGAAACAGAACTGTGTAAAACAAACGACAGAAGTCATTAACCTAGACGAATCTCTCACACTGACCAGTGTTTGAAAAGAGTGTCTGTATGGGATTGATTTACAAAGCTTATTTTTCTGCAGCTTAATGTACTGAAACAAAGATTTAGGAAGATCACCCCCCCCCCTCCAATATTTCTGCCCATAAACACTGTCTACCACCAAAACTATAATCCCTGTAAGCCAATAAATAGGGAAATAAGAAAGTATCATGTTCAATGTTTTGCTCTCCATTACAGCCCATTGTAACTGTTTAACATGGCTTATACTAAAACATATACAGCCTTACTGCTCACTGCTAGTAAAGGGTGTGTGTAGTAACCAGTTGTGTATACTGACTAGCAGTTGTGTGTATGCTCACATTGTCTGAAAGGGAAAACAGCCTAAAGTTTGAAATGAAATTACATTATTTAATGTTAACTGATGATATGTATTGTTGTGGTCCGCTTGCTGGGCTAGTCTTCCTAGCAGATATAGTCAATACTTCAGACTGGAAGTGTTTTTTTGTAAAATTGTGACAAATTTGCACTTTCCTTAGTATTTGCAAATATGCCCACTTGCCTATTCTCCTCACCTCTGTTCTAATCATTAAATACTTTTGTATAATATTTGTAATTGTTTACTGCTAGTTCAGCTATTAGGTTGCTTTCCTGTAGCTCACACCTTTCACTTTAGTGCTGTAGTATTTTATTTTATACTAAAAGGATCCAAAAAGAGAAGAATGTCAGTTCTTGTGCTGATGCTGTTGTGTTTTTGTAGAGATACTTTTACTTTCACAGACTTAAACTGTTTACTTCTACTTAATATGGTTGTTGTGAGTGTTGGTGTTCACTAGCACTGTGATGACAATTAGTCCGCTTACACTAAATGGACAAAAGTATCGGGACAGGTATTTCATTCAGTCCCATTGCAACAGGTGTGTAAAATCAAGCAACTAGCCATGCAGTCTGCCTTTACACACATTAACTTAAGAATGGGTGGTTCTTAAGAGCTCATTGAATTCCAGTGTGGTACTCTAACAGGAGGCCATCATTGCAACAAGTCAGTTGGTTAAATTTCTTCCCTTCTAGATATTCCACCATCAACTGTGATTGGGATTATTAAAAAATTGGAGGCGTTTAGAAACCACAGCATATCAGTCATAAAGTGTCAGACCATGTAAAGTTACAGAGCAGGGTCAAGGCCAAGTGCTGAGGCTCATAGTGCATAAAAGTCACCAACTTTCTGCTGAGTTCCAGACCTGCTGTTAGAGCTGCAAAAGGGGACCAACTCCATAGTAATACCTATGGATTTAGAATAGGATGCCATTAAAGCTCCTGTAGGTGTAATATGTAGGTGTCCTAATACTTTCACATCTATGTCCATATAGTGTACATTGCTGTTTTAGTACATAAGGCATGTTCAGCTGTTGTTCATGTTAATAATTTTGGTTTACTGCATGATGCTTTCTTGCTATTCAGCAGTTGCTTAATCTTCACAGAAACATTATTAACATTAACTCCCTCGTTTATTACCACAGTGTTTTCCATCCACCTTTATGGCTTTGTGATATCTGAACTCGAACATTGGTAGAACCTGATACATTTTACCCACCACCATCACCATGCACAAATACTGAAAAATACATGTCTGACTGCACTAAAATATGAGTTCATGCACCACTTAGTTATATTTCCTCAAAGATTTCTTCTGTAACCAACATAGCTATTACCAGAGGAGTTTTGACTTATAGCGAAGCAAAATTCTGCTATAATTCAGGCTGTTGAAAATGTGCAGAGTCATTGGGTATTAGTTCTGTTAGGCATGTAGTCTGCATTTAATTAGAAATATAAAAATTAAAACACTGCAGTTAGAGTTACAGTGTATTTACTCATTTAGCACATGCTCTTATAGATACTATATACTATGGTATATACTATACTAGATACTACAAGTATACAAACAGTGGGAGGAGCCTGAAACTATGTTACTGTTATATTTCTGTAATTATTTAAACTAATATGCATATGTTTTATTACCTATTATAATCATATGCATATTAGCACCAAAGAAATCAAAAAGTTTGGGCATCTTAGAGAGTTAGGACTCAGCAAGAACAACGCTGGTAGAAAATCGCAGCTTGCAAACACTTGTTGTAGCTTAAAGTGTTTTCGTTATTAGAATTCGTCTCTGCACAAGTCCTCTAATTCTGATATATTCTAGGGCTGTCTTGCTGAAATTTTCTAGGATGTTAAGGCAATTCCAAGAGCTTCAGTTTATCTCTTCGGGTAGTTCTCATGGTTTTGAAGTACTTTTTGGATCATTATTCTGTTGGAGAAGCCATCCTCTTTTCAGCTTCGGCCTTTTCAGAGGTAGTCTAACATTTAGGATTTATGGACATTTTATGGAATTAAAGGTATGACTTCCTTCTTATGACCAATGTTTTATGATTTTGCATGTTCAAGCAACACGTACCAGCAGTCCACACTGTAGAAGCCACCAGCCCAAAATGCTTGGTCATCTTACATTTATGGCATTTTAGCTGACGCTCTTATGCAGAGAAACTGGAGTAACGCGGTTACTCGTATTTAACAAGGGTGGGCCATTGTACTGTTAGGAGTCTTGCCCAATGTGTGGTGTAGTGCAGCACTGTCACCCAGACCAGGAATCAAACCCCAGTCTCCCACACAGTGAGGTAGCTCAGTGCCACACCACACCATCTTCTTATTCAAGATTCCTTGTGGGCATTGATTACTTTCATTTTCAGATCTTTAGACAGTTGCTTAGAGGAGCCCACAGAGAATTTATTAAGCTTGAAATTTGATTCAGCTGGCAGTTCCTAATTACAGTTGGTGACATGCCTCAGGCTTGATTTTCTAATCAAGGTCTGAGACCTTGTCAAAAAAAATCGGAGCCTTTGCAACACTTTGAAATACAAAATGTGCAGTTTGGTGAAAGGCACCCTGTCTAAGACCTTCTTGCGTCAAAAAAGGTTGTTTTGGGGGGTTTTTGTTGTTGTTGAAGTTGCTTCAGGCAGTCCTAGTTTTTTTTAAATGAAGATCAAGTCTATTGACGGTGATTTGGTCAGTTAGTGCACTCAAAAAATAATTGCAATCTCAAATGTTGGCTCTATTATTCCAGATTGTTTTGGAAACATGCATAGTTAACTCACTGGTGGGGAATTAATGTAGAGTTTGTTTTGGACCACGTAAGCTTGTACTGGACTTAGAGTTGTAGTGGTTTCATTATAAACAAGCAAGTTTATGGAGGTGTTGGTATTGGTTTTAGCCACCATGAGTTCCAAAACAATGGAGAGATTTTATCTGGTATCCAAGCAGAGTGGAATATGATTGGTTCCGGCCTGCAGTGATGGATGGAAAACCCTTTGGCTTACAGTCCTCCGCTCCAATAGTCGTCCATCATATTTTGAGTCGTGCCTCGCATTTTCAGTGCATGATTCATTAGAAGGGAATAATAGACTCCTTTCTTCCTTTAAAGGAGCAGATTGATACCAGTTTTTCAGCATATTGAGTCCAGGTGAGCGCATTAGCTGGAATCTAAGCTTGTAATGATTCCTATGTTGTGGACATAAGTCCAGGACTGTGGCAGTTACATTGTTTCCAGTCCTGTACAGAAATATATTTCAACAGAAAACACCAGAGGTAGAAAGTAGCAGCTTGTAACTACTATTGTTAAACGACTTGAGCATTGTCTTACCTCCCTCTACTTGTATTTTCTGCCTAATAATTAAAACAGTCATTTATACATTGTAAAATATTCATATATATACACAGTATATTATATAAATTTCCCTCTAATAGAGTATTTAGCCTAGGTTCAATTCCAGTTAAAACCTCCATATAGTATTCTTTTTCATTACTGATCTTCAAGCTAGCTACTTCTGAACTAAATCTTACTTACATTATATAGACAAAAGTATTGGGACATCTGCTGATTCACTGTTTCTTCCGAAATCAAGGGTATTAGAGTAACTGTCTCTACTTTCCTGGGGATGATTTCTACTAACTTTGGAGCACTGCTGTCAGGATTTGATTAAGATAAGAGCATTAATGAAGTCAGGATGTTAAATAATCATCACCTCACCTCATCCCCAACTCCCCAGCTCATCCCTTAAATGTGGGATGGAGGACCACCATCATTCCAGGGAACACATACATAAACGTAAGACTCTGAAAGAAGAATGGTACAGCAACCACTTAGCTATAACTCAGCAGCCAATTGTGACAAAAATACTGCTTTTCAATGGTTAAGAAGTTAAATGTAGAATTAATAGCATTAATGCAAATATAACTTAAACAAGCAATACTATTGGTGTAGTGTTTGTAGTACTGTGTTGCATTCATCATATTTAACTCCTTTCCGCAGTACCAGGAGTGGCTGCCATCTCTGCTGTTTAATCTATTTTTCTCTATTAGTGGTGTGATGCCTCACTGATGTTGCATTTACAGACATTTGGAAGTCCAAGAGAAAAACAGTCCTCCCACTCCCCATCACTCAGCATGATGCTAGCCAGAATTAGCAGTTAGAGCTCTCCCACAAGCAAGCTCATCTGACTGGTGGCTTTGCGCTAGTGGCAGTCTGAAAAGTATAACCTGGGGCTTTATGAGTCTTGCAGGAAGAACATGCTTGCTTCATATCATGTGGTAGGGAATGTTCTAGTTAGTAGGTGGGAATTGGTAATGACTCAATAGAAGAGAGAATTGGGAGAGATGGCAAAAAAAACAACAATAATAAAGGATAACTGATCTAAACTGCATGCTGAATAAGCTCACACTCCTGCTCACTTGGGGAAAAAAACACAGCGCATCCAACAAGAACAAAAGCCTCTTTTAAACAACAAAAACATTGTCATTTCAGAAAGTGATTATTGATTCTGATGTACTGATCATGCACACAGCTCAATTCCTTTGGAGGCAGATTTGCACCAGAAAACACATATTCAAGTAATGGAATGGCCACTAGGGGGCTGTGGAAAAAGACGATGCTGTATGTTTCTTGTTCTGGTTAGCTGCATGTCATAAACATCAGACTTTTAGAGACCTTGAAGGATGTGTCTGCAGTTAGCGTCATGCCCAAACAAGGAACCCATCATGCCAATTTTTACATTTTCTACATTTATCACTCTGTGGTACACAAAAATGGCCCAGACCTGAAGTGTTACGAATGCAGAGAGCCATCTGCAGTTGCATCTGAAACTTCATCAGGACCCTCACTAAGATGAACATGCTTCATCAGACAGAGCCTTGGTAGACTCTGCCTTGTTGTAACAGAATTTTTAGATTTATTTTCTTCTTGCTTTCATTAAGTTTTAGAAAGACCAAAACACTACAGTCAAAAAAGACAGACAGCACTACACCTTAACACTAACCTTATTTTTTTCCACCATACCGATGAGCATAAATCACTAAGGCTATTTAGCTGAAGCCCATTTGATTTCTTTTGGATCGTGCCTTAGGCCAAAACAGGCAGCAAATGCAATGTCTGCAGATATGAAAGTTTTGGCTGCGTTCAAACCTCAGAAGGGTCTTTATCGCACGTTTGATCTGCTCCACAGTGTGATAAAGGTGTGACGAGTCTCAGTTTTACAGCTATGCGCCTTTTCACAGACCTAGGCTACTATTACCTCAGAAGAAATTACATATGAAAAACTCTGGACCAGCTGCTTTCCCCTTTTTCCATCCACATAGTTATTACTCTGCCTGACATGTTAGGCATTTCTACACTTGTGATATTGCTGGCATCAGAAAAAAGCAGAGAGAGACAGGTTGTGAAAATGCTGGTGTGGTACACGGTTTCTGGATTTGCTTTGCTTTCATTCGAGTGGGCTTCCGTCTGAGTAAATTCAAAGGTAAATGCTGAACTTGCAGAGGAAAAGCCACTTGAAATGTAAACCTCAGTTTGACTCCTCCACAGTGACACGTTTGCCTTTTGAATTTCGAATGTGGGGGAATAACAAAGAGACTCAAGCGTTTAGTCTAACCAAAGTAGTCAAAATTCAAACAGTGTCAGCAAGGATCAACAATATGAGCATGCATCACTACACACCGAAATAAAACTCTGTATGCATGGAGTAGACGGCTTATTATAGGAGGATTGCTTACAGTATTTGTCACAGTTTATGCACAGTACACTGTGATATGCACTCCCTGGCCACTTTATCAGAAACCCCTACCTTGTGGCCTCACATTTCTGGTGTAGTTGAAGTTAGAGACTGCAGCCCATCTGTTGATACACAGTTTGTGTTATCCATACTCTAACCCTTCATCAATGGTCGGTTTCTGCCCGAGGAGCCACTCATGTCTGAATATTTTTGGGTGGTGGACCCACTCTCAGTCTAGCAGTGACTCAGATGAGTGTAAAACACCCCAGTTACACCACTGTGCTAGACACACCCGTTTCAGCTCCACCCACATTACCATAAACGATACAATATGTCAGTGTCAGTGCTTTGCTGAGAATCGTTCACCACTGGTCAACAGCGGCATTGTGGTCAGAAATTGACCAATGGTGAATGAGGTAGAGGGGGACTGATAGATTGTAGATGGAGCTACTGCCTGTAACTGTATACCTATATCGTAGATGTTTCTAATAAAGAGGCCAGTAAGTGGAGGCACAAGGCACGTGTTTCTAATAAAGTGGCCAGTGAGTGGAAGCACAAAGTAGGTGTTTCTAATAAAGTGACCAGTGAGTGGAAGCACAAAGTAGGTGTTTCTAATAAAGTGGCCAGTGAGTGGAAGCACAAAGTAGGTGTTTCTAATAAAGTGGCCAGTGAGTGGAAGCACAAAGTAGGTGTTTCTAATAAAGTGGCCAGTGAGTGGGAGTGCAAGGTATGTGTTTCTAATAAAGTGGCCAGTGAGTGGGAGTGCAAGGTATGTGTTTCTAATAAAGTGGCCAGTAAGAAAACTAGGTGTTTTTAATCAAGTGGACATAGTTAAACATCAGTCCTCTGGAGGGAAATGGTCTGTTTATTGTTTACTGTTAGTTTGCTGTGGATCTTAATTGTCGTGGTAGCAGTTTTATACAACCGAGACGCTTGTTGTGTCCAGACAGAGACTGCAGGTTTATCCCTCCAGAATATCCACACAGACTCTGACATTAAATATAAGAGGCAGAAGAGTACTATGTATGTTTTCTCCCTTTCTCCTTTTCTCTCTCTTTCTTGCTCTCAATATCTGTCCCTCTCCCTTCTTTCTTGTTTATACCTCCCCCCCTACATCTCTCTATTGTTTTCTGTAACTTCTTTTCTCTCCTTCTAAGTCGTTCTTGCTCTTTCTCTCCATCCTTCTTTTCATATCAGTCGTTCTTGCTCTCTCTGCCTCTCACACTCTCTCTTTTGCTCGTTCGTGAGATCTCACTTTCTTGCTTTCCTTCTCCAGTTCTCTGTCATCCACTCTCATCCACTTTCTCTCTCTCTCTCTCTCTCTCTCTCTCTCTCTCTTTCTCTCTCTCTCTCTCTCTCTCTCTCTCTCTCTCTCTCTCTCTCTTTCTCTAGCTCATTCACACACATTCACCTCAGATCTCCACCTTCTTCCTTCTCTCTCTCTCTCTCTCTCTCTCTCTCTCTCTCTCTCTCTCTCTCTCTCTCTCACTCACTCACCCACAGTCTGAAGCTCTCCCTCCACATCTGCGTCCACATACGCTCGCTCACACACTCCTCTCGCGCTCTCAGTGGGATCACACACACTCAGTGGGATTTTACTGTCTGTCTCTCTCTCTCTCTCTCTCTCTCTCTCTCTCTCTCTCTCTCTCTCTCTCTCCTTTTTCTCCTTCTCTCCTGATGAACAGGAATACTCGCTCTCTCTCCGGTGAGTGACCCCTTTTTTCATTGCTGCTTTTGTCTCGCGCTCTGTTATTCCGGGTGGTCGCCGCGGGGTTCACGTTTCGCTTCGTTTCCAGTAAGGAAAGCTGCGCGCGAGTCTACTACCGGACTGAAGTGTGTGTGTGTGTGTGTGTGTGTGTGTGTGTGTGTGCGTGTGCATGTGAGCGGAGTGCTCAGAGAGTGCTGCCGCTTCCAAATCTACACTTTTAGGCACAGAGGTGAAAGCAGCGCGCTGCTGCTCACTGGCTCCAGTTTGTTGGGAGATGGGTCACTTTTAAAGCGCGCTCAGCTGTAATCCAGCCTGTCTGCGCGGAGCTGCAGGTACTGTGTTTATTTCTGTGTACTGTGCGCGCATGCGCGGTTCGCTCGCAGTGTACATAATGAAGACATTTGTAAAGTCTTTAAAACGCAGTTACATTTTAGGAGAGAGGCAGCAGTCCACTGGCCAGGGCAAGTTTTGGTCTGAGATTTAATCCGCCACAGGGTGGCGCTGTCACAGAGTTTATGTCCTCCTATAAGGGGGGTTGGGTTGGCAGATTGATTCAGTGAGCTTTAACAATGCTTTATAACTTTATTAAATCAGATGTTCAGTGAGTGATTGATGGTCTGTTTTTGTTATGGCTTCATAGTGCTCCATAAATATCCGCTTTTGTAAAATTGAGTAAATTGATAAAAGAGTTTTTTTCAGGCCACTGATAAACAAAACACAGCTGTTGTAGAACTATAGACACTACAGGGGGTCCGCTGAGCTGTAGAACTTGCTTACTGTATTTAGCTAGATATTGTCTCCTCTGTATAACTGTTTAGCACTCTTTAGCACTGCCTTATAATAATGTATAATATGTGCATGGTATCATCATGTAGTGAACTGCAGGAAATGTAATATTATGTATATTCTCAGATTTGATACATTTGACCTGGCTGTTAATATATTTACATTGATTAAGCAGAGCTTGAATGTCTAATTGCCAATGCCAGCAAATCAGTTCAGCTGAGCTATGAACACTGAGCTGCCTCATAAAAGTCATTGCATGTCTTTGTTTTCATTTAGCGTGCATTACCCCCTACCCAGCCTCTTTACTCTGAGAGATAGATTTCGTCATTAGCAGAGGTTTTCTTGAAAGATGGGAAATGAGAAACATTTTTACTGGTTCACTGCTAATATTTCTATATTGTTTTGAAATCATTACACCATTATTACCTGTAAAAAGGTACACACACACACATACACACACACATCAGTCTTTTGTTATTTTTAAATGGCAGTGTGGTGGGCTTTTTAGAGCATTGCAATAATATCCATGTACAGACTTGTGATTATAGGGCTTCAAACCGCTTCATAAATGTCTGATTTGGGGTTTGAAATTTACAGAGACACTTGCTGAAGTATCAGTGGTGTACCTTACCACTGGTAAAGTCAGTGATTCTATATAGATGCCAGCTCAAATTAGGAGTCAGCACTATATTAGAAGCCATTTTGCTTAAAGTGTAGTACCCTAAGAAACCGTGAGACTTCTATAGAGCTGTATAGGCACTCATTTCTATAAAGTCTGTATTTAATATCTATAGCTCAAAGTTGGGGTAGTGTTATTCTGTAGGGAACTGCAATAATTGTGTGAATGTACTATGAAATTTCTTTAGAAAGGAGTGTTATGGTACACATATTTTTAGTAGCACATTATAGCGCATATGTAGGTAAAGCATATACTCCCCCATTCCCACTGTACTGCACCCAGACTCCTAGTGCTGATAGCTGAGGGTAAATGAGAAATGTCTAATGTGAGATAATAGAGTGAGGGACATATCAGCAATGTTTCACACTCATTTCTTTTAAAAAAATGTCATGTGGTGGGTTTCTAAAATGATGTCTTCCTACTGACATAAACATTAGCTTTGAATGATGGTGCACTGGGGTGTATGCTAAAACTACATCTTTAAAAATGATGCTCCTTAAGGGTTCTTTAGTGAAGTCAGTGGTTAAACATGAAGAGTTTAATTCCAAAATGCATAAAGAGCCATTTCTGTGTTTGGTTTCGCTGCTTAGAAGTGAAGCTTACATACACTAGACATTTCAATGCTGTTTGATGATTCATTTAGCATCATTTGTCATTATCAGAGACAGATGAAAAGTGTGTTTTTATTGTGTTAAGTGAGTTTTACTAGAGTTTATGTGTGATGCCATAATGCATTGGAGTAAAACTCTTCTAATAAAACCGTGACATCTCACGTTATATGGTTCTATATAGCACCAAAAAGGCTTCAGCTATTACAATAGAACCTATTAGATTCGACGGATCTTGGCAAGTGAGATCATTTTAAATCTAGTAAATGTTATTCGATCATATTCAATTTATTTCTACCAGTCTTATTTTACTATTTGAGCAGTTTTAAGGACTTAAAATGTACTTCTTTGACTTGCCTCAATGGTGGAACAGATTTTAGTGTTATAAGACTATTTTGTAAACAGAAGAAGAACCATGGGTTTCCATGAACCCATGAAGAGCCCCCTTTTTAAGGGTGTAGCGAAATTGGCTAATCTTTTAACAGATACTAAGATAATTTAATTCATAATTTACTTCAAGTAAGTAGGAATGTTCAAGAATATTCTTATAAAATGATGATATTCATTTTTCATAATGAGAATTAACATACGCTAAGATACCGAATGTTAGTTGTCTATCTTTTTTTTGTTTACTCCAAACAAGGGCATTTATAAGGAGTTTGTCCGCATCTGCTGCAGTAACAGCCTCTACTCTTTTAAAAAGACTGTTGCATTCAGGCCCATGGAAACATCAGGTGCTGATGTTGGATGTTGATGTTCTGCCACTTCAACTCATCCCAAAGGTGAGAGCTCTATCTGTGACCATATGTAGCTGCTCCAGAAAGTCCCATTGCACTGGTCAGTACTTTTTAATGGAGACTATACAACCTGTGTGTGTGCGTGCACAACTGAACACCTGTGTTAACATTGGGTGCATCTTAAAGTAGCGGAACTCCCTCATTAAAAGGGATGTGTGGATAGATGATGTTTAGATGATTGCTCTTGCCAGCGTGTCTGTTTTTTTGCAGTGTATCACTCTTTATTAGTCTCCATACACTTTTGCGTCCCGTCACTGCAATTAAGTTTTTTGGATTCTTTCAGCATTGTAACTCGTGCAGTGTGGAAGCAGCTTTGTGTCAGCACAGCACTGTTAGCCGCTGACATATCCAATCTCATTTAACACAATAGGACTTGTCAGGTCATTAAGCATAATGGCGTCAACCTTGCGCGGCAAGAGAACATTCTCATCCGCACACGCACGCGGGGCTGGACAAATTTAATGCGTTTTAGTTTCCCCGCAGTGTGCCGGGGCAGCTGGACGAGAAATGTGAAGTGACTCTTTAAATAGGCGGCAAATGCAGTTGTTTATGGCTCTAAAAATGAACAATAACTTCACCTGTAAGACTTTTCACTCCCAGGAGGATGTGTTAAAGTTTACACCAGATTGCAGCATCTTTTATTTTATGCATGCGCACACAGACACACGCACAAACAAACATACACACAAACTCACTCTCTCTTCGGCAAGACATGCGGATATGTCAACTCACTGTAAAGTATCAGAGTTCTTTTTTCGATGTGTTTGTATAACAGATGTTTAAGTTTAGAGATCTCAGGATAAAACCTTTGATACCGATATTGAGGATATTGAGAATCTTGAGGATCACCCAGTACTTCCAATAGCTGTTAATAAGCTGTTCCTGACTGTAGCTCTTCACTGAGCATCTAACAGTAGGCTATCAAACCCAGACTACTCAAATACTCTCCTACCCCACAGGAAAAAAAACACCGCTAACATCCTTACATCACACAGTGTGAGTGTGTGCTGTTTCAGAATAGATTTGTTACAGGATCAGATTTGTTCTCTGCTGCCCTCCCGTGTCCCACCCATCTTATATCAGACTCATATCCATCCACTCCCATCCATACGTACATCCTTCAGTACCCTAACCTATCAATATCCATTCATATCCATTATACCATTCAAACCTTTTCATACCCAACTATACTCAACTACACCCATCCATGCTCATGCATACCCATCATACCATCCACACCCATATATGCCCATCTATACTCATTCATACCATCATATACCTGTTCCAAACATACCCATATGTACTTATCCATATCCTTACCCATCTGTACACAAATCCATGCATAACCATGCATACCCATCATCACCATCCACACCAATCCTTTATTATACCCATTTCTTAATCATACTAAATGTGAGTGGTTACACATGAGTAAGTTAACCGTACTGGTAAAGTTGAAGACAATATACAGCGAAAATGGTTGTGTTGGGGCAGCATTTAAAGGGTTAAATTAACCCTACTTATGCGTATATATGCATTCATTACAAAGAGAGTAAATGTAGACTGATCTTAGTACTGAATATCTGGTGTTAACTAGACTGAATATGTAATACATGACTGATTATATGTAAATGAGCTCAGTTTTGATTGCCGTCTTTGTATTCAACAAGCAGGCCATACTGAAACACTCCTTGAATCTTCAGTGTGAATGGGTGGGGCTGAACTGCTAAAGGCTATAGGCCAAAATAGGCTATTTTTGGTAGGTTAGTTTTAGTGTACAGCACAGACTGTATAGAAAGGGGAGGGAACTGTACATTTTAAGTGCTTACATACTACTTCAAACTGCTCTATTTGCAAAACAGAGTTGGAAAAAATGTTTTCCATAATGCAGACTATTTAAAAGAATTGGTCATAGTGCACTCCTCCACAGACTTCTCCATAAAGCGTAAACTGTGGACTATTGACTAAAGTGACATATGTCCAGATGGTTATATTATTTTGGGTTGTCTTTAGCAAAGTCATTCTCCAGAGTTCATTGCCTTGCAGTTGTTAAAGTCCCGGAGGACCAAAAACTGAAAAGTGCTGAATTCTGAGGCGAGCTGTTGAGTTTCCTTTAGGCAGTGTGGCTGGGTGAAGGTGCAGTAAGGTTTCTATACAGGGTGTCTGTGGATGTTCTTGGCTCACAGCGGCCTTTAGTTCATGTTCATAGACAACAGTGTGTCAAACAGTGCCAGAAACTATGCAAGCGAGACTATTAAAGATTACTGAACAGATCTTCATTGTTTGTGGTGAGTGTGTGTTGATATGGCGATGCAGTTAGCACCATAAATGTCTAACAATATGACTACAATTAAGATAAATTAGATTTTTTTTTGTATACTTCGATTTCAGGAGGTTTCTTGGTCGCCATGGTGAAGTGCTGAAGATTGGAGGTATTTGTTTGCAGCAGCACCTTTTTGTCTTTCTTCAGTTCTGATCTTAGTTATGTTCAGGATTCCATTTGGATTAAAGCAGCCATCAAACACATCCAGGACTCCAGTCTCTCTCAGTGTTGACAGATGTGCACATCTGACTGCCACTTCAAAGAGACTGTTTTGTCACAGACACACTCAAACACAAGACGTCCCCGAGACGAAAGATCATTTAAAATAAATACCTTCTCCTCTGATAAGAGATAGAGGCTTTTTTGTTCTTGCACTTCACTTCCATCACTTGTTTTGCTATGGATACGGCACTGTACATTGATGTGCTTCCACTCACTGGCCACTTTGTTAGAAACACTTATCTTGTACTTCCACTCAGTGGCCACTTTATTAGAAACACCTACCTTGTGCTTCCACTCAGTGGCCACTTTATTAGAAACACCTACCTTGTGCTTCCACTCACTGGCCACTTTATTAGAAACACCTACCTTGTGCTTCCATTCCTTGAAAACTTTATTAGAAACACCTGCCTTGTGCTTCCACTCACTGGTCACTTTATTAGAAACAACTATCTTGTACTTTCACTCACTGGCCACTTTATAAGAAATTATTAGAGAGTGTAGCCTGTCTGTAGATGCACAGTTTGTGTTTGTTCCTCTTCATTGGTCAGCTTGTTGACCACAGGGTAGCTGTTGTCTAGCTGTGGTTGGGGTGGTAGATCATTCTTAGCACAGCAATGACACTAACCTGGTAGTGTGTGGTGCCGGTGGTTTCTAGGGTTTTTACACACGTCAGTTGGTCCACCACCAAATAATGTCCAGCCAAAAGCGGCTCTGTGGTCAGGGAATGACCACTAATGATGATCAAGAAGATTCCTAAGACATACTGCATCAACAGATGAGCTTACCCACCAGGAAGGTGGGGCTACAAGAGAGGGATATCTGATAAAGTGATCAGTGAGTGTACATGCATGTAGGTGCATTTCTGCAACACTAATCGAGTGACTTTCACCAGTTTGAAAATGTCTCCATATACATGCTAAGAATGTGGAAGCTGTGGTACAGAGTGGAGAACATGAAGAGCTTCAGTACATAAAGCCTGAGTCTCTTATCTTGAAGCAAGTCCTCGCTCAGCTGCAGCCCAATACAACACACCAACCTTCAGGCTGCCATCAAACACAATGCTAACCTTCAGTCCCTGTTAATCATACAGCAGCTCAGTGCTTTCAGTGTGTGCGCCCCTGGGTCACGTTCATTTGCGCGGAGGACGTTGCCATGACTGGGTCTAGACCCTCTGTGAGAAATGTGAAGTGTCCATCAGACACAATAGGTTTGCTAGGGAGAAAGAATTTGCAAAGCGAAGCTTTATTGTCACTGATGCTGCTCGCAAAGGTTCAACAATGTTGCCATAGCTACTGAAGAAGATTAGATAAGTACACGTGGAGAAAAATGATAGTCAAGACAATATGTGTGTGTGTGTGTGTGTGTGTGTGTCTGTCTGTCTGTGTATCCTGACTAAAGTAATGTCTCACAGGAAATTAGGGCTGCCTATATGATCTACAAAAGGGAAAGTGCTGTTTCTGAAAAGCTGTGTGTGTGTTTTTTTTAAATGGTTAGGTAGATAGATATGATTGGGGTTAAATATTAATTCATGTTGACAGATCATTGCTGAAGATGAGCACTTTAACAATGACTTACAGGGAAGATAAAGTAAGAACAGAAACCAGTAACATCAGAACTTTAACAGACGATATACATATGGGCCCACTTTTTATTTGTGTTAAAAATGCATATTAATGATTCTTAAGGTGTTAAGCTTTAATTAATAACCATTAATAAACCAATAATAAAACATTCTTGTCTCTTTATATGTGTAGTCCTATTTTAAAGTGGTACCAGTATCTGTATTGACATATCTATAAATATACTTGTAAAAATCTGTGACAATAGACAATAAATGTAATGCACCCCTGACAGTGGCTTTGAACTTATGATTACATTTATTCACTTATTTGTAACCTAAATTCTGATGTTTCCTGCACTTGCTTTTCTGATAAGTTGATGTTTATCATACTGAATTAATGATACTGCACTATTTACTGTGGGAATCATTTAGATTTACGTGATAACTGAAGTCATAGTATCAACAACTGTCAGAGTAAAGCAAATGAACCGGTCCAAATTCCCAAACAGAGAGGAGTGTTTGCTTCACTAATAGCTGAGATATTTAGATGTCCTTAAAATGCACCTTACTGGACAAGTACTGAACATATTTATATATGTTTATATATTTATATATGTTTTTATGTGGAATTTACATGGGAATTCCACAGAGATCAATGGTTGAGATGTGAACAGTCATTGATAAGAAAACCCACACTGGGTTTGAAATGAAATAGTCCATTATAGAGAAACTTACCAACTCAGGTGTCTTCACAGTGGTGGTGATAGAAACCAGGCTTCACCATTACTACAGCACAAACATAGTCATTTTATCTCCCATCCAAAACCACCAGCGAACCTTCACGTGTTGTGAGCAATGGGTGCTACTTAAAGTTGCTAAATGTATTTATTAGAAGTGGTGTCTACAAACATTTGTCCACATAGTGAATTGCAAGATTACACATTATAGTCTGTATGTATGTGTGTGTATGTGTATCATGTGCCAGATAAAATTAGCAGCATCTCTTCAGCTCATCAGTTTTCTGTGCTGATTTGTTTACTGTAGCCCCAAAGCCACACATCTCTGTTTCCCTCAGCATCGGAATACTTCAAAACGCAATCCACAACTCGCTCAGCGCACGTGTGTGTGTGTGCGTTTGTATGAATACTGTTAACAAATCCCTCGGGCCTGTGTGTGTGTGTGTGTCCACAGCCGTCTTATCATAGAGTGTGGACTGATAGGGAGTTAAATAAAGACTGACTTCTCTTCTTCACTAATAAAGGTCTGCTGCTGTTCTTTACTGCTGATTTAATGGGCATCCCTGTTTATGCTGAAACCACGAGAGAGAGAGAGAGAGAGAGAGAGAGAGAGAGAGAGAGCAAAGAGGAGAATGACGGAGAGATATAAACTAGAAAAGAGACAGAAAGAAAATGAGAATGAGAGAAAGAAGGAAAAAAAAAAGGACTCAGAGAGAAATAGAGAGAGAGGGAGAGATGGTGATAAAAAGGGAGAACGAGAAGATAGACAGAGAAGAGAGAGAGAGAAAAAGAAAATGAGAGAGAGAAGGGAAAAGGGAAAGCGAATGAACCGAGAGAGAGAGACAAGGACAGAGTAATGAAAAAGAACGAGGGAGGAGAGACCGTGTGTTCCTCCTCTCTCTGTACAGTGATGATCCTGCTCTACTGAAGGTTGTGTTTGGAGAGTGAGTGATGAATAGTCTCTCTCTCTCTCTCTCTCTCTCTCTCTCTCTTCTTTCCCTCTGCTGTTTTTCTTTCTTTGGCCTCAGAGTGTGTTGTAAAATCATCATGTCTAGTGCAGATCTGATCCTGCTGGGGTTTATGTGTGAATCCCAGCTGAGCAGTGTGTGTGTGTGTGTGTGTTAGAGTGAGAGAGAAATAGAGTGTGAGTAAAAAGTGTCCAGTCCTCTGAAGAAAGCTGACTCTCTCTGGTGCCTGTGTCCGAGCTGCAGAATATAACCGTCGTCTCTTAATTATAGTCACAGTACAGGCCTATGCAGATAACACTGAAGGCCGATATGGAAATCAGTTTATACTATTTGAACCAGGGTGTACTGGAACTGACTGCCCTGCATAATAACTAGCTTGTGCTGGACTACATGAACACCTTCATTCATCAGGACATCTGCAGAAACTCAACTCAGAGCTGTGAGTGATTGGTATGCTCAGCGTAAAGCTGTCAAACTATTGAATCAGTAAGTACTGTTACCACTGTTTACTGTTTTTTTTTAATGGTACTGCATTATATTAGCAAAATCAGGGGTAATCATTTAATTGTGACAGCTCCAAATCACTGCACTGTAAAAAATAAAGTCTGAATATCTCATTTTTTGTTCTTTTTTATGTTTTATGTTTTTTTGTGTTTTAATTTTTTGATGTTTTATGTCTTTTATTTTTTAATTTAACTTACATATCTTTCTCTGTTGGTAGAGCAAGTATTATTGCTAAAAAGAAGTAATCCGCTAATGGAATAAAACACTATCAGTGGAGAAAATCACTTAAAAAGTCAAACAATGTCTAGAAATATGTTGAATTACTGTAGAATATTCTCATAACAATCTAAAAATGAGAAATATTAAATATTTAATTTAATTTTGTGCATTGCATTGTGGTATGATCACAATTAACCTTAATTTCTCTACAAAACAGTGTGATAAACAGTAGATCATAGTGATCTTACTGATAGCGACAGCTTTACGCTGAGCACCCTGATCAGTCAGCGCTCCAGATAAGTTCCTGCGGGTGTTTTAAAGCACCAAGGTGTTCATTTAGTTAAACAAAAGTAAGTAATTATGTAGGCCAGTCTTTACACTCTGTACAGTGGTTCACAGATGCCTTTTTTATTGTCTTGCAAATATGAAGCAATATAATCATAATGCTAATAGGCCTGGCGCAGTACATAATCAATGAGGTTGCTGTTAGATTAATATAAAGGGACTGAAGCTGTCCGTGCTTAAGTTTCCGATCTGATCACTCACTTGCAAAGAAGTGGCAACTGACACCCGCAAACTGCTGACTTGCCGGTGTATTTATTTCCTTAAAAGTATATTAGCATAGGTTGAATTTAGCCTCATAAATAAAAAATCTGAGCAGCGTAGTATCCATAACTGGTGAATCATCTTCATAGTAACAGATTAAATATAAAGAGCAGTAAAAGCATCTATGAAAGTGTGGCACGATTACAGTTATGTTCTTAGCGTAGGCGTAAACAGAGTTAGTCAGTACTATGATATGGATATCATGTCTAATTAAGCATGCTTATGTTTCAGGATTGCTCAAACAGGATTACTTGACAACCATTTTCACCATTTGTGTCAGATACAGATGGAATCTGGCTTCAACCTTTAACCCATCCATGCAGTGAACACATACACACCAGTGAAACACACACAGTGACTGTGAGCCCACATGCCCGGAGCAGTGGACAGCCATTGCTGCCGCACCCGGGGAGCAGAGAGGGTGTAGGGCCTTGCTCAAGGTTGGGTATCGAACCCACAAACTTGGCATCAATAGCCTGGAGCTCTAACCACTGAGCCACCACTGCCCCTCTGTGTCTATTCCCAACAGGCACCACATGTCAATTTCACGTCAGAAAGACATTTTAGTTGAAAATTAAAACTGGCTTGACATTAAATCCAGCATTGTACAGATGTTGAATTTTGGTTGGAAATCAATTCACTAACTGTCAAAAACCAACACTGGTTTGAAATCCAGCTTATACATTAAACAGATATGTACTTATGTCAAACAACATTAGAATTCCTCTGAACCTAATTTTTCTGAATGAACCTAAACCCACAGAATGTGCTCCTATATATATATATATATTTCTTGAAAATGAACCATTTCACACCAATGCCAACCTAAATGAGTGTTTGCTTCTCAACCATTGAACTGTACAGCACTTCTGAAAAGTCTATGGAATTCCCTTTTGAAGCTGCAGCTGTTATCAGTAGGATCTTCTGTTTGGTCTAGAAAGAGATGGTTCTTTTGTGGTGCAGAGCCTTCTGGAGCCTCAGTGTGGGCTTCAGTCTACAGTTGAGGACAAACAAACCTGTAAAAAAACCTTAATATGTAATATTAATGCATTGAATTACAGTTGAGGTTGGGCTACAATGGCTTTAGCAAAAATAAAGCTCATATGATATTATCTAAAGAGTAAATCGCTTTAAAGACATGCCAATCTGAAGGTAAAACACCTAACTCAGTCTAGTAAGAAAATGGGCGATATAATCTGGAGCAGTGTTTATGCTGAGCTAACGTTAGTGTTAAATTCTGTTTACCCTAACTGGGCAACTCAACCGAGCGGTCACATACACTTTTTAGAGTAACATAGAGACATATTTTATTGTCACCTTTCTGCCTTCAACAAAAATTTGATTGTTAAGGAGTTTAGAAAAGGTCAGTCAATCTTTTTTGTTTATTACATCAGCTTTCTGTGTAGCTTGAAGTAATTGTCTGAAGAGATGTCATGCCAATACACTTCAGTTTTTTCTTAGCTTTCATATAATCATATCCTTTTAAGGCATTTCCAGCTAGCGTATAGAATCAGTATTACACACTCTATTTTCATGAGAGAAATTACAAGATGAGTTTAGCCTTTAACAATAGCAATTTGATTGTGAAAAAATGTCTACTATGTTGTTACAAAAGGTTAATAAAATGATTGGACTTTTTTTTTTCAAATCTTTTCATTCTTCTTTTTTTTTTTTCTTTTCTCTCATCCTCTCGCCACTCCTCTCCCTCCTCTCCTGTCCACCTTAGATATTGTGAACTCTATCTGGTACTGAGGAATGATTTATTTACTGTATTTTATTACCTTCCAAGAATTATAATTCATGCTCCTTTATTCTGATGTTAAATGCCATCGAGATTTGCACCCCTGCCTGTTGTCTGCGGTGTAAAATGTCAGTGACTCAGAAGGTGATTCATAACCGTTACTGCGTTCCCCCTGCAGGACCAGCGCCCGAGTCGTTTCTTCCTTTGTGGCGGAGACGGGCCGTTAAACTGTGCATCTCACTGCTCTGACAACAATTTGATATTTGGGTGGCGGGTGCGCTTCCAGTCTGTCCGGATTTGCGATAGCATCCGGTTCTGCGGCGTTGTGGCTGACAGGTGAAGCGTGCACGAGGCCGGCGGAGGCAGAGCAGGCTGACAGTGATGTGACAGCAGAAGAGAGAAAAACTCGTTTTTTCCCATCTTTACTCTCCTCCTTTCCTATATAACAGAGTATCACTGAGAGAGCGTGAGATTAGGCTGTGGAAATGTTCTGTGAGAGGCTTTCTTAAAGGGCCCATATGCTTTATGCTTTATTCATTTTTACAACTTCAGTCCCTTACACTTAAACAGACTGTTTTGATTACTGCGCCTTTAAGACAGATATACAGTGGTATGGTCCTGGCTGCTCTGTATTGTGCCTCATTCAAAAAGATCAGATCAATCAGAGTGGAAACATTCCTTCAAACATCATCATGAAGTCAAAAGCAGGCTGTTTTTGCTGCTGGACTGTATGGAATAAAGCGTCAATGTACACTTTGAAACTTTACCAGTGTTAACATGCTACATTCAACCTTTAATTACCCGAAAATGAGAAAACATTCACTGTCAATGATATGGACCCTTTGGGGTAGAATAAGGTACCTGCAGCATTCTTCTGCTAGCTCTAAACTGAAGCAGCCATTAGGCCATTAGACTGTTAGGGAGGCTCTGTGAATTTCCCCACCCTGTCTGAGAACAGTGTAGATTTGGTGGAGACACAACTAATCGATAGAAAACCTTCTACAGTCTTTCTGCTTAAAACACAGGGGCAGAGAGCTCAGCACCAAGCGATCAGACATCACATTTCTGTCTGATGCGCTTAAAACGTGTTGATGGACTGCTCAGAATTGGATGATTGCTCGTCCAGGCTATGCGTAGGAGATCGATGGTGGGTTCTGCTCTCACTAGCGGTGGGGGCCATTTATATTTAAAGGCTTAAAATTATTTTCCAAGAACACGATTTAGCACAACGATCCAAGGCCCTCAGACAGAACGGCGCGTGTTTTGAAGGGGGAGCAGTGGGGGGAAGACTCGGAAGTCAGCTTGGACAGGAAGTGGTGATCTTCACCCTCGCACTGATCACATCCTGCCTGCAGAGAAGAAGCCACGGGAGCAAATAAATCAGGGAATATTTTTAGTTTTCTGTGTTTGTTTCTCATGCCCTGCTGAGTTCTGGATGGCCATGTTGCCTGTTTAAAGTCTGCAGGCTTTGGGCTGTGAATGTGCAGTTTAGTAGATGATAGTTTGACTATGAGTATTAAAGAGGAATCACACAAGGACCTTATTTTAAGACTGTCTTCTTAGTTAAACAGTTAATATAGAAAAAATCTGAGTATGTTGTTTGTCTGTGGTGGTGTGGAATATCACTAAGCTGTTTAGTTTCAGTTCCAAGTGGGTGGGTGGAGTGATTTTGAGGTTTAATGATCACTTTTGTTCATCTAAACCAATTATTTATGACCTTATGCGAGACCATCTGTACCCATCTGTACTGAATATGGATCAGAAAATATGATGTGATGTTGTTACAGCCACCCCCCCCCGTCTATCTAGCCTACAGCAGTTTAGCCTTGCTGATACAGTCTACAACAGTTTAACCTATTCAGATCTACAACACTTTACCTAACCTATTCAGTCTACAGCAGTTTCCCTACCCTATTCAGTCTACAGCTGTTTACCTAACCTATTCAGTCTACAATACTTTACCTAACCTATTCAGTCTACAGCAGTTTCCCTACCCTATTCAGTCTACAGCAATTTGCCTTACCTATTAATTCTACAGCAGTTTACCTCACCTATTCAGTCTACAGCAGTTTATCTCACCTATTCAGTCTACAGCAGTTTATCTCACCTATTCATTCTATAGTAGTTTACCTCACTTATTCGGTCTATATCTGTTTACCTAACCTATTCAATCTACAGCAGTTTACCTCACCTATTCAGTCTACAGCTGTTTGCCTAACCTGTTCAGTCTACAGCTGTTTGCCTTACCTATTCAGTCTACAGCGGTTTACTTCACCTATTCAGTCTACAGCTGTTTGCCTAACCTATTCAGTCTACAGCTGTTTGCCTTACCTATTCAGTCTACAGCAGTTTACTTCACCTATTCAGTCTACAGCTGTTTGCCTAACCTATTCAGTCTACAGCGGTTTCCCTACCCTATTCAGTCTACAATAGTTTACATAACATATTTAGTCTACAGCAGTATGGCCACAACAATCAGTCAACAAGCAGTTTAGTCTCACCTATTCATCCTACATCCTACATGTTGCAGTTTTTATTTTTTTATTTAAGTAATAGACGTGGAGGTCACATTTATATATACCTCCTATTCTCTTTAACAGAGAACACTTGGTTCTAGGTTATCAGTGAAGTCATCAAACTGTGCTGTACACTGTTCTCCAAGGACTGGACTTGGTGACCCTGGTCTATAAAAACCCAGAAGCACATAATTTTTTAGAATGTATATAATATGCCCAGATTTAACTTTACCTTCATTTTTACTTTTGGTGATTGTGTGTCCAGGCTGAGCATATTGGCAGCCTGACCTTGTTGGTGACGGAAGCCCTTTGTATTTCGCAGTTGTGCTGTTCTTGGTTAAATAGTGTATGAGGGCGTAGGGGGTGGCGGGGCAGCTCAGCCGACAGATTTCCTGTGGACCTGAGGCACATTTTCCTTTGCCGTACTAGAAGTGGGTTTGTGGCAGTCTGGCTGAGGTGGTTAAAAATAGTCTGCGGCACAGCAATGCAACAACGGTCACTCTGTTTCCCTGCTGGTCTTTCTTTTACTGGTGTTTTGGAGGCACGGCTGGACTCTCTGTATGGATCCAACATTGAAGGAGCAGAACGGAAAAAGCTCCACAGAGACATACCTGAGTCAAATCCAATCAAATCCAATCATGTTTATTGTCAGTTCACATTAACACAAGTGCAAAGGTGAGTGACAAAGGCGCATAGCCCCTCACGGTAGTAAAAAGACAAATATATAATAAATAAATATATACACATTAACTTACACTATACACACATTATTGCACTGTGTAAGATGTACAGGTTTAATAATAACCTGTGAAATATGATGTTCATATTACTGTTTTCATATAGACATAAAATGTGAATTCAAATGAAGTGTGAGTGGGAAGAAGTGTTTTTGGACTGTTGCATTTCGCTATTCTCCTACTAAATGAAAAAATACACTTGTTTAAATAAAACTGTTGTTGAAATTAAATTTAAATTAAGTGGTTCTTGGAAGAAATAACATTTTATCAGGTGTACAACATCTACATAATCTGGAATGTTCCTCATAGTCCTTCAAAAAGTTACAGTTGTTACACTTTTTCAAATACACCAAACACCAAATGTTCTCAAGCTGTTTTTTTTTTACAATAATATTGATAATATTTCCTTTGCCAGTATAAAATAACATGTTTTGAATCTCAGGTCATGCTGCCTGCCATCAGCAGCCAGAGCCTGAAAGAACACAGTTGGTCTTGCTCTTTCCTGGTGGGTTGATGGCTCCCTCTCCACACATCGCTTTAGTGTGATGCTGGCTAACACGGGCCTCTGTTGGCCGGTACCTGGCACTTTCCTACAAGCATGTTGGTTGCCCGTGGACGTTGCATCGGTGGCAGTTAGAAAAGAGGTGATGGCCGGTGTGTGTCTGGGCAAACAAGAACCGATTTTATTCAGCTTACATGAGTACTAACATCAATAGGCAACATAAAGCCTGCATACAGAAATGTATAAATAAAACCAGGTAAACAAGAATGACCATATTTCCATGACAGCTAATACGTTTTATGTAAATAATAAAACACAATCAATTATTTGTCATTATTATTTGTCATTATTATATATATATGTATTTTTGGGAGTAACAACATCACATATGTTCTGCTACATATTCAAAGTCAAAAAGTCAATAACTGGTTAAGATGAACAAAAGTGATCATTAAACCTCAAAAACAGTTACCTGGAACTGGAACTGAACAGCTTAGTGATATTACACACTACCACAGACAAGTATATCGTGTATATATTCTGTTTATATGTTGTACATTTTGGAATATAACAATATTATATGTATGTCCTGTAGTGCTGCATTTCTTTTTTTTTACTGTGGGGTCACTCTGTAAATGCCTATATGTAAATAGAAATGTGTGCATCTGTGTATTCCACAGTTTAATTTATACATTATATATACTACAACGTTTTTTTTATTGCCATTTAAGCAGTTCAAGTCCAGTTAATTACCTGTAATGCCCAGTGACATCCAAGGGTAAGCAGTAAACTGCCTACAAACCTTTTGTCTGTATAAAAGCAGTGTTGGAACAGACTGCACTCCCTACTACTGTATTTACACATTTGCTACACCATCAAAAGACACTTGGAAACTGGAGAAACCTGAGAGAAAAAAAGGTGGCATCTAGAATTGTATAAATTGGGAAATGAAGTAAAATAACATTGTTTAATGTAGTACAACGTACCCCAGACATGACCACTGGGGAGAGAAAAAATAGATGCAAGTATAAGAGGTGATGGAAATATATTCAGATTAAAGCTGATTTGAATAAATTGCAGTTTGTTGTATGTGTAAAGGCGATATGGTATGATCAGAGTTGATTTCTTTAATGAAATAAGGCTCCTCGGTTGGTCTTTCCTGTGGGGAATCGCTCTAATGGTTTCCCTACGGTGGTCATGAAAGCTAAATATTATTGGCTGTTAAGTGGGAGAGAAACGACGTTGCCCTTGAGCAATTAGTCTGGGCTGTGTGAGGGAGCCACGTGTTTTCTGACATTCGCAGCGTCCCGCGAGACAGAGGATGAAACCTCACATTGTCCCTGCTGGTGTCTACCTCCGCTGCCTGATGGATGACCTTTTGATAGCCAGTTTTAATTCATTTACTCTCTTCTTGCATTACATCAGTTATGATCTCAACCTTTCACTACCAAAACTCTTCAAAATAAAGGTGTTCACTGGAGCGATGCTGTAGCAGTGCCACTTTTGGGTCCAAAACGAACCGTTCAATGTGTGGCAGAACTTGAAAATCCATGAAAAGTAAATCCATTAGCGGATCACGTTATTACCAGAGAAAAGTAGATTAAATGGCAGAGATTAGATACAGTCTTTTGCAAAGGTTTGAGCACCCTGGTCATTTGACATTTTTTTTACTAAAATGAAATGTACCAATATGAAGAACATTTTTTTTAAAGTTTAAAGAAACACATATTGTAAAGGTTCTTAAATACCATGTTTTTTTTCAGAGTCAGGCATTTAAGGACAGAATCATTTAAGAGCTTTAGCTTTACTTGCGGTACTTCAGATATTTGAGTTGCAAATAATGAGCAGTGAAGCTAACCAGGTCTTTGTTGTGTAGGTGTAGGTGTTATTTTTTCATTTATTTATTTATTTACTTTAGGCTGTTTAATTATCACATATTCTGCTCTTTGCTGTGTTATATTGTAATTACAGTTGTGTTCCTCATGCGCGATTCATTAAAGCTCCAAAATGGAAACCAGCGCAAACCAAGAGAGCGGCTCGTTTTTTTAAATGAACTGCAGACCGAGCGCTTTTTGAACAATTGCTTTCTTGTACGCTCATTAACCACGCAGCCTAACCCTGTCCATATGGTCTGCTTTCAGGAACGGGTAGAACCTGTTAATAAGTGTGAGGAAATGGCGACTAAAGAGGGAGGTCTGCTTGCTTTGGAAGGAATCAAAGGAGTCATCTGTTGAAAATTCACTGTTACTCAGTCCCCTCATCCTAAATTCAGTTGATCAGCCAAGGCATGTTTGGTCTCTGAAGTTTGCTTTTTTAGTTTTATGCTGGAGCTACAAAGCAAATTTAGTTAATTAGTAATAGATGCTGCTATAATCACTGTCATACCAGTTCTCTGTTACTTAGTTTTTAAGAAAGTACAGTACAAAGATACATCTATACTACAAGCTTCGTTGTACAAGTTGCACAAAAGTAAATTGAATGTTAAACTTTACAACTAGTAAAGTTATATGTTATATAACTTTATAAGTTATATAAACACTAGTTACTCCAATTGTAGCTAAGCTCATTTGACAAAGCTCGCTGGTTTCTTCAGTATTATTAGCTCATATGTAGCAAAATTCATATTTCAACCCGCTAGCTACCTCGTAATTCATTGGTTTCAGAGATGTTCGGATGGAAAATGAACACAGAACAAAATATATGAGGTTTGGAACATGTGTATGTACCCCTGGGGTGACAGCAGCAATTTTTAAAAAACCCCATTCATTTCAGCCACATAGAGATCAGTCTTGTCTGAAAGAATGACAGCTAACTTCAGTGGTCTATGGTAGCCTAGCTCACTTTTTTGGAGATGCAAAATTAGTTTCTTGTCATTTTCATGTGATGTTCACGTGTATAGATACATACATAAACCCACGTTTGTGTTTTTATATAATCATCTTCCAACCTTTCTTTATTCCTTAGAATTAAACAGGCAGTTTCGTGTTCCTGTGTTATTAATGCCAAGCTCAAACTACATAATTTTGTCTTACAATGTTCACTCAATTAAGCGCTCATGATGTCATAAATTTTTCTTAATCGAGATACTGACAACACTACATGTTTGGCGCTGACCAGCCTTGCGTGAATTTGTAGATCCTTGGGGAGGAGGGTCAAGAAACTGTAAGTCATGGCCACAGAGGTGCCATGTGTGATGCTGGAGGTTTTGTGAAAATCCTTCATAGAGAACCTTAGAGAGAACCATACCATTAACATTACATAAATGTAGCTACTGTAGCTACCAGGTTCACTATATGTAAACAGGGTCTCCTGGAGGTCTCTTGTGGGAAAAATGATTGAAAAACTTGGTCATGGTACTCCCTCGATGAAGGGTCAGAAAGGCTGTTGCCACAGCTAAACAAACCTTTTCTCTGGCTTTGTTGTTTCACCTGACAGCTGCAGCAGCATCCCTTTCTCTCTTCAGCATATGTCCATGTGTGTGCCGGAGCGTGCTCTATCCTCCAGTTGGGCGACGTCAGGGAACATGTCCTAAGATATGTCAAACTACGCGGAAAAATACAAACAATTCTGATATGGTAGACTTTTTGTTGGGGTGTTGTGCCGCGCTCCAGACATGAAATTGTAGTTCTTTGATTATGTCACACTGCGCGGCCTGTTCGTTGGTTCATGACGCTCACATTCTACACTCGCAATTTGTCAGCTCTGTCAAAATCAAGTTTAAATTGGCCTGAATTTGTGTAGTCTGGTCCTGGCATAGGACTGATGTAAATTCACTCTTTTAGTTTCATTGAAACAAATGAGGAGACCATGTAAATTTTCATTCCATTCACATCTGTGTCTGGAGGTAGAAGAGGAGAAATTTTATTAAGATTTTAATTGGATGAAAAAAGTTGTCTTTTTGTGTACAGACTCCTTTTACATATAGCAAAACCAGACAAAACAAACAGAAAACAGTCAGGAGTGCAGATTAGAACCTCTCTACACAGTCTCTAAAGGTGAATGCAGTTTGTCTCATAATGCAGTCTTATGCAAAAGTTTTAGTCCCTCCTGGTTAAACTGCATTTACATCAACACACGCTATAAAGGAGGCAAACTTAAAAATGAAAGGTCTATTGTGCAAATTTTAGAGCACTGGGTCTATTTATTTGGTACATGTTTCTTAATGGGAAAATTAAATTTAATAAATTTAATGAAGTAAGTAAATTAACAGTAATCATGTATTAAAGCATGCAGCAGTGAGGATGTGACACGTGTACACTTATTAACACTTTGTGTTTGTGTTACTGTGTCTTTAAAGCCTTATTCAGCATTGTTCAAAGAGAAGTCTAAGCTGAAACACGCCTTATAACTAAAGCATGGACGGGAGAAACTAAATTGCTATAGGCTTAATAAACTGATACACTGTATATGTGAATTTCTAGGATTTTGTGACATCACATATTCAGTGAATTCAAAACTGGCTGTTTTTGTGGGTTTAGACTTTAGTAGGTTTCTTTAAAGCACCTTAAAATGTTCTCTGTATTGCCCTTTTTTCACTATTTGACATAACGTGAATCTGTGAAACTGGCAGTCAACTTCATTTGAAATAGATTTTTACATTGACTTCCATTAAAAGTTAGAATTTTTGAAGATACAAGGTTTTTCATTTATCTAACAAAGTTGTGTTTTTATATGATCATCTTCCAACCTCTCTTTATTCATTAGAATTAAATAGGTTGTTTTGTGTTCCTGTGGCTTCACAATGTTCACTCAATTAGACACTCATGATGTCATAAATCTGTACCATGTCTTGATTGGAATAGATTCTTTTTACACTGACTTCCATTGAAAGTTAGAGGTTTTGGAGATACAAGGTTTTTTCCTTGACAGTGATGATATATTTTTAAACCTCCAGTGATGATGCAGATGTTTAGTACAGTAAACACCACTATCCTGCACATAGGAAAGTCTCCTGTCACTGCCCTTGTCTGTCATAGTAACATGCTCTAGATACGAATGTTACGCAGATGTGCAGAATGGGTTCATGTTAAATCACCACCTCAAACAGCAGGTTGTTAAACTCCATCTTTCACTGAATTTAATAGCAGCTGTTTAGTCTAAATGCTTGCAGCCAACTCATTTTAGGCCAGACAAATGCTTGGGTATTGAGATACAGTGCCAGAAATCTCATTTACAAGTCTATTAGAGGGTACTGAACAACTCCATTCGATTTGAGACGAGTGTGTGATTATTTAGGTAAGCAGTCAGCACTGGTAATTGTTAATTGACTGGGAATTACCTTCCAGTACTTATTAGCTATAGTCATGGCCAAAAACATGGGCTACTCAGAAAATGCACCACTTCTCCCAGTGCATTGTTGCAATAACCAGTGCTTTGGTATTCACATTTACTTCTTTTGTTTGCATTAAATAACACAAAAAAGGTGAAATCTGATATCATTCCACACAGAACTCCAGAAATGGACAGGAAATCATTACTGGCATCCCTTAAAATAATATTTGGTAGCACACCCTCTGGAAACCATAACTGTAAACGGTTACTTCCTGTAGCCATGAATAAGTTTATTACTGGAATTCTGCACCTCTCTTCTTTTGGCAAGTGCTCCTGATATTGAAGATACAGATATTGAAGGATACATTCTCCCCACTGCTGTTGTGAGATCTCTCCACAGGTGTTTTATAAGATTTAGATCTGGACTCATTGCTGGCCACTTCAGAGCTTTTCAGCGCTTTAGCTTAAACCATTTCTGGGTGCTTTGTAAAGTATTCTTTGGGTCATTGTTCTGCTGGAAGACCCATTACCTCTGACTGAGAGGTCAGCTTTTGGATTTCACAATTTTGTTTTTCCTTCTTTTCTCCACGGTCAGTGTGGTACACAGACACAAAGAGTGAGTCAACTTCTCTCCATTTAAACTGGTTAAACATGTGATTTATATATTGCCAGCACCTGTTACATGCCACACATACAAATTAAAGAAGCATGACATGATGAAATTTCATTTAATCATTTCTAATAATTGTAAAAAATAAAATTTTTGTCCAGTCCCTTTCTGGAGTGTGAATATGCCAAAGCCTTTGCAACTGCAACACATTTCTAGGAAAAGTGGTGTATTTTTTGAGAGAAGTGCGAGGGTGCCATTATTTTGGCCACGACGGTACATTACCTTTGTAGCTCCAAGGAAGCAAACCTCAGACAGCAAACATGTCAAACAAGTGTAAACATGTCAAACAAGTGTAAATTAAATATGAGTCCATTAAAGGCAACACTGTTCCTGCTTTCTGAAATGTATTTGGACAAAAGCGAGACAGAAAAGGATGGAAACAGCCGTAGGCCACACCAGAGTTGTCAGTGGAGCTGTGTTAAACGGTGGTCCTTCATGATTTAAGGATCGTAGCCGTTAGAAATAGTGCAGTGCCCGCAGTCTCTGTGGAATAAACCCACCTGGAGGCCACATGTGCCTGTCCTGTAGAGCGGCTAAATGGAAAAGCCCAGTCATCATTAAACTGGAGGGTGGAGGGGCTCATTAAAGAGATTATTTATGTGTGCTGTGATGTTTTATCGCCGCTGTACGCGTTCAGAGAGTGCTCGCAGACCACGTTCCCGAGGCACGGGAAGACTATGTTATTGTTTTGGACTTTCAGACTTGACTACTACAGTTTAAAAGCAGCAACAGTGGTCTGTGTGTGTGTGTGGTAAGGCTGGGGGGGCTGCAAGGCTCTCACAAGAGTGTGGGAAATTCTCTGCACTGGTTGCACCTGTGCCTTGGTTTGTTCGGTTTGTTTTTGTTTGTTTATGAACTGTTGGAGGTGTGAACATGGCTACACCCAAACCAACCCCCCCACACACCCCCCCACTCCCAGATTTCAGGGCACTGATGAGTCTATTAGGAGAATACCAGCCTCACTTTCACCTCATGTTTTAATCAGACATGCAAAAAAAGTTACCTTTGAGAGTGTGAAAGTGGGTTAAAGGTGCAAAGCATGATGTTCTTCCTTCTAACCTTCTTTGGATTGCCTTAGAAGTAGAGCTGGGCAACATGACAATATTTATCATATTGTAATAAACAAAATACTTTTCTAAGCATATTGAATATACTGTTAGTGCTTAATAAACATCAATAAACTGTAAAAGTGTAATTAGACTGGTTTAATTAGATGAAGAGCAGCAGATGTTGAATAAAAATCACTGTATTCAGTACGGGAGAGTATCTGAACAGTAGTGTATAAGAATCTGTCGCTACTGATGTTTTAGATCTGTGTATTGTGATAAACATTGTGTATCACGAAAAAAGTCTTTAAATATCATGATATAGTATTTTTACCACATCGTCCAGCCATACTTATAATAATAACAGCAATAACAGAAGTGAGCTGTAAATGTATCAAACTATTTCTGACGTATAGTTTCACTGAAACAAGGAGAAACTCTAAACTTTTAATCCATCCCACATCAGTGTCTGTACGTAGAAAGGGAGATATTTTATTATGATTTGAATTTGATGAGAAGTTGTGTGTACAGTCTTGTTTTATGCAAAGTAAAAAGTAAAACCAGATAAAACAGACTCGAACCTGTCCACACAGACTGTAAATGTGAATGTAATTTGTCTCATAATGCGCTATGTAATTAAATGCAGTCTTATCTAAAAGTTCTGGCACCCCCATTTAAAATTGTATTTTGTGAACACATCATCTACAGGGAACCAACTTAAATATGACAGATGCTGCTCATTTTAGAGCACAGTTTCTATTTCTTTGTTTAATTTAATTTAATGGAAAGCATCCATTCATGGATTTATAAACTCTAGTTCCCCTTTAAGAGCCTCCACTGTAAGAAGAACCCACAAGTTGTATGAATGAGAGCGAGACGCTACAATCGTGGAGGAACGAAACCTCTGGATTTATATATAAAGTATATGATATATCCGATCTATACAGTCTGTGGAGGGTAGGTTGGAGCCCACTGCTGCCCTCACTGGACATTGATGATGAAGATTAGAAACTTTGATCACTCTGAAGAAATTATGGCGTTTTCAGGTTCAGGTGTAGAATAATGTTACTGAATTATTGAAATTATAATTACTTGTTTCCACTCATACAGCTATAATACAATAGCTGTACAATAAGTAGAAAACACCTTTCTTTTGGCTCAAACTGAATTTAATAGTGAATCTTAAGTGAGTCTTAAGGTGTCACATATTTACTCTACAAGGAACCAACTTTAAATATGACAGATTTCTATTTCTATTTGTTTGCTGAATTTAATTTAATGTAAAACACGTTTACGCCATTTGATCAGGCATGTGTAAAATATTTGCATACAACTGTATTAACCTAAACGCCTAAAATGTTGAAAGTCATTACTGTGTGTAGAGGAAAGAAAAAAACATCTGTCAGTATTTACGGACAGGACTGAAGATTTAAACATCTCCATATGGAATGGAAACCAAATGCAAATGACCATCATTGCTTAACTTACTACTTATGTATAAATATGTATGTAATGGCACTTATGGAATAATGTAGCTAAACGACAGTAATAACTCTAGGCCTGAAGGAGTTCTTAATGGGTCATGCCCTGATCTGGTTAGGTGCTCTGTGTCCTGAAAGTGTGTGGATCATGTGGGATTTCCTCTCTCTGGGTTAGTGTTGCTGGGTTGCTTATCCAGCTGCACCCGTCAGCCACCGCCTGCCCGTTTTCACGTGTCTGATTCAGTCAGTACAGCTAAAGCTGTGAGGGGCCTGTGCGGTGGCGTGTGCTGTGTGTTATTTATGGAGATTCCAGGTGCTCCTTATAGTTCTCTGCTCTTCTTCTCTTTCTCTCTCTCTCTCTCTCTCTCTCTACATATACATATCAGTGTGCAATTTAAACCTTTAAAAAGGCTTAAACCTTTCATGGTATGGATTCCAGAGGATGATGGAAAATTCCTTTGTGATTCTGGTCCATGCTGACATGATTGTGTCACTTGGTTCCTGCAGACTTTCATATAGCATACCTCCTGTTCTACCACATTTCAAAGATATATCAAAGTTATATTTGGATCAGATCTGGTGACTGAGAAGGCCACTGAAGAACACAGAATCAAGGTCATGTTCATGCCAGTTTAAGGTGATTTTACTTTGAGACATGGTGCGTTATCATGCTGGAAGTAGCCGTTCGAAGATTGGTAAATTGTGGTCATGAAGCAATTAGTATTAATAGGCCCAAGGTGTCCCAAGAAAACATTCCCATACCATTACACCACCTCCACCAGCCTGGCTGGGTTAAGCAAATTACACTGTTGGCGCAAATTTCAGACCCTACCAACTGTGTGCCTCAGCAGAAATCGAGACCAGGCTATTTTTTTCTTATCTTCAGCTGTCCAGTTTTGTTGTGACCACTGCAGCCTCAGCTTTGTGTTCTTGGCTGACAGAAGTGGAACCAGATGTGGTCTTTCATTCGGAGACGCTTTTCTGCTCACCACAGTTGTACAGAATGGTCATCTGAGTTAATGTAGCCTTTCTGTCAGTTTGAACCAGGCTGCCCATTCTCTGTTGGCCTAGTACTGTCAAAGTTTACATATTTATAACGCATGAACACTATAAACATTAGTAATGTTTTTAATGTTGTTCATTCATTTTCCTAGTTTGACCATTCAGTATAAGTGAAAGCTAAAGCCCAGCTGTTCATCCTCTAATGTTTGTTGCTCTAATAGAATGAGGAATTAGAGCTCCTGTCATTTAAAGATACATTCGGAAGCTTCGGCACACGGCTGGACTGCTCTCAGGGGAGACCTGTGCATAAATCAACCAGCAGCAAACTATCAAAACCAGTGGCAGAGTGGAGCTCCAGTTCCCCTCAAGAGCCTACGCTGTTACAAGAACCTATGATCTGTATAAACAAGAGCAAGAGGCTACAATCAATTATCTACTGATAAATAGATCTATACAGTCATTGGGGGAACATGGAGCCACTGCTGCTCTCACTGGACATGATGATAAAGATTGGAAACTGTCATCACTCTGTGAAAATGATGGTGTTTTCTTGTTCAGGTGTAGAATAATGTTACTGAATTATTAAAAGTTATAAATACTTTGCACTCATACAGCTATAACACAATAAATGAAAAAAAGGATCAGATTTGAGCAAACAAGACTCTGCACAGTCTTTAAAGGTGCTACAAATGGTTCTTTAAGTGATGCCATAGAACCATATTTGTCATATAGATGTGTGAGTATGAAGAACCTTTAAAAGACCCCAAAAACCTCTTCTTGAAGTGTTCTTTATCAATTTGAAAGGCAAGTGGTTCTTTATGGAACCAAAAGTGTTTTTTCCTACGGCATTGCTCAAAGAACCTTTTGTTTTTATAGTGCACTTCATAAAATGATTTAAAGTGATTATTTTCATATTCTTTTGACAGCCTGAGTCTTAATGTGTGACTTTCTAAATAAGGTTGATGTGAGAAAGATGATCAGGCTGTATCTGTAGCACGTAGTCGCTCCGGTTTCTATCTGACTGTTCCACACCTCGAGTAGTGCTAGCGTGACCCACTGACAGCATCCAGAAATATAACACAGTCGGGTTGCAGAGATATTTATCCTACTGTCATCACCTGACGTGTCATAGGGTAATGGAATCATAATATATGGCTGATGGTTAATAAATCACATTTCTATTTCAGCCGTTACAATGTTCTGAATTACAATATGTAGTATGTAATAGTGTCATGTGGTATTGCAGTACATTTTTTTATTTGTACATTTCATTTATTATTTGTCTGCATGTTGGATCTGCATTTGCTGTGTATGTGTCCTAACTCTTCAAAAACCGAGATATAAATATATAATAACTTGATTAATTATGATACATTCAAGTCAAGTCAAGTGGGTTTTTTATTGTCATTTCAACTATATACAGAGTACACATTGTAACGAAACAACGTTCCTCCAGGACTATGGTGCAACATAGACACAGTGCATACAGAACACAAGTGCAACACAATACAAGTGCATACAGAGAATAATAAATAATTAGGGTATATATTACATATATACCTACCTAATGCCACGGAATTAATTCCATTTCCATTGAAATTACATTCTGTATTGACAGGTTTCCCTTTAATAAACTAGTCACAGTGTGTATTGTCTTTTAATTGATATTAAGACACTGGCCTTTTTTAATACTGAAGCCTGTTTCAGTTTCTAGGGGTGTTTTGATTAATATCAGTGTTCAATCGTAAAGTAAATTTGATCAAAATAATATGAGCCAGTCTTTAACCATGTCACCAGTGTTTTCAGACATTGCAAGGCATATCTAAAAATAGAAACACATGTTGGAGTTATACCAGATCTGCTATTGCTTTCATTTAATTATATATTTAATTGTTACCACATTGTTTCTTTCATAATGCATGAGATTTACATACATTTTACATTTTGAAGTGAAATCTTTCACTTTTATCTGTTTCTTTTGATGTCCAGAAATGATGAAATGCAAGGCAAGGCTGCACACACAGCAATCACTTTTCATCAGATTCAGATCATAATGAAATATCTCCTTTTCCTCTTATTCACACTGAAGTGGGATGAACTGAAAGTTTCCACTTTACATTTTTCACACTGTTTCTCCACACGATGAGATGCTGCTACATCTTATCGTCAATGCATTAGGAACTCAGTCCAGAAACAGATGTCTGCTAAAAAAAAACATCCTCATGAACAAAGTTTTGCATCTTAAATGTCTTTTGTAATTCTTCCCAAACATCCTAAGCTTGTCATGGGAAGATGGCTGCATGACCCGTCAACATGACTTGAGTGCAATAATAACACAGCTGCTCAAAACAAAACACTGACCCATGAGTGCCTGCTGTAGGCCGGACGCACGGCTTGGTCTGCTTACAAACACAGAGGACGAGTGAAACCATCAAAAAAAGGCCAAAACATCTGCAACAGCTTTGAAACTGCGCATATGGAACTCCCCATTAGTTTGGGTCAGAAGGGTGGACATCAAACAAGTTCAGCATCCATGACGTTTGAGTGTAGAGGTCAACGACTGGTAATTACTTGATTGGATTCAGAACTATACACCAATTTACAGCTCGTAGTAAGTGTGTGTTAATATTACCACACAAATGTCTAATTATGCTGCAATTACATTGTGAGAAATGTAGAAACAACAGCATGAAAGTGGCAAGTATAATTGAATTCATTATATTGAATTATAATTAATCAGTTTATAACTATATTACAAATTCTATAATAAAGTTTCTTTAGTAAAAGCAATGGATAAAAATAGAATTTGAAAAAACGCAAGAGCATCAAAAGAGATCTCCCATTGCTTTGAAGTCAAGATATGTAAAACTGTGACTAGGGTCAGCTACCTTGTATATTTTTAGACAGACCTTTCTTCAGGGCAGTTGATAGATAGTTCTTTGCTATGCGCACTACCTATTTAAACCTGGTCATGTGAAGAGTAGTTTGGCTCTTTCTGGCGCAGAAAAGTGAAATCCACTGATACACTTGGCCTTTAGCACCTTTTCCTTATTCACTCCTCTGCATATTTCAGACTGTTGGCAGACCACACTAACTCACAGTTCACTGCATTTTGTATCAAACAAACAATTTGATATGGTTTGATGGAATGAATGATTGATCATAGACCCTAGATGCAGTCGATCAGCCAAGACATGTGTGGTTTCTGGAATTTGCTTGTTTAGTTCACTAAAGAAGATGATAGACAAACAGTGCACTTAAACTGTCACCAGTAGGTCAATTGGTTAGACTATCTGACAGAAATCTGTCAAAAAGCTATATAAGCCAGTTTAAAAAACAGCATGCATAGACTGTAAACATTTAGGCTAGACACATACTTACTGTTAACTATGCGGTCAAGCATACATGGTGGCTGCCGCGAGCATTCTGTGTCTGTTCTGTGTGTTGATTGTGCACGTTCTCAGAATTTAATGCTACACGTACGAAAGATGAAATGCACACAAAACTTGTAAGGGCAGTGCAGGCACTCAGCAGCATCAAAATGGCAGAGGGTTTTGAAGAAAAGCTGTGACCAACTCTGTAATTACCAGCAACAGAATGATATGTCCTCGCCTCTGCCCAGTGACACAGTGCCGTTGACGTTTTTTTTTTTTTAATTATCCAAAGGTTAATGTCCTTGAGTGTCTCTGTGTTTACATTACTCAAATCTGGATGTTCTTTATGATCAGTGTTTTCTGGCCTACCCTTCCAAGCCAGTGGAAGCCTGCAGTTACATGTATAGCACATAGTCAACATCAAAGTGAACTTTATTATCTGACTTTATTATAGACTACACAGCAAGGAGTGCACAGCTGACTGAGGTTGCATTGCTTCATGCTCTGAGGTGCAAATATGACATAAAAAACAAGTACATGTACGACAGGTAGACATAGAATATGTGAATATATATAGAAACAGGAAAAAAATATTGCTTATTGTGTAGAACATTGCACATTATTTTTAGTTTTTCATAGTGAGAAAGTTCTCAAGTCATAAGAAACATTTAACTATTGTACAAAAATAGCTGCATTTACAAAGATAAGAATTTAAAAGTCATAAAAGGCGTGTTGTGTGTGTTGTTAGAGAGAGTTGAGTAGTCTGATGGCCTGTGGGAAGAAGCTCTGCCGTCCTCACCACTCTCTGCAGTGACTTCTGGTCTGAGGCAGTGCAGCAGCCATACCAGACTGGGAGGCTACTGGTCAGGATGTTCTCTATAGTGCAGGAAGTGAAGGTGCTGCTGTGCCCTCTTGACAAGGGTGGTGATATGTGTAGTCCATGCCAGGTCATCTGTGATATGCACCCTCAGAAGCTTTGCATGGCAAGTGGACAAGTCTGTAAACAGTTATGTTAATGACAAAGCCAGTTGTCAATGGGATCGTATGGCAAAACAGCAAGTATATCTCTATCCTTACGCTGAAACTGGAATTTCATTCTTGTTGGCAGATTGATTGCACTTTCGGTCAGCAATGAATCATGTTCACTTATTTTTTTTGCTGAACACGTCCTTTAAGGTTCCATTAAAAAATGATACCAGCACTGCAGAAGTTCTTATACAGTCATATACAGTCAAGTACAGTAGCTGCAGAAACGCTTATACAGTCATTTAGAAGCACTGCTTCTAAAAATGCAGTTTTATTACTGGTGTTCAGATTTCAGTGCTTTTGTTATTAAATCTTGTTGTTTGATTTGTTGCTCAGTAAAGACATATTTAGCCCTTTAAGTTACTAGAACTTTATAGACTGTGGATTTTTAGAATTCAGAAACACTTGTATGTTATACCAATAAGATCCACTGGTAAAAACAGAGAACATTATATTCACCTGCCAGAGTAAACTGCTCTGGATTAAAGCTTGTGTGTGTAAGGATAAAGCTCGTTTGAAATGTTGTTTATCTTCTCCATAGGAGTGTAACAATGCAACACATAATATCCTATTGTTCAATGCAAGCCTCTCAATTCAATACTCAAGGGTAACAAACAGTACACTCAACAGAGTGGAACAAATAAAGTACTCATTTTAATAGAGATTATACTGCATGAAAAATTAAACACTCAAACCCACAGTGAGACGAAAATCACTTCCTTTCTCGTACCTCAAAAATGAGAGCAGGGTGCAAAAGCTGATGGTTGGTGAATTATTATAAAATACCAATATAATATTGATTGATTAAATAAACTAAATAAATAAACTTAAATTTTGATAAACTTTCACTTTATCATATCAAACTGAATTACATTTTTTGCATGAATAAAATTTTAACCTGATGACCAAGTGAAAAGCTTGTAATGTAGTGAGTGGGTGAAGGGGATGGACTGGTCCCTATATGTAACCACAAGGTGCACGTTTTCCATCTTTTTCTGTATAATTTGGCTATGATACGTTTTGACATAAACTTTCTTAATAAGCTAGGTCTGACTACTTTGTGGTTAGGACAACGGGCCATGTACAAAGTGTTGTACTGTACTTCTGGATCCTTGTCAAGCCAGTATCAGACCATAGCGGTTGCTGTGTTCTGCCCACAGCAACATGAAAACATTTAATACTTCTTCTTGACATAAATCTCCTTCATGAAATGGAAAGTAGGTCTAAGTACATGGTGGTTGAGGTGGCCTTAATTCAGCGAAGCACTGACGGAGGGATTGATTACCCTTGTGAAGAGGCTGTGATGTAGTGGGTGATTGGAATAGGGATGAAGGGAATCTTTTCCTTGTAGTATTTTACTAATAAGGCACTGATTAGATAAACTAGGTGTTGGAAGGGAACTGGAAACAATGGTCTTTCTTCACTAGAGAGCTGGAAATGATTAAGCTTTAGGTTCCAGGCCCAGTTCATTTTTAAATAGTGTTTTTTTTAAAGAATATTTCGAAATATTTTTAGAAAAAAAATTATGCACTCTCACACATTTTGTCTTTGATTCTGTCTACAGACTTTTGCAGAATTCGGGTTAGGTTTCAGAGTCTGTTCTAATCGGGTCGAATCTTAGGGGTACAGGTCAGGTTGGGGCTTCAGTTTCAGGCCCATGCATCAACTCACAATGGAGCTATGTTGATGTTAGTGTTTTTTTTTTTTCATAAAGATAAGCTCTTACTTAACATCTTTACAGTTTATAACCTCAGCTAGCCTCAAATTGTGTGCAGGACTGTATAGGCTGTATAATTCGGTTCTGGTAAGCAGGCCTAATGCTGTTCCAGCAAGCAAATTAATACGGCCGTTTCAAATCTAATTTAGTATTTCATTCATGTTGGGGGCTTCTTGTATTGCTTGTATTGCTGTTTCATTGCACTGTCTTACTTCGGGTTGAAGCATGCTCTTTTTGAGCTTTATGGATGGTTGTTTTGACATGCTCTCATTTCATCCTCCATCATTTGTTTTTCCTCCAAGAATAAAACCCGCCTTGAGGCTGTGCAGTCGTCATATGTTCTCTCAGTTCAGAAAAGATGAGCTAACGCTGTTGCACTGTCTTTTGTCGTGGACGTTTCATTCTGTGTCTTGTTGCTGTGTATGTGTGTGTATATAAATGGGTACAAACTGTCTTTCAAGTTCTGCGTGTGCAATTTAAATCATATATTCTTGAAAAAAGAAATGTATGTAATATTCTAGCATTTTTGGAAGTTTAAAGGACTTATATCATTGAAAACATTGAAAAAGTGTCCTCATTCTCACACTAAAAAGAGTTTCATGTAGTATGTAAACACTGTCAAAGTTTCAAAAAGTACTGTTCATTCACCCCCCTCCCCCAGTCCATATATGGAAACAAATCAGAAAAACAGCCTATTAGGAATGCAATTTCTTTGTGTTATCGCCAAAAGAAAAAAGCAAAAACAGTCTTTTTTTACCTCCAAATGTTAAATAGGGGTTGGATGTAGTCATATAAACATTAAATTAGGCCATTTTGCTACATTAAAACCACACAAATATTGTAAATGTGAACCTGAGAGGGAAATAAAAAATGTTGAATTTGGTCGTTTTAAACCCAAAGCGCTGAGGCTACTGTGGGCTAAGGTCAGGGTTGGATCATATATAGCCATATTTGGCAACAATTACAGTAACAGTTCAGTGGAAAAACCCCATAAGGATAGTATTGCAGTGTGTGTCTCTTTGTATGTGTATGTGTGTGTGTGTGTGTGTGCGTGTGTGTGTGTGTGTGTGTGTGTGTGTGTGTTTTCTGTTATACTGTAGGGTGAATGTCTCATGTTTCCAGCCTATGTACCCTTTCAGCCTTTCAGGAGTGGTGAAACTGATAACTGAGCCTCAGACAGTGTGAAGGTGATACACAGACTGAAACAGGATCAGAATTGTGGTTTTAAAACTATATAAAGGAAATACTGTAACGTTTCTTTCATGTTTCATTTCTTTTACAAGTGGCTTTCAGACTTCCACTCCGAAAGACATGTGAATAAAAAGTGTCAGGCTGTCAATGCCATCATCATTGACGCTCAAAATAGTTCAGTTCACCTTACCCACATGGGGACCATTGTGTTTATTACAAAGTGGGAACCTAAACTATGTTCTACCCATAAATGCTGGTTATTTTGTTATCAAGCTGGCAAAATTCTTGTAAAAGTTTAGCTTATTTGATTAGTTTATTAGTAGGACACCTGTGAAAAAAAACAACAACACTCTTGCATCCGGGACTATTTCAGAATGTTTTTGTTTCACAAAACGAAAGGTGTTAAATATCAACCAGGCAATCTGGGATACACACTCTTAGCAACTAAAATCCAGTGCGTAGCAGTGGCCACCTAAAACCTATTTTTACAATGCGAGGTGACATTTGCCTTTTCAGACCACGGTGGAGTTGACTGAAAAACAGCAGGTAATTGAGCCAGTAATTCTCTCAAAAAAAGGGACAGAAAAACACAGACATGGCCGCTCTGTACGGAAATAAAATCACAGAGGAGTTTCTGTGAAAGAGGAAATTACCCCAGGACCACATTTAAATTCAACCCAGTCTGAATAGGGCGATTGTTTTAGAACTCTTTTTATGTCAAAACCTTTACATTTCGAGTGTTTTTAATCTGAACTGGTGTTTTATAAGTTATCTGCCAGGACAGACCAGGTAAGCAAATTAGCAAGCCAGTGTCCGTTTACCTGAATTCGAGGGTTCGATTCCCGGTCTGGGTGACTATGCTGCGCTACACCAATAAGAGTCCCTGGGCAAGACTCCTAACACTACATTGACCCACCTCTGTAATACGAGTAACCTTGTAAGTCGCTCTGGATAAGAGCGTCTGCTAAATGCCATAAATGTAAATGTAAATGAATTAGCCATAATAACAAATCTAGCTCACTAGTGCAGCATATTAATGAATCGGTATCTGTCTGTTTTTAGAAATATAGACATTTTTGCTAGGGTTGAATATTAGTAACACTCTAAATGTAGGTATTGTGATATAAACTGAGGTGTGAGTTACAGTCTCTCATTAGGGTTGAATATTAATAACACACTAAATGTAGGTATTGTGATATAAACTGAGGTGTGAGTTACAGTCTCTCATTAGGGTTTAATATTAATATCACTCTAAATGTAGGTATTGTGATATAAACTGAGGTGTGTGTTACAGTCTCTCATTAGGGTTAAGTATTAATAACACTCTAAATGTAGGTATTGTGATATAAACTGAGGTGTGAGTTACAGTCTCCAGTTACAGTTATTAGGGTGCACATTAAAAATACTCAGGAATTAAATAGATCAGTTACTCTTTCCTCATCCAGTGTGTGTCTTTGAAAAAATGGCTGCTGTTTAATAAGTGAATACCATAAAGAAATACGGCCTGCAGCATCAGACCGGCCTTCTGGGCATAAGCTGACAGAAAATTGGCCGCTGTGAAGTCTGCAACATTTACTTGTTTATGCATGCAGCACCTCTGGACCAGTGGGTATTCTGATTCATAAACAAGTGCAAAAGTTTTTACACCTATCACAGTAGGTCGGCACATTGATTACTGTGATTTTGGTCTTTGCAGTACTGAAGTACAAAAGACTGCATTATGCAAACAAGCCCTGTGCTTTGACCAATCACAGCACAGGATGTTTTGATGAATCAAGACATACAACAATAAAGCCTGTCAATCTGTCAAAGAAAAAAACACAATGTTTGACCAGTATCACAAATGTGTTTATAATGTGTTGTAAGTTATAGCGTAATCAGAGTAATAGAGTGTGTAGTATCTCCACAGCCAGCTGGACCGATCTTCAGCAGAGTCCACTGCTGACCTTGGTCAACCTCTAATGCACAATGATGCACATATTTTGAAACAGTGCGCAGAAAGCCCATAATTATAACCAGTGATAGTGTAGCTGTTTGCATACTAGGCTAATAGCAGTGTCGGTTTTTGTATGAACTTGGACTACTTTTAGCAATGCCTCAACCTTACAGGAGACGTCCAGTGAGACCTGAAGTGCTTGTTTTTGTGTTTACTCTGTATTTCACACCATTTGGAGAATGAAGTTGTAGTGTATCAGGGGAAATAAGAGCATCTGATGTTGATAGAGTGCAGTGATATCATTCCCATAATACCTTAATTGGTTTGGATCTGCATTCAGATGTGCTGAATTTCAATGATGCAGCACCAAATCACTTGACTTTTACTTTCTTTCCCTCTAAAATGTAAATAAGCTCATTAGGCTGCATTCAGATGTCTTTCTCACGCCATATAATATTTTTTGTAAAACAGCACACCATTTCGGCGGGTATCTAAGGATTTCATTTACATGGCATACATAATTATTAGCATGTTATGTGCATACGAGAGTGGGTATTTCTCAAAACAAAACAAACAAAAAAGTATATACACTGAGTGGCCAACACCTATACTATATGTCCAAATGTTTGCAGACACCCCTTCTAATAAGTGCATTCAACCACTTTAAGTTGCACCAATGCTGACACAGATGTGCAAATGCACAAACATAGCTTGACTAGTCCCTGATAAACATCAACCTATTGGCACCATACCTAGGGGGGTATAAAGCCCTTCATCCCCCCGGCTTTGAGCTTGGAGCAGTGGAGCTTTGCTCTCTGGAATGATGGTGCTCTTAGTACTTTTTGGATGAGTTGGGGGGTAGGGGTTGAGGATCCACCATCCTGACCTCACTAATGCTTTTGTCACTAAATGCAACCAATTCCTCACAGCAAAGCTCCACAATCTAGTGCAAAGCCTTCCCTGTACAGTAGAGACAGTTCCTACAACCTTAATTTCGGAAAAAAAAAAACTCTGAGCAGCTGTCCCAATACTTTTGTCCACATAGTGTCCCTTGTAGCTGCATTTTATCAGAAAGACCCACCATACAGGTGCACTTTGCACAGTTTATCAGCCTCTACCCAACCCATCAGCGGAACCACCATAGGATCACCGCTGACCAGCTATTACTTGGGTGCTGGACCATTCTAATTGACATGGCTCTGGAATGAGTAAATCAGGGTTTTTACACACCTTGTCCACAACATGACAACTTTAACAGAAACCCCTCACCCTTTATAAGTTTCTGACCACAGTCACTAAGTTTCTACACCTGTCACTAATGTTAGTAAAAACTCCATCCCATGATGACAATGTGCTGAAATCTGTCTTGTTATGCTCATTTAAAAGTGATTAAGTCAGTCTGTAGAGGTGGTAGCTGGTGGGATGGCTTGTTTGGCTGGTTTTATTGGAATGAAGTGCAGGGCTAGCGGAGCTGCTGGCTGTTCCTGCTGCTTGTTTAACAGCTCCTCCAGGAAAAAAGACCTCGACTGTGTGTGTGCGACAACACACTCAGTCCTGCTGAGATACCGTGTGGTTCAGTTTCAGCACCCCACCCTTCATTAGCTCAAGCTGTGTCTGTGTGTGTGCTATTGTGTCTACACTAGGGGTTGTCACGTCACCAGAATTTTAATTTGTAGTGTTTCAATACAAAGGGATAATAGGAAAAAATACATATGAACAATGAACATATTTTTACAGCTTAATTAACCTCTTCCCACAGGTCCTCTAGTGGCCATTCAATTGGAAAGAAATAAGACTAGTTGGATATGTTTGTACTGGTGTAAATCTGCCTTCAGGGGGGTATGGCACATCCATGTTCATGTTGCACACAGTAAAATAGATCAGTTTGTAGAATCATTCAACCAGTGTTTTCTGTGAGCTACCATGTTTTTATTGCTGTGTAAAGGTGTTTAAAGTTTTCTTGTTGGATGCACTATGTTTTTTTTTTTTCTCAGAGTGAGCATGCAAGCTCATTTAAAAAAGAAAAGGAAAAGAAAAAACTATATTTTCTGTTATATATAGGTTATTAAAAAGATTATTTACCTTTCAGCCTGGTAGTAGTCTAGAGTATTTTCTGTATTATGCATGTCTTGGTGTAATAGTAACTAAATATACAGGTTATGTAAACAACAAGAACCAATATACAGTAACTAAATTAACTAAATGGTAACAAACAGCTGAGTCATTATCTTGCTCTATAAATATAAAAATAGTTTTATAAGTTAAAAAAGAAATGCATATACATATGAATATGTATGCTCTTAACAATATAAGAAGTGTAACATTTTGTTATAGATTCTGTATTACAGTTTCATGGTGTTATATTTTCCAAATCTCACAGTTATTGGACTTGCAGATGTGTTATAAAAAAAAAGAAAATCTCACACTATGTGTTGTTTTTATCACATCTGTTTTGAGAGAGCATAAGCTTCTACACTCTTTTTATGGGCCACATCAACCCCCATACATGTGTGATTAATTGGTTCCACTGGAGCTCAGTAATTATTTATGACGCCTACCACGTATCTTAAAACTCAGTAAAGCCAGTCAGCTCCATCGGTGGCGCCCGTGCCTTTAAAGTGGGCTTGTTTTTAGAGTTTAATTATACGGCGGTTGAAGCAGGTCTTGTTATTATCTGTGTGCTTTGACAGCGTGTGTGTGTTTTTATCTGATTTACGCTCACACACTGCCGTCTGGCTTGTTCTTAGAAACGGCCTTGATGGGAATATGGCGGAAGATGTACAGTAAGCCTTGTGGTGAGTTTAGTCACTGTACTGCATACTGAACAGGATGAGCTCATTTAACCCCTTAAACTAAATGTCTTTAGTCCTTACTCACATAAATGCAGAAATTACACATTCGTTTCATAGTAGGCCTTGAATTATCTATGGTAGATGCTAAATAATTTATTGTAGTTAATGAATAATTCATAATAGTTATTGAATAAATATTCATACTATCTACTGGATTTATAGTATGTACAGAACTATAAGTACTGAATATTTTTAAGTTAATACTGAATGAGTCAAGGCACTACTAGTTCATTCCTATTAAATAAATAATCATCTATAGTAGATACTGAATGATTCACAGTAGATGCCGAATAATGTATAGTAGTTGTACATTTCTGACCCCCCAACAGCTTTAATAAAATGTTTCACAATTACATTATTAAAATGCAAATATTAATATTATTCTTATTTCATCTTGAAGTTCCATCAGTACACCAATAGAGTTAAATATCCAGCTCTGGGCTGATAGGATACATCTTAGATAACACCAAAGCTGAGGCAATTTTTTCTGGTTTCGGAGTCTGTTCTAGCTCATCATATCCTGTGTAATAATGTCCCAGACTCGTTGTGTGGCAGCTTTCATTACTGACACACACCTCTGCAACTTAGCAGTCAGTGTGTGTCCAGTTTTTTTTTTCTTCAGAAACGTGTGTGTGTGTGTGTGCTGTGGTCTCAGTGGGATGCTTTGTGTTGGGCTGTGCGATCCGGATGTGCAGCTGCAGACAGAGACGGTGTAATTTACTGAGAGTTTCACCCAGCTCATGTTGGCCAAGCGTGTAATTAAACTCCTAAAAATGTCAAATGCTCTCTGTGACAGGCATTATGGGTATAATCTCTGAATTTCCAGGTGTGTATATATGTGAATGTGCGAGTGTTTTGGTGGGTGTGAATGTGTGGGTGAGAATATGTAATTTTAGACAGCAGGAGGACATTTTTAGATCAGTTTTAGGTTCCCTCTTCTCTCAGTCCGACTGTTTCTGTTCATACAGATTATCTGCATGTCATTGATCGCTGTAATGAATGTGGTCCAGAATCCTAATAAAAAAAATAAAGACAGCTGCCGTGTTCCCAGTTGGCTTTCCCAGGCTCCGCCCACAAATGTGTTCTTTCGTACCTACTGTTGTGAAGTTGGACAAGCTTTCCAGATTGCTGGTCCATTCAACTTAATTAAATCACATTCAACCCTAATGAGAGACTGTAACTCATACCCCAGTTTATATCACAATACCTACATTTAGAGTGTCATGAATATTCAACCCTAATGAGAGACTGTAACTCATACCCCAGTTTATATCACAATACCTACATTTAGAGTGTCATGAATATTCAACCCTAATGAGAGACTGTAACTCATACCCCAGTTTATATCACAATACCTACATTTAGAGTGATATTAATATTCAACCCTAATGAGAGACTGTAACTCACACCTCAGTTTATATCACAATACCTACATTTAGAGTGTTATTAATATTCAACCATAATGAGAGACTGTAACTCACACCTCAGTGTATATCACAATACCTACATTTAGAGTGTTATTAATATTCAACCCTAATGAGAGACTGTAACTCACACCTCAGTTTATATCACAATACCTACATTTAGAGTGTTATTAATATTCAACCCTAATGAGAGACTGTAACACACTCCTCAGTTTATATCACAATACCTACATTTAGAGTGTTGTTAATATTCAACCATAATGAGAGACTGTAACACACACCTCAGTTTATATCACAATACCTACATTTAGAATGATAATAATATTCAACCCTAATGAGAGACTGTAACACACACCTCAGTTTATATCACAATACCTACATTTAGAGTGATATTAATATTCAACCCTAATGAGAGACTGTAACTCACACCTCAGTGTATATCACAATACCTACATTTGGAGTGATATTAATATTCAACCCTAATGAGAGACTGTAACACAGCCCTTAGTTTATATCACAATACCTACATTTAGAATGATAATAATATTCAACCCTAATGAGAGACTGTAACACACACCTCAGTTTGTATCACAATACTTACATTTAGAGTGTTATTAATATTCAACCCTAATGAGAGACTGTAACTCACACCTCAGTTTATATCACAATACCTACATTTAGAGTGTTATTAATATTCAACCCTAATGAGAGACTGTAACACACACCTCAGTTTATATCACAATACCTACATTTAGAATGATAATAATATTCAACCCTAATGAGAGACTGTAACACACACCTCAGTTTATATCACAATACCTACATTTAGAGTGTTATTAATATTCAACCCTAATGAGAGACTGTAACTCACACCTCAGTGTATATCACAATACCTACATTTAGAGTGATATTAATATTCAACCCTAATGAGAGACTGTAGCTCACGGTATTACTTATTTGTCATCACATGTTCACACAGCATCAAGGGCAGCTGGAATTTGCTAAATTTGCAAAAATGTATATTACATTGACTGCATAGTAATTGCTGATCTAGATCATTGGCTTTGATAACACTTTGTTTGTCTATTTTTTTAAATTGGTAGAAAAGTGTAAGAAATGTTCTCAGTGAAAGTCATACATAAGGTGAAACACAAACCTCATTCTATGATTTGTTAAGCTAAGAAATCCCAGTAAGTAAAATACCAGTCTGACTGTGATTGCATGGTTGTGGGGGTTATTTTCATATCTTTTTGCAAGTGACAGCAGAATGCAGAATAGATGAAAGGCAAAATGAAAGTATGCTTAATATCAAAAGGAAACCTGTCATGGGCTTTTTTATCCTAAATGCTTTCACTATAGTGTTCAGGTTGGATTTCTGTTCCTGCCCAGAAAATTCATCTTTTCTTTAATGTGATGTGATAGCTTGTCAAAATAATGTCTTAAAGATAGCTTCATGGATGGTTAGAGTGTAAAGATTTATGTGCCACAGCTCAATTAATGAATCTGACTAATAGAGAAAGAGAGAATTAAGTTAATAGTATATTAATGTTAATTCTAATATTTAATTAAACTATATAAATCAATCTGGAGTCTTGCCATTTTAAACTCCACTCTAGACACAACCTCCACTTGCTCATTTGCATCTTTGTTTCTACTGAATCTTGCTGTCTGGTCTGCTTTCTTTGATCTCATGGTCTCAGTACACACAGACAGATCTGACTAGCTTATGGATCCCTGTGACTACCAGACTAGGCAGAACCTAGAAGAGGATGTTTCAGTTAAGTATTCGGACACAGCTGGCCATCAGCGGTTCACTACATTAGCCTGACCTAAGCACTACCTTACTGAGCTCTAAAATAAAACCATATTTTGACATCAATTTACAAAATCAACCAAACAAATATGCTTTTATTTACATAATTACTATCTGAGATACAACAGTTTCTGTGTTCTTTTACTTTCCAGCAGTGCACCCTGCTCCATGCAGGCCATTAAGACCACAGAGCAGTAGATCTCGGCTGGGGTCCTCAAAGCAAATACAATTATTAAATACATTTAAAATATTGATTAACAGATAATGTCATTACTTCATACTCCTAGCCTTCATAAAGCATGTTTAGGTTTCTCACTATTATGTTGGGTAAGTTTCTCACTATCAGCGGCTGATCAAATATCACCTATCATGAATATATTTCTGCGGTGATAAATTTCTGTTTTGCAGTTTTAGCCATCACAGATATGGGCTCTGAATGAGCCAGCACATCTTTCCTCTGATCTCTTTTCCCAGTAAATGGTTTATATTGGCAGATCAGTAAGCGAGAAAACACAACAGGGAAGCTGGAGAGACATGTCTTGAATCCCAGAGTGTTTATGGATATTGACAACTTCTATGTTTCAGCACCAGTTCACTGCTTGTAAACATGTGATTTATTCAAGTGCTCACAAAAGTAAAAAAAAAAAAAATCATTATCATTTATGGGAAAATCAAAAGAGTGGCCTCTGATATACCTGTACTTTATGGTGAACACATTATGAGGCATTATAGATGTAAGCAGAGTCAGTCGTCTCTTTAAATAGTTTATTATTGTGCAGCAAAGACATAACAAGGCAGCAAAATTGCCTCTCTGGATTAAACTTCCTTATTGTTATTGTTATTAGTATGATGCTGGCTGCTTAGACAGATTTTTTTTTAATCTGGCAGCCTTTCTGGAAGATCCCAGCCTTGTTTTGAAATCATTTAGGCATACACAATGATATCTAAATCATATCAGTATTAGACAGGTGTTTAGATATGTGATATCTCAAGCTGTAAGGCATGCATTCATGCATTTGGAGGTTTGCCGACTACACTAAAATACTGTATCTCCATTTTATTCATATTACTGGATTTATATCCCTCTACTATACTAATACATATTATTTCTTTGTAATACTGATTCAGATGTATTTAGTCCCAGCTTATACATAAAAAAACACACAGTCTGTTCACAATACTGTTCCCGTATGGATGCATTCCTATACAAAATCCCTATAAGCATGAAATAGCTATGTGCTAATGTAAATGGGGAGTATCTAGTTCCTGACTACCTTACACCAAATGATCGAACGACAAGCAGTGAAATCGCTTGAAAAGGCCTGCATTGGTTGTGACAGTGTATTAAATGTAACCCCACTGTTTGGAGTCTGTATGTTCGCTCTCACTTCAATGTGTTGATTTCTTTAAAATGATGCTCTGTTACAGCCACTAAGAGGAGATTTGAATAATGTAGGAGTGAATTCTGTGACTTCTACTGCACTCAACTCAGTAATCAAACACACTTACCATGAAAACAGGCCATGCTCATTTGTGTTACAAGCGTTTTTAAAAGCTATGTGTTCCCAAACTTTGAACTGGCAGTGTGTTTAACAGTCTGCTATTTCTTCTTCTCTTCTCCAGCATATGACAGACTGGCTCTGACAGTGATGTTTTCATGAGGAACTAAAGCAGCTGTAAGAGGAAAGGGCATTCATCTTTAGGCCTCAGGGCCTGTCCAGGTTTTACTCTTTAGAGACGGCTCTGTTTGGCCAGTGAACACCGATGATTTACCTTTAGGTCAGATGGAAAATCAGTCTTGCACTGCAGAGTGAAGCTGCTATTGGAAAGCCAGTCCCAGCCTAAATATTTTTGGAACTAAGCTGTATAGTCTTACTGACGTCTCGCTTCAACATGTCTCGTGTGTTGATGATACTAGACGGAAACAGAGACACTCCACATTCTGAAGACACTTTGTTCAAAAAGAGCGTGAACTTACATTAACAAAGGATTTTAATTTTGGTGAAAAGGCACTTTTCCTTCTTAACTACAAAATGGTTTGTTGGCCAATACATCTTCAGTTCAACTTCTGTGAGGAGCTGGGAAGTTGATGTGAGGTTAATGTACCTAACAAGCAATGGTTCTAACTGCATGTCTTAATCATCACACACCTGGCTAAAATCAGTAATCTCTAATAGACTGCTGTGGTTTCGGACACTGTATGACACACTTCCGTCTATACACACTAATAACTAAATGACATTGCATGATTCTATATATATATTTTTTATGACAGTATTGAAATCTTTGAAAACATTGGCTGACAGAAATCTAATTTATAGTTATTTAAAACTAATGTATACTTCAGTGAGGTTGAAAAACAGTAATGTAAAAATAATTATGGCTGTTCCTGGAAAATTAAATTAAATAAAAAAAAATAGCACATTAAAAAATGTTGACCAAAGTACTGCACAATAAAATAAAAAAAACATACAATAAAATAACTAAAAAAAAAAAAAAAGAAACCGATGGCAAGACAAAAGAAATGAACGCAGGGCAGATGACAACATTTACGATCTTTAAAATAATGAATAAATGCTTCAGTAATTCAAATTTGACAACATTTGAAAACGGTTGACTATAGGGGATGACTTTATGAAAACATATGACTGTTTTCAAATGGAAGTAAAAGAAAAGGCCTGGTCACTTCTGAATTTTGTACGAGAGCATGGAATGGCTAAACAGGTGGAATGAGTGCAGGGGATGAGATATAGCTGGGAACCGTGCCATACAGAAGTTTAAAAATGGACGTCAGGGAAACAAAAAATCCCTGTCTAAAGTCTATAGGCCTAAACTAAATGAATCTGAGGGCAATATAAAGGCAGTGGTGTGACTTATGACCTTCATACTCAGCATGCACAGATAACCTCAAGGCCTAGTTTGTATGTACTCAATTTGGAGTCAGTAGGTTGTAGGAGACGGTTGCTCAAATTTAAATGCTGCAGAACCTAAATGAAATTGCTTAAAGGTTTGAATGGGTTTTATGCCACCATCACATCCACAGGCAACCAAATCAGGTACACACAAACCAGGCCTTGAGGCAGTCAGGCATGCATAGTTTGAAGGTCATAGGTAAAAATGAATTACAGCTGTTTTTTGGGACAGTGGACCTTAGGGAAATAAAATAAAATACAAGAGAATGTGGAATATAGGCCCTTTAAGGTGATGTTAAAGTAGGCTATCATGCTCAAATTACTCATGCACTCTATTACCACACAGGAGGGAACATACAGCTAATGACACATCACATCACATCACGCAGTTCGAGTGTGCTGTTACAGGAAGGATTTGTTGATTTGTTGCAGAATCAGATTCATTCTTTTTTTTTAAGTTTTAGATGATTATTGACATACCAATAAGTACTGATACTGCCATGACTGTTTTTTTAGTCCGTGTTTATAGATAGCAGTGTGTGAGACAGTTCCACACAGTTTGAGGCCAGTGTGTGGTGATTTCCACTTGCTGGAGCACCAGGCTATTTGTCAGCATGTATATTTTGACAAATTCCCTTTACTTCAGACTTGACTTGATAGACTATTTGTAGAGTAAGTGGGGTGACATTGTGTACATTTTCCACAGAACTGTTCACTTTTTTGTTTATATTGAACGCCTGTGTGCTTCAGGCACTTCAGCGTAGCTGTGGCTTTGAAAGCGCTAGCAGTGAAGCTCCACCAGTGACCTTGAGTGAAGAAAGAAAAGATTTTGGGCGGTTCTGCTGCTTCAGACAGAAGCCAAACAACTCGGGTGCCTTTTTGCTTCGTCCAACAACGTGGAGAAAGCTGAATTTCTATGTGTCAGTCAGTGTGTGCTCGTTCAGCCAGAGAGCCAGCCCTCCATCTCCTGAAGCCTGTGGAGAGAAATGGACAGTTAAAAATAAAGCAGTGGATGGGGAAGCTTTGGGAGAGTTAGGGTGTGACGAGCTGAAATTGCTGGGTGCGCTCTTCCAGATTTAAATCGGACTGTGGCTGTGGCTGGCTGGCCAGCCCTAAAGCTACTCTTTAGCAGCCTTAAACCTCCGCTACACCAGCTAACACAACCCTCAATATGTCAGCTTTTAAGTAGCGCTGTTTTCTTAACCAGCCTGCAATTGTGGTTGCCCGTCCCCCAGCAACTTTAATTCAGCTTCAGCAGAGACAGAGGCACTCCATCAGTCCTGCCTATATCAGCTGGCTCTCAACAAGCATGCTGAGAGGATTAGTTTATTTTAGTTGATCACATTTCTTGTGTCAGGGACTATGCACATAAGCCATCTATCTGGAGAGAAAGGAGGAAAAGGTGTAAGCTACAGTGTGAACTCAGACAAGTGCTGTTAATCTGAGTTTTGAAATACAGTGTTTTTAATCGTGCAGTCGTGCTTTCAGTAGTTCACACTACTGTCTACTGTCTACTTTTAAACGTTTTTAGTCAGATTTTAACTGTAGTATTTAAGCTTTAAACTTTAACAGTGACAACATTGAAAGTTTTGACTTTTCAGAGTTACCAGTATTTCAGAAAATTGCTACCTTGACAAAAACATTCAACTTGCTTTGTTACAATTAAACAAGCCGACCACCAAGCAGAGATAGAAAACACTGTCAAGGTTAGAATTACAAACTTGCATCCAACATCATATAAAACCAATACATATTCATATGCAAGAGTTTGGGTCCTCTTGGTCGAATGTCATGTACATTTACATTTAAGGCATTTAGCAGATGCTCTTATCCAGAGTGACTTACAAAAGTGCTTCTCTGTTTACTCAGAAAATACCCTTAGCTAGTTTGTATTGGCTAGGACTCAAAAGATACCTCCAATCTTAGATACTACTAAACACAAAAGTCAGTATGGAGATGTTATTGAAGAGGTACATCCTCTACAGAGACTCACTTCTGCAGATGTTAATGCAAAAGTACTGTTTATTTTCTGAATTTAACATACTGATGCAGAAATGAGGTAATCATAACTTAACAGGGCATACTGCAGTTCAATTATGTCATATTAAATACCAAAAGAATGTAAAGTTATGTACCTTTAAGACTCCAGTGAATGTCAGATATAGATGCAAAACAGTCATAATTCTACATCAGTCATTAACTACACCCATTGAAATACAAGCACCAGAAAGGATTCTTCACCATAGAAACATCACTTTTGGTTCCCCAAAAAGCTTTCAGTTGACAGTTCTTTAAAGAACCATTGTTGCAAAAGTGAGTTGGAGGAACTTCCACATAATACGATGGTTCTATACATAGAACTGTACATTTAAGGCAAAAGCTAAGAAACCAGAAAAAAAACTCTAAATGTTTCCTAATAAATGGGGTAAATGGATGATGTATGACGCTTTTACAGAGTAATTCTTTCTCGTATTTCTTCTGTTCTGATCATGGTTTATTTTAATAAGGAGTGACAATTTCCTAGATTTGTCCTATTCCCTGAGGTCCACATATAAAATTTGTGTTTGTTTATGTACCAGCACCAGTTATAATATTGTAAATGACTTTTGTCAACTACCCTTTTTTATCCCTTAAAATGAACAGGCTATTTTTGTTACTGTGCCTTCAAGTAAATCATCTCTTTTTCGATAGGCCGCTCTGTCTGTTGTTCAAAAAGCAGTTTGAACTGAAACACTCTTTACTGTAACTTTAGTGTGAATGAGTGGGGCTGGACTGCTGTATAAATACTAAATAGTTGGATGTATGTAAATGAGCTTGTTTGTCTGAGATTACAAAAATAGTGAATTCAAAATGGCCTGCTTTTGCAGCTGTTTCCATATTTCACTGGGGAAGGAACTGTACGTTTTGAAACTATCAATGTTTACAGTGTTTACCACATCAAATTCAAGGAAAATTATATGAAAATAGTGTTTTCCTCTGGATGGACCCTTCAAACCCTGTTTGTATGTTGGCGCACGTCACAGTATTAAAGTGTGGAGTTTTCTTCCACTTATCAAGAGCAAAACTAAAGCACGAACAAACATCTGAAGCTGCAATGTAAAGGGCCTGCTTTGTTGACAGATGTTGTCTGTTGCAGCATTCGTTTTGTTAGAGGCGCGTAGCTTCAGCAGACAGAGCGAGCGGTTGGTCCCGTAACGCAGCATTAGCTTTTAGATGGGAACGGTTCTATCTGACTGAGAAAAAATATGAATACAGGGGATAAGAAGGCCGCTAGCGGAAAATGTGTTTTTCTGGAGAAAAACAGTGAATGTTTACCAACTGACATGTACACGCTGCACCCCGGGAAATTGCTGCCACAGCTATTTGTTCAGTGCCAGAAATCTCTCTGTAGTGGATTTTTCAGCTCACATATGCCACTCACTTTTGCTACAGCAGGACCAGCATGGACTGAGAGATGAGTGGGCTGATCTTTTCTTACTGTCGTCTCTTTTGCCTATTTTATTCTATCGTGTATCACAGCATTGTTTCATGATACGCAGCTGTAGGGGTCCGATCACTTCACAAGCAATGATGAGGATGATATCACATTGATATGACATCAGAATACTCAGTTCATGATGCATGATAACGATATTAAGTAGAAACAAACAAACAAAAAAGCAGTCCTGCTGCAAAAACACAAAGAGTGATTGTAATTCAGCGTTTCACACACTACACAGCATCAGATCCTGTCAGAAGAGTACAATTGAGCTCTCTTTTGAAACTGCTCTTGCTCTTGTTCTACTACTGATAAGTGACTACACAATCATCATTTTGGATTTTCAGTGACAATAACATTAACCTCAGTTTTCCATAATTCCTCATTGGGAAGTTTGAACGAGTTCATTTCCTGTTTATAGTGTGTGTTTATCACTGTCAGACTGGGGCACAGATGTGACTGGTATTTGAAGATGTATTTGTTGAACTCGGAAGAGGAGCTGAATGTTTAGGTGGTGCTGGGATTCTGCAATAATCTACATGTAATAATTTACTATAATGCTGTTAGTTTAGTCAGAATTTATTCATTTTTGAAAAGTTTACGTATCGACATCTGAAGAGTTGCAAATAAAAATATTGGACATCAGAATTGGACCAGAAATTTCCTGTGGGTGCATCTCTAAACTGCATCTTGACCTCCATGAAACCTTCCAAAATAAAAAAAAAATCTTTTAATAGAATATCTGCCTGCTGCATCTGTAACACATAATCAATAATCAATCATTTAGACATCCTCTTCTTTGTAAAAAAGAAACTTAAATAAATAAAATGGAAAAACAGTTTATAAAACTAAAAACTCAGTGGACACTGTGTTGTGAATGGAATTTCTGTTCTTGTACGAAGTACAGGGAAAAGCATCTAAATGATTTGGTTCTTTAAGGAGCCCAAGCAGTTTTTCTTCTAGGAAACACACCAAAAAATCAATTTGGCTCCTTCATCTTTCTGAGTGTAGTTTTTGCTGATAACCCAAATATTAGAGCATCCGCTTGGCAAAATTTTAACCCTTATTTCCCTGTAATTTCAGCCACTAGACTGCAGACCACAATAGACAACATTTTTCAGTATTTTAATCTTCTGTTCGCACAGGGTGGCAGAATACAGCTGCTGTAAAGTTAAAAATACTTATCATTAAAACATCTGTGTTTTGTGAAAGACAATGCTAAGTAAAATCCCCTAAAATATCATTTTGTGCTGAGATCACTGTGCAGACATTTGGTAGTCTTGTTATTAACTCCACTGTTCATTATTTAGTATTTCAGGTGTGCAGCCTGAGCCACAATTGTTCTCTAACTGCCACCTCATCATTCTCTCAATCATTTCTGGAGGACTGGAGCAATTCGAATCCACCAGATGAGTCTTATTCAACCCAACAGACGCTGCATGAAAATACCTCTTTAATTATGCATTGTGTGTTCTGATGCCTAGAGGCAGTGTGAACTAGATGGCCTATGTTTTCCTGTTTTTTTGCACCAGATGTTCCTAATGCGTCCTCAAACCAGACAGGAGTCGGCGGCTCCGTCAGCTGTTTCATTCCAGGCTTTAGTTTGTTATTTATAAAAATGGGTTAAAGTAGGCTGTGTCACATAGCTAGAGATGTCATATATGGTCTGGATTGGTCTGGTATCAACAGAAAATGCTAGCAAAAAATTCTAAAGGGACTAGAGTCAGAATCGTTAACAGTGTTGGTGACGTCTAAAGAGTTTAATGCCTCTAAAAGATTCTTCACACGAAGTTATTACACTCTCTGATGTCTGAGACACTGTTTTACTATAGTTTTAAAGTGGTGGTGCATGCAGTGTGTTCTTAGTACCCAAAGATATTGTATTTGTTCATATGTGCCACTACTTTACTACCGTCAACATTTCATCTAAAACTCAGAAGATGTTGGTGTAGGTTCACTGGTGTTGATTCACTACTGCTGATTTACTAGTGTGGATTCACTGTTGTAGATTCACTGTTGTAGGTTCACTGGTGTAGATTCACTGGTGTTGATTCACTGGTGTTGATTCACTGGTGTTGATTTACTGGTGTAGATTCACTGGTGTTTATTCACTGATGTAGATTGACTGGTGTTGATTCACTGGTGTTGATTGACTGGTGTTGATTCACTGGTGTAGATTGACTGGTGTTAATATACTGGTGTAGATTTACTGGTGTTGATTGACTGGTGTAGGTATACTGATGTTGAGTCAAAGGTGTTAATTCACTGGTGTAGATTCACTAGTGTAGATTCACTGGTGTTGATTCACTGGTGTAGTTTCACTGATGTTGATTCACTGGTGTAGATTTAGTGGTGTTGATTAACTGGTGTAGGTATGCTGGTGTTGATTCACTGGTATAAATCACTGGTGTAGATTTAGTGGTGTTGATTAACTGGTGTAGGTTTACTGGTGTTGATTAACTGGTGTAGATTCACTGGTGTTGATTCACTGGTGTAGATTGACTGGTGTTGATTCACTGGTGTAGATTGACTGGTGTTGATTAACTGGTGTAGGTATACTGGTGTTGATTCACTGGTATAAATCACTGGTGTAGATTCAGTGGTGTTGATTAACTGGTGTAGATTCAGTGGTGTTGATTAACTGGTGTAGGTTTACTGGTGTTGATTAACTGGTGTAGGTTTACTGGTGTTGATTTACTGGTGTAGGTTCGCTGGTGTTAATACATTGGTGTTGATTCACTGGTGGATTTGGATTGTAAATGGCATGAACACAAATAATTACCCCCTTCACATCTTTGTTTATATCCCATCCACTGTATTCTGCAAAATCAAATGAATGATTTATTATATAGGCATACAGCTAAAATTAGCATCAGCTGTCATGATGAATTTGGTCTGTTTATAGATTACTGTCATACATTGTCTAAAACCACGTAATGAAGCCTATTAGAGATTACTACTACTACTACTACAACTCCACGCATTTTGGGGGGAGTGTGTGATGGTTAAGGCATGCGGTTATGCTAATTGGTGGTGTATAAGCTTCCATAACTTGTTAGCTACATTAGCCTATAGCCTCATAGCTCCTATTGACTTGCTGAAATCGATTTTGGTCATTGCTGAATGATGTTTATGGTCACTGCATTCTCCACAGCAGCTATGAAATGGGTGCAGTAGCACTGTGTGGTGATTTGGCTGTGACACATTTTTTTCCTACTGTTATTGGTTTTGCTGGTGTGTAAAGTCTGGTGTTATATAGTGTTTGCAGAAACACAGCTTTGTAGTATGTGTGTGTGTCTGTGTGTTTAGCTCAAGTGTGTTTAAACTGTTCAGTGAAAAACCACCTGTGCAAACACAGAGAAAAACACAACTTGAATGTGATATTTAGGAGCACCACAGTAAGCTGGGCTTACAGTGTAACCTGCACAAAACTACACACAGTCAAACAGGTACAGAAATTCATCACACAAAAAAAGATTGTTGTCATGGTAAAGTGATCACTAATGTGAACACTCTCTCTAAAACTTATATGCCCTCTAATAGTTTCCTAAAGTTATTTTAATTATTGAATGTTATAAATTAATACATTGTTTAAAATGTTTCAGGCATAAAACACGTGGATGTTAATAGGAAAATGTTAATCAATAAAATATGCTAATTAATAATATATATAAGAAAAGATTTACAGATATTTACAGAAATGTAAAAATGATAAATATAGATCTGAAATGCAACTGAAACTGAAATGTTGGAGAGTCCAGCCCTGTACACTTCATATGAGTTGTCTTTGACCTCACAGTGTACCTCTCTGAGGTGTATAATTACAGGTTTAGACAGAAGATAATGAATGAAAATGAAGCTGTTTGCAGCGTAGACACTTTGTAATGACTGTAATCACTTGCAGCATCTGTTTTTACTCACTTAATGCAACGCTTTCAGTCCAGGTCACCTAAAGTGCTTTGGTTAGGTGTGGTTTCTTATTCAGTTTTCACAGTTCTTCTGAGCAGGTCTTGATTTCAGTCTAAGTAAACTATGTCTATGACAGTGCTTTCTGGCTAGTTTTAATATTCAGACCTATGTATTTATGAACAGATGAAACGTCATCCAGAAAAGAACTCACAGGCATACAGGGGAATATAATGTGTTCAAACTTTATATATTTATATAAACTTTTTATACTTTATTCTGCATCAAATGCTTGGCAACATGTCCTTGACAACATGCTTACATTGAGTAAAGGTATGTAATTATGTAAAAAAAAAAAAACATACTTTTTATTGAACTGTCAGATTTTATTTTCTGTCACATTCCTGTTAAACCATAAAATAAGCATTTCACTAAATTGTTAGCCAGTAGACCTTATCTGTCTTCCTTTGATAAAATTTAGCAGTTACTCAAATAATGATGTCAGTACTTGAATACTGGCACCTTGAAGTCCTCAAATTTCCAGATCCTTACTTAGCATAGTTTGTAATAGGGCTGGGCAGTGAATGTAAAATGTAATGTAAACAAATCATTTTTTTCTATCTTTTTCGTTTTGTTTTGTTTTTAATTCTGATAATACTTTTCCCACTCTGTGTGTTCATGTACTTTCCCCTTAAAACCATAGTACCGTATGTAGTCACGTGACTCGCCCCATCCAGTTTACAACATGGAACCAACATGGATGAGAACTCAAATACTGAGCCAACTGAGCAACATGAGCAGCGTATACCAAAGAAAAATACCATGTTCATTCATTAAAATAATTGTTTATTAATTGACATAAAAATTTTCAATGAATTGAGATATTGATTTGAGGTCATATTGCCTAGCCTTAGTTTGTAACAATAGTGCCATCCATTCTAATAATGGTGATTAATATTACTCTGTATCAGTTATTACTTACACTTCTAATTGTTATTAAATAAATATTGACCACATATTGACCATTTTTTCAAGTTTAGGGGTTACATACACATGTGCAGCCAGACAGGAATGTAAGCCTACACCTACTATAGACCACAAAAGCCACTATTTAAAATCCACCAAGCCGATCCACCCTCTAAAACTCACGAGACATCACTGCACAGTCCTGTCACCGTGTGTTACGCCGTCTGTAGTGCATGAGAACTGATGAGAAGGGCTTTAACGTAATTGATTTCAGCCGTGCTCCACTGTGTGACTGTCTCGGTTTGTCTGAGCTGTCAACTATGGGAGGAACATTTCTGAAGAATAGAGAGCTGGTGGGATTTTTTTGACTGGCGGGATTTGGCAACCCCACAGCACAGGTGCTTTACATTAACAGGACGAGATAGCACTGCATGTTCCATCTCCCAGCTCTATGACCTTACGTCAAGAGAGACCTTGTTATTTAGGACTGCAGAGTGTGACGAAAATAAGTCAGTTGTGTGTATTTTAGGAGAACAAATGTGCACTCATTTGCCTGGTTAGTATGTTCTCCTATATTCTACTTACATTTGCCATATTATCGGAAACACCTATCTCATTGGCCACGTGATTAGATACACATGCTTTACACTCACCAGTCACTTTATTAGTACTAAATTGTCTATTTATTAGTAGGACTACTACTAATACTGATTCTGTTTGGGGCCTCCTTGCTCTCAAAACAGCCTCAAATAATCATGGCATGGATTCGACTCAACGTTGGAGACATTCCTTTGAGACTTTCATGCTGTGATTCTCTTCCGTTCTATCAAATCCCAGAGGTGTTGTGTTAGATTCAGATCTGGTGACTTGGACGGCCATGGAAGAACACTAAACACTATTGCCATGTTCATGCCAGCAGTTTGAGATGACTTTTGCTTTGTGACATGATGCATTAACATGCTAAATTTATGAAGATTGTGTACAGACTATATAATCAGAAACATCTACGTTATTAACCTGTACTTATTGACCATATTGTCAGAGAAGTCCACCTAATAGTGATATTTATTGGCCATAATATTAGAAGTGCCTACCATAAATGGGCAGTTTGTAGGCATACGGTTAAAGACTATGGACCATTTTATCACAGTTTATCACCCCCCACCCTCCCAGCACATCAATAAAAAGCATGAACTTCAGATCAATTTAACAGATTTAAACTATTACTGTTCAATCAAATGTTGGATAATTCAGATTGCTTAAAACTTAAATTATAATGAAATTATTTTAAAACCACTTCTGGCAATAATGTGGATGTGAACACTGATGGTAGCTGCAATGTTATCAATTTAGATTTGAATCAGTTAAACTAGTTGATTCAAAAGAATCAATTTACCCCTGAATCTCTGTGAATTCCTTCTTGTTACTTTGTATTGCTGTAGTTTTCTGTAGCCATTTTTTGTCGCCTTTCTCTTGTCAGCTGAAGTTGAGCTCTCTGATTTTTGGTCATTCAGAGCAGATTTGATTATGGCAGTTAATTCCTAGGGAGCTGATTCGGATCTGGACCTCACAGCAGTTGTACATTTTTACAACTGAAAGATTGTATAAGTGGACAACAATCCGCTGATTTTCAATTCAGCAGTGGAGGACATCCTCACTGTGCTTTTGAAGAGTAAGTGTGTGTGTCTCTGTTGGTATGTGTGTTATGGGGATAAAGCTGCAGACCCCTCCAGTGATTCATAGTGCAGGGGTCAAACAGTCAATGTGAAGAGATTAGAGGTCAGAGTGAAGAGTGAGACAGCTGCTCCATCTCAATCTGATTAGAACCCGTTTAGGTCAAAAGTGTACCATCTTAACTTCTTTCTGTTTTTATTATTTCTCTTGTTATGCCCTTACTTGTGCTCTGAGTATATAACAATTCCACATATTTTGGTGACACTTATTTGTGCAAACCTGCATTATAATGTAAAAATATCAACAATTTAATTTGGTTTGTCACCTACCGAAAATAAATTGATATGTTAGGAATCAGCGGTTGAGAAATGATGTGGTAACATGCTGAAGGATGTAATTATGTGCTAAATCATGTACATTCTTGCAAAACATTGTGTTGTCATATTTTGGAGACATCAAGTATTATGGCTCCGTCCCCAGATTCTTCTAATTAGTTCATTCAATTCATTTTAACTTACAAAAGAATTTAAAAGCTTAACCCCTAAAGCCAGTTTAAAAAACAGCTACCCTTGTTATTGAGTAGAAACTGTACTATAGTGAAAGTATGGCATTGTATCACAATCTAACTCAATTAAAAGAGCAGAAACTGTACTATAGTGAAAGTATGGTACTGTATCTCAATCTAACTCAATTAAAAGAGCAGAAACTATACTATAGTGAAAGCAATGCGATGAAATCACAATGTAACTCAATTACTAGAGCAGAAACTGTACTATATTAAAAGTATGGGTACTGTTCTGTGCAATCGGGTATATACTTTGAAGGAAAAAGTAACACTGATGTTACTGATGTTACTCTGATGTTATTTAAACAATTAAATAATGATTGGCACATGAGAAAAAAGACAAATCGAGGAAAGGACAACTCTCCCAAAATAAACACAATTAGCTGAAGCATTTCCTTGCCTGCAAGCTGTTGTTTTGTCTGGTATATAGAGGTAGCAGCAAATGGCTGGCAGTATGGGGATATTTCTTATTAATGCCTCAAATAAAACTTTTAAACTCTTTTCCAATCCAGTGAGTATATCTCACTCCAAAGGCTAATTATTGTCACCCTGAAGAACAGTTCGCTGCCTTCTGTTAGTTTTAGCCAACATTCTCTAAAAAACATCTCTTTCTATTTCTCTCTCTCTAGCTGTTGGTGGCAGATGCCCAGCGCCCCACTCTCTCTCCCTGGCCCCGTCAGTAGTGTGCTGAGTCCAGCGGAGGCTCATGGCTCTGCCCCCGGCCCACCGCCTGCTCCTCCTGCTGCTGCTGCCCGTGGCAGTGTCTTGCTGGGGAAGCACAGGGGTTCCAGAATCACCCTGCCAAAAAACGGAACACCCCCTCATCTCGCACACAGGTGAGCACCTCATTTGCATGTTCATTATATGCTGAGAGACGGTTTTACAAAACAGGATTTATCAAATCTCAAAAAAAGATCATTACAGTCTGATGGAAAGTTGCCAGTAACAAAAAAAATATTTCAGGAAGGTTTGGGTGGTAAAATGTGCAGTTTTGTGTTTTCTATTTGTTATGCAAGTGAAAACATGTGAAGGGCCCATATCCTATACAGTGCGTAAGTGTTTGGACAGCGTTTTGAAAGTTTTTGTAACTTTTCCTTTGTGTATCATCTCAGTGGATTTAGAGGAATCAAGTTGTTTAACATAAATCTTGCATTATCCATTTATGAATTACAGCCATTTTTACATGTCATTTTCACAGGCTCAAAAGTAATTGGACAGCTGACTCATAAGCAGTCTCATGGCCAGGTGCAGCCTTTTTCCTCATTCACCTGATCTCTATGCAATTAAGCAGCTTTTCCCTTACTAAAGACAAACCTGGGGGCAGTAAGGACTCATAAACGAGCAGCAACTGAAGGCGGCTGTAAAGAACTGGCAAAGAATCTGAAGAGAGAAAACTAAGAATTTGCTGATGTCCATAAGTTCCAGGCTCCATACTGTCAATGACAGCAAAAGATTTGCATTCACGTATTAATTAGAATCCATATATTTCTGATTGTTATTTTGTCCAGTTACTTTCAGCCTGTGAAAATGGAGGATCATGTAAATAATGTCAATTCTCAAGTTCCTAAAATTTGCAATATGGTCATCATCCAACATCCTGATCTCACTAACACGCTTGTCGCTAAATGTGATCAAATCCTCACAGCAGTGCTCCTTCAAAATCGAGGTGAAAAGTCTTCCCTGAACAGAATTACAGTTACATTAGAGATAGTTATGTCAATAAAAGCAGGAAAAACATTTTTAATACCCTTGATTTCAGAAGAAACAAAGAATGAGCAGGTGTCTCAATACTTTTGTACATAGTAATACTACATAGCGTAGTGTTTTCCTATGATACAATTACAATGCTCCTGTTCATTGTGTATTCAAAAAGTAGTTTGGGCTAAAACACTCCTTATGAATGAGCGAGGCTAAACTGCTGCAGGCTGAATTGGCAGATATATGTAAATGAGTGTGAATGTTTTTCATGACGTTACAAAAACAATAAATGAAAGGAATGCTGCTTTTTCAGCTTAATTTCAATAATTAGTCGCTTGGCCTGCGGGGTAAATGCAGAGCAGCAGCTCACATAATTATTTGCCAGGCATAATTCTGACAGGCCCATTAAAAAAAATTAAATGCTGAGATAACAAAGCATGAAGCATAAGCTCAGTATCGTGAGCGAAGGCGTTGATTTCGTGTGTGTAACATGATCATTGTTGGCAACCAAGATGACTTGCTAATACATGTTGAAGTCCGCAGACTGTCCAATGTCAAATTACATAACAAGTGGTGATTGGGGTCCAACTCCAAGTTATATTGGAGTCAGTAAAGCAGAATTGATGTGCAGCAGTGTTTGTGAACGTATTTAAAACACAGGAATCACCCCTGGAATCACCCCTGTATTTTAGTCTTAGGATGTAAGGTTAAAATCAGTCAAACTATGCCACTGAGTTGGTGATTGGTGTCCAAGAACTATGTTAAAGTTATTGTAAGTATAAGGTTGTTATGTGTATTCCTCATTAAAGGCCTTATATGTCTGACCCCAGGCATGCTTAGAGGCAGCATCCACATACATTTTTAACCAGTGTGTGTTTGTGTGTGTGGCCAACACAAGTGAGAGACCAAACAGTGTTAACAAACTTTTTCACCAAACTTTTTTTCACCCACAGGCTGAAATATACATCTCTCTCTCTCTCTCTCTCTCTCTCTGTCTCTCTCTCTGTCTCTCTCTCTCTCTCTCTCTCTCTCTCTATCTGTGAATTCATGGGTTGTGTAATCAATGTAAATGCAAAAAGCAGACTCAATAAGTAATTGAACTGCTCTACAGAAAGTGTTAGCCAGAGGGCATCCAGTGTGGCTAATGCACAACAAGGTCAGTTTCAAGGAGCTGCAGCTCTAAATGTATGAAGGCTTTCCTTTTTTTAAACTGGTATGAATTCAGGAACATTAGGTAGAGCCTCTGTGGTCATGTTGCTCCTTAGATTGGACAGAAGGTAAGGGTACAGGAGCAGATCATGGGTACTTTTCCTTAAGGGCACAGTATCATGGCTCTTTCTGAGGGCAAGCACTTTATACACAAGAATAGAGCTCTCTGGAACCCTATGAATCTGTCAGCAGCATGCCCAATCCCAGGTGTGGGGTAGAGGGGTATGAAGGCCCCCCAGCATTGAGCTGTGGAGCTCTGGAAAGATGGTGTGCCATCTAATACATTTGGGATGACTTGGGATGAGTTGAGGATAAGGTGGGGTGGGGATCATCCAGCATCCTGACACTCACATCAGTGCTCCGAAATCTAGTAGAAAGCCTTCCCTGGAGAGTAGAGACAGTTATTCCAACAAAAGCGGCATTAACTACACATATTTAGTCTGTAGCAGTTCAGCCATGCTCATTCATGCTGAAGTGTACATCCAGACTGCTTTTTTAAAAAAGACACAGTTGTAAGCAGCCAATCAGAGCCAAATAGACTATTTACATATAGCAGTATTTAAGGCCTTAACTTAAGCATTAACAGCATTTAACACAGAATAGTGTCTGGGGTTTCACTGTAGCATAATGGACGGAATTGTTTGCATAGACAGAATGTCAAATGTTTGAGATGATGGGACTGTGATGGTCCCCCTTCCCCTGATTTTTCACTAAAATGTTAAAAGATTTTGCATTCACACACAGACACATGCACGCACGCACACACACACACACACACACACACACACACATATTCAGAGAAACCTGTTAACAAGCAGATTATTCATTATGAATGCAGAGTGAACTCAGTGTTAATAGCAGACGTGGCCAGAGACAGCAGAAAATCTGTCAACACGGATCTGTCTCTTTCACACACACACACACACACACACATTTTTTTTTACACACACACACAAAAAACATTTTTGGAGCAGGTAATAATGCAGTAATTTATGTGCCCAGACTGATTGTGTGTTAATGAACGCAAGTCCCCATAGTCACACATACCAACAAATACACATACTGAGCAGCTGTTCTTTTAAAATATCACAACCACACCCAGTACCAGGCCTCACACAAAGCTCCAACTTGACCAACATAATAGTAATCATAATAATAATAATAATAATAATAATAATGTTAAACATATTATTTCTGTTTGGATCACTTCCACAACTCAGCCCTGGATCCTCACATGGAAAAAGGACATTTTTTATACCAAAATATCACTTTAAATGAGTAACCAAAATGGGTTTAACCTGCAGTGTCAGAGAGATTGTTCACATCGGTTGCTTGTATAGACAGTAGTTCCCTTCTTTAAACTCAGGGGGGATTCTGTTGTACCTTTTTCAACCTCAGCTCTAGACAGACTAGCCCAGAAATCTGCTTTGCTTGGCCCGAGGCCTGATAGAAACACTTTGCTCTTCCTTTAAATTGGCTTGTATAGTCGAGGCTGTAGTCTCTGTTGTGCAGAATTTGAACCAGCCTGTGTGAAAAATCAATAAAGGGAATATGAGTCATCGGAATGCCTGTGTAGGTCTCTCTCTCACACTCACACACACATGGTCCGTCCCTGAACAGCGCTCCTCTTTTCTCCTCCTTGAAGTGATAGAGTGGCATGTTTCTCAATGGGCCACATAATCCGTATCCACATGGGACCAAAGGGCTGGAAGGACACTAGCCACAGCTTATTCTCCTCAGAGAAAAAAAATATGCCCAGTCTGTCTAGAGTCTGAGAACGCCATGCCTTCTTTGGGGAATTTCAAAATACTGTTTGATTTTCACTGTTACTTTTTAATTAAGTATGAAAATCTGTTTTCTGTCAACATAAAGCAGCTGAGTGCTAATCCTTTGGGTATATTTAGCTTCAGCACTCAGCTTCATTTTTATTAAGACCAGGTTTGCCTGATCCAAGACTGCAATATAACCTTACTGATGAAAACAGTAAGTATCCATCAGAAAAGCAGAGATCAGCACTGAGACAGAGACCTTGCCAAAAGGCCTGCAGTGACTAGAGTCAGTAGTTTGAAGACGCCAAGGTTTGAAATGTATGACAAATACTAAAGAGCGCTTTTGGGTTTGGGTAACAAAAACATCACTTAACTCCCTCTAGGTGCTTGTTTATACAGTTATTTAAATAATTCAAAGTAGATACTGAACAGTCCATTATAGGTACTGAACCATTCATAGTAGATACTGAATAATTCATTATATGTACTGAACCATTCATAATAGATACTGAATAATTCATTATAGGTACTGAACCATTCATAGTAGATACTGAACAATTCACAGGAGATACTGAATTATCCATTATGTATACTGGATAGTTCATAGCTATTGGACAATTCATATTAGATACTGAACAATTCACAGCAGTTACTGAATAATTCAAAGCAAGCACTGAATAATTCACTGTAGATACTTTTCTATCTGTGATTGTAATTGCAGAATACTTCATTGTAGCTACAATAATAATACAGTCATCTTCTGATAAACAAACAATATGTCTGCAGTCGATTTAAAGTTTATGTGTTATTAGTGAAAAGGAAAATACACTTTTGATAAGCGTTAAATGTAAATATAACAAAAGCATTAATTGAAAAGTAAAAGTCAAAAATCAAACAATAGCTGGAAAATGTCACAAAAAGACAAGTGTTTCTGAACTGTTGATGTGCACAATATTTTCTCCTTAAGTCCCTTCTGTTCTGTATAGCTGCTAGGATCGTTTTCATTGGACTGGCGATTTGAGTTGCATCAGGGAGTCACCTTGTGCTGCTCATGACAGGGTTACCGGTAAAAAATAAAACTAGCAGTGATTTTGATTGACACTGCAGTCTCAAGATATCGTGGCGTAGTGGTGTTGATATCTAGCTTTTTCTTGGGTTTGTGTGAAGGAGAGAAAGAAAAAATTCTTTTGTTGTAGATGACAAGGTTAGAAACCAGATGGCCCGTTCCTTCCTCACTTTACACACCCCTGACCTTCAGGACCAGCCTGCACAGACTTGTCATTCAAAGTCCTCTCTGCAAAGTTTTAACAGGAGAATAAACTGTCTGGAATGTCTTACCTGCATTTCATAGCCACGTAGTTTTGCTATTATCATAAACCGAAATGTTTATGAATGTTACTTGAAACCGGTAAGCCTATAGTCAATCAGCCAGCACATGTTGGTAACCTGAAGTTTGACGTGTGATTTTGTCAATGTGGTCAAAACGTAATGGAAACAGTTGATTAGCATTAAGCTATCTGCATGTGTAAATCATTACATAGTCAAACTGTTAAAGTTAAATAATCTCAAATTATAAAAAAAAAAAAAGAAAGAAAGAAAAAATCCACATGGAACTTAAAAAGGTGCCACTCATCTTATTGTAATGAGCTATATTAAAACCAGAGCCAGACCATAAATTCATAGTATGTGACATGAACTCCCAACTGAAATTTTTACTTCTGGCGCAACAGCAGTATGTCTGTATGAATATATTGGTGGATGTGGATGGTATAGGTGGGTATATTAATGGTATGAGTGGGCATAAATGGTATTAGTGGGATGGATGGTATAAGTAGTATTGGATGGGTATAGATTTACATTTAAATTTAAGGCATTTAGCAGACGCTCTTATCCAGAGCGACTTACAAAAGTGCTTTGCTATTTACCCAAGAAAAACCTTAGCTAGTCAGAATAGACTAATAGTTCAAAGATACCTTTAAGCTTTAAGCATTACTAAGCAGAAGTCAATAAGGTGACCATAGTACTCTTCTATTCGTCCAAGTATTCTCTGAAGAGGTGGGTCTTCAGTCTGTGTTTGAAGACAGCGAGCGACTCGGCCGTTCGGACACCCAGGAGAAGTTCGTTCCACCACTTTGGTGCCAGGACAGAAAAGAGCCTGGACGCTCAGGTGCGGATCGGCTTTTGACCATTGCCATCAAGTATGGAGGGGCTGGTCCGTTCTTGGCTTTGTAGGCCAGCATCAGGGTTGTGAATCTGATTCGGGCAGCTACAGAGAACGCAGCAGTGGAGTGACATGGCTGAATTTAGGGACATTGAAGACGACCCGTGCCGCTGCATTCTGGATGAGTTGCAGGGGCCTGATGGTGCACAGAGGGAGACCAGCCAGAGGAGAGTTGCAGTAGTCAAGTCTGGAAGTGACAAGAGACTGAACAAGCACCTGGGCGGCCTCTCTAGAGAGGAAGGGTCGAATTCTCTGGATGTTGTACAGGACGAATCTGCAGGAGCGAGCTACGTTTGCAACATGACTTGAGAATGATAACTGATCATCCATGAGTTATCATCAGTTATCATATAGATGGTATGAGGGGGCATAAATGATATTAGTGGTATCGATGGTATAAGTAGAATTGGATGGGTATAGATGGGCATGGATGGTATTAGTGGTAGAGATGTTATAAGTAGTATTGGATGGGTGTAGATGGTATAGGTGGGCATGGATGGTATTAGTGGTATTGGATGGGTATAGATGGTATGAGGGGGCATAAATGATATTAGTGGTATGAATAGTATAAGTAGAATTAGATGAGTGTAGATGGTATAGGTGGGCATGGATGGTATTAGTGGTATTGGATGTGTATAGGTGGGCATGTATGTGTGTGAATGATATGGATGGTGTAAATGGTATTGGAGGGATATGGATGGTATAATGTGGATATATATGATTATGGATGGTATAGGTGGGTATGGGTGGGTGTTGATGTGATGGTATAGGTAGTATTAGGAGGGTATGAATGAGTATAGATGGTGTAGGTGGTTATGGGTGGTATAGAGCATGTGGTATTGGATAAGTATAGGTAAGTATAGATGGTATAGGTGGTATTTGATGGTTATGGATGGGATAGGTGGTATTGGATGGTATAGATGGTATAGGTGGGCATGGATGTGTGTGAATGGTATGGATGGTGTCAGTGGGTATGGGTGGGTGTTGATGTTATAGGTGAGTAAAGATGGTATATATGATGTAGGTGGCCATTGATGGTGTACAGTATGTAGTATTGGATAAGTATAGGTAAGTACATATGGTATAGGTGGTATTTGATGGGAATGGATGGCATAAGTGGTATTGGATGTGTATAGATGTTATAGATGGGTATGGGTGTGTGTGAATGGTATAGGTGGTACTGGATGGGTATGGATAGTATGGCAACATGGTAGTGTGGCATTACTAGTTCATATATACAGGGTCTTAAATACAGTAGAGTGTACAATGTTAGAGAGAATCTAAATTGCTAATTAAAAGTTTTAATTTACTATTTGACTTCTCCATAACTGAGAATTCTGACTCATCCCCCAAAAAGTACAGAGCTAACAACAGAAGCAAACCACATAAGGAAGGCTATTGCTAGATTTATAAGCTAATGCTAAACTAAAGAAATAGACTAATGGCTCTGGAATGATCAACTCCAAATTTTGGAGAAATTTGAATAAATTAAATTATTTTCTTGGCCAAAATTTTTCCTTTTCTTTTTTTAACACTTTCAGCATCAAAGTTTCACAGTCTGTCCTCTACTGTTGAAATGAATGATCACTGCCGCTGTAAAAGTTGTGGTATTTCAGGCACAGGCTTGTTTGTTGAAACCTAATAAAGAAGGCAGACTGCTGCTGTTGTCATTGATGACTGCTCTGTTCATTATAAAGACGTGTAGTGAACCGAGGAAGAACCAAATTGCCATATCAGATTCACTGCAGCAATCAGTAACATTGGCATCTGCGAAAGCCGGGCACTTTAATTGGCCCTTTGGGGAAAGCTTTTAAGGCTTCTTTAAATACACTGCGGCTACATGTAATCCTAAGTGTTTGTCATAGTCTATTTGCGTCTGCAGCAACTCAACATGTGTTTTATGCCCAGCACACGCTAACTCCACCAGAATACGGTGTATTTTCAGTTGTGTTTTGTCTGCCGTTTGTCTGTAGACAGTCTGAGATAATATGTAGTGTTTTAGCAGTTTTGTGTTTTTTTTTATAGACTAAAATAAGCTATTAGGTCAGCTTTTTTCCTACAACAAAGTACCTACTCTATTTAAATTTCCCCTAACACTGAATTATTTTATTATACACTTGTTTATAGCTTTGAAGCGGCTGATTTATTGGCCTGCCTCAGGCTCTCCTCCCTCTGTAATATATTCAAAGTGAATTTACACTCAGATAAAAGGGCAAACACGCGAGGCGAGAAATGTAAAGCTTCTGGTTTGACTCTGCTAAAGCGCGCCAGATTTTATCCCACTCTAAAACTAAGCAAGTGCAGGATACTGATGTCCAGGTAACAGCATTTGATACCCAGCAGATCTCCAGGGGAGCTGACTGTGGACTGGAGTAAGTAAAGTTTTTGACATGCTGAAACCTCAAACTGTTTAAATTGCTTCCATATTGAGCTCGGGCTCATGGACAACAGAATTCTTGTTTTATGCCTCACGACCTTCGTACGGTGACGTGGCCAGAATTTTACTTTAGTCCTGGGCAGCTAGCAAGTATTTTGTCGCCGGGAGGAAACTAAGATCGTATTGGCCCCAGTGCAGAATTACTTCCCAAGAGCCCTTATCGTGCAACATTCATATTCTGATGAAGCACATATGTTAGCATGTTATTTCAATGGAATCATTTTTGATCTTTTAAGAAACATTATAATGATGTTATAAATGTATGTCTAAATATGTTAGAAATTATAAGTATATCACACTCCTAGTGAATGATCTATACATATCCACATTCCATTGAATGATCAGTGCTAGTAAAAAGGGTGAGGTTAATAGACATCATGTGTAGTGTCTACGTTATTAAAACATTGTTAAAATGAAAAGAAACAAATAAATAAACTAAGAAATTAAAATTTTCTGTAAGAGTAGAGTACAGTTTTGTTTATATATGATGGCCACAATTGACATTTGTCCACAAATCCCAGCTACCACCATCTAGTGCAATTCTAGTGTAATGTGCACTTTTTTGGAATATAAAGAAGTTCAGGTTTAAGGTAACAATATGATTATGAGTTACAAGTCAGAGAATGATGTTTTATGGCAAAAAAGTAGTTATAGTTTGTGACCTTAGAGATTAAGTGATTAAGTGCACACCATAGATTGTAACAGCATCACATGTGAAGGTCTGAGATATCTGTTGGCTTAAGTCAATTTAATTAAACTTTATTGTCATTATACTAATACAGGGTTGTACAGGTTAACAAAACACTGTTAGGTCACTGTTAAGTCCCCAGTGTAGAACTGGTGGGGCATGATACATAACAGGGTGCATAGACAATAAGTTCAAAGATAATGAACACAATAAATACAAAAATATACATGTGTGCACATGTAAATGCACAGAGTATTTGTATCTGGTGGTTCTGGCTCTGATGTTCCTGTACCTCTTTTCAGATGGCCTTGAAACAGGAAGTGGCTTGGGTGAGCTTTCCTCCAACATCTCCTGTTGCACATGTCTAGTATGAGTGGGAGGGCCGCTGCAGTGATGCACTGGGCAATTTTCACTGCTCTCTGCAGGGTCTTGTGTTCAGCAGCAGTGTTGCTGTCGTACCAGACTGCTGGTCAGGATGCTGGTCTCTGCAGTGGACCTTTAGAAGTTGCAGAGGAGCTGTTGTGGTAGGTTGACTCTCCTCAGCTGTCAGAGGAAGCAGAGGCGTTGCTAGGCTTTCCTGACGATGTGAAGCTGCTCACTCTCTCCACCGCTGTCTCCTCAATGCTCAGTGGCGTGTGCACTCTGCTCACCCTCCTAAGGTCAACAATCAGCTCCTTGGTTTTGCTGACGTTGAGGAAGAGGTTGTAGTCAGTGCACTACTCTGCACGGAGCTTCATGTCTTCCCTGTATGGTCCCTCATCATTGTTTCTGATGTTGCCTATTATTGTTGTGTCGTCTGCAAACTTGATGATGGTGTTGGAGCTATGTTTTGCAATGCAGCTGTTGGTGTATAGAGTGTAGATCATGGGTGAGAGGATGTAGCCTTGTGGGCATACTGTGCTGATTGTGAGGGTGTGTGTGTGTGGGGGGGGCTGTGGTCTGCCGGGCAAGGAAGTCCATGATCCAGTGTGTGACTTTTTCCAAGAGTGTTAAGTTTGGAGATCTGTCTGGACAGGATGATGATGTTAAAGGCAGAGCTTAGGTCAACAACCACGTTCTAACAGAGGTGTTAGTCCCCTCTAGGAGGTTAAGAGCAGTGTGCATTGCATTCTTGTAGTCGTGTTGAATGTAGGAGTAATGGACAGCGTGAGGACCTGAGCCACTTTCACAAGGGCCAGTTCATTACAGCCAGAAGGTGTCTACTAAACAGTAAGGCTAGGGGGGAGGGCTCCTGATCAGCAGTGGCGAGTACCTACCGACAGTGGGTACATGATGTGGGTGAGGGTACCCAAGTCTCGTTAATATTATTTAGTCTGGGCCGAACCGACAGATATGTGCTACAGGGATACAAAAATGTTTAATGATGGTTACTGGAGGAATGTGCCACAGCACACAATACAGCGCTGCATATGGGGCTGCATATCCGCAGCCAGAGTGTCCATGCTGATCCCTGTCCACCTTTGAAAGTGTCTACAATAGACACGCAAATGTCAGAACTAGACCTCGGAGAAGTGGAAAAAGGTATCCTGGTCCGATAATTTCCTTATTCTTTTACTTTACAGGTTCAGACTACAGTGGCTTCACCTCTTCTTGGTGTCAAATACCACAAAACACCTTGTTGGGTCTTGTAGAGGGAGCTATTTTGACTGTGCATGGAGAAACAACTGTATATTAGGTAGGTGGTCATAATGTTTTGTACAAGTATCATCTTGTACAAGTATGACCACATGCTAGAACGTACTTTAACATACATCCCTGCCCATGCTGTAAACCCAATGTCCATTTGAGGAGGGGGTATAGCAGCTTCCCCGATTAGGGAAAGAATCCTACAGTGCAACAGGGACACATGCAGCTAATCGGTTAATTTACCCACAGTTAAAATCAGAAATACTGTGACTTCAGGCACTGTGTGCTGTCCTCCGCTTCTCTCAGATGGTGGAAAAATATGAAATATGAAAGAGCTGCAGTGTCAGGTGCTTTGCCGTTAGCATGCCTTCGTAGTGCCGGCCTTCGTAGTGCCGGCCACCATATTACTGTCCATCTGCCTCAAAATGAGTTGAGAGGAGCCAAAAGCATGGCCATGTGTGAAGCAGGCATTTCCAGACTGGCTTTAAAAGGGTCTGGCAGATTCAGCTTGGCTGAACTATTCTGAATGGGCACCTACACTCTTTCACACCAGTTCACACCAAAAACTGCTAAAACACCCAGTTGTAAGTCTGTCATTAAGACTTAAAAAGAGCAGAATGTTTCAATGAGCCAGTGAGAGCCATTGATCCTGTTTACACCTGGGGTTTAATATGACTGGTATCCCATGCAAAATGTGCAACTATTTAAGCTAGCTTGCTCAACATGAAGGACAGCAAAAGAGGCTGCTAAATTAAAGTCAGCAGAGAAACTCTGGAAGGAGCAGCAATATCCCTGTTGCCCCTGGTGGCAGTCCAGGGAGTGTGGTCTACCCCATATGTAGAATAGCTGGAGGAGGTGACGCCAATTTCCTGGGAGATTGGTTTTCTTGTCAAATGTGGCCTGAAAGACGGATACACTTAGAGATCCCGTCTACACCTGGTCATTTCGTGTGTCTTGAGTATCATTATCTGGATGAAGCTTATTTACATAATAGATTTAAATCTGATTTAAACACATTTAAGTGGTCTGAAGCTTTCTCAGCTGTGTCTCTTGATAGTTATCCTAAATTCCTGTCATCAACTTCACTTTGTCGGAGTTGGAACGTTCTTTAAAAGTCTTAGAAGAGTATTCAGGGCCAAGCATAGAGTCATTTACGCAAAAGACAGATTGTAAATCCAGATGAAGCGGATCCATATTCACTTAAAAGTTGCATTCTCACTGAACTGAAGCTCGTCCCGTAGGGGAAAGAGAGATTTACAGTGAAGAAGTGAAGTCACTGATGTTGTGGGTCTTCTGGGATAGCTGCTGAAGTTTGGATGCATTACACGCCTTTTCTTAGAGTGAAAAACAGCCCCTAGAGGAGTATCAACAATAAGTAAAGTCTCTTCTCGTTCCCCGCATCTGAAATACACTGCTATTATCAGAAGAAAGATCTCTTAATTAATTCTCTAAATAGAATTAATGATTTACCCTGTTATTGTTTTAGTTTGCTCTTGATGGTGTGTTTTATCTTTTAGCCTTTCTTGCTGAAAACTATAGTAGTATTTATAGCTCTGAGATCCTAGAGACATGTTGATTGTGAGGAAATTTTAAAGTAAGATTTGGATCAACCTATATAACTAATGCGCAGCAGGACAATGGAATGTAGCCTCCACATTTAATCCAACTGTGGCCGTGAACACACACGTTGCATGCACCTCAGCACCCAGGGAGTAGTTGGGGCTCAAGGACATCTCAGCGCTCTCCTTTTACTCCCCCACCCTCATTTCCTGCTTGTCTGGGACATTTTTTTCTGGTCCCAACCCCGCTTTTCTAACCTTTAGGCCACAGCTTCCCCCAGTCAGTCCATAACAATTTGAATAGTGACACAATTTTGGAAATGGCAGTATTAGAAACCTTTCAGTGTAAAGCTTCTCCTTACACTTTAGGATACAAAACAAACATATATATTCACCTCACTGCCCTGAATGAATTTAATTGAGATGGCAATTTAACTCATTAGCTGAAACTGAGGATAGAGCTGGAGAACACTGAAAAGGGCATTTTCCACTATAAAAAACAACTACTAAAGTAAATAACAGCAGAAACATCAAGGAAAGCTACCAGGTGTGTATGTGTGTCACCAGATTCACTCTACTCAATTCTACATCGGAATTAGAACCAATCATGGTGGAAATGACAGCTGAGATTTACTGAGACTGTTAATATTGGAGTGAAACACATAGTCATAAATGGCAATTAAGTTTAATCAGAGGGTTTCCCTCTCCGTCACCTCTTTCTCCATTAATGTGCCCTAATCGATTTCTCTTCTCTGTATCCCCTCTCTGTGTCTTTCCGATGACACTGAGCTACTGGTATAAGAAGCAAGACAATGCATCATACTGTGCTATCTGACAAATTCAAATAGCATATAATACATAGTGTATGCCTAAAAGTTTGGACCCACTGTTTTAAATAGTGTAAAACCACGTTGGTGTTCAAAATTATTCTAACCGAATTGTCCAGTGCAGATTTTCAGGTTTCAAGTAATAAGTAATAAGCTGCACAACACCAATGATGAAGTTCAAATAAAATATTTTTTGTAAATGACTAGTCAGGTAACTTGACAAAAATGACTTAAATATGTAGTGTATTTTTTTAATATTTAAGGTCCCAAAATATTTTAACAGAACATCTGAACATATAAACACATGTTGTCTAGTTTGAAATATTTAAATATACATTGCATGAGTTATATAGAAATGTATATAAAGTATGTATAAAAAGTATGAAAAAAAATATGAATATGTAAATCATTTTGTATGTACAGTTAAATTCAAACAGATAAGGCAGTACCTAAAAACCCACAACAAAGAAGGTGGAGAAGTGTGAAATTAGTCTAGCCAGAAGCTGTAGCATATCAGCGATCACACAGCTCAGCAGCAGTTAGACAGCTGTGATGATGTGTTTACGCCTTTTAGGCCTCAGTCCGAGGCTCTGATACCAAGGCCAAGGGTTAATACACCACAGGGCATAGAGAGGGATGCGCACACATAAACACACACACCATGTGATCTGACATGCTTCATCTCTTCTGTTGCAGAAATTGAGCCATGGATCCGTCGCTTCAGAGCAGAGGGTACGGTGGATTATTCGCAGCTGACCTTTGACCCTGGGCAGAACGAGCTGATTGTGGGCGCAAGGTAATGGACTCAAACTGACCTACCATGTGAAATTTCAGTTAAGGGTCAGCATGGCTCTGTTTTGTCCTGAAATTAGTCAATTTTTGTATATATATAGGGTCATGTATATATATAGACAGGGTCATGGGCACCTAAGTCTAATTGATGTGATCCATGGAGGCCCCACCTTACAACTTAGAGGACTTAAATGCTAATGTTTTGGTATGAGATACTAGAGGACACTTTCAGAGGTCCGGTGGAGTCCATGCCTCAAATGGTCAGATCTGTTGTTGAACAGTGACCACGGTCTCCAGTCTTCATTACCACCATTCAACGAGAGCAGCAGTGGCTGCATGGGCTCCCCAGTGACTGTATAGATCATATATGTTATGTTAATAGTCAAGGGTTTAGCTCCATGAATGCAGCCTCTTACTTTTGTGAGTGCTGTCCAGAACAGTCAGTCGAAGGTGCTGAAGGTGTCACTTTAAAAGCTGTTTAATAGCTGTGTTTGAACGAGAAGACCTACAATCACAGATACTGTCAGAGCCACATACAGCGGAGCATGAGCAGCTGGGTTTCAGCCCAAACAACTACAGACAAGTCGAATGGTCAAACACACTGTGTTAACTGTATGTATGTAAATCCACGTTAATTAGCATATTTAATTACATACACTCTGCAATATGGACTGCACTTCCTTCTGTGTAAATATCACAGTGGTACAGTTACCTACAGCTACTCTAATACTGGCACATAATAAAGGTCTCTCTTTACCTTCACTATTAAGGGTGGGATACATCCTGTCACTTGGTGAAGGCTCACGGGAAACGTTCATACATTGAAAATGAAACTGTACAAAAATGTAGGACCACTATTAGTCTGTCTGTGTCCATCTTTAATTAAGCAGTGTGATGATTTCCACATAGGCTTCTATATCGTCCTGTCCTCATTTTCCACACCGCAAAAGAAAAAAAAAAAAGCGAGAGACGAAAATCTGTTGGCAGCTGGGAAAGTCTCCAAGCAATTATTTAGTGACAACTGCAGGTTTCAGATGAAGGACCGTTAGCAGGCCATTCACCCATGGAGCTGGGGCCAGAAGAATAATTACTTTTCTCTCTGGCAAATAGGAGTCGTCTTTCATTTTAGAAGAAAATTCAACATATTTAGTGTAGGTTTCTCCTTCAGGTTATGATAAACACATACCAAAGTGATGGCTAAGGCTATGCTGTACATTCAATTTAGCTTATGAAAGTAGAGCGTTCTCACTATACAGGTTTTTACAAGTCAGATACCTTTGGCTGTTCTGTCAGAAGGCAGGTAAACCCAAAGTCAAGCCGTCCCAGGTGACCAGATGAATATGCCCATATATATTTGTAACAGTTTCAATATCAGTGCTGCACAAAATGCTTATTTTGTGGTTGATAAATAACAACTGATAATGCTTGACTGAAGGGAAGCACGGATACAGCTAAATGAAGCCTTTCAGGAGAATGGACATTGATCTACATTGTCATAAAAGTTGTATTTGTCAATTTTGATGCCTTTGCACATCAACAAGTGTTTTGACAATTGACGTTGATCGGAACAAGTGATCTTGTAGGTTTACATCAGTTGTCCTGAAAGAACAGTAAAAATATTTTAAAATATGGCCAGGTTTCCGAGTGGGGCGGTGATCTATATGTTCTGTGGCTCTGTTTTGTCCTGAAATTAGTAAATTTTCTATATATATCTCAAATGACGTATTGTTGCTGTAGTGATAAAGTCCACACCAAGCAGCCATAACATTAGGACCATCATAACATTAGGACAGGTGAAGTTAAAAACATGGATTATCTTCATCTACAGTGCCATTTGTCAAGGGGAGGTTATATTAGGCAGCAAGTGAAGTTCTTGAAGCAGGAAAAATGGTCAAGCATAAGAATCTGAGCCACTTTGACAAGAGCCAGTCTTGTGGGCTCCTCCCACTATGCAGTGGACAATAACGGACAACCAGTGAACTGGCGACAGGGTCATGGGCACCTAAGTCTAATTGATGTGATTCATGGAGGCCCCACCTCACAACTTACAGGACGTTGTCTCGAAAGAACAGTAAAAATATTTTAAAAATATGGCCAGGTTCCCGGGTGGGGCGGTGATCTATATGTTGTCCCTATTGGGAGATCATGAGTTTGATCCCCAGTTTATTAATCTCCAGATGGTCCTCTTCCACTCTTTCACCATAGATGCCTGTAATTCAATTAACAGTTAGTGCTCTCCTCCAAGCGTGTTGAGCTCCAGTGCCATTGTGTTAGTGGATGGGACATGTGTCTCAGAGGAAGAGCATGCTAGCCTTCGTGTGATAAGGAAAGAGCTACATAATGACTCTTTTTTTTAACATGAGTTTAAATATTATAATACTTGATGAGAAATAGCGATGTTATTAAGACTGCCCAATGTTCATAAAACTAAATAAATGTTAATTTTCCTTTTTGTGATTGTAGTTTTCACCTGGTTGGATGTATGTAATGCATTCTTAATTAAAGGGTTGTTTGATAAGGGTTGTAATAAAACCACCTTTGAGAAAGAGATGTGTGACTGTGTAGAACAGAACAAAGGTATAATGCAAAGGTTCTATACCAGTTGAAGGGTTCTTCTTAGAACATTAACGTTATGTGGAGCACATTGTATTGCATGTACATCCATTATGAAAAGAACCACATATTGGGGACCAAAAGTGGTTGTTCTATGGCATTGCACAAAGATTCTATGCTATTTACAAAACAAAAAAAGGATCTAAGTGAACCAGATTTGGTTCTTTTATGGCATTCTAAGAATCCATTCGGGCACCTTCAATTCTTGGAGTATACTGTGTATTTTTTTAAAATACTGTAATACAGATAATTTCATCAGTACTGCCCCGGTGAGTAGAAGAGGCACAGGACATTTCTGTTGAGCAGTCCTCATCCTCCTCAGGATGTTGAGTTGTTTACATATACTTGATTCAGAGTGTTCACTCTGACTTCATCACCAGAGTGCCATGTCCTTGAAGTTTGTCTTTTTAAAGGAGCTCATGTTGCAGTCCGGTCTGTAATAGCTCTCACACGGCTCAGAAAATACAGCTTTAAAGTCAGGCTGGAAGCTCTTTGGTCTTTTTTCTCCCATCACAACAAGCACTTGAGCTGTGATTATTTTTCTAAAACAGGATGGCACATTCACTCAAAGACTTCTCACAACTCAGTCCGTCAGCAGAACTCTCCCGAAGAGTTCTTACCTCGACAGCTTCCAGAACTAGATGGCCTTGGAAGAAGTGAAGAAAACTACACAAACACAAGAAGGGACTGAAGTCGTGCAGATTTGAAAATGCACTTCAATTTTACACCACTGACTGCATGAAGCAAACAGGCTGTGTTTGAAAGATTGGAAGATCTAGATATTGCAGTCACCTTTTTTGGTAGCATGTATTTTGATGATTCTTTCTTTTGAGGTTAATCTTGTGCTTGACAATGCACACAGTTTACTGGTGCTTGCATTTGGTTGTGGCTGAGCAGATTATTTTGAGTTGCAGTAACCAGAACTGTGTTTTAGGCTGTTACCTACCTGACTCATTAGGGGGCGTTAGTAATTACAGGAGAACAACAAGGCTTAAGTGCTGTTGGATTAAGCTTCTAAAAGCAATAGAAGTACTGAGCCCAGTGAGAGAACGTGAAGCAATAGATTTGCTGTTATCAACAGCTGACATTCCCTGTACAGGGTTTATTGGCTTAGTTTCTTTCTAATTAGCTTATATGATGAATGGACGAATAGAGGATGTTGTATTGCCAATAGAATAGGACTCTCTGGAGCAGATAAACATGAACCTACTTGCTAATGTCAGGCATGTATAAAGTGGTATTTAGCCCCCCCAACAGCCGTGGAGCAGTGGAACTGCATTCTCTGTGAGTAAAAGCTAGCTAGTGTGCAAAAGCTAACTAGCAAGCAAAAGCTAACTTAACCCACCAAAGCTAACTTAGCCTGCAAATATCATGTTATAATAATTGATACAGTGGAAATAATGGTCAGGCTTGCACTTATTGCTGTCTCGGTGACTTGTGTGTGGTTGGCTTACCCTACACTATTAAGAAAGGCGTTCTTCAAGGATTATTTAGTAAAGGCAATGGTCTCATGTTGAACCATGACAGAAAAGTGCAATACATAATATTATAATGGTTACACATAATTGATAAATATAATATTTTAGCACTATATAGCCTAATTTTTGCTTACAGTGTGCTGTCCTATTTCTTAACCGGGTGCTAACTGAAGTCCACAGTTTCACCAGAATCTTTGTTACTAATTTAAGCATGTATAGATTTGAATAGGAGGCAAATTAAGTAAATACAAAGCTGGATAAAGACACTACTTTCTTATATGTAATGACTTAATTTGGCTGCAGCAGTAAAATCTATACGGAGAACAAAAAGCAACAAATATTTCTTAATTTGAATTTGAACAAAGGGAGAAATGCAAGCCAGCTCTACTGCAGCTAAAATGCCCGGCAGTGCTGCAGGCTTTGGCTCAGATAGAGAATCGATGGCGCTCAGAGTGAACAGTGAAGGGGAAGTCTCTGGTCATGTATGGTCGCTGCTCTGTGATCGCTTTAGTTTGACTGCTGGTCCCCAGGGCGGATAGGTTTTCCTGCCCAAGCTTCAGAGCATGCCACTTGCTCTCGGGCCTAATGGTGTGTGTGGACGGGCTCCAGCCGAGCAGACTCTGATGTTCATCAAGGTCAGGGAACATTGAGGCTGCTCATAAATCCACACAGTGGCTTAGACTCCAGGGCAAAGCTAGTAGACACAGGAGACTCGGCGTTATTAGTCCAGATTACAGTTAACAAACATTGCAAGGTGCATAAATTCAGCAGCCTTTACAATGAAAGTGTTTTTAGGCCTATTTTGCCTTTATGTTCTTTTTTGTGCAGGTTTTGTCCCTGGTTTCATATCACTACTGTCATTACAGCGTATGCACTTTCATCATCTTTGATAACGAGGCATAAAAATATAAAAATAGAATTTAATGGAGTTTAAAGCTTTGATAACACTGTATTTGAAGACTACCTGCTGTATTTATAAACAGAAAATGTCATTATTTACAAGATGACTTAAAATTATATTTTATGAAGTAAATGGCTTTCTAAGCCCTTAAACTAAAGAGTAATACTGCAGACCTACAGAAGAGCTTTATAACACATGTTTAGCATTGACAGAATTAGCCAATTCCTCATCATTTCATTAAATAAAATAAAATAAACATGCTAAAAGGGTTATTTGCACAAACCAAAAAATAACTACTTTTTTCTTAAGAAAACCTTATTATTATTAATAGGAACTAGTAGTGATTCTTCAGTGGCATCACTCAGTAAGAGGTTCTTATTCTCCCTTTCTGAGATATTGTTTAAAGTACATATCTGGAACAACCCTCAGAGCTTCTTTGCTTTCATTTTTCTTTACTTTGTAAAAGTGTTATATAGCACTGCTGAAGCACTGGAGGCAGTGTGTTGTGCTGAGGATCTCTGTCATGTTCAGTTGTTTAAATGTCTGATCCCACAGGCGTTACCCTCTCTGTTTTGATTGATGTCTGTTTAATATGACTCTCTGTTTGAGGAGTAGAGGGCTCTAAGAGTCACGCACAGTTTACTTTCCCGACCCACTGTTCGTATAAATTAAACAGGCATATAACTTAATGATTATTGCTGTTCATAAAAGGACATATGCTGGCGTTAAGGAGCAAGTAGCAGAACACAGGTCTGTTCTCCGAACTATAACCACAGAGATGTTATAGTGTACAGACCAAGCTAATATATTTATAAAGTTGTCCAAGATAATCTTTTATAGATCTTTCATACAGTCTTTAATGAGTCTGGGTGACTGTGATGTGATTATAAGACTTCAATATGTGTTGCTGTACTTCTGCTGTACTTCTGCTGTAATCTAAATAAAACCACTGCTGTTATTAAAGAACCAACACTTATACCACAATACTACATTCATGAAGTATTCATACCTCCGCACTGTGTTATCAGTTCAGTGATAACCAGGTACACTCTTTTCTGCAGGCCCACTAATTCTCATTCTGCTGGTGGACTAGAAACTGGCTGGTTGAGTATGTGTTTACTGGTGGAAATCTGGTTCCAGCTGAGCTGTGGTATGTGCATGTCCATGCTGCACACAGTTAAATAGATCAGCATGTAGAATTGATCAGCTCTTTCTGAGAGCTACCATGTTTTATCGCTGTATAAAAGATGTACAATGCTTTTGTTCTTGTTGGGTGCGCTGTGTTTTTTTCCCAAGTGAGTGTTTGGTCATTTAAAGTGATCAGTAAGCGTTTTTTTCACATAGAACATCACGTCATCACATAAATATTTGCAGACAGTTGTATATTTGTCTGCTCAGGCTACAGCAGTTTAGCTCTGGCCATTCACATCATTGAGGAACCTCAGAGGAGAGAATTATAAGAACAAATATTTTAGTTTTTTTTTTACAATCTTTAAATATGTTACTCAGTGCATATATGTGTGTGTTATGAAGTCTCAGTGTAAGTACCCTTTAAATAAGGTGTTAACTGTAAAATCTGTTGTGCTTCTGTACCCTTTTTGTGATGTTCGAACACAGTACTGTAGTCTTCAGATTTAAGCTGGTAAAATATGATGTTAAGTGTAGTTACTTACCGCACAGTTTACAGCTATTTACTATGCTCTCAGACAGATGCAAAGCTGCCAATACATTAGTTCTGTAGAGAATGAGTAAATGTGCTGAAAGCCTGGGTTAGAGTGGTATTGATGGCTGATGGGCTCAGGGAGGTTGTAGTAGTAATGCAGAAGAAGTCGATCAATAGACATGTCGATACAGTAAATGGGCCTTAATCACAGAGGCCTGAGCTGGAAAACACTCTTCATGGCTGCATCATCATGTAATACAAGCCATTATTGAGCTCTTACATGCACAGGTAACATGATTTAAGGGCAGATTTCGGTTAGTTCTGTTTTTTCATGTGCAGTAATAATTTGTGAAGTTTCATTATTACTGGTGATAAAATTCTGCTGTACTAAATAAATTACTTTAGACTCATAGTCTGGAACTGGCACTGGAAAGTAGACTGTAGGCTTTCAGCTATTCCACATCACTGTCTATAATAATAATAAGATTTATTATTTAAATTTAATCAACCATCATTGTTGTTCGATCTTTTTTTGGTTGTTTGTTTATTGTTTTTTTTCTCTACAATTTAATAATTTACTTAATTGCCCCCAAGCATGAGCTTCCTGGATTTACTAGAGCTCAGCGAGCTCCTCAGAAAACACTAACTGCTCATTTATGTTCAGAGACCTGTGTTGGGTAGCATCATGCTGAGTAATGGGGGAGAGGTAGGGTTATCTTAGACGGCACGTTTGCCAGTGTTAAATAATCACTGTGAGTGTTAATTACAACACTATGCCTGTTGATGTAACACTGTAAGTATCAATTCAACACTGGAAAATTTGCTGTGTGACCACCCACCCACCCCGCCAGCTGTGCTCTCTGGGATTCCTGGCCATAGATGGCTGTGGCATCATATGGGATTAAACTGATGACAGAGCCAATGACAAGACAAGACCACTATATTCATCATTTTTGTTGCACATAGATGGAATTTGGCCTCTGCCTTAAACACATCCATGCAGGTGACACACATATTCACACACTAGTGATCAAACACACACAGTGACAGTGAGCACACATGCCTGGAGCGGTGGGCTGCCATTGCTGTGGTGCCCGAGAAGCAGATAGGGTTAAGGGACTTTAAGGGCCCAACAGGGGCAACTTGCCGAGCCTGGGTATTGAACCCATAACCCTGTCATGAGCCACTATTCCCCAAAATAATGCCACTTTCGCAGGTCTACTGATGAGTCAGGAGGTGGGAGGAGGGCAGTTTCTCATGTGGAAAGGGCAAAACATGGTCGTGTCTAATTCACATGCTACTAGAGTCCCATAGTAGAAACAGTTGTAGCCCGAACTGAAGGCCCAGCTCTATTAGTCACGGTTTGCTTTTGTTAAACAAGCTTTAATCAGGTTTAGAATTTGATTAACTCTATGTCATCTAACATTTAATTCTTTTAAAGGCATGCTGAGAAGCCTTAGTAAGAGTTACTGTACCTGTGGAGAAATCTGGTCTGTGAAATAGAAGTTTTAATTAACTAGGCTCAGTAGCTAAAGCAATATGGAATAGCTGCACTTTCTCCAACTAATGGAAACATTCATCAGCTGCAACTGAGAGCAGGACCAGTTCAGCAGTTGTGTACTCCTCCATTTGTGGATGACATTTTCTACTGGTAATTCCTACTGGCTATAATTTCGTTTGGTACACGGCTGTGCTCTAATTACTGTCCAGAAACAGGCGTAGCCTTCATGAGGTCTGACAGATGTGTATAAACATGCTAGACATAAAACCATTAAACGAGGAACTTTCAAAATGAGATTTATATGTGATATAAACTGATGTTTAGTCTGCATTCACAAATGAAGTCGCTTTCAGAGAGTCCACTGTAATTTAGCACCCTGAGGTGAGGTTTTGTGCAGCTTTGTTAAAGACTGGATTTCTCCTTCACTGCATAGTCAGCCTCAGGCCTCATCTACCGACCAGAGTCCAAAAGCCTTAGGCCACTTCCACAGACCTAGACCCTTTCAATTTTACATACTTTGAGTTAACATTCATATACAGAAACAGGCAAACATTTGGAGACACCTATTAGATTTGACGTTTTACCTTCTTTACTTTCAATTCAATTAAAATATTTACCAGTGTGCTCACAGGACAACTCCCCCCCTTGCAACTTTAAGAGATCTGCTGCTAATGACTTGGTGTGTGTATATATTTAAAATAAGTAAATAAATTAATTAATGAATAAAGATATATTGTATATAAGTATACAATAATGCAGTTTAAACATTTTAAACAATATATACATGCAATTTAAATGCAATTTTAAAAATTACTATTAAACTGTAGCATAAGCAAAAAATAGTGGCACAAAAATTCTAAATATAAATATGAATCCAAATACTGGTTCAAAATATACAGAAAAAAATGTGTATGTTTAGATTTGTTTCCTGTAGAACACTGTTTCACTTATTTATGCTTTTAACATCAACAGAATGTGTGTATACACTCGACTGTATATATTGCCTAAACAGGAAACAACTAATACTAATAGCTAACATAGTACGTTAATAAATAGATGCTATTTTTACTGATCTTAAAATAAGATTAATATCATGTGTTTAGACTTTAAAACATCATTAAGATTATGAAACAATATCCTTTACTCAGGTGGGTCTGAACTTTTTGACTTTTTGACTAGATATTCAGAAATCTCATATGCAGAGAATGTTTAAAAAATCTCTAGACCTTCTCCTCTGGACTGTAATTATTATTATTATTATTATTATTATTATTAGTAGTAGTAGTAGTAGTAGTAGTATTATAACCCATATTTACAAAAGTACAATTCACAGAAATAGACAATCAACACCATGGACCCTTCTGACCCTCACTGCAACAGCTTTCCGCACTTTACCATCTAAATGACACTTACTGTCTTCGTTTCTCTCTCTTCCAGAAATCATCTCTTCAGGCTACATCTGGAGGACCTCTCACTGATCCAGGTTTGAAAATCTTTCACTCTCTCTCTCTCTCTGCATTCATGTGCCTTTAAGATTAATATATATGTAAATGACCTCTGTTCTGATTGGCTGGCCTGTGTTGTGTCTCATTACTATGAATGAATGGTGCTAATCTGTAAGCTAAATAGTTATAGATATGCGTAAATTGATTCCCATAACATCACAAGAAAAACCCAGGTCACAGTTTCAATATGGCTCACTGTTCAGCTCAAGTTGAGTTTAGTAATCAGTTTGTTCCAGTTCTGACACATTTTTCCAGAGATTTGTGCCTTTATATCAGGTGATGAAGCATTTTTGTATTATTAAATAGAGCTGTAGAGTCGAGGTCTGCTGGAGTTCGGTTAGGAGCAAGCAAAGCCAAATCATCATTAACATTCAGTTACACTGCATAGCGGACTAATGCGCCTGAAGTAGACTAGTTTATCATAGTCTTCAAGTCTTCGTTCTGTACAGTCTACATTTACTTATCATACCTTGAAAAATCAAACCCAACAGTCTACAGTACGTCAGTAGGGCCTGACCGATGTCAGTATTTTGTGTCCGATGCTAATTTCAACCCAGTATGAATCTGCAGTTTGTTGTTTTTATAGACTTACAGTAATACTTGTGTAGAGATTTATTCCAGTATGAATCTGCAGTTTGTTGTTTTTATAGACTGACAGTAATACTTGTGTAGAGATTTTATTCCAGTATGAATCTGCAGTTTGTTGTTTTTATAGACTGACAGTAATACTTGTGTAGAGATTTTATTCCAGTATGAATCTGCAGTTTGTTGTTTTTATAGACTGACAGTAATACTTGTGTAGAGATTTTATTCCAGTATGAATCTGCAGTTTGTTGTTTTATAGTGACAGTAATAAACACAGAGTTTTTAATCCATTGTGAATCTGCAGTATTCAATTCACTATGGATTTTCTAGTATTTGCAGTGCTTACAGACTGACAGTAGAAATCACGGAGAGATTTTAATCCAGTGTAAATCTGCAATGTGTCATTTTAACAATGTCACAGTGATAATTGTGCCACAATTGTAATATAGTGTGAAACAGTGGGTGTTGTTTGTACAGTCTGAAGTTCCTCCTGATATCCGCAGATAGCATTTTAAATGTATATTTTAAAATTAGTTTTTATACTCCAGTAGTGCCCAGAATTCAGTTTGTATTCAAACATAAAACATCATAATTGGACCAGAGGGATATTATTCAAATACATACAAAGTGTAGGATATGAGCCCTTTATATTTGTAACACTCGCCTGATGACATTGTTATTGCTAAGATGCTTTAAATTGTTATAGAGGAAATTTATGTTTTTTAATATAAAGCCTATCGTTAAGAGAGACTTCTTACAACTTTAAATATCAAACAATCAGCAGTTTCTTCTTTATTTATGTGTATTTCAGTGTACTTCAGTGAACCCTATGAGGTTTGTTATTGGCGGTTGTTTCTGTGAGGGTGTAATTTTGCAAATTTGTAGTAAACCCCCTGCTGAGATAAGCATCCTGTAACCTGGTGAGTAACCATGCAAACATGGGCACGTTTCGAGGAATTTAGTTGATTTTTTTTTTTTTTTCATTTAAAGTGACGGCTGGGCCTGGAAATGGGGAGGGGGGACTACACTAAATAGCAATGACCCCCCATGGAGGTGGCGGAGGTACAGAAGCTGCTGCAGCTTTTTGTTTGAGCGTGCCCAGAGAATTCTGCAGCACAAAGATGAGCACAGAGTTCCCCCTCCAGACCAATCCTGTTCTCCATCTTTACCAAATCCCTTCCCTTCTCCAGCAGCAAGGAGTCTTGGATGAGCTTTTTTTTGGTGGCGGTGGGGGGGGTGTTACAAATCCTGCCTCAGGCAACTCTGTAAAAAGAGGGAAAATGTTCGGATAATCTGTTTTAGGGAGAGAGTGCCAATTTAGATTGACCTCGGGTCTTTTTTTTCCTCCCTCTTTCTCTCCTATTCGGGTGGCTGTAGGTTTGTGTGTTTTTATAGAGCTGTGTTTTCAGGCCCTCAGGACTGTGCGCTGGAGCTGGAAGAGCATCGCTGTGTACTTTTAGTCTCTTCTCCAGACCTTTAAGGACGTTAATTAGAATAGAGTTTGTCCACGGCTTAATGGAATCAGAAATGTAGAAACTATAGCATGTGTTGTGTTCATGGTCTGGGGATAATAAATGTGGAGTGATTTTAGACCAGTATTAATCTAAATGGTTAGGATAACAGTGAGAATTATTGACAGCTTTGTGATAATTGTTTTCAACCAGTATGAATCTGTAGTTTGAGTAGTTTTTCTAATAGTTTTGTACAGTTGTAGAGTGATTTGAATCCAGTATGAATCTGTAGTTTGAGTAGTTTTTATAATAGTTTTGTACAGTTGTAGAGTGATTTGAATCCAGTATGAATCTGTAGTTTGAGTAGTTTTTACGATCGTTTTTTACAGTTGTGGAGTGATTTGAATCCAGTATGAATCTGTAGTTCGAGTAGTTTTTACGATCGTTTTTTACAGTTGTGGAGTCATTTGAATCCAGAATGAATCTGTAGTTTGAGTAGTTTTTACGATCGTTTTTTACAGTTGTGGAGTCATTTGAATCCAGCATGAATCTGTAGTTTCAGTAGTTTTTATGAAAGTTTTTTACAGTTGTGGAGTGATTTGAATCCAGTATGAATCTGTAGTTCGAGTAGTTTTTACGATCGTTTTTTACAGTTGTGGAGTGATTTGAATCCAGTATGAATCAGCAGTGTATGTATTTTATTCTCTCTCTCAGGTTCGAGTGGCTGTATGTTTGTGTTTTTTATAGAGCTGTGTTTCCAGGCCCTTAGGACTGAGCGGCAAAGCTGGAAAAGCATTGCTGTGTACATTTAGTCTCCCCTCTAGACCACTGAGAACGTTATTTTGAATAGAGTTTATCCCGAGCCTGCATAATGGAATCAGAGATGTAGCTGCAATAAGCCCCTGCTTGTGCAGTTGTTTGAGGAAGCAGGGTTTTTTTTTACCTTGCCATTGTTATGTCCTGATGAAAGCAGCATCACGTAAATAACACACTTAAGACAGAGAGAAGGACCCTGAGGAAGTGAAGGTTGGAAAGTGCTGTTTCTATCTGTTATTGATTTTCTCAAGCAGAGCAGCTTTCAGTAGCGATGATGTAAAACACACAGCAGAATCAGGCCACACATTTCTGTTCATGCACATAAAAACAGACTAACCTCATTGAAAGAATTATCACTAGAAATAAATCACTTGGTATTACTTTACATATTAGCATAAAATATAAACCCATACTTTCTTAAGCCCTATTCATTCAAGGTGCCAAAATCTATGATTTCAACTCATCATGAATCTGCAAAGTTTGTTGTTTTTATAGTGACAGTAATAAGCATGGGGGATTTTAATCCAGTATGAATCTGAAGTGTGGTTTTAATAGTCTGACTGTTATAAATGTGAAATTATTTTAATTAATTAGAAATCCTCAGTGATTGTTGTGCTTACAGTCTGACAAAATCAGTTGTATGGTGTAGCAGTAATTGTGGAGGGATTTTAATCCAGTATGAATCTGCAGTATGTGTAGTGTGTGTAGTTTTTCCATTATGTCAGTAAAAACTGAATCTTTAAATGTGTTATGGCTCCTCAGTGTGTGCTGTGTTTGCAACTGTCTGGCAACAATGATTGTGGAGTCATTTTAATCCAGTATGAATCTGCAGTGTGTGTAGTTGTTACAGTCTGGCCGTAATAATTGTGAAGGGATTTAAATCCAGTATGAAGCTGCAGTGTGTTGTGTTCACAGTCTGACACTAGTTGAGTCTGCAGTTGGTGTAGAGAGCTTTTAATCCAGTAGGTGTCTGCTGTGTTTTTCTTGTTTACAAACTCACAGTAATAGTTATGGAGCCATTTTAATCCAGTATGAATCTGCAGTGTGTGCAGTAATGATTGTAGAATTGTATAGACATATCCCAAGAGGCAATAATTTAAGTACAGTAGGGGAGAACAGGGCACAAACTAACACAGGGTGAAATTAAATGTCTATTTTAGGTAGTTAAACAGGTTCTAGTATCACTGTTAAAAGTACAAGATCATTTAATAACTTTTGGAGGTGCTTTAATTTGAGAAACCGTGGAGAAACCTCAAGAAATCATTATCTACTTAAAACATTTTTAAAACACTCTATTTAAAGGATTCCTAAAGGATCTTGTACTTTTAACAAAGTAGAACATGTTTTTGGTCATCTTCGTCTTTGGTCATGTTTTCTTAGCAATCTCACCTACCAATTTTCCCATGCAGCTGGACAGATAATTGCTTAGATTCCCCCTAAAGACTGTTTCTGTATCATGAACGTATCTATTATCATAGGAAGTGTATTTGATGACTAAATTGTGCACAGAAGTCACAGAATTCATTACTATATACGTGGAATTTCCTCTTGGTGGCTGTAATAGAGCACAGTTTTGAAGCCAATCAACAACTCACAGTGAGAGCTAGCCAGAGTGAAGTACAGGCTCCATGCGGCAAACTTAGTTACAACACTCTTACTGTAACTAAGATCCCCAAAGTAAACAATGAGAAAACTCCAATTTTGATGTATTGTAAATCTATTTCAGATGTAAGGTATAAAGGCCAAATAAACTTCAAAACCTTTATTAAACTTACTGACATTGCAGTCATTTTCAGACAGTTTACAGCTTGCCTCTGTTTCTCCTGTCATTAATCTTTCTGAAATATACTTAGTTTCCTCTCAGACTGTGCTCTGTTTGGCCATGTATTTGCAGTGGTATCAGGTGAGGTGGCTGCTCTATATTTTTTTCTTTTTGAATGCTGTTAGAGATATTGAGTTTACACTCCTATTGATCTGGTCTGAGGGTCTGATATCATAATCTACTGCAGCTCCTGTTCACTAATAGACGCCCTGGCAGTAATAAAAAATAAAAGTTCAGCACAGCAGCAGTACTCCAAAGACAGCAGGGTGAGGTTTAGTCAATACCCAGTTCCTGCATGACCAGCCTCAGATTGGCTTCTGTGGAATAGAGTTTGAAAAAGAGCTTTGTTTTGGAATACTTAATTGGGATTCGTGGATATGTTTGAGGAAATGAAAGCACTGCAGTCAGTCCAGTGCTTGTAAACGCTGTCGGACAATTAGACAAAAAATCAGATCGTTCTGAGAGTGACCACAGACATGGATGCATCCATCCTCTTCATTTTGGCCCCATATTGGTGATATGTGCGTTCCCTGCTGAATTAAATTTCTAGTTTTGTATTTATGTAAATAATAAAATTGTCAAATAAATCATCATTAACCCCTTAAATGTCCAAGAAGGCCAAAAACATTGTTAGATACTTTTACCTATTACCGAAGAACAGCCCCACCAGTTTGCACAGAAGTCAGTGTAGTTACTGAATAATAAGATAAGATAATCCTTTATTAGTCCCACAGTGGGGAAATTCTCATTGTCACAGCAGAAAGGGATAGCAAGACACTCAGTTACAAAAACGTAGATAAATTACACTATATACACAAAATAAATAATAGAAGTAAAAAAGCAATAACAATTTAATTTACAGATTATTTACAGGTAATTGCAAATGACTCTTAATTGCACAGGTGTGTGTGGGGGGGGTATTGCACATTGTTTTTTTACATGTGTTAAGAGGGTTAAACTAATATTTTCCATTAGTTACATTAATTAGATTAAACTTGGGCATATTTAGGTTCAAGATCTGCTGTAATGGTGAGCTGACTGGGTCAGCAGGTCATGTGGTCCTGGTATGCAGTCAGTACCTACAAAAAAGTGGGCTAAGCAGTGAAGACTTGAGCATGGGGAGCAAAGGTGAGCCAGTTTGGAAAGGCTTTGCTGCTAAAGTCGTGTTGCCAGATACCACAGTACACCTTCAGAAGTATTGTAAAGTGGAGTCTAGACCTCAACAGGTCTGTTCAGGTGGCACAGAGGGACCTACACAATATTAGGCAGGGGGTTTTATTGCTTTGATGGATCATTGCATTTGATATATACCGTCATTGGTTTAACATGGAAGACATTTCTTTAGTTTGTTTGATTGTTGAAAGATTAAATTTAAACTGTATAGCAAAACAACAAGAACAAGAATAGCCCTTGACATGTAAGGATTTATAATGACTACGTCTGTGTTTACATTGAGTTACCCTACGTGCCAGCCAATGCTATCCTTAAAGCTATACAGGTTTGGATCGTAAGCCAGCAGACAGCTGTTTTTTTTAGACGCTACGAGAACAATGCACACGCTGATAATGCAGAAAACACCACAATAAGCAGCCTGCATTAGATTTCATTGCATTTTCCCTCCACAGTTCTCAGCAATAAAGCAGCATAGCTGCTCAGCACAGACACATAAAGCACGACTCAAAATTAGAATGTCTCTGTTTGTCTCTCTCTGTAAGTCTGTTTTCTGTGGGTTCTCTGCTCAGTACCTCTCTGGTTTTTCTCTACTTTACAGTGTTAAATCTCCTGCTGGTATGAATGCACTGTGAAGGGTTTTAAAATAATCCTTGATGGATGTGTGTGATTCTTCATGTGGCAGTCTTTTTTGAAGGCTTTTGTTGACATTGTGTTGACATGGCAGTTGCTTCAAATTCTGTATGTACAGATCATTGCTATTACTTTTGGTGCTTTAATATCATAAAATGTCATTCTATTTCACTAAGTAGCTTTTATAACGCAGTTACACCCCAGGAATATCTGGTCGAAAACGGCCCTGTAGTCCAAAACTGGAAGGACAAGGCAGGGGTTTCTAATAAAGTGGCCAGTGAGTGGGAGTACAAAGTAGGTGTTTCTAATGAAGTAGCATGTGAGTGGATACAAAAGGTAGGTGTTTCTAATAAAGTGGCCAGTGAGTGGAAGTACAAAGTAGGTGTTTCTAATGAATTGACCAGTGAGTGGAAGCACACAGTGTGGTCATTTTATTGAATTTTACAAACTTACAAACTTCTATTACAGAATAGCTATTAAAGAATAGCCCCACCAGTTTGTACAGAAGTCCCTGTAGTTACTGAGTAATACACCTTAGTGTGTAATAAGCCTTGTTAGGGATTGTGTTAAGGATTTGGACATGGTTGTTGGGGCAATGCCATAGAAGAACCACTTTTGGTTTCCAAAAAAACTTTGAATTAATGGTAATTTGGCGGCATTGTGATGGGATCGATTTAATACAGGGAACATGGGAACAGGGGAACATCTGACATGCCCTTGAGCAAGCCACCTAAACCCCAACTAGCTAGGGCTACCCGCTGCTCTGGGCTCCAGTTCTGGCCTCATGGAATCTTTTATTATGTGAACATTTTTTAAGGCGTTAAAAAGTTCTTTAAACCTTTAAAAAAGATGCCATTACCTGCTCAAAAATAAAATACTTCTTTACACAACACCAAAGATTTTCATAAATGAGACCTGCAAGAATAGTTTAAAGAATCCTCCTTAAAAACATACTGGGAAGAACCCTGAAATTACTGTAGAATATGTGATATGTAGGTTATTTAGGATATTCAAAGGTTTTTCATGCTTACACATTGTTTTTTTAGGAACAAAATGGGTCCTTCTATAGCATATATAACAGTTCTTTGTTGTAGCTTTATTTTAATATAAGTGTAACCCCTCCACCCGCCCCCCCCCCCCCCCCCCCCCCCCCCCCCCCCCCAGAGGTATGGGGATATTCATCCATTTCTGCGGTTCTCCTCAGAGGAACCGGGTGCAGTTCACCTTGCTCAGCTGGTTTTGCTCCTGCTCCCTCGAGTCGGCCACGTATTGTACCGTAGTGGCACTCCTGCAGGCATTGATTAATTGCCTGGATGAATTTGCATTGTATTCAAACTGTATTGTGTTTCAGGCCTGACAAATGAACACCTGAGCTTAACTGTGTGCTTATGCTTTCCTGATCTGTTCAGCAGCTGAGTAGCTTTTTGAGAGGCAGGCTGAGATTATAAATCTGCTGTTAATAAGCCACTAAACCAAGTGAGAAATTAATGTCTTCCTCTCTGTTTTTTTTTCCTTGTGGCTCTATTCAATTCACTGACTCTATAAGGTGAAAACTGACTCCCTGTTGCTGTGTCAGTGTGTAATTTGAGGGATTAATGCAGAATGAATAGGATTATCTTAGCGTGCTGGTAAAGATAGCTTCTCCTGAGGCGGCAGAGTCGGTGGACTGTGTTAGATGGTTTCCCCGAAAGCTCCAGGGACAGTAACACAGACAAATGGCCGAGGCCTTGCTTGTTGACCGTCATTCAGCTGGCATTTGGCACTGCCACCAGCAGCAGAAGCAGCTGTGACTCAGATATACACTGCCTGTCACAGGTTTGGGGACAGCTAGCTTTCCAAAATGTCCAATGAGCATTTTTTTGCCAGTTTGTAATAATTTTGCATGCTAAGTACAGTGCTGTTTACATTCTGCTATTTTTATTTTTAAAAACTGGTGGAGCTGCTTAAAGCCACATATTGGGAACTATTTCACACGCTACTTTGCAAATTATGTCTGGTTTTAATTGTTAGCACTACTCTCACACGTTGTCCTAACAGCAAGCAAGACAAGCGAGCATCATCATCAGCCAGCAATGGCTTCCTCTCAGTGATCAGCTAACAAACTCCCACACTGAGCATCACACTGAAGGAGGGAGAGGGAAAGCTATCCTACCCACCCAAAAAAAACAAGGCCAGTTTTCTGGGACAGTGCATAACAATAGCTATGGTATAACAAGGGGATCAAATCTGTGCTCTAACCAATGATAAGGTCTTTAAGGTCTTGGTTAGATAATCAGCTGCACCAATTGGGAGCCCACAAACACAGTTAACTGTTAGAGTGGAGAACAGAGAGCTGTTTGACCCTTCCTCTAATTTTAGAATATAAATGGAAATCAGACAGTTCATTGGGAAATTGCTAAAGTGCCTGGTGTTTCAGGTAGTAGTTGTTTGTTGTTGTCTACTGCAACCTCCACATTGGACTTTCATATGCCAAATTAATATTATTACTTAGTGATTAATATTACTGTTTATATTGATCATAATTGTGATTATTACTGTTAATGGAATTGGTGTTTGAGTGTGTGTGAGTATACGTATTCTGCAAAGTGTTGCACATGCTCGTGCCTGGGGCTAACATTTACATTCACTCCTGTTGAGACACAACCATAACAGTGATTGAGACCAGTGTGGCAGCTTGCAGTGTCAGTGCATTGTACTTACAGACACACACACACACACACAGAGACACACGCTGAGAGGTTTCATTATGTGGAAACAAAACCATTATTGTGATCGATGGTGTTATTGTGTCAGCTGGCTGTTTCAGAAGCTCACACTGCAGTAAATATTAACTCCTCTTCTGATTTCAGCAACTTTTGTTTGGCTTTACCTGATTGGTCATTAATAAAGAATGGGCAAATACACTGCGGTATGCATGAGGTGGTTTCTGAATGTGCGTGTAAGACGCTGCTGTACTCTTGAACTTGTTTTTTTGAGATTGTATTTGAAGGCTGCTGCTTAAGGACATCATTCATAAGCGTTAAATAATATATTTAAAAATCAATACCCATGTTTTGATGAACAGCTGACATCAGCATTCATTAGAAACTAATAGAGGTTGTATGAAGTACTCTCATTAAAAATAAAGGTGCTTTAACTGGTTCTTTGAGCGATGCCATAGAAGAACCACTTTTGGTTCAATAAAGAGCCATGTTTGTAATAGAGTTCTGTGAATGTGAGGAACCTTTACTCATAGAAACATTTATAGCACCTTTATTTGAAGCACCCATCAAATAACACATTTTGTTTATGGCTAAAACTAAAATCTGCATGTTTCACCTGTATAGATGATATGTATCACCCAGCACTACACAGTGTTATTCCCTTTTCTATGTTGTGTTCAACATATAGCCAATTATAGCATGCAGAAGCTCAGCCCTATACTTAATTTTATTACCTTCTGTCCTGCAATTACCAACTGCCAGCGAAACAATTACTTGAGCTAATCAGCAGCTAACAGAACATTCGTGCTAATTCCTGAGGCCTGCTAATTCAATTGGGTCCAATAAGTCTTCCATTTAAATGCATGGAATAAAGAATTTCACAAGACCAGGTTGGTCCATCAGCACTCCTACCTCAGCTCCCCCATGACTCTCCCATCAGATTTCTGAGAGAAAGTCTGTGCTCTGGGCCCGGTCATTAGATTCAGATAATAACTACTTAGCAGCAGCTTCCGCCAAAGACTGCTGGGATTGTTTCCCATTTCCATGCGTAATGAGAGGAAGTGGGCTACCTCAGATTTCACACGGAACATCGGATGAGCCTCCAGGTCACGCTCTCCTCTAGCTCACAGTTGCTTAGTGAGGTGGTCATGTTCTCCTGGTAATGAATTTGAACAAGTAAGAACACGAGAATGTTGTAAACATTACTTTTTTCATTTTCAAGGTTTTCTGTGTGAGTGTGTGCAGATGCTGCTTCTGTGTGTGTGTGTGTGTGTGTGTGTGTGTGTGTGTGTGTGTGTGTGTGGGTGTGGGTGTTGTCGATGGTAGAACAAAGCCTTGAATCTCCAAAAAAACGTATCTATTATTGGAACTCAAATTTAAAGTTTAAAATATAGATATAATGATACATATTCAAAAGTCAAAAATCATATTTCAAAAGTTCAAGAGGTCAAAAATCAAGGCACATAGCCATACACAACTGCACAACCAGCACTGCTCCCAGCGGACCACATACACACACACTTAACTACACACACATGTTCATGTTCAGGGAATACTATGTGCAATACCCCCCCCCCCTCGTGCAATTAAGAGTCTTTTGCTGTAAATAATATTGTTATTGCTTTTTTAATTCTTATTTATATTGTGTATATAGTGTAAATTATTTATCTAAATTTTTGTAACTGAGTGTCTTGCTATCCCTTTCTGCTGTTACACTGAGAATTTCCCCACTGCGGGACTAATAAAGGACTATCTTATCTTATCTTATCTTACAAATCAATAAATGTAAGTTTCACCATATTATTTATTATTTCATGCATGCTGGGGACAAATTTAACATTCATTCAATAAGATCTAATATCAGTGCATTTGACAGGATATAGAGTCCCCCTGGTGGGGGAGTCATCTTACCCCAATAATTGCACAGGGTGTTTCTTTACAGGATATTTGTTTAAATATGTAGCAGGTTAAACAGTAATGGACTAATACAGTTGTAATCACATAGTTTTCTCTCTGACCAACTGAAACACAGTGAATTCCTCTGAATTACAGAAAGGCTTATGCTCTTGTCAGTGTAGAGGTCAGTCTGGTGGGTGTTTCTGCCCACTCTGTCCTGCTGTGTCTCTCCCTCTCCCACCTGTTCCTCACAAAGCCTGCTCAGTTCCACACTCTCCTGCCTAACACAGACAATGGCCTTCAGGCAAAGCAGAGCTAAGCGGCATCATAAAGTCTCCTACAGTCTTCCTCTGTTGCTGTTTAAGGCCCAGAATGACCTGATTGTTCTTGAATGTGACATTTTTCTGTTCAAAAATTGTTGAGTTTTATTTAGAGGGGCATGGCAGAGGTCTTTGTTTGCCTGGACTCCATAAATTATGCAAATTACTGCATATCTTGCAAATGAAGCTTTGCTGAATGTGGAGAATTCAAAACTTTTACCCCTGAGAGGTCACAGTTATACCAGTGATAACAGAAACATGCAGACATTGTGTAAGAAAGATTTATGACATGTAAATCCTTAAGTGGAAAAACTACATGGAAAGTGCAGATTTTGAACTCTCGGTCCAGCACAGATCAGTGTATGTAAGTACAAGAGGAGATATTTTATTAATAGAATGTAAATATGATGCATTATGTGTCAAGAAAGTCTGAAGTATTATTAGTATATAAACATATAGAAATTATTAGTATATAAACATGTTCTACACATTTTAGATACAATTTCTATTTCCGAATTTAATATTTGGAAAAGAATCAAACATAATATATTTATTTATGTCATTAATTATACACATGCCACACACATGCCATTTTGTTTTTGCTTCTTTGGTTTAATTAAGCTACTAAACTGTTGAAAATATATATAGACAATATGAACCTGTTGCTGCTGCAAAGTGAACCAAGCGTGCCCAAACTTAACTTGCATAAGACTGTGTATGTTAATGTATGTAAATCAATCTATATAACACCAAAAGGGAGTACCCTGCTGAGTTAAATTGGGTCAAAAACCCTTTGCCAGTTTTACTGAGAACCCTGTTTGCTTTGAGTCTGTATGAGAAGAGAAAAATGTTAAACTGCCATTTTTTTCTGTATCTATAATATTTTTGGTATTAATTTTCAAATATTAACATACAGGGTGGGTACATGGTGTTCTCCCTCACATGGAGCCAGGTATGCGGTTTGACTGCGCGTGCGTTGAAGGAGGCGTGTGCTAGTCTGCCCTCACTAGTGACAGGGACATTACGTGTGATGGGAGGAGATTGCATATGGGTTGGGTAATTGACAGTCCAAATTAGGGAGAAAATGGGGGAGGGGCAGATAAAAGAAAAAAAAAGAAAAATAATTATGCTGTTAAAGCAACTTTGAAAGATAAAACAATCAGGCCATGGAAATATTGAATATTGTGCAAATTAAATAGTAAATTCAAAAACCCATTTTAAGTCATAATAATTCAATAATTAAACATTGCTGTGTTTGGCATGAAAAGATGCACATGGATGATTTTGCTAGTGTGGATGGTACAAATATTAACCCCTTAACTCCAGGGCTTATTACACACTTAATACACAAGGTGTATTACTCAGTAACTACAAGTACTTCTGTACAAACTGGTGTGGTGATTCTCTGGTAATAGAAGTTTGTAATAATCCTTTGAGCCTGCTGGCAGTCCATAGGCTTTAATGCACACAAATGCTTTATCATCTGAAGGTAAACATGTTTAACATTACCATTTGGACTATTTGTCTAGCTAGCTAGCTAAAGTAACTGGACAGCATTTGTGTGATAAAATGATAAATGCATGTCACAGAGGATCTGATTACTTGAGTTAAAAGTACTTGAGCCAAAAGTTAGAAAATAGTCCTATCAAGTCCTATCAACTCACATACCCTCCAGTCAGTTCTAATTCACCATCATTCTAAGTCAAATCTCAAGCATTTTTCATTTTAGCAAGTCACCAACATTAGTCTGGAGTCTGACTTAGAATTTATTCAAGTTGCATTTTATTGAAATACTACAGCAGCAACAATAACAACTGCACAAGGGTTAAATTGTGATCACTGCATAATGAGGCTAACGTGTTCTCCATTTCTTTGCCTTATTAATTCTCTTTTAATGTTTATATAGTAATAAATTGTACAAAGAACAAACAGTGTTCGAGGATCATTAATGATTTAAGCTCAATGTTAGTACATCATTAATAAGGAGAAATGGCTATAAAGGCAGAATGGGTACTTCTGTTGTAATTATTAAGAGCTTGCCATCGTCTCATTTGTCAAGATAATGGTTTTGCTAATTATACTTAATTCACATCTTACTCCATATTAAAGCCATTTTTGCTGAAGCATTCACTGCACTAACTCAAGACACTCTAGGGTTATTGCTGCATGGTGTGTGCCAGCATGTTACAGAGGGCTTGATTTGAGGGGGGATGCACGGAGAAACCATCCCATTCAAGAAAAATGACACAACTATAAAACTGCCTTTTCTGTGGGTGTGATCACTCAAAATGTCTGTAATGGGTTGTAATGTGTTAATTCCCTTAGTACACTTAAACAAAACGCCATCTGTTCAATGTATGGACAGAAGTATTCAGACGCACGTTTTAATCATTAAATTCAGGTGTTTCATTTAGTCCCATTGCCACATGTGTATAAAATCAAGCCATACATGCTACCTTTATACACATTAGTGAAAGAATGGGTGGTTCTTAAGAGCTCACTGAATTCCTGCATGGTACTGTAATAGGATGACACCATTGCAACAAGTCAGTTGGTAAGATTTCTTCTCTCCTAGATGTTCCACCATCAACTGTGAGTGAGATTATTAAGAAAGTGGAGGCGTTTAGGATCCACAGCAACTTAGCCACAAAGTGTCAGACCATGAAAAGAGCAGAGCAGGGTCAAGGCCAAGTGCTGAGGCTCATAGTGCATAAAAGTTACCAACGCTCTGCTGAGTTCCAGACCTGCTGTTAGAGCTGCAAAAGGGGGATCTACTCCATATTAATACCTATGGATTTAGAATGGGATGTCATTAAAGCTCTTGTAGGTTTAATGTGTAGGTGTCCCAATACTTTTGTCCATAAAATGTATGTAATTGAATAAACTTTAATGTTGAATTAACTTTCTAATGTCACATTTCTCTTCTATTAAATAAGTTAGCATTAACATACTTTCATTATCAGGCAAAAGCCTTGCATCTTCAAAATAACGACTTTACAGAAGTAAGAGGCAATCTTTCTAACTTTGTTAACATCAGTGTTAACATATTTTATTCCCAGTCATTTAGGAACATTTTTAGAGACTTACATTGGTATAAATGTTGAAATGTCAGATAATGCCCTTGAAATATTTTTCTCTTTATTATAACCAGCCCTCTCACTGTCGTTTGAACTCACCATCCCCTTGAAATTCTTTTTCTTACAACTGTAGACACGCACATACACACACACACACTGAGCATCAGCCTGAAGTGTCTTCATGCTGAGCGATTTTGCTGATGTGTGGCATGTGTGTAAGGGCAAGCACCTGTAAAATAGTGCAGTTAGGGCTGATGTTCTGTTGGAAAACACAGCGTGTGTTATTCACCCTTACTCTCCAGTGAGGGTAAAGTTACATCCACAGTGCCCTCAGTGACTTAGATCAGGAGACGAGGAGGAGGACTCTTAACCCTTTTTAACCAAGTTTGAAATGCCTTTAAAAAGTGCTCAGACAGTCAAAGAAGAGATCTTCAAATCGTTCTACACTGGCGTTGATCAGCTGTGCTGGATGTGCTGGAGATGTTTAAAGGATCTCTCTCTTCTTTCATGGTGGAAAACCACAAGCAATGACTTGATCTGCCAAAAAGACATGGTAAAATGCCACAAGAGCAGATTGAGGAGTGAGGAGGCTTAAGGGGTTTCATGGCAACACAATCACTTTAAATCACATTGAGAGCTTATGGGACTGTGTTGATAGCCATAGATATGGAGGATTTGATTGCATGTAAGGGTATGGATGGGTATGGGTATGGATGGGAAAGGGTGGGTATAGGTGTGGTGATATGGGAATAGTTATGGGTATGGTTGGGAAAAGTGGTTGGAGGTATGGATAGTATGAATGGGCATAGGTGTAGATGGTTATGGGCATGCATGGGTATGGATGGATATGGTTATGGGTATAGAGGAATATGGTTGTGGATGGAATGGGGATGGTTGTAGATGTGTGGATGTGTGTATAAGTATGGCTGGAAAAGGAGTTTGGAGGTATGGATAGTATGAATGGGCATTGGTGTAGATGGTTATGGGCGTGCATGGGTATGGATGGATATGGTTATGGTATAGAGGATATATAGGTGTCATATAGGCTGATAGTGAAGGTTCCGAGATCTGTATTGGTATCATGTGGTAAGTGGTATCGTGTCATCTCTATTTTTGAAACATTTGCAAAATTCTTGCAGGATTAGCTCTGTATTGTCCCATTAATCTGAGCATTAACATGCTTATTCATGGCTTAAGCTTCACTGTAGGACAAGTGTGTCAGACTGAATGCTTGGCATTTGCTAGGAAAACCAGGCATTAACTTATGCTTTAATCTACCCTCTACATTCAGATACTGAACTGAGTGTTTTACATTTTAGACAAGTTTGTATTCCCTGCTAGGAATTAATCCCAGTTTGCTCCGCCCTGATGTCTTAGCTGTGAGCAGGCCTTCAGAGGGAATTTCAGCCTTGAGTTTGAAGATTCACTCTCTTCAAGGACTAATATTTACCACTCTTAAACACAAAGGATTTTGAATGGTTCTTAGGTTGATGTAATGTCTAGGAATAGGATGCGAACCATTACAATTCACACTTTTACACACAAAGTAGTTCTTAAAACCACTGAAAGGTTCATAAGGAAACAGTAAGTGATTATTAGCCGACAGTGGTATAGTCTTCATCATGGGGAAGGACCAAATAACCAGGTGTAGAACCATTCATGTGGTCATGGTTCTGTACATTGTAAAGAATAAAGCCATAGCAGCACCAAATCCACTTATGGGTCCCTAAAGAACCTTTCAGTGGATGGTTCTTGACAGAATCATCTGTGTAAATGAGATGTGTCCTTTTGAAAGTTTAGTGTGAACTGTTTAGTAACTCTTATTTTTAAGAGTGTAAATGCATGCTTCTGAAAGAACCCTTGAGAATGTGCCTTTGTTCTCCTTTTTGGCACCTTTATTTTTAAGAGAGGAGCAACTGCAATGCTGCGTTTCTCCATTTGCGCTTCAGGCTCTCATAACGTTCTGATAAAAGATTCTCAAGTCTTCTTCTGGAGCCCACACCGAATAACAGCATATTTCACACTGCCGCCACACTGCTGTCTTCACCGCTTCCGATAAAGTTAAGAAAGAAATTCACCCTGTTATAGCCATTGCACAGCACTGCAATAAAATTTAGCCTCCACATTCAACTCATCTGTGGCAGTGAACGTGCAGACACACACACACATGTACAGAGTGGTGGTCAGCCACTTCAGCACCTGGGGAGCAATTCAGGGTCAGGTTTTTTCACTTCCCTAGACCCCTCTCTGTCCCAAGCCCACTTTCCTTAAGACCATGGCTGCCCCTTTTAATGTTTCTCTGTCTGTTTTACAGGAAGCAGAATGGCACTGTGACGAGTTCACCAAGGGAGCCTGTTTTAGTCGAGGAAAATCAGAGGTGAGTTTATTTATTTGATGTATTTAATTGATATATTTATTTTATTTTTATTTAGTTTTCATCTTAAATATGTTTTTCATTTACATAATATTCATATAGTAAGTATTCATTCGTAATATAATAAAATCAAGTATAATCAATATTGTTGTTTTGCATGAATCAATATTATCATACTTATGATATATTCTGTATTGTAATATAGATCATATTTTAGGAGCCAGTCGTGCTGAAGTCTAGTTCATTTGTACTTCACACCATTAAAATTCCTTTCTAAAATCTACCTGTTTGAGGCTTCAGCCGCCTGCCAGTCTAGTTTGCAGCTGTAGCAAAGTGTGGGCGGTCCTGAGTGTTTGAAGGCTGACTGAGTCTGAACAAATCCCCCTAACACAGATGGGGGGTTAGACTCTATCTGCTCTAAAGCCCCCGTCTGACTGCAGCTCACACCGAGGGTAGAGAGGAGCCCTTCACTCATGCCAAACCATGCTAAGATACACTAGCCTGGCTAAGCTATCTACGAACCTTCCTTCAGAGTGTGACCCCCCACTGAACCCTGGGGCCTCTGGTGTATTTTGGTCACTGGATTGTGGTTTTCCAAATGTCCAGCTGCTTTATTTCAGAGCTCTGTAATGAGCAGGGTTTACGCTCTGACCAACATATGATTGTCATTCTGAATTACAAGCTAAGTCACCTTCTCCAGAGAGGTGGTTTTTATGGAGTTGTGTGCAATTGTTTTCCATCCGTATCAGCTGCACTCTTCAGAAGCTAAGATTAGGACTTCCTCTTAAAGGGGAATTCCACTGATTTTCCGAATTTCTGCGTAATTCAGTGGTTGAGATGTAAACAGACATTCAGAGTGGGGGTTGGTGTGAAATAGTTTATTGAAACCCATCTGCCATAAAAGGATTTATTTAATATATATAATTTTAGAATAAAATATACAGTGTCTCAGGAATCAGACAGTGTATTCACAACCATCTGGTGTAATGACGTCCTGTGAGGGAGCTTTTAGAGACATTAAACGTTTGAGATGTCATTTACCACCAAACACACTTTAAAAGACAGATTCTAAACTTTTAGTCCATACTACGTGTTTGTAAGTACATGAGGAGGCTTTCTTCTGAATTCAAGGGCATTGATTGGTAGCTTGCCCCTCTTCGTTGCAGTAACAACTTCTACTCTTCTGGGAAGACTCTATAGCAGATGTAGAAATATTATTCTCAGAGAACATTGATGTGGTCAGGTACTGCTGTGTAAAAGAGACATTTGGAATATATTGTTTATTATATATATATAACCTAAAATATGTATATTTTAAGCTATATATTTATAAATATTGTATATTTTTATTTTTTTGTTTATAGTCTTGTTGTGGGGAAAGCAATCATTTGTTTATGTTTATTAAAACAAACAGTGTGAACAATATAGTATGTACAAGTAAATAGAATTCAGTGAATGTATATAATTAGTTGTGCAACATATCAATATGTGATAAATGTATATTTATCAGGGGAGTATTGGTACACAGGTTTTACGGTGTGGTTCACACCACAGTTTGGACATCATACAAGAGGGAAAAAAGCAACAAAGACCCAAATGCATCAATCTAACCTATGTTTCTTCTCCTTTCTTTTAAACAGACAGTGGTGCAAGTTACAGTTTGTCCCACCTAGTGTGCAACAGGAGGAGTGTTTCAGTGTGATCCTCTAAGACTATATTTAAACTAGCTTATAATTAACCACATTTCAAAGCTTAAACCCCACCCTAGCCAAGAAAAGCTGCAGAAAAAAAAAAAACCTTGCTGATTTGAAAGAAGTAGGTGGATTTTCTAGCTCCAGTGTGTCATTTGCATTCGCCATATTCAGGCGCCAATCAGCTTGAGCTAAGTACACCAATCAGCCATGTATTAGCACCACTGACAGGTGAAAAACATTGATTATCTTCATCAACAGTGGCATCTGTCAAGGGGTGGGATATATTAGGCAGCAAGTGTCAACAGTCAATTCTTGAAGGTGATGTGTTAAAAGCAGCAAAAATGGGCAAGCGTAGACAGCTAGACGACTGAGTCAGAACATTTCCATAACATCAGGCAGGTCTTGTGGGGTTTTTCTGGTATGCAGCCATCAATACCGACCGAAACTGGTGAACTTTTGACAGGGTCATGGAAACCTAAGACTAATCGAGCTGATCCGTGGATGTCCCACCTTACAATTTACAGGACTTGTTAATGTGTTAATAATCTGCTGCTATGTCTTGTAACGGTGCCACAAACCACAGGACACCTTCAGAGGTCTTGTGGAGGTGATGCTTTGAGTGCTCAGTTGTGGCCGCACAAGGGGGACCTACTTAGTATTAAGCAGGTGGTGTTAAATTTATGGTTGGTCAGTGTATAGCTTGGCATGTTGCTAATTTGCTAATGGCTTACAGCTTAAGACTTCTGGCTTTTTGGGTGGAACCTGAGCTTGTGAAATTTGGATCTACAAACACCACATATTTTCTGTTGGACTGCATGCACTGAACCATAAGGACTACATGTTCCGTTACATCCCTTGTAATTATGTTGTTGCATCTGTATAGTTTTGTGGACGACAGTAATGCTAGACTTGTAAAGGTTCACCAACCAAGCCTATAACATGAATAAGATGTGCTTTTAAGTTGTTAACTTTGTGAAAAGTGAAATTGTCCCCTTTACATTTGAAGTCTGGCCTCCTCAGGGTAGTAGAAGGTTTGGTTGAGCTAATGGAGTTCAATCAGTTCCATTTGTTTGTAATGCACACAGTTCACATCCACTATATTACTTTACAAAGTGTAGCAATTTATCTCCCCCCCCCCCTTTTTTTTTTTTTTTTTGCATAAGCGTGTCACTGGGTGACGCAACAGGGACATTAAACCAGCGTTTATTTACACATTTACACACGGAGTGCAGCACTACCTTCCGGCCAAATTACATTAGCAGAAGTAAAAAGAGAAATGTCTTTCTGAGGCTGCTGAGCGCAGAAGAATGAATGGCTTTATGAGTTAACAGGCGTTCTGATGAGCGGATAAAGCAGACCCCTCCGGCTCCACCACAGAAAAGCACTAAATCAACATCCTGAGAAAGAGAGGGCCACAGGGTTTCGAGTGCCGCAGACAGGCGAGATTTACTGCCTCCTAAACTCTCTATAGGCACTGTGAAAGATAGAGGTGCTACAGCAGCCAGAGACCTTCAGGTGCTATAATAGCAGTAGATATATTTTAAACACTATCACATTGTAAACGCAGCGCTTTGCATGCCTTACGCTGAAGTTTGGAATTGAGTTATTCGGACCAGTTTATTTTCACACTGTGATAAAGCATATGCACACTGAGTGGAAACAAGACAGGTCCTTGTCTCAATTCCTCAATGCCATTTTATCAGAAACACTATATACTGGGTGCACACTGTAGGTGTAGAATTACAGACTGTAGCCCATCTGTTGCTACACAGTTTACTGACCTCCCTCAGCCACATCTATCACTGGAAAGAGACCACCACAGGACCACCACTGACTAGAAATAATTTGAGTGGTGGGCTATTTTGAGCACAGCACTGACACTTACATGGTACAAATATATCAGACAGACGTTTTGTACTCTTTTGGCCACTTTATAAGAAACCCCTTCCTTGTAGTTCTACCTTGTTGGTGTACAGTTAAAGACTGGAGACCATCTGTTGGTGCACTGTTTGTGTTAGCCATCTCTAGCCTTTCATCAGTGGTCAGTTTCTGACCACAGAGCTGCTCTTGTCTGGATAAAAAGAGTGGAAAAAAGAAGAACCACCCAATCGCTGTTTGGGTTGCACACAAACAAGAATTTGACCTCTACCTTTAACCCATACGTGAAGTGAACACACACACACACATACACTGTGGGGACAGGAACAGAGGTTCAGAGCAGTGGGCAGCCCTAGCTGCGGCACTCAGGGAGCAGTTGGGGGGTAGGTGCCTTGCTTAAGGGTTCTTCAGATGTTTCCTGTCTGTTCAAGTGCTCTTACATTCAGCAAGTGAACAGGCATTAAGTCAACAGTCAGTTCTTGAAAGTGAAGTGTTAAAAGCAGGACAAATAGACAAGTTTAAGAATCTGAACCACAAGGGCCAAATTGTGATGCTAGACAGCTGAGTCAGAGCATTTCCAAAACATCAGGCTGGTCTTGTGGGTCTTTTTTATATCCAGTTGAAGGGCACCCACTAAAATTGGTCCAAGAACATGCAAATGGTGAACCACCGAAAGGTTCATTGATGTGATCCATGGAGGCCTCACCTCACAACACAGGACTTAAAGCATCTGCTGCTAATGTTTTGGTGCCAGACACCACAGGACCCCTTTAGAGGTGTTGTGGAGTCTCAGAATGCCTCAGATGGCTAGATCCATTGTATATGATCATGTATATGTTAGTTGCTGACTGTTCTCATGTCCAGGTTTGACAACTGACCTTTTTTTGCCATTTGTTTCCACAGGAAGAGTGCCAGAATTATATCCGTGTTCTGCTGGTGAACGGAGACAGGCTTTTCACCTGCGGCACAAACGCCTTCACTCCTATCTGCACCAATCGCACGGTGAGCGAAAAGCATGGGATGATTACAGAAGGTTCAATCAGAGTTTGTAATGTTTGTTCGGGACGGACATTTCAGTCAAATTTGATATCTGAATTTGAAAAGTATTCTTCTGAGAATCCAGTGTGGGACTGGTGTCTTGTTTACATTGTTTGTTCCATATAGGACTCTTAAGGGTTACCGGCAGAAAGCACACAGCATCCAAAAATTCCAAGCTATTGTTATAAATGTTAGTACACTCAACGATGTTCACCTACGCATACGTGCTGCCAGCAATGTTCACTGTCTCTGAGCACTACTTAGCATCACTTTGTAATTATATTCAGTAAAATCCAGACCAGGGAGTGTAAAATGAGCTTGTTCTTCTGTGCTTTTCTCAAACTCCCTTCATGGGTTTTTGTTGTGTTAAATGTTTCTGAAAAGATCAGAAGGTCACACTAGGAATTTAACTGTCAATGTGCCAATAAATATTTTATTAAAGTTCTTTAAGTAACAAAAAATGCATCATGCATCATGCATTTTTTTATCATGATTTGATTATTTAAAAGATTCATCACTATTTTACATTGAACACACAAATGTAACTGGAGGAGCTGTTTACACATTAGTGGAATGTTTTTAGTATTTTTCTTTTTAAAAATAGCCTGAGATTTTAACTTGGTCAAAAGAAAAGGAACACTCAGTATTTATAGTTGGTATAATAAGTTTATTGTATTTATTTATAATAGCATTACAAAACCAGTGCAGATTTTCAGTTAGAGTGTCGCATTCAGACTTATTCACTTCTAATGCGTAGATTTAGGTCAGGTGTCTAGCCTGCTGCCAGGCAAGGCTTTCTTGTCTCCTGAAAGGCATTGCCCTTGTGAATTATAAAAGCTTTAAGATTTTGCTACTCTGCTGCTATGTTCAATGACGCATTTTGTTTGGTTGTTGCCAACACACTCCTTCATCAGAAAACTAATTAGACTTTTTTTCTTCTGAATATGTGTCCAACCACAAGTGGAGATTACAATTAAACATACATATAAACATATAGACATGGTCAAAGGTGAAGGGGTTTTACCCTGTTCTTCTATGGTCAAGACCCCACAGCACCAGCACAGAGCAGGTAGTATTTGAGTGGTGGGTGACAGTGACACGGTGGTACACGCTGGTAAATGGATCAGACACACACTGGATCAGTAAGTGGATTAGACACAGGAGTGCCCTGTGTCACTGCTGGGCTGAGAATAGTCCACCAACCAGACATATCTAGCCAACAGTGTCCTGTGGGCAGCATCCTGTGACCACTGATAAAGGACTAGAGGATGACCAACAAAAACTGTACAGCAACAGATGAGCTTCTGGTGGACCAACAAGGTAGGAGTGTCTAAAAGAGTGGACAGTGAGTAGACACAGTGTTTAAACACTCCAGCAGCACTGCTGTGACTGATCCACTACCACCATCATGTCAGTGTCACTGCAGTGCTGAGAATGACCCAACACCCAGATGCTACCTGCTCTGTGGTGGTTCTGTGAAATCCTGATGATTGAAGAAGAGGGTGAAAGGAGGCTAACAGAGTATGCGGAGAAACAGATGGACTACAGTCTGGAGTTGTAAAACTACACAGTGTATGATAAATGGAGCTGATAGATGGTGTGTAGTGTAGAAACAAGGAGGGGGTGTTAATGTAATGCATTAGTTGATTTGTTATTTTCTTCAGTTAATGAGAATATATATTTGTTTGTTGCTTTGTTATTTGTGACAATTATCACCATAAACAATATTTTATATTTTTACATTTTATTTATATATTTTTAACAATTTTTTATATTTTTATATTTATAGCTTATTAACAATTAATAGTTTTTTGTCATATTGTAAGACAAAGATATGCATCTTAACAGACAAAGTGCCGGTGATGGTTGAATAGAGCTGGGGAAAACAGGAGAATGGAGGTTGATAAATTCTTGCCAGAATTGTATAATCAGTGTCCAGCGCCAAATGACATTAATACAGTTGTCTGCCGTGTTTTGGGTGTAGTGCGTACAAATGGCAAAGCTTTAAAACCCCATTTAATCTTGTGCGCTGTATTGTGCTTAATGAATGACTTTATACTGAATGAGTTGTAGGAAAGTGCTGCTGATCATGTGGTGATTATTCTTACACATCTGAATCCAGAAATCGGTTCAGTGGCCATTTGGACATAATACAGTCATTGCCTACACATGCTTTTGCCATTTAACACCTCTCACTGCAGTCTGGTTCATGTAGGCACGTCGTTTCCGGCCCTCAGTCTTTTCTCACTGATGCATGTGAGTCAATTGTACTGAGCTTTAATAAACAGGATTAGCACTAAATCCATTCTCCAGCACAGACCATTGATGGTGACAGTGTTGTGCTTTCTTTACATTCACAGTCACCCCCTCGTTGGCTCCTGCACTGCGGACAGTATTGCACAGTAATGATGAAGCCTGTGCTAATAAAATAGATAGAAATGATCAAAATTACATTACTTTTTTTCTATTTGTCCAGTGACACCAAATGAGACTCCACACTGTGTTATAGATGTTACCCAGATTTTAGCCATATTTTCCAGAAACTAAACTGAATTGAAAAAAACATTTGTGAAAAACAAGTGTTCCATCAAAACAATCCGAAGCACTTGCTTAATGACATGCACTGCAGTTTACTAAGTTAGGTGATTTATCCGTATTTGGGTATTAATCACGTGTACTTTTCAGGAATCAGGGTTGGTTGTTACACTGTTCAATCTTATTGTCTTATCTCATAAACTGAATCATTGATGACAGCCAAACCTAAACATGCTTTCCAAAGTTTCCAAAAGTATCTTTGAGTTAAGATCATTTTAACTGGTAGAGAGAGTGTTCAGTGTGATGCTCGCTTGACCATTTGAAAAATCATTGTATTAGTGCTAAGATGCTTTCGTTAGACTCAGCCCTGAGCAGGTAAACACTGTCCAAGTTTCTCTAAATTGGACCCAGAGGCACAACAGCTACTACATTTCAACATGTGCTGGCGACCTTTATTACTCAGTGTAACCTCTTCTTAGCCCTCTTTTGCTAACAAACTTGACTTTAAGGTGTGTCCATGTCACTCTTGTTAATAACATAAATCATCTGAACCCAGAATTTTACTCCTCAGAATCTCTTACTGTTAGAGAGAAAGTAAGGAGAAATATGACCTTGATATAATAATCGCACTGTGCCAACCAAACCATTATACACAATATATCACCCAGCACTAGCTGATTAATTGATGATGATGAGAGTCTTGCTTTATTTACATTGACAGTCGCCCCCTCTTTGGCTCTTTTGAATGAGGCTGACGGTCATTATTGACTGAAAGCTGGTGGACCTCAAAGGTGTAAGCGTCTCCTGTGTTTCGTGCCAGCAGGACAGCGTTGGCTGGTGCATCAATCCTGGAAGGAAGTGAGGCTTTAAAAGCTAGTATCTGTAATATACTCCAACGTGTCCTCGCGATGTGACCGGTAAATCTGAATCTTTAAACAAAAGTGGCTCAGTGTAGCACAAACACAGCTGCCCGTGGCCTTTCAGCCCACCCTCTTAATATGCATTATGGATGTTGTGCTATATCCGTGAAGCCTCTTGTTGTCTGAAGGTGCTCCATCAATGCACGCCTTTCATCTTCCACCATAGCGAGGACACACACGCGCTCTCCGGCCCTGGTCGCCGTTTCCTTTAGCCAACATGCTAATTCAGGCGAGCGTTCGCTGCCAACTTAAAGTGGCTTTACGTCCTGAAGGAAGCTGAAAGGCTTCCAGCTGTTCACTGAAGTCCCTCTCTCAGCCAGCGCCGGGATAATCCCTCCTTTACACCGATTACACAGGGCAAGTGTTGTGGCCATCAGCTGCTTGTAAGATAATATGCTCAAGTGAGTCGACACAGGATCTAAGTATTCCCTAAGGACACATTCAAAGAGATGAGCCTAAAGACAAGCAGCTCCAAACCTAGCATGGAAACAAGCTAGCCTAAGTTAAGAGCATCATTTCTTTTTTTCTTTTTTTAATTTCTTTTTTTTTTTTTGTTGTACAACACTAATTCTAATTTACCCCCAAATTTGTTCATGTGTGATTTTGTTGCAGGACAGTGCTCTGTTATGAATTGCAGTAGCAGGTATGGGAATAAAAGGTGCTGGGGGGGGAGGGGGGGGCTGCACCCTCAAACTCTAGATTGTTGCTAAAAAATATAAAATAATATTCTGATCATAATAAAAAATATTTGTTTTAGGGTAAGTTTGTATTGCAAAAACATTTTTTGGCATTTCAAGATTACACATGGGCACTTAAAGCTTGTAATAGGCATTGGTAAATATGTGAGCTTGAATGCAGCAGTTTTACAGCGACTCCTTCTGTAAAGAGTCCTGGCACTGTTCTGCCACCACTGTTCTCCATTGCTAACAATTGCCTGAAAGCTGCTCCCACTACCACTCACCTTCACAGGCAGTGGCGTATCTAGAACTTCCAGAAGACCTTGAGTAATGTGTTTTCTTCACAAAGCTGAACCCACCCACAGGAAATCAAAAAGTGAAGTAAAAATCCTTGGTAAAATCCTGAAGTTTATCCTGTTTAGTGTTAAATATGATACAGTTCTGCAAGCAGACAGAGAAAACATGCTCATTTTCAAGCATTTTAAGAGTTCTCACACTATGACAGGCAGGTGCAGGTGTATAGCTTCGGCATCTGATTTATTGTAGACTAAGAAAACCATTAGCCTGTTTTCTTTTGCTTGTAATAGGAGAGAGGTGCATATAAAATCTGTAGACGCCAGCACTTGTGCCCAGACAGATTCTGTTACACAGGAAGCTGTAATTGAATTTCTTTTAGGAGTCAGACGCAGTGACTCTTAAATTATTCTGACAATATTAGCTGATTTTTACACCCAGCAAGTGCGCTGTCAGGCTGCCAGTTCTGGGTCGTGTTGTTATACATTTTTTCAGACACAGGGCGCAAGATTTGGCCCCACTCTCGCTGCCTATTCCACTTCACCCTGTTGTGAAAGCTAAAGCTAACCTCAGCCCCAGTGTGGCCCAATAATGACTCCTCCAGCAGTGCAGATGGATATCTGTCAGAGTGCATCTGGAGCTGACTCTCAACTGTAGGGGAGGCGCATTAAGAACACATTGAGCACAGAAAGAAGCCGCAGACCTCTCCAGAGTTTCAGCTGTGTTAGCATATCCCCTGTGCTTAATGTGTACAAATGTCAATTTCCTTCTCTGCCATGCGAGCTTCCCCTCGGCTGGCTAAATGTCACACTCTGTATGAATCACAGCCGCACCATACGCCACACATAAGGGTGAAACGAGTGTGTGGGGAGCGATTAGCGCCTCGCTGCCGCAGACAACGCTTACCATGACTGCCAAGTAATGAGATAAAAATGTTGAAGCTTCTGAAATTAGCATTGGCCACTCCACAACTGCACGTGTTGCAATAAATGACTTGGATGGTGAGAAACACAGCTGCTTTTCTGACAAGGCTGTGCGAGTCTTAGAACATCTGAGGACATTATATGTAAAGCTTCACTCAAACATGTATTCACTGAACTATTAGAATTCATATGAACTAACAAATGAACCATTGTGAGATGTGTCTTTCCTTGTGCTCTCCTGGTGGAAGGGCATAATTTTCGGTTCCCACACCTAGTCTATTTCATCAATCCTTCATTAAAGTTAAGCAGGTGAGCTGCAGGTGGAACAGAACAAAAACACACAGAGCAGTTACCAACCAACCCTGTGATCCTCTAACTGTTCTACAGTAACTGTTCTGTTTACTGTTTTACAGTAAACACACTCACTGACCACTGACTTTATGTTTATTTGGGTTTATTCTAATTTTATATAGAGTTTTACAGTAAACACACTCACTGACCACTGACTTTATGTTTATTAGGGTTTATTCTAATGTTATATAGAGTTTTACAAGTAAACACACTCACTGACCACTGACTTTATGTTTATTAGAGTTTATTCTAATTTTATATAGAGTTTTACAAGTAAACACACTCACTGATCACTGACTTTATGTTTATTAGAGTTTATTCTAATGTTATATAGAGTTTTACAATAAACACACTCACTGACCACTGACTTTATGTTTATTATGGTTTATTCTAATGTTATATAGAGTTGTACACTAAACACACTCACTGACCACTGACTTTATGTTTATTAGAGTTTATTCTAATTTTATATAGAGTTTTACAGTAAACTCACTCACTGACCACTGACTTTATGTTTATTATGGTTTATTCTAATGTTATATAGAGTTTTACAGTAAACACACTCACTGATCACTGACTTTATGTTTATTAGAGTTTATTCTAATGTTATGTAGAGTTGTACAGTAAACACTCTCACTGACCACTGACTTTATGTTTATTAGGGTTTATTCTAATGTTATGTAGAGTTTTACAGTAAACACACTCACTGACCACTGACTTTATGTTTATTAGGGTTTATTCTAATGTTATATAGAGTTTTACAGTAAACACACTCACTGACCACTGACTTTATGTTTATTAGAGTTTATTCTAATGTTATATAGAGTTTTACAGTAAACACACTCTCTGACCACTGACTTTATGTTTATTAGGGTTTATTCTAATGTTATATAGAGTTTTACAGTAAACACACTCACTGACCACTGACTTTATGTTTATTAGAGTTTATTCTAATGTTATATAGAGTTTTACAGTAAACACACTCACTGACCACTGACTTCATGTTTATTAGGGTTTATTCTAATGTTATATAGAGTTTTACAGTAAACACACTCTCTGACCACTGACTTTATGTTTATTAGGGTTTATTCTAATGTTATATAGAGTTTTACAGTAAACACACTCACTGACCACTGACTTTATGTTTATTAGAGTTTATTCTAATGTTATATAGAGTTTTACAGTAAACACACTCACTGACCACTGACTTCATGTTTATTAGGGTTTATTCTAATGTTATATAGAGTTTTACAGTAAACACACTCACTGACCACTGACTTTATGTTTATTAGAGTTTATTCTAATGTTATATAGAGTTTTACAGTAAACACACTCTCTGACCACTGACTTTATGTTTATTAGGGTTTATTCTAATGTTATATAGAGTTTTACAGTAAACACACTCACTGACCACTGACTTTATGTTTATTAGAGTTTATTCTAATGTTATATAGAGTTTTACAGTAAACACACTCACTGACCACTGACTTTATGTTTATTTGGGTTTATTCTAATGTTATATAGTTTTACAGTAAACACACTCACTGATCACTGACTTTATGTTTATTAGAGTTTATTCTAATGTTATATAGAGTTTTACAGTAAACACACTCACTGACCACTGACTTCATGTTTATTAGGGTTTATTCTAATGTTATATAGAGTTTTACAGTAAACACACTCTCTGACCACTGACTTTATGTTTATTTGGGTTTATTCTAATGTTATATAGTTTTACAGTAAACACACTCACTGATCACTGACTTTATGTTTATTTGGGTTTATTCTAATGTTATATAGAGTTTTACAGTAAACACACTCACGGCTCAGATACATAGTGTTTTGTATCTTTAATGCAACAGGTCACAGGCAAGTAATGCGTTATCCTTTGAGGGTTCTCTGATTCTCTCCCCTTTCTAGGGGATGTGATGCTGTCAGGAAATTAATAACACAACCTAACTAATCTTTCTCTCTCTCTCTTTCTCTCCCTCTCCCTCTCCCTCTCTCTCTCTCTCAGCTGACTAATCTAACAGAGATCCATGATCAGATCAGTGGGATGGCACGCTGCCCTTATAACCCGCTTCATAACTCTACTGCGCTCATCACCTCCAGCGGAGAGCTATATGCTGCCACTGCCATGGACTTCTCCGGCAGGGACCCGGCCATTTACCGCAGCTTGGGTGGTCTGCCCCCTCTCCGCACGGCTCAATACAACTCCAAGTGGCTCAACGGTATGGGGGACAGCTCAGGATGGGGTTGTTGAAGTTTTGACAGTTCAAAAATCTCATTCTACTCCCTCTTACACCAAAAGCAGTCAATCAGCCAATGCATGTTAGGTGCCTTTAGTTTTAGCTTTAACTTGAAACGCTTCTGATCAAGTAAGAAAAGTAAGAGTTGAGTGTGAGTGGCAGACAGTGTAACCTTAAGACACACCAGCATCCTGCAGCGAATGTCTTCTCTTCATTCAATTATTCTGGCGTTTTCCGTGAAGGTCGTGACACTGACATTTGCTTTCGGCACACAAAGCAAATTGGCCTCCTCGCTTCAAATGGCTTGATCTTACCACGTGAAATTCTCACGTCCGAAAGGAAGGAGGACAAGAAAGAAAAGGTCTCACGCCTCAGTGGAGGAAGAGAAAGGAGAGGTCAACCGCTATCTTGTCAGTGTGGAATTTTATCTGATTCCCATTAAAAGATAATTGGAAAAATAAATTAAAGTCAAAACACGCAGCAGTTCACTGCAGACAAAAAGGTTTAATAAATTTGAATTTTATGGCAAATTGATTTTTTCTCTCCTCCACTTCCGCTGGCCAAGCCAAAAAAGAGCTTGTCCATTTTGAAAGAAATTAAATCACTGTTGACAAAAACAGCGTCTTTGAGTCCAGCATGATTGTACATGATGATTAATATTGAAAATGTCTGCAGTCGCTGAGTATGAATAGAGAGAGATAATTAGATGAGTGCACTTGTTCCAGCCATTTCTCATCTTAACCTTTATATTCAGTCCTGATAAACGGCCATGTCTGTTACCTCAGTGTGAGATTAATAAAAGCGTCATTCTGTTAATAAATATGACGTACCACAAGTTCTGCTCTATCAACCTAGGTTCTTGGGGATGTCCTGATCCAGTCTGAAAAACGTGCATCAGAGACTTTTCAGGCTGGTTTTAATGGATCCTTATTGGTTGTTTTAGCCTAGTTTGTGTGATTTATACCACTGTTATAGAGGTTACATCATGTTTTATTTCAATATACTATAATATAACATAAAGGACAAAAAGAAAATCCAGTAATAAAAAAATCAAACAAAAGGAAAGGTATGAATATAATAGAAATAATCATTAAATAACTAATGAGTTTTATCATCATGGGTTACTCAAATCAGTTTTAAACAAAATATCTCAATTGTTTCATTTTTCAGGTGCATAAACATAAAAGCGACTCTTTTCTTTTCCCATCTTTTCTTCTTGGCTTTAGGTACTCTAAATACTAGATACAAAATAATAATTATTATTATATAATTGCATTATTTTAAAGACATTGGCTGCCTGGTATCTTATCATGCTGGTTTTACTAACTGTAATTGTATCAAACCTAAATTCTCATCAGTTATTCATCCCTCATTCAAAGAATATCTGCGTTACCTGGTTAAAATCTGTGTCAGGATGTCCGAATTAGGACAAGACAACTACCTAACTACCTACCCAACATTATTTGTCCCTCTATGTCGAACTCAGAACCAAACTTTGTGTCTTCATACGACATCGGAAACTTCACCTATTTCTTCTTCCGGGAGAATGCAGTGGAGCATGACTGCGGCAGGACTGTGTTTTCCCGCGCTGCTAGAGTGTGTAAGAATGACATTGGTGGGCGTTTCCTGCTGGAGGACACCTGGACCACCTTCATGAAGGCCAGACTGAATTGCTCTCGTCCAGGGGAAATCCCCTTTAGCTACAACGAGCTGCAGGGCACCTTCTTCCTGCCTGAGCTGGAGCTGCTGTACGGCATATTCACCACCAATGTGTGAGTACAACCTGATATCTGTCAGTGCAGATGTGTTCATTTATCTTTCTGCCATATCTATGGAATGGAAAAGTATCCGTGTATCTGTATGCATGTCTATCTATCTGTCTGTCTCCCTGTCATTTGAAAATATGTCAGCATTAATGTCAGTTCCTTTTTCTTGAGTGAAATAAATTGAATGAAAAAGTGTTGCAGATAAATAAATAAATAAATAACGAGACACAGATGCATGCATACATTGAAACTTTATTAATGTTACTGTGCAGTGTTCATATATAATACAATATAATATTTGGTATCACTTCACTTGGATGGTCCATTGTAGATGCCCTATAGATGTTCACCTTACATTCATCTAACATTCAACTGAATGTGTATTAAATGCAGCTGAATTCTAAGTTGGATGTACATGACTATCTATTAAATGTGACCCTGCACCTAACACTAATCCTAACCTTAACCTTAACCGTACCCTTGAATCATCCCTAAATCCTAACCCTAACCTTTACCTAAACCTTAAATTATACACTAAAAGGTTCAGGTGAAGGTTAGGTGTAGAGTTACATTCAGTAGACAGTTATTTACATTCAGCTTAGAGATCAGTTGCGTTTAAAACACATTCAGTTGAATGGTAGTTAAATGTCAGGTGAGTATCTATGAGGCATCTATAATAGACCATCCAAGTAAAGTGTTACCAAATATTTATATATTTATATACGTTGTTCTTATAATTTATGTAAAGCATAGTATATAGATTCACAGAAAATCGCTTTTAGGGTTAAAAAGAGTATTCTATAATTTGGGGAGAAAAATTGATAGATGCCTATGTTGCTTATTTCCATACAGTTGAATTTAAACCTTTCTATAAACATGAACTAGACTGAAGTTGTGCTCTATCTGAAGATGGCGTTGGTCAGGAATGAGTGCCTTATTGATTTAAATGTCATTTCAATGTAAAGCAAATTGGGACAGACCACATTTTGTGCTTTTCTATCTCCTGAAATGTAGCTTCTGTGTGATAGGCAGCTGTGGACAGCCACATTTTTCACTTTATAGCCTCCAGTGTCTGACACCATATGAGTGAACACTAGAAAAGTGTTTGTGTGCGTGTGCATGTGTTTATGTCTGTTTGTGTCTAGACTTCATTCAGTCTCCATTCTCCCACAGAAACAGCATCGCTGCCTCAGCAGTGTGTGCCTTCAACCTGAGTGCCATCACCCAGGTGTTCAGCGGCCCTTTTAAATACCAGGAGAACTCTCGCTCCGCCTGGCTGCCTTACCCAAACCCCAACCCTGACTTTCAGGTAAGCTACCAGCAAAGACTGACACTGCAGCAGCAGTCCACATCTGCTCTGAGCACAGACTGCACTGAACAGTACTAAATTAGCCCTTTGTCCTTAGTCTGGAGTCAAAGTAGGATGCCCTCAGCTAACATTAGAAACCATAGAAACTGCCCCTATGATAATATAAACATGATTTAATTATTGATTTATTTCATATAAACCATAGCAAGACACTAGCTTTCCCGCACATGACTGTTTAAACATGATGGGTGTTTAATGATGAATGTGATATCCCACATTTATTGTACCTATCAAATGAGATTGTTCCTAAAACATGCCTGGAGCTGCACTTCACTTGTGTGCCTTGCCCAACTCAATTAAGTCAAGATGCCTCTTCATCTGTGCTATTATCCCTTTGTGTCTTGTGTGGTTATTCTCAGGAAAGGGTGACATTTTTCTATCTTAAACCTTGTCCACAAATCGTTCTTCCTTAGCTACTGTTAGGAAATTGGGCAAGCTTTACAGAACACAGATTCATTTCATTTAATTCAACCTACATCTACATTTATAAACCTGCATTACCTATTCCACAAAAACTTACATTTAATATTCAACCCTAATGAGAGACTGTAGCACACACCTCAGTTTATATCACAATACCTACATTTAGAGTTATTAATATTCAACCCTAATGAGAGACTGTAACACACACCTCAGTTTATATCACAATACCTACATTTAGAGTGTTATAAATATTCTGATAACATTCTAATAATAATATATATTCTGATCAAGAAAGCACAAAAAAATTAATACACATAACACAATAAAACCACAATGAAAACATGGTAGCTCTCAGAAAGGGATAATTGATTAAACACACTGCTCTTTTTTAGTGTGTGGACCATGCATACACTGGAACTCCTCTGGAGCCAGAGTTACACCAGTAAACACATAAACATAACCTTTACATTTCCGTTCTGACAGTAGAGTGTCCACTAGGGGACATGGGGAAAGATATTAAAAAGAACAAGAGTTCTGGGACAGGAACCAGACTAAAGTGATTAACAGGAGAGAAGCTTCAGGTAAACAACCAGATGTTGCAAACATCTTCACTTGTTCACAGTCTCACTTCACTTGTCTTTGGCAACTCAATTAAGTCAAGATGTTCCTCTGTTCGTACCTTTATCGCTTGATTATTCTCTGAAAAGTGGAAAGTGCAAGGTGAATTTTTATTTCTCCAGCTGCTGTCCAATTACCTAAAGCTTACAAACAGACTGGCTGTCTGAAGCCGCCGCCACTGCTGTGTTTGGTAATGGCGTTGGGGGGAAAGCTCAAGTATGATCCCACGCATCATTGTTTTTTGAGCCTCTCACTGTCACGCTCATTAATTTGACTTCATTTCTACGGCCACTGCACTGCTCATGAATTTATTAATAAAGCTCCCACCTTATAAAACTCTACGTCAGGAAATTTACAGCGATAAGGGGGCTAATAAAAAAGGCCATATCCGCGTCCTGCAGAGTGTTGCTGCCACTAATAATTTAACTGCGGCTTTCGCTCTTAATTTTAAGGCGCTCTTCAAAATCTGTGCGTTCTCTAACAGTCAGAATTGAAATTTCATCGAGGGACGCTGACTCTAAGTGATGATGAGGGGAAATGTGTGTGTGTGAGTGTTTATATCTCTGTGTATGTGTGTCAGGAAGCAGCTTAAATGATAGCAAGACTGCTAATCCTGATCCTTTTAATGTGCTCTAATTCGGTATGAGACCCGTGTCCAGCAGGGAAACTCCAGACACTTTTCACACAGTGAGGCTTTTTTTTTTCCAAAGGAAAACTGTCTGCTCAGCATGTATTTAATTTTTACACAGGATCAGCTGAATCGTAGAATCCAGTCTGGTCTTATTGAAGGCGATGGCTATACTACTTGATAACAGAGTTGCTGCAGCCCACGTGGGGTGGAGAAAAAAAGACTTTCTCCTTGTAGGAGATTTTGTCTTTTTCTTTTTTTTTTGTTGGCAGAACTGTGCAGGCCCCACTTTATCTCTGCTACCATGACATCTTCATCAAGCATTTGTCAACGTTGGAGAGCGAAGATTTACGAGCTTCGGATTTATTGCTTCCCGCATCGATGTAAAACTAGTAGCTGTATATTCCAACCATGAAAGACCAACATGGACCCATGCCCCAGCGAAATTATTTCTGCACTGATCCCCTGCTGATTGATGCTGATTACATCGAGCCTGGACCAGAAAGCAAGAGGTTTAGCCGAACTGCTCTGAATGAGCAGGAAAATTCGCATGTGCTGTGATGGTGGAGTGAGTTTACGCCTCAGAATGCCTCATCACGATAAACTAAACTCACCATCCACAGACAAACATGCTCTTAAGAAGAAATTGAGCAAAAGAGCTCCTCATCCTAAATATATAGACAGGCTTTGTATCTGGGGTTTGCTTTATTACTTTTGCACAAGCCAAAAACAAATAAATTAGCATGCTGCTAACGTGACTAAATAACCTTAGGTTACATAGTCTAAACTCATACACTTGCTCATGTAGATTCTGACACTAATCTAATAATAATAACAAGCAAGTCCCTGGAGGTTGCTAGGGTGTTGCTAGGCAATCGTTATGGTATTCCATGTAGGTAGAAACCTGCTTACACTACAGGCGTATGCACAGTCAGTGACTTTATCTACAACTAGACAGAATAATGTTTTTCTTATGAAATTGGTCCCATCCACTGCAACATACAGCGTGATTAGTTGATTCCTCGCTTCCTAATTATGATGGTGATGAATCTAACATGTACTAAAGTACTAAAGTACTACTGTAGGAGCTCTCTTGGTTCCTACCTAGATATCTTAACTTTCTAGATACCTAGAGAAAGAAGTCTCTAAGCAAAACTTTATAATCAAATATGGTACATCCAAGGTATACTTGCTATACCTGCACAGCTAAAGTACAACAAGAAACTTGAAAAAATTATTTTCATGTACTGAAAAGTCATTGTGCCATTGTGCCTAATAAAGGCCTAGAAAACACATAATGATGTTTTCGCTACTTGTGACCATACACAAATATAAACTTGCACCTGTGTCTGTTAGAATACACCCTTTTTATCTGATTCATAGTTTGTTTTAGAGGTGTAATCATTATTAGCATCTTTTTGGTTCTCAAAATATCTGTAGCTGTATTTGGATTTAGATGTGGGTGTGGCTTAAACCTGAAGCTTGTGTAATGTTAAATGGTGTGTTTGGCATATTATTGTGCTATCCAGTATAACAGGGGGGCTTTTTTACCCAGGAAATGCTGAACTGAACTCACATATTAGTCAGTAACTATGTGAATAAAAGTTAAATAAAAGACTTATGTGGATTATTTTTGTATATTGGGCTCAGTTATACAAAAATATATACAAATTCTTTACTGAAACATCCTCTCCTAAAAGCTTGTGGATCCATAAGCTAGTCCGCTCTGTCTGTATATTTACCGAGACCATGAGATACAGTTTAGGCAGAATCAACGAAAGCAGGAAGGTAAGCAAGGTTCAGGAACGTTCTCAGAGTGTACACTGAATGTGGAGGTCAAGTAAAGGAGTTTACCAATCACAAGCTGGAATCTACATAAAAATAGTGCCCCTCTGACTAGTATCTATAATTTGTATCTATCTAGAACATATTTGATGTTAATTCCCAATAACGTATTCTAGCATTTGTTTATAATAAGGGAAATTAATGCATGTGCTCAGGACATAATGAGAAAAGGAACAGCTGTTTAAGAAGGTCTCATAGATATATAATGAACACACACACACACACACTACATTTAAGTTAGGAGACAATCTTTGCTTTAGGGCCAAGATGTTACATTACCATGCATGAACGTGTTTCCCCACCTGCAGCTTAAAACGTACCAGACATACAGGCCACTACATATGTCACTGTCATTTTACAGCACTTGAGCAACGTCCCACACTTTAACAGCCCTTAATCCTGATGATGGTCACGGCAGCATATGCTCCACGGCCCCTCGCCAAATGACAGTTCAGGACCTGCGGCTGCTCAGGCAGAGAGAATGGGGAATAAATCAGGGAAATGGACCCCATACCTCTTCTTCTGCCCTGTGGCAGACTCTTCACTCAGCGGCCCTCCATGGCCCAGCGACCTGAACACGGCTCCACATTACACACACAAATAAGGCTTCTCCTCTGGAGCGCAGCCCTCTGACCGACTCCGTGGTTTAGCAGAGCGTTCGGCAATCTGGAGCGGCCACTGGGGGCCAGGCGGCCCGAGATTGATTTGTGCGAAACGAGTGTGATAGAGGATGCGAATGTGATGGCGCACACTAAAGATGCTTTCAGTCCCACTGGGGTCGTCTCGATCCCATCTGAACGATCTGCATCAACTGTCAATCACATAATATTTAATGGATCAGTGTTGGCTGTTTATGTTTATGTTGCTTGTCATAATAAGCATGATACATCTTATCTCTTTTATCCTATTATAATGACTTTTGTCATCTCTAAAAATGTCTTCTGGTTTTACAAGTCTCAAAAATAATATGTAAATGGCCTGTATTCTACATTTTGTCCACTTAAATACCAGGTATAACAATGAAACTGCATTTACATGTTGTTGCAGGTGCTTGCGTTGCAGCAGTGATAGCTTTGTGGTGCTGATGCTATTGGTGGTAAGAATTTGCCATTGCTGATCCATTTAATGCAATGTAATATCTGGTTTGCCATCTCCTATCTAATCTCATAATGTAAACACAGCATAAGGTGTTGGAACTACATCAGTTGGCAGATTGCCCAGATTATATATATATATATATATATATATATATATATATATATATATATATATATATATATATATACACCAAAGACCTCTAAAGTTGTGAGGTGGAGCCACCGTGGATCGGGCTTGTTTGTTCAGTGCTGTTGCACACATATCCAGCCAGAAAAATGTATCGGACTAAACCACCTTCTTCCATTGCTTGTCCACCATAGAAAGTTTTCTCTAGTGGACAGGGGTCAGCATGGGCACTTTTGACTCCACAGACCTCTCCTCAGCAGGCAGTGCTGCACCATGTTTAGTAACACGTTCCTCCAAAAATCATTGTTAAACATTTCTCTGGCTTGTGCCACAGTAGCGCTTCCGTCGGGTAGGCCTAGACAAGATAGCCTTAAAGCCTCGAGCATAGAGGAGCCTCAGGCGCTCAACACCCTGTCACCAGTTCTGGTTTGTCCTGTCTTGGACCACTGTCGGTAGGTACTCAAAAATGCTGACTTTGAGGCACTCACCGTTTGGATGATACTCTGACACTCTGAGTCGTCAAAGCCCTTGTCATATCTATCTATGTATACATATATTTATTTTTTGGCTTTGGCTCATCTGAATGTATAAATGTGTGTGCTTGTACAGATGAGCTAAAGCATTAGTATCATTTGGCTTGAATGTGTAATTTGAAACATATGTGGTACAAAAAATCAGGCTGGCATTACTTACTGGGACCAAATCAAAGCTGTGATGGTATTATTATATTTATCCATAACAAACTAGGTATTAGCCAACTATGTTCAAAGAATTGGGTCCAGACTGGGGATAACAATGTGTTTGGGACGTCCATTTATTTTAGAACAGAGATTAAATAGTTTGATTGCACTGGATTTTGGTAAACTGGTGATTTAAAAGGGCATTTTTATCTCTCTCCATCTCTCTTTCTCTCTCTCTCTCCCTCTCTCTCTCTCTCTTTCTCAGTGTGGTACTATAGATTATGGCTCCTACGTAAACCTGACAGAAAGGAACCTTCAGGATGCTCAAAAGTTCATTCTGATGCATGAGGTGATCCAGCCTATTGTTCCTGTGCCATACTTCATGGAGGATAACGTGCGTTTCTCTCACGTGGCTGTGGATGTGGTGCAGGGCAAAGACATGCTCTACCACATCATCTACCTGGCCACAGGTATGCTTAAATCACACAATGGATTCTTTACAATACACAGTATGTGTTACAATTTATATATATATATATATATATATATATATATATATATATATATATATATATATATATATATATATATATTATGCAGATAATGAAACCACACACATACGAGTACAGCTAATCCTGTCCTAATAGTACTAAAACTGCACTTTACTATTCACTGTTAAATACCTGCACTGTTTATATACACCAGATGGCCTAATTATTGAGTTGAATTATTGAGCATAGTGTTTCGACCACACCCTTTGCAACCAGTGGTATAAAACCAAGCCCATTGTCATCACAAAGGTTAGTGATTTTAATCAGCAGCAGTGAAAACATGTTCTCTTGATTGATGAATCACACTTCACTATCTGGCAGTCTGATTGATAAATCAGGATTTGGTGGATGCCAGTAGAACACCACCTACCATACTGCATACTGACTGCATAGTGCTGACAACAGAGTTTGGTGGAGGTGGGATGATGGTCTGGGGCTGCTCAGAGTTTGGGCTCAGACTCTCAGTTCCAGCAAAGGGTGATATTACAGCTGTAGCACACAAAGTCAGTTTTACACAATAACATGCTTCTAACTTTGCGGCTGGGTTTGGGGTTTGGGTTCCTGTTCCAGCATGACTGTGCTTCTGTGAACAAAGACCATAAACCATAAAGACATAGTTTGATGAGTGATGGTGTGAGGGACCTCCAGTGGTGACCTCAACTCCACTGAACGCCTTTGGGATTAACTGAAATGTCTGTTGAGAGCCAGGCCTTCTCGCCAATAACAGCACCTGATTTCATCAATGCTCAACTGGGCAGAAATTCCCACAGACACACACAATCCAGCAAGGAAATGGAAAGTCTTCCCAAAAGAGTGGAAGCTGATGGAGCTGCAAACAGGAACCAACTCCATATGGATCCTGTGGATTTAGAATGGGATGGCCATTAGCTCAAATAGGTGTGATAGTCAGGTGTACACATACATTTGGCCTTACAGTGTATGTGAAAGAGAATTGGACAGGTAGATCAGACTGTACATATCACGCCTGGTCTTGTATATAATTAATGCACTACCAGAGGTGATTCTTCATTGACTATCATTGACCACATGTAGAGTTTATATTATGTGATCTAGGACACTGATGAGCATAAAAATATGTTTCTCTACAAAATATTGAAAATAGACCTTTGTAACAGTAATACAATGATATCTGCCAGTATTGCTCTATGATTTGTTTGTGCAAAGTCCCATCAAAAATGTTCTATTTGAGGCAAGTCCTTTTTTCATTACCCACAGCATGTTCATTAGACTAATTTAATTATTATTAGTAGTCAATTTTTCAATTTATTTAAATCTGTCAAATTGTTATGCTTTTCAGAAAAGCAGACTTTAAAAATGTAAATCATGTGTGCAGGAGGGAAAACACCACTAATTGGTAGTTCATTTAATTAATTAATGTTGAAGCATACATAATTGGTTGCAAGGCTGAATGAAAGCAAAGTAACCGTGTCATATCACAGCTATTGTACATTTATCAATGAACACATTGTAAACAGCACCATTTCTGCCAAAAGTATTTAACAACCGTGACCGGACAGCTGTTAAGTATCCAGAATGTAAATATCTGGTCGAGTTTCTGCTAAATGACATGAAAATACATTGAATTACCTGTCAAACAGTGAAGATTACTTTGCCCAGATCATTTTCGACAAATTTCAAAACAGACAGCAATCAGTGTAATAGCAGCTATTTGCTAATTATGCTATTAGCGTGGCTCACACTGTTTTTCATAGGTCCATCACACCTGTTTCTCACAGCCAGCCTTAGATCTAGAAAGAGTTAGTGTAGAAACTCCGTCAGTGCAGGTGGGACAATTAAGAGCCATTTCTTAAAGATAAAAACACTTCATTAGACTTCCAATACAGAGCAAAATGCAGCCAGTTAGCCCACATAGCTGACCAGGGGCTATTTATGATTAAAGACATGCTGAAGTGGTAGTCGCAAATAATGCAAATGTATTCAATCAGCCAAGACATGTTTGTTATCTGATGTTTGCTTCTTCAGTTTAACATGGGAGCTACAAGGCGAACATAGCTAACAAGTCTAACAAGTAATGGAAGTCTTTACTCCACTACTTGGCATGGTACAATTGAATATGTGTGTTAAATTAACACCGCTGTGTGAAAGCTGTACTTAAGCCTGGCTAGCTCTGATCTGCTTCAAAGCCATGCTCTATTACAGCCACCATAAGGAGATACAAATTACATAGGGCTGAATTCTGAATTCTGCACTTAAGAATCAAATACACTTGAAATAAAAAGCTACTTCTATGGTCTAGAAGCAGTCTAGAACAGGGAATGTGGAGGAATATCTGTTCGACTGCTGTGAAAACTGGCAGATGATGTTGCTAAGACAACGTCATCAACATACAACATAAAAGATCCATGTGTCACCACATGTTGATTTGGGCTGTACCGTCTGCCTTTTTTACTGATAGTATTGCTCTTAGTTTAATTGTTCATTGTTTTTGAGGTTTGCTCTAATAGATTACTGGCGTTACTCTGTGGACGGCGTGGCAAATTAAGTAGCACTCGGCACAAGAACACTGTATGTCAGGGTCCTAGACCTAACCAAGTCTATTCACAGACTCAGTAAAAGTCAATGGTCTTTGTACTTAGCAATATACGTTCCATAAAACCTTTAAATCTCCACGAAGCTGAAGTCATTAAGATTAAATACTCCTGGGATAATATCTCAATGTAGGTATTGAACTCAATAATCCAGCCCTTCTTCATGCTAATGTGAGGGCCATTTACCGTTCTCCGAGCGCTCCCACAGCCGTATAATAGAGCAAAAAAAGAGGATCTTTCTTATTGAAATAGCACAAATGAGAATTCCTTCATATGCAGCGGAGCTGCAAAGGTGATTGTGTTGCTAATTCACATCTTTTTCCTTTCTGGGATCAGGATTAGAAAGAGCCACATTTGTGAGATTTGAATGAATTGCACATTCTCTTTGTGGTGCAAACACCATACAGCAGAGCAGTTGAATTTGGGCGGTGAAGATGTCAAAAATGTTATCTTGGACCTTTTTGCTGATTTTTCATCTTGATTACGGTGTAGAGACATTAGAGATGCTCCCCGAGTTCACTTCAACTACTGTCTTTCTTTCTCTCTCCCTCTGTGCCCCAGATTACGGCACCATTAAGAAAGTGCTCTCTCCGCTGAACCAGACCACAGGCAGCTGTCTGCTTGATGAGATCGAGCTTTTCCCACCCAGGAGACGGCAGCCCATCCTCAGCCTGCTAATCCTGCACAGCCGCAGTGAGCTGTTCGTGGGCGTCAGGGACCAGGTCATCAAAATCCCGCTCATTCGCTGCAACTTCCACAAGACCCGAGAGTGAGTCCTGCACACCTCATCAGCGCTAGCCTCTATATGATGTTGTCTGAATCCTCACAAGGCCTCTGCCATTGAATCAGCCCTGCTTTTTGAGGGATGTCACAGTAGAGCATGTTTTTGGATGTATGTTGATATACATCTGATTGATGCTTTAGCTGATTTAGCATGCTTTAGTTACTCTAAAGCCAGGGGTTCCCAACCTTTTGCAGCTCGCACCTCCAACAACCAACCACAAAAAGCTTCTGCAGCCCACAAGAGGGCTTAATTGACCAGGGCTGGGTTTCTCAAAAGCATCTTAGTGCGAAGATGGTTCACAAATGGTCGAGTCAGCATCTCACTGAGCACTTTCTCTACCACTTAAGATGCTACTAAGAGGCCTAGGTTCTAATAAACACCATAAAAATCCAAAACATGAATATATATATATATATATATATATATATATATATATATATATATTGCATTTTAAGCAAAATAGTTTCTATGTAGTACTGCTGTTAAGCAAAACCTTTACTAATGTATTTCGTTTTATTTTAGCTTTATTTTAGCCTTTTTTAAGAGCTCCCCCCATCACACAATGCAATTGTAGTCCTGGTAGAGTGAATGCTGCCCAACTACCACTAACACAGTGCCACTAGAACGCTGAACACAGTAGGAGAAGAACACTAAATCCTAATTCTGTTATGTCAGCTAATAAACGCACACACTAACTAGCACCACACTAAATTATGTTGGGAGAGGGAGTACTGTCCCGGCCACAGATGGCTATGGCATCAAACCTCCCGATGATAGGGCCAATGCTACCGATTTTATAAGGTTAGTTTTATATGGAAATATTGAAGAGCACTTTTTTTTGTATTGAAGAGCACCTTTTTGAGTGTATTTATTTGTGAGTTGCAAATTCCATAGCATCAAAAAGAGGGGGAACAAGGATGTAACTGTATGATATCGTTTATTTCTGGCAGTGTATCCAATATTTTTTTGAGCAGTTTAATTGGAATGGCCGCTCTCGTTTGACCAAACTCTTTTAAATAAAAATCCTCTGAAACACTCTTGAAAATTATGCATATAAATCTTTCATTAGGCAATTAATATTAGCTTATTAACTCAGCCTTAGCATGCGGGCGCTTTTAAATGGAGGCTCAGACCACCCTAGCCTGAGGGCAGTAGTTAGTAATGATTGTGTTTGACGTTGCGTCTCCAGGCTCTGTTTCAAGTTTGCTCTTCTAATCTCTGCTTGTGAGAGAGCAGAGACAGCAGAGTGTACGAGACAGCAGTGTGTGTATGTGTGCACGTGTGTGTGTGTGTGTGCTCTCTGTCCTCTCGTGAAGCAAACACTGCTCAGGCCTCTCCATTTGCATGTCAATGAGAAGTGCTGAGTTAAGCGCAGACGGACCGGACTTAGCCAAATTTAGCCCAGCGGCCCGGCGGGACGGGTCACACTCTCAGATGCAAAAGACAGCTGATTCAAACAGCTTGGCTTGAGCGGAAGATTCCTCAGCTGTAGCTTAGCACCATGTACACACACACATTTTAGATCAATGCCCTTTATAAAAGATCTAAAGGGAAATGCACTGGTTTTACACTATGTGTCCAAAAGTTTGTAGACACCTGCACCTGCAGCATTTCGTGCTTTTTGCTGAAGTAACAGCCTCTGCTTTTCTCAAAGGCTTTACTGTACAAGTTGCAGCACTGCAGTGAGGAGGATTTGATTGCATTCAGCCACATGAAAGCATTAGTGAGGTCAGGTACGGATGTTGAATGGTTAGTGCTGCCATTTCAGGTCATACCAAATGTATTGTCTGGAGCTCCATCTCTCCAGAGAACACAGTTCCACTGTTCCACAGCCCAAGACCAGGGGGCTTTATACCCCTTTAGCTCATGTTCGAAATTGGACACCTTTGGGTCATGTGTGGCAGCTCCATAGTGTCATATTCTTTTGGTTAGTGCTTCTCTGTGGAGATTATACAAGCTGTATTGTGCAAAAGCTAATTAGAGTTATTCTCTCTCTCTCTCTCTCTCTCTCTCTCTCTCTCAGAGCGTGTGTAGGGGCAAGGGATCCGTACTGCGGTTGGGATCTGGTGCTGAAGAAGTGTACGATGCTGGAGGACAGTGTGAGCATGAGCCAATGGGAGCAGAGCATCACTCAGTGCCCAGTAAGTGTTCAGAGATTCTGTCTTATTTTAAATCTAGTTCACAGTCAGAACTATTTAGACATACATTAGTTTATATCCATTTCTTACCCAAAAAAAGGAACCAATTAATCAAATATAACTAAAACGCATTCAAATCACCACCTTCACATAAGTGCATCACGACGCATCGATGCAGTTCTACCCTCTTGTGTACTGTGAGTATTCAGTGTGCATCATTCACCCCCTCCACGGCTTGACCTGGTGAAGGAGCTTTAACAGCATCACTGCAGATCCGGTCAGCGCTGGACAGTGATGGATGTGTCTGCCGCTTCTGCACTGCCAGCCATGTGCAATCAAATCTATCCTCATTATTCCTTGCGGATTTAGGATGTTTTTATTTACCCTTGTGAAGAGTAAATAAAAACACTGTCTCCTGGGAAAACAGGTAGATGCTGCTAAGAGATAGTTCACATTGCACTGCGTTAAAGGCAGAGCTTTATTTTCTTCTAAAATAACAAACAAAGGCTCTTCTCCTGTTCATTTATACTGTGTTAGGGGCAGCTTAAGACTTATGTAGACAGATTTCTGGAAATATTAGTAATGATAGTGATAGTGAAATTAGTAATGATAAAGATAAATGAAAAAGGTGATTGAAAATTAATAAAAGAATGTTTTATTTCATTGCATATATAAATGTTTAACAAAGATAGCACTAGTATCTTGATCCACATCATTACCAATTCTATTTTTTAATAAAATGTTATTTCACTCAAAAATCAATGTTCAATATTTTTATTAGCATATTTTCTTATGCTTTACCAAGGGTGCACATTGTTCTGAAAGGTATTTTCCCTTATCTCCTTTACATTTCTTGTTTTATATATTTCTATTAAAAATTGTTACAGAACAATTACAGTAATAAATTTGTAGCACTGACATTAGTTGTAACCAGCACTCTAACTCAAATTCTAACTAAAACTCGAACTTCTCTCGAACTTCTCATTAAAACTTGACATATTGATATTTTGTGATTATATTCAACTTACTTCAATTCAATTTAATTCTTATTATTATTATACTATACAGGGTTGTACAGAAAGACTGATAGGCTAAGTCTCCGGTGCAGAATAGGTAGGACCTGGTACAATAGTGCAAGGTCTAGAGACAACAAGTACAAAAATATCCAGGTGTGTATGCACATGTGTGCAAACTAAGTTACTATACCAATAGTACATGGGGATAAATATGACCAGTGATGTGTTGTGCATGTCAGTGAAGAGTAAAACAAGGAGTTCAGGAGTGTATGCTGAGGTAGACCAGAGTGTGCAGGGCAGGAATGAGCATAGCAGCTAATGTTTAGGTTTCAGTGCATATATATTCCAATATATCCTGTTTCCAGATGAGTTTTGTGTCTCTATTTTGGAGATTTCTCTGGTAATCTGAGTGACTGTACCTACAGCAGACGTCAACTGATGACACTCTAACTGCAGATGAATAGCCTCTTTTCTCAGTCATCCATCACCTCATTTTGTCTGTTAGATCATTACTCCAGTTCAGCCATTCACTAAACCTCAGGTAGCACCCGGATCACGTTCAGGTTTGGCCGTTTAATGAAACTATAATTATCGCTCTCTCCACATGCATCAATTTTTGAGCAGTGAGCGCCGCCAGAGTCCTGGATCTTCACATGGTTTCATTTTCTGCAGTCTGTTTGGCACAGCGCACCTCATGGCATCGGTTACCGCAGCTCTGGCAGAACACACACGCATGCACACACACACGTCTCATATAGCCTTTGAAGCTCATTGTCCAAAGCAGTAGGGCTTACATCATGCATCAAGTAGATCATACAGCAATATAAGTTTGATATCTGAAGCTCTTTTTGGTTTTGGTATTATATACTTCACTGCCTCTGGGTAGACTGAACTGGACAGGTTATTCTGCCTTTCATTCAATTCAATTTAGTTTTAATTTAACGAAAGATAGAATACATGATCATTATATTAAATATATATTAAATCTGTTCTACTAATTTTCATTTATTTGTTATATATAGTTTTTGTTAATTCTATATAATTCTATATGAACTATAGTTCTTATAGGTAATTGTTTATCATTGTGAAACCCTGAGCGTCCTTCAAATGTCCTGTGTATAAAAAATATTACTATCAGTAGTAGTAGCTGTAGTAGTGCTAGTATAAATGTAGAGGTAAACATAAATGTAGAGTATGTATAAATGTATAAATGTAGGGGTAGACAAGTAGAAGTAAAAAGTAAGTAAAAGTAGACAAGTAGCTCACTTTAGCAGTTGGTTCATTTCAAGATAATTGGATGAAGATTATAGTATTGATTAATAGGAGTTACTTAATATTAATAAATGACTAATGTAATGTACTAGTGTAGGGCTTTAACATGATGACTATGTTATCTGGTTGCTTTGAAGTAATAACTAATTATAACTTTTATGGTCAGAATTATATTTGGTTGTTGTTCTGGAATGTGACCCTGCATGCAGTCAGTACAGCACCAGAAGCTTGTGGAACTTGGCTTGACCCCCAAACCTCTGCTCTCAGGGAGCTGCTGAGTTGAGCCTAGCAGAAGCGGATCCTGAAGAGTGGGCATATAAAACACAATTATTATAATTATTGTAAATTCTAACCAGGAGGGCACCTGCACAGTCTAAAGAGCAGCAAGGCACTCACCACATGCTTGAGGCCAGTATAGCGTCCAAAGCCCAACATTCCGTTCCACATTCTCTCTGATTATGGGTTCAGTAATCTGTGAATGTGGATCTAATCAGAGAGGACTGAAGAACCAAGATCAGGTTTAACAGGAGGGGGTATTGCCTATCCCTGAAGTTCATCACAGTTTTTAAGACGTACTTGCGTGTCACTGTCAGTTGTCCACTTCTCCAAACTGACTGAAAACCGTCCGACTATATCTGATGCACTTTACTCACTGGCGTTTTATTCACAAAAGCTGGAATTAAACGAGAGTGTATGCGTGGAAATAAACTCTGCACCCCGCGTGTTTTCTCTGTAGAGAACAGTTTAACTCACTGAATTACCCCGTCTTTCCAAAGGCTTCAGAGGACGCTCTATAAAAGCACGTTTAGAGGAAAAGAGGGAACTTTCAAAGCGAGATTGTTTTCACTTTTCAACAGTGTTGAAAATGTGGTTCTTTTATGAGAACGGTGCACAAAGAGCACAAACAATATTATTTTCTCCCACCCACAGAAGGTCGGAGGTTTTCATTTTTTCCTTCAGCTTTTCTGTTGCTTCTTCCAACAGAACAATCTCTCCTTCAGTCTCACTGCTTCCTATGCTTTCACCACACTCCGCCTGCTGTTAACAGCGTGTGTCATTGTGTGTGCAACACTGGAGATGTTAATAATTTCAGCATAATGACAGTTTCACAATAACGTTTCATTTTTCAAATCCTCATATCATATTTTATGAGCATATTTGTTCATTGTGGGGCGGCTTCATTCACGCTGGTACTATTTTGAGCCTCAGAGTAATGAGATGAAGGTTTTATTTTACTTTGGATCCAATAACCTGCGACTGCGACTTTATCCCGTTCCTTCATCTCTCTTTTCATTTCTTTTGTTGACATTGATTTTGTGTTCCTTTGAACTCTTTTTGTCTTTTACTGAATGCTCTAAACTCTGTGTGTGTGTGTGTGTGTGTGTGTGTGTGTGTGTGTGTGTGTGTGTGAAGGTGAGGAATGTAACTGTGGACGGTCACTTTGGCCCCTGGTCCAGTTGGAGGACATGTAGCCATAGCGATGGAGGAAGTATCGGGTCATGCCAGTGTCGGACGCGAGCTTGTAACAGTCCGAGTCCACAGTGTGGAGGACAACAGTGCCAGGGTACCAGCGTGGAAGTGGCCAACTGCTCCAGGTACACACACACACACACACACACACAAAGATTTATCATGAATATAATTGGAACTGACCAACTGGAATATTCTTTGAACGGTAGTAAGTGGAGTTATATCTGCTTGCACTATTAGAAACCCCTTGTATTTCCACTTACTGGCCACTTTATTAGAAACCCCTACCATGTACTACCACTCACTGTCCACTTTATTAGAAACATCTACCATGTACTTCCACTCACTGGCCACTTTATTAGAAACATCTACCATGTACTTCCACTCACTGGCCACTTTATTAGAAACCCCTACCTTGCACTTCCACTCACTGGCCACTTTATTAGAAACCCCTACTTTGTGCTTTCACTTACTGGCCACTTTATTAGAAACATCAACCATGTACTTCCACTCACTGGCCACTTTATTAGAAACCCCTACTTTGTGCTTTCACTTACTGGCCACTTTACTATAAACATCTACCATGTACTTCTACTCACTGGCCACTTTATTAGAAACCCCTTCTTTGTGCTTCCACTCATTGGCCATTTTATTAGAAACCCCTACCTTGTGCTTTCACTCATTGGCCACATTATTAGAAACCCCTACCTTGTACTTTCACTCACTGGCCACTTTATTAGAAACATCTGCCTTGTGATTTCCACTTAGGGGCCACTTTATTAGAACCCCCTACCTTGTGCTTCCACTCATTGGCCATTTTATTAGAAACCCCTACCTTGTGCTTTCACTCATTGGCCACATTATTAGAAACCCCTACCTTGTACTTTCACTCACTGGCCACTTTATTAGAAACATCTGCCTTGTGCTTCCACTTATGGGCCACTTTATTAGAAACCCTACAACATACTTAAAAGCTCCAGCCTATTTGCTGTACAACAGTCTAAACAAATCCAATCAAGACAGAAAACATGTCAACTAAGTACTAGTATGAAGCCTATAACAGTACCAGATTGGTCAGTAAATGGCAACTATGTGTTTTTCCTCAGAAATGGAGCGTGGACTCCATGGACAGCATGGGCCCCCTGCAGCACCAGCTGTGGCATCGGCTTCCAGGTCCGCCAGCGATCCTGCAGCAACCCAACCCCACGACATGGGGGCCGAGTGTGTGTGGGCCAGAATCGTGAGGAAAGGTAAGTAAGAACCTTGTGTGTAAGCCATCTAAGCAGGAAAGAAAGATGTTTCGGGTCAAGCCTGAATGTTAATGCTGTGACATTGGCTATTATATAGCACACATTTTCTATCTCCCTTTTCAATAATCTTATTTTTATAGCCTATAGATAAGCATGTGTGCAAGATTTCAGCGGGACTGCAGTTCAGAAGCTGTATATGTGTAAGCTGCACAAACCTTGACCCTTGAGTAATGGAAAAAGCAACATGTTCATATTCTTTAGATTCATGTTCAGTTTCTTTAGATTCATGTGTTTGAGTTCATCTGGATGTGTTTTCATTTGAACAAAACAAAAGGAGGCCTTCACTGTGCAGTTTCAGATGCCAACTGTAAAACATGCTATGCTATGCTTGAAATACACAGTGCCTTGCAAAAGTGTTCACCATTTTCGTGTTTTGTTACCTCACAACCTGGAGTTAAAATGGATTATTTGAGGATTTGCCCCACTTCATTAACAGAACATGCCTACAACTTACTGCACATTTTATATTTTATTATTGTGAAACAAACAACAAATAGGACAAAATAACAGAAAACTTCAGTCTGCATAATAACAATTCCCCCCTCTAAAGTCAGTACTTTGTAGTGACACTTTTTGTGGCAACTACAGCTGCAAGTCGCTTTATTTTTTTATGAGCTTGCCACATCTTGCCATTCCTCAAGGTAAAACTGCTCCAGCTCCTTCAAGTTAGATGGTTTCTGCTGGTGATCGAGCAATTATTTGCTAAGACATTATTATTTACAACATTTACATGTTTCCCCTTAAACCACTAGAGTGTTGCTTTAGCAATCTGCGTTGGGCCCATCTCAGTCTTAAATAACTGACAGATCGAAACAGGTTTTGCTCAAGAATATCCCTGTATTTAGCACCATCCATCTTCCCCTTGGACTCGGACCAGTTTCCCAGTCCTTGCTGCTGAAAAACATCCCCACAGCATGATGCTGCCACCACCATGTTTCACTGTGGGGATGCTGTTCTTGGGGTAATGATGTGTTGATTTTGTGCCAGACAAAGTGTTTGCTCTGCTCCCCGAAAAGATTAATTTGGGACTCATCTGACCAGAGCACCTTCCTCAATACGTTTGGAGAGTCTCCCACATGCCTTTTGGCAAACTAAAAATGAGCCTTCCTATTTTTGTCTGTAAGTAAAGGCTTTTTTCCTGGCCATTCTTCCATAAAGCCCAGCTGTGACACGATCCTTGAAAAAGGGAGCGTGGCCACTGCGACCCAGTAGTCAGCCAAGCACTGAGACAGACACAGATGAGTTCAATGCTTACCCCGAAGGGGCCTTTATTAACACCACCCATCACCAACACCAAAACGAAACTTAAACAAACATAATTATACGCTCCAAGGGAGGCTCTACTGAGAACCAGGTTAAGTTATTCCTGGCTTCTTCCCTCAGTCTCTCGTTGAGAATTTCTGCTCTCCTCTGTCCCTCTTCTCCTGTGAGGGCTAAACTCCCTTTTTGCTCCACCTGTGGTTCTTTGTCCTAAACAGCGCAGCATTAGGGCGGTGTGCATGGTATCGTGGGGGCTGGCCCACAGATCCCCTGCCTCCTTACCTGAGTGAAGAGAGAGTGTACAGCTTATTCGGGTGGTATGGACAGATACTCCAGTCTCTGCTTGGGAACTCTACAGCTTTTTCAGGGTTTCCTTTGGTCTCTATGCTGCCTCTCTGATTAATGCCCTCTTTGCCCGGTCTAAAAGTTTTGGTGGGCCCCTCTCTTGGCATGTTTGTTGTGGTACCATGTTCTTTCCATTTGATGTTAATGGATTTGATGGTGCTCCGGGGGATCATCTGAGATTTTGCCCTGCCTTGTTTGGAGATCTCCTTGGTCTTCATGGTATTGTTTGGTTAATGGTGCTTCTTGCTCTAGGGCCCTTCAGAAAAGGTGTGTATATACTGACAGATCATGTGACACTTAGATTGCACAGGTGCACTTTATTTCACTAAGCTCAAGCTTCCCCAGCTCAAGTCTGCATGTTTACGACTTATGAAAATGAAAATACTAGAGATTAGACATAGACTTCTGCACTAATGACTGGAGATGTAAATTGATTTGCCGGTACATGACTTGATGAGATTAAAGCTATTATCTTTAGTACAGGGAGTCATGTGTTGTGTGCTAAACACATCTTTTATGTTAGTGGGAGGCCAGTGCTTGCAATCAAATCCTCTGTTAGCGCCACACTCTAGCCACTTAGATGTGTTTTAGGACTCTTTTAAGATGATAAAGTCGAGTGATTAAAGCTGTACGCTCGGTAATGGACTTCGGCTCACAGACCTGAGAATTCCCTTACATTTGAAAGGTAATACTTAAAGCTTACTTTATACTTTCTGCTTAAAAACTAAAAGTCTTACTTATATCTGCAAACTCATGACTTGTTGATGCCTCTGGATATTTTACAGCACTGTTTCTTCATGATCTAGAACTTCATAATCTACATATTGCTATTATTTTATTGGAAACTAGACATTGTTTGGTATTTTAGTCATTTTAATGACTTTGGGAATGACATGAATGTAATGATTAATTAGATACTATAGATCATCTTCTGCAGTAATTTTCTGTCTTGAGATGTAAGTTAAAAATATGAGCCGTTTAAATACAAATGTAGTAAAACTTTATTCTGGATAATCATTTCATTACACCTCTTTTTACTGATTAGTTGAAAGCTCTGAAGGTGTACAAGACAAACCTATTCTAATCATTTATAGATTTATTCAGAGCCAAACTGGTTTTATATTATTGATCCCATTTTTTGAATGATGGTGAACCTGTGGCTGTTGCTCTGCTCCTTCCTCATAAAAAAAACAAAAAAACATTTCTCCTCTGCCCAAGCTGCCCAGTCCAGAAACCACACTAAAAACAGAAAGAAACAACCACTGTAAATACACAAGGCTCCCACTAAAGCACTTTTCTTTTCTAATTGAAGGCTATTATTGATTAACATTAGAGAACTGATTGCATAGCTAGAGCAGTTCTGAAGTGTAGCGCTTTCCTGGAGTTGAAGTTTGCTAAGCGGTCCACAAAGTGCGTGAGAAATTGGACCGGATGGTGTGGGATGTTTCAATAAACTGATAGCCAAAAGAGATAAAATGCTTTTTTCTGGCTTTCTTTCAAACATCAGGCACTGGAGAACACTCACAGCTGCGATATTTGCATCCTGGGATTTATCTTTGGAAAAGGTTTCTCCCGCATTCTCTCCTATCTCTGGTGATGATTTATGACTTTGTTGTGTTTGCCTCCCTCCTCTATCTCCTCTCCATGCTCTCTTTTCGTGTGAGGAGAGGAGAGCAGCAATGGTGTGAGCTACCCGCTGTCTCTCCTCAGGTTGCCATGGAAACACACGCAGAGCTGAAGATGCATTGGAGGCTGTGCTTATATAGTTTTGGAGGGAGAGAAACTCTGGGAATGACAAGCTGAGCTGAACAGTCTTGTCACTTTTCCTAAACATCAGTGTTCACTTTTCCTACTTCCATGGTTATGATGCACTCAATTCCACTGGTTACTCTGTATCTATTTCCATATTTCCACTACCTGTATTTCCATTGTAATTCTAAACCCACTTTCGTGGTTATGCTAGATCCATTTCTCTTTACTACAGAAGTGCTGAGTGAGAAAGTTACGAGCACAAACTTGAAGATGTGATTGTTGTGATGTCTGGCAATGCAGCACACAGCCGTGAGGGACTCCAGTGCCTAAGGGGATGGCGAACAATGTCCTGTTTCAAAATCTGTCTCAGGCCTAAAAACTTAGAAAGTCTACAACCTAGTTGCAGAGTAATGGCCATAGTTCAAGTAAGTAGAGTTTGTGGACCAGCTTCTGGGAAACACTATATGGACATTTGCTATGTGCCTTCATCTTGTGATGATTTGAGAGAAGACTGTGGGGGGGACTCGGGTGGCTTTTGCTTTGTGGTAGGACGCCAAGTCCCCCCTCTGATGTGTTGAGCCGGGAGTGATAGATGACAGGGTTAAAGGGAAAGTGACGGGGTGGTGGAGGGTTGTGTAGACTTGTCATGGACACTTGGACAAGGTAGAGATGGAATTTATATGTTAGATTAGGGAGGAGTGGCTTCAGGCATGTTTCTTCTCCCAAAATTCAGTTATTTCATAAGTCCACAAAGTATTGGGACACTTGCTTATTCATTCTTTCTTCTGAAATCAAGGGTATTAAAAAAAAAGCTTATCCTGCTATTGTTGGAGTAACTGTCTCTACTATTCAGGGAAGACTTTCTACTAGATTTTAGGGCATTTAGGATTAGATTGCTTTCAATGACAAGAGCATTAGTATATTACTAATATATTGGATGATCACCACCCCACCTCATCGCCAACTCATCTGAAAAAAGTATTGAATGGAGCACCATCATTCCAGAGAATACATTTCCACTTCTCCACAGCTCAGTATTGGGTAAACCTCCAGCCCATGTATTCCTGTGTTTTACACCTTGACCTTGCACATCTGTGTCCGCAGTGGGTGCAACTTAAAGTAGCTGAATGCATTCCTTAGAAGGGGTGTCCACAAACATTTGGACATGTAGTGTATAATGATGTTAAATGCTAAGCTGATGTCGATAAACAGCATTCTGACTTAAGTGTCATTGTAGTCCTGGTGTCATGAGGCCCAGTAGATTTGGGAAAAAAGGCATCCTCACTGGAGCAGTTCTGATTGCTGGCATATTGGTGGGAGTCCAGTGTAGGTGGAATGGAGTCCTGTATGTCAGCCAAAACCAACTGCTTAACGTATTTCCTGACTATTGGAGTAAGTGCAACAGGGAAGTAGTCATTATAGCATGTTACTGATAACTTCTTTGAGCACATGTCCTGGGCCCTTGTGTGGCTTCAGTCCTCTAAGGGTTCTCCTCACATCAGCTTCAGTCACAGTCAGCACTTTGTCACCAGGTAGAGGCGTGATTCTCACCGCTGCCTCTGTGCTAGATGTTTCAAAACATGAAGCTGGCATCTGGGAGGGTGGCGTCAACGCTGCAGGCGAGGTGATTCCTCCTCCTGTAGTCAGTGGCAGGTTGAAAACCTTGTTACATGCATCATGGTCTTGTGAAATGTTCTTGCATTTCTGTTGCATAGGATGTCTTAGCAATCCTTGTGCCAGTGCTGAGGTTGGTCCTGGGTGCCCTGAGCGCTGCTTTGTCACTGGGCTTCTGGTTTAGTTTTCTAGTGACTGAATAATCCCACCATTATCCACACTTCTTTCCTCTTTTTGGAAAGGAAACATGTTGATAAAATATGGGGAGTAAATGTCTTACTTATGAGTGCTTAGGTATGAAACTTTGAGAGTGGTTGTTCTGTAGACTGCATCACCAAGAGCCCCAAGCAAATCCTTAGCAATGGTGTATTATATTAACACTAACAATGAAAACCAATGGTAATAGTTACACTAAACCATTTACCAGTCCTGTGATTTCACTACACTCAATGTCATGGTTCAGCTGTACCAGTTTCCATGGTTACACTACACTCATTGGTGTTGTTTCACTAAGACCAATATGCATAGTTATACAACATCCATTTCCATAGTTACACAACTCCCACTTTGTAGGTAACTACACCAACTTCCATGTATGTAAGCAGACATGACCTATAACTGGCTGAATTCTATTACAATACAAATGAAGCAAAAAAAAAAAATCAAGCAGAGTAAATCTTTGTAGCTCCCCTAGTTCTGAATTTATCTGTACTGTTGATACTGCAGCTCACCTGCACCCCCTACCACCCCACCACCTCCTACATCCAAGGTGCTGGAGCCTTGATGCTTTGGCTTGGCCGGTGTAAAGGTTGTGAATAATCAGTGTGTGAGGTTGGCTTCAGACCAGCTGCACTTTAAAGCGATAGTTCAGGGAAACACCATGTTTACACAATCCCCTCCCCCCTTACCCCTAATGTAATCAATCACTTTTTCATGTCTGAAATTGCTTCTTAAATTTCACACTGGAGCTACGAAGCTAATGTAGCTAACATGTAATAGAAGCTTTAGGATTCTCTAATAGACTTATTTATGTGGCTTCTGACACTATTAGAGTCACTGTTATCTATAAACATAGACTAAAGGACAGAGCATAGCTAAACACAGTAGCAGCATGAAATTGTATAGATAACAGCATGTCATGCAGTACACTACATTAGCCTCTGGGCTCCAGTGTAAAAATAAAAAGGCAAACTGTGGAGACATCCGATTGACTGATTGACTATTGGATTTTTTTGGCGCACTGTCGCTTTAAATCTCCCTCCGTTTTTACCTGGTTGTCTTGAATGCAGTACCCCTGGCCCAGAGGTGAACAATGGCAGTGAAAGCGTTTTGGCCCTCCGTTTTAATCTGAGGAAAAAAGAGCGCTGGAAGTGAGTTAATGGCTTGAACATGCTTTTGTTAGTTTCTTAGCAGGAGTCCGAGTTGGAGCCGAAAGAGAAAGAGCCGCATTCTTGTGTTTTTGTTGGAGGTGGGCTTCACCCCCAGCTCGATTCTTTCTGCTGCAGTATGAAAAGTGGCTTGGTTTCAGCCGTTAATAGTAAGCAAGGGTCTTTTTTTCAGAAATTCTCTCCTGCTCTGCCACTGGGCGTCTGTTCAAAGGCACTGAGTGTGTGTGTGCAGTCACACTTCACACTTCGCTCTGCTCACGCCACACAGCTGCCAGATGGCACCGACCCTCACACACACACACACACACATACACACAACTCCACTGTGGGCCTGCCACCGTCAGCCGTCAGGTGTTTTGTATGGGAGTGTGTAGGTGTGTGTGTGTGTGTGTGTTTGTTTCAAACATTTTGTAGACCTGACATTGTGAGAAAAACAGACAAAAATAGAGAAACATGACTAACTTACAGGGACAAAAATGTCCTGACTTCCACGTCACATATTCTGTTTATTAAATGTCCTGACATTCCCTTACAAAACAGGCATAAAAATGTCTGTTACTGTGAAGTAAATAAAGATGAACTCCAAAAGGCATAACATTAAATGTGACACATTCTTTTCAACATTTTAAGCAAGATTAGTGTATTTCTGTTTTGTGTATTTCTACTCAGGCTACTTTTGATAGGGCTCTTGCCTTGTCACACACTTTTACCAGTTGATGAAATAAATCAAAATTAAAATAATTGATGTTCATGAAGCAGGAGAAGACTAATCCAACATAGCAAAGTGTTGTTAGGTAGCTGTTTACACAGTTTGCGGCAGTTGAAGTCTGCCATAGACTTCTCCATCGCAGTGCAAGAAACAAGAATACACATTTTATTTCCGTTTGATGTCACAGTTTGTGGGTTGAGTTTCTAATATATGTCCCCTTTAAAATATAACATAACAAATACAACAATGGGTCATAATATAGTTTACGGTACACATGGGGCAGTGGTTGCTCAGCGGTTAGAGCTTTGGGCTATTGATGACAGGGTTGTGGGTTCGATACCCAGGCTCTGCCTTGACAAGCTGCCACTGTTGGGCCCTTGAGCAAGGCTCTTCACTCTCTCTGCTCCTCGGGCGCTGGATTTTGCTGCTCTGGGTGTGTGTGTGTGTGTGCTCGCTACCCCTACTAGTGTTCACTACCACAGATGGGTGCAGAGGACACATATTGTTGTACATAGTACATAGTTGTACAGTGACAGACACTTGCACCTTTGATGCAATTAAAGCATGATGATGCAGCATGTAATAGAGCAAAAGCCATCTTAGGCTGGTTTCAGGGACATGACAGTGCCTTATGGATGTTATGTTGTGGTATATTATATTTATTTATTCATTTATTTTAGCAACATTTTACAATATATATCTTTGGGGAAAGTATATGCACCTTTAGGAGTATGGGTTACTATAAAAGGGTAAAAGACATTTAGCCTGTTTCATTGTTTCAAGAACATAAACTGGGGTCTTCATTATCTTCACCACACAAGTTTATGGTGTTAAGTGTTCCATATCCCGAGAAGATTCCTGAGGATGTATTTGTGAAAGGTTACAAGTACAAGATCTATAGGCAATGTTGATGGATCCACTATCAGGCAAATACTTACTAAGAATGATCTGGCAGGATAGCAAGCTTAAATGAAAGTGTATGTTCCTCAGAAACCAAACACTGCATTCAAACATCATTCAAACCTCATCCCCACTGTTAAGCATGGGAGTGACAGTATCACCAGTATAACCCAATGGATCAACCCAAATCTATCAAATCCAGACCGTAACCCAATAGATCTGTTGTGGAAGGACTCGAGGACATCACACCAGTTACTGAGAGTAAAAATTTACATACTACTAGATTTACACTTTCAGACAAAGATATTTAATGTTGAATCAATTTGCTCATAAATAAGAACTTATATACCTTTGGTATTTTATTGTGTCCTCTTTATCTAGTTATCTAGTGAAATCTAGTGTAATTTATACAGAACACAAACTGTCTTGGAACCCTGTGTGTTTGACTGCATGTTGTCCTGACAAGGTATATAAACAGATGTCTGTGGTGTGTGTAGAGAGAGAGAGCGCGATAGAATTCAAAATCCAGAGCACAGTCCCTACCCCATTTTATCCCCAGTGTGTCACTGTGTGTGTGCTGGATTCAGAGAGTTCCGCCAAAGTCCACGGTCTCATATCTCGCCAGTGCCAGGCTGCTTTGCTCACTGGGCCAGCAGCACCTCGTCTCCAAGAGAAAACCATACGAAGGAGGAGCAAATATTTCTGTTGCTTTTCAGCGTTGTGTTCTGCTTGAAAGGCTTTTGACGAATGAGTGTGTTTATGTACTTTATGCAAATGTTTCTCCATACAGCACCTCTCTCCATCTCGCTCGGACGCGCTCACCGCTAATTATTGTTTTTTTTACTCCTCCTCCTTTTTTATTTGACTTATTGCCTGTTTCTTTTTTGGTTCTTTCTCATCAGAGGGAGGAGTGAACTCGTTAAATCGGGCAAACACAATTTGGACGAATGCTATTTGCATACGCTAATTGACAGCGGGCTTAGCTGTGCTATAAATCTCCCCATATGGATCTCTGGACTTTTTCAACACTCTGCAACACAGCAGGTTGTTTTGATCAATGACTCCCTCTGACTCGGCCATGTATTATTATCCATTTTCAAATGTTCAACTTCTCTGAGTCACTCCTCTGTTTTGTGGCAAACAACTTAAGCACTGCAGTGTTTTGGTGGGTATTTGTAGCAGCAGAATAAAATTAATAACTTTATCGTCCATTTTTAACCACTTTTGGCCCATTCACATATATTACTGAAAAATAAAGAAATAAGTCTAAGCCATTTTTCTCAGTGGGAAAAATTAACGTCCTTTCGGAAAATCAATGTTACGGTCCCCTGTAGTGAACCTGTTATGTTTTGTTCTACATAAATTTTTTCCCTGGATCCTCTGAGGTGTGGGTTCATTAAGTGTAAAGTGTAAAAAAAGAGTATTTTACACCTTTTTTGCATAAGTTGGTGGTTGAGGTGTGAACAGCCTGAGTGTCAGACTGCTATTTGGAAAAATAAATATTAATTTTAGAGAATTTTACAATTTACAATACATAATGGAAACCAGGGGCAATTACTACAACACAAATATAGCCATCTTACTTACTATCCAAACCCACCAGTGTACCTATACTTAATAATGGTGAGGTAGAAATAATATGTTTCCTTTGCTGTACACCACCCTGCATGAACCCCTCCACCACAAATAGATTTTAAATAAACATCTTAGATTAAAAAAAAAAAACTTTAGAAGAACTATAACATATTTTGCTGTAATAACTTTCTGTAAGGAGCTTGTTTCGTGCCGGAGGAGTCATCTATATGAATGTTGGCACATGTAAGCCAACACTGCTGTGCTTGAACTTCTATTATTAGGTGGGAAGACTCCCAAAATATCCCAAGTAGACCAGCAAGCTTTGTCCAGTGCAGTAGTCAAGAAGCTTTATGCTACAGTTTGAGTAGCTGATGCTGTTATATAATAATATAAGTGTAATTGTAGACTTATGTGACATCATTTTAGCAGCCTTGCTGTTGGCATGGACAGATCCACATTAAAATGAATTGAAGAAAGATAAAATAACAAAAAATATTTTTTTTTAAATGCGCCTTGACGGATTCACTAGACAGAGAATTTAAGGAATTTCTCAGTCTCTTCTGACCGTCAAAAATGTATACACCTTCAAACAAAAAGCACTGTCTCAGCATCCACAGCTGTGCCCTGGGCATTTTAGTCCTCTGCTGTCCAGCTCTGTTCCTCTCAGTTCCAGAGTTTTTCCAGCAGAGTCTTGAAGACTTTCAAAGCCACCCTTAAAAAGAGAGCGGATAAATCTTGCTTCTAATAGCAAGCGTTTACAAATTGGCCTGGTGTGTTTTACAAGACAAATCCTCACTTGTAAACGATCCAATTAGAGCTTCTGGTTGTGCCCAGATTTTCTGGATATTAGCTATTATGCTCAGCCAGGCAGGGGTATATATAGACATGCACTTTCATAGATTTGGTTCATCAACCCACTTCTAATTTGTTCTTTCAAAGAAACCACTGAATCTGCGAAAATTAAAGGAAGCCAAAATGGCTGACTGTAGTTGCCTCCTCTGCCTAGTTTAATAGCAGTAGATGCTGCCACTTCCTGATCGCCTTGTTAGCTCACATGTGGCTCTGAAGATAAAAAGCAGCTCTATTCAGATGGCTCCTACTTGTTTAGATCTTACACTGCACCGTTTCTGCTCATTACTGACCTTTTGCTTATGCGTTTGCTTTGATCCTTTGCTTATTATTAGCTAAACTTGTCCTCACTCATCTGCAGCTAAGCGTAAGGTTGACAAGCCAGTTCTAGCCAATCATCAGCATGTTTTGCTTTGGCCTTATTAGTTCAGAGATTATTGTTTTTACTTTAGCTAAGTTTATCTTTAGCTCATCTGGTCTAAGCTAAGACTGTTTACAATATAAGGCTTGATTTGACCCTATTTGTTTTGGTTTCTTTACAGGTACTGTAATGAGCACCTGCCTTGCCCCCCACATATCTACTGGTCAGCCTGGTCACCATGGGAGCGTTGCACAGTTCCATGTGGTGGTGGCATCCAGTCACGGCGCCGGACCTGTGAGAATGGGAATGAGTGTCCTGGATGCAGCGTGGTAAGTTACACACTGGGCAAGTTCTGACAATACATCACTGTCTAACCGCTTAACGCTCCAAGACTTATTATTCAATAACTACAGGAGCTCCTGTACAAACTGGTGGGGCTACTCTTTGGTAATAGAGCTGTGTAAGGGCTTAATGCAGAGACCATGACCAGTTTTTTTTTTCTTTTCAAATTTCAACTGCAATGATAGTAAGAAATTCCATCTCTATCTCTATATATGAAAGGTAAGCATCTATAATATGGAGCTACAGTAAGCTATCCAAATAAAGACTTACCCAATTAAAGGCTAAGACAAAAATAAAGGTTAAAAGCCGCTCCTAAATGGGTCTACTGAGGATGCCTGACTGGCTTTAGTAGGAAGTGAACACACACACACGCCCACACTTGGAGCCAATGAGGACAGTTGAGTGGAGACACATCCTTAAAGGTCACCCTGAGCTTAAGAGCGACGTTAGTCTATGTATTCAGGAAAAGGATCCTGTATTTATGGAGGTCATTGCGACAGTGTTACAGATAAACTGAGAAATCGAGCTTCTATTAATAGATCCTGAATATTGCACCAGTCTAATGCAATTCGTGTTGACATAGATTCCGGGAAGACCGTTTATAAATGCCACTGCAAATGTCTGTTACCTAGTTTTTTTGCTGGGTGGATGCTAATGACAGCGAGGTCCGACTCTCAGACAGCCTGGATTTCCCAGCCCGTGCTGCTCCTTCTGCGTTTTTGAAGTCCATTGCCCACTGTGGGTTTACATTAAGCCTAACTCACATGACCAGGGTGTACTTTACCAGGTTATTCTGGGAAATGAGTTAGAGAATGTAGGGCAGATGTGCAGAGCTTTTTTGATCTTGTGTCTCGTGATGAATATAATGATATATTTTCCTATAATATATTTAAAATATTTTAGTAATTGGGATGTGCATTCTGACTAATTGTTGATAAGAGTAGCTAACCACAAGAACAAAAAGCATCAGATAATTTATAGAACATGATTACAAAAAATATATATATATTCCTGTATTTGTAGCAAAAAATTGAGTTTTAATACTTTTAAAACAGGGATGTGTGCTTAACATATGCATGGGGGAACCCTTAGGACCTTCTAGGCCTCCAGAGAAGATCTAATGAAATCTGGGACATTAGAATATTTTTGTCATTCCTGTTTAATAGAAGCCTCATGTCTGCTGGTATTGCACTAACACTCATATTTCTCTGTTAATGTTTTTGCTGGAAAGGATTCAACTTTTAAAACAACCAAATTATTAAATGATATAGCCAAGTTAGTGGTCCCACTGGTCTTAAACATTGAATTAACCACAAACTTAATTAGGAAAATAAATCAACCAGTAATATTTTGATTTCCATTGGACCAGTTTCATAAATGATAATGTCAGTCACATTCTTCTAGAAGTTCTAGGTACATCACTGACTGTGAACATGAGCAGGTTTCAGTAAAATATTCAATAGTGAAGGAACATTTTATGTTCATTTTAATTGGTTAAAGCATGCTTTAGCATTTTAAACAATCTTTTACATCCTTATTTGACATGGCTTGAGTGAGACGACTGCCCCTTCAGATAAGATAATGCAGTGAAGTGGCCGCTATAAGTATAAGTATATAAGTATGATGTTGTCTTTGTTATCTAGGTGAATTGTTTTCACCTCAGTGCATGATGTGCCAAATTTTAGTTTTAGTTTGTTGTGGTAACATTGGGGCCAGCAAAATATCAATTATCTGTTTTTGTTGCTATTGTAGTTAGCCTAGCTAGCTATACAGCTGCACTACCTAAGAAGAACTTTACAAGCCACTTACATTCAGGCTCTGTTTTTTCATAGCAAGTAAGATAATACACATACCTAATCCCAAATATTAGCAAAACCCCTTACAGAAAGTAAGGTGTGTACAGGTCTTTGTTTACCATGGTACAAAAAGCTACAACATGGTCATAAAGGTTCACATGTCTACCTTGAAGATTCACTACATCTCTCCCATGAGAAAGGTGCATTAACAAAGTGTTTATATATATATATATATATATATATATATATATATATATATATATATATATATATATATATATATATGCAATCCCACAGAAAATAACTGCAAAGCAACATGACACAGTTATGTTCCCTAACTAAAACTATGACACCCTTGAGGGTACCATCCCAGTGACAGTTTGGTACTTTTTACCTGAGAGTGTACAGCCCTGTTGAAACTTTAAAAAATGTTAAAATTAAACAGCTAAAATTTGTTGTTGGAGTGTGTTGTCTCCCTGATTTCACACACAACAATGAATCCAGTACCCAAAAAGCGATTTTAGTGTTCAAATACTCTCACCTGGCACAGTTAATAGAGTACTGGATTACCCACTCACACTCCTAATAAAGTTTCAATACCACAAGCTCCTGTGTTCTGTACAGAGTTATTGACAGGTCTTACAGGACTTGTAATCAGGTTCAGACAGTTCTCTGAATCCCAATAGCAGTGCTCTATCATCGTGCCTGTGCCCTTTTCAGATGTGTGTGTGTGTGTGTCTGTGTGTGTGTGTGTGTGTGCTTGTGTTCACAAGGCCAGCTGTCTAAGGCCTATCACAACGTGGGTGACATCTTAAACACCTAAATTGTGCACACCAAAACATCCCAAGAATTTTAAAACGTTGGTGTGTGTGTGTGCGTTTTTATATCTGTGCAATCTTAGAATAAACATTTACTAATTTATATACGTATAACATGTTATTATAATATATGGGACATGTTATCAAATTTAAATAAGTGATGGCAATAATGCAGAAGAAGGCTATTTGAAGATATCTGTTTGCTTAGTACTTAAGGGCAGTTAACTAAAATGGTGGAGGTCAGGGAAGACCAAGAAAACATCTAAAGAGAACTGCAAAACTAGAGAGAATGCAAAAGACCTTCAGGAAGATTTGGCAGACTCTGGAGTGGTGATGCCCTATTCTACTGCATATATATGACCATTAAGCTAGAATCATCAGAAGAACCTTTTCTGCATCCTCAACACAAAAATCAGCATCAGAATTCTAAAAATTTTGCCATGGCCCTCACAGGCACCTGACCTAAACATCATCAAAAATCTGCAGATAGACATCAAAAAAAGCAGTGCATGCAAAAAAAAAACTCCCACAGAACCAGAAGCCTTTGGTGAGGAAGAAAGGGCAGACATTCACCAAACAAGAATTGAAACACTCTGTGGGTGTCACTACAGGGTGCCCATATTTCTTTCCCTCAAGTCCTTAATTTCTTTTGTCATTTTGAAACTGTAAAATGTGGAAATAAAAAGTAGTCTTGGTTAAAATATTACATAAATGCTTTTTTTAATCAGGTGACTGCTTAACTAGTCACAGATAGTTGACACAGATTTTGACCAGTTTGGGGTGTCCAAACTTTTGCATGCTGCAGTAGATCACTATTGCATGTATAGTACATAAGGGACATATGTGTGTGTATGTGTGTGTGTATGTGTGTGTGACTCCCGATTCAATTTACTAGCACTTTAAGGAGACTGGCTATTTTTACCAGCCAGAAAAAAGGAAGCAACAAATTACACTGGCTGTCTTTGAATGGACAGACAGATGGATGAAAGAAGAGAAGGACGGGGCAATTGAGAGGTCATTGCATTACACAGTTTTTCCGCTACTGTTCAGTCCCATTTCATTTCACTCCAGAGACACACCCTATCTCTCTGAGGGGTGAGGGAACTTTAATTGGAGTTGTCTGACTGCTCTGCTTTAATTACACTGAGAAACAGAGAGCTCTTGCAGCTCGTTTGGTCAATAGCTTGGTATATTCAGATAATAGAGACGAGTGAGTGTAGTGTGTAGGCTTCTGTTATGGCTGATCCTGGTCTAAGGCTCTATGGAAACATTATGTGTAATTGTTAAGCTTTTAAAATGGTCAGCCCAGACCGTTCATATATGGAAACTAAGATGGCACAACTATGAGCACATTTATATATGACCGCTAATTAAGTCTACACCAGTTTGGTCCCACCCGTTCAGCCTTTAGGACTGTTTAGCCCCGCCCATTAAACCTACTGCAGTTTAGCCTCACACATTCAGCCTTTAGCAGTTTAGCACGATCATTTGACTTACAGCAATTTAGCCCTATCTGCTCATCCAACAGCAGTTTAGCCTCACCCATTCAGCCTACATCAGTTTAGCTTGTTGTGGTGTGAAGTGTAGTTCTGCAGGCAGTCTGTATCAGAGTTATTAGTGAAAAGGTCAAATGTTAGATTAGATTTGATTAGATTCAGACTGCTAGGAAAGCAAATGGATCATTTTAGCTTCAAAAGCTTCCACACATCTAAAAGTTTCAGCTAACGGCTTGTTCCCTATTTCAATCCTGGACTGCTTTAAATTGAGGCAGAATACAGCACAGACAATCAGAACAGAGACCATTTTAGATACCAGTCTCAAAGGTAAAGAAAAAAAATATTTATAAGTGTTGGTTAATAAACTCACACAAACATTATGAGAGATCAGCTCAGGATCCAGGATAGGGGTCCTGTAAATTTGTGAAAAAGTGGCAGATGTTCATTTTGCTAGTGATATGAAAATGTACTGTTTCCATGTGTGTTTACTGGTGTAAATCTATCTACTGTGTAGATGTTTACACTGCACACAGTAAAATAAAATAGATTCATGTTAATCATCCCTTTCTTTTCTAACTACTCTGTTATTATAGCTGTATAAAGTATGAGCAAGGCTCTCTTCTTGTTGGATGCACTGTTTTTTTCTGTTTTTTTTTTTCTTGGTATTTTCTTGGTTTTCTTGGTATTTTCAATTATTCAATCAGTGAAGTGTTAAGACATTTATATTCTTATTCACACATTTTCTTGCTCAGAATGAGAATTTCTGACACTAACACTGCTGGGCTTTCTTATATCACCTTCATTACAGATCAAGTAAACACAGCAACATCAGCGAGGTGCCACATGATTAATAGAGGAAAGTAGATGTTAGAAATGGCAACCACTCAGGGTCATGTGGAATGAGGTCAAGGTGGAGCAAATGTGTCAAGGAGTGTAGTGTGAATATACATATTAACAACACTTCAGCATGTAGCTGAACACTAAAAGAAGGGATTTTAGACAACTGTCCCTAGTTACATGATAAAGTAGTGTGTGCGTGTGGGTGTGGGTGTGTGTCTCTATGCGTATTAAAAAAAAAAAAAGATTTCGGATGACTATTGACTCCTAGTGTTTGTTAGCTACATAAGCCTTGTGGCAAGACAAACAACACTTTGGACACACACACACGTCTTAACTGACTGACTACATCTGTGCCAGGTGGAAAATCTGTGTAAATCTGAATACAAGAAGCTGCTAGTTTGTAGTTGTGAGACACAGTCATACATCGAAGCATGTACATGTGTCTGATCACAGCCGTTATAACTACCCTGGTGTGCCTGAGTGTAAGGGTGGACAGAGGTACGTGTCATTTCTATCTGCAGCGCAGTGTGTGCTGGCAGGAATTAATGTTGCCATGACCACCTGCTACTCTCCCCAGGTAGTGGATGTGTCGGACATTAATTGATGAAAGATGGCTAACATCTGTTTCAGGTATTTTACCTCTTTCTAAGCAGCAATTTTCTTCAGCCAGGCCCTCTTGTACTCCCTAAAAGTTTCCATATGATCTTTACTACAGTGAAGGAGAGACCAGTTACAGATGGATTGCTTGTATTTGAGCAGCAGAATTACAGCTGACCAGGCTTGATGAAGGATTTACTTAATAAGGTTAAATGGCATCCTGCTGTTATGCACAATAAAGCATGTAGCGTTAATTAGCAAAGTGTAATTGCTGGTGCATGAATAAGCAGTGTAGCAGAGCGTTTAAGTCCTCGTCTTATCTTCCATTTCCACGTTCTGCCAGTGAACGAAATCAGCGCTAATAATGTGCTGTGTTTGTGTTTAAGACATTATAAACCAACCTGGACTGCTCGACACTGTATTCATGGAGTCTGAAAATCTTTGTGCATTTTATTCAGTCAGTAAATGAATTGACTGATGGCGTTGTGCACACCAAGCTCAATTTTTGGGTGGGAAAAATGCAACACTGTTTTATTTACTATTGTACAACATGAACTCACTTCACCATGTACTGCTGTGTGTTGGATTGGCATGGTGACAACAAAGATGACGGATCAGCTGCGTCCCGCTAAATTAGAACATTTAGATTGGTTTGTTTTGTGCTTCATTGTGTGCCGTGCAGCATCTCCAAAAGCAGCTGAGTTATGGAGATACGAGCTGTCAGCTTCTGAATGAGGTGGGGGAACAGTCTGGTCTCTAAAAGTGAAAATTGCGTGCTGGAAACTTTGCATTGCACTGTAAATGGTGCACTGTAAACTGTGACAGTTGAGCTTACTTATAAATAACAATGCTGGTTGCCTCACACTTTGCGTCACAACTATATTTAAAAAGTTATGCCTATATTATTTTATATATGCCTAAATTATTTTGACTTTTAAAGTTCAAAAGTTTCCTAGTAATATTTGCTAGAAATTTGTTGATAGACTGATATGCCATTACATCAAAACCACCAACCTAATATTGTGCATGTCTCCCTTTTGCTAGCAAAAAACTCACAGTATCTGGCATCAAGACGTTAGCAGCAGAGCTTTTAAGTCCTGTGACTTGTAACGTGGAGAATCTTATCAATGAACTTTGGAAGCTCATGACCCTGCCATCCTTCCTGGGACCACTTTTGTAGACCTGATGTTTTGGAGATTCTCTGATTTAGTCGTCTAGTTATCACAAAGTGACTCAGATTCTAATGCTTGCCCATTTTTTTTTCTTCCAACTGCGTAATATATGTAAATCTTTTGGCTGATTGGTGTATTTGCTATATATTTTTTTTTAACATTACATAAAACATTCTTAAAAAAGTGCACTTGCTTCTAATGTTATAGTGTTTTAAGGAAGTCTATTTTGTCATGAACTTATGTTTAAAAATAAAAAATTACAATACATAAAATAAATGAATATTAACAAAAACAACTTTTTGATTAATCGTTTTAAAAGTTTATTTTTTGCAAAATTTTATTTTGCTTTAGAACAGAGGGGGAATCTCTCAGAGCAGAGATTTAAGGAACAGTGTGTTGAAAAATCACCCTGTCCTCCACATGTAGTCGACCAGGCAAGACTGAGTTTGCTTCTTCAGGTTTACAGTGGAGCTATCAGGCTAAAACCCAGTGATAAAAACTGCACGCATGAATTTGCTTCATCATTTTTCATCACTTCATGTGTAGATGGCAACTTTGTAATGGTTACAGTCTGTCTTGTTTAGAAACTGATAAACTGTTGGTGCTTTCGGGTTAAATTGGACAAATTGTCATTAGAGAAAGCCGGGGTAACTCCCTCTCTCATGTTGTTAGCGCTGCTGTGTGATATGAAAAGAAGCGTACGAGGTTTGGGAATTGAACTCGATTTGTCCAAAATGAAATTCACACAGAACGAATTCAGAACAGCTTTGTAAGCGCTCGACTCGGACACTGGCTGTGTCGGGAGGATTCCAGGTTAATTGAAACAGAGGACAGAGTGAAAGCTCCTCCAGGGAATCTGAACACATTCCTGCGTGATGTAATGATGTCAGCTTTCATCGCGCCCATGGAGGGAGTGTATCGTGTTGCGCAGGCTTCAGCGGCCCTGAGTGTGTACTTGCCAATGCTGATAATTGAGCTTATTTGTCTTGGGAGGCCCAGTGCGATTCGCCCGGTCCCTCAGGTGAGGCAGCGGTAATAGATGCACTCAGAGGATTCTGGGTAATGGATGGCGCTTTGCTGCTTTTCATTTCAGTCGGGGCTCTCATGCCGTTCTTTTGATTGTCTGTGTGAAAGCGTGTGTGGGAAATAAACAGCGCTGTGCGCAGTAATGAGGAAAGTGAGGAGAGGTGAGATTAGCCATTAGTCAGAAGAGGGTAAAGGTCAGGGAACAGAGCAAAGCCCATAATCCCTGCCATATTCCCACCAGTGTAATAATAACACTTTAATGGAGTAATGCTTCTCTCCTGGTATCACATCCAGCACAACAGGCTCCAGAGAGTACAGTGAGCACAGATGGAGGGAAAGTAAAAAGACACAAAAAGTAAGTTTTTGTTGATTTTTTCTTTTTTTTTCTTTTTTAAGTCTCTCATCTGTATGAAAATATAGTCACTAATACTGATTGTAAGCTAAAAATTCTGATAACAATATTAATACAGATAGTTTTAATAAATAAAAATGTAAATGTAGAACAAAAATGAATAAATAAGTATATATAAGGAGTCATAGTTGTCATTCAGATTTTCAGAAAAAATGACAAAATACAATAAAATATTAAATAAAATAAATAAAAGTGATTCTATCAGATGCTATGTATCTACATCGTGAACATGATTTAAAATTCTTGACTTACCCACTCATATTCTATTTTACTTTTTAGTCTCTTACTCACGTTTAAGTCTTAGCCATGTAATGTCATAATTGATTTAAAAATTATCTTTTCTATTTAGGTTTTTTTGGGCACAATTTCAAAATTCATTGAGTTCAAAAAAGATTGGACAGAAAACCAGTTACATCGTGCAGTATATTATATATTATATAATTCTATTATGCATCAGTTTTGTGATGTAAATGTTTTGAGGAAGGTACTGTAAGTGCACTCACACTGTATTTAAATGCTGCTACTTCACCTGTACTTCAGTCTGTAATGTAATTATGCATTGTGCTAAAGTGCCAGTTGCCTCATGCACCCCATGTAGCACTTTATTTCATTCATGGTTTTTAAATAGGCAGCTGATTATTTCTATTTCAAATGCCAGTTTTGGTTATTAAAGAGCAAATAACCATATTCATATTGACTAATGAAAATGGAGTGTGGGTGTAGTTCCTGTATTTATTTAACCCACACTGTGTGAGATTCAGGCTAAAAAAAAGAAAAACTGACAAAAAAACTCCCTGCAAAAAAACTCCCTATCATTTCAATGCATTACTTCTGATGTGGCACAGAGCATGAGGACACAATTCAAAAACAAAAAGGGTGGAAGATGGAAGAGCATTTGAAGGATTAGGATATAATATAGAGATACAGTTAGAAAGATATTGCGATGGACAAGACAGTGTGGCTTTATCACACATATTGCACATGAGAAAATTGATTGTGCTGCTGTAGGCTGGATCAAATTTGCCTGATGCCTCACATTAGGATCCTGTGCGGACCACAGATGGTGCATAGCCAGTTCAATAAGAACCATCAGCAGAATACCCTGCCTGAAACACCGAGCGCAGTGCATATGGACGGCCCCAGTTGAATTTGGCTGTGATTTCCTAATTGAATCCAATTTAGACGAGACACGTTTGAGTGCATTGTGCAGAGATATCACTTTTACTTACCGTCCTCAACAGAGATGTCACGGCAATGCTGTGCTCAGTTTTCTGTTTTGCTTGTAGTGTGCACACTTGACTTGTAATGTGGGTTTGATTTAAGATCTGCATTTTTTCCCAACTTTCTCCCTAATCTTACTCCTTTCTCATTCCCACTCCCTAGCTAGCACCTCTACCCCCACCCCCCCACCCCCCCAACTCACACACACATACTTACACAATGCTACCAGTGCTGGGAGAGAAAAGACTAGCATGTGCTTCCGCCAAGACACATGAAGTTCACACTTTTTTCGAAACCAAACGCCACTAATGCAACACCACTGAAGCTCAACACACTAATTCTGATCTCTTCTATCTCTGTACAGTCTGTTATGTCAGATGTGCTCCTTCCCACCCAGAGAAAGTGAGGCCAGTTATGCTCTCTGGGACTCTCAGCTACAGATGGCTGTTGGATCACAGAGGATCGAACAATGACAGAGCCAACACTTAGACAGTTGCGCTACCCAGGAGTCCTTTAAGATCTGATTTAGTTCTCAGATTCTAACAGGTCCTCTTTCTTTACCCAAATGTATTTGTTTAGATGAGACAAGTTTTGGCACTGCAGCAACAAGGTAAATGTAGCTAACCAGTAATGGAAGCTCATGCTAATTAGCCTATTTTTTTTTATATTAAAATAAACGTCTATGACATATTCATTTTTAAAGTACCGCTCACTCCACAGTCTGTTTTGAGTTCACTGCATTTGTGATGTTATAAAAAAAACAATATGTTTAGGTGCTGTATACCCACCTGTTCTACCTGCTGCACATTCTTAAGTTATAAGCAGTGTTCAAATTCAGTCTATAGCTGCATGCTAGACTGCAGCCGAGGTAGGATACACTTCTCGACCACTGCATCATAGAAGGCTGTTCTGACAGTGTTCGGACACTAAAAATGCCTAGAAGAGGAAAAAACAGCACCATGAAAATGGCAGAAAACAAAGCCCCCAGAGTTTGTTTAAAAATGTTAGCATTTTATAATTATAATTCATTGTGTGTCACAATGGCAAGAGGTGGGGTCTTTCAGCTATGCTAATGTACATCTGTTCATGCTTATAGATAACAGTGTGTCTAACTGTGAGTCAAAAATCACACAGTTTAAGGCGAGCATGTGATGAGTAAGTCATGCAGTTCCCTGAAAATATTTTTTGTAAGTGTGTGAAAAACATTTAAATTGGTAAATCATTAAAAGTGCAGCATGGTGGCATGTTATGCTTAGAGTGCTAGTTTGTGGCTAAGATTAGGGGCCAACCCCTAGAACGAAACAAAAGAGGCACACTTGCTTTATCAACTACACTGTTGGTAAGAGAAGCAAAACTGGCTAAATCTGATTTTGAAATGTTACATGTTTCTAATTAAACAATTTTTCAAAGACAGTGACATTGAAACTAGCATTTTAGTGACATGCAGTGTTGCATCCCCACTTCAAAACGGCCTTTAATGTTATAAGGACAGCGGGGCTGTTCAGCAGAGATGTCATTATGAAAGGAGCTGAACAGCTTGTGGCTTGGTTGAAGCGCGTCCGTTTGGGGGCGAATCCAGACACACCGTGAGGTTTTTATTAGAAGGCTGTAATTATTGGCCAAGTCCTCTTGTAAACACGTTTGCCTTTCATGCTGTGAGAAAACACTTCACACTCCCTGTTAAATATTCACCCTGTGTTTGTAGTTCAAAAACAAACAGCACACCAACCCAAGAACCGTCATTGGCCTTCTGAAACGTTCATGTCTTACTCATACACCCTTTAAAAAAGCATACTTAAAGGGCAAAGGCAGTCGTTCTTGCAGAGTTAAAGGGTACTTTGGATTGGTGGGTGTATGTAGAAAATGGTTAGTATCAAAAATCTGAAAGTATCAGAAAGGTTCCACTATCATTTAAACAAACAACCCTTTTTTTCATTGCAGTAGAACCTTTTCTTTGCCTAATTTCTAAATTGATTTGCTTTGCTGATCAGATATGAAATTTGCATAGACACTTACTGAAACTCTGAAGCTGAAACCTAATTTAAATTTGCCTTCTTGCGATATGGATTACATACAATAACAATATAAATCATACTAGAAGGTCATTATTAATTATTTAAACGTTGCAGTTCTCGCGGGGATAACTAGATTGTGCTGTATTTCTGTATGAATTATTTGTGACTTTGTAGTTTTATTAAAACAAGTGGAGAAACAAGTGGAGAAACAATGTGCAAAGTAGTAAACTTTTAACCCTGCCTTTAAGTAGGAGAGGTATATTATTATGTTCTGAATCTGATGAAAAGTTTGTGTATACGTACAGTTGTAACCATGTTTTCATCATTGCTTGATAAAAAAAAAAACAGAAAAAAGCTTGAAATAGAAAAGCTTGTAAATAACAGATTACATACATATTTAATTCTGTATATTATTATGTTAAAGTGCCCGTATCACAAATAACACATTTTCTTGTCAATTTTGAAATTAACGTATATGATGTATTCATTTTTAAAGTACCACTCACTCCACAGTCAGTTTTGAGTTCACTGCATTTGTGAAAAACAAAAAAACAATATGTTTAGGTGCTTCATACCCACCTGTTCTACCTGCTGCCCACTCACTGAAGTTATAAGCAGTGTTCAAATTCACTCTATAGCTGCATCCCAAAGCCTAGACTGCAGCCAAGGTGGGATGCACTTCTCGACCACTGCATCACAGAAGGCTGTTCCGAAGTGAAGGACACTAGAAATGCCTAGAAATACACAAGAAAAAGAAAAATGGGTCATTTAATACAGCTGTTCAATGGATGTAATAACACATCTTCTGAACCCTCTATATTAAAATGAAAATGCATGTAATTATGATACAGTCAACTTTAAAAAGGGATCTATATGACACCAGAAGGGTACTACCTAGAACCTTTATTTTCCTTGAAGTTTTTAGTAACATAGTTCCATTATGCTATTAATAGTAATTAATTAAGTAATTAAGTATATAGCATTAATGGACAGAGTGGTGATTACAGGTCCAGATGGTTTGAAGCAGGTGACAAAGAGGCTCCTCTCCTGCACAGTACCTGGACATAAATTCCTGTGGCTCTTTAACCTTGGTCTTCTCTCTCTGCAGCGCACGTGTGCGGAACCGGGGCCCTGTTCCACGTCCGCTTGCTCTTTTTGACAGCCTGACGGATGAACAGCAAAGACTTTTATCTTTTTTTTGTCAAGGTCTGGCGGCCGCTCAAGGTCTACTCAGCATAAATAAATAAATGGACGGAAAATGGCCACAGCTCACCACTCCGCCAAATGAACACACATGATTTACCTGAAGCGTATGCCTCTTTATTTTGTGAGCTAATTTATTCAGGTGTCAGAAGATCGCCTGAACGCTTGATGGCGCTTTCTCCGAAGTGCTCTAAATCATCGTAAACTAAAGGCCTGAAAGTTCACATGTTAGTAGAAGTTGACACGAAGGCATTGTAGCTTGATAGCGTATCTTTATAGATCTTTAACATGATTTATTGGGGGGGCATTTTTGCATTTTTGAGGCTTGAGAAATGGGTTGCACCAGATTTAGCTCTGCTTCCATCCGATTTGCATTTAAACTTCACTGTCGCTGTGAGTGTGTTTGTCTTCTGTCACTTTTTTTTTTTAAATGCGAATCAAATTGCAGTGTCATTTTGACTTGTGGCTGCATTTATTTATTTATTTATTTATTTTCCTTCCTATTTTCTCTTCGGCTGCTGTGAATGAACATGATCGATGACCTTTTCTAATTGTTTCCTACCGTGTTCAGCAAAGGAAGCAAGAGCAGTCAGCAAAGCGGCAACATTGTATAATGCTGTATGAATACAGCACACACTAAACAACAAGGGTTCCAAATAGTAGTGAGAGTGACTTGTAGTTGATTGATGGTGGAACATTTTTTGGTGCTATATAGAACCAACAAGGGTTTTTCAACAATGCAAAGAGCACTTTAACCAGGCGAGGAACCAATTGCAAATGTTTTTTTATTATTATTTGTTGTTTTATTTTATATAGAACCACTTCCTTTACTAAACTCTTAAACCCTTTGAAAAACTTTTTTAAGATTGAACCACACCAAAAATGTGACAATTTTTCAATTTTTAGAATAATAGACAATATTAAAATTACAAATGACAAATGGATAAATGCATCTTATGCCTTGGATGTATCAACTTCATTGTTTATATTCATCTTTTCAACAAATTTCAGCTACCAAATCAGAATATTGTAAATGTATAATATATGGAAATACAGTAGGTATTTGCCATTCTATAGATCTTTGTTAAACGTGAATATTTAAGCAACCTGGACTCTTTATATATCCACAGTGCACCAGATCTTTACCATTCTAGTGTGTATTACTCACATCACAATGCTTTTCTAGCAACTTGGTACTTATAGTAATAAAGAAATTTGGTTCATAAGCCATTAACCTTATCATTCGTATATGACATCAGCTAACACTAAATAATTTGTATCGTTAACAAGAGCACATTTCACTTAACAAACGCACCAAATATGAATTTGGTATCTTAAACCAAACTTTATTAATTAAAGAATTGCAACTTAAAAAAAGACACTAAAGACACACTGTAGCCAGCCATGAGTCTGAGATCTGTTAATTTGTCTGTCTGTATAGGAATATCAGTCATGTAACACCCTGCCCTGTCCTGACCTAAAGAAAACAACTCCTTGGACACCCTGGACCCCTGTAAACATCTCAGATAATGGCGGGCATTACGAACAGCGTTTCCGCTACACCTGTAAGGCACGGGTGGCCGAGCCGGGACTGCTGGAGGTGGGCAGGCAGAGGATAGAGATGCGCTACTGTTCCAGCGACGGGTCAACCGGCTGCTCCACTGACGGTCAGATCATTTACCTTTCCCTCCATCTAATAGCTTAGAAATATGTTAAATATAAGCTTTATTTTCTTTGCTCTGCAAAGAAGTTCATGTGAACATGCAGTCACCACAGAAACTATGGGTGGACGGTATGACCGTATTCTTTTGTTTCATTTAAAGGGCCCATATTATGGAGAAATGAACTTCACTTCACTCTTGTTTAGTTGGAAGTAGTACGTAGTTGATAAAATTACAATAACTGTCCAACAAATATTTGCTGACATCACACAAATACTTTTATATACAGCATGTCTACTTATTCTGCCTACCGCTTCGCCCATTCACACTGAAGTTATAAAGAGTGTTCAGACCAGACTGCTTTTTGAAGAAACTGCTTCTCATTCATGCTCTCTCTCTGTCTCTCTTGACTGTAGACTCATTCAGTCTGTTCTGTAAGCCCACTAAGGTTAAGGGTGTAAATAATTGGAGTGTTAGCAACTACAAGTTGCTTCCAGTCATCTGCTGCTACCTTCCACCTTCAGCTGCTGCAGTGGGGAACCTTAGGGCTTCCTAAGCCTTTAGAGAACATTGTGGGGAGGTTCTTGAGCATCACTCAGAACCGAGCAGAAACAGAAACTGCTGGTTTAATTATAGTCATAATGCAAGATTGGAAAATGTAAAAATGTTTTTGATCAAAATTATACAAGAGTGATGAGTGAGTGTGTGAATGTGTGAGTGAGTGAGTGAGTGAGTGAGTGAGAGACATAGATAGAGCTCATTCCCTTCACCCATCTAATCTCCTACTACCTCACAAGCTTACAACATGGTTTATCAGGTAATCTTTATCAAATCTACACTGGATGGATGGATGGATGGAAGATTGTAGAGGGATAGATAGATAGATAGGTGAAGGTGAAGGTGCACGTATTTGTCACTGATAGATAGATAGATAGATAGATAGATAGATAGACAGACAGACAGATAGATAGGCACCTTCCTTTGTCAGTCGTCATCAAATCTACATTATGCAACCGATTATGAAATAAAATAACAGCAGCTATAAATATTGCATGATTCAAAACTTTTAAATGCTAGGTCTTTTTTATTTTTTCTCCTCTGCTGTTCTCTGATGCTCACTGTCTCATCCTCTCTCTCTCTCTCTCTCTCTCTCTCTCTCTCTCTTTCTCTGTCTCTCTCTCTCCCCCCTCTCTGGAGTGTGTGTGCATTGACTTTTAGGCAAGGTAATTTTTTTGTCCATTAACGTGAAGGCAGCAAGACATGTTAGAGTGCATCTCTGTCATTTTCTCTACCACTCTCTATCTTTCTCTCTCTTCTGCTCCCCTCGATCACTTTTTGTTTTGATCTGTCGTCTCTCACTTTTTCATTTCCTCATACTCACTCTCTCCTTCTCTCTCACACATTCTCATTTATTTCCTGCTTCATTTTTCACTCTCTTGTCGATCACTATATCCCTTTCTTTCTCTCTCTTTGTTCTTATCATTCCTTCTCATTCGTGCCCTCTCTCTCTCTCTCTCTCTCTCTCTCTCTCTCTCTCTCTCTCTCTCTCTCGACTGTAGACTCATTCAGTCTGTTTTGTAAGCCCACTAAGGTTAAGGGTGTAAGTAATTGGAGTGTTAGCAACTACAAGTTGCTTCCAGTCACCTGCTGCTACCTTCCACCTTCAGCTGCTGCAGTGGGGAACCTTAGGGCTTCCTAAGCCTTCAGAGAACATTGTGGGGAGGTTCTTGAGCATTGTGAAACCTGTAGAGGCAAGTGCATCAATTACTGTTGCAGTGTGTTATTTTACATTTATGACCAGTGCTAATAGTCATAGCCCTATCAGAACAGATGTTTAAAGCAGGTGAGGGTACAGGCTGAAAGCTCGGTGTTGAATTTCATTCCGGGTTTCTTTCTTATGCTGAATTTATTTCTTTTGTCAAATTCCATTTAGAATCTCTTTTGTTTAATTTGATTCATAATCTCTGTTTATTTTGTCTTCATTTTTTCCTTTTATAGAATTTAATGTCATTTCTTTCTTCTGTTTAATTTGTTTCCTTTATGTATTTGAATTCATAAATCAATATTTTTTGTTTCTTCTGTTGAATTTTTAATTTTATTATTGACCTCTTTTTTCTGTTAAATCTATCTAATCTTACTTTCTTTCTTTGGTTGAATTTCCTTCTTAATTAGTTTTATCTGTAGAACCATGGTCTCAATTTCATTACTCTGTTGTATTTTAAATTTAACATATTTATTCTGTTCTTCTGCATTTCCACTTAGAATATCCATGCTAAAATTATCTACTATTCAAATTCTCTCAAAATTTCTTCTGAATGTCTTTTCTCTGTTCATTTTCATTCCATTTTAAATGTTTGTCTGATTACTTTTACTCTCAATGTCACTCTGAAATTGTATATCTCTTGCCATTCATATTACTCACAAGCAGCCAGACTTTGACTGCCAACATCTGCTTAGTAGGATTAGTGACTGTAAACACTTCTTGTTTGTAAACGGGATGTTAATTGATGCGCTGTCGAACAGAACTATAGCCCTACCCTGATATTAGAGGGAGGCGACCAGCAGTAAAGTATATTCAGCGTCAGGCCTAATTGCTAAGTGTGTTAGTGGTTTTATAGCGTGGTCTGACGGCTGATCTACAGCAGCTTCTAATCTTCATCAACCACCCACTAAGAATGCAATTACTGCGGGATCACAACAAAGAAGTGCAACACACACACACACACACACACACACCACTGATAACACACTTGTAACAATCTTGTGTAAATTCAGCTTGTTCATTTAGAGAGTTTTGTGGGTCGGAGAGCAAAGTGGAGAAAATTTGGACTCTTAAAAGAGTGACGCACATGCACTTTAGTTCTCATCTCAAAACCTTATGAGCTTTATTTTAAAAAAGCCCAGTCTCAGAAGAATCATAGCTCAGCCAAAAGACTAATTTACTAATTGTTTTCCTTTCTACTTCAAATGTAATCTATCTTCCGACACATTTGGTTCACACATATATTGGATAATGTAGTTAACAAGTAATGGAAGCTTTTACCCCACCTTTTATCATGGTAAATTATCACACGCTCATCTCAAACCATGTAGTTTTTCAATAATTCCTAATAGACTAATAGATATTAGGGGCTAATAGGAAGATACAGTTAAATGTGTTGGTTTTTGTAACATCACAAGAATAATAAATACAAAAAAGGCAGTTTTGCTGTTTGCATATTTGGACTGAAGTGTTACCTTTTGCCTTAATGATGTTTACATACTACATTCAACTCCAAAAAGTGAAGAAAACTCAGTGTTTCATGGTATGGGCCCTACAACTCTACACTGAACATCTGCATCAGACAACATGATAAGAAGCTTAAAAGTTCAGCGTTTGTCTTTCTAATGATATAAAGTGAAGTGAAGGCTGTGCTCTCATGCTTTGAATTGATTACATATTAGACACACTGTGACACACACTTATCTAACTCATCGTTTATCTAAATTCTGCTGCTGTTTTTCTGAGACCCCAGCGTCAGATTATACTTCATAAATATTGAATTTACGGAGCTGATGCAGGGTTCATTTCTCCATCCGAGCAATTATCTCTCCTCTCCTCATCCATTCTCAGGCACCCAGCTGTGCCTTAGGAGGGTGTTTCACACCCCGTCCCCTGAGTGGTTAACTTACATCACACGGCGGAGGCGTAGTCTTATAATTACCTCCACGCTGAAGGTGTGTTTGGCTGTCAGTGGTTCTGCCGAGGAAGATGAGCTCAGGGATAAATTCAGTGCCGTTTGATGAAGATTTAGCCTCATCGCTGGGACTCTCTATATCGATTTGAATCCATAAGTTGCAGCGGTGTTAAAGTGATGGAACGCGGTTCCCCTGAGATGAAATACAGATGCAGGAGATAACAAGATGTGCTTTCACTGAAGATAGTGGTCAGGGTATTAAATTATGGAAGAAGGCCACAGAGGAAAAGCTTAGATTTAGCATTATGACAAATATGTCTAGAGTATTAGACATTTTGCTGTTTTGTGAGTTACATAATTCACAAGATATTCATATTTATGTTTAGTTGACATTTTACTGACAAGTGACAAACAACATATTCCAGATCTTCTGGAACCCTATTAACTGTAAGAAATTGTACTCCGGTCTCTCTTGGTGTTCACTACACATGCATTTGCCCACTTGTGGAGAGTATGGTAAAGGACGACTCATGTGACTCATGCTTTTCAAGTAGAGCAGTTCCTTTTACACTAATGCACCACTTTCAGTACTTTCTCCAGCCCTATTACCCGATGTCTTCTAAATGCAGAGGTCATTCTAGTTACTGATTCTGTTCTCACAAAAGCAGCTTTACAAAGATCCAAAACCAAAACAATAGTGGCAGGAAAAGCTCCCTTAGAACTAAAGGAAGAAACTTTGAGAAGAACCAAGACTCACATTCTGCTTTTATTGACACCAAACAAGCACAACAAAATGGCAGGACAGCAAGCCTAATTACGTTAAGGAAGTAAAGGGATGGAAAGTTAAACAATGGAGAACCATGAGCATTGTGAGAGCAGTACTATGATTCATTGTGAACCACCTGCACCAGCATCATCTGGAGCTGACATCTGGAGACGGGCAGCATCAAAGTGGAGCTGCAAATACAGACGACTTAATAGTGGTAGAAATGGATGCAGAGGACAGGCAAGCAGCAGAAGCCAGGCTTAAACAAACGTGCACCAGCATCTAGTGGGCAGAAGAGACAGCGCAGCTTAGGACATGAGAGAGAGACAGACAGACAGACAGACAGAAAGAAAGAAAGAAAGAAAGAAAGAAAGAAAGAAAGAAAGAAAGAACAGAAACAAGGTTAAGAATTTGAAAGTATGAGTAGACTAGAGGACAAAGAAATGCTAATAGTATCGACAGGTCACAGGTCACAGTCTTTGAGAGTAAAGCTCCTGCTGCCCATGCCCCAATAATGAACTCTCCTTCAAAGGTACTTAGATCTTTTCTTCTTGCTCTTTTGATCCAAAACCGAGGTCAGCTGGGCTGCTCAGCACTTTTACACACACTACAGTGCAGGATGTTAACTGCTTAATTGTATCACGAAGAACACCTGTCTGGACTGATGTTTCTTCACTCATTAACTCAGGTTTTTCATTTAATTTACCCACCAGTTTTTATCTACACCAATGAGCCAAAACATTATGACCTATATGATATACGTTATGCCTAATATGCTATTAGTCCTTCAAATGAAACAAAACCGCTCCCTCTACAAGACCTCTGAAGGTGCTGTCTGTGGGACCTGGCAGCAAGACATACCAGCAGATTAAGGGAACATGTACCCACCTGTTCATGTGGTGGAAAAATCTCTTTGGACCAGGCTTCTTTCATTGCTCCATTGTTCAGTTCTGATGAATGTGTGTCCATTGTAGGAGCTTTCGATGGTGGAAAGTCAGCATGTGCACTCTAACCACTACAGCTACACAGTCTCAGCAGGGCTGTTGCACTGTGTGTTTAACCATCATTACACATTTCTGTGAGACATTTCTGTTACAGTAGCCTATCTGTCGGTTCGACCAGGATGCCCTCTGACATCAATGAGCCTCAGTTCGCCAACACCCTGTCAGTAGGTACTCGCAATTGCTGACCAGGACGCCACCCTTGTTATTTGCAAGCCTTATTATTTGGAAGACATTCTGACTCAGTCATCTGACTGTCACGATCTGGACAAAGTGGCTCCAGTCCTCACTCTGCTCATTTCTCCCATATCCAAAACGTCGACTTACAAGAAGCAACTGTTCCACTACTACAAATACAATGTTATTTACTCAAGTTGAGAGTGCTCACCATGTATCTGTATACATCTGTATACAGGTTCACACGGCATGTGCACTTTAGTTCATTTCATCCAAACATGTGGCAAGAATGCAAAGCAAGACTACATACATAAAAATACCTTTCCATTAAATTCCAGCGACAGTAAAGTGGGTGAACTGAATCATTGTGTTAATGAGAACATTTTTTTAAATAAAATTACAGCACTTTCACTAGCACAAAATGTAGCTTCTAAAAGCTAAAGGTTGAAACGAAAAAGACAAAGCATTCCAGCATCTTGAAAGATGTTAAAAATGCTATAAAAGTTAACTATGAACTAAAACTAACTTTGTATTTGTAGATGTTTGCCTTGGAAAACTGATTATAGAGAATGAAAACCTTGCACAGCCAGGAACACATACTGCAGTGGTTCCTCACATAGCTGTTGTTGTAAACATGCCTGTCTTGGGGACGGTCATGACAATCAGTTATCACGTCTACAGGAGTCACCTTGTAATTTCTTGCATATGTCACAAACATGCTGCTCTTTTATCTGGGCTTTGAAGCTTATGCCCTTTCCTCTGTGTCGTGTCAATAGTGCATAAGCGAGCGAGCGGATCACGGCCGTCAGTGGCATCTGACATTTCCTGATCTCGGTTCATTTGAAGTCAAGTCTTTTATTGCAGGTACATTTTAAATCATCCTGTCTGAAGATAAGAAACGCTGTTTATTTGACAAATAAAAGAAAACACCAGCTGCAGCTGTGCTCTGTAGCTACTGCTTCACTCATCCGAAGAGAATTCTAGCAATTACGCTAAGTAGATTAGCGTGTATGAAAATATAACATGTTGTCAAATAATGAAATCGCTCTTATTGACATTATTGGTGCCACCCATTCATTAAAATCTCAAAATCTTAATGGTGATCATCATTTCATTAATGGCAATGATGATTTACAGCTCTGTCTGCGTATATTGATGTGGTAATTAGTTCTTTCATCAAAGGCCTCTTTTGTTTAATCTCTTCTTGTTATTTATCTTTTTTTTTTGCTTTAGCTTTTCAGAAAGAGTGTTAAAGGGGACTTGCACTCATTTTTCTGAATTTCTGCATAGTTCAGTGGTTTAGATGAAAGTAGTCATTGAGAGTGGGTGTGAAATGATTCATTATAACTTACTTACTTACTAGGACTTCTTTAAAGCGGTGGTTATAGGAACCTGGAGTTACCATGGTTACAAAACAAATATTAGCCATTTTATTGACCATCCAAACCCACCAGTAAACCTAGTCTTTCTCTTTTGTTTCCTTGTTTGATATGGAAATTGATGATTGTGAAAATAATAAATATTAATATGATTTATTTTTTTTTAATAATATGATCAACTATTTTGCCACACAGTCCCCTGCATGAATCCCTCCACTGTAAATGAAGTTTAGACACTATGGTAGTAAACTGTCCGGCATTTCGCAGCACCTTGATAGCCATTTAGTGTAACAGCTGTCTATGAGGGAGCTTTTAAAGGCATTCAACTCTCTATAGATCTATTCGCCACCACTGTGAACAATTCTCACTCTGTAAGCTTTTTTAGACCATAGCGTTTCACACCAAACCCACTCTGAATGACTTTGTTTACATCTCAACCGTTTAATTATGTATAACTGTTAGGAAAATCAGTGAACTTTCTCTTCACGCATTTTCCACTGTGCTGTGAGGGCAGTAGAAATCGATCGACGCAGCTTTTCTGTAGCCGGTTGCTGCGACTGATGGCTTGCAACCGCATTCTGGTTGTCAGACCGCTCATCTTTAGACCTTGAGTTTCTCTTTAGTGCTGTATCAGGCCAGCGGAGGAGCACAGACTGTTACTGATGATGCCTGCGCTGTAATTTGGCTCCTCTCTCCTGAACGATGCCTTCATTTTTCTCCAGAGAAACAATATCGTGTCACTCTGCACTGCTTCCTCATCTAACTGCCGGACAACACTGCAAGGACGATATGTCTGTTTCTCCCACTCTCTATCTCTCTCTATCCCACTCTTGCTTTCTCTTAAGTTTAATTGAAATTAGGGTTGCTTTTTAGCACGGATATTATGGTAACAAAGAAAACACTTTTTTAGTTATGTAGAGAATCACTGTTACATTTGTTCTAGTTTAAATCAGATTTACATTAAGATGGATTAAGATGTTTTCAATGTTTGGAAGCCAGGTAGTTGATGATGATAGAATTTCATGGATTCTGTCAATCTGATGAGGCTCAGGGGTACAATGTGGCACTAGAGAACAATACATAACAGCATCAGTAACACATTAAATACTAGCTTTAGGCAGGAGTTCCCATTTAACAACTCCATGTGTTTGTTATGTGTTTAACACCATGCTAATTGGTGATCTATTTATTATTTATTATCCAGCGTAGAGCTAAAGAGGCAAACATGCTTTGACTGACTGGTGTCTGAGTTTTATGTGGAATGTTGATGGTGGTAAAATAATAGTAAATCTGAAGATCTAGGACTTTTTGGGGGACTAAGTACTTTGGTAATTGGTGAGATGTACATTACTTGCTATTTACATTAGTCTCTTAGCTCCAGCTTAAGCTAAAGAGGCAAACATGCTTTGACTGGCTGGTGTCTGAGTTTTATGTGGAATAGATAGATAGGATGGATGGATGGATGGATGGATGGATGGATGGATAGATAGATAGATCACTTTATTTATCCCAAAGGGAAAGTCCGTTTTTACAGCAGCAAAATCAAACAAGAGAGCAGCATAAAAAAGGCATTTAAAATAGTAGTAAGAAGTGGCAAATAGGAAACAGTAAACCTGACTATAAATACAGCTATATTAATAAATACAGCTATAATATACATAATGTAACCCAATTATATAATAAGAAGTACTAGAAAAAGTGATTGCAGTGCAGTAATTACATTAATATAATGTAATATACAGAATGAATTATGTGTAGTGTAACAGTGTAGTAACTACATTAATATAATGTAGTGATGTAAGGCATCCTGGGGTATCAGTACAGTATAAGTGATAAACAATAAAGTTTTAAAGTGGCAGTGCAGATGACAGAGCTGTGTGGCAGTACATAGTGATGAACAGAATAGTGTCCGATTGAGAAACAGCAGGACTGTTCTATTAGTACACGCAGTGCACGATAATGTCCCGGCACAGTGACGAGGCGTTGTACAGTGAGATCGCTGTTGGGAGTCTCCTGTACCGTTCCTTGCTGCAGCGGAGCTGAAGGAGCCTGTTACTGAAAGTGCTCCTCTGCTTGACCAGTAGATCATGGAGGGGGTGGGAAGTGTTCTCCAGAATGGCAGTGAGTTTGCTCAGAGTCCTCCTTTCCACAACCACCTCAAAGCCTTCCAGAGAGCAGGCCAAGACTGATTCAGCTTTCCTGATCAGTTTTTTGAGCTTACTGGCATCTCCACTCCTGATGCTGCCTCCCCAGCAGATTGCAGCAAAGAAGACAGCACTAGCAACAACAGACTGGTTGAAGGTCTCCAGCATATTGCTGCACACGTTAAAGGACCTGTGCTTCCTCAGAAAGTAGAGTCTGCTCATCCCCTTCCTGTACACAGCCTCTGTGTTGGCCTTCCAGTCCAGTTTGCTGTCCAGGAGGACACCCAGGTATTTATAGGTGTCTACCCGCTCCACATCCTGACCCGTGATGGTAATGGGACCGGTCGTGGTCCTCTTCCTCCTGAAGTCCACCACCATTTCCTTGGTCTTGGCCACATTGAGAATCAGGTGATTCCTCTCACTCCACACAACAAAGCTGTTAACCAGGTACCTGTATTCTCCATCCTCATCATCCCTGATGCATCCGACTATCACAGAGTCATCAGAGAATTTCTGAAGGTGGCAGAGTTCTGACCTGTACTGGAAGTCAGTGGTGTACATGGTAAAGAGGAAGGGAGAGAGAACAGTTCCCTGTGGTGCTCCAGTGCTGCTGACTAAGCACTCAGACCGGTTGGATCCCAGCTGCACATACTGGGGTCTGTCAGACAGGTAGTCCATGACCCAGGCAACAGTGGACCTGTCCACCTGCATTCTTTCCATCTTTCTCCCCAGCATCAGAGGTTGGATGGTGTTGAATGCACTTGAGAAATCAAAGAAAGTGATTCTCACTGAGAAGTTGTTGTGGTCCAGATGGGCGTGCACCTTCTGCAGTAAATAGATGATAGCATCATCCACTCCGACCTGCTGCTGGTAAGCGAACTGGAGGGGATCTGTTAAAGAACACATTCAGCTCGTTGGCTTTGTCCAAACTGCCCCCAACAGTCTGCTGCTTCCCTTTGAAGCCAGTGATCTGCCTCATCCCAGTCCACACCTCTTGTTGTTTTGCTGGAGCCTACCCTCCAGTTTTCTCCTGTAGGCTTCCTTGCTCTCTCTCAGTCTCACCTTCAGCTCCTTCTGCACACTCCTCAGTTGTTCCTTGTCTTTTGATTGTAATGCATGTCTCTTCTTGTTTAGAAGTTCCTTCAAGTCCTTGGTGATCCAAGGCTTGTTGTTAGGAAAACAACGCACCCTCCTGACTGGAACAGTAGCGTGCAGATGTGCAGATGTCAGTTGATGTAGTCCGTGATGCAACCTGTCCTGTTGTCAATGTCCTCACCAGCTGATTCACACAACACCTCCCAGTCTGTGGTCTCAAAACAGACCTGCAGAGCCTCCTCAGCCTCTGGTGACCACTTCCTGATCACCTTCTTTGTCACAGGCTGTCTTAGAACCACTGGGCGGCATGTGGGTGTCAGCAGAACCATTCAGAACCAGCAGAACCTAATATAGGTGAAAAAATAGCGTCTCAAGAGACGGAGCTGCGTCTCAAGAGACGGAGCTGCTGTAAAGTGCGGCCACTTGCGCAGCACCAGAAGTATCGCATGTTGATGGTGGTAAAATAATGGTAAATTTGAAGAACTAGGACTTTTTGGGGGGACTAAGCACTAAGCACTACGCTAATTGGTGAGAAATACATTACTTGTTAGCTTCATAACTGCCTTGTAGATCCAGTGCAAAACTAAAGAAGCAAACATGTCTCAACGGACTGACTATTTTTAGACTAGGGGTGTGCATTTTCACATTCATAAATTATATTCAGAAAACTATTCCTTTAAGATTTAGTAGTTAAGTTTGACTCTCTGAGCTTGTTCTTGTTTCTCTGTTTCCTCAGTGACAATCTCAGACATAACAACAACACTTCTACATAATTATCTGCCTAACAGAACACAATACGAAGCCAGTAGGGAGGAGTTTATAATTGCTCTCTGCCTAACTGTTAATAAGCATTTTCTGACACTCCTGGGCGAGCGCCTAGCAATTCACAACAGCAGTGTGAGAGGCACGCTTGGTGGTAATGCACAAGAGCAATTAATTTTCTGGATTAGGGGCTTGTAAGCACTGATCTGTGGAGCAAATCAGAGCGCAGAGACGACATCACAGGAACGCTGCCAAAACCCTGCCAAAAGCCTCAGTGTGTGTGTGTATGTGTGTGTGTCACCGCTGTTTGAAACGCTCCGTTTATCTCCACTGCATTCACACGGCTTCAAACGCAGACAGGAACTACAAAGCTTGATCCTTTTCCCACCCCGCTGTCTGGGCTGTACTAAGAACGAATCTGCTCTGTTATCGACTTGATTAACCCACCCCCCACCCCCCAAACGATGGCCCATGGCCTGTACACCCTGACACACCTTTTCTTACATTCTGTTTCATATTCTGACTTGTAAGTAATCTAAACAAGCAGAGAAACTGTAGAAAGTGCAGATTTTCAATTTCAGTTAAGTCCATATTAGGGTCTGTAGGTAGAAGACGGGATCTTTTATTACAATTTGAATTAGTTTTTTACATCAAAACTAACATAAAGGTCATGTACCTTGAAGTGCATCACGGTGTTAGCTTTTAAACCAATACCTTCAGCATCTTCACCAGACTGCTCTGGACGCTACTCGCTGGAAACTATGGATAAGTCAGCCAACACAAACAAACGAAAGTAGCAGCAGAACGGAGCTCCAGTTCCCCTCGAGAGCCTCTACTGTAACAAGAACCCACAATCTGAGCGAGAGCCAGAGGCTACAATCACAGAATTGTTCTATTCAGCTTAATGCAGCTCCTGCGTTCTGAATAAAGTTACTGAATTATTGACAGTATTACATACATAAGCTTACATTGTCCATCCATACGTCTCTAACACACTGAACTGCTTTTAAACAAGAAAAGGATTTATCTGAGCAAATAACACAATTGACAATCACAATGATGTGATAACTGACAGTTAATCATTTTTGACAGCTGTAGTAATTACACCCAAACGCTGGTAAACACTGTAATGTATATTGAATTACTTGTAAAACAACAACAAACTCACATTTTTCTGCAGGTCAGAGCGGACATTTAACAGACCCCTGGTCAACAGCCATTAGCACACTGCTCTGGACTCAGCAGGTTGTGAAACAGTGTTTGCTTTTAGAGGGCCGTTTGCATGAGGATTTTGTTGATAAAGGGTCAGTGTAGTGGTCAGAACACTGCAGGCCTATCCAGTCGACTACTAACAAACCATGGATCAGGAGGACCATAAGGCTCACAGCTAGTGGGGCGTAAAATTGTATTGATCTGAAGGCGGTGATTCAGCTGCAACTGCTTTGGAGAGTTGACAATAATAATAATCAAAAGTGTCACTGTTTTGTTCAGACAGGATAAAATTCTCAAACACAAAAGCATTTTGCTATATAATATTGTATACAGAATATTACTGTATATTTGTGTCATATTTGTGTGTTCAGTGTATTTTAAAAAATATTTAAAAAAAATATATAGTGCATAGAACTGGAGTCGGTTATATACTAATATGTTTATTGTAGTGTTTACTGAGGTTGTTTATTCTCTCATATTGTGGATTCTAGTGTATAGAAGTGTTTATTGAGGTTGTTTATGGACTAATATATCCTATTGTAGTGTGTAGGAGTGGTTATTGGGGTTGGTTATGGAATAATATTGTCTATTGTAGTGTAAAAGTGTGTTAATCAGGGTTTAATTTTTCAGCTATAGTGTATAGGAGTGGTTATCAAGCTTATCGAGATCTCTTAATCTAGTGTTTCAATATTTATTAAATGTTTAATAGTAATTACTAAACATTTTATATTTATTTAACGTTTTATTTAAAAAAACATTTATAATCTTGGAAGTTTCTGAACAAAAATAACAATATAGTAATGCAATGCACATGATTATCTAAATGAAAGGCCTTTATGTAGGACTGAAAGAGTTAAAGGAGCGATTCTGGGCAGATGTCAGGCGGAAGGGCATGATTGGATATAGCTGTGAGAGAAATAAAGGGTTTGATGACATTCTCCTCAGTCGGCCAAATTAAATCCAGTTCATTTACTCAAATTGAAATTCACAGCTGAATTCAAAGGGTTCTTTTTACATCTCACTGAGGTGCCTCTATTAATACCCTACCATGAAAGGATCTAATATTAAAACAGCTCGGTGTATCTGAGTCCTTTACCTCGTCTCATGCTCTATATATTCTCTTGCAACTCATCACGGGTCAATCATAAAGTCAGAGTTATTTACGACAAGGCATCAAACCTCATATCCCTGAGGTTCAGCACTAAATCTGAGTGTCCCCATGTCTTCAGCTCAGGAGGTCAGACCTAACTACTCCCTGTGTGTGTGTTTTTGTGTGTGTGTGTGTGTGTGTGTGTGTGTGTGTTTCAGGAAAAATATGTCTTGACTTTGTAAAGTTTCAATATTTTTTAGTTTACCTAAACAAGGAAAAGCAGTTGTTTTTGGTTCATATGGTTAAGATTACAGTTAGAATTAGAATGAATGTTGAATTACATATGGATGCTTACATATATATATAAATAAACTTCACAGTCGCACAAAAACCTTGTATCTCCACATTCAACACACACATTATTTTTAGGGGCACTTTAAAGTCCACATGTTTAAGGTGTGCAGAGCAGCTCTGATTTCACAAGCCCCCTCTGCACTGTCACACTGTGATCTCATGTTTTATTGGATGTCATACAGCTGTTTTAGAGTGCTCATAGTCCTAGCTGTACTGTCACAGTGCTGTGCTTTTGTACTCAATATGCTATCTAGAACATCAAAGGTTCTACCACTAGATGCCCATTGAGTCTGCCCATTCAGTGCCACCTCAAGGGCGCTTCCGTCAAGTCCTGCTGGCTCACAGGATCAAACCAACAACTTGCCAACAAACTTCACAAGGCCTTGTCTCTAACCTTCAAACCATTCATTCCAGAAATGATTGAAGACACTATGCTGTTATACACAGACAAAATACAGACATCCCCATGCTAGAAAAATCAACAACACTTTACTATTTATTTATTCAGTTTATTTAGTTTAGTTTAATGTATTATTCTTTATTTTTGTTGGTCAGTTTATTATGGAATAATCCATCTGAAAGACAGCTGGTATTTTCCAATGATTTAACCAGTGTCATATATGTATTAAAGTGGATCAAATCCAAATATATATTTATATTTATATATGTGCTTGTGTGTCTAACAGGTGACCTGCTTCGTTCAGGCCGCATTACTGGACTGACGGTGAATGGCGGGTGGTCAGCCTGGAGCTCGTGGAGCCAGTGCAGCCGAGATTGCAGCTCAGGCATCCGCAGCCGAAAGAGAACATGCACCAACCCCAAGCCCAAATACGGTGGAACGACCTGCCTCGGGCCGGCACAGGAGTACCAGGAGTGCAACACAACTCCCTGCCCAGGTAAAAACACACTATACACATACTTACACAAGTGCAGCAATTTCTCAACAAAACCCACTATTGAAGCTGGATCAGTGTTCCCAGCAGTGGTTATGTAATGTAGTGTGTGGGATATAACGCTCTACAAAGCTTTGTAATGTTCATACGAAAAATGCAGCATTTCTGACAGGTTAAAATAAACATATGGCCTCTGTTGTTTTGTGGCACCATACTGTGGGTGAAACTTCGTAAAGCCCTTTTTATGTTCAGAACCCAGTACATTACTGGGTTACTTTCACTAGTAACGAGAAACCTTCAGGCTTTGTGCTGTTCACACCGGCAGCTCTGGACAGTATTTTACTTGGGCATATGCTTTTATACTCACATTAAAGTCCTATTAAACAGACCAAAAGGACGTGGCGTCCTCAGCATGAATGACCAACATCTCCTTTATTTCTGCATAATGGAAAAAAATACACTCCCACAGTATTTTCTCTTCAAAACTATGCTGTGCCAGAAGCTTGAGCTCAGAAGCTCCGCCCACAGGCAGGGTAGATTTTACTGCTTCTGTCTAGAATCATGTCCTAAATCCACTCCCCCATTTCACTCCCAACACTCAACTACACTACAATTTCAAAGAAATGTCTCACTTTTCGTCTTGAAATCAGTGTCTCTGTGTGCTCTGCAAATTCTACTGGGTTTCATGCAGGTAAATTGCCACATCATGTTCAGTACTTACTGTTCCCATGGCTGCAGCTGTGCAATTACTTTGGGCATACTGGGTGTTTATCTTCAACACTCAGCTTGATGTTCATCAAAGTGTGTTCCTTGGTATGAAGAACAGTCTTTACCTTAATGATGATTTGATCAGAAGTTATACCCACAGCTTGAAGGCTCAAAAGGCTCCAAGGTTTAAACACCTAAAGGGTTTCAGTGCTGATAAGTGCTTACATCACAACCTGGGAAGAAAGGGGATTGGCTTTTCACATTAGATTTTGGTGGTTTTCAATCATTTTCATATTTTAAGGTTAATATGTTAAGAGGAATTATGTAAACATACTCATTTATTAAAAGCATTTTAAAAAAGGTGTTTCCCAACTTCTCATGGAGAGCGTACAACTGTTGTGATAACATTTGTGGTAATATATAGGTGCAGAAACATTTACACACACACTCAAACTCTAACCTCCCAAGAGCATTTTATTGCTTTTAGTGCTCTTCACTCGAGTGATTATGCGAACACGTCTCATTTTACAGTTGTGTCCCTAAGGTAATCCCTATGTGTTAGAGGGGTGTTGAGAGCTGAGAAGCAATAAACGTATATCGCGAATAAAAGTAACAAAAAAAAACATTCATTTTCATGTCACACATATATTAGATCATAAAAGACAATTGCTGCAGTTAGAAGGTGCAAAGACCCTAATTTATCAGTGAAAATGGAGAGAAATCCCTGCGGCATCATTGCATGTAATCACATTTCAGGCTAATTATTCCGCCCGCAACTCACAGGCAGGATTGTCATCGGAGAATTTCGACAACACACTCTTTCTCGCCCTAATGCCGGAGAAGGAGGGGAGTGTGCCTAATTAAATGAGTGAAGTGAGTGATACTGGGAAGAAATGTGCTTTCTAAATGGAAATCCGCCGCTTAAGTATGAAGCGACACCTGGCAGAACACGTTGCGCCAGCAGACAATGAGGAATTTCATTTATAATCATTATTAATCAAATGCCCGTCGCCATAGACACCAGACACACAAACCTGGGATCCGCTCAACAGAGGCCATCCATCATCATCTGTGCTGACACACTATAAAGCTGATCTTTCCTGGACCAACAAGAATGTCCTGATTCCATTGCAGTGAAGCTAGCTCCATTGCTAATTTAGGACTATAACAGCAGGGTCCAGCTGTAATGTTTCACCATTTAGTGCAAGGTTGGGGTTTCTAATAAAGTGGCCAGTGAGTGAAACTACAAGGTAGAGGTTTCTATTAAAGTGACCAGTGAGTGAAAGCACAAGGTTGGGGTTTCTAAGAAAGTGACCAGTGAGTGGAAGTGCAAGGTTGGGGTTTCTAATAAAGTGGCCAGTGAGTGGAAGTGCAAGGTTGGGGTTTCTAATAAAGTGGCCAGTGAGTGAAAGTACAAGGTTGGGGTTTCTAATAAAGTGGCCAGTGAGTGGAAGTGCAAGGTTGGGGTTTCTAAGAAAGTGGCCAGTGAGTGGAAGTGCAAGGTTGGGGTTTCTAAGACAGTGACCAGTGAGTGAAAGCACAAGGTCTTGGTTTCTAATAAAGTGGCCAGTGAGTGAAACTACAAGGTAGGGGTTTCTATTAAAGTGGCCAGTGAGTAGAAGCACAGGGTTGGGGTTTCTAAGAAAGTGACCAGTGAGTGGAAGCGCAAGGTTGGGGTTTCTAATAAAGTGTCCAGTGAGTGAAACTACAAGGTCGGGGTTTCTAAGACAGTGGCCAGTGAGTGAAAGCACAAGGTTGGGGTTTCAAATTAAGTGTCCAGTGAGTGAAAGTACAAGGTAGGGGTTTCTAATAAAGTGTCCAGTGAGTGGAAGTACAAGGTAGGGGTTTCTAATAAAGTGTCCAGTGAGTGAAAGTACAAGGTTGGGGTTTCTAATAAAGTGGCCAGTGAGTGAAACTACAAGGTTGGGGTTTCTAATAAAGTGGCCAGTGAGTGAAACTACAAGGTAGGGGTTTCTATTAAAGTGGCCAGTGAGTAGAAGCACAGGGTTGGGGTTTCTAAGAAAGTGACCAGTGAGTGGAAGCGCAAGGTTGGGGTTTCTAATAAAGTGTCCAGTGAGTGAAACTACAAGGTCGGGGTTTCTAAGACAGTGGCCAGTGAGTGAAAGCACAAGGTTGGGGTTTCAAATTAAGTGTCCAGTGAGTGAAAGTACAAGGTAGGGGTTTCTAATAAAGTGTCCAGTGAGTGGAAGTACAAGGTAGGGGTTTCTAATAAAGTGTCCAGTGAGTGAAAGTACAAGGTTGGGGTTTCTAATAAAGTGGCCAGTGAGTGAAAGTACAAGGTAGGGGTTTCTAATAAAGTGGCCAGTGAGTGGAAGCACAGGGTTGGGGTTTTTAAGAAAGTGGCCAGTGAGTGGAAGCACAGGGTTGGGGTTTCTAAGAAAGTGGCCAGTGAGTGGAAGTGCAAGGTAGGGTTTTCTATTAAAGTGGCCAGTGAGTGGAAGTGCAAGGTTAGGGTTTCTAAGAAAGTGGCCAATGAGTGGAAGTACACGAAAGGAGTTTAGAAGTTATTATATATAGACATTATATAAAGAAAATGTTGACACTTTTCTTTTGTTGATTTTCTAAGTGTAAATAAGGGAACAAACCCTCTACAGGAAACAGATTTACCATTTTCTGCACATTTTCAGTACAATTCCTATTTATTTTATGAATTTAAAATGAATGAAAAAATTTACTAATTAAACCTTTGATGTGTTTTTTCAATATGTTAAATTCAGCAAACTAACAGTAATGTAAAATGCATCTGTAGTGGATATGACGTACTGACTCTTGAAAAGACTGACCATAGCAGTGAAAGCAGTGAAAATCCAGCATTAACTTTAAAAGAAACTAAGTTTTGATGGGCAGCATACACGAAGAGTCTCTTTCTCACACACTATTAGTCCTCAGTGCATCATGTTTGAGCCTATAAGGCCCAGCTGGGACTTGAACTGACAGGCCTTTTGGAAAGCATGTCAGACGTTTATTGTAGTTTGAAAGAGAGAAAAAGAGAAGTTTCTCAGCTGCCACCGGTCCCTTTCTGAAATAAATGAATCTTTTCTTCTCTGCTGTTGCTGTGGGCTCGGATGGAATGATCAGTCATACGGCGGCAGAAATTGACTGATCTGTCACTTTCCGATAGAGAAATTACAGCAAGGATGACAAAACCCCATGGAGAAGTTCAATTACACCCCTGCGCAACGCTCCCAACTCTTTAAAAGCTGCTCTAAAAAGACTGATTTTCTTTTCCTCCCTCATAATAAAGTGAGGAGAGCATCTACTCTGGATTCATCATACACCTCATCTGTAGCCACTGACTGTTGGGAATTGATAATTTGCTCAGACGTCAGGCTCTCCTTACACAAATCTAACCTTTAAATTCTTCCATACTAGAGGACATTAAAATAGTTCTACCTTTTAATTTATTGGTCTTATGAAGTAACACAGTTACTTAGGTCACCTGTTTTAAGTGAAGTCGCTGTTTGAGGAAACAGAGTTGCAGTAAGCAGCAATTGTCCATGCTGGGCTAATAAGTTAACCTCAAGACATCGGCTCTTTGCTGTCTCTTACATACCACTTTCTTATGTTCACTGTTTTTTAACCATGGACACCCTCAGACCACAACAGCAAATTCTTTTTCACTTGAAATGTAAATTAATATGTAATACAATGTTTGTATGGTGCTGTTGTCACAAAGTAGCTTTACAGGAATCCAGTAATAGGACAAGAGATCAACAAAACATGAAGACCCTCGGTGAGCAAGCCAAGGGTGACAGTGGCAAGGAAAAACTCCCCCAGAGCTGGAGAATGACTTTTTTGCTCAGCTGTGGTGATATAAGCATAATATGATCTAATGAATATAATCCTAGTAGATAATGGTCAGAATAATGAAAATAATGTTTAAAGTAATGGTTAATAATAAGTATATTAATAGTAGTAGAAATATTAGTAGTAATAGTAATAATAATAGTAGCAGTAAGTAAAATAAATAATAGAAGCAAATAGTTAAGTAACCATTTCAACATGGTGGGCAACTGGTCTGATGCAGGTAGCAGGGGAGCCCAGCGGTCAGTCTTTTATTAGTGTTAGGCCAGACCAATGAGCAGTTATTAGCTTGCAGAAGGTAACGAGATATAATTCATTTATAATATATTCATGAAATACAGTGAGTTGCGGACATTAATGTGTGGCTGACGACTCTGGCAGATTTGACCATAACAGCTTAATTAAAAAGGAGAGAGCCAGAAGGTAACACAGACACAGGAGCACCCTTAAACACTGGCATCCATCCACTCCACAATCCGCAAACCTGAGTGATTGCTTGCAAGCAGCGGGACGACAGATCCAGCTTCTCAGTTTACCACAATTCCCTGTGTCCATGAACCCCTGGATCTGCAACCTTTATCTAAAGGGAAACAATAATTACCAAAAGCTGAACTAAACAAATGAGTTTTCTGCCTAGATTTGAAGACTGAGACTGTGTCTGAGTCACAAACATGCACCTATTTGTAGCCAGCTGTTATAAAGGAAGTGAGAAAACTCGTAGTGTGGGAAAAACTTCAATGAGTACATTGCAAATTGCTAAGTTGGGTAATTCAGCTCTGCTCTCAAATGAGATTGTAAAAGGGACATTTTGAAAACCATAATGATCTTGTACCAACAGAAAACAGAAATTGCAGCACTAAGAAGAGTTCTAGCTGTTTAGCCCCTTGTTTTGTGTAGAAATAAAGTCTCCAATAGACAGTTTTGGAGATATAGTTCATGCTAGAAGATTTTGTTTGATTGGTTGATTTGTTCAAATCAACAAAATATCACATTCGCGTTTACTTTCTGTAGAAATGGGCAAAAGTACCAACTAAATACTGTAGAAGCCATCTTGATTCAGGCTACAGTACAGTCTCCTGCTACTGTCTCCTACTATCTGCCATGTTTTAGTTCATGTTTATAGATAACGGTGAGTCATACACTGTAAGAAACCACACACGCAAGTCTATCAGCCCATACATAAAAATTGTGTGATGTTTTAGGAATGCAGTTAGTACCATGCTAGTTAGCATCCATTACTCAATAGCTACATCAGCCTCAAAGCTCCATTGCGAAACCAAACGTATTTTCGATCACAATCTACTCCTGGAGAGGTAACTGAGAGGAAACTGTCAGGAGCACATCGCAGGTCCTCAGGCCTGTCTGAGTTTGGCTGTTTTGATGTGATGTGGGGTGGAATGGGTGAATAAGTGTGTTTACACTGAGTTAATTAGACCTCTAAGTGGCCGAGTGTTTTGCAGGAGTCGTTAGCTCTGCTGTCGCGGATCGTCTTCCCGAGTTCACTGCTCATTTACATGAGAGGAGAGAGAGAGGGGGGAAGAGAAAAGAGAAAAACACGGTGCTGATGGTTTTTTTTCCCCTTATTAATTAGCGCAGGGGTCAGGGGCAGGACATTAGGGAGAAATGTGCTGTAGAGCTTAGTGTCTTTAACAGACAGAAAATACGCACTGCTACCATCATTTAGATAAATAGATGGACAGACAGGCCGATGAATAGATGGTTGGATGAATATATAGATGATGGCTGGATGGGTGGATTAAGAGATAGACAGTAATACAGACAGATAGACAGAAAGATGCAGATACATGCAAATGTTTGGGCACCCCTGGTCAAAGATTCTGTTACTGTAAATAGTAAAATGAGTAAAAACTAAAAAGTGATCTTTAAAAGGCATGAAGTGAAAGATGACATTTTCTAGAGATCAGCATGATCAGTTTATTATTTCTGTTTTGTACAGTTTTAGAAAGAAAAGGAGCACCGTGCAAAACATTGGGAACCCCAAGACACCAATGAGGACAGTGGTGGCTCAGTGGTCAGAGTGCTGAGTTATCGATCACAGGGTTGTGGGTTTGATGACTGTGTCCACTAAGCTGCCACTGTCAAGCTCAAGTGCTGTAGCATGGTTGACCCTGTGCTCTGACTTTAGCTTTGTAAGCAGGAATATGCAAAGAGATTTTTTTTGGTCTACTGTACAAGAGATTTCAGCTCTCAGTAAACTTTTATCAATGTCTCAAACATTAATTAGATTGTTGGTTATGTTTTTTTGGCAGTTATCTTTAGGAAAGACCAAGTAATGCTAATTTTAAAGCTTTAGAAATACTCTCACTTCTCACACTTTGTCCCAACAATCACCAGACAAAGGTTTTTTTAAGCAGCTGCCTAGCAAAATAACACAAAGCAAGAGATGACAATACAGATATAGCAAATTGCAGGTAGCCATTTGTTATGTAATTAAGAAATGGCAGTTAACGGGAATAGTGGAGGTCAGCTTTCTGAGACTTTCCTGAAAGAACAGCTTTTAGGATTGCTAGAGAGACAAACCAAAACCCCTGTTTGATTGCAAAAGACCTTCAGGAAGATTAATCAGACTCTGGAATTGTGGTGCACTGTTCTACTGCACAAATATGACCTTCATGAAAGAGTAATCAGAAGAAACCCTTTACTGTGTCCTCACCACAAAAATCAGCATCAGAAGTTTTCAAAGACATCTAAAAAAAGCTAGATGCATTTTGGAAACCTATCCTGTGGACCGATGAAGTCAAAATATAACATTTGGCCGCAACGAGTAAAGGTATGTTTGCAGAAAAAAGGGCGCAGAATTTTATGAAAAGAACATGGGTTTAGATCACCCATGCTCAGTGGTAAAGTAAATAATGGATTTGATTTAATAATAGTACATTTTGGAAGCAAACATCAAGCCATCTGTAAAAATCTGAAAATAAAAGACGATATATATAATGAGAAGAATACACCGATCCTAAACCCAGCTCAAAATCAACAACAGACTACCTCAAGGAGCCCAAGCTGAAGGATTTGCCTTGGCTCTCACAGTCCCCTAACCTAAACATAATCGGAAATCTGTGGATCTTAAAAAAGCAGTGCCTACATGATGGCTCAATCTTACAGAACAAGAAGCCTGGGTGAAAATACCCCAAACAAGAAATAAAGGTCTGGGTTAGCTCCTGCTGGAAAGTGTCTACAATCTCTTTTGTCTTTTGGAAACCAGGACATCTATTATTTACTAATTAGCTGTTCACAGTTACAGATATTTTTACCAAGGGGGACCAAGAACAGATGGTGAGCCGGATGGACAAATATATAGATACAGACAAATAGATAGTATATTTATTTTTACTGTAGTTTTTAATTGTACATTCTGTACAGTTCAAATTAGATTGCAAATCAGCAACAAACTCAAGCTTATTACTGAGTGTGTTGAGAGTTAGGATGAGTTGTTTGGTGAGTGCTGTGCATGACCAAGGCATATTCAGTTCCTGCCACAGCGAAGCATCTACAGCTCTACAATATTAATTAGAAACAGCTGTTTGGGAAGCAAGATGCAGTTTTGCCTGTGTCTAGTTAGGGTATAACACACACACACACTGCATAAGCCAATTAGCTGAGTTTACTTGAGCGGTTTGTGGGATGATTGCCTCAACATGATTTGGCTCGACTTGCATTACTTGCATTATATATATAGTCATAATAGTCAAAATATTATGACCACTACCTACCTGGTGGTCCAACCTGTTATAATAACCACCCTTGGCTTGGATGACACTAGCAAGATGTTGTGGCATGGGCTGTATTAGGTGATGGAAGGTGTTTATTATAGAGGTATAGAGGAACTATCAATTGCTCTGTACCACTATCAGTAGCCAGTGGGGCAACACTGTTATGACGTTAGGAGGCTCTCAATGTGTGAGAAGTCCATTCTCGCTAAACATTCACTATGGAAGCTCTAGAATATCCCATTAAGTTAGCGAGATGCCCTTCTGGACATCAATTAAATTGCATCCCTTGCCCATGACAATAGCTTTGCACTCTGCTTCAATTGACTGGCTGACAGGGGTGGGCATTACATTCTGATATGACTTTATATATTCTTGTATGAATGCCATTTGTATTTATTGTAACACTAGTGTCTTACTGAGTAAATAAGCACTCATCGTCCAGATAATGATATTTTTCTGATTTTCACAAGGGCACAAAACTGTATATCCACCTATTCATCCTACATCAGTTTCCATGGTGAAGTTCAGAACACACATTATTATTACACAAGAAATATGTCTCAATGGCACATTTAAAAAACAGCCTGTTTAATTCTAGGGGATGAAGAGAGGTTAGTCATGTAAAAAATATGTATGCCTTTTATCAAATACTAGACAAATATAGTACATTGGGCCTCTATTTGTTTTCAAATGAGACTTTATAATTTGCTTTATTTGCTATCTATATTAACATGAACAGTCAGCACAATTTACATCCATATGTTGCACAAGAAATCAGTGTTGTTTGTGTTTGTTTAAGTTTTTTTCGTTTCCTTTTGATTCATTTGCTTTCCTTTGCAGCCATGTGATTATACAGTTACATTTTTTCTGCTTCTTTTGTCTTAATTAAAGCAAGCTATATGTTACCCAACACAGTGGGCCAGATTCACAATGGTAATGAAATTCTGTGGTCTCTCTCTTTTTCCCTCTCTCTCTAGTGGATGGCAGTTGGTCCTGTTGGTCACCTTGGTCCAAATGCTCAGTGACGTGTGGCGGGGGTCATTACATTCGTACCAGAACCTGTAGTAACCCCCCGCCGGCCTACGGGGGAGACATCTGCCTCGGCCTGCATACTGAAGAGGCCCTATGTAACACACAGCCTTGTCCAGGTAGACACATATCAACTACCAGACTTATCATGTACATGGATGTCATGGCATTATTGGGCTTTCCGTGATTTCCTTTAACTGTTATTTTGGGGCAGAATGAGTGACAACAGCCATAAGTGAAAAACCCTATGTGCATAATCTCTCACAGTAGTAAAAACACATTAACTTAGGTATTAGGTAAATAAACAGTGTACACAACACTATTAGTGTAATACATACTTTATTACACTAATATGTACGAGTCTAATATACAATCTGTGAAATATAGGGATGTTTACATTACTATTTATATATAGACATTGGATAAGATGTGAATTTAAGTGTAGTGTAAGTGGGAAGAAGTCTTTGGTGGGTGCAGTGTGACTGAGCAGTTGGTTACAGTTCCAGTAAGCAAGTAAGTGCAGGGCACAGAGTGTTTGTATGAGATGGAGGTGTGATGAGATATCTTGTGTGATGAGACCTGTGAGATAGCTTTGTGATGGACTAGACTAATACATCGGACTACTAGCTGTTCAGCAGCCTGATGGCTGGGGGGTAGAAGCTGTCTCGGAAGCGGCTGGTTCAGGTGTGTAAGCTGAATCGTCATTGTTGGAGATCAGGGCCATGATTGTTGTGTCATCTGCGAATTTAATGATGATATTGGAGCTGTGTCTGGCTGTGTAGTCGTAGGTGTACAGGGAGTACAGACGTGGGCTGAGCACACAACCCTGAGGGGCTCCGGCGATGAGGTCAGTGAAGAGGATGGGATTCTGCTTATCCTGACCACCTGCAGTCAGCCCATCAAGAAGTTCAGGATCCAGCTGCACAGAGAACTGTTAACAGAGCTTCATGTCAAGCCTTGGGGAAATGATGGTGTTGAATGCTGAACTGTAGTCCACAAACAGCATTCTCACATACATCTTATTCTTCTCCAGGTGGAAGAGGGCATTATGCAGAGGCAATGGCATAATTAGACTTCAGCTAACTGATTGGCACATGCTTTAAGCTCTCTTCCGGGTATGCTCTCTGGGCAAGCTGATTTGCGAGTGTTGGCATGCTTAAAGGATCTGCTTATGTCAGCTTTGGAGAAGGTAGGATGGACTCCGAGGTGGAGGGGGCTCTCTCCAGGGGCGCGATGTGATTTACCTCGAAACGAAGCTCATCTGAACGTGAAGCACTGGTGATAACCATGGAGCAAGAGTTTACCTTAAAATCCGTGATTGTGTGAACCCCTGCCACATGCTTTTGGCATTAGTGAGGTTGAACTGTGCATCCACTTTGTCTCTGTATTCACATTTGGCTGCCAGAGGACTGATCTGATTTGCTGAACTGAAGTCAGGGGAGGGCTTTATGTGTCTCTATGAGATGTGCTGAAAGAACTTGGGTGCTACGTTCCTTTAGATTTGCTTTGTTAAAGTCCCCAACAACAGTAAATGCAGCCTCCGGGTGCGTGGCTTTCTGCTTGTACAGTTTCCAGAGTGTCTGGTCCGTGTGAGCCTGCTGGGGTTGTATACACATTCTTCCGATCACACCAAGTATTGTTAATCAGAAAACATACACCACCTCCGTTTCCTGGAGAGGTCCTTTGTTCTGTCTGCACAGTGCAAGGACAACCCTGTCGGCTCAATGGCTTGGTCTGGAATTTCGGCTACATTCATGTCTCTACAAGGCAGATAATAAAGTAGTCCCTTTTTTCCCATTTTTGTCCAAGGACTAGATGTTTGCCAGTAGTATGTTGGGGAGAGGATGGCAGTTTTAAGCATGGTTGTGGTAGCATCATACTGTGTGGCTGTTTTACTGTCAGTTAGACTGGTACATTGCACAAAATGTGTGAAATAATGAAGAGTGAAAAGTCTTCAGCATTCAGCTGAACCTTAGACACAGATGGGGGTTCAGGACAATGACCCCAAACACACATCAAAGGTGGTTGTGGAATTGATAAAACAGGCAACATTAAGCTTTTGGAATGGCTAACCCAAAGTCCTGACCTCAACCCTATCTGTGCTTAAAGGTTATGTTATTAGGTGTGGTGTATGTATATTTTTGACTATGCATAGTTTTGTATTAAAGATATGTTATTTATGTTTATAAAACCTTCTAGAAAAAGAACTTCTAACCACAACTGTACCTAGATACAAGGTTTCGAGATCTTAACATTTTGGAAACAAAGATACACCTATAGGTGAGGTTTAGTGTTGAGAAAGCAGCTGTGTGTTAATGCTTTGGTTGTAATTTTCTTCAACACTCTTTGATGACACTGATGTTCATCAAAGTGTCTTGAAACAATGATTTGACAGGTTTTCTTTTTGATCTAATGTTAAGATCTGTAAACCTTGTTTCTAGGTACAGTTGTGTCCAGATGTTAAGTGACAGTCCTTTAATACAAAATATTGCAAACAGGGTCAAAAATATACATGCCAGTGCAAACCCGAACGTACAAAGATACACCCACACACCTGTGATTACAGTATGTGCACAAACATTTACAATCACCCACAACCCTCACACTGATGTATATATACATCACTACTGATACGCACGTCCATCCATATGCATCATGTACTTGCCTCAAATAGAAAAAAATGTCATACAGGTGCCGTAATCGTGCACACGCATTTGCTGGCACTCGAAAACCTGCATATGCAGAATAAACAGTTCATTCAAATGCATGAAAATGTAACTTCATACTGTTTACCCACAGAGACGTGCTAACGTATTCAGAAAGACATGAGCACACTCGTTTTCTGTGGATGGTGAAATTACACGCCTGTACGGGCTCTTTGTGCACTTTCTGCCGGTTGTCGCTTCAGTCCTAATACACAGCAGAAAGGCAAGGCTGGTGGGGAAAAGAGGAAAATCAAAACACCATGCTTTATAGAAAAGAGGAATGATGGAGTCGAGTGTGTGGAGAACAGGGAGGGAGTGAGGGAGGCAAATGGAGAAAAGTGGGCGAGTCAAACCCTGAAGTGCTGTTGGGGAAGGGGGATGACTACTGTATTCAAATGTCAGTCCATCCATTAGCCTCGGCCAGAGTGAAGCTACACAGTGACCTTTTATTAGCTGTGTTCGCCTCTACCTGTCACACCATTCATTACTATCACACAGAGCACCATAGAGGAGAATACTAATGAAGAGAGAGAGAGAGAGAGAGAGTGTGTGTGTGTGTGTGTGTGTGTGTGTGTGTGTGTGTATGTGTGTAAGTGATCTAAAAGATCAGCCATTTGTTGTTAGTAAGTGTTAAATGCTACATAGAACATGGATTCGATACACCAAGATACAACCTTTAAAGACAGCCACACAGTGAGTGTGTGTACTTTATACCCCACAGCAATGTATTCAGTTTTACTGTTCTTACAGTAGTAAGGCTTTTGACCCATAATTAGACAGGTGAATTCTGACTGCTGTGATAGCATATTCTCTCTCAGATAATTACTTATGTAATAGAGTTGTAATTACATTACATGAACTGCTGCTATTCCAACGAGACCTTTCTGATTATTACAGCATTACTGGTCTGTAATTTTACAATACATTTAAAAAATGAATTTCCCCACTGCGGGACTAATAAAGGACTATCTTATCTTATCTCTCTTATCTTAAAAAACAACCGACCAGCACGGTTGTTAGACTTGAACTAACTGAAACTATGTCACAACTGTACCTTGATACAAGGTTTCGAGATCTTAACCCTTTGGAAACAAAGAAACACTTATAGGTGAGGTTTAGTGTTGAGAAAGCAGCTGTGTGTTAATGCTTTGGTTGTATTTTTCTTCAACACTCTTTGATGACACTGATGTTCATTAAAGTGTCTTAAACAACGATTTGACAGGTTTTCTTTTTGATCTAATGTTAAGATCTGTAAACCTTGTTTCTAGGTACAGTTGTGGCCAGACTCAAAAAAACTAAAAAAAAAAAACAACCAACGAGCATGGTTGTTAGACATGAACTAAAACTATGTCAACATTGAATTAATACATGTATTAAAATTGACCAGAATTTATCTTAATGAATGAATTCTATTGTTTTCTGTTTTCTGTTCCATTTAAAGTGAAATGAGTTGCTTAGGGGACACCCCCCTAATGAATTAATGTGAATTCAGCTACTTTAAGGAGAATGGGTAGGTATCAAAAATCAGAAGCTGGAGTGCATATGACATGTAAAAACAATTAAACAACTGCCATTGTTATTTCCACAGAGAGTTGGTCAGACTGGTCTGAGTGGTCCCACTGCGACTCCTCGGGTGTTCAGGTGCGTCTCCGTCACTGTGACGTTCTTTTTCCCACCGGTAACCAGTGTGCAGGAAACAGCAGCGAGAGCCGTGCCTGCCTGTCTGACTCCAACTACATCCCAGGTGGGCACTCGGGTTTCTTTTTATACAATGCCAGGATGTCCCATATGTATTATGTATATCATCAAAATGATAAAGTATCATTACAAAATATTAATAATATGCTCAATAATGTACAATGTACCCATGATAATGCATAATGTACAATAATATTCCCCATCTGTATTATATATGTGATAACTATAAAATAATGTGTCCGTATGTATTATATTATGTAGATGTAGATATATTATTGTACTGTATTGTATTATATATTATGTATAAAAATATTTCATCATGTTTCTCATGGGCCAAAAACAAACGGTTTTGCAAACATCTTTTAGTTTGACTATTTTATAGTAAAACTACTAATTATATACTTTGTAAATAACACTTACAAAAGTAAGGACATTTTGTCCTGAAAATATATGAAAACAGTTACGTAGACACACGCGCGCACACACACACACACTCAGACAGCACAGCATGGTCTGTATCGACTTTAGTACAAACAAGTATCTCCTCTTATTGACAGGCAGTAACACGAGACACGCCAAATCATTGATTGCAGCGGCGCTAGACTTATTAGCGACTCATCGTTTTTCTCATCTAAGAGGCCTGATCGAACAAATGCATTACAGGAATATGTTTTCCGAAGCATTTGCATTCATTAACAAGAAGGAAAGCTGAGATACTACCAGTTTATACACGCTGGCCAGCGTGAGAAAGCACTGTAAGGATGAAGGTTAGAATAGGGCTCACTTGTGTATATAGGGGAAGGGAGTGTGATGTATGATGTGCCATTTAAAATAAATAGTTTCATTCTGTTTATTGTATGATGTAAAGCACTTATCTGAAAGAGCTGAAAGGTTAGTTTGAAATAGCCCAGTCTAGCGGACTCACAGTAATGAAAGTAGCTTTATCATTTAGTTTCCTTTTCTGTAGATTGTTTTTCCTCCCTGAGTCTTGTTCATTTTCACATTTATCCAGTTATAGCAGATATATAGCTTTTTACCTGAGTAAGCTAAAGCAAGCAGACACATGCTGCAATATGACTACCCTAAAGTCCTTCAAGGACAAAAAAAAAGCCAAAACACAGGAGGTTAGGTTAGGGTAAGCAAAAGTGCGACATTGTGAAAAAAATTAATAAAAAAAGAAAAACAGAAAACAATGATCAATTATTACTAAAATATATATTTAATGATTTTAATCCAGTTTAACTTTAAATTGATTGCAATCATTTGAACACAGTTTGAGCTGGTGTTCTTTTCATTAGATGAAGAATAATAGGCCACTGATGTGTGAAATTTGTTATAATTCATGTTTTAAAATGGTACAAATCTGTGGGCAAGATTCATAATATGCACCACCAGATGTACTGTGGCATTAGCAGCAAATATCATTGTGCTAACAAATAATTTAATTCATAAATTGAGGATTACCAACTTTACTGTTTCTGTGATACCTAACACTTCCACCCATTTTGGTCATTTGCATGTGATGTTAGTAATTTATATCAGTATAAAACATATATAAAGAGCAATATAGAATAACAGTGTATAATGTCACTGCATTTACTTGATCTGTAATAAAGGTACCAAATGCCCACACATTCTGTTAGTGTTCAAAAAATTCTCATTCTGAACAAGAAAATGAACAGAAATGAATAGAAAGTCAAACATCACTCACATTTTATCGTAAAACAAGTGCTTACCAGTACAAACTGTTCTCTGAATGAGCTTCTGTGGTCCCTTTTATGCAAAATCAGTTTATGCCAAAATAAAAGAAGACTCATGTAATGGTATTGCAGTAGCTTGTTGAAAGCTTAGATTATGTGTGCTGATAAGTTGTACTTTTGCCAATGAGGACATGCACATTTTGCAACTCATGTGGTGGCAGATTGAAGCTAGTAATAGAAAAAATCCAGTCGATTACCATTCTGCTGGTGGAATGTCTACTAGAGGACAAGAGTTCTTAAACATGTTTGGTCTCACAGGTCAATCTTGATGTCTGCTGATATAGCTCATATATAAGCACAATTGAGCACCATGGTTGTAGTTGAGAAGAGGTTGACTTTCCTGAAAAGGATTTCAGAGCATTAATATATAATTCAGTATCCATTATTTTACATCAGCGACTTCCAGCAGCTCAGCCGATCAGATTAAACACAGATACTGATTGAGGAGAGCTCGCTCTGCTGCCCTGTCAGGATTTAAAAGAAGAATTAAAGTCATCAAAGCAGAGCAAACATGCAGTTGTGGAACTTCCTGTATGTCTGGATAATTTTCCTTTCACTCTTTATCTGTCTGGCTCTTTACAGTGGATGGTTACGTTCTTTCCACATACAGTTACTTTATTTTATCTGTGGGTCCTTTTTTGTGAAGCATTGGTCATTATAATGTGTGCATACGTTTAATGCAGTTTTATGTATCTGATCTATGAATTGTCAGCTTTGTTAGTTAGACTCTTGGTATATTCTTTACATATTGACAGCACTGAGAAATGATGGTGTTGTTGAAGAAGACCAGCAGATTAAATGGAAGGAATAGGTTAAAAACACTGGCTCTGCTTCTACTTCGGGTCATTTGGGATTCATCTGTCTCATGAAGTCTCTATAACAGCATCCTTCAAATAAAGTGTTTCCTAAAAGACTTAACAAATATTACATTATATGGCACATCATGACTTTTAATTATGTCTAAAATAGTGTGCCAGAAGGCTGCCACATTCATTATTACCAGTGTGAACATGTCTTATCAGGCTTAACAGTTCGTGTTTTGTATCTTTTCTTCCTCAGAGATTTCTGTCGCACACTCTAGTCATGAAGACAGATATTGTGGAGGTAAGGATTTCTTCAGTGTCGAATGGTCTGTTTAGTTCATTTCTTAATTCTTATTCTGTAATAATCAGGATTTTCCTCTTTGGTGATGCAACTCAGACCCCTAAGCTTTTAGTTATGCCCTTTGATCTGATCTTTTGTTATTAGTATTCTTATCAAATGGTGGTCTAGACAGTGTGGTGTTTGCTACAGAAACCTTTATCAGCTAAAAACTTTCCACAGAGCAGCCACACAATAGATAAGGTTGCAAAAGTTGAGAGTTGTTATTGTTGTTCTGCTGTTCATGATAGTCACATTATAAATTATTCACATTTGGTTACATAGATGCATATTTGTTGACACAGTTAGAGTCATATGCAAATGTTCGGGCATCTGTAGTTAAATTACATGTATTGCTGATGCTGTAAATACAAATAAGTCACATTCTCCACAGAGACACACTTCTTTACATTTAAAGCATAATTACTTGTTATGTGCTTCACTGAACAACAGCAGTGTGTTATATAGAACACACTAAATGGGTGGTTTTATTTTTTCAGTATGTTATGTTTACCAAATAAATAGAAATTGTGTCTAAAACATGAAAAAATGTTTAGATTTAAGGAATTGTTGACCAGGGGTGCCTTCACAACGATGTTGCACAAATGTCACTATGGATTATATAAATGTAGTCGTTATGTTTGATGGGAAATTGAGCAGTTTTTACTTCATTAATTTGTTTTAACTTCTCCCAGCTTCACAAATATCATTATACAACAGCGATTCATGCAGAAATCTTAATCTCCAGAATGCTTGATGCTATGATGATGATCATTTCTAGTAGTGCTTCTGGTTGAAGCTCATCAAATGAATAAAATGAAGCCTGATAATGTTGTGGTAGCAGTAAGCTGGCGGTAATGTACAATCCCTCCCTACAGGGTTTACTGCTACTTAAGTGAACTTTAATGTTGACATTTGTAGCATATGAAGCTTGTATCAGAGATTTTAGATTATTTACATTGTATGTTGCAGTTTTACAGTGAATTCCTTAGCAAAGCCTAATTATACTTTATGTATCCTTTTATTTCACAAATTTCTAATATGTTTTTTATTTGTTGGTCCTAACTTCATAGGTGAAGGCAACTATTCTTATTATAACTTATAAACTTATTATTATAACTATTATAACCATTTCAAAATGACTTTTTCACACAATATAAAAGGAACTTTTGAACTATGTCAAAAAGAGATGAATAGGGAGATTGTCCAACAGAACATTTTCTTCCTGTAAAACAAAACCATACACACAACAACACACCCATACAACCCACACCAACGTTTTCTAAATGATAACCGGACTGAATGTAAATTGTAATGACCCTTAATAATAAATGGAGAGTCTTTTACACTTTAAAAGGTTCCTCATACTCAAAAATTGTGCTTTAGAGAACCATCCACTGAAGGTTTTTTATTGGGAACCACTATAAAACGACTGCTCCAAAGAGCCTGTCCTTAGTTTTAGAGTGTGTTTGTTCATCAAGTTTCAATAATAATTAAATCTTCTTATAAAATATGTCCACCTGTTTCAGTAAAACCCACAAATCAGAAATAATTTATATAAAACATCTGTTTGCTTTTGTTATTGCTGGTGAAAACTGAGTTTCTTTTCTGTCCACAGACTTCAACGTTTTCCACATGATTGCTGTGGGCTTAAGCAGCTCTATACTGGGCTGTCTGGTCACTTTACTGGTGTACACCTACTGCCAGAGGTACCAGCAGCAGTCCCATGACGCAACAGTCATCCACCCAATCTCTGCTGCACCTCTTAACACCAGCATCACCAACCACATCAACAAACTGGACAAATACGATTCGGTGGAAGCTATTAAGGTCAGTGAATCCTCTGCGCTGCTCGAAAATAGATGTAGCCGTAGGTACCGGTGTATGGTCTATGTGTGTGTAAATCCTGTCTTGTAGCGTGCCATTTCTGTCTAAATACACTCATTTACTCATACACTGCTTTCTCATAAGTGGAGAGCGAACTCCCCAACTTGTGTGTTCCTTGCTCAGGGAGGATTATAGCCAATAAACACTGTGTTTTTAAAATGAGATCTGATCCAAAACAAGCACTTTTTTGCCCAGAGAGCGCTCACTGTTGTTTTTGAATGGAGCTCATTATCATCAATTTGAGATTGGAACAAGTGGAGTCTTTTGACACAGATGTAGCTCGATGAAGGCAAAGTGATTATGAAAAGGCTCTTGCTTTATTGCGGACGCAGTCAACAGAGCAATTAAGCTTTTATTTGGCTCAGGTCTGGGCTAATTAGAGGAAGAGCTCACCCTCATTGCAAGTTCAGAGAGTGTAGTGTTAAGCAGTATGCAGCATTTCATTGCTGTAATCACTCTTGTGTACTACAGGCTGAAGCCCAATAGAGGAAAAGTGAACAAAGGACATATTATGTTTTGCCTAGCAGTCAGGATATGAAATGATGGAAAAATGGTGAATAGGTTTTCAGTAAATACGCCACTATCACTGAATCAGTAAGACATGTTTACAAGGACAATTAAAGTGAAGGTTCAGCTAAAAATCACAGTTTCCTCTTTACTCCAACTGTGGTTGCTCAGCCATGTTCAGGACATGTGGTGTTTTAAGGAGCTACAAGGCTAGTGTAGTTAACCAGTAATGGAAAGTTCTTGCCTGCATGACGACCTAACTGTATAATCAGTACACACTTGTTTTTGATGCTGGATGGCACACCGATATCTAAAAACATGGACTAAATTCTGGATAAAACTCAGGATGCTGTTTTTTGGATATGCTAACCTACTTTAGTCAATGTTTACATATAACCGTAAGTCATACATCAGACATCTCACGCAAGTCACAGTCCACATGGTTTACTTCATATGCAGTTAGCACCATGCTAATTAGCGTCCATTACTTGTTATCTATGTGAGCTACATTAGAGGCAAATGTGTGATGCTAACTGCCGGGGTAAAAAAACTCAACAACTTGTCACTCGAGCTCTGTCGAACAAGTGACAGATGGTGAAAATTTATCAGAAAACTGTCAGAAAGTAGATCTGTGACAGTGTGGGACACGTTTCAGGGTGGTAGATATTAATGGAAAACTGTTGTGTTTGATTGTAAAGTAGGACTACATTTACATTTATGACATTTGGCTGACGTTACTTAGATGGATGAATTTAGGTGGAGTCTTGCCTGGGTAAGTTTTTACTACTGGTGTTAGGTTAGGAGTTTTTAATTAAAATTGACATTAAACTTTAATATATTAAGCAAAAAGCTCCAAAAATAAATATATTGATCATTTAGAGTTAAGAGGTTAAAGATTCTTTAGTGCTGTTATTGTGTGGTTGGTGTCATACTGATCTTAGAAACTTTGGTTTCTTGTCTCAGTTGAAAAAATACCACTTTTGATGGAAATTATTCCAAACCAACATGTTTGGCTGTGTATCAAAATACAAATGTTCCTGTATGTTGAACTGACATCATAAGAGTGGCAACCTCACTAAGGGTCTGTTTACATCTGGCATTAACAGGCGTTTTGTATCTGGATAGTATCTGGATCTACTTTGGATATATCTGGACACTTTTCATTAAAATGCGTCCTCAGCATCACCAGATGATATCTGATTTAACTTTTCAACACATTGATATTTCCGTTTTATATCCTGTAAAGTACGAGTTCTACAATTTAGTGGACCGATACAATTTAGTGGACCGATAGATGATTTTTGCATTCTTGTAACGGCTCTATTAGGAAATGCGACTATTTTTTAACCGCAAAGAAACAAACTCTGTAATACTGCTCTTATCTACTGGTAAATTAGCATGATTTACAGTGTACCCACTTGTGGTTTGAATGTGGCTTGAGTGATCCTATGGTAATTGGCTTTTGATGCAGACAAGTGAAGCCTAATCACCAAAAAGGCATGGTAATGCCAGGAGTAAACAAGCCCTAACGTGACCTAAACCAGCCAGCAAAGTTTGGTTAGTGTGGGAGTTAAGAGGCTTTGACAGTTTTAGACCACAGTTGGTGTGTATAGTAGTTGTTGAGGTTTAGTAGTAATCTTACTTTCATGAGTTCTTACTTGAAGTTTTACTAAAATCATAAATAACTAACAACTAACTGATGTACATATTGCAACAAAAGCTAAACCCTGTCGTTCTACCATGGAACCACAGGCTTACGCTGGCTTTGATGAAAACCAACATCCAGTATAGAAGAGAAAGATGTGTTTTGTTAGACATTTACAATTGAACAACTGAGTAAAACTAAATAATTACCCACAATCGAGACCAAGTACAGTCCAGTTACAACACTTACAAGTCAAACATGGCAATAGCAAGTGTACTGTGGGCCACATTTAGTATGATATTTGAACTCAGGCCACAAGTTGTCCACATTAAACCCAGCCAGCTCTCGGTCATGACACATCTAGGTATTGTTTGTTTGTCAAAGTTTTTTTGTTGTTGTTGTGACACTTTGGTGAGAGTGCAGCAGTGAAAAAAATCCATTGACCCAGAACTCCTTATTTGAGCATGACACCAACTACAGAATGATACATGACTTCAGCAGGCAAATTATGCTCTGATTGGTTATCAGAGAGAGAGAGGGTGAGAGAGAGAGGGAGAGAGAGAGGCAATAGTCTACCAAAACATTTGCATTCCTTTAAAATGAGAGTTGCCACTATTGTCTATGATATTTTGGGTAAATGTTGATCCACAAATGAAATTAAATGTTGCCTATCTGTGAGAGATGTGAAAGTGGATTATTGATTAAACTCCATGGAGCATGTGGAGCAGTAGGCTGTAGGTGGTGTGTTGGGACGTGTCTTTTTGGACGTGACTCTGCTCCCTTCCTCTTTTCAGCCTGATGTTTCCGTACTGTTGCCTTTGGATGACCACAGCATGCGCCAGCCTTTGTCCACTAACACTGGCGTGGCCCGCGGCCTGGAGATTTTCTACTAACTCTCCAACAGCACATGCCCTCTCCTCTCCTCTTGCGAATCCCGTCTCCGTCCCCCCGTCACCCTCGTGTACGTTTTGGCAGGTGTGCGTGCCCATGCATCCAAAGTCCAGATTATTTCTCCATCTCCCATACCATTCCACAGGGCAGCAACCAAGGCTTGTGAGAAGGCAGTGTAGCATTTGTTCATTCTGTGTTGGTGTTGTTGTGGAATGGCTACGTCACGCAAACATAGAGTTGCATGTTGTTGCATTTCTTTTTCTTTCTTTCTCTTTCAATGCTCTTTGTCATTTGCCACATTTCCAAATCAGACACTTTTTCCATGGCTTCTTTTATTGTTTCTTTCACATTCATACTGAGTGTGCCATTTATCTAATTCACAAATTTATGCACTGCTAACCCTAATGAGAGACTGTAACACATACCTCAGTTTATATCACAATACCTACATTTAGAGTGTTATTAAGAATGTGGTTGGTGTGGCGCAACAGATAACACCACTACCTGCCACTGAGCTACCACACCATGTGGGAGACTGGGGTTTGATTCCTGGGCTGGGTGACTGTGCTGCGCTACACCAATAAGAGTCCTTGGGCAAGACTCCTAACACTACACTGGCCCACCTCTGTAATATGAGTTACCTTGTAAGTCGCTCTGGATAGCGTCTGCTAAATGCCATAAATGCAAATGTAATATTCAACCCTAATGAGAGACTGTAACACACACCTCAGTTTATATCACAATACCTACATTTAGAGTATTATTAATATTCAACCCTAATGAGAGACTGTAACACACACCTCAGTTTATATCACAATACCTACATTTAGAGTGTTATTAATATTCAACCCTAATGAGAGACTGTAACTCACACCTCAGTTTATATCACAACACCTACATTTAGAGTGTTATTAATATTCAATCCTAATGAGAGACTGTAACACACACCTCAGTTTATATCACAATGCCTACATTTAGAGTGTTATTAATATTCAACCCTAATGAGAGACTGTAACTCACACCTCAGTTTATATCACAATACCTACATTTAGAGTGATATTAATATTCAACCCTAATGAGAGACTGTAACACACACATCAGTTTATATCACTCTAAAAATTATCATTTCTAGTATTTAATTAATATTGAACCCTAATGACAGACTACTAGATTCCTGTATATATAATAATAGAAGCCTGTAAATTGCACAGGACTATCAGTAGAAGCATGTCATACATTTCACAACAATCAGATTGTTTTTTATTATAGAAGACATTGTTTGACATTGATGCTTTTACAGAGATTCCTTACTTAGTGATTCATTACTTATTTCTAAAATAAGAGTGAACATCTGCAGTTTCACAACTGGTCCTGTTATACTAGATTGTGTACAGTGTATAAAATGGTACTCTTTTACTGTTTGCTAAAAGGTTGCTTTAAACTAAAGATACAAATAAACTAGTAAGCCCTTTCTGGTGCAAGCAGTCTCTCTTAAAAATTTTAACCAATTTCAGCTAGCATTTTTTTTTTCATTACAGCCACACATTCTTTCTTTGTTTTGTGTGTTTTGTGTGTGTTTTACTGACAGTTGAATGCTGTAATGTTGTTTTTCACTGTGAATGTGTTGTTTCCCATTATTTAAAGATGATAAATAATTAAGAACCCTACTTACCACACACTTTTCTCTCATTTACAGGCTTTTAATAAGAATAACTTGATCCTGGAGGAAAGAAATAAATACTTTAATCCTCAGCTCGCTGGAAAAACATACACCAACGCCTACTTCACAGACGTCAACACCTACGACGACTATTAAAGCCGGGTTTCTATGGCCAGCACTCCTTAATTGCGCAGTTTCAACACTGCGACTGGTACATGCAGTCTAATTTTTTTTCTGCTTCGTGATTTGCTATTTGACGTTTTTTGTGGGACCATTTCAACATCACCTGTCCACCTTCCACCGAACTATCTTCAAGCTAACAAAGAACATTCCGCTCTTCTGGACGATAAATTCCACCTCTACTCTGAAAACTCTTACACATGAAGAGCGGCAAGAACAACATCTCCAGGGCTGGAGAAATGTTTTAAAAACTTTTTAAAAAGGTGATTTAATCAGTATGTGACTCCTGTGAACTCTCGGAGAAAATGCCTGGCGTTGAGGAGAAACACTGGCGCTTTTATTTTTTTGCATGAATTTCATCCCAAAATGTTTTTTTTTTCTTTATTGTCGCTTCATTCATTCGCATGGTTGTTTGCGTTTATGGACAGTTTCGTCTGCTTTGCTGAGTTGGCATCTTCCCAAGGTCTTGTATTAGTGCCCAGAATACACTCACTGGCCACTTTTTTTGGAAACAGCTACCTTGTACTACCACTCACTGGCTAGTTTATATATTGGACCTACTTTATAGCTCCAATATATAGGTGTACGGTTTCAGACTGTAGCTCCATCTGTTGCTGCACAGTTCATCAATTCCACTTAATCCCATTTATCAGTGGTCCTTTTCTGACCACAGGGCAGCTGTTGTCCAGATATTATTTTGGATGGTTTGTTTTCAGCAAAGCAGTGACACCAACCTTGTAGTGTAGGAGTTTATCAGGCACTGCAGTGTTGCAATGTTGCATGTTAGTGTCATTGTTAGGTTGAAAGTGGGTCCACCACCCACGTTAAGAGTGTCTCTGTGGTCAGGAAATGACTGCTAGTGAAAGGCTAGAGGATGGCTAACACCAACTGTGCATCAACAGATGGGGTACAGTCTCTAACTACACCAGCAAAGTGGCGACACAAGGACATGAGGGGTTTGCGATAAAGTGGCCAGGAAATGTGTATTCACCTGTCCAAAAAAAAGAAGAAGAAGAAGAAAAAGAAGAAGCAAGTGGGCACATCAGACAAAGTCCAGACAATCAAGATGTAGATACTTTGGTGTCTGGCAAACGTGTTCAAATGTGTCTCTTTCAGGCTTTTGTTAGCCGAGTTATTAACCGTGGTCAGAATATCAGTGTTTTTGTTGTACAGTTACACTCAACATTAACTGTATGTCTGTGTAGCTTTTGTAGATCAAACTATTATAATGCAGTGTTAGTTCGCCCCACCTTAACCCAGCGTTTCATCAACATAATCATGTTAACGTTCGGTTGTATGTAAAACACAAAAAAGAGAAGGAGAGAGAATGTAACACTCCAATTCCACTTTAACAGCACCTTTTTTATAACTCTAATCCTTTGATAATTTGAATACTATGAGCATATTTTGTGTTGTTCAGATATTTACAAGTTGGAGGAGAGGTCACAAGAACGAGTATTGTTTTTGTCAGTGAAAACACATCGACTTCACAAAGTTCATATTTTCTAAAAGGGAAGGTAATGGCCTTTGTTCTTCATTATTAAAAGGGTCAATGAATTTCTCCATGAAGATAACCAACCGCCTGTGATGGAAAGTGCTGGGGTTTTTGTTTGTTCGATTTCTACTAATTCTTTTTTACCTGCAAAAGTTCTGTTCGCTTGTTTTAATGTGCATAAATTAAAATTGCTTCATATACTTCACCGTTTTCAGTGAGTACATTTGGATAAAGAAACCTGCAAAACAAAGGCATATGCACGCTTAAACGTTCTTAAATGATTTGATTATTTTAAAGCAGCATTATGGAGAAATGGTCTTTGTTCCTTTGCTCATGGGCTCCCCCTACAGATGGAGTGTGTAATTCACTGCAGTGATCACAAATCGCACCTTGAGATCCTTTGCCTTTGTAGCATGCATGCATTTTACAAGCTGAGAGATAAAGAACCAGCCTTGAAAGTGAAAGAATCATTTGGATTGACATGGTAGAGTAATATGACAGGATTTTACACAAATATGACTCCAGTTATGCAGGGTTACATAGCAGCTGTCCTGCCAGAGTAGCAACAATAGAGACACTATACAAATCAGTGGAGCGTCACGATTTTTTATAGCTGTAATTTAGAGTAAAAAAATATTACATATTGTTGCTTTAAATGTATGTCATATCCAGCTCTGCAGTTGCAGATATATATTTTTACAATGTTGGTGCAGCTGAATGACAGTAAGTCTATAGTGTGTTCTCCTCTAAGTAACCATGAGTAAAATTACCCAAAATTGAAATGAATACTTTGGCTAATGCCTGTGACATGCCTGCATTTTATGGTTAATATGGCTAATATGGCTAATAATTTTTCTCTGAATCTTGCTCCTGGTGACCTGCAGAGCACTATTTTTAATAGTTCCTCAACTAGATCCAGCCGTGAACTGAACTAGTAGTCAGTTCATAATCTAACCCAGGTAAGTAGAGTCAAGAAATGCTTGAAGTACTGTGCTTGGCTGTGGGAAACCAGGAGCAGAATTAGGAAACTGTGCTTTACGTTATTAGACAGTAATGTGTAATAAGTGGCTGATTGCCATGTAGAAAAAAAGAGACCTAAATATAAAAGTACAGTGTATGTAAATCTTTATCTGAGAAATGATTGGGCTACACAGCTTACACATTATATTTGGTCTGTTATCATCAGACAGAAAACGTTTATCTTCACTGCAGATTTCAGTTCATTTGCGCTATCACTACGAAACTTTGTTACTACATCCCTGGATAAATTGTGATTTTTTAGATGTAAATATTGTTGTTTAAAGGGTAGTAAGAAACACCAGAGAATATTCCAAGCCCATTATTAGTGTTCATGTAAAAACACTTACTGAGATGCTTCAGTATCTAAACTCTTTAGACACAGCAAGCCCTTTCAGCCTGTGATAGATGCTGCTTTCTCCCAGAGGGAGTGAAGGAGGCCTGAAGGATACTTTGCAGTGACGTCACTCAGATTTCTTTGACATTGCTAAGCACAGAAGCGTTGCTTTTCATCAACCTTCAACCTGATGGGCCATCTGTGTGAGAGGGTAATTGAGTGTCTACAATTAATCAACTCCAGGAGTGTTCGTGTGAGGAGCCCAAAAGTGCTGATGCCGCTGATTCCAGAGCAGTTTCAACAGGCAGTGAGAAATCAATCAGTGTTTACCTTGACGTGATGTTCGCTGGAGTTTAAATTACTGTCTCAGTCCCTCAGGGCCTTGCCGTGTTTTGGTAAGTGCTGGTCATATGTTATAGAGAGGGATGTGTGTTCACTACAGTAGCATCGTGCAAGGCATCTTCTCTGATGACGAATGTAGTGCGCGCTTATCTCTGGCCTGGCTATGACCTTCTATTGATGTATGGTAATTTGATATGGAGCCAGTTGATGCAAGACACTCTCCTGACCGCAGCATCACACATCCGGACATACTGACCAAGTGGGTTTCCAGTAAAGTGGCCAGTGAGTGGAAGTACACAATAGGGTTCCCAGTAAAGTGGCCATTGAGTAAAAGTACAAGGTAGGTGTTTCTAATAAAGTGGCCAGTGAGTAAAAGTAGAAGGTAGGGTTTTTAATAAAGTGGCCAGTGAGTAAAAGTACAAGGTAGATGTTTCTTATAAGGTGACCAGTGAGTAAGTTCTAGATTGTGGTTTCTAATAAAGCGGCCACTGTTAAATGGCTGAAACCTCAAAAAGGAAAAAAATACTGTTCAAACTTTTAGCCTTTTAGCCTGATTCATACTAATCTTGGCAGTGTCTTCCAGACTAGTGCAGTGAGCGCCGCTGCATAACTGCATACGCAATCTATCAGTCATCTGTCCATTCACCCATTGCATTTTCTTCCATGAAACTACTGTTGAGTATCTAGCAGAGTGCTTCATTATGCAACCTCAGATCATAAAAAAGAGATAACTGCTACGCTAATGATATCATATATCCACACAGCGGAGTACAATACACTCTCAAAGCTAAAGGCTGCTGCCTGACATATTGTCATTTCCACTGTGTGCAAGGACCTTAGCTGATTTACAGAGCCCATATTATGGAGAATTGCTTATAAATATATATATATATATATATATATATATATATATATATATATATATATATATATATATGTGTGTGTATACACACTCTTAAAAATAAAGGTGCTACAAAGGGTTCTTTGAGTAATGCGAAGAATGAGAAGAAATCTTTATATAAAGAGAGATATGTGTGAAGATTTAAAGAAGTCCTTAAGTTCTTTATCCATTTAAAGGTTCTTCACACTCACAACTCCTTTACAAAAAGTGCTCAAACATCGCTGAAGAAACAACTTGTAGCACCTTTTTTTTAACAGTGCACCTGTTAGGCCTACAGCAGGCCTACTGCTTTTCAAAGGAGACAGAAGACAGGACAGCCAATCAGAACAGAACTCATTTACATATATCATTCTTAAAGGCATAGTAACAAAAACAGCCTGTTTGATGCCAGTGGGTACAGAAAGGTTGGGTCATTAGGCTGCTTTTCTTACATAAAATGATTTTATTTTCCCTGTAAACCTTTACAACCTCATTTGTCTCCTTCGTCTTTACTCCACAGTTCCAGCACTTTACCTAAGAAGCTTCACTTTCTCTGACATTTGTCTACTGACCGAGCACTCTGCCGTAAGTGCCCGTGTTTCTCCAAATCGTTGAAAAAGCCACAGTTGCAACATTCCCATGTAACATCCCCTGAGGAATTTCACCAGCGATTTTCACTGCACACAAATACCTGGACAGGCTGTAAACTGTTCTGAAATATTGCACATAGCAGTAAACAGGGAACAATGTGCATAGGAATTCATTTAGAAGTGGTACAAATCAATGCTGTTGTGCTGTTAAGAGTAATATTGGCCCGTGGAGGCTTCATTAGCGTGTGTGTGTTATTGATACCTGCCCAAATCAATATCAGCTTTACCTTCACTGTAGAAAATCAGCCTGAAGCATACATGCATCACCATTCCTGCAGTGTTACCCTTATGTCAGTGAAAATGTCAATTTAATAATAATTATGTTTATTCACTCAGAAATATGATTCATTTAGAAACACTTTATTTCTCACCTTGTCCTTAGGTTACATTGAAGTTTAATTCAATTCCTGCCTGCAAATTGTAATTTTTTTAAACTTAAAAGCTAAAAAAAAAACAATTTTAGTTTTAAAAAAGCTTACATCAAAATGCTCCAAAATGACTTAAAATAAAATATTTTTATATTGACTTTTGTTTTATATTGACTATTGATTTTATATTAACATTTATTGAAAGTTAAGGTATTTCCATTCTCCTGTAAAACCTGCCATTATGGTGATACGAGGTCTTTGCATGTCAGTGTCCATATTCAACATACATATACACGTGATAGCGATTATACTCAAAAACACTGTAATAACACCAACAAAAAATAATTTAGTTTACTGTGACCGACTCACACACCACTCTGGGGTCTAGTGCATAGGTATGGGGGGGCTTGGAGGGCCTCATTCAAAGAGTGCTGAAGCATATAGAACTCCAGCGTAAACGGACAGGGCTGAACAGGTATGTGTACATTTGAAGTGGACAGTTTTCACAGCTTAGTTTCCATATAGGGACTGAATGGACTGGGGAGTGAACAGTGTGTTTTGAGAATACATGTTTATGCTACATTTAACTATTTTATTTAGAACATATATATACACACACACACATATATATATATATATATATATATATATATATATATATATATAATGCACTTACAGTGGTGGTGATAAGTACCAGGAGTCCCCATTATCTACATATCAGCCATTTGATTTGCAGAGAATTCTGAAAAGTAGGTGGAATTCCCCTGTAACATGGTTTAACATTTAAACAATGTTGTCAAATAAACACAAAGCCATTAGTTAGTGTGTGTTGGCAGCTGTGTTGTGTGTGAGACTGTCCTTCTCTATTTTATTATTTATCTTAGTTAGTTATTTATTTATTTTGATGTTTTTCTGTCCGTATTTCAGCCTCTCCGTGTATTTGTGTGTGTAGACGTGTGTGTGTGTGTGTGTGTGTGCATGGCTCAGAGGGTGTGTGATGTTGTTGTGGAACGAAGTTGAGCTCAGTTCACTGTCTGAGTCCTACAGTGTCTTTCAGCCTCACACACCAATTAACAGCTCTGTGGAGGTCTGGGACACACACACCAGCTCAGTGTGTCCCACCGCGCATCTGCTGCTGACAGCTCCTAACGCTCAATACACGCTGTACATCACCCCTGAGAGAACACACACTCCACACACTTCACACCTTTAAAGAGTTGTGGGTGAGATTAAAGTGGTACACAGCATTTGGTGAACTTACGGTGGGAGTTTTGTCCTAAAATCTAATGTATGACACCCCCACACCCCCTCAACAACCCCTACCCCCCACACCCACACACCATCCCCTCCTACCCCAAATGTACTTTATCATCCCACACAAGTTCAGTGCCTGAAGTTTCACTTTCTCACTCTCTCACTCTTTTACACTCTCTTACTCTCACCCTCTGCTTAGGCACTCTCTCCTCATTCCCTCTCCTGTTCCCTTTCATTCTCGCTCTCTCTCACACACCCACTCCCTCTCACACTCTTGTTCACACACACACTAGCACTTTCTATTTCTCTATCACGTGTTCTCTCATTTTCTCTCTCCTACTGTCTCTTTCAGTCTCCCTCTCTCACTGTATTTTCTCTTTCTTGTCTCTTGTGTACTCTCTCTTTCTCTCTCTCTCTCTCTCTCTCTCTCTCTCTCTCTCTCTCTCTCTCTCACTCTCTCTCAGACTGATAGATGTTATTTTGATCTCTAAGCGCAGGGCCCAGTTTGATCTTCCCAAATGAAGCCAAATAAACCCTTCACCTCTACAGACACGAGCCATGAAAGAATGCATTCAGGATTATTCAGGATGTCATGTCCTCTATTTGTATTTACTCTCAAATTGTAAGCTTTGATTAGAGCTCTTTTTAATCAGAGAGCAGGAGCCTCTTTACAGAGACACAGGATGTGTTTGTGTGGCAAAACTGCCATTTGATGGCAGCGGCTTAACCAGATAGCATTTTCAGCTTCTTTGATCATATTGTTCAGGATGCATTCTGGACATTTGGCATCCTTTCAATATTTATTATTTACCATAAACATCATTTTACAGTGCACTCTTCTCAGTAAAGGTGGCAAAAAAGGCTTCTACTGACTGGTGTCACACAGGAACCAAACGTCCACCAAATAAAAAGAAAAAGAATTTGGATTTTTCCTTAAAGAACAGATTTCATAAATGAGATAAACTGGCCACTTTATTAGAACCCCTGACTTTATACGTCCACTCACTGGCCACTTTATTAGAAACCCAGACTTTTTACTTCCACTCACTGGCCACTTTATTAGAAACCCAGACTTTATACTTCCACTCACTGGCCACTTTATTAGAAACCCAGACTTTTTACTTCCACTCACTGGCCACTTTATTAGAAACCCAGACTTTATACTTCCACTCATTGGCCACTTTATTAGAAACATGTACCATGTGCTTTCATTAATTGGCCACTTTATTAGAAACGCCTACCTTATACTTATACTCACTGGCCACTTTATTGGAAACCCAGACTTTATACTTCCACTCACTGGCCACTTTATTAGAAACCAGACTTTATACTTCCACTCACTGGCCACTTTATTAGAAACCCAGACTTTTTACTTCCACTCACTGGCCACTTTATTAGAAACCCAGACTTTATACTTCCACTCATTGGCCACTTTATTAGAAACATGTACCATGTGCTTTCATTAATTGGCCACTTTATTAGAAACGCCTACCTTATACTTATACTCACTGGCCACTTTATTGGAAACCCAGACTTTATACTTCCACTCACTGGCCACTTTATTAGAAACCAGACTTTATACTTCCACTCATTGGCCACTTTATTAGAAACCCAGACTTTATACTTACACTCAATGGCCACTTTATTAGAAACCCAGACTTTATACTTACACTCAGTGGTAACTTTATTAGAAATATGTACCATGTGCTTCCACTCATTGGCCACTTTATTAGAAACACCTACCTTATACTTCCATTAACTGGCGACTTTATAAGAAATCCCTACCATGTGCTTTCACTCACTGGTCACTTTTTTAAAAACCCCAATCGTATGCTTAAATTAACTGGCCACTTTATTGGAAACACCTATTTGTGTGTGTGTGTGTGTGTGTGTATATATAATAGATAAATGTGACAGCTCTGTTCTGAAACAGACTCTGAATGATTTTGTTTCCAGTCCTTTTGTCTTTTCTAGTCTAGATGATGATTCGTCTCCTAATCCGATAGAAATGACTTGTCCTTGTCCTGTCATTTAACTGTTGTATGTCACTCTCTCATTAAGGCCTCCCTGCCCTCTTTAACTAACCTCAGATTGAACGTCCATCAGCACGTCCTCCACATGAGATCCAATTCACAGTATTTTGCTCGGCTTGCTAATATTTATCTATGCTTCATTGACAGCTGCTCTGGTTCTTGGAGGTGCGAAAGTAGATTCTGGCTGGTTCCAGAAGTGAAAGGCCTTTAGTGGTTGTTCTACATCCCGTTGAGGTCATGACTGTAGTTGGCGGTTGCTGGACTGATGGTGCCACGAGCTGTGTTAGTTCTGACTTGCTTGTCTTCCCTGCTTGTGTGTTCTCACTCTTATACCTCCAGTCATCTTTTATATAACACACATATATATATATATATATATATGAAATAACAGTACAGACTAAAATGTGCAGAGTAGAACTCTTACTTTAAGATAAAGTGGGCTCAATGGGAAATCACATGTAAATGTGTTTATTGTTGCAACATCATGAACACAAAGCAAGCTGTTTAAAAGTTGACTGTTGGGAAATGCAAGTTAAAATGAAAGCTAAATTGTGGTGATGTAACCTTTATTTAGTGGAAATTATATTGAAATTTGAATGACGTAAATTCAGTTTAGCTTTTTTTCACATACAGTTGTGAACATGATGGTTACTTTAATTGCCAGTAAACTGACACTGTCATTGCTGACTGTCCAATGCTGACCGTGGTCAGAGTACAGAGGCCACACAAGTCATTTACTCCAGCTCTTTCTGTATAATGTAGCTGCATGTCCTAGGGTTTCTGTCCCCTGGTGGGAGACAAACCAATTTCATGGGATTGCAGGCTCACTCTGCAGTGCATTGCAAGAAGCAAAGATTGGATATTCAGGGCTGTCAGTCCAGGCACACACACACAGACAACCGGAAAGCGAAACCACTGGGAGTCCCAGAGGAAAGACAGGAATCTTTAGGACAGTGGAACACAACTCTGGTCCTGGAGGCCACAATCCAGCACAGTTTTCTCTGCCCAAACACACCTAATTCAACTCAATTAAACACTTTAAACTTTTAAGGATTTAAAGATTCATAGTAGATACTACATAATACTTCACATTAGATGCTGAATACATTATAATAGATATTGGAATAGTCATAGAGTATAAAGTAAATCACAGTACACACTTACTAGTAGATTCTGAAGATTTCAAATTAGATACTGAATATTTGAGAGTAAATACTGAATTATTTATAGTAGATTCTGAATAATTAATATTAGATATTGAATCATATATAGTAGATACTGAATAATTCATAGTAGATTCTGAATAATTCATAGCAGACATTGAACTATTTATAGAGTTTCTCTGTAAATCACAGTACACATTTAATAATTCACAGTAAATACTGAATAAGTAATAGCAGATGAATAATTCATAGAAGATACTGAACAATTAATATTAGATACTGAATATTTGATAGTAAATACTGAATTATTCATAGTAGATTCTGAACAATTCATATTAGATACTAAATAATTCATAGTAGATTCAGAATAATTCACATTAGACACTGAATAATTCATTTTAGATACTGAAAAATTCACAGTAGACAGTAGAAACTGTATAATTTATAGTATATACTGAATAATTCACAGTAGACACTGAATAATTCACAGTAGACACTGAATAATTCATAGTAGATACTGAATAATTCGTATTTTGACTCTTTTTTGTAAATGAGATGAGTGTAAATGTTTAGCACCTTTATAAAGTGTGATGATTTTTCTCAGGGCTCTACATCAAATCCAATAATTATTTAGTAACTTTTACAGTAGATTACCATTGGCATTAATCACTAAGCATTGTCCTATACTTACAAATGACGTAAGGGTTATTCAAGTAGAAGCTTCTGAAGTTTTATTCTACATACATGAAAACACACTGAAAGTACTGTCAGAGGTTATCAGCTGTATTTAAGAGATGCAGCAGGTGGAGATTAGGCTGAAAAATGCTAAAGTATTTCTATAAGATCGGATAATAACTTTAAGGGGGTCATTTTTGCTGTGTTAGGACAGGGAAGTCCAAATTCTACTTGACACCGGCCATCCGGAGTTGAGTACCACTGCTCTAGGAAGAAAGAAGGAGTGTGTCTGCAGCAGCAGTGGTGGTGGTGGTCCTGAGCCAGGAAGTGTCCTCCAGTACAGGCGGACCCTCCGGACAGCTGGTCCCGCAGGTGGCTAAACAGCTCCGGGATTCAGCTGCAGGAAGCCAAGCTTCAAATCCCCCTCCCAAAAAAACCCCAACCTCTAGCCAAACCTGCCTGCCAACCCTAATCAAGTCTTGACACTTTTAATTAGCAGCTGCACCATCCACTCTGCTCTCGCTTGTTTAGCTCTGAATCAAAACAGTTGTGCTGTGCCTCGTCTCACGTTTTTTCAGTGCCAGACGCGCCCGCAAGCTCTTTGACAACTTGGCTGCTTCTGAAATGCCCTCAATGAAAGGTTTGTTAGAGGCCTGCGAGCCGCTATTGAGAACTAGCCCAAGTTTACCTTGACTGGTACTCTGCACAAAAGTCAGCTGTTATGAAGAGCTGTGGTTTGTCAAAGGCTGAACTGACTGAAGTTATTGCATGAAATTATTTTGTGGTTTAAAATCAAGTGGAGATGAATTATTACACAAGCTAAACAAATAATAACTGGTACTTCAATGTAATTGGATGACTTATTCTTGTGTACATGAAAGAAAGCACTATTGATTTCCACTGAAGTCAATTTGTTATTGTTATTACAGTCAGAAAGCAGCTTTACAGAAGTACAGATGTTTATGGATTCATGTTGCCAAACTGTTTCAGAGAAATAGCAAAGATTTCACTGCAGAAAATGATACCTTAGAGAATAGAATCATTTTAACTTTCCGTAACATCAAAAAAGCCAATGCTCAGGTAATGCAGCTGACATTTTTAAATCATAAAAGTACTAAGTAACTTCAAGATCAGCAGTGAAGCTTCTTGGTACATCCAGCATCTCTCAGCATGGGAACTAAGGAGTCTGGAACTGTCACATCCTATTCTTTCCTTTCTGAATCCAGTAGATGCTGTGACCAGAACTGAGCCTTGCAATGTGAGATATATCCATGAAATATTTCACAGTTGCCTCCTCCTACATGCCATGGCAACACAATGGGCTGTAATTGCTTATTTTGTATGTTAGACAAATAGTTTCTTCCTGACAAAGAAGGCAGTTCTTATCCATTCAGAACTCTTTCCCATAGGCCTCCTAGTAGTCATTTCGCTTTAAGGAATGGAAATGTCCTGGTTGGCTGTGTGTTTAATGGTGTAAATCTGACTCCAGAGGAGTTGCACAGTGTGCATGTTTGCGCTGCACACAGTAAAATAGATCAGGGTGTAGAATCAATCATCGTTTTTTAAGAGCTACCACGTTTTATAAAGAATGCATGAGACTTTCGTTCTTGTTGGATGCGCTATGTTTTTTCTGCATGCATGAGTGTGAGCTCATTCAGAGTGCAGTTTGCATCGGAAAATGCTTATTATTGGTGTTTTTTTCAGAGAATTATGAAAACGTGAGTGATGTGTGACATGTATTCTTGTTCATTTGTTTTCTTGCTCGGAATGAGAATTTCTGACACTAGCAGAATAAATCTACAAATATCTACAAATATCGATCTTTGTCAGATGACCTTCGCTGCTTGTCCAATACACACAGCGGCATCAGTGAGGGGTCACGTTATTAATAGAGGAAAGTAGATCCAACAGCAGAAAGGGGGTCTGTGGAAAAGGGCTGTAGAGTGAGAAATCATGTGCAGTTGAGTTTGTCAGAGTTTGCCAGAAAACTAACAAGGCCACAATTTAGAACTATTCAGTGTCAATAAACAAGCACATTAGTTTAGTGTTTAGTGTTACTATATGCAGTGATGACTTTTTAAAGGCTTTCTATAGTGGGTTGAGCCAGATGCTGGATCATTACAGTCATTTTAGGCTCCATTTTTCTCCTGTTAAAGCTAATCCACTCTCGTCTGAGCGCCAGTCCCCTGCGTGTTACGTGCAGACTAAGAGTGCGATCATTAATCAAACTGCAGGGCAATGCCTCAGAGAGAAGTTTCGAATCTGAATGCTTTTGAAACAACCAAAAAAAAATCGCGCATTTCCACATAACAGGCTGCCTGCCAGATCAGAGAGATGGAGCCGTCAATGCATGCTGGTAAATGCTCTTTAGCTGATGAAAGGTTGAAGACTTTAATGGCTTTACATGGACATACTCCAGCACACCTTGTAGCCTTTTCTTCATAAACTCTGTTTTTACAGAGTGTATACCAGTGTTCAGAAACTGAGGTTGAACAGAACAGAGCTGAACAAAAACTGGCTGTAATAAAACTTAGATGCCCTGTTGATCCTGCTTGCCTACATCTGGATCAATTTACACAAAGATTATTGTGTGTCTTATACTTGAAGGCAAGTGCAAACAGATTATGTAGGATAGTACAGCCGGTTTCAGAACACACAGGGCTTTCACTACTACACACACATGCAGTGTTTACACAGGGGTGGGAGGGTTACTTAAAATGTATTCCGTTAAATTCATTACCTGTCCAAAAATGAACCTATAACCTAATCCAAAGGATTACTGTACTAAAGTAAACATAATCTTATTACCTTCAGTTACTTTTGGATTACTTGCCCTTATAAAGCCATTTATTTAAATACAGACTAAAGAAAAACTATTGTGACTATTGTGTCCTCATGAATGAATTCCCCTGTCTTTACCATAGACGTATATATACATGTTCAAACATCCAGTTCAAACAAACAGCTTAGACCAGCATGAATTCCATGTTGATCTATAATTGCCTTAACTGGTTTAGGTTGTTCTGGTGCTGGTCTGGTTCATTGGTAGCTATATGCTGGTTTGCCTAACAGGGCAGTGGGAAGGGCTGCTGCCTTTTTATGAATTATGTATGGAGTATTTGTAAATGTTTCAGCGTGTGAGCTAGACTATATAAAAAATAGCTTACAGGGTATTGTGATTATTACTGTTAGTAGTCAAATAATACACATAAACACACCTGCACCTTTGTTTAACAACACCACGTCCAGCAGTCAGCTAAACATGCAGCAGTGCTAGCTCGTCGTCCAGCAGTCAGGTAAACATGCGTCCTGCAGTCAGCTAATTAGCGTCCAGCAGTCAGCTAAACATGCAGCAGTGCTAGCTCGTCATCCAGCAGTCAGCTAAACATGCGTCCAGCAGTCAGGTAAACATGCAGCAGTGCTAGCTCGTCGTCCAGCAGTCAGCTAAACATGCGTCCAGCAGTCAGCTAAACATGCAGCAGTGCTAGCTCGTCGTCCAGCAGTCAGGTAAACATGCAGCAGTGCTATCTCATCGTCCAGCAGTCAGCTAATTAGCGTCCAGCAGTCAGCTAAACATGCAGCAGTGCTAGCTCATCATCCAGCAGTCAGCTAAACATGCAGCAGTGCTAGCTCGTCATCCAGCAGTCAGCTAAACATGCGTCCAGCAGTCAGCTAAACATGCAGCAGTGCTAGCTCGTCATCCAGCAGTCAGCTAAACATGCGTCCAGCAGTCAGCTAAACATGCAGCAGTGCTAGCTCGTCGTCCAGCAGTCAGCTAAACATGCAGCAGTGCTAGCTCGTCGTCCAGCAGTCAGCTAAACATGCGTCCAGCAGTCAGCTAAACATGCAGCAGTGCTAGCTCATCATCCAGCAGTCAGCTAAACATGCAGCAGTGCTAGCTCATCATCCAGCAGTCAGCTAAACATGCGTCCAGCAGTCAGCTAAACATGTAGCAGTGCTAGCTCGTCATCCAGCAGTCAGTTAAACATGCGTCCAGCAGTCAGCTAAACATGCAGCAGTGCTAGCTCGTCGTCCAGCAGTCAGCTAAACATGCGTCCAGCAGTCAGCTAAACATGCAGCAGTGCTAGCTCGTCGTCCAGCAGTCAGCTAAACATGCAGCAGTGCTAGCTCGTCGTCCAGTAGTCAGTTAAACATGTGTCCAGCAGTCAGCTAAACATGCAGCAGTGCTAGCTCATCGTCCAGCAGTCAGCTAAACATGCGTCCAGCAGTCAGCTAAACAAGCAGCAGTGCTAGCTCGTCATCCAGCAGTCAGTTAAACATGCGTCCAGCAGTCAGCTAAACAAGCAGCAGTGCTAGCTCGTCATCCAGCAGTCAGTTAAACATGCGTCCAGCAGTCAGCTAAACAAGCAGCAGTGCTAGCTCGTCATCCAGCAGTCAGTTAAACATGCGTCCAGCAGTCAGCTAAACATGCAGCAGTGCTATCTCGTCATCCAGCAGTCAGCTAAACAAGCAGCAGTGCTAGCTCATCATCCAGCAGTCAGTTAAACATGCGTCCAGCAGTCAGCTAAACATGCAGCAGTGCTATCTCGTCATCCAGCAGTCAGCTAAACATGCGTCCAGCAGTCAGCTAAACATGCAGCAGTGCTAGCTCGTCATCCAGCAGTCAGCTAAACATGCGTCCAGCAGTCAGCTAAACATGCAGCAGTGCTAGCTCATCGTCCAGCAGTCAGCTAAACATGCAGCAGTGCTAGCTCATCATCCAGCAGTCAGCTAAACAAGCAGCAGTGCTAGCTCATCATCCAGCAGTCAGTTAAACATGCGTCCAGCAGTCAGCTAAACATGCAGCAGTGCTAGCTCATCGTCCAGCAGTCAGCTAAACAAGCAGCAGTGCTAGCTCATCATCCAGCAGTCAGTTAAACATGCGTCCAGCAGTCAGCTAAACATGCAGCAGTGCTAGCTCATCATCCAGCAGTCAGCTAAACATGCAGCAGTGCTAGCTCGTCGTCCAGCAGTCAGCTAAACATGCGTCCAGCAGTCAGCTAAACATGCAGCAGTGCTAGCTCGTCATCCAGCAGTCAGCTAAACATGCAGCAGTGCTAGCTCGTCGTCCAGCAGTCAGCTAAACATGCGTCCAGCAGTCAGCTAAACATGCAGCAGTGCTAGCTCATCGTCCAGCAGTCAGCTAAACATGCAGCAGTGCTAGCTCGTCATCCAGCAGTCAGCTAAACATGCAGCAGTGCTATCTCGTCATCCAGCAGTCAGCTAAACATGCGTCCAGCAGTCAGCTAAACATGCAGCAGTGCTAGCTCGTCGTCCAGCAGTCAGCTAAACATGCGTCCAGCAGTCAGCTAAACAAGCAGCAGTGCTAGCTCATCATACCAGCAGTCAGCTAAACATGCGTCCAGCAGTCAGCTAAACATGCAGCAGTGCTAGCTCGTCGTCCAGCAGTCAGCTAAACAAGCAGCAGTGCTAGCTCATCATCCAGCAGTCAGTTAAACATGCGTCCAGCAGTCAGCTAAACAAGCAGCAGTGCTAGCTCGTCGTCCAGCAGTCAGCTAAACATGCGTCCAGCAGTCAGCTAAACATGCGTCCAGCTCCATTTCCTGCTTACATTTTTTTTAATTCTCCATTTTTGTTGTTGTTTTCATTGTACATTCGAAATCCTTTTAGTTTCTTTTCGGTTGTTCTTGTTTTCTTGCTCAGGGCATTTAGCTACATTACGTTATGTTCATTATGTGATTTATGGCAACGGTTTTCAGTGGAGTGATGCACTGATAAGTTTGTGAGCAAAAATATGATGGCATTATGGTGAAATCAACTTGCATGGCCAGAGCTCACTGTTGTAGAAATTCTGTTACTATCCAACCATGTGTGTATATGAAGAGTGTTGTTTCAGAACCCTGTATAGCCTATCCATAATATTATCCTGGTCATTATACAAAAAACTCTACATAGCATATAAAAATGAGTGGTCATATAGGGCTGATTCGTGTTGTGTGTGTAATGTAAAAACTTGTGTCCCAAACAATGTGTTTTGTCAACCATGTAGAAATACCTTCCCCTTTTACAATGCCATAATGTTTGTGACAGGTTTTCTCATAGAGTATGTTTGGGGCATACAGGGTTTCCCAGGTTATAATTTAGGTGATTTCAATTGCTTGATTCGTGCAAATACAAGACAACTTTCAGCATCTAGACCTGATTGTAGGCTTTTGGGTTCCTTTGAAGTTGGCATTTGCTGTTTGCCAACATGAGGACCAGAGCTGTGCCAATGAAAGTCAAGGAAACCATTACAAAGCTGAGAAACAAGACTAAAACAGTGAGAGACATCAGCCAGACATCAACTGTTTGAACATTGTTAGTTATTTGAAATATTCATAAAGAATGAAACTAAATCAGGTGTGCTGCTGTGTGAACTGAACAAATCCATGCAATGGCTGGAGTAATGCAGTGCTTTTGTGAGCTATGCTATCTCTTGAGGTTCTTGGCCAGTGTAAACGTGTAAAGCGAAGTGACCTTAGTGAAGAGTTTAGAAATTACATCAGCAGTTTAGTGTAGTTACCTGCCCTGGTCCAGGAGTACCCCTGGCACATTCTTGTGTTTTCCTATTATAACACATCTAATGCAGCTAATCATTAATACAACTTTCCTGAGTTGTCTTTGGTGTATTTTGCTGCATTTGAGTGATTTTGGAAACTGGGAAATACCCCTCAATTACCACTCAAATGGCCAGGAAAGTCCTATTTACAAGGATTCTAGAGGATACATGAGTCTACAAAATGTGTAAAAAAAAAAAACAACCTTTTCCATCAGTAAAAAATGGCAGTGAAATTGAACCAATGTACCTGATGTGCTTGTGTGTAATCTATGTGCTTTTTCAATAAAGTAGACAAAATGCAGTATAGGAATTCTCTAGAGATGCACCGATTGATCGGCCAGTGACTGGAATCGAACGGTTTTCAGTGATCGGCCTCATATAGCCGATTCTGCGCCCGGCACATTCATACTTGTGCACCACACCATGGCACCAGCAGTTCAAACATAGCCACACACGCATGCCAGTGTTGTGATTGAAATGGACCTTTCTCACTGTCACTTCAACCTCTATCAGAACTCTTTATTGGACTTCAAGTACAGCCAACAGAAGGGCAGTTAACATGTCTGGAAGTTTCTCCAGAATGGACCAAAGGCTAGTTTGCCTTGCCTGAAGTGCGTCATGCAGAAGTTAAAACCATTTGAACATTTGTCCCACTGTTGGGCTTAACTCAGAACTTTATTGTTTGCATTGTTAGAAACGACCCATGATGAGCATAATCATTTAGCTGGAGTTGAACATGTTTAAACTTGATGGAGTGGAAACTCTGGTAAGTGTGTTTGGTTGAATTATTGGTGTATTTAGGAAAGGGCAGTAGCCACAGCCATTGTTTACAACAGGACTAGATGCTGATTAATACTACTGTTTATGCTTTTGCATTAATGTTTCTTACATTAAATAAAACATAAAGAAAGTCTTTTACAAGCTTCAAATGTCTGTGCTTAATCTACAGTAGGTAAAATGTTCTAATACACTGTTAATATATTTTTTAGTTTATATATATTTAATCATATTAATGGAAATAAATAATGAAATAATGAAAGCTCTTTTCATAACTAATGTTGTCACAAAAGCAGCTTTACAGAGATCTGGGCCTGAGCCTCTTTTGAGCAAGCCAGTGGCAACAGTGGCAAGGAAAAACACCCTCAGATTGAGAGGAAGAAGACTTGAGAGGAACCAAGACTCAAAAGGGGAACCAATCCCCCTCTGGTCAACACTGGATAGCACAAATGTTTGTAAATGTAAATATTTTTTTAATGGTGTATATTGTCATGTATAATTATTGGGAAAAGAAATCTATCTTTCTAGTATATATACACAGCTTTTCCAATAAGCACTTGAATGCAGCGTTAGGCCAAAAAAAAAAAAACATTTCAACCAGCACAGTACTGGGAACTGTGGTGTATATCATATTCAGTTAACTTCACCAGATTTACCAGAGATTGTTTCCTGATAGTTTTAGCATAATTCTGTAATACTGCTGGCTCAGTAAGTTCAAACTAATACAGTCTCCAACAGCCAAAGGTCAGAGCTCCAAAATGAAAGACAAATGCACAGAGCTTGGAGATTATCTACATATAATGGATATTGTCTCCATTGTGCAGCTGTGATCTAAAAGGTGAAATGTCTGAAATGCCAAAAAATAAACAACAAAAAATGGACCAAGTCTTAGTCTTACTGGTATAACTTATGCAGTAATGCTCCAGAAGTAGTTCAAATCCACAGAAGACTTTGAGTTTACTGTGCATGACTTCACTTGGGATCTTTAACATGTGGGAGGAATTTTAAGAGAATCAAATATGTCTCTTTTATGCAATCACTCAATGAACCTTTAGAAGTACCTTTATTTTGCAGAGTCTATCTGCTCAATGTGAGTGTGTTAATGAGAATGAAACCCTCTCTACAAACTGTAGAAAGACTTGACATGTTGTTACTATGCCACTGATAGCCTGTTGAAAGTTTGCTAATAATTGATAAAGGACCATTTAAAAGCAAAAGGTGTTACTGTGCTGTAGTGTTCATATAACAGCAATACAGTACAGATCTAGACCCCTCAGGACAAATCCAGTCTACCTGCCTTATTTGTGTTCACTCATCCAACAAAAATTCATCTCCTGTTTCTTCTTGCCTGCTGTAAATCAGCATGCTGAGCTGGGCTGCTTGGATTGTTGGGAGACTCCGCAGCCTCAGGTGATTAATACAGGGCTGAATTAGGTCACATCTGGCAAAGACAAAGCAGCGTCTCAGCCTGACCCGTCTGAGACAGGATCGTTGCTCTGCTTGTGTAACAGCCTGTTGTGATGCACGATGTCTTGACTTTGTTATGTTTCGTGACAGGTAAAATCCCACAGCACCCAGCAAGGCAATCATCTCCATGAATGAAGCAGAAAATGGTCAGTATCACTAGACAATAGAAATAAAGTCAGCCGCTGATTGGAAATGCGCCTTGTTTTCTGCATGTTCCATTTAGCACCAGTTTTTTTTTATCTTGCATATGCTGCAGAAAACCATCCCTTCTGACAGGATGAGTGTGTGAAGTGAGAATGGGTGATTTTTCTGTCAGCAGGTGTCAGTTTCTCAGCCACACTCGCTCTCACCCAAGGTCTTATGAAATGAGCTTGATACGATGAGGCACAAAACGAGAGAGAAAATGCCTTGCAATGGATGTTCAGATTATATGGCCTTTCTCAAGATGGCTGTCAGATGCAACCAAACATGCAGACTAAATAAACAGTCTGCAGACAGGGGACACAAGGAAAACCATATGAGTCATCAGTGTAAAAATAAGCAACCAGATCAAGTTTTGTTTACTCCCTTAAATGGCCCATACCCTACATTTACCTTGACTTTTATTTTCCCCTGATGTTCTTTTATAACATTTATGTTTACTTGTTGTTGTTGTTGTTTGTGTGTTTGCTTGTGTTACTGTGCCTTTAAGACTAATACATTTAAACAGGCTTTTTTCTGACTGGCTGTCCTGTGTGGTGTCTCATTTAGAAAGCAGCCTGAATCCGGCCTGAAATACACTGCTAAACTGCTGTTCTGAGCGTATAACAGCCTACACTGATCTAACCGTCAGAATTTCTGAACCTTTGCCATGATATTGAATTGACTTACTGAGGAGACATGACAACCCTGATGAAGGTTGTGATCTGTAGTTTAAAATGTCAGGCAGCGTGATGAGAGTTCATCTTCATGGCGATGCTAACCCAAGTTTCGAGCTCGGTGTTATGACAGATTGCTCATTAGTTTAGTTTGAACTTGACCCCTTGAAATGACACTGAAATTGATGAGAAAACCCAGGTGGCATCTGCCAATGATTTATGACTGCAGTGACAACCTCTTCCGACTTGCATAACTCTGAACCTAACCTTGCTTTTCACAGTTTTATCATAAAAACAAGATTAACATGAGATCCAAATCAGTTGAACTTGTCTAAATAACGTCTAGTCAACGTACTATAATTGTTATCTTATTTTGTCTCTTTTTGGAAATATGATCAGCCAACGGAATAAGATCATTTCATCAAGAGTTTAAAAAAGTCTATTTTGATTTTTTGGTCATAAATCAGCATGTTTGCATATATCCACCTTTCAATATAAAGAATAATAAGAGGTTTGGAAAATTATTATGTGAAAATTAATTACAGCTGTTTTTGAGGCACAGATTTAAAGGTACCAAAACTGAGACTGACAAAACATCAGATTTCATGGCTTAGTTTAGGCTATCTTTTACAGAAAATATAAATATTTATGTATGTGTTTTTTTATGTGGGATATTTGTTTTTATTGTTTTTCATCTGTATAAATTCTTTTGGATTAGATTTTTTTGGCTTCAGACCACTCTGTCTAGAACAGGTCAGGTTCAGGCTTCAGTTTCTTGTCAGCGCAGACTTTTGTAGAAATAATGCAAACAAAAATATAAATAAATAAAATACAAGAAAGAACTTTAAAAGAACTTTAATACGTTAAATAAGAAAGTAAAAAAGATCAAATATTTATTTATATTTTCTTTCTTTATGTATTATTATTATTATTATAGATTGGCTCTGTAGTGTTAAACTGTGGATAAAATCCACCTTTAGAAGCACTTTGTAAATACCGGTTATGTCTCCTTGTTATTAATTGTTAACTGTGGTGTAAAGAATGTGATTTTACTGAAAAAAAAATCAAAACAGCTTAGTTTCAATGTGGACTCTATAGATCAAGGAGTGGAAGTTTTTATATGCTTCTTTAAAGTGTTTTATATTAAAAAGAAAGAAAAAAGACTTTTATAGAATATTGAGATCCTGAGTTTCCATATGATAGATTTGGCCATATCATTAACATTGCAAACAAAGTGTGGAAATAAGACATGTCCAGTTACAAAATGCCATTTCCCAAATATTTAGCGCCCACAGGAAGTTATGCCTGCTGAAATCGATTTCCATTTTCCACTTTTCTCTCCAGACAACCAATAAAATTAATCTGAGCCTGTATGTACGACAGGAACTGATATAATTTCCCCAGATAAATGTTTCATTTTTAAGCCTCCAATTAAATCCATGAGTGTCTTTAATGAGGTTTAGGATGAGTTATTGATTGCTCACACACTTTGCTCTGAGCTAGAGCTGTGCGAGAGTTGCACAAAGCCAGTAAAAGAAAACATCCTGAGGCGTTGAATTGTGAGAAAAGCTCCTTTAGAAGCTTGCAAATGAAGGTCAAAGACAGAATCTCACGTTTTTTAATATTCTGTCCAATGGTGCCCTGTGCACTGATAACCCTCCGACGTCCCATCGTATGTCCACTTTGACAAATGACTTCAATCTGCATTCATTAAGGCAGATAGGCGTCATAAGATATGAAAAGCATAGGCTACACGGGGGGAAAAACGTTTCAATATCATTAAGGGCACTCGAATGACCACTAACCTCCTCAGCTTCCATTAATCATCATTAGCGTTTGGTGAGTTATGCTTCGTCAACACGGCTGCTGATGCTGGTAAACATTGCCTAACCTCATAACTTTACAGGAAATCTGCTTTAAATTTAAATACACAACTCCTTACCTTCGTAGGTGCTCCTACGACACAAAAGAAAGATAAATGGGATGAAATATGAGATTTTAGCCCTGCACTTTCTGTGGGAAATCCATGCCGGTGTGTGTGAATGATGGTGGTAATTATGGCCTCTCTGCAAAGCCATCAACTTTTTAGGGACCTTAACTGACTTTTCTCTAAAAAAAAAGGGTCAAGCAAAGTTAAATTGAATTGCAAAAGACATTTATGTCTTTCAATAATGTCCCTTTTTCAGTGACAATGAAGACTGAGTTCATCGTTTCTGGTTCAAAGTTGCTGTACTAGTCATCAGCAAAATGTATTCACAGCACATTTTCTATGATAAAGGTTTTGGTTTCATTCAAAGCCTTTTTGTTCTCTTGATTCAGTGCCACATTTTCCAAAGATGTAATGTGTGCAGTTTTTCTAGAGTATAAAGACTTAAACAGAACTGGATTGATGACACATTTGAAGTCCAGTCATTTATCATGTCTCTCACAGTGATAATTTGGCAAAGAAAAATCTAATTCACACAACTTTCTCACCTCACCACAAATTAAGTCCAAAACCTGCACGTTTAGTATATAAAGTATATCTGCTTGTTCAGCTTACAGCAGGTTAGTCCAGCCTACTTTAACTACAGTTATAAAGTTTTAGCATGGACTGCTTTCTGAATGAGGCACAATACAGGCCATCCAATCAGAGCTGAGCACATTTAAATATATATATTTATAAATAAAATAATAAATATATAAACATTATCAAAAAGAAATGAAAATAGTTGTTATGATATTATCATGAAGAAAACAGATGATAAACTCCTGATCCTGGGAAAACAGAGCAAATTCATATATGAATGCATGGCTTGTTAGGGGTTTTGTAGGGAGAGATTATTATTATAAAATATTATTATTAAATGTTCATTTGTGCTTACAGAACAATAAGATAATATAATATAAAGATAGCACACAATTTACACAATCTAAAAACAATATTTATTGTATCCTGCCTGTTACGCTTTCTCGTCTGCACTCTGTGTCTCATTTGCACTCTGTGTAATGTACTGTACTGTCTGCATTGTGTTGTACTGTCTGTCTGCACTTGTTCTTTCTTGCACTTGTGTTTCTGTCTGCACTGTGTTGTGTGTTGCCCCATGGTCCTCAAGGAACGTTTCACTGTGTACTCTGTGTACACTGTGTAAATAGGTGAAATGACAATAAATCCTCTTGACTCTTGATTCTTGAATGAACAGTAATATGTAATGAAGAAATAAGTTGTTAAGTGTAATATGTGCAAATGTGAAAGTGCAACGTACTGCTGTGCAACTGAGCTGGGGGTTATTATATATTACAAGTAATGAATGTTTAGTGAAAAGTCATGTGTGTATAAATTGTGTATAAATGTATGTGGAGCAGTCCTAGTTGGTGTCCTGATTTAGAGCCCAAATGGCTTGCGGGAAGAAGTTCCTCCTCATTCTCTCTGTGTTTGCCTTCAGGGAGAGAAAGCATTTCCTTCTCTGACCACAACAGAGGACAGAGTCCATTTTTGGGATGGTTGAGGTCTTTTACAGTCTTCCTGGCCTTGGCCCAACACTGCTTGCTGTAGATTGTCTGCAGGTCAGGAAACTTGGCCCAAATGATGCATTCAGCTGAACACACCACCCTCTGGAGAGCCCGTCTGTCCCGCTGTCTGCGGTGCTGTTCCCAAACCAGGCCGTCATGTTCCCCATGAGGATGCTTTCGGCACTCCAGGTGTAGAAGTTTCGCACCACCTTGGAGAGCAGTTTGAAGTCCCTTAGGCATCTAAGGTGGTACAGACGCTGACAGGCCTTCTTCACCAGGGAGCTGATGTGGCAAGGCAAGGTCCTGCAAGATGTGAAGGTACTTCAGACTGTCTTTTACTGGAACTGATAGTGTTGATAGTGATGGATTGGTAGCTCCTCTCCTGCTTCTTGCTGCAGTCCACTTTCAGCTTCTTTGTCTTGTTGACTTTAAGGTAGGCCCTCACTGTACTTTTGAGTTTAAATTAAGATTGATTGATTGATTTTGACTACAAAATACACATATATTATTTTGGAGGTGCAATTTTAAATGCATAATTTTTAAATTAGTAGATTCATTGAAAGCTTTTTAGAACATTAGAAGATCAGCTGCTCATCTTTAAGTAAAAAAAATGCATTTGCAACCCACAAACTCAAAATTAATTGATTTCTAGACACTTTGATTCAAATTGAAAAGGGTTTTCATATTTAAATATTGCATACATAAATATTAATGCATGCGAGTTGCAATAAAATTTCATTTAGAAGCAATAGAAATGTTCTTCACTCTGATCTTCAAGATTTCCTCAACTGGCTGGGCCAACTGAAGACAATTGCACTAATTGAGTAATCAACTTGGAACCAGTGAGAAATGCATACAAAATTTTAATAACAGTATTTTTCATTAGGATTTGATGGTCAGTGTACAGTGCTGTGGGGTCGTCCTCCAGTCTTTGGATCTTCACTGCTGTATGAATGTGGTGTCTTCAGGTACACTCTTTTTGTGCAGTAGCCTCCACGTCTCTCTGGAGAGCGCACGAATAGCTGACTGGACTGTTATGATGTGAAAATTAGGAATGACCCTTTTATACACGTATACATTTATGGTGAAATGTGCTTACGCAGGGCTGCGCTGTCCACAGAGGAGAACATTTTCCACCTAAGCAGAGAGAGCAGGTGTCAGCCTCTAGAAACTATAGACCAAGGTAAAAGGTTTGAGAAATAAACAGCTCTTAAGGCTCTCTCATGTCACAGGGATTGATGCTCTGCGGACGCTTTTTGCCACACTGACTTACTTTGTTGTGGTCAAGCAGGTGGGAACGGGTCAGTGTCTCTGGAGACAAATGGACCTTAGATGAGATTTGTCTGCTGCTTCAGTCAGGTAATGTCCAGCCCCACTGATTCTCTCTGCAAGGCACTTTCCTCTCTCATTCTGCACAGGTTAAAGGGCCCATATGGTGGAATGCATTGTTTTCCTCTACCTTTTGGAACTACGTTTTTACTGTAGTAAGTAAACACTGTTAAATAGTACATTCTGGGTACCATTCTGTATAGTGTGTTGCAAACCAGCACTGTTTAAATGTGTTGTCAGTCTGGTTTTAAAATAATGTCACAAAAGCCAACTAACTTGGATGTAGTGTATTCAGCATTTAGCCCAATCCATTTACACTAAAGGGTTTTAACCAGGTTGAAATGAGGCCCAGTACAGCACAGCCAAGCACAATAAAGGCATCTATTACTATTGTTTAGTGATTACTTGAAAGAGTTCCTCACACCACTACACCACCTTAACCCGCCTGGACTGTTGACACAAGGCAGGTTGTGTCCATGGATTCATGCAGTTGGTGCTAAATTCTCACCCTACTGTCTTCTGTTTGCCTAAGAAGAAATAAAGGATCATTGGACCAGGCTACGTTTTTGTAGTATTCAGCTGTTCCAGTTTTGGTAAGTCTGTGCCTACTGCAGCCTTAGCTTTCTGGTCTTGGCTGACAGAAGTGGAACCTGATATAGTCTTCTGTCTGTTGTAGCCAGTCTGCATCTCTGAGATGCTCTTCTGCTCATCATAATGATCGCCACAAAAGTCTTTCTGTCAGCTCGAACCAGCCTTTCCATTCTCTGTTGAACTCTCTCATCAATAAAGCGGTTCCATCTTCAGAACTGCCGCTCACTGGATGCTTGTCCTTTATTACTGTTGTGCTGAAAACGCAGGACATCAGCAGTTCTGTAAGTAGACAAACCAGCCCCAACAATCGTACCATGCTCAGCATCACCGACATCACATTTTTTCTCATTTTGATGGTTGATCCAGAACTACTGGTCTGTATCTGCAGGAATCAGTCACGCATTTGGCTAATTAAATAATTGCATGAATGTGTAGGTGTTCCTAATAAAGTACTTCAATATTATATAAATCATTTAAATTCTCATATGATCTGTCTGTCTGCCTGAGTACTTGTCTCTCTGTTTGTCAGTCTGTTTATTTATCCATCCATCAAACCCTCCATCTATCCTCATTTTAGTAATTTCCAGTTTACTTCACTAGCCACAGTCCATATGCATCCTCTATGTCACATCAAGCTCTATCTTATGTTTCTTGCCACTAACGCAATGTTGCTGGAGCTCAACACACTTGGAAAAGAACACTAACTGTTCATTCTGTTAGATCAGCAAACAGACACCAGCTCTAATGGATAAAGGGAAAAGGTAGGCCATCCTTCCCACCCAGAGAGCAAGGCCTGTTGTGTTCTCAGGGACTCCTGGCCACATACAGCTCTGGCATCACTGGGGATCAAAGCAGCGATCTCCTCATGGTAGGGCCAATATGTTAAATATGCTCCATTTGGGAACAAGCAGTTGAACTGGGTTAATTCATCTCAAATAAATACTGGTTCATTTCAAAGTATTTATCTGAGTCGAATGAACCCATTCAATTGGCTGTTAGTACACAAAGTAATTATTATAGGTTGAACAGACAAACCACTTTTACAGCGCAGTACCTGTGTATAACAATGTTGTTATACTGTGTATAACAATGTGTTCTTTTTTAGAGGATGCACTTATTTACACTACAAAAACCTGTAATTTCACCAAGGGTGCCCAGTTGTTTGCATTAGACTGCATTCTTGATAAGGGGAGCATTAGTATATCTCTTGACAGATAATTTGGAAAGTAGTGTGAGCAAAAAGTATCTTTTTTAGCAAGAGTACATTCAGAACATTTGTGTCTTTAAGCAATGACTTTCTCACATGCTGGATTCTTGCTTTCTCAACATTAGCGTTTTTTCCCTCCATCCTGCATCATTCTTTGTCCACAAATGTGTGAATATATGTATTTTCACAGTGTGATAAAGGCACCATGCTGTCAGAAAGTCTAAAACAAGTCGATTTGGTGCAGCTGCCTCAGCAAAAAAACGAGAGAATTATCAGAAGGAATGAATCAAGCCGAGCGTTCACAGTAGCCATGAATCTGTTGCCAAATTTATGCTCATAGCTTTCTTATGTGAAGATGGTGTTTTTTTTCTGTCTCTATTTTTGTTGCTAAAAATTTGTCCTCATTTTCTGAGCTCCTGTCATTTGAAACTTGGATGCCACCGAAGGGAAATACATCTTGTATAGAATGAAATGCCACACAAATGAAAACAGATTGGAGGGGCCAACCATGCACCACCTTGGGCCTCCATTACCAGCGCGGCCGGCTGAAAGAGGAAGACAGATGAGACCATTCATTTTCAGCGTCCCTGCATAACTGGAGCATGCAGCATGTACACGCGCCAACATGAGCTTCTTTATGGGCTTTTAGGGTTATAATGAGCGGATACAAAAAAAGAAAAGGTCGGCAGACAAAAATGAATTTCTTGTCAAAGCAACAAGCCACAAGAGGACGCTCATTACAGTAATGCTAGTATAACACAAAGCTTTTCTAACACTGACGAAAACATATAAAATAACAAAATGCATCATTTTTCAATAAGAGCAGGGGTTCTCCAACTTTGTTCTGCAGGCAGGGACCCCCTGTTGTGGGAAAAATCTGCTGACTCTTTTTTTTTATGAGTATAATCCAACTGTTCAGATTTTGGGCAAATATGTACCACTGTGTTTATTTAGTGGGAGCACGAGCTGTTCCCCACTGCCATGTGACATTTGGCTTTTAGCAATCTGCTGAGTCGCTGACAACATCGACTCACTTTTCATTTCTTCTGAAGATTGTTCTCCTCATTCCTGTGTTTCAAAACTAGTTTTGTGTTGTTGGTGTTCTTGTTTTGCTGGTGTAATCATATAAGCTTTTCTGCTAGACAACTTGAGACAGTTTTAGTCTGGTCTCAGTGTCTAACTAAAATTGAACATGAAGTGTTTTGAAATGAAGTTGATTTAGTTGATGTGCAGAGTGATGAGTGTAGTAATGCTGTGGCAGATCTCATATTATGTCTCTTTAGGCTCATGTCAGGGTTTATTTTGGTTCATAAAAACATTGTGAACCCTCTGCCTATTTGTCACAGACCTGGGGATCCCCAAAGCCGAGTTTGAGAGCCACAGATTTTGGAAAATGGAAACGTTTGTGGCTGAGGTTCAGAAATGTTAGATGATGTGAAGATGCTTTAAGCCTTTAAAAGGTTTAATACTTACGTGTTTTTTTTTTAAAGCTGGTTATTTAGGAAACCTCTTAAAGTGGCATATCTTTGCTGTTAGTTTGTTCACTCAGTGGCCATCATGGCCATGCCGCCGGGCTGTTATTTCAAGGCTTCTATCTCTATGAATGGAGAGAGGCCTTTGAAAAAAGACTCAAAACGGAAGGTTACATTACCATTTCTAAAGCCTATGTTAAATTACTGATAGAATTGGACAAAACAAACTCATGAATAGTTTGTAGCTTTTGGTTCAATAATGCACACAGACATGCTTTTTAAGCTTGTATCTTCATATTAATACAGCAAGCTGATTATTTTTGATGGTTCTTTTTGATGAACTTTCATTCATATGTCAACCAGTGGCCAGACTCCTTATTTAGAACGTCTCTGGTCATACTAAGCACAGTGCATCAAAAATTTTTCACCTAAATGTAATTCCTTTTGCCAGTTGGATCATGCTCCACCTTCACCTCGCGCGATGACCATGTTGAAACCTAAATGGACTCTTAACTATTAGCCACTGCCACTATTAATATTACCACTGTTAACCATCATTACTCTCATTACCCTTACGATCACTGCCACGACGATATTAAGTTATACTACACCATGATTATTATATTATAATTATGAATATGTTGCACACCTGAGCAGTACAACAGTGTAGGTGGTTTGATGAATTTGTCAATAATTTCTAAATAGTTTTGATCAGAGGAGGATGGGTCGGGTCCCACTTGTGAGTCTTGGTTCCTCCCAAGGTTTCTTCCTCCAGCTCTGAGGTAGTTTTTCCTTGCCACAGTCGCCGTTGGCTTGCTCACTGGGGGTCTTGGGTTTTTCTTTTTTTTATGTTGTTCATTTCTTGTCTTTTACTAATAGCTGATTGTGTAAATAGGCTTTGTGAAAACAACAGTTGTAAAAAGCGCTATACAAATACATTTGATTTGATTTGATAACAAAGTTGGTTTCTTCTATTGCATTGCACTAAATAATCTACTTTGCTGGATCAGCTCTTTTTCCTTTGTTCTTTAAAATAGACCATTTAAACTGGTTCTAAATAGTAATAATAAAAGTGCTTCAGTAGGGTTACATGAGTTATATTAGTCACATTACCTGTTTTGGTGTCCTGTAGAACCCTGCTATGATGGTTCACTGCAATGGATTTCTCCTGGCTTAAAATAAAAATCTTTTTTTTAAATTACAATACAGTATATCTTTCTTTGAGATTATGCAGTAGAGTTGGAATAGATGGATGAATGAATGTGCTGCTTGGCTAAATCTAAAATTAGACTGTAATACTTTTGGGCGGAGGCGCAGTGGGATCATCCTTGTGGGTTATGGAGGAATATTAATCTCAACATTAATTTCTCTCCGACATCAGCGGAGAAAATATGGCTTGTCACTTCGACCACAAAGACTCACTTAAAAAGACATGAAGCTGTGGTTTTAAAATGACGTGACAGCAGCGGCGGTAGCACAATGCTCGTCTGGGCTCATTTTGCTCTCCCCATTTCCAGGCGTTCGCGTCTGATTCATTGCACAAACACTTTGGAGAGGGAAAGAAGGCTGTCTGATTAGATTTTAATAGCGGCAAGAAATGGATGATTTTTTCTAATCGTTGTTGTGCAACAATGCGCTGCAGCCGCTTTTAATGCGCGGTTATCAACATATCAAAGGCTCGGCCTGGCTTTTTAGTTTTCTTCACATCATTTGTGATAAATACAAGCTTTTCCATAATGGCTCTGAGTACTTCCCCTGGATTACATCTCATCTAGAGTCTGCTTTAAATTCTGCAGCGATTCTTAAACAAAAGTAGGAGAAGAGGATATGCACATTGTGCTAACCCTTAAGGACAGCGAGCCATGCTAATTTGCTAATGGTTGGCCTTTTGATCCTTCTATCACAGTCATCAGGGACAGTACTTGCTTTCATTTTGATTATAATACTAATAAATCAATTGTAAACACCTCTGCTGGTTTAATATTTGATCACGACAAAGTCATCAGAGAATCTTTCTATGCCGTTAACCTGGACGTTAGCTCATAATTCTTTCTTTGTCCCTTAGCAGCTGTAAAGCCTTAATTTTATGGGCCGTAGCTTAAGCATGTGCGCTTAGCGGCCCCCGATCGATGGCTGCCATCAATAAAAGAAGAAGCCGGAGGACAGAGAGAAAGTACATGATTTATTTACAACACCAAGAATCCTCCATGCTTGGTTAGGTAAGAGCAGCCGAAAACGGGTCTTGAATTAGCAACCAAATGTATTCCGTCTTTTCCGTAGTCTTTGTGATGTTCTTATTGTGTCAATAAAGCGCCTGAAGTCTGTGGAAGTTTTGTGAGAGTGCTGCAGCGGAAGGCGAACGAGAGCCTGCTTGATTATGTATATCACAACCTAAATATGATAATGTTTGCACATAAGAACAAGGACAATGTTGTACAGCATGATGATATGGAACATAACTGAATTAGAGAGTGTGTGTGTGTGACCTGACTTCATATGAAAGCCAGAGACAAACAAGGCTAACCTACAGGACCAATAAAACTCTGTAAAGCTATTTTAAATAAAAGTTCTTTGTTTATTTTGTTTAAAATTGAAGAGCGCAACTATTTTTTCTTGGGTCTGTGGTTAAGATTATGGTTAGGTATAGGACTATTCATACATATTATTATTATTATTATTATTATTATTATAAGTATTTATAAGTATATAAAGTTAGTCGTTATGGGGACATTATACTGCTTCTCATGAGGAACTGGCCCAAAGGAACTGCAGCATAAAAAAGCAGTGTGTGTGTGTGTGTGTGTATGTGTGTATTTGATAAACACACACACACACACACACACACAAATAAACTACTGTGATCCCCAGTGGACAGACCTGCTGCTGTGTTTATTCTTTAGTGGAACTTCAATTAAAGGCTTATTAAGGGCTGTAAAGCAAACATGATTAAATTACGGATCTATAATTATGTTGCAGACTAAAAGTAACTATGTAGGGGGCAGGTGGTCTGGTCAATAATGTTCTTCCTGCGTTTCTACACAGGTTCAGTCTGGAATCATCCCAAATTGGGAGTCATTCTGTAGTTTGGACAGCTACAAAAAAAAAGGTTTGAATGTTGGAGGCCTGAACGCATCATTCACTCCCTAATCCATTCAGTTCATACATAAAAATAATATTGCAAAAATGTCTGTTTTGAAATCACTGTTACTCTCATGTCACAAGAACCAATTGATTTACATTACTTTTCAGCCCCTTATCATTTAGCCCCGCCCTATCAAAACACAGCTCCTTATTGTTACCGCCGTCTTGAAGGAACAATAACAAAAACATCCTGTTTAATTTTAAGGGGGGAAAATGGTTGTGTAGAAATGGGCTATTAGCGTTTTTGGTACGGAAAACTGCTCCGATGTTGTAAGTGAAAAATAGAAAATACAAGAAATTAAGAAACAATAAAGCCTTTTAAGGTTTGTGAGGACATGAGTGCTGCTGGAAGATTTTGCTCTCAGCTGGTAACTGTTTGTGTTTACTAGATAGAAGCTGAGAGAGACAGAGGTTATGTGTGTATGAAACTTTAATAAAAGAAAAATCTGGTGACAGAACTTCTCACACAATTGCTTCTAGAAATCTTTCAGAAGAGGTTGCAGACACAGACGTGCTACAGTCAAACTGCTGCATCAGTTCTAATACAAAAACCACATCGACAACCACTCTACACAAATACGCTGTGAGAGTGATGAGCGTGTTTGACGTCGTCAGGCTCCAGTGTGGCCGATGTAAATCTGTGGCTAATACATCAGTACACGGCTGCCCAAAGGTCACCTCCATAACTCAGTGGTCTGATCAGCTCATCACTCTCTCCAATTAGTGTCTCCCCAACTAATTTCCCCAGACCACTCAGACTGACCTGGGCCACTGCATTTCCGGAGTCATTGTTTATCAGTCTGGTTTGGTCCAAAGCCATAATGAGGCGGACGTAACAGGGTTAATTCGCTCTAATGTACAGCCTTGATTAATGTGCCTTTTAAGTAAGGCTCTACTATAGGGGGTACTCTCCCTGGCCATTATATTAGAACCCCCTCCACATTGATACAGTTAAAGAGTGTATCCCAGTGTATTTGCTGATGCACAGTATGTGTTAGCCAATCTATAGCATTTTCATAAGTGGTCCGTTTCTCACCACAGAGCTGTTTTGTCTGGATTCTTTTGGGTGGTGGACTCTCTCTCAAGCTAGCAGAGACAGTGAAGAGTATACACTGCAATGTGTAAACTTGTACCAGCATCACACACACTGTCAGTATCAGTGTCACTGCTCTGCTGAGAATGGTCCACCGCCTCAATAATTCCTGGTTGGCAGCAATAAGAAATTGACCAATGATGAGAAAACATACCATTCATATCCTAAGAGCACAAATCATAGGAAATATGTAGCCAAGCTTTTATAACATGCAAACAAAAGAAAATGATATAATGGGCTTCATTGAGCAACACAACTGTTCCACCACAACACTACAAATACACAAAGAAACAGGACAATTAATGAGGTAGATATGAATTACAGTAGACTCTGGACACAATAAACACAGCACTCAGTACTATATTATGACATCTACATGAACACAGTGTCAGGTCCTCATTATCGCGCCCTCCCCCCGGGGCAATCCCGGGTCGCCGCCCACAGGCCCATATAAGGGCCCTCGTTTCGCCTTGTTTGTGTTCATTTTGTGTTCATGTGTTGCACCTGGGACTGGGAGCATTTAAGGAGCCTCACTCCAGCCTGTAGTTGTCCTGAATTGAACCTCTATGTGTTTGTGGTATTATCCTGTAAGCTGGCATCTTGTCTTGGTCAAGCTGTCTTCAAGGCTGGTTCTTGAGACAGTTCTGTTACATCGCATCCAGTTCGTGCTCTCTGGCGACTCTAGCTCACAAGGCAGTTCCACAGCATACTCAGGTTGGGCTTGCCCTGTATCTCGTTCAGGTAGCCGGTTGTCCAGTTATCGCTGGATTCACGTAGAGCGTTGCTCTAGTTCTCAGTTCTAGTTTCCCCCCAGAATCGCCCAAGCTCGATTTGTGGCTGCTTTCTGTTCTCCCCTTTTGTAGTCCCAAGCTAGGCTTGCGGTTTCACCTTTATTCCCCAGTATCCCAAGCTAGGCTTGAAGATTCTGTTTCCCCCCTTCCCTTGTCTTTACTCCAGTACATCTCAGCTCATCCCCTGTCACTCCATGCTCCTCCCAGTCCCAGGTTTTGTTGTTTGATTTCCAGTTTTGTCCGTGAGATTGCTGCACCTTGTTTTCTTCGCACCTTGTTTTGTATTCCCTTTGTATTTGAATAAATCTTGCTTAGATCCATCTCTGCAAGTGTTCATCCTGTCTCTGTCTCGTTAGACACACCATGACGCACAGCAGTTACTGAAGTAGAAGAATACAGTACATAGCAAGAAAGTGAGCAAAGTAAAGTAAAAAGAGGTAACACTTTTTCATCAAATTGAGGTATGTGTGAGTGTGCAGGGGTTCAGTTCAGTACAGTGAGTGTGAGGAGTGTGATGGCCTGGGGGAAGAAGATGTGTGGCAGAGTGTGGCAGTGATGGCCCAAATGCTTCTTCCAGACAGAAGCAGTGAACAGAGACTGTGTGAAGGGTGAAAGGGGTTATCCTCAATCCTGGTGGCTTTGCAGGTGGAGTGTGTGGTGTAAATGTCATTAATAAAGGGAAGTGGGACCCCAATAATCTTCTCAGCTGTTCTCACTCATCTGCTGTAGGGTCTTACAGTCAGAGATGTTGCATTTCCCAAGCCAGACAGTGACGCAGGAGCTCAGGTTGCTCTTCATAATCCATGGATGAGGATTGGAGGTGGGCTTTTTTGCTGCTCTTGGCTATACAGCTGCTGTTGATGGACCAGGTGAGGCTCTTGGCAATGTGAACACCAAAGAATTTGATGCTCTTCATAGCAGTGCTTATGATGTTCACTTTCACACACTTGATGATGTGATTCGAACTGAATGTGAAACTATACTTTGAAGTCAAGCTGACCTCAAAATTGCCCTTAATGCCCTTGAGGCTAAGCAGCAAAATGGTCAAAGATTGTTCCATGAACATCATAATATTTCTGGTTTGTTTTGTTTTGTAAATAACAGTATATCATATATTTTATAACCAGAAATATTATTAAAAAAATTATAAAAAACATTAATTCATTATTAAATGAAATGAATGCTGAATTAGCGGGTGATAGTGGCCACTGTTTTAAATCACATTGTTTAACACTGTAGTTGTATTTTTCTTTTCTAAAATAGTTTATTTGGCACTCTTAAAGGCAAATAAAGGTTCCTGGCTTGGATATATGATTATAATATAATTTTTTTTTCAAATAATACAATTTGATGCAGTGTGTCCACATTGTTAAAGTTTCAAAACTCACCATTTACTTTCCAGTCTATACAGTCCATTATCAGAGAATGTCTACAGATCCCTCCCTTTCTTTGTATATTTTGTATTTTGTGTATATTTTGTGTGTATTTTGTATTTATTTAATATATTTTTTATTAAACTTAACTTTATTTTAATATGTTTAGTATGTATATAGTTTTGTCCTCCTGTAGAGTATCAACCTGAGCCTCACCACAAGCATTTCAATGCATAAATGTCCTGACATGTTGTGCAAATGACAAATAAACCTGAAACTTGAAACTTGAACTAGGCAGCAACATTTCCTAATTTAGTTTTCATTCTTCTTGTTATTTGTTTTCACATAAACACACAATTACACAAATACCTATTTATGTATTACATTAAGTTTTGCCTATTTACACTGAAGGTATGAATAGTGTTTCAGTCCAGACTGCTTATTAATACTACAGTACAATACAGGAGGGCCAGTCATCCTTTACTATATTGGTCTTAAATGCACAATAGCAAAAACAGCCTGTTTAAGTCTAGGGGACACAGAAAGAGGTGAAATGCTGATATAGACATGCCAAATGAAACCACACAAATGATATAAGTGGACCTTACAAACAGCCATGCTTCAGTACATGTAAAATAACAGTTGATTATGAATATTATATAAGAACGTGCGTTGAAAATATAATTTTTTTCAAGACTCATTTTCCCTAATTAAAATTAGATTTATTATTGACTTCTATTATTCATTTAATCCAGTTAACGCTCTAAAACTGACATGTCTTTCATTTTTTACTTTAGTTCCTGATAAACAATGACTCTTCTGCATTAGCTAAATAGATTATTTTATGTCTGGTTAGTGTGAGAACTAGGTCTATAAGAGATTTGCTGGACTGCTTGGTAAAAAAAATGACAACAACAAAACTGTCTTTTTGATTAAAATGCTACGATCTTGAACAAAAGCAATGTTTTTCTTCAATTCATCCACATTTTCCCTTCAGTCTATTTTTACAATGTACTCTCAGCACACATACACACACACACCAACCAGGTGGTCTCTTAACCCAGTGGTCCTTTAGCTTTCTTCCCTTGTTCTTCTACAGAACGCTGGTGATATTATCAGCCTGCAGAGTCTACCTCTCCTCTACACACGACCTCTCCTCCTCTCCCGGAGAGAAAGTAAAGTGAAGGAGAAAAGAATAATGACAAACCCGGCCTGCGTCCCCGCAGAGCAAATCAATACCAAATAACCAACAGGAGCAGGAAAAACAAGAACAAACGTTTGATTCTTCAAGGCCTTCCTGAACCCCATTACAGTCTCACTGACATGTCAGAATCAGAACCAGGATCAGAATAAAAACAGAATCAGAAACAGAATTAAAGTCAGAACCAGTATCAGAATTTCAGTCTCAATCAGGATGAATCAGAATTAGCATCGGAATTTGAATTAGAATCACATCAGAATCAGAATGAGAACCATGGTCCGAATTCACAATTACGATCAGAATCAGATTTTGGATCACAATCAATCAAACCAATAATAATCAATGGGCCTACATCAGTTTAGCCCCAGCCATACAACCTACATCAGTTTAGCCACATCCATTCAGACTACATCAGTATGGGTTCACCCATTCAGCCTTCATCAGTTTAGCCCCATCCATTGAGACTTCATCAGTTTAGCCCCATCCATTCAGACTACATCAGTTTAGCCCACCCATTCAGCCCACAGCAGTTTAGCTCCATCCATTCAGACTTCATCAGTTTAGCCCCATCCATTCAGACTACATAAGTATGGGTTCACCCATTCAGACTACATCAATTTATCCCCATCCATTTAGACTACATCAGTTTAGCCCACCCATTCAGCCCACAGCAGTTTAGCTCCATCCATTCAGACTTCATCAGTTTAGCCCCATCCATTCAGACTACATAAGTATGGGTTCACCCATTCAGACTACATCAGTTTAGCCTCATCCATTCAGCCCACATCAGTTTGGGTTCACCTATTCAACCTACATCAATCTAGCCTCACCCACTCAGGCTACTTCAGTTTAGCCCCACCCAATCATCCTGCAGCAGTTTAACTTCGCTCATTTACTCTAGATCAAGTTAGTTAACCCTATTCATTCAGCCTGTGTATAGACAGTGATGTTCAGACAGTCTGTATTAAATATTTAATATTGAAGGTGTTGGGAAAGCGACCAAATGTTGTTCTGTTCTTAACTGTCATAATGCCAATGCTTTACTGCAGCTTCCTAAACGGTTATATTCACATCCAAAAAGGGATTACAATAGGTTATTTTTCCCCCAACAGCCCTGAGGATTTCAGTCTGAACTCAATTTGTACATTTCAGTCAGGACTGCTTTTTGAATGAGGCACAATACAGGGCAGCAAATCTTAAAGGTTCAGTCACAAAGACAGCCTGTTTCATTATAAAGGATAAAGAGAGTTAAAATGCTTCTGTAAAAATGAATTATGATTGTTTTTGATTCATTATAACAAAGTAAAAAAATGCGAACTCATGATCAAGCAGCCACACATACATATAAACCATGTGCATAACAATGAACAGGTTGTGTTCATTTTGTTTTAACCCCTGGATTCAGCATCAGAACGCTTTGTGTGTTCACTTTTGACTCTTCTGTGAGAGGAAAACAGGGCACAGGATCAGCGTCTCTCCTCAGATTGTGGATGCGTTAGAGCACTTTCTATTTATCAGGCTTCATCTCGTAAGCACTGGTGTAGACTGTGCGTGTCCTGCTCGGTCGTAAACAAATCAATCCCCCGCTCGGCCTAGTCAGCGTGATGCTTACTGAAGTGAAGTGTGCTTTAGAAGAAGCGTCCACCGGGACTTCCTCCAGCTCCGGAGCTCATGAGCTCCTCCGGAGCGTCCCACATGTGCTGCGCCGCTCAATACAACCCATCTCATCTCCATTAAACACCAATTAGCGGGTTTGATTTCTTCTCTTTAAGTAAGCACAGGCCTTAGGGCAGCAGAGAAGATGCCTGAAGACAGAGACGATGCCAAATAAAAGCTTTTGCAAAGAACAATAATGCCCTGAGGGAGAGTCAGTAAAAGTACTGAGCCCAACACTCTGCTCAAGCTTGTCATTCTACTCGTAAACAAGTACAGTCAATGTTCGAAAGTATCCGGACACCTCTTCTCTAGGGTGAGGTCAGCTGCTTTAGGGTGAACTCTACCAAAAGAACAGCTTCTCTGGAGCAGCTAGACTATGCTCTTGTGGCTGTATGCAATCAAATCTTTACTGCCATTTTCTAATGTAAAGTCTTTCTAGAAGAACAGAGGCTGTTACTGCAGGAATATCGCTGTGCCAAATACTTGTATCAGAGTCACTGACGTTTGTCATGGTCAGTGATAAATGGGGTAGAGAGGGCTGTTAAACTGTGTAGCTATAACACCTAAAATACCGAGTGGTTTCTAATAGTTCCAAAGTGGTAGAGGTATCCAATAAAAGTGGCCAGTGAGTGTAAGTACAAGGTAGGTGTTTCTAATAACGTGGCCAGTGAGTGGATGTACAAGGTAGGTGTTTCTTATAAAGCGACCAGTGAACGAAAGTTCAAGGTAGAGGTTCTAAAAAAGCGGCCAGTAAGGAGGAGCACAGGGTACGTGTTTCTAATAAAGTGGCCAGTGAGCGAAGGTACAGGGTAGGTGTTTCTAAATAGGTAACAGTGTATACTATAAGTGAGTGAATAGTCTCACTGCCTCTAGATGATGTGAACTGTGTGAGGCAGCAAGAGGACAGCGCAGGTAGCACTTAGCAGTCAGTCCATGTACAATTTGTTTTTAAGAGGCTTTACAGCCTGGTGGAAGAATACCCAATTAATGCAGTACATGATTTGTTTTAGGATCAAACTATAAGTAGGCATATTTGGTACAACAACATGTAGTTGACTTTTATGACATATTTTTTTGTAATTATGCATTTGGGGCATCATTTATTTTTTTATTTTTTAGTATTGTAAGTGAAATTAAAAAAGGAACATTTTCTGACTACTGCACTAAGGCCAGTGCAGAATGTGCATAATACTGCTCCCATTTTTACTTGTGAATAAATGATGAAACGCAGTAATAACTGAATACATCTTTAATATGACTTTGTGCGTTTTATGTCATATTGCTGTCAAAACAAACCTATCGCTGAAACAGTAACTTCAGGGGAAAATGACATCATTATATCTTTAGTTGAGCCATGTAACTCCTCATCTGCATTTTTTTCATTGACTTCCTGAAGCTGCCCGCAAGCAGATTCAAAACTCTGACACTGGTCTACAAAGCCAAGAATGGACCAGCCTCTCCATACTTAATGGCAATGGTCAAAACTCAGCTTTACCCACCATCCCTAAAGATGTATGCAAGACAAGTCTAGATAGTGTGATAGTCTTTTCTCACTAGCTAGGGAGTGAACAGCAAAGCACATCTGCTAAATGCAATAAATATAAATGTAGACCTTCCCTTTTAGAGGACAATTCTAGAGATTGACTGATTTTAAACAACTAAATGAATATCTGATATCAAAAAGTGATTTGAGGACTCAATCTTCAAGATTGACTCAAACTTTGAGAAGACAAAGACAGCACTGGTTCATGTTCTGAATAAATTTTTTAGGATACAGAAAATCCTTCTATTTTGGTCTCATTGAATCTCTGTGGCGCTTTCAATACAGCTCATAACATTCTAGTCTACCATCTTGAAAACTGAACAGGCATCTCTGGCACAGTTTAAAATATGTAAGTCATGTTTTTAATAAGCAGTTTTTGGTTATATTGCATAATTGTTATTTATCACAAAATACCTTGATGTTTGATGTTTTACTTATCCATGCTGGCTCTATGTAACAGATTCTAACCAATTCTCCAAGCCATGTTGGTGATATGCAACTATAACACTGAAGTGGAAGTCTCAAAATGCACTGCAAGTAAATCAAGAAAAAAACAATTACTGGTATTAAAATATACCAATACAAAATAAAAAAATTCTAAACTTAAATACAAAACCTGGTTGTACATTTGATTCTGAGCAGTAATTTTATCCTACCAGAAAAGACACTAAAATCACATTGATGCTTTGAAAATACTGGTAAAGTTAGAAAATCTGTATCCCGGCGTGATGCAAAAAAAAAAAAACATATTCATGCACATTAAGTTAATTAGCATTTATAGTCTTGATAAAGAATACATTGGCTTAAAAATGTGAAACATGCTTACTGCTTAATAATGTAGTAATTAGCCGCCAGTTCATTGCAAACCAACTCTGAAGCATTTTGGGATACCCTACACTCTTTATAAACATACAACAGAATGATCTAATAAACAATGTGGTAGGATAGTTGCTCAGAATAGTTATTGTCTTGGTAATAAAGCTCTCTATTAACATTTCAAAGCATAAGGCTGCACTGAGTCTGCAGATGAATCAAGACTAAGATTGAATGTATGAGACTCACAGAACATAAATTAAGCCTGCACAGTCTAGGTAAGGTCAGTAACCACGATAAGCTTCTCCTTCACGGTAGCTACCCAAAACATGCCGAAATGGCACCTTGCTGAACCATTACATGCAATGAACATTTATCAAATAACTTCGCAGTTACAAAATATGAATTTAGTACACAGAAACTCCCCAGTAGCATCTACCTATTCTTGCCATGGGAGGGGGCCTCTCAATATTACTGGGAGCTCTATTCAACTTGTGTGGTTTGTGAATAAGAAATTCCAGAAGAACCAACTTTTTCCATTTAGTCTATTGTTAACAATTCACTTGTGTACTCCTGCATGTGTGGTATGATATTAATTTCCTCAACAAAAAAAGCATTTCAGAACTGTGGATGTGATTAAATATTAATGGCTTTTTTTCTTGTCTGGCGTCCAGTTCAGGTCAATGTAACGCGCAGCCCACAGTGGGCTTGGCCGCTCTGAATGATTAAAGTGTGGTGTAATCTTTAATGGCTTTTCTGGACGCTGTTTTCAGTGGCATGCCTGCTGTCCAGTTTCATCCATCTCCCACCGATTCATACGCTGTTTGTCATGTTGTGTTGTAGAGACCTCTACTGTGTGAGGGCTATTAGCATTATGACCTCTAGAGGTCATAAGATGATGATGCATTAGTAGGACGCACACATTTAGGATCGATGATGACCCAAAAGTCCAGCCAGAAGTCAGGAACAAGCTGGGGAAATAAGCAGTGCTCATTGATCCAAACATAAATACATTTAGTTTTTATAGCTACTGTATGAGGACAGTACAGAACGCTGGTAAAAACAACAAGACTAATAACACTCTAAATGTAGGTATTGTGATATAAACTGAGGTGTGTGTTACAGTCTCTCATTAGGGTTGAATATTAATAACACTCTAAATGTAGGTATTGTGATAAAAACTGATGTGTGCGTTACAGTCTCTCATTAGGGTTGAAATATTAATAACACTCTAAATGTAGGTATTGTGATATAAACTGAGGTGTGAGTTACAGTCTCTCATTCGGGTTGAATATTAATAACACTCTAAATGTAGGTATTGTGATAAAAACTGATGTGTGCGTTACAGTCTCTCATTAGGGTTGAATATTAATAACACTCTAAATGTAGGTATTGTGATATAAACTGAGGTGTGTTACAGTCTCTTATTAGGGTTGAACATTAATAACACTCTAAATGTAGGTATTGTGATATAAACTGAGGTGTGAGTTACAGTCTCTCATTCGGGTTGAATATTAATAACACTCTAAATGTAGGTATTGTGATAAAAACTGATGTGTGCGTTACAGTCTCTCATTAGGGTTGAATATTAATAACACTCTAAATGTAGGTATTGTGATATAAACTGAGGTGTGTTACAGTCTCTCATTAGGGTTGAACATTAATAACACTCTAAATGTAGGTATTGTGATATAAACTGAGGTGTGAGTTACAGTCTCTCATTAGGGTTGAATATTAATAACTCTAAATGTAGGTATTGTGATATAAACTGAGGTGTGAGTTACAGTCTCTCATTAGGATTGAATATTAATAACACTCTAAATGTAGGTATTGTGATATAAACTGAGGTGTGAGTTACAGTCTCTCATTAGGGTTGAATATTAATAACACTCTAAATGTAGGTATTGTGATATAAACTGAGGTGTGTGTTACAGTCTGTCATTAGGGTTGAATATTAATAACACTCTAAATGTAGGTATTGTGATATAAACTGAGGTGTGTGTTACAGTCTCTCATTAGGGTTGAATGTTAATAACACTCTAAATGTAGGTATTGTGATATAAACTGAGGTGTGTGTTACAGTCTCACATTAGGGTTGAATATTAATAACACTCTAAATGTAGGTATTGTGATATAAACTGAGGTGTATGTTACAGTCTCTCATTAGGGTTGAATATTAATAACACTCTAAATGTAGGCATTGTGATATAAACTGAGGTGTGAGTTACAGTCTCTCATTAGGGTTGAATATTAATAACACTCTAAATGTAGGTATTGTGATATAAACTGAGGTGTGATACAGTCTCTCATTAGGGTTGAATATTAATAACACTCTAAATGTAGGTATTGTGATATAAACTGAGGTGTGAGCTCCAGTCTCTCATTAGGGTTGAATATTAATAACACTCTAAATGTAGGTATTGTGATATAAACTGAGGTGTGACACAGTCTTTCATTAGGGTTGAATAGTAATATCACTCTAAATGTAGGTATTGTGATATAAACTGAGGTGTGAGCTATAGCAGCTACACATTTGTGGGTGGAGCATGGATGGGTCCGTTGTAGTTCTTAAAACACTGTTAGGATAGATCATGCCTGTGTGTAACTGAGCTACACATAGCTACAATGTGCTGAAACATGCAGTTGGGGGACTTGTTAACAAGCGTTTGTGGGTGGAGCATGGACAGGTCAGTTGCAGCACACTTTAAAAGTTGAACAGATGTGCTGCTCCAAAAAGTAGCCTCCACTGCAATTCCCTGATGAATTCCCTCCAACTTTTGTGTTGTGTTTCTCTTTGTTATTACAGGCTCCTGCGGCTGATTTATCCAGTCTGCTTGCACTCGAACAAATGGCAACTTCAATACAGTCTGGCCCTCAGGATTTTTCAAATATGCTTATCAGCGTCGCGAATATTTCATTAAAGTCCTTGAGTCCTGCAACAAATCCATGTTTTGCTGAGGCGGACGCTTGCACCTGCTGCTCTCTCGCTTTGTTCTGCCTCTATTTTCTCTCTGTGTCTTTCTCTCCCTGCACTGTAAGTAATACAGCACACTCCTTAAAGTGATAGTTTGGAGAGAAACCACATTTACACTCTTATTTTAACCCCAAGTATAGTCAACCAGCCAAGACTATAGGTTACAGGCTATCTATAAACATGAGGCAAAATTCTTCTACTGTTTTACCTACAGTATGCTTTGTTATTTAGACCATGTTTATAGAAAACAGAAATGAGTCATAGGCTGGAAAATGTCTGGAGTTCCCCCCTTCAGACATGCACCATACAGCCTGAGATTTTCCATCTCAGATACGTTCTCACTACATGAAATGTTCTGCGTGGTTTGGGCAAGGGACGACACCTGTGTAGTGTGTGCAGTAGGCATGCCACGAACATTACACTGCAGGAATAGCATAAATCTTTGGTTTCATGGTCTTTATTCACACTTTACCCAGACTTTGTATTAGGGGGCCTCTGGACAAAGTCTGGGTAATGTTTAGCTCAACGAATCGTGACATTTGTGTTCATTTGCACTCCTCCAGGTAATGTCTGGAAATATTCTGGGTTATGTGCACATCAGAAACCACATAAGTTAATACTGCACTGATTCTGTCTTAATATATAACTAATAGTTTAATAAGAACTAGCAATGATATCAATAACTAGTACTAGGTCTGACATGAACATGACACTGGTTATGCAGCATGTACCCAGTAGCCCAACTGGGAACCAGAAAGTTTTGTCCTCGTATTCCTTGTTGGCCCCACATTTGGATGCCCACCAGGGTCAGTGATGGGCCAGGAGAGGTTAAACATGGGCCCCAACTGGGTGATTTACTGCATACAGGGCCTAGATGGGACCCATGTGAGATTAAGTAAAACCACATACACAGTACAAACACACTCAAAGCCCATGACCACCTAGCCCACATTACACCCATGTGAGCCCCACACAAGCATGTTGGCTGGGACAGTTCTTGCAAGTGTGGTGATGCCTGCTTCACCAGAGTCACATAGTGTAGTTTCCGAGCCCAGGGTAGTAAACACTACTTTCTATATCACAGTCAGTGGAGCACCAGCATGATTTTGAAGCTGTTATTGTAAAGTAAAAATTTGCTGGTGTTTTTGTCTGCTTTAGAAGACCAGCATGCCAGGCCATGACTAAAAGTGCAAGACTGCCAGCCTAAAGTTTTCTTAACACTTTTCCACCAGAAACCGAAGCCAGCGCAAAATGTATGTCCGACTGTAATTTCTTTATGGAGTCCCACTAAATACACAGTCCAGCTATATACATTAAAACCACTGACAGCTGAAATGAGTGGCATTCGTAATGCCATTATAATGGCAGTGGGTTCTTGAAGTTGATGTGTTGGAAGCAGGAAGGATTTAAGCCACTTGACAAGGATCAAACTGTGATGGCTAGGCGACTAGGTCAAAGTATCTTCATCTCTTGTGGGGTGTTCACTGTATGCGGTGGTTAGTACCTAAAAAAAGTGCTCCAAGGAAGGAAAACTGTAAGCTGATGAAAAGTTAATGGGCGCACAAGGTTCATTATCATGATTCATGGAGGCCCCACCTCTCAGCTTACAGGACTTAAAGGATCTGCTGCTAACATCTTGACCTTTAGAGGTCTTCTGGAGACCATGTTTTAATGATTCAGACATTTTGCCAGCATGATGGGTAACTTACACATTATTAAGTAGGTGGAATTAATGTTATAGCTGATCCGTGTATATATTACTCACAATTATTTCTTACACTCTCACTGTATGTGCCTATCCTTATAAAGATGGTTATTTATGAGGTGATTCATTCTAATATTCTACTGTATGCAGTCATATATAACAAATGAAATGCTATACAAATATACAATAGTATCATGCATTTTCAAACTTTCCCACTTCGGTGGGCAAACTGCAAATCAAAAAGTTTGCCAGGCTGAAAACAGTGTAGTTTTGCTGGTTGCTTTAGAGCTATAGAGATGATTGTATATTTCACTTTGGCCAAAATATCCCTTTAACAATCTGATATATCTTGAGTCTTACAAGAAAGCTTCCATTATCTGTTCCTCAGAGCTCAGTGTAAAGCTAAAGAAGCAAAGTCGAACAGCTGCGTTTGGGGTGGGGGAGGAGACTGTACACAGTTCATATTTCACTACCTCAACCATCACTTTAATTAAATCTGCTTGTAATTGCAGGCTCACAAAGGCATACTGTTTCGGCAAGGAGGCGGGAGTGAGCCCGCCCATGGCGCCACCCTACACCACCCTGATGCCGTTCACCTGTGGCGTTCAGTCTAACGAGCCCAGGTGAACGACATAAAAGGGCCTGCTCAGGCCTACACGGAAAAGCAAGGACTGAGCTGCCAGAGACTAGGAGTGATATAAGTGCGTGTGTGTAGAGACTATTAGAGCCCCACTTGGGCTATTATGTTCCTTTGAGTTTTCGTTCAGATGTGGTGGAGGGTGAAGTAAAACAAAGGTTTGTTAGTCACTTGAGCCCTGTGTTTGTGTTGTCTCTGAGCCTTACTGCTTACCACGTCACAGTGATCACGCCACTTTTCCTGTAAGCTCGCCACAATACGCTGAGTTTAAGTCTTACCTGGCTAAATCTGAACATCAGTGTATGGCAATACCTCAGCATAATTAAATATCCCTCATGAATGATGGCAGGAGGCTGAGAGAAAGGTGATAACCTGCCAGAAACAAAAGCTCATCGATTAGTTCAGCACAAGATTATTTGGTGGAAAAGCACCATATGGCTCCTGCTGCCGTATTTCTTAAGTAATTTGTCTTTCTGAATCATTAATGCTTTTCACTTCTCAAGCTAACTGCACCACATTTGCTGTAAGTGAGGAAACTGCAGTCTTCAATGGCTTGTAATAAGATAATGTGCAGGTTTTCTGTCAGATCCCGCCACAATGGGGTGTGGTTGTTGTCACGTTAATGTCCCCAGATGTTCACACCGATCTGAGAAAAGAGACAGTAATGGTTGGAGACACTCCATCTTCATGTGTCTGTTGGTGTACATGACTGTTGAAAGCACTATGTTACTTGCAGAATAGAGCTGTAGATGATTCTAAACCGACTGTATGACCCAGAATAATCAATATCCATAATGAAGCTCTAATAACATCAATATCAAGTATAAAGTTCTAAGACTTATTTAATCTCAGAATGCCTTCAAAATTTAAAAAAACAGTAATAAAACATTGAGAATGTTAATAACAATAAATAATTACAATATACATCCAATTAAGTAGCTCTATATAAAAATCATACTTCAAATCACTCGTTTTAAAATGAAACATACAGTATAACAAGTGATATCTGATGGATTTTAGAATGGTGGTGTAATGTCACTAAAGTAGGAGGCATCTTAGGTAACAGCTCTATTTTTCACCACACCAGTTTGAAAAGTGCATGAAGTGTTTACAGGGAGGTGGCTATTGTGTGCGGCTGAACCCAGTGAGTGCCGGTGTGTGTCCGCAGCAAAGAATTTCTCAAATTCAATAAGTCCAGGCTTTATCAAGCGTCTGAGAGAAGTCTTTTCAAACAGCCGCCTGCAGTAATGAGGTGTTTTAGGAAGACTCCAGCATGTCCCACTTTTTCTCCCTGCTTGCCCCCCTAATGACTTACACTCACTCACACACACACACACAGAGCCAGGGAGAGAACACAGAAATAACTAAAAACAAGGCTGTTGAACAGTAAAGCACTTTAGCTACCTACAACTATAAATCTAAAAGGAAAGGAAATCTGCTGGCCAATGAACAGACTGTCTAATGTCTAAAGCTCTAATAACATCAGAGGTTTGTCACTAAGTCACTATATCACTGTGAATGTTCTGCATTGTGAGTAAACCTTGAACTTCATGTTAGTCCAGCAGATCTTGCTGTAGCGCATTAAGGAGAATATACATTAAAAAAAAATCCATAGAATTCATAAACAAAGTCTACAGCTTTGTTCCACATGTTATGCTACAATTGACATTTTGAGTTAAAAAGATTTGACATTTATTGCTGAACCTTTCTATTTCCAACAAATAAATGTAATATAATGAAGAAAAAAGCAACACAATCTTTTTAGTTTAAAGTTGAATTTTGTTGCAGAAATATATGATTTAACATCCCATTTTTTAATTTAATTTAATTCTCAAATTAGGATTTTCTGTTTAGTAAAAAATGTATAGGCTCATGAGTCCAAAATAGAGAACTTAATATAAATGAACTCTGAGACTATTCATGTATTCTCTATCATAACTACCAAGAATTTGCCACTATGTTTGCATGACATATGCTGTTGGAAGTTTTACATTTTACGTTAGGCTTTACATCATGCAATGTTATGAATGTTAACACTAGCTTTGTATTTTGTGTTTATGTCACCTGGTAACATTCAGAATGTAGTTTTCATAACATCCATAATGAAATTCTAATAAAATTAGAATTCACAACAAAGTTGTATAATTCCAATGTGAAGTTCCAATAACATTAAAATTCAATATGAAGCTTTAAAAAACAATAAAATTAGTTTCTAATCAGTTTCTAATCAAATTAATATTTGAAATGATGCCAAAATGAACTTCTAATAAAACTAATATCCAGAAAAAACAATTAAGTTCTAATTGTGTGCAATTAGAATAGATTCTTGTGTTAGTGGTCTGAACACACTGGGTTCAATAAGATACTGAACACACTGTGTGTGTGTTATATTGTAATGAATTGTATTGTTACTAACATGCGGAGAAATCAGATAAAATCAGATAAATTAACATATTAACAACTGTAGACACTCCTCATTTTTTGCTGTATCAAATTGAGACACCGCTGTAACATATTAACCTGAAGCATCAATTCTGTTTTATAAGACAGGAAATATACCAAAGCTTAATATCCTTTTACTCAAAACCACAGCGAATCACAGTCAGAAATAAATGCAGTGCAAAGAAAGAAAAAAAAGCAGCTGAAGAAGAGATGTTATCCTGAAGCAGAGAGATGGAGTTCTGTTGTTATTACTCTATTAAAACAGCAGCAGTTGGTCCAACTGTAAGATAATTTGATGAATGTTTTCAGCGTTCTCTAAACACACCAGAAACACTTGTGTAAGATAATCATCGTTTCTTCCGATTTGCAGACTTTACAGGTTCTCGTCCACTTACAGTATTATATCTACATTACAAATAATAACCATCGGTGTAAGTAAGTGCAGTGGAAGAGAAAGCGCTTGTCCTTCGGCACTTTTCATTAATCTTCTTTTCGCCGTGGACAAAAACATTGCACACCAGCAAGTGTAAGGTGTGATTTCATTCCAGCCCTCATTCTAAAGCTCCTTTAGTCACTAAACAGCTTTCAGAAACCATTCCCATCTTTGACCTTTCAGTGCTCGTTGCTGTGAGTAGCTCGAGGCCTCGACTTCTTCATAATTGACTTTAAATCTAATCCATCTCATCCCACTGCGAGGAAACTTCACAATATATTCCCAAGGCATCTTAATAAGATTAACAAAATACCTTAATTAGATTACTACATGCTCCATCTATCTCATTTAAAATGCCTTCATCACAAGAGAGAATGCTTAGCATACAATATTGGTCTTAAAAAGCATAAAAGTGTCCTTGAACCCCTCTGACTTTCTTCCTATCATTCTGTAACACACTGTAAATAATAGCAGATTTTATGTTTTTTCAAATCTGCATATGTACATATTCACATATTTCTACTTTAGCTCCTTTCATAAAGAGTCTTTTAACAATTTAGTCTTGTCTGGTATGTCTAGTATTTTAGTGTCCTATTTTAATCAGTTTTATCTGGTTTTATCTAGCTTATTCTCTTGAATACTTGTCAGCAATGTGTGTGCATGTATCTAGTCTCTTTATTATGTGTCATGTCTTACTTGTGTGCACGTACTAAGACTAAGCCTCGCCATATTTGTAACATACTTGGTCAGATAAAGTGATTCCGACTGAGTTTCATGGGATTAGTGAAGATATGGATTTGCATATTAGAAAAAAAAACAGAAAACAGAAACTGCAAAGCAGAACCAGAACGTGACTACCAAAATGGCGAACACAACAAACCTGGGACTGGGAGGAGCTGGGAGCTGAGCTAGAGATAAAGGGATACAATGGGGGAAAAGCAAGGAGGGACCTAGAAAAAAAACCCCAGGCCGAGCCTGGGCATCAGGGAATTAAAGCAAACTGCAGACCTAACCTGTCTGTGCAGTGTGCTGCCGTAAACGTGGGTCGCCTCGGAACCTGAACAGGAGAGTTGACTGGAGATCTACTCCAGAACGTGAGTCGTGAACTAGAGCCGACCTGAACACGCCGGTAACACGTGAGGAACCTCAGGGCGTCCTAGAGATTACAAACAAGTCAATTCACGGTAGAGAACAGAGAGGTTAAAGCTCCTTAAGTACTCCCAGTCCCAGGTGAAACACATGAACAATGAATCAACACAAATGAAAGTGAATCAAACACACGTGAACACAAAATGAACATGAATCAACTCAAACAAACAGGAAGTCCTTATGTGGACCTGTGGGTGGCGGCTCTGGATCGCCCCGGGGGAGGACGCGATGACGAGGGCCTGACATTGCCATGCAAAATCCACATCATAGTCTGAAATCAGAACTGTGGAAATAGGTATGAGAAGTTGTGTTTACACCAATGGATATTGGCACAGGAGAGCCATTCTACTCTGCCTCCGGCCTCCTGCCTACGATCGCTGCACCCTCATGCAAAAATGTACTGTATAACCGGACTTCTCATGTATAAATGCATAACTATACCACAGTTAGTTCTGACCTCGCAATGTGATCAGCTCTGAGGCGTTCCACAAGCGCTAATATAATAGAAACTATTAAAAGTACCAGCCAAATTTAAAAGCATAGCTAGGAGCCTGTCGACAAGACCTAGGAACACTGTGAGCTAACTGCAAGCAATGTAAGCAACACTCTCTCCCATAACAAATCATAGCATTCTCACACCTGCCCTGAGCAGGCAGCAGAGCGCCACTGCAAATAGGTACTCAGTTTATGCTTCTGAAGCATCTCGTCATGCTGAAGTTCCATTAAAACAAAAACACAACCTTGTTTTGACCTCCGCCTTTACCCCATCAGTGCAGTGAACACATACATAGTGAGGACAGTAAGCACACCTGCCTGGAGCGGTGGGCAGCCATTGCTGCCACCGGCAACCAGGGAGTAGAGAGTGTTCAGGGCCTTGCTCAAGGGCCAACAGTGTCAGCTTAATGAACCCAGGTATCAAATCTATATCCCTGTGATCAAGAACCCAGTGCTGTACCACTTCTGTAGCTTCATGTAATGGAAATGATCTGATTAAAGATTAAAAAAAAGCATCCAGGGAGAATATATAAATAAAATCAACTGACATTATTTTGGTTATTTGTTGGGTCTATTGCAGTAGTTTTGGTGTCTTTGGTGTAAGTGCTGTTAGAATCAAGACACTAGATATGGTTGTTGTCAATGACACTAAAGTTATACTCATACACAGGCTAAATAGGAACGATGCAAAGGATCTGCCCATGCTTGTATGACAAAATGCATGTTTTTGATAAAAATACAATTTTCATCAGTACTTTGCTATGAAGATTCAGAATATGTGTCTGCCCTCTCTCTTCTAAATAAATTGTGAAAAAGAGAAAATCTGAAAGCACATTGGTATAAGATGGCTCAATAGGAGTGAGACAGACATGCAGTAATTTAGGTGAGGAATACTTATATCAAGCTGTCCAGTGAAAGTTTTAATGTTAAATGTATTTAACTGCAGACAGAGGGAGTGAAATGGATGCAAAGTGTACCACCAGCAATTTAGGTCACCATGTCCACAAGGGGAAAATGAACTGAATTCAAGGTCGTATTGGTGCCCAAAATGAACTGCCACACACATATTATTGTGACATTTGTACTGTTCGAAGGGCTTTAAAGTGAACTTGCTCATGAATTCTTGACAGTTTTGTGTTATTCTCTCTTTCAAATAAAGGTTCTTCTTTAGATCCACTGTATTAGGCAGCATTTGAAGACCTTCAATAATTTAATTTGACCAGACTCGTTATGATAAGGCTGTCTTCGCATAAAGCTATGCAATGTAGAGATTAGTCTATCCATCTTATTTTGAGTGAACGATTACCAATGAACGATTGTAAGGTAGATAGTAGTGCAAATGATTGGGCAAGGCTTTGTGGTTTCTCAGCAATTACCATGTTATCATTGGCTGCCTAGAGCAGATAAGAAGTTATTGCTGTAATCACTGTAAGTGGGTTTGAACCTGGCGCTATTTAAGCTTCTGCACTATATTTTCATATTCACGTCCAAAGAAGAAGCTTTTAACCTTGGGCTAATGACTGAATCTGATCTGGACGGTAGGAAAGCCTTTACTGAGCAGTCTAAAAGAGCTTCTTGAGCTACTTGAAGGATTCATTTGTCAAAATCACAAAGCTGACTCTGAATACCTCCTTCCAAACCTGCATCCAATGCTGACACAGCTTGTATAATCTACTAGATAGAACAGGACTCTTTGGAGCAGCCTCAGGTCACTATGCCCAGTGCCAAGTGTGGGCTTGAGTGGTTTAATGCTCCCCAGCACTGGACCATGGAGCTGCTTCCAACTATTTTGGGATGAGTTGGTTTGACAGAACTAATCGTCTAACATAGGTACCTGACCTCACTGATGCTCTCTTTGGGAGTGAATGCAATCAAATCCTCCTCACAGCAATGTTACATCTTGTGGAACATCTTGTGTAAAGCTGTCCCAAGAGAGTAGAGGCTGTTACTGCAGCAAAGGGCCGCTAACTACCAAATAATACCCTTAAACGTGCAGTACAGAATTGTGAGCTGGAGAATACAGGTTTGGATAAAACAGAAATCTTGATCAAGAGTTCATTAGTCCAGGGTTGGTAAGACCAGTTTTTTATATATTTATATATATTTTATACACTCCTGCTATCTTGAAAATTTGGTAATGTGAGACACTGCCAGTGTATTACATGCTGTAAACTGTCGTTATCCTCTAAAAATGTTGCTAGTTTATCAGGCCTAACATGTTCCATGTCTAATATGTTATGTACATGTCTGTGTTAACCCTTAAACATGTACTCCTCTCAGTATATCTACTGGGCACTGTATTAAAGTGTTGTAAAGCAGTAGATCAGAGATCACTGCCAGACATTAGCCCTATGGTTTTTTAGGATCTAATGCTGAAAGTTAGTATAAGGAGGTGTTTTAGTACACAGAAAATCTACCAGATGCTTGACCGTTAACCAAAACATTGTCGTAAAAGACTTACAAACAGGCATATTTTCTACAAATCCAATTATGCTAAAGAGCAAATGAAGAAGAGACATTTAAAAGAAGCCAATTAGAACTGTGCATGATGCTAAAATAAAACGATATAGTTCTAGTAAGAAGTAACGTTTTTAAATATAGTAATTTACAATATAATATCACTTTATATGAACATATTTAAGATATTCATACAAAATAGTATACAGTACAAATGTTATGCATATTGATTAGTCAATTATCAGTACATTCCTAGTGTGACATGACTGTACGATTAATATCTGTAATAAAACACTAACCATATGGTGGGCCTGGGTGGTTTGTGCAGAGTGCCCCCTCTCCCGACAGTTGAAATTATAACTACACCACTGGACTAGTATTACTTCTTTGAACCTTTTCTTTTTAACCTTTATGCTTCTTTACTGAAAGCAATGCAGCCTCCTCAGTAAAAACTCATGCTTTATTTTAGGCTGTGATGAAAGGGCTGTGTTTTACACATTAACACCCATGTCTTTCCATGCTAGCAGTCACCAACGTTTGAACATTTGGCCTGTTTCACTCCAGTGACAAACAACTAATTAGCCTTCTTCTCATTAAGATGTCCTATCTCCACCCATGGCCTTACTCCACTGGTTCTCCATGGACACGCCACTGTTTTCCCCTCTACTCAACATCATTAGAGGTAGTAAATGCATATAGAGGAGGCTTCTCAGTAGGTATTATTCAGAAGTAAAGCCTCTGCAGACTTTATTTTCTAACCTTGATGAAACATGAAGGGAATTTGAGGGTCCTGAGCTTGCATTATTTTTTTCTTGCAAATGTATACCAGTGGAAGTGAAACAGTGGAGGTAGAGAATGAACCGGCAAACAAATGGCAAGACCAGAATGCAGTAGTAGCTCTAAGCTCTAAATCATAGTATTACTGATGGATCACCACAGCTCTGATATGATGCATTGTCTACGGGTACTAAAAAAGCTAGTGCACCAGAGCTCCGTACTAGGCCCCCTTCCGTTCAACACATGTGACATGCAAGCAGTAGTATTTTTGATATATATGTGTTTAAAATAAACACCACCATTCAAACCTTTGGACATATGAATACCGTGTTCTAGACACTACATATTTTATATATTATTTGCATGGTAAATTATATACTGTAATTCTCACAGTGTACTAGAACATTAACATCATTAGCATTTCTTTCTATTAGCTAGCTAATAGAAAGGATTACTTGATTTAATTAGTATGAACTAAACAAGTATCCACACTCAGGTATGTGTAGTATGTAAACTTCAGGATACTGTTCCCTGTGGCTATGGACTGACATATAGTGAAAAATCCATAGAAAAAAAGAATGTTAAAGGTCAGTGCTCATTTTAGTTAATTAGCTAGTTAGTGCTGTCTTAAGCATTATGGGAGATAATTTACATTTAATACATGCTTACTGAGGTTTCATAAGGATTAACCAGCACTAGCACAAACTAGCAATTAATAAACATTAACTAGCATTTCCAATCATTGACCAGAACTTAATATTTACATTATTCACTAGCATTATTTAGCAATAGCTCGCTAATTAAGAAGCTAAATGTCCCGATTTTCTATACACTCAAGCCTATATCTCAGCCCACAACCACAGGCATTTTGAGATTTACGAGCTACAGCTACCTGAATGTGGGCACATATTTGATAGGTGGATTCCTTCAGGGACACCTGTGTAAGTTTGGAATCATATAAAAGCTGTGCGGGCAGAGAAAGTTAACACTTTGTGCAGTTTCGCTGCATTTTACTCCCCTCAGTAAGCAGAGCCAATTAAATGTGGAGAGTGAACAGCTTCTACTGACTCACGTCGGCACACTATCCTGTGGGCTTATGTAGGCGCAGACAGGATTAAAAATGCCTGCTAGTTCAACACAGTGGATAAAACTTGGTGGAGAGTCCGAAGGCACTTACAGGCTGAACTCTGGCAGAGGTGTGTGTCAGAGCGAAGGCTGCTGTTTCATGCATTAGCATTTCTAGAAATAAATAGGTGGAATAAATCTGGACTAAGGTAAGGTTCTTATTACGGATGCAGTACGAATGTTAGGGATCAGTGTTAGGAACACGTTAACGGGGTTGTCAGCTTATTTCGCTAATCCGTTTTTTTTTTTGCTATTAGCTTTAAGGCCCTTCGTGACTTCAGAATTTGCTTTGTTGACGTGACAAATTTACATTCGTATTGTCAAAGCACTGCAGCAGGCAAAATAAAGAGATTCTTGCCATTTTGTCTTGTGAGTTGAGCAAAACAAGTGTGAAAGAAGTGAATGTCCGTTTTTTTATTTTACCAGTTTTTCCAGAGTTAGAATTACATGGTGTGTTCAATGGTGCACACATATTCAGCATCAAATCCTAGCTTCCAGTTGTTTATTTTTTCTTGTGATCATCAGTAAGCAGGACAGGGATGGACAAATGACATCACTCTGCATATAAATGATTTATTGTTGGTTATTAACTGATAAAACCTGTCTATTCACTTCAGGTGAATGTATATTCATGACATATTGTGTGCTTAATGACACAGAATTAAATAGTCATTAGCCTTTTGAAGTTGTATTGTCATTGTCACAGCTCATATGTAATGAAAAAGGTGGACACTGTAAAAAGTTGATGTGTTGAGCTTGTAGGTGCTACTTATCTCATGTAAAAAGTTGGCACTAAGAAAATACAGCAAGCAAGGGCAGACACACACCACAGGTTACATTTAATCTGTGGTTTAAGCTTTAATCTTGAGCTAACTAAAACCGAGCCAGGCTGATATGTCCTGCTAACTAAGCTAGCTTGCAACAGCTCCAAACACTTCAGAACTGGTTAAATGTTGGCTGTTACTTGAGCCTTTATTGTTCACGCTTACGTCCGTAGCACAGCAGTTAGTCAGAATCAAACCTGTGGTTTTCCTTCCAATGTAGAAGAGCCAATTACCCAACCCACTCATTAGGTACCCCCCCCCCCCCCCCGATCACTTGCAATGCTCCCAACACTACGAAGGTGACACCTAGCACATGCTTTTTTCCCATACATGTGAAGTCAGCCACTGCTTTTAGAACTGCAACAGATGCAGCATCACTAGGAAAACTCTCCAGCTCTGATACAGCAACTGGCAAGTGCCTGTGCCGACCTGAATCACACTAAGAGTGATGCGGAACAAGTTGTGCTCGCTCAGGCTCTAGCTGCTGATGGCAAAATAGCATGACCTGGAATTCTAACTGGCGGAGTCTGCTGAGCCACTCAGAGCAACATCCTAATGGTATTTAAACAAGTCCATTTTTTTAAACCAATTACCTTTTTTTTTTTTTTTTACCAATTTTTGCTATCGCATAGTTAATCATTGAGTGTTCTCTATCTTATCACTTACAAATGCATTCCATATAAATATTAGGCCTCACCTAATGTTATTTGACCTCTCTTCCTCTTCAAATGTGCAAGCTGGGTCAACCAGTTTGTTGCAATGTGTGTGTCTCACTCTAAAGGGAGTATCTCTGTCTTCTAGCTAAGGAGATAACACCACTGCAAGACTTGTTTTATGGCCTTGAAGTGTTTCTTTCTCACACACTTGCTGTACCAGGTACAGAGCAAGGCCAACTCCAAATGCGTATTTATGAAGTAAATTTAAATTTCTTTGCTTCAACCAGTTAAAGTCTTTGGACAGTATTTAACCATCCTGTTCTCAGTGGAGATCTTTGGGCATTAACCAGAGCCTTTCCCCAACTGTACTTGAGTAAACATATGGCTTTAGAGATTTAACTTGTGTCTCTTTTATTTATTTCATCTTTGTGCTTACATAAGTTTATCCTGCCGAGATACAGAGTTTTAAACAGTATTTGTGCCGTGTGCCGAAGACCAGACTTTGATAGTGAAGATCCTTTTTTAAGGTAATAAAATTTGGGAGGGCCTGATAAACCCATACCTGATCACCATCATCTTGACTAAAACACCTGAGTTCAGAACACCCTCGTTTTTAGTAGTCCAGTGGTAGTGTTGCATGGCCCAGACAAGGCTACAAATTCAGAAGCATTTTGATAGAGTAGGAAACTGTACTCACATCATTTTGGCTTTATTTGTAATTTCCCAGACATTATGATAGCAATCTGAATGCACAATGTTGCTTAAATGCAGCAGTGGAGCGTGCAGTAACAGTCTGTTCAAACACTGCTTTTATTGAGACTGTAAAGAGTCTGTCAATAGTTAAATAAAATTCAAAGCTTAATTTACTTCTGTCAGTTAGTTATACATACATACATAATATTTTAGCAATATAATAGCAAGTGAACAGTCAGTGCTTGAAGGTAATGTGACCAAGCATAAAGATCTGAATCATGTTGACATGGGCCAGATTGTGCTGGCTAGGGTGTGGGTCAGAACATCTCCAAAATATCAGGCTTGTCTTGTGGAGTTTTTCCAGGTTGTGGTCAGTCCCTTCCAAAAGGAGTTTGGAGTTTGTTGACAATCAAGGCACAGATCTTTAGTATAGTTTTAATGTTAACAGCCCTCCTAAAACAGTAATAAGGCCACAACTAAAAGTGACTGTTATTTTAGGTGTTTATATATTTAGAACTGTTACACTAATCAGCATCAAGCCTGAGGAAAAATTATGTCAGTCGGTAATGTCATTCTTCATGGAGCAGGTGTCCGAATAAGAAACACCAACAATTTCTGCTCTATATTTGTCCCTCAGTCATTTACATGCTCTTCTATGTTCTGCTTGTTTGCCACAGCTCTTCCCAAAATCCAATTAATCATTCATTTGCATAAGCCATTATGGCTGTCAGCTCAGGAGATCATAAATCCAGTGCGATCCATCATTGAGAATTTTTAGCCACTAAACAATTTGTGTGTGTGTTTTTTGCCTCGGGCTAATGAGGATTGATTGTGAAACAATGAGGTGGTGTTGCTGAGGTTGGGTTTCAGTTTGGCTGATTTATATTTCGGGCATTACTGACAAGCTTGAGAGGTGATTTTAATGAAACTCCATTGTTTAGCCTACATGTGCACTGATAGCGAAAAGGGTTCTATGTAGAACTGAAAAAAGGGAAACGGGGCTTTGTACAGTACTGGAAAAGAAAAGGATTCTATGTGGTACTGAAAAGGGGAAAGCCGGCTGTGTACAGTATTGGAAACGAAAAGGGGTTATGTGGTACTGAACAAGGAAAATAGGGCTCTGTACAGTACTGAAAAAGATAAGGGTTCTATGTGGTACTGAAAAAAGGGAAATGGGGCTGTGTACAGTACTGAAAAAGATAAAGGTTCTATATAGTACTGAAAAAGGGAAATGGGGCTCTGTACAGTACTGAAAAAGAAAAGGGTTCTATGTGGTTCTGAAAAAGGGGAAAGGGGTACTGTACAGTACTGGAAAAGAAAAGGGGTCTATTTTGTATTGACATAGGGAAGCAGGTTTTATATATAGTACAGTAACAGTTTAAATCTTGTCTATATAGTACTGTACATACAGTGTATCACAAAAGTAAGTATACCCCTCACACTTCTGCAGATATTTAAGTATATCTTTTCATGGGACAACACTGATGAAATGACAATTTGACACAATGAAAAGTAGTCTGTGTGCAGCTTATATAACAGTGTAAATTTATTCTTCCCTTAAAATAACTCAATATGTAGCCATTAATGTCTAAACCACCAGCAACAAAAGTGAGTATACCCCTTAGTGAAAGTTCCTGAAGTGTCAATATTTTGTGTGGCCACCATTATTTTCCAGAACTGCCTTAACTCTCCTGGGCATGGAGTTTACCAGAGCTTCACAGGTTGCCACTGGAATGCTTTTCCACTCTTCCGTGATGACATCACAGAGCTGGCGGATATTCGAGACTTTGTGCTCCTCCAACTTCTGCTTGAGGATGCCCTAAAGATGTTCTACTGAATTTAGGTCTGGAGACAAGCTTGGCCAGTCCATCACCTTTGCCCTCAGCCTTTTCAATAAAGCCGAGGTCGTCTTAGAGGTGTGTTTGGGGTCATTATCATGCTGCAACACTGCCCTGCGACCCAGTTTCCGGAGGGAAGGGATCATGCTCTGCTTCAGTATTTCACAGTACATAGTGTCACAGTTTACATGTCCCTCAATGAAATGTAACTCCTCAACACCTGCTGCACTCATGCAGCCCCAGACCATGGCATTCCCACCACCATGCTTGACTGTAGGCATGACACACTTATCTTTGGACACACTTAGCTTGAGACCATCTGAACCAAACAAATAAATCTTGGTCTCATCAGACCATAGGACATGGTTCCAGTAATCCATGTCCTTTGTTGACATGTCTTCAGCAAAGTTTGCGGGCTTTCTTGTGTGCAGACTTCAGAAGAGGCTTCCTTCTGGAGTGACAGCCATGCAGACCAATTTGATGTATTGTGCAGCGTATGGTCTGAGCACTGACAGGCTGACCCCCCACCTCTTCAATCTCTGCAGCAATGCTGACAGCACTTCTGTGCCTATCTTTCAAAGACAGCGTTTGGATGTGACGCTGAGCACGTGCACTTAGCTTCTTTGGACACTGCTCTTTTAAAATGCTGGATGATCTTGGCCACTGTGCTGCAGCTCAATTTCAGGGTGTTGGCAATCTTGTAGCCTTGGCCATCTTAATGTAGCGCAACAATTCGTCTTTTAAGATCCTCAGAGAGTTCTTTGCCATGAGGTGCCATGTTGGAACTTTTAGTGACCAGTGTGAGAGAGTGTGAGAGCTGTACTACAAAATTGAACACACCTGCTCCCTATGCACACCTGAGACCTAGTAACACTAACGAGTCACATGACATTTTGGAGGGAAAATGACAAGCAGTGCTCAATTTGGACATTTAGGGGTGTAGTCTCTTAGAGGTGTACTCACTTTCGTTGCCAGTGGTTTAGATATTAATGGCTGTATATTGAGTTATTTGGAGGGAAGAATAAATTTACACTTTTATATAAGCTGCACACAGACTACTTTAATTGTATCAAAGTGTCATTTTGACAGTGTTGTCCCATGAAAATATATACTTAAATATCTGCAGAACTGTGAGGGGTGTACTCACTTTTGTAATACACTGTAGTACATAGTACTGAAAAAATATAGAAGAGGTCTATACAGTATTTCTTTGACTTTCATTCTAAAAGGAGCTTGACTTGACCCTTATTTGTGCTAGACAAAACCATTTTAAAAGGGTTCTGTAAAGAACATCTATAAGTGTACTGTCTTGTATATGACGAGTCATCTAACTGGCCAAGGACCATTTATGCCTCTTTTTAAATGACCAACCCAGATTAACCCTGCGTGTGTTCTTGTAGTGACTGGAGGGGTTTAAAAGGAGCAGGAATCAGGGGAGCATGCTGGATGTACCCGGGGGAAGAAGCATTAATTATATAAAGCCTTTCTGACATCAACACACAAAGTAAGGGTTAAATGACAAATCCAGATTAACCTAGTGTGTGTTCTGTCCTATGGGAAACCATCCATGTGATTGAAAACCTACCTAAGTCTAGTTAGTTTTAGCCCAGCAGGAAAGTACTGGATGCAGTTTATTAGCATATACATTCTAGTTCTGACTAAACAGCATAACCTGGAGGAAAGGATAACTGCACCTTCTATTTTCTGGATGTCTATAGAATTTGAAAATTGTTTGCCTAGTTTACATAGACTTCTTCTGAATGATCTAAATTATATTTCTAGTGCTGAAATGTATTTGTTTTCCAGAACAGTCAGAAGGTAGAAGTCTCTAGGGACATCACATAAGATAAATGGCGAACATTCTTACAGCCTGGGCATTCACCAGACCGATGGGAAAAACTCAAATGTACATAAATATCAGTGGACCATGTTATCAAAGGTCATTAAGAATTCAATAAACTGAGCATGGCCTAAAATGAAAGCAAATGAAACACAGAAGCCCACCTTTCAGAAGCACACATCTGGGACTAACACTTCATAATAGCAACACATTAACTAAAGCTCGATCAGGCTGCGAAGAGAAGAAAACTGTGCTGAAATGACTATTTGTGTAATGAATATGTGTTACTAACATCTCCAGGCAGAAAGCCAATTCCAGGCACCAGCTGAGAGATTTAGGTTAAGTAATAAAGAGTGTGGCCTTGTTGCTTTAAAGGACCTGTATCATTAAAAACCAGTTTATCCTTGCATTATTGAAATGAAATGAGTTTGGTGAATTATGTAAACACTGTTAAAACTTTATTCACTCTATATACAGTCCATATATGGAACATAAGCTGCAAAAATGTATTGTCTTACTGTCTTATTATGCATTCATTGTTTTCACATCACACATACTGTGTATCCAAATTTATTCTGAAATTATAAGAGGATGAACCTCAAGCATGGTATCATAGTGATGTGAGAGTTTAGAAACTGTGCAATAGGATAGTAATAGGACAAGGATAGATCAATATGTAGTTTTTTATTGCCACTGTGAGATTGACATTTGCAATACTGAAATTACATGTATGTACATGAGCCAAATAACTATACACAGTTTTTTTTACTGTGACAATTCTAACAAACCTCAGCTGTTTAGAACAAAGAACCATTACACATTATTCTTCGCTAGATCTTTCTGAAGAGATTACAAAGATCATCCACTTGCACGAGAAAGCCGCCCCCAGTCAAATAAACAGCACTTTCCTCTTTGGGAGAGGGGAGAAAAGCAAACATCAAAATCATCAAACTTTTTATTATCAGTGAAAATTAAAATCTTCAATTATGTGTTTAAATGCCCAGTTTCTTAAGTTTTGACAACATTTCATGACATTAAATATTACTTAAATAAAAATATTGTTTATCAGTGCAATTATATGTTTTGTTTATACTATATGTAATTTGTTTTTTAATTTGTTTAATTTAAATTTAGTTTTTTAAAAATTGACTTTAGATTATCCGTGGCATAAATTTTTTGTCTGACTGGGAATATTGTGTATACAATAAGAAACATTCTAATACCGTTGTGATGCAACCCTTTATTAAGTTACACATTTTCTGAACATTTCTGGAACATTAAAGACTAACATGGAACATTTTTAAAACACTGCTGTACCTTTCTATAACGTAAGCTGTTAGCTGAGTTATCGTCACTGAATGTGTTTGGGAGGACTTGGATGGTTAGAAGCAGCTTTTCTCAGAAGTCCATTGGAAAATCTTAAAGATTCAACAGCACTGGAGGTTTTCCACAGTTGCCCACAGATTTGCCCACAACCTGCCAATTCACACAGGATTAATATAAACTGGGGTTGTTTTTATGAGTCAATTTATGAACGGTTTTAGAATCAAAGAAGCGGGAGGGAACAGTCTCCAAAGATGACTCACATGGCAGAATCACTAAAATACACAGCCAATAATTACATTACCTCACGTATCCTTGTGTAAAACTAATTGTGTCCGCATAGGGTGACTATGACTGAACTTTAAGGCAGTATTATGTAAGAACTGGTATTTCTTATATATAAGTCACCTCTACATCATTCAACACCTTATGCAAATGTCAGCCTATCAGAAGCTTAGACTGGAAGCAGCAGCCCCCTTTTGGAGCAGTGTGCAGTGTGAGAGACTGTGTAATGGTGCTCCTTAGCTTCTCTGAGCAACTAAGCTAATTCTTAAGTTGTTGAGGTGTGGACATGTAGGGGTGGTAATAGCCCAGTGTTGTAGAAATTATAGAAATTATTAGTGCAGTATTATAGTGTGTGTCTTGAAACTTCTATGGGTGTTGCTTGCACTAATAGTTCTGTTAATGTAATACAATTATTGGCTTGGTGGCCATGTATACTGAGCGTATATACATATCTCCTTGTGTTAGCTCATAAGCTCATTTCCAAATAGTGCCAAGATGTAGACATTGCACCTCTCTGAGCTGCTATGCATGTATAATAATCATTGGTACTTATGCCTTACGTTCCAATGATTGTTATCTGCTTAATGTTCCCATAGTTCGCACTGAATTTGGCAAGCGCTCCTTGAAAGTCACTGTGTTATTCAACACCATTGATACAACTAGATTGTATTTTTGTATACTTTATTGTTGTTTGATTTGGTGTTTTATGGTGTAACTGTGACTTGTCTGTTTTAAATGTTGAAACTGATGTCTTGTCCAGGCTTCCCTTGGAAAAGAGATCATTGTGTCTCAAAAGGAACGACCTGGTTAAATAAAGGGTAAATAAATAAAATAAAATGTTAAGTTCATCTCTCAATTCATCTTCATCTGTCTATGTATAGATTTCAACAGTGCTGAAAAAATTTCCATCATTACAACCATATCAAGAACATTACCATACATCTCCTTGTCTTTGATGTCCAGACGTTTGCTGCTATAACCTTTCATCCTATCAGCCCTTTAAGTTTCCTCCCTCATAACAGGATTTTACAGAAATACGATGGTTACGCAGTGTTACACAGTTCTCGTAGCTGATTATCGCAGCTGATTTTTATGTACTGCACTTTCAGGTATGCTGAGCCCAGAGTAGCAACAATAGCAGTGCTATTCTCCCTATTAACATCATTTTTAAGCTGTTATTATTTGATAAAAATGTTACATACTGCTGCTTTAAGTCTGGGAAAATGAATAAAACATTACGAGTTTTTTTTCAGACACTAAAAAAAGTAACTGGTACTTAATGGCTGCAAAATAAATAAACTAAAGTTTTTTTTGTTGGTATCTATATTCTGATGTGATGTCATCGTTCACATGACAAGAACAGCAGTGTTTACTGCTGTATAATGAAGTCCCTGTTGTAGGTTGCCTTCAAAATAACTCTCTACCCACATCTGCACCTCTGAAATAACTTCCTGCAGGACCATTAGCGCTGTTCTCATTAAAAAGAAAATCAATTAGTTTCATATTGAAGGCTTTCTAGTAATTAGCAGAACTAATTAAATTTCTGTCTCCTGCACTTGGACGCACCTGAGTTAGACAGTTTTATTCAGAATGTCAGAACAATATGGACGGGCTTAAACTGCTTTAGCTTGTTTGGCATCTGCAAAAAAAAAAAAAAAAGCTATTTAAGTATTTGCCCCCTTATTAGCCAACATGTGTGACAAGTGCCTCCCACAAGCTGTGCATTGGGCTTGCCACAAGCTTTCTGCTCTTTCAGCCTGCGTAGGAGCGCAGATAAGGGCAGTTTCAGCTTGGTAATTGTGGATTTATAACCTGTTAACTGTCACTGCTGTATGATATTCGTACCAGAACACCAATCTGCTACTTATTTCCTTGCACTGTAGAGAATGTAGAGAACAGCGGGGCACAACCTAATGCGGGGTAAAATGTGTTGGTAGATAAACAGGTTCTGCTGGAACATGCTTTTTGGTGACTCGTCGTGTTCCAATTGCAATCGCATCTTCACATTTCTGCACAAAGTTTCATTACTGAGTTGTCTGTAAATGGTGCAAATCTCCTCCTGGTGGCTGCAGTAGAGCACCATTTTGAAGCAGTGAGAGCTAGCCAGGCTAAAGTACAGCCTCCACACTGCAGGGTTAGTTCACCACACTGTTACAACTAAGCTCCCCAAAGTAAACAAGAGTGAAGTCCATGCCCCTCTGAAACACATCCAAAATATGTATTCACATACTCATCAGAAAGGTAATGTAGAAGTGGTGTAAATAACATCTAGCTGAGTTCTACTTTGTGGTAGAGAATGTCTGTGCCAGTATTTGACACAGCTGCCTCTTTTCACTGATCACTAACTATTTGGACATATATTTTTTGTATTTATTTAAGCAAGCATGCTTTCTGACTGTGTGAAATCACTGTAACACACACTCTGGTGATTTACTGACTCCGAACACACAAATAATCCACACACTGACTGACTGCGAAATGACAGTTCAACATTTACTGTTTAAAACATCCCCCTGTCATTTCCCAGCAGAGCCCCCTGTTCCATATAGCTCATGCAGACCACACACAGAGCAGTAGACTCTGCTGGGATGCCAATCAATACAGAAATGATTAAAAACCATTTAAAATATAGATTTACTTCAATGTTTAACTTTTTTTTTTTCAGAGCGACCCTTGGAGTTAACATACTTTTAGGCCCATCAGTCAACTGTGTAATTGAGTGAACCTGTCCTACTGATATGACTTGTAGAAAACGCTGCTTTTAGTACCTGACAAGCCTGATGACTCCTTGTCCTCTTCACCTTGTAGTGACTGTGGCAGAATGGCATCTGGCAGCAGCGATTCATTTGTCGGAATGAAAACCACTGCTAATGGTCAAGGGAGCACGCTCTTTAAAAGTGAAATACAAACTCGCTAGCAGACCAGCCAGGAGTCCACTGTAATGACGGTCATTACCTTCTGCATACATCTTTTTCTGCTTCATTTAAGCCATTCTTAACAGGGGGATCTATCATAAGCGGCATGCTGCAAGCTTGTGGCCCCTTTGATTTATTCACATTACCATTGCGCGTCTTCGTGCCACCGCCAAAAAGGCACCTTGAACCTTTTTAATTAAGAAACTGTAATTCGAAACTTAATTCATCCTTAATGCAGAGCATCCATTATCACACTCATTCCAGTGCTTCTGCAGCTGCGAGTGCCGTCATCCTAAACACTGTTTCTCAGCAGAGATGCAAATAGGCTCCATAAATGAGCTTTAAGAGCTTTAGCAATGGGGAGAAACTACCTGAAAAACATGATTTTTTCGTACGGTATAAATGTGGCTCTTAGTGTCTGAGTCTGGGTACTGGAATGGAAACACCTGAAGAATCAACCTAATTCTAAGTTGGAATTAAAGTTTATCTGGTTGTGAGTAAATCATTAATAGGACTTTCTGAACAGAAGACCACCTTTCAGTTGTGTTTTCTGATGTTTTCTCATTTAATTCATCCTCACAGCATTAATAGTATCAATATCAGAGCAGATCCAGCCACTCACTGAGGTCTATGAGATTCAAAGCTATGTTTGTTTACATCTACTTTCATCTAAGGATTCTGTAAGATGGCACCTTTCAGGTATTTTCTTCTTTGTCAACTACAGCTGTTGTGCTCTATTGGAGCTTAACTAGGAGGATTGTGTAAACAATAAAACGCAACCCCATTTAAAGCCTTGTTTTCCTCATTTCACTGCCTGCTGATTCATGAATACTGACTTTGGTCTACTTTTCAGAAGGAAATCTATTCCTTCTTTCAGAGTTTTAGAAACATCAGCCCCAGCTGCTGCTTTTGTTTGTTTGTTAAGTTGCTGTTTTGTGTCTTTATAAATGTTTCACTAATTTATTCATCCATTTCTGACTAACAATCAAATGTATAATGTCTTCACCATGTTTAATATAAATGGTAATGACTAGAATGAAATTAGATATCAAGGGTGTGAGTGTAGCTTTTAATTTGGCAAAGTAAGTTATTAAAGACCATAATTGGCCAAATGAGAATGTTCCAACATGCTGAAAGTTAATTAAAATTACAATAGGAACATTTCTTTTATTGGAGATCCCCAAAATACCTTGCACAAACAAGCAAGCTTTGTCCAGTGTAGTGTGGAGACGTCTGGCCAAGCTTTGGTTAGCTGGTGTTGTTATATAGTAGTGTAACTACTGTGTGATGTGAGTTCAGTAGACCTGACTGTTAGCTCACTTGCAGCAATGCTAACATTTTGATATTTGACATCAGACAAAAATGGACTAGAGCTTGGACCAGAAAGTTGTGGGATCAAATCCCAGCATGAACTGGTTATTGCTGTTTGCAAGACACTTAATCCCCCAGGTGGTGTTGCTCAACGTCAGCATGGTGATTTTGTAATCCTGTTCAGTTCCAGACCAATTACTTTGCAGATCGCCTGTCAAATCAACTCTCATTTGGGATGGTTTTGATTAGTTCTGATTCATTTGGGCTGTTTTGTAATAACTGGATGGTTTAAAGCAATGAACCAATGATGGACAGACCATTATGGAGAGGCAGAATTGAAGGGATGGGTATGATACAAATGTTTGGCCCTGTGGAGTCATATGACACCACCCGTCTACCTCATTTGGAGAAGGCCGATAAAAGACTTAGTTCTGCCCATTTTGGTCACTCAAGTGCTCAGAAAATAACTAAACCACAGCCCGTGGTTATAGCCATCCTCTTTCCAATTCCAAGAGAACTGTGGTGGAGTGTGCTGCTGATGGAAAGACATGGTCTGTAATGGTCTGCACCATACAAATGCCAGCTTCAGAATTTTCTCACTGAAGGTATGCTCTCTTATTTTCACAAAATCTGCCTATTTACCACCCTGTACCATTGCTGCAACACAAGCTAATTCTAATAACAGCAGACGCTTGACTTTGTTCAACAGAGCAGACATTGTATCTTTGATAGATTGAGTGAGCTAATTGGTCAGACTCAAACTGGTACATAATTAAACCAACCGATCATAAAAAAGTAAACAACGATTTTTATAACAGTGATGAAACATGTAGATGTTAACCGCCAGTATCTTTACAGTACATAATGGGTAGATTATGCTGAATATAATGTTTATGATGGAAAGAGCTGTCACATGCTGTTGAAAGTTAAAACCAACCATGTTTGATTAATAGAGTGTCTATATCTTCTGATTTCTGGCCAGTGTGAAACCAACCAAGTCAAATGGAAAAACTCTGAGTGACTTTAAGCTGCATGCATATGACCAAGTGCCCCAATTCTGTTGGCTGTGGGAGAAACGTAAACACCCTTCAAAAAAGCCACATTATGCCTTTTTCTTTTGGTAAAAAGCACCTAAAAGTAAACCTGAATTTCAATTGATCTGTTGTATCTTGTTAATGATATGTATGACTACATTCTTGTTTTCCTGTTCCTGTATCCTCCTCTAAAGCACCTGCAAGCAGGCAGAGCAAAATAATATTAACCATCAATATAATGTTCCACCTCCTCCTCTTACCACCCCACTCATCATGGAGAGATAATGCTCAGCTAGCTCAGAGATCCTTCCTCACAGGGTACGGATACTCTATTATTTCCCCCGCATTCACACTGATTTTAAACTTTCTGTGGCAGGTTCCTAGAGGAACGAATTTGTAGGGAGTAACAGGATAATATTAATATCTGTGGAAAACTGATAGAAATGCACAGTAAAAAAAAATAGCCATTGAACCACTAATGCTGTGGTCACCAACTCTCCTCACAAAGATCTTTCCCTGCAGGTTTCGCCTCCACCTCACATCTAACAAACCTGATCCAACACTTGAAGATAGTGATTAGATGGAGCAGGTGTATTAGATTAGGGTTAAATTAGGGTCATTTCCGCAACACAGGAGACCTCCACAAGCAGGACTCAACACCATACACCACCCATTTATATATTCTTTTGGTTCAACACACCTAATTGAGCTCATTAACTAACTAGCAAGCTCCTCATTGTCGTGTAAGGTATACACAACAACATGCAGAACATGTGACTCGCTTTGGGCACCACTGTAGATCTACCCTATACCTTACTCTCCAGTCCTATTCTAGTAAACCTCGTTCACCTAATTAAAGCCCTCTAATAGTCAAAAATGATATGGATCAGGTGGGGTGAATCAGGGCTGGACTCTGCAAACCTCTGCAAGAAGGTAGATCTCGAGGGACAGAGTTGGTGACCACTTCTCTAGATCCACAGTAAATGCTAAAATTACTTTATTCATCCCATTCATTATTCATTTATCTTATGTTAGACCTCAATATTGAACCTGCAACCCTGTGAACGGTAACCACTGAGCAACCACTACCCGTTATACTGCCTATAATATCTGTCAATGTGATACTGGCCATGTTAAGGACTATGCAAGCTCAGATGTGTTTTGAGTCTGAGCCCTGGGCCCTCACAGCTAAGTTAACACACGCTACCTACCCTTATAACATGAGCAGGTAATTTGTTTAGATTGATGAATACATTTAAATTAAACATCTGTGACATTTGTGTAAGGAATAAAGCACGGCTATTTTAGCTAACAGAACAGCTGGACCAGCTCAGCAAGGGGACCACCATGGTCAGTAGTCTATGAGCTACAGTTAGCATGAATGTCATGGGATAAGGGTGTGGTTCATCAGCTGTATTAAAGGATATAGAGCAGCGATTAGATGCTAGTTCAGTCATGATTAATACTCCTCATTAGCCTTTTGATATGCTGGGCAGTGGAACTAAATCATTACCTTCTAGCGTCCAGGAACAATCAGGGTTTAGCAGACTCCAGTGATGACTTCACTCAGCACAGACTCTTATACTTGCATACAATAACAGTTTAATCAAGAGAAGCCTGAAATATGTCTGATTAAAGCTATAAAGGGGATGTATACTTCAGCCACAGAATTTCTGTAAGCATTGTGAAACGTAGGTGAACCTGTGATGCTAAGATATTAGGCTGTTTACCCAGATGTCACAGTCATCATCCACAATAGCAAACTTGTATGAATTACAAATGATCTCTGACCTGCATTTCAGTGGAGAAACTATGTGTATAGAGTACATTTCAATCCATCCCACATTAGTGTCTAGTAGAAGAGACACTATGTTATCACGATTTGAATTTGGTTAAATGAACATGACGTATGACACATGCAGTCGATCATCCAAGATGTGTGGTATGTGATGTGTGCTTCTTTAGTATTAAATGGGAGATGCTCGGTTAATACTACTAACAAACAAGCCTCAGCACCAGACTACATATTGTTGCTGTTGCACCAAAACCTCATATCTTCAATATAGCACCTTTACAAGAGACAAAATCCGTCTTAACTTTCAAAGAAAGATTTTATTCCATTTTGGAGCCTTTTTTATTAGTCCATTCATCATGAAATGAGACACAAGGTGCAACAGCGATGATAAGTTTGAAAAGGAAGGGATTTAGTAAAAATGGCATGCATTAACCTTATATCAACATCCATCCATCCATCTTCTTATTCTTATAGACCTGGTCAGGGTCACAGTGGGTCAAAATCTTTGAGAGCAAAGCAGGAATACCACCTGGACCCAATGCCAGACCATCGCAGGGTATCCCACACACACTCACATCTTGGGGCAATTTAGCATGGCCAGATCACCTACCACATGCAGTTTTTTGGGAGAAGGGAGGAAACGAGAGAACCCAGAGGAAACCAGAGTAGGCATGGTGAGGCACTCCTCATAGTGGCAGAACCCACAACCCCAGGCCCCTGGAGCTGTGAGACACTTCAGTGCCACTGTTCCGCCCTTCTATATAAATATTTAAACTAAAACTGTTACTCTAAATCACCGCCCCACCATTCGGCTATGCAGAGAAGATCTGGCTGAAAATCTGGATGCATTTTCTGCTGATTGAGAGCCATCTTTGCATTAGCCTAGCATCCCCAGTTCTAAACTAAAGAAGCACAGTCATACACCAAACATGCCTTGGCTGATTGACTGTATCTACAGTCAAAGATAAATGATAAACATTTATTTGACTTTTCATCAAACTGTTCCTTTAACATTTGCAGTAAAAAAAAATAAATAAATAAATTTAAAAAATAATAATTCCTTTACATTTTTGCAACAGCGTCATTTTTTGACACTGAAACAAACAGAAAAGGTAAAAAAAGACTCAAACCTGTTCATACAAAGAATAAATAAAATGTAAATGCAATTGTTTATGCAACCACCATACAATCTATAATTATGTAAGTATATAATATAATTATACCACAGTTGGTTCAAACCTCGCATTGTGACTAAATGAGAGGCATTCTATTATTGCTAATATCTCGGGATAACAGCACTCCAAGCACATATCTGTAACAGCCAAGTTTAAAAGGATGGTAAACGAGACTGCTTATAAACTTATAAAGGAGTAAGTAAATAACGAAGTTCTGCAAGCTGCAGAACTAATATTATCAGTTATACACCTGAGGTCGTGCTGTACCATGAGATATTGGCCTCTCACTTTATAGCACTCCCTTTTGTGTATTATTGATAATAAGCATGTAGTAAGTATACTTGGAATGAAATAAGATGCATGACAGTTAGACTTTTCTTAATGCTTTATTTGTTTCAGTCTGAAATAAAGAATGACCGTGTGCTCACATACAGTATTTGGGTAATCAGACAAGAGATGAAATGACCAAATCTGACAGATATCTGTTTGTGTGTGTATATATATATAGATATATATATATATATATATAGATATATATATATATATATATATATATATATATATATATATATATATATATATATATATATATATATATATATATCAGGTTTACATCCTCTAAATTGTTCAACACATTGAGAAGAAGAAAAATAAAAATCATTTGCTGCATTAGTTGTACATGCTGAACATTTTATGACCTGCCACCTACCCACACCATGAGAAATGCACAGAAGGCACATTAAAATTAATAAAACTGTATCAATCCACCTGGTTAAAATCATTTGATTAAAGAGATATCTCCATATGCGTATGGCTGATTTGTTGTAACAAATGCTTGAATTTCTAAAATGGTGGTTTTACAGCAGAAGTAAATACAGTTATAAAATAATCTAAAATAAAGTAAACCTGTATGATCATTTTTAATGAGCAACTGGTGTTTTTGAATGGTAAAGTAATTAATCAAAAGGTTTTGATAAGACACTTTGCTTCTATAGGTTTTCTCTCATCAGCTCCAGATGTCCTGTAGATAGCGTTTCTCCTCTCGTAGTTTTGCCACCATCTTCATAGACTCCAGTTTATCCAACTGAAGTTCATTCCCCATCATCTCTATCAGGGTATCATTTACATCTTTAGCCATGTTCTTAGCATCCCTGAAACACAACCCAAACACATCCGTCAGAGGCCACAAATGGCACACACGCATTCCTGTTTAAAAGTTTGGAATGCACCAAATGATTATCAGAGATGATCCTAAAATGACTAAGAAACCTGCAGAACATCAATAATTAAGTAAGTATAACACTAACTGGAAAATGTGAAAATTGGTGCTTATTCACAAGGCAGAAAATGCATCAGGATCATTAAATGTTATGAAATATATGAAATATAGCAATTATTAGTATGACTAGATTCTAAACTTTGGAACAGTAGTGTAATACACATACAGCAACAGAAGTGACTTAATGTATAGCACATTCTAGAAGGCTCTGTAAGTCCAGGCTGTGTTTGAAATTGTTCGCTACTCCAAATATAGTGCACTATGTAGTGCGTCAGTCATTTTGTAGGGTTCAAAATCTCAATGGTACACCTCACTCATATATAGAGAATGCATGCAGGTTCTGAATGTAGTGTCTGAAAAGTCCTTTGGTTGCTCTGTATGTTCCCTAGTGAGTTCATTATGTAGTAAATGCTATGTAGTGAATAGTAAAGGAGCGAACCATTCTGAACATCCCGTGTCATCCTGTGTCAATCACAGGAAAAACAGCACATCATTATAACAGGAATAGTGGTCGCAGTACTGTCTACATACTGTTGGCTGTATTAGCATTTTGAACTGAATTGGAATGAATTACTGCTTTAAAAAACAACATGAGTTGGTCTGATCTCCATTAGCGGTACCAGTGTTGTGTGCAAGCTCTTGGTGCAATTGGTGGCTCTCCTATTGTATTCACTGTATGCAGTATTTCATTTTGAACTATTCTTTTAACCCAGAAATACAATTTTAACTGAACTCACCCGCAGACGTAGAGATAACCGCTCTCTTTGACTAGGATATTCACAATGTTTTTGGCACGTAGGAGCAGCTGATGCTGGACGTATTTGGGTTTGGGCTCCGGTTCATTTCCGTCCGGCTCATCTCGAGAGAAACAGGCTTTAAGATGACTCAGTGTCTCGTTCTCCACAAACCTCTCTAACTCCTCCCTACAATTAAGCACAAGACACACGTGTGTGACAACCTGGTTTTTTTGGCACTACAAATACTACTCAAATGGGCTTTGAAGGGCCGATGTTTAGACAGTTGTGGAGCATCGAGAACTGTCCAGATAGCCACTCTTAAAAGTGAGGGTGCCACAAACAGTTCTTTGAGCCATGCTATGGAACAGCAACTTTTGGTTCCCCATAGAAACTAATTATGCATGGTGGACAAGTCAAGCCCGAACATCATCTTTGGAGACCCCACATCTATTATAAATGGAGGCCTGATTAAAAATTGTGCTCTACTGACACCATAATGGCGCGTAGTGTTTGGGCCCCAATAATAGTCACTTGAGATCATTTGAAGCTCCATAGAAATCAACATGTTTTACTTCAGTTTTAGATAGAAAGCTAAGTATTAGCTGGATGTCCTGGTTGCCAACAGTGATCACTGACACACATGAATCCTTTTCTGCCCACAGTTTAGAAAATAATTAAAGAAATCATTTGGATAATGAGTACTCATGGCATTGCTTTAGTTCTGATTGGCCCATAAGAATTAAATACTATGTCTATGGGTTGGACGAGAATGACGTGAGCTGCTGCTGTGCTGGCTCTCAGGAAGAGAATTGTGGGGGTATTCGTCTTCAGAATTCTCTACAAGCAGCAGAACCCTCATTTCCCAAAAAGAAATCAAATCAGATTCACATCTTTCATGTGAACGACATATTCATCATTCAAAACAGTGAATTTTGCTAAAAGGTGACAGGTTTGCTTGTGTGACTGACATCCGTTGTCAGAGTTTCACAGGTACTTGCTGACCTCCGTTCTCTGCAGTGCTGGCCTTGTCTGGTGTGCGATACCGACTGTTTATAGAGAAAACCACCTACTTCCCTTCAGTGCGATCTTAGACTGTGAAACAGCAGAGGAAAGCTGTCCTGCTCTGGAACATTTCCCACTCAGTGCTAACTCTCAGCTAGATGGATTTCATCCCTTTAACACTGATGTTAAAATGTTGATCTTGATTAGGACTTATTGTGGATCGCTGATTTTCCCTGGGCGAACTGACAACGAAGAATTTCTGTCTGCTTTTCATCTCTGAGCGGAGCCAGATAATTTCTAAGACATCAAAAGCGCCAGCAAGAGCTCTAATACTCTGGTTACTTTTTTTTTTTAGTTTGGCTGTTTTATCAGAACTTTGGAGAGAAAAGGAAGGTGTTACACAAGTAGATCAGCCATTAACTTCAGTCAATTAGTTCAGTACCCTGCTTTGTGTGAACAAACATCACTTCTATTTACTCTGTATTTCTTGATGTGAATAGAAGTGAATGCGCCGTGCATCTGAACGGGATTTACATTCATTTGATTAATGCAAGTACTTTCATTTTACTGAGTCAAGTAAATCAATGTCAGTAAACAACAAAGAGGAACAATTTCATTCTTCATCATGAACAGTTTGACGGAGAGAGAAGACTTAGAGCCAAGCAGTGGTTTGCATTCACATACACACCCACACTGTAAACATAATATACTGCCAAATGAAATGAAAATGAAAGCTTGTTAAAGCTTCTCTAAATCTCTGCATTTTTGTCCACATACTTTTCAACAGTCACAATTTCTTTTAACATGATCATTTTCCAACTTTAAAAGGAAATAAGCTCTTTATGTTACTGTATTTTTAAATGCACTCTGATTAGCCATGTATTCGTAGTCTGCGTTGAAACACTCCTTATCACTTCAGCAGGAAAGGGCAGGTGCTAAACTGCTATATGCTAAATGGATAGATATATGCAAATGTGTGGCATCATTTACAAAACTCTGACTGAAAAACAAGACTGCAGCTTTCACTGAGAAAAGTGGACCAAAGCAGAGTTTATGATGAAACTGTTTGAATTGTTGATGCTGTTCATCTAATCCAACCCTTTAACCGGATCAATTTGTATTGGAAAACTAGACACTGTGCACACAGTTGTTAGAGAGAGACAGTCCTTAGTTTGATAATAGATAATTAAATATCATTAGCACATTTTGGCTAATGGTGCTAGTGGAACATTGGTGGACTGATGAATAACGTTCTCTGACTATAGTACTAAGTGTATTTGGCGGGCTGGATTAGAACCTTTATCAGGCTAGGTTTTAGCTCATGGGCCATATTGTTGACACCCTGATGTAATCTATTTGTTTTATTTATCAAGGTTAAATACAACCAGTGAAACCTCTGTCCACTACCAGTATTTGCTTTTGTATTAGTCCCTTAAATCTAGTCTATATATATAAAAAATAAATTGAAAAATAGTCTCACAGTACTAGAAGATAAATGAAAATAAATGAAATTTCACCATTTCACCTTTAAGAAACACATTTACTGTGTATAAAGCTTTGGTTCTGTCCTTCAGGCTGTGGCTAAGGTTCTTCTGTAACAGAAAGCTCATTATTTGTAGCTGTGTTGAAACTGAAAAGTAAAAATTATCTGCCAGTAGAACAAGGTCACATGATAAGATCATTTTACATGAGTAAAAGTGTGTAGATAATCATAATATCCTTATTACAGTCTCTTAAAGAAATCTTTGTCAAGATATTTTTTTTGCACACACAGAATACACTTCACTCCCCCATCCCAGCAGCAGTGTGATTAGTCAGTGTTTGTGCTGTGAGTTATGGCTATAGCTTTACAGGACGGCAGCCTGCGGCGTGTTATAAAGCCTTGTTTCATATGTCCAGTATTCTCAGGGGGAGCACTTTCATTTCATTGCTTTCTCAATCACAGCTCTCAAGGACAAGAGCAACAGGCTGACGGGAACCGGACAGTACTGTATAGTCCTGGAAATGCCTTCATACAGTGCATTACCGAGACAGAACCAAGCATGAATGCTACCCGAAGAAAAGGCTCTGTTTAAGCTTAACTACTTACTACGTTTTTGAAAGCAAGATATTTTTGTTACTTAAGATAAGATAAGATAATGCTTTATTAGTCCCGCAGTGGGGAAATTCTCAACTGCCTTTATTTACATATATACTTATTTGTGAACGTTATATAGTGCCATATAACATTTGCATTTACTGCGTCTGAAGACAGCGAGTGGCACCCAGGGGAAGTTTGTTTCACCACTTCGGTGCAGGACAGGAAAAAAGCCTGGACGCTTGTCTTCCGTGGATATTAAGGGATGGCGGGTCGAGCCGAGCCATACTTGAAGCTTGAAGGGCTCGTGGTGCAGATCGGCTTTTGACCACTGCCATCAAGTATGGAGGCTTTAAGGAGGCATTCTTGGCTTTGTGGGCCAGCATCAGGGTTTTGAATCTGATGAGGGCATTTGCTGACCAAGGCCTAAATAGTTTGAGATCTTTGGCAGGGTGCCACAACACAAGTTTTTTTCTATAAATTTTAAATATTAAATTAAAATGAATGAGGAATAAAAAAGGTGTTGTTCAGAAACCAAACTGAAAATAAATGCTGTGGAATTATTTAGTCCAACAATGATGTGAGCTGCTGCTGTGCTGCATTTGAGGGACAGGTAGCATGTAATACAGCACAATGTGTAATAAGACTGATAAATCCTCAAATGCCATGTGCAACAAAAAACAAATGACTTTTACCAAGATTGCAAAAAGTGCAGCACCATACAGGAGCCCATAGGTAACATTCATGGTGCAACAGGATGAGTCGTCCTTTAACAAGTACTGAAAGAACGGTTATTTGTGTTAGCCAAGTCAGGCAGTATGTCCCCAAGAAATGCATGAAAAACGCATTTGTAAAAAAAATAATAAATAAATAAAAATACAGCCTTCAGTTAGAGGACAAAGGTCTACAAGAGGATTCAAGTACAATGGCTAAATATCAGAAGGTTTCACACACAAAACATTCTTTTTATTTACTAACATTATCCGAGTTGTTAAATTGATGTTTCTGTTAAAAATGCTATAAAAAAAGCTATAAACAAAACATAGTATTTTAAAATTGTCATTTTAATAGGTTTTAACATTTGTAATACATATTGTATATGAAAAATGTAATCTACAACTTATAAAACTGCATTGGTCACATGTAAATGGGGTCTGCTGAGTATTACCAAGTAAAATCCATAAACTGTGCATTAAGGCTTGTGTTTCTTACATAACACTAATGTATTGTGTCCAGTCGGAACAGTGCATCAGACATTCTATCTTTACAGTGTGTGTGTGTGTGTGTGTGTGTGTTTACACAAAGTACATACCTGAATATGAAGTCTCGGTCTTTGTGTCTGCAGCCGAAGAACAGCCACGTTTCTCCGAAAGAGTCACTCTGCTTTTTTTCTCGTTCCTTTTCCCTGTTCAATCAAAGCAGGACTAAAACTCTTACTTTACTCTTAAAGCAAACATGTCCTTGTGGCATTTATACCACAATTTAAAATTATAATAACTGAGATTTTCAGTTAATTAAAATTATAACACAATGTTACAGTACAATAGCTATTCATCTCTTGTCTTTCAGTCAATGGCCTTCAGAAGAAGGAGGACTATGAATGCATTAGCTGGCACACAGTGTTCCATTTTTAGTCCTCTTTTTCTTTTTCATTTTTTAACAACCATAAAAAACACTGTGGGGGAGATGGAAGAAGAGGAGATTTTTAGGCATTTGAAGAAAAAGGGGAAAAAAAATGTGATTCCTCCAGAATGTCTGGCCAAGGCCCCAGAATGCCCTTCACCAAGGTGGCACACAGGCAAAAACCTTTGCACTGTCCAAGAACCAACAACAGTTTTACATTTAGCACTCATTTAGCAATACTCTGCAGATAAGCAACTTTTTAAATATTCTATAAAGAGTAAATATTCAACACACATACACATACACTTGTATAATCTCCACTGAAAAGCATTGCCAAAAGAACAAGATGCTCTGGAGTAGCTCCACAAAAACTATAAAGCCCCCAGTATTGGGCTGTGGAGCAGTGTAACTGCACTCTCTAGAGTGATGGAGCTCAATCCAATCCCTTTTGGATGAGCTGGAGTGGTAGAACTAATCATCCAATATCAGTATATGACCCATTCTTCAATTAGGAAAACTGTCCCCATATTATAAATTCATGTCAGAAATACTTTACTACAAAATAAATAGCTTAGGTATTAAATATGATATTTATTGCACCATAACAAACACACACACATTAACACATTGCTGACCTTTGGTCTTGACCTCAACCCAGACCTGTATGGTCCATACAAATGTTATATAAGTAAATAAGTGATCAATTTATTTGTGCATTTTGTAAAAACTTAAGAACAATGCATTTACATTTACCTAACCGTTGCATATTTTTAAACATTACTGTCCCCAACCATCATTACCACAACAGTCTATGATTTCTGTATGGAAATGAAGACTGACATGGCAGCACATGCCAGCCATCAAAGAAAAGTGACATTTTGATGTCAATTTTCAGCTAACTAAAATCCACTCATTTCCAGAAATTAAATCCCAGTTTAAATCCCATAGCAGATATCCAGTGCACGTTTACTGCCCTATTCATGAGTCCTATATTCTCTACCTCAGAGTGGTCAGGGTCAGCAGAGTTCATCAGCTGCACAAAAATAAACAGATTTGTTGTTTTGTTTACCTGCATAATATGTAGTATATTCCCTGTAATGACTGTGATTTATGAGTTTATGACGCTATCTGCTCCATCTGCCACGTCCACCTGTGATTTGGAGAGTTCAGCTTCTGAACGGACTAAACAGACCACGTGAAGCCTCCAAAAACAACAAACACTCTGTAATAAAGGGTGGCAGGGGAGTGTGTGTGTGTTTCGGGGGGGCATTTAATGCATTAATGACATCACTGCCACAGCTGGACTTCTATATAAGGAGAGAACCAAAAGGGAGGAGCTGCCTGCTCCTCTTTGGTCTCTCAGACTTCAAATTTCAAAATAAAAGTCCTGAGCCCAGACAACACGGTGCCAAGGTTCAACACAGCTGTTATTATTTTAGTGACAAATAAACAGCAATTCAATTCATTTACATCTGTGTTCATTTGTTACATTACAAAGGTGAGATGTACAGTTTATTAGTTGTATCAGTTATCGGCCGATACGCAAAGTTTACGTATTGGTATTGAAACTGAAAAGGTTGGATTGGTGCATCTCTTGTCATTTCTGCATACCATTATACCACTGATTGAATATTTTATGCAAGAAAAACTAAATGTTCACAATATTTATATGTATTTAAAGTTCATCTTGTTCTAGCTGTTCAGTAAGAAATTGCACCAACTGATTGGTTGCAACAGTGGCATCCTATTACAACTATTACACACTGGAATTCAGTGAGCTCTTTAGAACCACCCATTCTTTCACTAATGTGTGTAAAAGGTAAATGTTCTAAGATGCCAGATTCAGAGTCAGGTACTTTCTCAAAAGCTGATGCTTCTGGTCTCCATGTGGAGGCAAGGGTTCAAATCTCACTTCTAACAGGTGCTTTCAAATGAGGCAACTGCTGATGCACGTGTATCTGATGTTCATCCTGCAATTTAGAGCAGTGGTGGCTCAGTGGTCAGAGCACTGGGTTATTAATGACCAGGTTGTGGGTTTGCAAAGCTGCCACTGTTGGACCTTTGAGCAAGGCACTCTACTTCCCAGGCACTCACTGCTCACTGTCTTACTGTGTGTTTGCTTACTACTGTGTATGTGTGTGTTTACTGCACAGATGGGTAAAAGGCGGAGGGCAAATTCCTTTTGTGTACCATATTTGTCTTTGGATGGAAGTTCAACAAATAAGGTGTGTGAGGTGTGTCCCAATGCTTTTGTCCATGTATAGTACATTAAGTAAATTGCATATGGACAATTGGCTGACATGAACAAAACAGAAAGCAGATTAGTTTCCCTTGAGGAGGATGTCTAATGAAAACTGTTGGAATTTGATTGGCTGATTGGTTTGATACGCCATTTCCGCAGTGCAGATAGCCCAGATTGAAAGGTCATAGTCCAGATGTGCAAGTCAGAGTTAAACCACAGGGCACACTTAATGACAATAACAGCACACTAAACTGCTGTACCTATTAGCTGGTTTTGTTATTTCATTAGCCTGAGCTAGACTGGAACAGAGCTGCTGTTACTGAGGAGCTCCAAGGTCGGCCAATTACAGAAGACCATTTACTCCACAATTATTACTGCCATACTGTAAAACTGATTTTACTGATCATACTGTAAAACTGCAGATTTATACTGGATTAAAGTCTCTCCATGAGTTTTACCATCAGACTGTTCAATTTCAAACACACACACACACACACACACACACACACACACACACACACACACACACACACACTGAATCAAAAGCTCTTCATAATTGTTACCATCAGACTGTTCAATCTACACACACTGCAGATTCATACTGGATTGAAATCTCTTTATAGGTACTACCATCAGACTCTTTAATCTACACATAATCAGTGTCACACTGCAGATTCATACTGGATTGAAATCTCTTTATAAGTACTACCATCAGACTCTTCAATCTACACACAATCAGTGTCAGTGTCACACACTGCAGATTCATACTGGTTTAGATACTGGGTTCGCTAAAAACTAATTCAGCTGCAGCAGGACTCTATATGCACTTTTAAGGGTGAGATGTATCCAGCACACACACTACCAGTTACTTTTTTTCCCCTCGGACTACATTAATCATGCAGAGGTTTGAAGGACTGATATTCTCTTAATGTTTATTATTTATCACTTCACTTTTTCTGCTATTTTTGTGGAGGCTTATTTAGATGCCTACAACAGTGGGGGGATCTCTAAAAACTCCCATTAACAACAAAATCTAAAACACACAGAATCTGACTCCCAGATTAACACACTTCTCTTGATAGTCAGTTCATTATGAAACAGAACAAAGCAGAAATTACATAACTGCCCAAGCATGGCACAAGACACTGCTAAAAAAAAAAAAAAAAAAAAGAGAAAAATCACAGAAAAAGTGTAGAGATGCTAAAAAAAAAAGAATAATAATAAGTGCAGTACTTTAACCTGCAGCAGGCTGATGGTTAAACAGAGATAAAAGAAATGTGCCCCTGACTTCGGTCACTCCATTTCATTGGTAAAACTTGATGGCAGATTTGTTTTGACATGTCTGTATAAGGCTGCAACTCCTTCCCTTCAAATGTTGACGTTTGCAAACTAATTCGATTCCAAACACTGACTTCCTTATTTAGCAAGTTTTAGTGATCAAATACATTTGATGCTCTTGAATAAGAGTCTGTGGATTTTTGAGCAGTACATCTGACATGAAAGTAGTAAACAGTAAAGATAATAGATACTTACAAAAAGTTAACAAACAAGTAAACAATTAGAGGCAAACAGTCATTTAACCACTTCTCTATAATGCTGAGAAGAAGGTGAATAGTTTATTATAATAACGGTCATAATAAAATGGTTTAAAACCTTGTAGTGTAGAACTATTTTACAGTGGAAATGAAAACATAACATCTGCCACCCTGTTGCCTTGGCAATGTTTGAGCTATTTTATGTCTAAAAAATGGGCAGGTAAAATGTGAGCGATGTGTGAATGTTATGCTTCAAGTCTATTTTTACTGTTGACTGCGAACATGCCACCAAAGCCACACTGAAGATAAAGCCCTGTGATGTTTTACAACTGGTTGAAATCAAAACTGTCACAGAAAGTTTCTGTGTTGTTAAACACTAATTCCTAAAAAATTATAGCTTGAAAAGCGCATTACCTAAAGAAAATGCAGACTCATTGTCGAACCGACTTCTTATACCTGCTTGCATCAATTTCAAAACCCTGACGCTGGCCTACGAAGCCAAAACTGGACTAGCCCTTCTTTATCTAATGGCAATGGTCAAAACCTGATTGATACCAGGAGCGCTCAGAGCTTCATGTTTGGGCTCATCTCAAAACACCATCCATTAAGACGTACATATAGAATACAAACATCTAAATTTTTCTCTTTTATGGCACCGAAGTGGTGAAACAATCTTTCCTTTCGTTCGCGGTCTTCAAACGCAGACTAAAGCCCCATGTCTTTCAAGGACACTTGACTCAACACAATTTATGCTGCAAGTGCTTCATTTAAATGTCTTCGTTTGGTTTCTTTGACATTCAGGTGTAATGTAGTGTAATGTAGTGTCTGTTCTGTACGTAGCTGTAAGTGCTTATAGAAGTCGGATAAGAGCGTCTGCTAAATGCAAAATGCTAACTTTTATTCCTAGGTAGTTGATGGGTTGTTCATGGATAGTTCCTAGGTGGTTGCTATGCTGTTCCAAATGGCTGGTGTTCCTAAGCAGTTGCTACTGTGTCCCAGGTGGTTGCAATGTAGTCGCTAGGCTGTTGCTGTACTGTTGCTGAGCAGATGCTGTGGTATTCTAAGTGGTTGCTATGCTGTTGATAAGCAGTTGATACAGTTTCCTAGGTGGTTGGTAGGAGGTGTCTACATTTTTAGCTCATAAACTACCAGAAACATCTAAAGGTATACAACAAAAGAGAATGTGGTGACCGTCCACTGCAGTCATATTTTGAAAAAGCCAATGGTCAATTATACAACGCCACCATCAAATTAAAACAAAATTGTTATTTACACAAAAATGAATTCAGCTAATTCCTACCCTGTGCTGGTGTTTTTGCCTGCCTTAGAAGAAGATCAACAGTCTATAACTGAACGAGTGGGACTGACTAAATAAATCTTCAATCAGGGCAAATTACTCATAAATATTCATACTGACATTGTGAAAACAATATTTTTAGACCATTTAAGACCACTTTACATGGTGTAAACAGCTCAGCATTTGTAGTTGCCGTAGTGACCCAGTATCTTAAAATTCCTGTTTTCCAATTATTCAATACAGTTTCACTTTAGTCACTGTTATTTTTCCCCCAGACTGTTAGAGTAGTATCACAGTGTTCGCTTTTCTCATGCTCTGCACTAGGATTGCCCTTCTTTAGATTTTGGGAAATGATCCAATACCCTCTGTTGTTGGCACCTATGGTAATTACTGTATGTAAATACGGGTGTGTATGTCTTTGCTTACGAAGTAGATAGATAGTAGATAGCAGCGGTTACTGTTGGACGTCCTCGGCAATAGTTTTTCTGAACATTCCAGTATTCATTCCAACGCAGGAAGGAAAGACCTTCAAAACACTACAGAACCCACTGTTTTCACAAACCATCAACACCTACCACTGCACCTGCATTAGCTCACTGGCTCATCATCACAGTCATGCATAGCAGACTGTGAAAACCAAAAGATTCCTCATGGTCATTTCTCAATTATTATTCAATAATAAGACTCGTCAAACACACAACCCATGTTTCCAGCTCAGCATTCTTTCATGACACTTGTCAATTCAGCCTACCTAGCACCAGTCTGCCCGTTTTGCAACCAAGAACTGCTATATTTCATAGATGAAACATGTAAAAATGCTCATACCTACATCTTAGCTTTTCTTTATTTCATTACTTGAAACAAACAGCACCCCCTTCAGATAATTAATTTTTAATTTGTAATGTATTATTCATGAGGGAGGACAAATAAACAAACAAACAGGTATGCATGTAAATGAGGGAGAAGGAGAGAAAAAACTACATAATAACTGACAGAAATTATAGAAAGAATAAATTAATAAATAAACCAAAGGCTTTGAAGGTTGATTAACTATTTCTGTGATTTGCTCTATATGATTGTTGCATAGGGGCAGCAGGCTGCATGCGCTAGCATGTAAGAGTTGTAATTGCAGATGGAGTTGTGTTTATGTAAGTTATGTATAATGTGGTTTGAAATTGGGTATTGGATCCTAGTGTTTTTCTGCTGTAGTTAATTTGGTGGGAGGAGTACTGTTGAGAGAGGGTAATGGCTGGTGTCCAGACTGATTGGTATTCTGTTCTTTTGTTTTTTTCTATAGATATATAATCAATCAGTGAGTTTCTCCAGTGAGTCATAGTGATGGTGTTTTCAGATTTCCAGTTCATCAGGATGGTTTTCTTGGCGATGGTTAGAGCCGTGACCATGTTTGTATCCATAAATCGCACTGGGAGTGATGGATATGTCTTTTTGCCCATTGCTTAGTTGGTCAAATATTTGTGTCTGGTTTAGTCAAGCTCTATTATTTAATACAAAATGAACACTTAAATCAGAACATAAAAAATAGCTGCTCATAAAATATTAAACTAATTATAAATATTTGGACTGCTTTTCATTTTTAGTACTGGTGGGTGTCTGATGAACAGTTACAGCTAGAACAGTGCAGGTGAAATTTTGGAACACTGTAATGGGTGTGTAAAAATGATCCAGTCTAAGCAATATTAGGTTTGGCGTGTGAATTCCTGCTAGAGTGTGCAAAGAGACTGTCCCAAAGCAATGCTATTAGCATCTGGGAGCTCAGTTTCCAATCTGGAAATGGCCTTCAATAAAGCAGCTTTAGCGTGGCTTTATACTGCCCAGAGGGATCAATACCAATATGAAAAACCTGGGTTCTATTTTAACAGAAACCACGCAGACCAAACCGGCTTCATCCTGAATACAAATCAAGTGCTCTGCGACAGACGGGACACAGTCGCCATCTCTCAGAGTGAAGAACACGTCTATAAACGGCATTCTGGGTTAAAGCTGGGATCAGAGCTGTTGTAAGTGCGCAGCTGTGTTACTGAAGCACTGGACTAATAGGAGTACATTTACACAGAACAATATATAATCACACACTTTAAAAAAAAAAACGCAGCTTTTCAACCTAATCTCTAATTGCCACATTTGTAATGTAAAGTTGATTACATCAGAATGTCATTTCAATTATAATTCAATGGGCAATGGCTTCATGAAGTGCAGCTCAGTACAGGGAAACACATTAAATTGTTTACATATAAGCCTATTATTGACCCTAATCATTGCAGTTAGCACCAGCAGTTACAATACTGTAATTCTATTAGGCCTGGGCCATAGGTGAATCGAATGTTTTCCAAAACCTACATGTAACCTGAGAAGCTACCAAATAAACTTCGAACTAAATAAAAAACGAACTTCAAATAAACTCCAAGATACCATTATACATTTAGACAACTGTTATATACATTGTCTATACTTCTCTATAATGCAGCATTACATAGCATTTTACCTAAAATAAAGGCTTAAAAATCTTGGGCTTGGAATGCTGCTAACTGCAATGCACTATGAAACACTGGTGGAGTGGGTGGGACAACGCTCACAAGAACTCATATTTAACAAGTCATATTTGTGTAGAACCCTGTTATACTACTATGCCACCTCAGTGCACATGCCTTTTCACTTTCAGTGTTGTTTCTGTACATATCAGCTTGTCCAGAAAGGTGTGTCCTAGAGGTGGCTAAAAGTACAAATTACACTTCCTAAAGAAAGGAAGTGTAACTACCCATCTTGAACAATAACTCTGTGCCAGTGTTAACTATGAATAACATATATTATATATTTTAATTATTTTTTGTTTTAAGCATTCTCAGGGTGTCCCTCAACAAGACTACACCTCCAACAGACCTCTCCTTTGTTAATTTCCAGCAACGATGTAAAGTAGAGAGTAGAGATCTCTTCCAAAAGGTGCCTGCAAGACTGTATTCCCCTGCTTTTCGATGCCATATGAAGTCTACCAGAAGGTGCTAACAAAGCTCTTATTTGAGTCAGAAGCATTGCTGGGGCAAGGACCGTAGGTATGTCTGGGGCTGCTGAAACGCAATGGTTTCACATTTATAACGGCTATGATCTCAGCTGGAAGAATGCTCAAAAGTTAATTAGTGAAGCAAGTAAGTCAATCAGCCTTTCACATGAACATTTACATTGCTGATCAACGTCCTTTTGTGCAGTGCGTAACTATTGTCCATCTTCGGATAAGTCTGCTATCATCCGACCCACCACACATTTGTAAAGGACAGCCTAGACATGACATTTACTACCAATGATCCAAAGCCCTGTTGCTTTGGTTCCTTCTGCCAGGGGACATCCCTGATGTGCAATTTGCTCGTGATAGTATCTCACAAAAAGGATAGACATATAGTGGTTGTGAGAAAGGATGAGAGGGTGTTTTTTTCCTCTTGACAAGCTTGCTGGGGATAGGTGACCCCCAATCTGAAATAATCCATTCTCATTCATCACAACGTTTCTTGAGCTTCTTCAGAGGGCTTTGCTGTACGACTGAATGTATCTGTATTCTTGTTTGAAGACTTTGGTCTGGTCAGATTCAATGACGGTGTTTTTGGGCTGCACTCAGAGGTGGTCCTGTGACTTTGGCATTTTACAAAACACCCTACTTGTGTAGTGGCTTCCTGACTTTAAAGATATAAGCCAGCTTCTAAATCAGCTTTCTGCACTGCTTTACCTGCAGCTTCTGGCTCAGGAAAAGCTAACTGAGCATAGGCAGCTAGAGGCTTAGCTTCAATCTGGACCTTATGTAGATCTGTAGATCTAGTAATCCTAATCTTGTCCTTTTACGTGAGGGCTTGACTCACAATCTACATTTTAGTTCATCCCAAAGTTTTTAGATAGGGTTGAGGTCTGAGCTCTATGCAAACCAGTCAAGTTCCTCCACAAGTTCTCACACAACTGTGTATTTATGGACATTGCAATGTGCACTGTGGCACAGTCATGCTAGAACAGAAAATGGCCTTCCCCAAACTCCACAAAGTTGAAAGCATACAGTTGTCCAAATTGTCTTGGTATCCCAAAGCATTAAGATTTTCCTTCACTGAAACTAAGGGGCATTATGCCCCCTCCACCAAACTTTACCAATGGCACAATGCAGTCTCTTGGCATTGGCCAAATCCAGACTAGTCCACCAGACTGTCTCACATATAGCAGCAAAACCTCATAATGCAAGGCTTGTTCAAAACAAGAAATGAAACTGTTCATTTCTTGTTTTGAAAAAAACAAACAAAAAAACTATGTAATGCAATGCAAAAAAATTAAACGTTTCACATCTGGGCTAGCACATGCTTCCTCTGACACATGTAAAGCTCCACAGCATATTTTCAAAGTGACGCCAACAACAACACTAAAGCTCAACACACTTGAAGGAGAAATCTAACGACTGATTCTGCTATATTAGAGAACAGACAACCATGCCGGCTAGCATCACTGAGTGAGGCAGAGAAAGAGTTCCATTCTAACCACCCAGTAAGAGTGAGGCAAGTTGCACTTAGACAGTTGCTCCACTTAGTTGCTCATCATAAACGTAGGATGGACTGAAACAAACTAAAACCCTGAATTTCCACTTCTTTCAGTTCAAGTCAGAAATAATTGAATACAATTACAGCATGCTTGTGTCATCATCAGTGATATCTATCTGAGTTCAAGTCAATTATTTTTTTGTTGTTGTTGTTCTTCTCGTGACTCTCATTAGAAGTCCTGACTTATTTCATGGAGCTTCTCGCTGACAATCTGCATACAGTTGGGTTGGGCCTGACCTTTTGTCTCGATCAGTCTCTCTTGCTCTGTCTCGGTCGGTCTCTCTCTCTCTTTCACTCTTGCTCTCGCTCTCTCTCTCTCTCGAACACAATGCCTCTCCAGCAGCCTGCTGACAGGCATTGATTCGCTGAGGGGAAATCGAAGCGTCTCATGCTGTTTGCTGCTAAAAAGGAAGCTTTGGGCTTTTGTGACACAAACAGTGGCCTGCTGACAAAATGGCGATTGTTATCTTTTATTGAAGTTGGGTATCAAAGGTTGCTGTGTTTGGAAGAATTCTTGTGTTAAAATCTACTAAAAACGCACCAAGTCTTCGTCATTCAGACAGACAACATAATGGACAGACAGTGGCTAAATGGCTAAATTGCCTTTTCTGCTTCTCAGTGCCTCTGATTAGGTGTTTGGGAGAATTTTGTATGTCATGTTTGTGTCTGTGCTGCACATAAATAATAGGGATCTTTCATAGAGTCTACTAAATAATATGAATATTTGGCAATAAATGTTTTGTATTATTTTTACCCTAATCCTCACATAATGCAATATCACTGGCTGTTTCTGTATCTGGATTTGAATCAAGAGTGATTGTTGCTGTTTAAGTCTGGGATTTAACTGGACATGTCGGTGTAATTTCATTATTCTTAAATGATTTGAATGATCAAAAACATGAACAATGAACATTTAAGTTAACCTATATTTTAAATGTATTTACTTATTTATTTGAGGACCCCAGCAGAGATCTCTGTGACGGGGAAGGTTTTACACAGGATAGGTTCAACTGAACTCATATCTTAGTCAGTAAATATGTGGTTTGTGTAGAAATATGATTTCATTTTGGAGCTTAGTGAGGCAGTGTTTAGCTCAAGGTACTGTATTGAACCGCTGACGATGGGCTGCGGCCAAATACCTGAAATTTCCTTTTCTAGATTCTGTCTGATCTGGTTGGATGTGGATCCATAATCAGCTAATCAGTTCTGCCTGTATATTTACTGAGGCCATGAGATACAGATGAACACACAGTACTACAGACACAACAGCAACTCTTCATCAAATTCAGATCATAAAAAAATCTCTTCAATCAGCAAAAGAGCACAACTGGCCGACACAGGCGACTGTTAGCTGGTGTGGTGAATCAGCGCTTTCCTACGAGTGGGTGAGCTGCCTTACAATGCCGTATTGGCGGCAGTTCGTAAAGAGGTGGTGATTGGCTTCACATGTATTAGAGAGGACAGGTGTTAAGTCTTTACCTAGCGTCAGGAGCATCGCTAGTGCTAGGGGGAGCTACGAACAGGTGGGTTAACTGGGAGTACCAAAATTACCATATATAATAATAAAAAAAATGATGGTTTAGCATTGACACTGAGATTTTCTCCACTTGGGTCACTAAAACTCCAAGTCAGCAACAATTCATCATTTTATCACTGGTCAAAGCAGTCATGGTGCTCCCTGCTGACAAGTGTTAACATGTCAGCCAGACTGCAAAACCACCACACTGACGTACGTGTGTTAAAGTCCTGTTTTAAACAGGTGGTACCATCCGTCTACTGGGAAAAACTGTCAATCATCCACACATTCAACACCAGCCCCTCTGAATACTACTGTATCCTACCACACACACACACACACACACACACACACACACACACACACACACACACACACACACACACACACACACACACACACACAAAATGACCCACCACAGACAACACAGACAGACAGCTCCTTTCACTTATGGTTGAAATACGTCACTCCTGGAGCAAAAAACATAAATTGTCTCCTCTGAGGTGACAGGTTTCATCCAGCTGCCTTTTACACACACACACACACACACACACACACACACACACACACACACACACACACACACACACACACACACACAATTTCTTCCATCACTTTGATACCCATCTCTTTAGCACTCCTGACAGTGCCCTCAGTGAGAGTTATTAGGACATTTCCACCTGGCCAGGTGAAGTGTTGCCTTAGCTCCATTCTCTCACTGCAGAACTGATCTCTTGGGGCTCTTGAATTGCTCAACAGTTTAAGCATAAGACCCTATGATCAAGAAGGTCACGAGTTCGATCCATAGCCGGAAATCCAAGAGAGCATAATTGGCCATTCTTTCTCTGGGCAGGCCCAAGGCTTTTTAGGACCCAAGGCAAGGTTCTCTTTTGGGAGCCCCCCACTGCCAATCTGAAACCATCACCTCAAAACTGATAATTCCTCCCTGTGCTCTTTGAAAGACAACAGTGTCGAGTGTAAAACCAGTAACCCTTAAATGCAGTGTGTGTTCGGTGTGTTTTAGTCTGTCATTTCCTCCTCTGTGATAAACAGCTCATTTTCGGGGTGCTGATTTTGTATATTTTATGCAGTGGTGGACAGGAGGAGAGCACAGTATAGATAGTAAAGTACAGACATGTTCAACTTTAGGTTTGTTTATGCCTAAAGTTGACCAGATACAATCACTACATTATGAGCATTACGCCAAGCACTTCCATACACATGCAAATGTTGGTGTTTTACAGCTGCTCTTCAGATTAACTGCAAATATTTAAGGCCCAAAACATACATTTAAGTAAAATATTCCTGGATGTTACAGTTCGCATACTCCTTTTATTTAATCTGTTCTCTAAATATTGCTGCAGCCTGTATCAGCTTAGCTTAATAACAGTGAGGACAGAACATGGTCTAGTTCTCCCACAGAGAGCCTCTTAATGTCATTGAAAAAGAGCGCATCACCAGTCACTAAGAAAATGTGATAATGTGGCGTTACATTGCTTTTCTACACTGTCCTGTCAGTCAGAGACGTCTGTGTTAAGTAATCTCTGTTGGACTTGCTCATGTGGTTCCTGACACTGTTGTTATGTTATACTAACCATCAGGCCAAACTATCCCTGTACAGAGTACATCCCCCCCTAATATCTGGTCTTCTGTGCTAGCAGTACATTTGAAAAATGCATGTTAGGGATGTGGAGGCAGTGCATTAGGGGGAGGAGAGGGTGGGGCAAAAAATCCATTTCATCATCAAATAAGACAGAGTTACCAACGCAGCAAAAGTGCACTTGGAGGCGCACAAGCCAAGTCTGGAACAGCCAAAGCATAGTTTTTAGCAAAAAATAACTAAGTAAGTCTGTAAGAATGTTTGGAAATAATAAAATAAAAAGTTGTTTAAACATCAGTAGCCTTCCATTCATACAGATAATCCTTCAGTAATACAATAGAACAGGATTGTTGTGTTTATTGAGCACTGGAGAAAATTACAGATAGGTCTATTGCACCGAAGGCTGCATTTACATCTCTGACTACAGTCATGGAGCATAAGAAGCTTCCAAACTGATTATTCCACAGCAGTGCAAACTTACTCCGACATGATTAATATTTGCTGTTCCACATGACTGTTAGCAAACCTTTAGAGGCAATATTTTCCCCTTGTTAAGAGGCACAGGTGACAGCTTGTCTCATGAATATAAAGTTAGTCGCAGACAGAATGCACAAAATGATACTAGGCTCAGCCTTTGGCTGGGGGTGGAGGGTCATTTCAAGTTACCCAAATAACTTCAGCACAACCCTGTCAATCCTGTCCAATTGGAGAAGAGCTGAGAAACACCCTTACTGAAAAACCAGCACTTTTGACTTAAAGGGCCCATATGTGTGTTGATACAAACACAAAATAAATGAAAATTGTAAAGGTTGAGAAAATCTGGAGAGTTTGATATATAGTATAGTAGTACTGATAAGGTATGTAAATGCCCTGTTCACTCACCAGTCCATACATTACACAATTGCACATTAAGCTGTAAAAAAAGTTAAAAAATAATGCATTTACATACACCCACCCATTCAGCCTGTGGAAGTTTAGCTCTGCCCATTCATGCTAAAGTTTAAAGGAATGTTTAAAGGAAAGTTTAAAGAGGCACAATACAGGCAAGCCAATCAGACAGAGGTTATTTACATACACCAGTCTTGAAGGCACAGTAACAAAAACTATCTGTTTAATTCTAAGGGATTAAGAGAGGTTGTAAATGACAATTAGAGAGGATATGTAATATAAATCCACACAAACATCACAGATGGATAAAAATAACATTTAAGGAAAATGTAGGATATGGGCCCTCTTAAGTTTTAGGCAGTTACGATTAAGGTTTGGGCTTAGGTAGTAGCTTATAGTGTAAACGGGCATTTTACCAAGGCATACTAGTGTTATGTGCGTTAATCCTGTAATACCCTGTGGCTTACTGTATCATAATGTTTATTATTCAGTCACGACATGTAGTGATGACTTGCAATGCTTTATATATACTGTAAGTGTTACCTGGTTGGTGTGTAACAACATCAACTTCCCTGTGACAGACCAATATTTGTAAATTGCAGTGAGTTAGACCGTCAGCCAAAAGCCGTAAATGTAAATGTTAATGATGCTTTCACCAGATGGTTTCCTGCTTTGGCAAATGGAATTTAACCAAAAATGAAGTTAAATGAACATTGCCACTTTTACTGCAACACTGTACACATCGTTTTGTGAAATCTGTGTAATCTTCACACACCTCCCCCTCACATACATACATAATAACAAGACAAGTTAACTGGCACTGCAAACCTTTGCTGGAGGAAGCCGATAAAGGGAGCCACGCCTGTACCAGGACCCACCATCACTAAGGGAACAGAGGGGTCAGAGGGCAAGTGGAAGGTGTTGCTGACCCGCGACCTCACATGGATCTGAGACAGAAAACACAAGCATTAGTGTTTAGTTCATACTACTGACGGCTCAGAGTTTACATAAACATTGAAACCATTACTACAGCTCTTTATCATGTGCTCTTTTATTTGATCTTTCCATTTTAATGTGCCTCACATTTGTGTAACTGACTTGTGTCTGTAAGCAACCACATCTAAACATTTTATTACCAACATTTAATTCAAAAACTTATTTGGCACCAAAATATAATATATTTTATATGACCTTTTTTTTTTTACTTCTCTTTATCTTAGAAATGTTTTTCTTTTTGTTTCATATTTTATGTATTCTTACACATTATATTTATTCTTACACAGATGGTTGCAACTGCAACTGCAATTTCCCTCCTGAGATCAATAAAGTATTTTTGATTCTGTGCCTTTAAGAACAAGATGCTCTGTTCTGATTGGCTGTCCTGTATTGTGCCCTGCATATTTCTGTTGTTTTCCCCTCATAATGTACGTATGATATGTAAAGTGACTTTCCCCTTAACCCCTTATATATACCTATGGCACGCCAGTGGGTTAGAAGTGTGTTACGAACTTCTATTACCAAAAAAATGGTACCACCAGTTCACAGTTACTGAATAACACACCTTAGTGTAATAAGCCTTGAAGTGTTAGGGAGTTAAATTACAGAGTGCCACCAGCGGTTTCAGTCATACAACTTCCATGTAAAAGTCAAAGAGTTACAGAGGCTACATCACATTGGACAAGGTAACTATGCAGCCTGTATGCTCCTGTGATGATGAAGAATTCTGGACTGGTTATGAGCTAGTCCGATTGTGCTGGTTGAATTTCTACGTTGAATGATACATGCAGTGCAGCAGGGCAGACATATTTTAACTATGTTAGCCTAAGGCAAAGATACAGGCCTATTCTTTATTAATACTGAAGTATTGGTTGTGTGCATGCACCCAAGTCATATTAAGCATAATGAATGCTCAGAATCTATTACTGAGGTCTTTTTTTGGTTTATTTTAATTCCATTACATTGGTGACAGCATCTGTACTGCTTTTTGATTTATTACACCTCAGAGGTTGTAATTTATTTGACACCATAAAGATCCAAACAGGGAAGAACAGAGTCTAACACACTTCAGGTCCTTGTGTGGAGAAATGCTAGGTGTACCAAGAACCTCCACGGAAGTTCTAGAGGTTACTCAACACATAAGCAGTTTTGTTGATTCTTCTACTAAAGTTTTTTGGAATGATACTTTAACTTTTACTGCCGTCCTCATTATTTTACTGCAGTAACAACACTTTTAGAGGAGAATAGGTTTCGGGTACTCTGCACACCTCTGAATATTAAACAACTGTAACACACCAACCCCTTTGCTCAGAGGGGTGATTTGCATATCTCAGTGGTAAAGCAGCCAAACATCACAGTTCTGACCACAACAGCCTTAAGTCTAATTTCGGCAATAATCTGCAACTTTTTAACCCTGTAATGTGACCATAACTGTACATCCCTTGATGAAAACAAACGATAACTTATTAGTTAATGTTTATTTCTCCTGAGGAACTCTTTTTCTCTCTCTCTTTCTCTCCCCCTCCAGTGCTTGTACCTAAAGGACTCTGGAACAAATCAAACTCAGCCAGGCCTGTGATTAGCCATGTTTGTGCTTTGGGGAGAAACTCCGAGCCAGAGGATTCATTACGGCTCTCGAGGAAGAGGAAGGACGTGCTGCCCCAAGGTCAAACTCAGAGTGCACTCACCTTGGGTAAAGCTGAACAGTCGGCAGTCTTTTTCACAGCCGTGCTTGTCCCACAGGGCTGCAGGATGGGCGAGACATGGTGCGTTAGCCACCCTGTACACAGCCCGGTCCTTTTGGGATGCTCTGCACAAGCAGGGAACTCCACCTCGCTGAACACGAAATGAACTTTTCCAGGGTGGCAGAGACTGGAGCTACACGGTCACATACACAAATATAGGAAAAAAAAAAAAATAAATGAATATATATATATATATATATATATATATATATATATATATATATATATATATATTAAGATTAAGTAGTTACACTGTGAATTACATCTACAATCAGTTTCTATGTACAAACCAGTTCAAGTTTGCATTACAGTATTCCATCTATTTTAATGTCACATGGAAAAACATGGAAACATGGCAAACAAATGGAAATATTCACAGCATGTGTCATTTTAACAATTGTATAATTGTGCAATAATAGATTTGGTTAGTAAACATTGTGGAACAGTTATTTATCCAGAATGAGTCTGGAGCACATGTTTTCACAGTGTTGCTGTAATAACTGGGCATTGATTTGAATCCAATATGACCGTACAGTGTGTGTAGTCTTCACAGTCTAACAGTAATATTCGTAAAGGGATCTGAATCCAGCATTAATCTGTCGTGTGTAATTTTACAGTCTTACAGTAATAGTTGTGGAGGGATTTGAATCCAGTATGACTATACGGTGTGTGTAATTTTACAGTCTGACAGCAATAATTTCTAAGCCATTTTTTGGAATTTGTAAAGATGACATGCTTTATCCTGACCAAGTGGCCATTCAAATCTCAACAAATGGGATTATGCAACCTATTCTTAGTAAACTAGCCCAGCTTCAATAAAGCAATAAGTTATGAACCTGTAAATAATGTGTAGTCTATCTGGACTACACACATCATTATCTTTTCCTCAGTGGTCAGTCTACTTCTAGGGAACCCTGCTGACCGAACATTAATATTTTAGAGCCCTAATGTTGCTGCTTGGGAAATAAAAGCCCTACCAGCATCATTACACTCCGTCACGACCATTAGTCTAGACACAAAGCCTCTCACAGGCCAAGGAGATGTGCAGAAAACAAATGAGTGTGTCAGGCTGCTCTGAAAGCAGCATCCTTACACGCTACACTTTTACTTGGATTTGATAAGAATGAATGGCTCTTGCTGAAGACACTGCAAGCATCACAGTTTAAAGTGGTGGGTCTATCAAAAAATCTTTGGCCCAAAGTCAGTCAATCACCCAAAACTTATTATTTAGAAATGTATGCCTAAATCATCACACTCTTGCCTCAAATTGCAAATACACTTGCCCTGGTGGTTTCTGACACTGCATGACACACTGCTATTTGTTGTGAAGTGATTTTAATTACAATATGAGAATATATTGATCTATGTATTTATGTTAGTCCATGTGAATAGATAATAGCGTGCCAGAAACCACATAAGAAAGAGATTATTCAAACAAAATGTATACAAACTTTCAGTGTCAGTTAAAGTTTAGACATACCTCTACATGCAGGGGCTGTCTAAAATAATAGCGAAGATGTCAAAAGTACAAAACACAAATGGAATTATATAGTGGACCATCTTCTTCACTTAATGAGGAGCCTCCTGGGATGCTTTTCCAGCCTTTGGTTATTTTTTACCCAATTTTCCATAGCCAATTGCCCATACTAACTACCCATTCCTTAGTATTATCCCCCCATCAGATGTAATGATCTCAACACTGGGAAGATGAGGACTGACACATGCCTCCTCTGACAGATGCAAAACCAGCCATCACTCAGAGAAAGGAACCGGCTACCCAGCTGTGATGCATGGGCTACAGAGAGCCGTCTATCCACCCAGAGAGAGCAAAGCCTCTCCATCTTCAGTTGCAGGCAGCATGACCCGGAATTTGAACCAGTGATCCTCGGGTCAAGCGGCTTTGTCCACTGGACCGCTCTGAGCCTTTAAGTGTAATGCTTTTTGCATTTAAATCTTTGGTTGTGGAAATAAATGAATAACTTCCCTGTGTCAATGTAAGCATTTACATCAAAAGGTCATTACAGTTCTGAAAAACATCTGACTGTTTCTGTAAATAATGACCTAAAACCTAGATTCTACTCAGACTCCTAATATAAAACACAGGTGCTTGAAAGGAGGCCCATTTACCTTGCAGCTGAGTAGGCTCTGGGCTGAAGCTTCGGTAAATGTTCTGTAATAAAAGAGAGAAAAGAGCACAGATGGTGATCGATCCATATAGATATACATTTAACATTTCTTAGGCTTAGGCCTAAGAAATGTTCTAACTCAGATAGAGTTTCTGAAAGCAAGTCTGAAAGCAGATGGAGACAGTACATGACCTTTGTTCCATTTAAACTCCTTTTGTAGGTTGGATCCACTGCTGAATGTATTTCATATTCACAGGTTCAGAAAAGCATGTATTAGAAAGTCTCCAGTGTCCTCGCCTTGTGAGATGAACAGTGTTTTTGGCTGACTTTACTTAAGGGATGAAGGTGGAATTTTTTGGCCAAATTTATTCTCAGATGTTAGTCAGATGGGGCTGAACGAAACTGAGGAGAAGGTCAATCGCAATATTTTGTGCTTTCTGACAGTATTGTTTGGATTTTTCCAAATCCTGGTATTAATTGATATTTCTTTTTATTTAATGTATTATTAAAATAAGTGAGCATAACATAAGCCAAAAACTAGTTTAAGAGGCAGGAAGTGGACATACAGTGCTTTGAAAGGTATTTGCAGACCTCCTGATTTTCTCTATTTTTGCATATTTGTCCCACAGATCCTTATACAAAATGTAATGAGAGATCAGGAGGACATGAGGAAGCACAACTAATTTCTAACATATTTATAAACATATAATATCATTATTAAATGATCAGTTTTTTCATTTATTGCTCTGAAAAAGTAAACCCTCCTTTAAATAACTGGAGATAAGTAGAAAGTTTACCCTAGCCTTTGAGCATGAACTGCCCGCTTAAAGTCCGGCCAGGGCATCTCAATGGGGTCAGGACTGTCAGACCACTGTCAGACCACTCCACACTTGGTTTCACATCACACTACCACCACCATGTTTCACTGCTGGTATAATGTTCTTATTGTTAAATGCTGTGTTAGCTGTATGGCATGCCTAACAGGATCTCAGTCTCCCAAAATGTTCCACTTTCATGTCAAAATACCCAAACTAGCACTAGCAGGTTCAAAACCTAGCAACACAAAATTGCAGTTAACAAAAATATAGCCATACGGGCTAATGAGATAACACTAGGGCTAACACTGGTGCTAACTGGTGTAGCAGTAGATGGTAAGACTAGACTTATTACATTGATTTGTATTCACAATTTGCGGTCATCTAATAAACAGCATCAATTACACTGTATGTAATGAAATGTGCAGTTGGTCAGTGTTCCTTTAAGCACTGATGATATCCATAATCACAAAATGTATCACAAATGTATCACAATTTTGAGAAAATATCATCATATTGGCCATCCCTACTGTCTACAATCACAGACATATGATAAAAGAACTAAACTGACCAGTCACAGTCAGATAAGAAATTGTTTGCAAACACACACTCCTAATCAACATGCCAGTAAATAAGGCAGTCCATGTAATATTCTGATGTATTTTATGAACATACCATTGAGTGTAGCTCTATTTTGACAAGCAAAAACTACAGGCCGTGACTGGTTGTTATGCATGTCAGTCAAAGGACCCCGTTCTGTCAAAGTAGGCCATTTTTCTTTAAGCCAAGTGACAAAACCCACCACACTCCCTGACAACAGAGACCTGAAAGACTAATGGGTTCCGTTATCATTCAAACATCCAAAGAACATCTATGATTGGCCAGGCTGCACGGCACACGGCACATTCAACAATCCGTTAGAGGCTCATTTGCATACCGACATCAGTATTATGAAAGATAATGTTGTATTAATGATTAAAAAATGTTACTGTGCCAGTCCACAGTGAGGGATGTGTAGAGCTCTACGGTATAGAATGCAGGCGCTATGTATTATAAATTCACTTTCAACAACTTTACAATATGCTTATTAATTGTAATTAGGTTTTATCAGTCAGCGGTAGGTGGGAGTCTGTTTACTCCCCCATGCTTCAAGATCAATCTAAACTATGCCATATGCAAGTGCTGAGGGTCTCCAACATCACCAATGAATTACAATTAAGGATTAAATATTCTGAGCAGCTGTTGTAAATCAAGGATCCTCTTCACTGAAAGCGAGTCCAATAAATAGCACATGGCGTTTCGTCACCCATCATGGCTGCTTCCCCTTCAGCAGTGGCATTCAATTTAAAGGAATAGTTTGGTAAAAAAATCTGATTTCCACAGTGCCCCCTACCCCAAATGCAGTCAATCAGTCAACACGTTTGGTGGTCTTATACCAGGTTGCTTGGAATTGTTATGGATCTCTTGCCATGTCAGATTCACCATGATTTCCCCTCCAGCCTGCATTCACACAGAGTTCCTTTCAGATTAATTACTTTAACATTCACAGTTAAAGGCTACATGTTGGTGCTTTTCTCTGAGCGCGTTGGCTGCCCGGCAATGCTGCATTGGCAGCAATTGCGGTGCAAAAGCAGGTGGTGCTTGTCTTTGCATATATCGGAGGAGACAGGTGTTATGGCTTTACCCTCCTAGTTTTGGGAGCATTGCTAGTGCTAGGGGGAGATACAAAGGGGTGGGTTAATTGGCAGTACCAAATTGGAAAAAATTTGAAGTAAAAAATGTAAAGTAAAAATAAAGAAAGAAAGAGCACACTTGCAAAAGAGGCTTCCATCATACAGTGTCAGACCACATCAGCAAGCCTATTAGAAATTACTGAACAACTAGATACATTTGATATGATGCCAAATGAATCCTTCAACAACAACAACAACAACAACGTCAGAAAGATCTCTCATTAAATGATCATAATGATGAATATTTCAACAAGAGCTATGGAGCCACACTGGCCAGTTGCTGCCATTTAATGATCATCATGATGGCCTAAAATACCGTTTAAAAAAAAAAAAAAAAAAAAAAGACCTCATGCCTAAAAATAGTGGAGGATGCAGTAGACTTTTTCTGCAATGCCATCTGGTCTTAAAAATGCAGCACAGTCCTTGACTATGCACAAATAATGCCACTTACTGCCAAGTTTGGTGTGTTATAGAGCTGAGGCACATTTACACTAAGGTGCAGATGATATAACCTTGTTGATGCGGGCTTGCTGCAGAATTGCTATTTAAACAATGATCTATCCTGTGTGCTACAGTAACAAGTAGGCCAGTATCAAATATATGTGCAAATATGCGTTCACTTTCAACAGAAAGTTCATTCCCCAGAGTCTCCTGATGAATTCACGAGAGCTGATGTTGGCTTCATTTACTAGGGAGACAGTCATGTATGATTTAAATATGATTATACTGCCACCTAGTGGACACTTGTAAAAGTCTTCAGGTATGACTTAACCCCTGAGTAGTCTTAACATTCTGCGTCCTACTCTAAGAGAATATATGTACCCTGGTGTATACAGCTTTAATGGAACTTTGGTGTGTGTTACAGTCTCTCATTAGGGTTGAATATTAATAACACTCTAAATGTAGGTATTGTGATATAAACTGAGGTGTGAGCTACAGTCTCTCATTAGGGTTGAATATTAATAACACTCTAAATGTAGGTATTGTGATATAAACTGAGGTGTGTGTTACAGTCTCTCATTAGGGTTGAACATTAATAACACTCTAAATGTAGGTATTGTGATATAAACTGAGGTGTGTGTTACAGTCTCTCATTAGGGTTGAACATTAATAACACTCTAAATGTAGGTATTGTGATATACACTGAGGCGTGACACAACACTATCCAACATCACATCAGTAGCTACATTATGCGAGAGCATCATGCGAGAGCGGTTCGTTGTAAAACATTTGAAGAGCAATAAATAAATAAATGAAATCCTTGCTTGCTTCCATACTCTAACTCTAAATGAGGAAGGCTGACTGACCAATGACAAGGCTGAGTGGAGGTGAGCAGGATTTGAAGGCTTGGAGCAGATCCAGCAGGCAAACATTGGTGTCCCTCACAAATCTGTTGTAATCTGCTGAACCCTCGCGGCTGCACAGCTCCTGCAGGCGTCTTTTCTCTGTGCTGTCCTGCGTCCACTCCACAAGTGCCCGCACAAACGCCTGAAAATAATATACAAACAAAACTGACCACTCTGCCCAGATAATAGCAAATATATGTGCAGTATGATTGTACAAAACCTAATTACTCACCTTTTTAAATGACCATATATTAATTTAGCCCCCCCCCCCCAAAAAAAAACAACTTGCCTTACCCTTCCATCACTTTAAAGTAGAGTTAAAGTACAAACCTCATCTCTAGTGAAGCTCACATTCTATTCCAGCACACTATTCCGATGTCAGTCAACATGTTAACAACACGTCTATTACAATTATATCTATACTGCAAAAAGACTATATAGCCTCTCTGTTGCACAAAAACCTGCATCTCCATTTTAGTTGTTTTCACTGTTTGACATCTGGCAGTTGTTCTTTCTAATTCATAATTTCATAATGAATAGACCAATAGAAATGCTTCCATAAATCTTTTTACATTGATCTCCACTGAAGTTTTTTTTCCTTCTACTGTGAAGTTGCACTTTTGGAGATGCAAGGTTTTTGACAGAGACTGAGCTATCTAATGCTATCTAATAGTTCACTTATGAGACTAAATGCTTATGAGAATAACTACAGTCAGTTTGAATACTTTTACTGCACCATCATTCATTTTACTTGTTTTATGTGATACAACTTGAAGAAAGTACAACATCACTTCATTTACAAAAAAAAACAAATATATATCTTCAAATTCTTGCAACAATCTCACAATTCAAAAAGACATATGAAACATTCCTAATGATTAGGTTTAGAATTTTACCTTTTTTGGTACGCTTCTTATCTCTAAGCACCAGGTTAGAAGATACTGCAGAGTACATTTGTGTGGGATGTAGGAGGGAACCTGAGCACCTGTTGATGCACAAAAACACACAAATACTTCATTTTAACTCTTTAATGCTCAGACCATAACTTTGAGAAAGACATGAGGGGTGAAAAAGTGCAAGTGCGAGTAACATGACAGGGCCTTAGAGCTCTGCTGAACCAAGTAATCCCAAGTCAAACTGAACCTTGACCTCAGAATGGGAAATCTTAATAATTCTGAACATGTGAATAGTTATACCTCCTGTATGAAAGGTCAGAACTCAGCACAGCTATTGATACTGTAGGTGAGATGGTAACCTTGGTGACTGCAACACTAGTATGACGGTATGACCTTAAAGCACACAGGAAGCTCCAATTCTCAATGCTAAACTATTTCACGGTGACAAACGTAGACATGCATCTCACACACTACACGCTACTTAAACTGGTGCACTGTTACAGAAACACCTTCTTTAGTTACACTATATTGCCAAAAGTATTTGCTCGCCTGCCTTTGCACGCATATGAACTTGAGTGACATCCCATTCTTAATCCATAAGATTTATTTTGATGTCTGGCCACCCTTTACAGCTATGACAGCTACAACTCTTCTGGGAAGGCTTTAGGTTTAGGAGTGTGTTTGTAGACATTTGTAGGGTCAGACACTGATGTTGGACGAGAAGGCCTGGCTCGCAGTCTCCGCTCCAATTCATCCCAAAGGTGTTCTATCGGGTTGAGGTCAGGACTTTGTGCAGGCCAGGCAAGTTCTTCTACACCAACCTTGATCACCTATGTCTTTATGGACTTTGCTTTGTGCATGCTGGAACAGGAAGGGGCCATCCCCAAACTGTTCCCACAAAGTTGGGAGCGTGAAATTAGCCAAAATCTCTTGGTATGTTGAAGCATTAAGATTTCCTTTCAATGGAACTAAGGGACCGAACCAAACTCCTGAAAACAACCCCACACCATAATCCCCCCTCCACCAAACTTTACACTTGGCACAATGCAGTTAGACAATGCAACCACCAAACCCAGACTCGTCCATCAGATTGCCAGACAGAGAAGCGCGATTAGTGACTCCAGAGCTCTAGAGCCCAGTAGCGGCTGCTTTACACCACTGCATTCAACACTTTGCTTTGCACTTGGTGATTTAAGGCTTGGTTGCAGCTGCTTGGCCATGGAAATGAAGCTCTCTATGCACTGTTCTTTAGCTAATCTGAAGGCCACATGAAGTTTAGAGGTCCGTAGCGACTGACTCTGCAGAAAGCTGACCCCGCGCAGTCATTTTACGTGGTCTACTACTTCGTGGCTGAGTTGCTGGTGTTCCCATTTGCTTCCACTTTGTTAGAAAACCACTGACAGTTGTGGAATATTTAGTAGCAAGGACATTTCATGACTGGACTTGTCGCACAGGTGGCATCCTATCATGGTACCATGCTGGAATTCACTGAGCTCCTGAGAGCGACCCATTCTTTCACAAATGTTTGTAGAAGCAGTCTGCATGCCTAGGTGCTTGGTTTTATACACCTGTGGCCATGGAATTAATTAGAACACCTGAATTTAATGATTTGTATGGATGGCTGAGTGAATATGCCTTCAAAAAGGTTCCAGCACCTTTCTTCTTGGTGTCTTTGCGCAGCTGGAGATGAATACAATGACTCCTTTGGTCTTTTAACCCAAGTCTCCAAAGCAGTTCCTCCACTTCTGTGGCTCTGTTAGGGCAGAGCACATCAAAGGCGTCGCCCGGCTGGTAAGGCATGTCCTGATCCTGAAGAGAGACAAGATAACTCAGAGGCCATCAAATCTGTTTTATCAGCAAGTAATGATTACAAGTTCTCTTTATCTCAGCTTTTGATAAACTACATCTCAATACAGTATCTTGTGTATATTATCAACATTATTAAAATCTCGAAAAATGGTGTAATTCATTAAATGTCCATTGTGTGAAAATGTTTCATTCTGAACATGTGTTCTCTGAGCTGCAGAAATTGCAAAAGTACTGGATGGAGCACCATCATTCCACAGAACACAGGTCCACTGCTCCACAGCTCAATGCTGGGGGGCTTCATATCCATCTAGCCTACACCTGGCATTAGGCATGGTACCAATAGTGTGATGTTTAACTGCTATTCTACTGGCAGTACTTCTCTACAGGGACAAGACAAGCTGTGTGTGTCAGCAACAGGTACATCTTAAAGTAGTTGAATACATTCATTAGAAGGGGTGTCCACAAATATTTGGACATACAGCGTACCTGTAAATTCTAGGCGTTTTAGCTAAACAGCAACAATACACACAGCCCGATGTCTGAGAAACTAGACATTGCATCACCTTTTTCAAAGAAAGACATTAGCACATTGTGGTTAAATCATTCTAGTAGAACAGTGACTAAGATATGAGAAATTTCTCTGAATAATAAAAGACAACTGGGCCACTGACTGACTGACTTTCAGCTCTACATACCGCCTCTTTTAGACCAATAACCTGTCCTAATAAACCTACTTATGAACAGTGGCGGTGTTTGCTTTGACCTTGCAGGTTTACTCAGTACTAACTGTGCTAGCTAACATCTCTGAAGAACATCAGGCCCTATCCAAGGAAGACCGTAGTAAAAACATACTGTGATTTGCCCTGTGGGAAATTCCACACGGTGGAACACACTTAAGTTGTTTAAGACCTTGTCCCTCCCTGGAAATGGAAATTCTGATTGTGATTCTGATTGAAATTCTGACCATCTCCCTGTTTCTGCCTATACGTCTGTGTCACTTGGGTTTAGGGAGAGTGGTCTTATTTAATAAGCAGCTGCACTCAATTAAAACGCAGCAGCACGTCACCATTGAGAACATGGATTTGATATTCACTGGTGGGCCAGATCTAGCCCACAGGCTGTACGTCTGACACCACTGGCTATTAAGCAGGAGAGTGTGAGGTACAGACTTTAAAGTACTTTATGTCGTTGGGGTAGAAAAGGACACACAAAGTAAAATAAAAGTAACAGAGTGTGAATTACACACAAACTTACACAAAATTTCACTGTAATGTCAACTGTTTAAGCAGGAAAGTAAATCTGAAACATCTAGGCAGTAAAAAAAACACAGTAATATTCATTGCTTTTCTTAACAATCCAGATTCAGTTTTGGTCCTAGGCTTTTCAAGTGCTTTTGTACTGTGTGTTTTCCCTATATAACTACCCACAACCTTTCTGATTTAAAAAGAGATCTTAAAATGGTCATGTAAAAATGATTTAGGACCGTTTTTGGTTCATACAACCGTATACTACGGACCTACTATGTGGACCTACCACAGAAAAAAGGACCCTTTAAGGATGTGACATTACCATGAAATGTAGTTTGACCGCCTTTTACTCCATACCATACTTTTTATATTATTAATTTAATCAGATTAATAGCAAGAACATGTTGAGTACATTAGTTAAACTGGAAGCCCTAAACTGGATATTCAAAATAATTTCCTGGAACTTTTGTTGTTTGTGAGCACATGCTCACAAGTTAAAACCTGGATCTTAAAAGGACTACAAAAAGAAAGCATAACCGCAAACTGTGTTTAAGTTCAAGACAATAAAGGCAGGCTGTGGGACTTAAAAAATAGAGTGAAACATTTCATATCGCTTTTTAAGTGGAGTGTGTCTGAAGTGTCTCGCTGCAGTGTCAGGAATGCGAACATACTGAGATATCCAGCTCCAGTAATATGGTACTTTTCACCGCATCACCTCGAGTTAAATGAAGCGCTCTTGAAACAGACACTTCATGAAAGCCTTCCTTCACCACATGGACACTCTCCTGTGGGACAAGCAGAGGCAAGCTGTTCAGCACAACGACAAGTGTTCTAATATTCACTTTATATTATCATCTAATGCTAAGTTCCCTTAAACCATCCAAATCTTGCCTTATCTTTGGCCATTAAAGCAACAATTTGGCAAAAAGAAATTTATTCAAATGTAGTTGATCAGCCAAGACCTCTCTGCTCTTTAGTTTTGCACTAGAGCTACAAATCTGACAAACACATGCTTCTGGCGCTGTGTGGAGCTGTTAAAGAGTCGATATCATTGAAAACTGAACTTGCCTCAGTTTTTGAACTCAAAGAGTTTTGTGCCGTCTTTAAACATTGTGTTTAATTATGTACTGTTCACTTAATCCATACAGTCCATATCACTGCTGTCCAATGAAAAACTTGCATCTCCATTTTGGTCTGTTTTCAGTTTTCTCCACGGTTTGAACCCTGTAGCTGCTCTAAACACTGTGTAAATAATTATGAATGAATACACTAATAGAAATACTCTAAATGACTTGGAATAAATTAATTTAAACTTATTTTACATTGACTTCCATTCAAAGTTAAGAACATTTTTGCCTTCTCCTGTAAACTCAACATTTTCTAGAGTTTTCATTAGACATAATAAGGAACCTAAGCTGAAAAAGACATGCTTACATATACAGTGTCTGTCTATTTCAGTCATCTCTAATCGCTTGCATAAGTGATTTCTTACATATATGTAACACCCTGCTATCTATAAACATGAACATTTGTCCAATTTAATTGATGTTATAAAACAAAGAAATATGTATTATGTGCCGTTTTACTTAATATATGATTAATTCATTAACTAAAATGAAGACACACTGATTAGTATTAACATAATAAAACATAGCCTCATAGCACCAGTGTGAAAGTAAAGAATCAAACATGTCTTCACTGATCACCGATGTTTGGAATATACTAGATAAACTTGTTTTTGCCTAAAGTTTTGCTTTAATGATGTAACAGCGAGCATCCTACCTCTTCAACAGGGACGTCTTCCAGACACACTTCTAGGTATGCTGGCGGCAGTGCAGGGACATTGAGAGAAGACTGAGACAGAGGCGGTACAGACCGAATCAAAGACACCTCCAAAGGGGCTCCGGAGGGTTTTGCTGTTTCACTCTCGGACACAGAGGTTTCTGCTTTTTCCTTTTGAGTCTCGACATCACTGAGCTTCAAAAGATGAAGGCTGACCACAGAGGAGTCTAGTTTTTCTTGGATTTCTGCACCTTGTTGAATGTTTTTCTTAGTAACATCATCTCGGGCAGTGTTCTCCTGATTTGAGTCAGACATCCTGGAAAATGTTTTCTTTAGCGCTTCCCAAAGTCCTTCAATCCACGGATCCACCACTACCTCCAGCCTGAAAAGAAACAAGCAAACCAAATCATGCTTAAAAGAAATCACCTATAAATTTCATTTAGAACATTACAGTACATAATCTTATATTTAACATTATACATAACATCAGACATAGCAGTTGTTCCCGTCTCTGGTCCCAGCACATTTCTGTATTTACCCCTCTCCCAACACACCTGATCCAGCTAATATGCTAATGAACAAGCCCTCCCTAAGGTGTAGCTTATGTGTAAGAGTGGGAAAACTAAATGTGTAGGGCAGTGGGTCCTCCAGCTGGAAATCACCGAGTTACAGTACACACTTACTGGCCACTTTATCAGAAACACTCCACCTAGCTGGTGTACAGTTAGTGACTGGAGCCAAATTTAAGTTAGTCATCCTCTAGTGCTTCATCAGTGTCCAGTATTTGACCACAGAGCTGCTTGTGTGCTCATTTCTGGAAGACAACGGAAGACAAGCGTCCAGACTTTTTTCTGTCCTGGCACCAAAGTGGTGGAACGAGCTTCCCCTGGATGTCCAAACGGCCGAGTCACTTGCTGTCTTCAAACACAGACTAAAGACCCACCTCTTCAGAAAATACTTGGGCGAATAGCAGAGTGTTCACCCTATTAACTTGTGTTTAGTAGTGTCCTAACTGAATTTAAGCCTTTTCAAACTGTCTGACACAGTCGAACGGGCCGCCACTCAAATAATAATGTCTGGCCATTGGTGGTCCTATGCCAGTTCCCTGCCAATGATGAGCAGTGTAGAGGGGGGCTGGTAAACTGTGCAGCAACAGAAGGACTGTAGCCTGTTAATGTACATAAAGTGCATCTATATGGAAGGAGAAATCCACTGATATGGGAATCGCAGGCTGATGCTTTTCCAATATTTTTTCATATACGAACTGTATCTGCGGAGGGCGATGTATAAACATTTCTAAAGGACTAAACCCACCTGGTTCAGCATTACAGACCATGTATTAGTAGAGACTTACAAATGCAGTAAAATGAATAATAATAATATAATAAATGCAAATATCAGCTTCACACACATTGAAACAGCTGTCTGATGCAGGTTACTTTTTAAAGCAAATATCTGTTGATATAGATGGGTTTCTGATATCATTGTTTTTCCATGTTGTTACTTGTTTCTGAAAAACAGCCAGTATGTCCCTAATAAACTGGACACCAAGTATACAGCATGTCCTTACCCAGTACCGTCATCAGCATGACCTGTTGCATAGAAATGTTTTGCACCGAGTTCTTGCAATCGTTTGTCGATGGTCTTTCCACAGTTGCAGAAGTTTGCATAATTTGTGTCTCCCAATGCTGAAAGACACACAAAAACATTAACAGGTATTGATTCCAATCTAACAAACATATGGACAATGACAAAAAGAATGCAAGTTATTAATTAAATCATCTATTGCAGTTAAACAACTGTTCAAATGTAATGTATACACATATTATGATTTTGGGTTTTTTTGTACAGGGCCAGTTTAAATTATGGGCAAGCTGGGCTGACATACCCAAGCATGCAAGGCATAAACATGGGAGAACTGAGTTCATTAACAGATCTCTAGCTAAGGTTAATCAAGTACAAAAGTAATGTAAATTAAGTGATCTATCCAGTGAATCTATTCATTTATTAATTTTATATTAAAAATCTTAAAAGCTACTTACCTAACAGTGCATAGTGTACATGAGAGAAGTGATCACGAGGCAAGGATTTATTCTTGATTTTCCTTACGAACTTCAGTGCCGTGTCCGGAGGCTCACCGTCTCCAGTTGTGGAAACAACAAACACAACAGGGCCGTGTTCTCTGTCCAAGTTATACTACAAAAAGTTTTAAAACCAGGCAGTGAGCTCAACAACCTTCAAGCTATACCTCAATCAGCTAAGCAAAGCACAGCTGCATTAAAAGCCCCAGGCCCAGTGCATCAAACCATCAGAATCCTCCTTCTTTGCTCGCAGAATGCCATACCTTCTCTCCTTTGCTCAAACAGCTGATCTCAGCTAGAAATCCATGCTCAGCCGCCTGCTCAGAGATCTCCTCTGCAATAGACTGCGCCTGACCTCGCTGCGAGCCGTAAAGGATCAGGAACTGAGATGCACCTCCACAAGGCATGATCTGGACCCTGCATACAGAAACAAGACTTCATGTTATTCAGATAAAAGTAGAACAGTAACTTTATAACACACTTATATATGCATACGTACATACAACACATTTTATATATATATATATATATATATATATATATATATATATATATATATATATATATATATATAACTTGGCCAATAACAATATATATATATATATATATATATATACACACACAGTGGGGAAAAAAGTATTTAGTCAGTCACCAATTGTGCAAGTTCTCCTACTTAAAAAGATGAGAGAGGCCTGTAATTGACATCATAGGTAGACCTCAACTATGAGAGACAAAATGAGAAAGAAAAAATCAGAAAATCACATTGTCTGATTTTTAAAGACTTTATTTGCAAATAACGGTGGAAAATAAGTATTTGGTCACCTACAAACAAGCACGATTTCTGTCTGTCACAGACCTGTAACTTCTTTAAGAGGCTTCTCTGTCCTTCACTCATTACCTGTATTAATGGCACCTGTTTGAACTCGTTAACAGTATAAAAGACACCTGCCCACAACCTCAAACAGTCACACGCCAAATGCCACTATGGTGAAGACCAAAGAGCTGTTGAAGGACACCAGAAACAAAATTCCCAGCACCAGGCTGGGAAGACTGAATCTGCAATAGGCAAGCAGCTTGGTGTAAAGAAGTTTACTATGGGAGCAATAATCAGAAAATGGGAGACCTACAAGACCACTGCTAATCTCCCTCAATCAGGGGCTCCACGCAAGATCTCAGCCCGTGGGGTCAAAATGATCACAAGAACGGTGAGCAAAAATCCCAGAACCACACGGGGGGACCTAGTGAATGACCTGCAGAAAGCTGGGACCAACGTTACAAAGGCTACCATCAGTAACACACTACGCCGCCAGGGCCTCAGATCTTGCAGTGCCAGACGTGTTCCCCTGCTTAAGCCAGTACATATCCGGGCGTGTCTGAAGTTTGCTAGAGAGCATTTGGATGTTCCGGAAGAGTATTGGGAGAATGTCTTATGGTCAGATGAAACCAAAGTAGAGCTGTTTGGTACAAACACAACTCGTTGTGTTTGGAGGAGAGTGAATGCTGAGTTGCATCCAAAGAACACCATACCAACTGTGAAGCATGGGGGTGGCAACATCATGCTTTGGGGCCATGTACATGAAAGAATGAATGGGGCCATGTATTGTGAGATTTTGAGTGCAAACCTTCCATCAGCAAGGGCATTGAAGATTAAATGTGGCTGGGTCTTTCAGCATGACAATGATCCCAAGCACACTGCCAGGGCAACAAAGGAGTGTCTTCGTAAGAAGCATTTCAAGGTCCTGGAGTGGCCTAGCCAGTCACCAGATCTCAACCCCATAGAAAACCTTTGGAGGGAGTTGAAAGTCTGTGTTGCCCGCCGACAGCCCCAAAACATCACTGCTCTAGAGGAGATCTGCATGGAGGAATGGGCCAACATACCAGCAACGGTGTGTGCCAACCTTGTGAAGACTTACAGAAAACGTTTGACCTCTGTCATTGCCAACAAAGGATATATAACAAAGTATTGAGATGAACTTTTGTTATTGACCAAATAGTTATTTTCCACCATTATTTGCAAATAAAGTCTTTAAAAATCAGACAATGTGATTTTTCTTTTTTTTTTTCTCATTTTGTCTCTCATAGTTGGTCTACCTATGATGTCAAATACAGGCCTCTCATCTTTTTAAGTGGGAGAACTTGCACAATTGGTGACCGACTAAATAATTTTTTCCCCAGTGTGTGTGTGTGTGTATATGTGATGTTTATACACCAGTCAGCCATAACATTAACACTGTTTCTACACTTGCTGTCCATTATATCAGCTCCACTGTCCATATAGGAGCACTCTGTAGTTCATCTGTTTCTCTGCATACTTTGTTAGCCTTCTTTCATCCTGTTCTTCAATGGTCAGACACAATAGTGCTGTTGGACCAATACAAATGCTATAAAATGGCTTTTTATTTTTTGTGTATTGATAGTTAAGCAATTTATATGTAAAGTTTGAGATTCAAGGTTGTGAAAGTGAGGAGATGCAGTATATAAAATAATAATTGCAATTTTTTTTCCTAAAATAGAGGCCATTACTGTGGCAAAAGAGCAAAAGGCCTTTTTAATACTCATTTTAGAAGAATCCCCAGTTGTCTACAAACAGATTAAAACAGAGCAAAAGAGTAAATACAGCTTGATTCCCTTACCAAGCATGTTTAGTGAGGATAATGTGCATAAATAATATATTTATAATTCAGAAGTTATGATATGGGTGTTTCAGACTACTTTACACACTGGCCCAGGAGGCCATGGTTGCCTAATACACCGTGCTAGACTACATAACACACTATGTCCTCTGGTGGCACGGAGCACCTGAATCCATCCACCTTTCACCTCAAAACCCAGCTAGCTAGCTAACGATCACTGTTTCGGACAGTAGTCTAGTTACAGACTATGACATGCCTGTGACACATGAACACTTTGCCCCTGAAGGATAACTGTACAGGGTAGATATGTCAACAGTGTGCTCCCAAACAACGCAAACTGTAGGCAGCAGTGAAAAACGTGCTAATCACAGAGATATCCACTGCTTACTGCTCACAAAGTCTAATCTTACCTTCATGCTACTGGTCACGATTAAATCATTGCCTAGAAAACAAGGGTGCCGAGGTAGTTTAAAATCAGAATAAAATGTCTTTCATGCCGGAATACAGACTAAAAAAACGATTTACACGTGTTTCAGACTGCGGAAATTATCGATCTATAAATTCAACGGCACGTCAATCACGCCATAGGCGCACTGAGACTATGGTAAATCCCGTTGCTGTGCAGATCGTGTATGAGAGCGTGGAGTTATCGCGATAGTGGAACAGACCATCTACATTCATTTCATGTTCAAGTTTAATAGAACGTTTGTTTTCTAACATTACAAACTGAGTTTTTATTTTAAACAGTATGTTTATGTTTGTGTTAACATTATTTATATCGTATATGTATTTTAAGTATGCAAAAACAGAACAATGAAGGTGACGCTTTCCGCTGCCAGACTGACTTGGTACGGACCGCGCCGCCCTGAGATCCTTCCAGAAGTGGCCGGCAGGACCACGCAGCTTTCGGTCCGAAATATTCGCTAAATTAAATATCTTCTGAAAGCTGTGTGGGTTTAGCTACTGTCTAAGATGTCTACGTTGGGGACGCTCGCCTTTGACGAATATGGAAGGCCGTTTATTATCATTAAAGACCAGGATAAGAAATCCCGACTCACGGGCCTTGATGCTCTGAAGGTAAATGCTAGCTAACACTTTGTTTGAGCTAAAGCCTCTAGCTTTGACGTCTCGTTCTCCTTCTCCTTATTGTGTTTTTGTCCTTCATGAACTACATAAATCTCAACGTTTAGTCCTGTTTGCTGCTCAGTAGCTTTTCTGGATGGTTAATGGGGTCTGTAAGCGAGTTGGCTGGCCGGCATGTCGCCCATGTGCTCGGCCTTGAGCTGTTAACGTTATTTCTATTGAATGAAGGAGGAGGAACCGCAGCCTGGTCCTGCGTTTCTGCAGACTGCTCCTTTGTTGTGATCAATCTGAGAGGCTGTGCATGCTCAACATTTACCTTTAAGTGTCTCTTTAAGTCAATCGTGGCAGCTAGTATAATGTATTGCTCATCTTTGTCTGTGAATCATGCAGCTCAGTTAATGTGGAAGCAAAAGTGTGCCGTTAAATATGTGTTAAATGCTTACAAGCTGTAGCTAATATGTCTTTACTTTTGTTTTTACAGTCACATATCATGGCAGGAAAGGCAGTGGCCAACACCCTTAAGACTTCACTGGGTCCAAATGGTGAGCGACATCAGCTTGGTCACGAGCCTGTGTTCTGTCCAGCCTCATAAATACGACATGTAATGGGGATGCACCAGTATGGGAATTGTGCACTGATGATGGTGGAAGAAGATGATGGCCAATATTTGTGTGCATATCTGTAATGTTGATCTCAGCATTCATAAAATTAAGGAATCTGCACTAATTGCACCTAGATCAGCGTTTCAGAGAAATGTAACATGGATTAGAAGGGGGTTACAAATGCAGTAAAATTAATATGATGCTGATATTTTAGTGCAGTAGTCCAGCCTCTCCTAAACATCTTTCTGATGTAGATATTCGTCAAGTCAAATTTATTTGTATAGCGGTTCTTACAACTGTTGTCATCTCAAAGCAACTTTACGTAATTAGTAATTAGTCAGGAAAAAAAGAAATAATGTAAGAAGACATGGATCAAAGATATTGTATTTAAAGCGGATACAAATATGATCCCAAGACACAACTCTTCCTTTAAAGTTTATGAAAAGCAGGGCTGCAGACTTTGTACCTGTTAAGATGTTGGGAAGTGTGTTAATATTTTCACATGTGCATGTGAACATAGTCCTGACATTAGTCAGAAAAAATTTAACCAATTTAAAGAATTCGAGGCTTTTTAAAAAATATTTTTAAGATTGAATATTACGTCAAGATTCTGTAAAGCAAGCTTGCTGGAGTCCTGTTGCACTGCAAAACAATGAAATTCTGTCCTTCGTATATAAATGTAACCTACAGTCTCAGTTGTTTATAGAAAATTAATTATAAATGTAATGTTCTGAGATGTTGAAGTATATGCTATCAGCAGAGACTAAGTCGGATATGCTGCATTTTCTTGACAACCACAAAGAAGACTGCAGATGTTCTGTGCTGTAAAACGTGGTTTGAGAAAATCCACCACCTAATAAATTTTCTGCAAATCGCAGGGCTTGATAAGATGATGGTGGATAAGGACGGTGAAGTGACTATCACCAACGACGGAGCAACAATCCTCAGCATGATGGATGTAGATCACCAGATTGCCAAGCTTATGGTCGAGCTCTCCAAGTCTCAAGATGATGAAATTGGAGATGGCACCACTGGAGTAGTTGGTGAGGTTACTGTTAACTAGGGCTGTGTCACATACTGTGTTTTGTGGATTCCAAATGTTGATTCCATACAGCTTCACTATGGTTCCTGTAAAATGACATATGTAATTGGAAATTAGGTTGAATTTTGTAAAGAAAAATATCTTTAATGGGCTATTAACAACTATGTATATGTGTAATGTTGTGTTGCAAGTGTAGAAAGTCAGAAAAAAAAATCAGAGGACTCCCTTGTTTCATGTGGTTTATGATCTGATCATCTGTTCTCTTTTAGTCCTTGCTGGAGCTCTTTTAGAGCAGGCTGAGCAGCTGCTGGACAGAGGCATTCACCCTATCCGAATTGCTGATGGATATGACCAGGCTGCTCGGATCGCCATTGAACATCTCGATAAGATCGGTGACAGTTTCCCAGTGGATCCCAACAACACAGAGCCACTTATTCAGACGGCCATGACAACACTTGGTTCTAAAGTGTAAGATATAGTTCCCTCTAATTATAATCAGGTTATTGTAAAATCCCTAAAATGTACAGCTCAATGAAGACAGTAATTGCCATTATGTTGCTAAAGGCCTTGTAATAAATGAACCATATTGCTGAGTCAGTTGTCTCATAGTTAAATAAAGGCCTGAGTTATTTTATATAAAAACAGTTGAAATTGATTTGAAGCTAGTGTTGCATATAGCAACCTTCTTCAGTATAGATACTAGATCATGACACCAAATGGTCTATTGTATGGTCCTACATTGCAAAAAAGCAGTGGCATCATAACCATCATAAACTGAGATCTTTTGTCCCTAGTTTAAAGCTTGAAGGAAGCCTGATGCGTTTCTCTCCTGTGAAACCAGTATAGCTGTATAATTGGTTAAAGGTTTAGCCAAAGTGAGTACTGCTTAACTCTCTAGTATGTATTGTTCTTCAGAATCAATCGATGCCACAGACAGATGGCAGAGATTGCGGTGAATGCCATCCTTACTGTGGCTGACATGGAGAGAAAGGATGTTGATTTTGAACTCATAAAGATGGAAGGCAAAGTTGGAGGTAAACTGGAGGACACTCAGCTTATTAAAGGTGTGATCGTGGACAAAGAGTTCAGCCATCCACAAATGCCCAAGGTATTTTCATTGTGTCTTCTTACAGAATTTATGACTTAAGTAAATGAAAAGCAGTCATGTACACAGTGGTGAAATATAAATGATACAGCAAACTAATACATCAATTTGACTTAGAAACTTAAAATACTGCTTCTCAATTCACTGGTGCAGTGTTCCAAGGCTGTTTAAGTAATCTATGTAACGTGTTGCACTTACAGGTGTTAAAGGACACAAAAATTGCCATCCTCACCTGCCCGTTTGAGCCACCCAAGCCTAAAACCAAGCACAAGCTTGATGTCACCTCTGTTGAAGACTATAAGGCTCTGCAGAAGTACGAGAAGGAGAAGTTCCAGGAGATGATTCAGCAAGTTAGTGGAGTCGTGTTTGTCTCTTGTGCTACATTGTCTTGTGAAGGAATGCTAAAATGTGGATAGTTTTGTTCTAAAGTACGAAGGTTCAGCAGTGAGTTAATTTATTCATTATTTAGTAAATATAGCGACATAACGCACAAAATACTGAAGCACAGCTGCTCACACCCTGCTGTTTTGCTCTAATATAATCCGTAAATCTAGCTCTTGTTCAAACGAGCTAATCCACTGACTGCATATATGACGCATATAATCTGTACTGTCATTGGTCAACTTGGTCATTCAGTTAACGGCGCACAGGAATGCGATCATTAATAACGCAATACTTTGTTACCATTTCAAACAGGTAAAGGAGAATGGTGCCAATCTTGCCATTTGCCAGTGGGGTTTTGATGATGAAGCGAATCACTTGCTGCTGCAGAACGAGCTCCCTGCTGTCCGCTGGGTTGGAGGGCCTGAGATTGAGGTTAGTAAATCTTACTTCTGTATTTTGAATGAACCCTAGTCAGGCTTCCCTCCTTTTGTTGAATCCAAAGAAGGAAAAAAAAAATGTAACAGGAGAAGAAAACTGCATTAAAGATTATTTATTGCTATGTGTGTTTGATGGAGCAGAAAGTGTGCACGTCTTTAGTAAACCATATGTGTAATGGTTATTAACTAATAAAAAGGGAGTGAGACGCTTTGGGTTCTGAAGGTCCAGATTCCTCATCTCTTTGAGTATTTCACTGCTCAAGTGCCAAGTGCAGTTGCTGTGTTTGAGCACTAAAGTCAGGAAGATGTGCTGGACTATTCTCTCCTTTTTTTAGAAACACCTCATATCTGACCCATCTTACAATACAATTGAATGTGCTTTTAACCAGTTCTGTATAATTCCAGCTTATTGCCATTGCCACTGGTGGTCGCATTGTGCCACGATTCTGTGAGTTGACGCCAGAGAAGCTGGGCGCTGCTGGTCTGGTAAGGGAACTCTGCTTTGGTACCACTAAAGACCGTATGCTCATCATTGAGGAGTGCAAGAACTCCAGAGCTGTTACCGTCTTTATCCGTGGAGGAAACAAAATGGTAAATATTTCATTTTTATATTTCATGTTTTATGTTTTATTGTTGTGTCCTTGGGGAATACTTAAACTAGTATATGAAAATGGCAAAATACTGTCTGCCATTTTTGCTATACATCGCATGTATCAAACTATTTTGATCCAAATGAAATGCAGTAGTAGTGCCACATTTTAAAATATGCTGTCAAACGTACTACTGCCATTTTATTCAGTATTTGCTGCAGTGCAAACAATGAAACAGGACTAATTATGCTGTTTAAATGTTGACTTCATCCACAATATGCTGAATTTCTATTTACACTTCCATACCACTGTTTTGTTCATTTTTCTTTAGATTATCGAAGAGGCTAAGAGAGCACTTCATGATGCCCTGTGTGTTATCCGGAACCTGGTTAGGGATAACCGAATCGTTTACGGTGGCGGCGCTTCTGAAATTTCCTGCGCTCTCGCTGTGAACGAGGCAGCTGATAAGGTATCAAAATTTGCAGGCTATTCAACTGATTTCACTTGATAAAAGTGACCTTTTGTAAATCATTGAATAACAATCTTCCTGTGGAACTGTAACACATTTCATTCAATTCAAATTAAGTATGTTGTATTTACATATTTAGGGCTACATATAATTGCATTTAATTTGACATTTCTCTAAAGTTTTTACTCTGTAATTACTCTGCAGTGCCCATCTCTGGAGCAGTATGCCATGAGAGCTTTTGCTGATGCTCTAGAGGTCATTCCCATGGCTTTGGCTGAAAACAGTGGACTGAACCCCATTCAGACGATGACTGAGGTCAGAGCCAAACAAGTGAAGGAAAGCAACCCTGCCCTTGGAATTGACTGCCTACGTCTGTCCACAAACGGTACGTAGTTGAATCAGACTTAATTATTATTTATTTTTTTATCTTTTTTAAACTGATTATTTAAAACCCTAGACAAATTACAATGCAAGAATATTTCTTGTGTGTAGCACATATACTTTCCATTTGGCACTCCTAATGACTCCTAATTCTGTAGGTGTTTTGTTTGATGTTTCTTCCTCATAGTCTTTGGAAATCTCATTTATTTTAAGTCTAAGACCACATTCACATAGAGCGATTTTAGCTATATATGCACATTTTGTATTTTATTGTTTTTGGGGTTTTTTTTTGTTTATTTTTCTTCATAAAAATCTTTTAGGTGGAAACATAGCTACTGCAGTTTTCTGCATGATTAGCAATGACAGCAAGTAATGGCAACATTTTCAAAAATGTTTAATCTTGGCACACACCTTTTAATTGTTAGAAGGCTGTGCTGTGGCCTCCTTTTGGCTTACAAAATAAGCTGGCAGTATTCTTCAAATGAAGGCCTCACAATGTTTTTTGTTTGATGATGCAGTGGTTTAAGTATGTACCGTGCAATGTGCTCCAGCTGCTAAACAGACACAAATCAAATTTTATTTGTCACATACATAGTCATAGACACGCATGACATGGTGGCGTTACTGCACAGAGTGAGCCTTCCAGAATGAGTGCTTTTTAACTTATATGTATGACTGTGTTTAGCAGACCACTGTTGTGTGGAAATAGCTTACTGTGCTGAATCCTGAAACTGGGGTACGTTCTGATTTTTGCAGACATGAAGCAGCAGCATGTGATCGAGACGCTCATTGGAAAGAAACAGCAGATTTCTCTGGCGACCCAAGTGGTGAAGATGATCCTGAAGATAGATGACATCAGAAACCCTGGAGAATCTGAAGACTAGTCTGTGTTTCTCACTCTTTGACGGAATTGGTGTTGTCAACCTTCTCACCGTTATTTATCATTTGATACGCTTCTCAACCACTGTGTAGAGCAGAAATGATCATTAAAATATTGATCTGTTAGACTTTAATTGCTCTCAAGTGTTTTGATTTGAAAGCATTCTCAACTGATCAGCCCTTGTTTGATTAGCCAGAAAGCTGATTGGGTGCACATAATTGATGTTTTAGCTCTTTTTGTACAAACCAAAATATGTTTTAATTTGCATTGGGGTCATTAGTGATGTAAATACGACCACTTCAGTATGGTTACAATTTTACCTCAATTCAGTTTGATCCTTTTTAAAATAATCAATAAACAAATGTAACTGGCTGCACTAGACGATACAGAGAATAATACCAATAAAGGATCTTTGAACTTCCAAGGCAAAAGCGTACTACAAGACAGCTCACGCCACAGTAACAAACCCATCTGACCTACGTTCATTGCAATTTAATTGACTGCACATCTAGGCTGTACATTTGCCTGGATCCATGACTAGAGGTTCTAACTTGCATTATAATTTCATTGTGATAAGGAGAAATCTTTTGGATGTCATCCTGTCAATACGTCTGCTGAATCAGATTGATGAGAGGTTGTAAGCCATATAGCTTATGTTACCCAGAGTTTTCAGTTTATCCAGTGCCTCCACCTATAGCTTCACTCATCATTTTTTTTTTATCAGAAAATCTTCATTACAGATGCACTTTGCAGATTTACAGTTACAGCATACCCTAGGTTATATTGGCTGTGGGTTAGCTGGATAAAGCTGCATCTGCACAGAACACTCCTCTACATGAGAATCAGGTGACTGGCACATCACAACCTTTTTTCCTTTACTGATTCATTCTTAATCTAGGCCGTGATCAAGCAGCTGATCTGTACACTGGGTATTTGCAGAAAGAGAGACATATGAAATCAAGGTTTAATTACTCTCCTAAAAACATGGCCAGTTCAAACTGGATGACTAGCTCTTGATCAGCATATAGTGTGTTTATTTGCTTTAGATGGTTTAGCTGGTGTACAAGCAGGATCACCTTGACCAAGCTAGCTGACCAACAAGACCAAAATTAACCAACAGTAACATACACTATGCTGGTCAGGAGCTGGTTAACCAGCTAACTTACCAGTAAAGGATATGTTTTTGCCTGGATGACCAGCTGTTCAACCACCTTGACCATCAAAGACCACCTAAAACCATCTACCAGCAAAGGCTAGTCTTGAGCTGGATTTTTCACCATTAGAAGCAGTAAACTGAATTTAACTGATTTTGAAGGGATACTCTGGTCTTTTTCTACAGAATATCTGTCTGGAGCATTGTGTGGTGTATTTTACCACAGATGCTTATTTCCCTGCCTATAAAAAAATGTACCATTATTTGTGGTAAGAGCCTGCACACTAAGACACCCAAGAGCACAAAGCACAAGCCTGTAGTGTTTAGGTTTAAACCTGCATTAAAATGAGTTTTTAAGTCATTAATCTACATATAGTTCATAAAACTGTGCTGCAGACTTACAGGACTACCTTTGCATTTTCTGGATTACTTGCTCAACCTTCTTTAGGTAAATTACTGCTCAAATGTGGGTCAAAGACCTCCACATGTTTTACATGTACTTATTTAACCAATTAATCAAGTCCCCCCTGGCCTCCTGAATGTAGCGGCTATCTTCCTCGTTGATGTCTTCTCTTTTCCGATGAACAAATCCATGGGTCTGATCTGGGAAGATCTTCACTTGGAAGTCAACAGCGCACTTGTCTTTCAGGTTGGCCTCAAGTGCTGTCACCTTGGTGTATATAAGGAAACGAGAGAGGACGACATGATAACCATAATAGGCTGCTATTTTATGTGAAGCACTGGTTTTATATTGTCTCTATGGGCTTACCTGCTCAAGAGGGATCACAGTGTCCTTCTCACCGAAAATGAAGAGTGTTGGACTTTTCAGTTCATATCTGTCCTCTTTCTCCCGAATGATGCCTGCACAGTGATTGAATATATATGTATATGAATATATATTTACAAACAATATCTATATATTAGCACATATCTATCTATACGGCAACACCATACAATTCCATTACCATAGACTGAAACTCCGGCCTTGATCTCCGGATACTGGAGGGAAATGTAGTGCGTGGCCACTCCACCCCAGCAGAACCCAACAACACCAATCCTTTTGGACCCACACTGTTCCTTCAGGTACTTCAGGACCACATCCACCTCCCTGGATCCAGATTGATGCTTAATTAGGTAAATCACAACAAACAGAACTGATGACACTTTAACCACTACCTGTTAATGTCAGTGGGTTTTCTGTCCTCCAGCCACTGCTGAAACGTCGACCAGTCATCGCTTGGACTCCACGGCTCTTTTCCAACAAAGAAGTCAGGACAAACTGCACTGCAATAAAAAAAAAACTCAGGTTAACACACAGTGTCACAAGCTATGACTGAAGTGTCTGTTAGCACACTGTGAAAAAAATCTATTACATATATCCGTTTGAGGCCATCATGTCTGCCATGTATCTGGTGTTGGGAAGCTGCCATCCAAAAATGTCCTGAATTACAATGATGGCTTTTTCTGCTGGAGCTTTGGGCTTCACTATGTAAGCCTTAATGTGCTCAATCTGCACCTCCTTTCCCAGACTTCCGTACTCAATCTTATCTCCAATGTCACATGGGCAGGGCCTCGCTTCGTTCGCCATCTGAGGAAAAAAACAAAAACAACATACAAGAATGTATGATCAAAGGTTTCAGTGTAAGTATGTATTATTTTTTAATGAAATCTATGTAGTCTATTTAATGACACTATTACACAACTATATATAATGGAATAATATATATGCTATGTTTAGAGTGTTTATAGTGATATCAATGGTTTTTTTTCCCACAATTAATTCCTGAATTATTCAGTGGTTAAGATGTAAACCAGGTAAGAGTGGCTTTGGTGTGGAAAGGTTTATTGTACAGAAAATTACCATGAATTTTTTCCTTGGTAATTATAGGAACCCCTAATTCCCTGAACCCCAAACTCCTAATTATAGGAGTCCCAATGACCATCCACCATTTCACACAGTACCAGAATTACCAGTGAACTTACACAGGCTGTCTTCTGGTGTTCATATAGAATGTTGTTAATGGTGTTAATGGTAAAACAGTGGTACATCTGAAAACACCACTTCTGCTGGGACTGTTTTACCGGACAAGGCTCTGCATGGACCACAGCCACAGCACCATGAACGGATCTAAAAGATATTTATCTTCCAGACCAAAGTCTTCTCAAAACTGTCCCAGGACAGGCATCCAGCTGTGCATATATAAACATCTGGTGTAGTAACTTTCTGTGAGAGATCCTCTTCAGACCCCTGCCCCTGCTGAATTCTGACTCTTCACAGGGTCTGGTTTCTCTAGAATTAGGTTTTTTAGACCAAACCCACTCTGAATGACCTTTTCCCTTTAATAGCAGCTATAGCTAGACTGGGTTATGATTTTACAGATCAAAATACAGCAGGGATTCAGACGCATTTCACCATACAGCAACAAAATGAGCAGTGTTCAGTTTCTTTGGGGGAAATTCCCACCCCAAAGCACTTCCCCCTGAGTTTAACCAGAGAAGATAATATCAGATCTCTGAAATGCCTGAGCATTGTGGTGCTCGAGGCCTTCTGGTGCAACATGTGACACATTTATGTAAGCCCGGATCAAACTCCACTCATCACTGCTTTTCTCTGCGAGCTGTTTCTCTAGACTAACTCTGACTGGGCTTGTGCTGGGGTCGACAGCCATTGCCCTACCGTTCACTTTGCACAGGTCCTGCTGATGTGCTTTTAGAGGTGTCAGCAGGCTGGTGTATCAGGTGAACCCGCCTCGCTGAGCGGCTGTGCCGAGTTTATTTCACTTACCGTGAAGCTTCTGTCAGTAAAGCCCGGAGAAGGGAAATGCTGCAGCTGCGCAGACAGAGGAAAGCCGAGTAGGGAACTGCCCCTCCGACACGCCCCCCTGAGGGCGGGGTGCGACTGGGGGAAAAGTGAGAGTCCTTTCATTGACTTACTGTGATTTTACTCATGAGTAACACGTGTAGCAGTGTAGCAGGAAAGGGTACAGATGGGTACAAAGGGCTGTGGATGGGTACGGATGGGTATGGATGGGTGTGTATGGTATAGATATGTATAGATGGTATAGATGGGTATGGATGGGTATGGGTCGTATGGATGGGTATAGGTGGGTAGGGATGGGTATAGGTGGGTAGGGATGTCTATAGATGGGTATAAGTGGGTATGAATGTGTATGAATGAGTAAGGGTGGGTAAAGGTGATAAGAATGGGTGTGTATGGTATAGATATATATAGATGGTATAGATGGGTATGAATGAGTATGGATGGGTATAGATGGGTATAGATGGGTATAGGTATAGATGGGTATGGGTCATATGGATGGGTATAGGTGGGTAGGGATGGCTATAGATGGGTATTAGTGGGTATGAATGTGTACGAATGAGTAAGGGTGGGTATATGTCATACGGATGGGTGTGTATGGTATAGATATATATAGATGGTATAGATGGGTATGAATGAGTATGGATGGGTATAGATGGGTATAGATATAGATGGGTATGGGTCGTATGGATGGGTATAGGTGGGTAGGGATGGCTATAGATGGGTATTAGTGGGTATGAATGTGTACGAATGAGTAAGGGTGGGTATATGTCATACGGATGGGTGTGTATGGTATAGATATATATAGATGGTATAGATGGGTATGGATGGGTATGGGTCGTATGGATGGGTATAGGTGGGTAGGGATGGCTATAGATGGGTATTAGTGGGTATGAATGTGTACGAATGAGTAAGGGTGGGTATATGTCATACGGATGGGTGTGTATGGTATAGATAGATAAGTATGAATGAGTATAGATGGTATAGGTGGGTACAGATGGGTATGAATAGGTGTGGATGGTATGTATGGTATAGATATGAATATATAGGTATAAATGAGTATAGATGGTATGGATAGGTACAGATGGTATAGATGGTGTGGATGGTTTTGGTGGGGGCATAGATGGTCATGGATGGGTATAGAGGGTATGGATGGTATAGATGGTGTGGATGGTTTTGGTGGGGGCATTGATGGTCATGGATGGGTATAGAGGGTATGGATGGTATAGATGGTGTGGATGGTTTTGGTGGGGGCATAGATGGTCATGGATGGGTATTGAGGGTATGGATGGTATAGATGTGTATGAATGTGTATGGATGAATAAGAATGGCTATAGATGAGTATGTATGGGTATATATCGGTGGATATGAAATATAACAAATCTATCCGGAAAAAGCACACACACATACACTGTGTGCAGTGATGTGATGTTGTTAGCCGTGTGTTTAGTTAATAAAGATCGTCAATTAAAAAGCTCACTTTACTGCTCAGTACTCAAGGTTTCAATATCGGTATTGGTAAAGTAAACAAATGGTAATCTAATTCTAGATGATATATGAGATATTATTGAACTTTGTACAGGTACAGATGTTGGGGGACAAATGATACATTTGTTAATTGTTTCTTCCTTTAATTAAGTTTCATATTCATAAACCAACATTTATGCAGTGATCTGCAAAAGGTGGACCAAAAACAAACTACATACAAAACATACACACATCACATAACCTTTGTACACTCCTCATTCTATGTTGTATTTTGCACATCTTTATTAAAATTAGGAAATAAATAGCAATTGTGCATTTAAATGTGCAAAAACATTTCTCTGTAAAGCGCTTGTTCAATTATTTCCATGTAGAAAAGCAATAATACACGTTAATATTCGTTTATTTGCAATATTCTGATAAATAATAACTATAATATTTGTTGAACTTACAGCAGTATTGTGCTTTGTGTGGAGCTGTTGTAAGACCAAGCGTGATCTGCAGCAAAAGGCACCGCTGGGATTCGAACCCAGGATCTCCTGTTTACTAGACAGGCGCTTTAACCAACTAAGCCACGGCGCCGCGGTGGCAGAGCGACAATACACAGCTTTTGAACATCGGAGGAGGCCAGGAGCTGCAGCTTTCAGTGCTGTGTTTGTTTGCTAAATGATCTTAATTTACAAAGAAGAAGCTTTTGTGTGTATCAGCCAGCTCTAAGCTCACAGCTGCCGCTCAGATTAGCGTTCAGCTCCCGATTAAACTCCACATATCTGTCTCGAAAAGTAGTCAGCGTTAGCGTGAGAGGAGGGCAAAGCAGGGTGGCTCGATAACCACAAGAACACGGGTTTCTAACTGAGGTAGAAGGTTTAAGCGAAAGTCTCCTAGAATAGATGTTAAGTTATTAGAGGACCTTGATTAATAAACACACACTTCATCCACTCAGCTAACGATGGGTAGTAAATATGTGTGTATGATATGTGCATGGTCAGGGCTGTTCTAGTGTCTCGTGCGTTTAGGAGCAGCCCTTAAGCAGCGAGTAGCATGTAGCTATGCTCTCAGTATCATACCTCTTTTTTTGCTCGTTTTTTGGTTTTCTGGAAGTGTTCCTGAGCCCATGCAGTCATTTCCAGTACACAATCATGCTTGTTTGTAATTCAGTGCCGCCTGAGGGCCCAAAGACCACAACCATTCAGTATTGACCTTCAGCCTTGTCCCATGTGCACAGAGATTTCTCCAGATTCCATAAATCTTTTCATGATATTATGTAATGTAGATGGTGGGATATCCTAAGTCTTTTAAAAATTTTTACAATTTCACAATCTGAAGGCACAGTTTTTAACAGATTGGTGAACCTAGAATGCTCTTTTTATACCCAGTCGTGCTCCTCCAGCTGTTTTAAATAGTACCACTTACTTTAACAGCCTTTTGTTGGCCCTGTCCTTTTTTTTCTTTGAGGTGTGTTGCTGACCTCAAGCTCGAATCAAGGTATTTTTTCAACATCTGATATATGTTCTGTTCTATTTTTTTCTGTAATAAAAATGTGAATAATATGAAATTTGCAAATCATTGCATTCTGGTTTTATTTCAATTTAGTTTCCAACTTTTTGTGGAATTGGGGTTGTATAACACAATAAGGACCAATTCCATCCATGTACCACAGCACTTATATATATATATATAGCAACACAGGACGAGTCAGTTTTCTTATACCACCCAGTATTTCCAAAAGTATACATACCCTCCTTTTAATATGTGGATTCAGTTAGTTTAAGGTATGACCCATTGCTACTATATGTGTCAAAGGATTTCTAATGAATGGGACGCTCTGGAGCAGCACATGAGCCTAAGGTCACCGTTCCCAATGCCACCTGGAAATGTGTTCTCTGGAGGGATGTAGCTCTATCCAGCATTTTTGGGAGTGAAGTAATCATCCAACATCAGTACCTGACCTCACAAATGTTCACTAATGCCATTCAATCCCATGAATGTTTATCTACATCTCGTCATCAAAAAGCCTCTTCAGAAGAGTAGAGAGACTGTTAACGCAATATCCAATATTTATTAATTATTAAGACCCTTGCTGGATATGTAGTGTGTTTCTCTGCATAGACACGGATGCACTTTAACTATATTACACTGTAAACAGATGGCTGAGTAGGTTTACTGTAAGTGAAAGGATAAGCACCTTATGTAGTGCTGTTCATATACTCTGAGACCTGTTGCTGTGGTTCCAACACTAGAGGTCGCTGTTGAACTGCTGCACATTGTACTCGAGTGCAACAGCGGCCTCTAGTGGTCACTAGCAACAGAATCCATTATGGCTACATTATGGCTGCATGTCAAATGGCTTTATACATGTTTTGTACATGTCAAAATGCTGTATACACAGTGCACTACTAAACTCATGAAATAACGCCTTCTCTGTTCATGATATGTCCATTCAGTCTTTAGTTATTTTTTTAATGTGTGCACGGGGGTTAAACAATATGAGGTTTCACTTATGACCAGCTATTTGACCCACACTAACTAATAACCATAGTAAAAATATTCTATATGTTTTTTGGAAACCTCTTCTTTAGTAGTGAGACATGCATTCAAATGCAAACACAGCCTATACAATCTCCATGGAAAAGCCATGGCCGTCAGAAAAGGACATTCTGGAGTCCCATCACTGAGGGTTCCCAATGCTCCATCCAATACCTTTGGGATGAGTCAGGAGTGATAGAACTAAACGTCCAACATCAGTACCTCATTGATCTGATCTGATCTGATGCTCTTGAGGGGTTGAATTCAATCAAATACTTCTCATAGAAATGTTCCAACACACATATATATATATACACACATTTTACTTCTTCTACTCATTTTCACCCAATTATCTGTACTTTCTACTCCTTACATTACTCCTATTTCACTTATGTTTGTTTTCACACTGACTTGAGACTTGAGGCAACTACTCATCATATTTTGTGCTCAATGAAACACGTTAATGCTCAGTAGTGCACATAGATGCTCCTTTAACACCATGATTAATATATTATGATTATGATCAGAGCAGTTCAAGAGTATAGATGGTTTGGTAACTTTTACAAATAAATTTGACTTGACTTGACTTTAATATATTTGATATTACTGAACTTCATTCATTTTTCAATGGGCAGATATGCAGCTGAAACAGGCAGCTTAGTGCATCCCAACATTTATTACCATTAACTTTTTGTTATAACATTATTGTAATTATGGCTTTAGGCCTAAGCTTTTGGTATTTGTTTTCCTTATATAACTTTTACTTTTATACTTTAGGTAGTTTTGAAACCAGTACTTTTGCACTGGAGTAAAAAGCTTAAGTTGATCCTTCACCTTATATAGAAGGCTTTTAAACCCTGGTATCTACACTTCTACCTGAGTAACAAATGTGATTTTTTTGACACCTTTGCTGTTACTGCAGCAAAGCATGAAAAAACCCCCAACAACAACAACTATTAATACCCCTGATTTCAGAAGAAATGTTGGAGGAGCAGGTGCTCATTTGGTGCCCAGTCTTATTTACACAAAAACCTGACTAGAAGAGAAGCTGGAGTTTGGTGTACATGGAACTGAGTTAACCCAAGGAGCTGCTACCCACCGCTGAACACCTGCCCTCAAAAAAACGACCACAGACAATCTGAACAATATGAACATTTATTTCAGGAAAGAAGTTACAAAGTCTCCAAATAGCAGTAAATTCATCAGATTACGATAAATACGTTAGCAATCTGATTACGCTCAAGTACAATTAAGATATAGGGCTATGGATTATTAAACTCGATTAGTTCACTCGCCTTATTCTGCAGGGGGGGGGGGGGGGGTAAATGTGACGAGAACTCTAACTGTGATACACCTGCAGCACACCCTTCACCTGCACAGTAAAAAAAAAAAAAAAAAAAAAAAAACTCAGAGACTGCGGTTTGGTATCTATATGTACATGGCATTGAGACGGGCTGCGGAAAAAAAAAACCCACAGTGACCCACAAGACAGAGACATGAGGCTATGAGTCGGTATTTGAGGAAGATTACACCAGTCCCATATAAGATATCCAATACATAGCCGATGAATCAGGGGTGGAAGGGACTGAAGCATAGCAGAAAACATGGGAATTAAGTGCGAATACAGAAGAACAAGCGTCAAACGCAGTACTAACTCAGTTAAAGGTACATGCCATGTAGAATCCTGTAGCACTGTATGAGGCCATGAGTTCAGCTGAGACAGACTGAGCTGCTGTGAAGTGAGGTGTTCAGTGAAATGATGGTATGAAGTGGAATACTTGATCGTCTGGAATCACTGTTTTCAACCATAGAAAACCCATTTCAGCTGCAAATCCATGAGCAAATATGAATTATTACAGGTGTAAACTATTTATAGGAGGCTGTAAACATGCTGAATCATCAATGAAATAAACTGGATCAATCAGCAAGTTACATTCATTTTGTGACAGTATTCCCATAAATAGAACATTACCACTGCTTAAAGAACATCTGCTCCTTCTCTCCATCTCATAACGACCTGTTGTTCCAGTTTAACAGTGAATAATCCACTGGTTTACGATGTGGTTTTATTATTTTAATCAACACTGTACTGTACACAGTTAATAAATACAATAATTTGTTCATCTTCTTTTGAAAAGCTGCATATGTTGCTTAATAACAAGAAAACCGAGGACATTTTAACCCTGGTTTCATGGGTTACATAGTTTACCAAGTCAAAAAGCTGCACCTTATACTAATTGTTCATTGTTAATTATTCCTTCACAATACAAATACTGAATGAGGCTGTATTATACAATGAGGGCTCCACTCAGCCACAGCACCAGATTGAAGTTCCTGTAAACGTATAGATGAATCGGCTCACTCACGCACTTCAACAGAAGTTAATAATTGTGGAAGGATGCACCAATATGATCGGTAAAGCTTCTGTAGATCAGATAGCTGTGGTGAATCAGTGCTTCATTAAAGAAAATCAGGCGAGCTGCTGGTGAGACTGAGAAGAGATCTGCAACCTAACCTGTGCTCTTCTGTGTTCTAAATGTGGCATACTGGTATTCCTCTAACCTACAGATCAATAACTTTACTGACCACAGCACATTCTGACCACTGTCTGGGTTTATTTATTATTATTATTATTTTATATAACGCCTGGGAAACACGGTAAAACACATTCACTGCTAAGCTATAAACCATTTCCGTGACTGTCTAAGATTCTTTATCATCATCATCATCATCATCATTAGTGGAGCTGAAACTGAAATCAGTAGATCAGTATTGCATTAAATGTACAAACTAGGACTAGAATCACCTAGATCAGCAATACAGAGAAACAGAACATTTATTAGTAAAGGGATCCAAATGCAGTAAAATGAAGGTATTTTAGTGCAGGAGGCCGGTTCAGTAAACACATCATCAAATATCAGCTGGAAATATCAATCATATCTAAACATCAGTAAAAATAAGGTTTCTTTCTTTGTTGTTTATTTGCTTTTCCCAAAATCATTATGCATCCCTAATATTTTGGAACTTCAATCATAATGCAGGCAGATTTTGAACCGTTTTGGAAATATACTGTTGTGTGTATTCTAATCAAAAGAGGTAGCAATATTATCATAATACCAGTATTCTGTTCATATTGAGCTGTCCTACCAAGAGATGGCCAGGTGGCATCATGGGACTCTTCTTGGGATGTACCTTTAAAAGGGTCTGCTTCTTTAGACAATAAACCAAGACAGTTTCTTGATGTGAGTTTAGCCAAAATATGAGAAGAAATAAAACAAAAAAAAAATAAAAAAAGAGAAAGAAATGCATATGTGCTTTAGCCCTTTTGCTCATGAAACATATGAGCAAGACAAATGAAAACAGCAGCTGGTTTGTCCTGGTGGGATCCAGGAGAGTCCCCCACCAGTTTTTTTTTTTAATAAATTAAACAGCGTTACAGCATAAATATAGTTGGCAGAGATCTGGAAAGGAGATGCATATACATACACACATATCCCCTTTACTCTGCTCCATCGGACCAGTGTTATTGCAGAGCGGCAGGAAACGCCCTTTAGAGTGCAACATTTGTCAGTATCATCGTTAGTGTTAAAATCATAAATGCTAGCAGAATTTTCCATTCCGCGTAGCTCTTCACATCGCTAACGTCAACAGAAAAGCGCTTACATAGACTTGCTAAAGGAGAATTCGCCATGCTGTAAACAAAGTCGTTCCGAGTGGGTTTGGTGGGAAACGCTCTGTGCAGCTAAAACTGTTCACAGTGGTGGTGAATGGATCCAGACGTCTGGAAAAAAAGTTTAATGCCCCTAAAAGCTCACAGAAAGTTTATTACAGCAAATGGTTGTGCATACTAGCCAATGCCTGAGACACTGTTTTACCATAGTTTTGAGAAGATTTTGACCATAACAATATATGTATGGCGGAGGAGTACATGCAGGGAGATGCGTGGTAAAATAGTCCTTAAAGAAATTCCCTATACCATCAACGTCACATATAAAACTCAGAAGATACGTGTAGGTTCACAGGTGGTTTTGAATATTGTATATAAAAAAAAATTATATTTCAGATGTAGTCATGGTGACTCCTGATTTCTGTCACCACCACTGTTTTAAAACAAATAAATAAAAATAAATAAGCAAAAATTATACATAGTATTTCTAGACAATAAATTCTGGGTCTCTAACACCACTATTGTAAAGAAATCGGAGTCTGTAAGTTTCTCTACAAAGATCAACTTCACACCAAACCCACTACGAATGACCGTTTACATCTCAACCACTGCATTATGCAAAAATCTTGCAAAATCAGCGACATTCTCCTTTAACGAGGAAAATTATAAGCTAACTGTTTTCTTTATGAAATTTACAACAAGAGCTTTCAGTTTTTCCTAAGTGCAGAAATCTGTTTTAGCCGTGTGCACACAATCATACCTGTACAGTCCACTTCCTCAAACACCATTAGAACAAAAGACGAGGGAAACTTCCTGACTTCACAAGAAACTACATGGTGGAAATGGTCATACAGGACATTACGAGTATAGAACTGACTGATTTAGGAGCCAAAAAAATGATAATCATAAGTTCACAGGAACTTTCATTGTTTACGTCCCCTTTGAATGAGAAAGCTAATTGGGGGCAAAATGTTCAGCTTAACCACCCCATTAAGTATTAACCCACCCCATTCTACCAATAAGACCTAAAAAGTATGATTTTTTTTTTGTTGTTTTGTTCTTAAATAAGCAACTGGCCTACTGTTTTTTTAAAAGCATCAGTAATTCAGTATTTTAGTACTATTTTCACATCTGTAAACTTTTTTTTTCCTTTTTTCACCTCCTTCACCCTCACAGAGCTGCGAAAACGCACCCTCAGCTGCAGCGCCTGACATGTTCGAGAACATACTCCGGGAAGTGCAAGCTGCACACCTGCAGGCCGTCCAGTTTGCAAGGCATTCTGGGATACTCGTCCTCCTTCCACTTGTTCTCCTCAGGATCAAAGGTCAGTATAGAGTCGCTGTAATGGCCATTGTAGCAAAGTCCACCCAGCACCATGATCTGTTTGTCCAGGACCGCCACGCCGTGGCCGCTCCGGCCGATAGGCATGGACGCCAGGATGGTCCACTCGTCCGTTTCCGGATTGTACACCTCCGTTGAGGGACAGCCCTGCGATTCGAAAGATGCGCGCAGGATAACGCACACCCCACCGAACACGTAAAGCTTCCCATTGTGGGAGATCATTTTGTGGAAGCAGCGGGCATAGTTCATCTTGGACTTGTTTTCCCAGCAGTTGGTGAGGATAGGGGTCCGCCGCGTGCGGTGTTCAGACGCCCCCTCACGCCCGGGGTCGAAAACGCACACCTGTTTGGAGGTGGAGGACGAGGTGATGCCGCCGGTGATGTAGAGTTTGCCATTCAGCACAGTGCCTTCGTGACCGTACTTGTTGACCGGATACGGGTCAACAAACTCCCACTTGTCCTCTGCGATGTCGTAACGCTCCGTGGAGTAAAACGTTTCATCCCGCGTGCGTCCCGCCACAGCATAGATGAACTTTCCGATAACGCCAACGGCAAACTCCGATCTTGGCACAGACATGTCAGCCATCCTTAGCCAGGAGTTCTGCCTGGGGTCATACCGGTACACCTTGGACGAGGCGTGAAACTCTCCGTCCGGCCCAAGCTCCTCCCCTCCCAGCAGAAAAGCGAAGTTGTTGACGATAGCCAAACAGTCGGGCCGAAGCGGCACCTGTGGACCCTCCAGTTCCCACCACACTTTGGGCCGGTGCAGAAGAAGGATCTTGCTGTTCACCATGCTGTGTCCGATCATGCCTCGAAATACAGCTGTCTGCGGCCGCACCGAGCGGATCCGATTTGCCTTGGTTTCAGCAAGAGGCTGCTCGTTCACAGCGTGAAAGTAGTTTAGCGCCTGGTCCACATCTTGCCTTAACTGGCGGGAGTAACGGTAAAACTCTGAGGTCTTCACCTGCAGGCAGGAAAGACAGAAAGTATAATAATACTTTTAATTAATTTTATTATTAAAGGCATTTTGTACTGCGTCATACCCCTTCATCCCAAGTATTCAAGAGATCTAAATACAAATGGCTAGTATGAGAGAATGGCCAGAAAGAAACCATTACAGAAGAAAAAAAAAATAATAGGTGTCCAGAGGAAACAGAATTTTGTGCTTAGAAAGGACAACAACTGAGCCTTTAGGCAAACATTTAAAATACTCTATGTGGAACAAAGCTAACACTCCCTCAGCAAACCCTCATCTCAACAATGAACCATGAGGGTAGTAGCATCATTTTGGGGGATTACTTAGCAGGGACTGGGCATCTTGTTATAATTGGAGGCTGGATGAATGGATGGTACAAAGCCTGCAAGACATCTGTCAGTTTGCAAACAACACTAAAGTATGGTAGAAGCTTCAGCCTTCTGCAGGGCAACGATCCAAAGCCCAAGTCCAAACAACACAGTAGTGATTAATTAGCACTACTACTATTACTACAACTACTACTACTGGTAATAATAATAATAATAATAATAATAATAAACAACAACAATAAGAATGAAAACTGCAATAAAAGTATTAATGTAGTCTTTTAAATACGGTCGTAGTTTAAAATCACTTAATTACTTTCTGTTCTACAGCAGTTACCTTTTCAAACACTTGTGTGGGAGTCATGAGGCAAAAGCGCAGATTCTGCACCACGGCATCCGTGTGTCTCCAGCGGCGGCGGTCATGTCGGAGCCAGGCCTGCACAGCCTCGTACAGCTCTATCTCTGGAAATCGGCTCAGCTGGTCGCTGTCCAGGTACGCCATCAGCTTCTCCAGACTCAGGTAGGACAGAAAGTCAGGCCGACTCATCAGCGGAACAAAGTTATCAAGCAGGAAAGCGTCTAGTTGCTCCTGCACGCCCTCCACGCCCACGCTGAAATCGTCCAGCAGTCGCATGACCTCGGCGCAGTTCTCCAGGCAGATCTTGGCCAGCAGGAAGGAGCAGCAGAACTCCACAGCCTCAGTCAGCTGCACGTACATGGCGGCCTGCAGGATCTCCTGCACCGTGGGCATGCTCAGCTCCAGGGAGCCGTAGTACATAAACCGGAGGACATGTCCGAAGCCCGCTGCAGTCAGCCCCTTCATGTGGATCTTGTCCTGGTCACGCTCCCGCATGTCGGCCGTGAACATGACCCGGAAGTAGTCACTCTGCGTGGCCAGCAGGGCCTTGTGCGCCTGGTGAAGGAAAGAGACAGACACACTTTAACAAACTTCACCTGAATTAACTAGCATTAACTTTCTCATTAAATGCTATTGGACAGCAACGTTTGCTTTATAAAAGGCAATATATGAATACTTTATTATAAAATAGTATAAATATGTTGCTATGGTTGAACAAAGCAAAGTACCTTAGCAACACCACAGTACTCACTTCATCAACCACCTAAAATACCATCTCAACCACTTAAAAACATGCCTTAGTGACCATGTAGCAACAGTGTAGAAACCTCCTGGTCCACTTAAGCTGCACAGCAGTTCTGCATTTTTATCAGGAAATTATTAGTAATAATTTATTACTACATTATTTAAGAATTAATTATATATAATTTCATCTAAATCTGTTTATTTTATGACTAATGCAAGCGTCCACTGCTCTACGACCAGAGTCATAAGCCATAAAATTACAATAAACCACTGTCACATCTTCCTACCGTACCTGGAAGTGGTGTTCTTCAATCAGCAGCGTGACGTCCAGCAGCAGGCGCTCCTCATACAGGGCCCGGAAGCCAGAGGACACGCTCCCATCATGCACCTGTGACAGGTACACCTCTACATCTCCCGCCATCAGGCACCTGCTGGAAAAGTGAAAAAGCAATTATCCCTTTGGGACACTTAAGAACACACAAATTAGTTGAAAGGAGGGGTGTAAAAACGCATTGAGTAGATTATGTATGTACATGTAATTAAACATTCATGCTTTTAAGGCCAAAATCTAAAATAAATAAATAAATAAAAATTGTCTTAATTTAATTATACTGTCTTGTATTATACTACTGTGTATTCTTTATTCAGGGTAATTTAGAAGAAAAACATTTCCGAGGTATATCTGAGGGCAGAGATTTACACTCCTACTACAATGTATTCATAAAAAACACAGTACAGATAAACAGACATTATGTGGATCAGTTTTTCTAAATAAATCCTTCACGGATCCACTGAAAAAAAATGGTGTTGCTACAGAGGGGTTTCAGTTTCATAGCTGCGTCACTTGCTGTCCTTGTCGCCTGAAGACTCGGTCACATCTGGGCTGCTCACCACAGACAAAATATCATATCGTAACTATACTGCTACATATTGTAGACTAGAGAACTGGAGCTCCACTCCGCTGCTGTTGCATTTGTTAATTTGCTGCTAGCTGATTTATCGACTGGTATCCTGCCAGCATCGGCCGGCGCAGTAAGCCGAAGGTGCTGAAGGATGTCACTTTAACAGCTGTTTTAAAGCAGTGTTTGAACAAGAAAGCAATCAGAGTGATGTACAGACCTACAAAGGAACGTGAGCAGCTGGGCTTCAGCCCAAACTACTACAGATGGGTCAGAGGGAATAGGAAAAAGTCCTTTGAGCACATAATTACTGTTACTGTTACTGAACCAAATGGCTCATGGGAAACGATCTTAAAAAAAATTCCTTACAATTTCCTTACAATATATAGATGAATGATTATGATTCATAATTCACATCTCTCATTACTTCATCTTCAGGTCATCTTCAAGTCGGACGGGAAACTAAATGCATAAGTGAATAAACAAAAAATCATCACTAGAGGACACCACAGCGTAAAGAGTGACGGCAATCAGAAATTGGTGATATTCTCTGGATCAAGGTGACTGAGTTTAAGCGAAGCTGAAAAACATGCAAGCCACTACAGAAGCTTCTGGAAGGACTTCAAGAACATTCACACCTCAGCACATCGGCTCATGTTGTCCAGAGCCAACTTTGCTTTCCTTGCTTTCTTTCTCTCTCGCTCTCACTCACTCACTCACTCACTTACACACTGCACACTCACCTCTGATTGGCCACGGGCATGTCACAGGAGGGTGTCCGAGCCAATCAGAGGACAGTGCCCCTTGTGTCCGCAGAAAAAATGACTCTTTTCTGAAGTTATTCACCTAAATGACAAAACGCCCCAACCATTAAAATTAAGATGAATGAACACAGAATTTATGACAGAGTGAAACTGCCAGTTCTACAGAATCAACTACGTTCTTTCAAACACACAATAAAAGCAGCTTTAAATCTCGATTGTTTCTGAACTACTGAACGTTTATTCTGTGTGAACCCCTGCAAACATTTTAAGCAGCTACACGTTTCCCTTTAAAGAGGATCTTAACAGACTGGTTTCAGTCAATAAATGAACATGATCCCATGTTCCCATCGATGGTCACAGATTCATGAATGTGTGTGTATATATTTTTTTATTTTTGAGTAGTAAACAAAACCAAAAAAAGCTAATCAAACCTAAGACACAACATTGTCAGCAAATCCTAATGTACAGTTACTGTTTCTTAACCAAAGAATAAATCAACAACATGGCCTGTGCGAAAGTTTAGGCCTCTTAGGACTCAACACCCCATTAGCAGGCATCACAGCTTGTAATCGTAACTGTAGCAGCTTTCAGTAACAGTCTTTCAGTTCTTGCAGTTGAACCCCACTTCATCACAGATGGGCTGTAGCTCGGATATATACTGGGGTTGTCTTGCTGTACAGCTTTTTTTTAAGGTCTATCCACAAATGGTCTATGATGTTTAAGTGAGGGGACTGAGAGGGTCTTTACAATAGCATCCAGTTTGCATCTCTCCAGGTAGTCCATGGTGGATTTGACATATACTGTGGATCTTTATTCTGTTGTACAAACAATTCCCTTTTCAGCTTCAGCCTTTTAACAGATGGTTTAACATTTACATCCAGAATCTGCTGATAATTTGTGGAAAATGCACAGGTCATGTTCCAAAAAAATAAATAAATAAATAAAAATAACTGTATTGCTTGACCAAAGGTTCCCAAACCTTTGGTCAAGTACTGGATGGAGACCATCCATCATTCCAGAGAGCACAGTTTCACTGCTCCACACCTCAATGCTGAGGGCCTTTATACCCCTCTAGCTCATGCCTGGCATTAGATATGGTGCCAATATGTTCATGTTTATCTACTCCGGAAAGTTCCCATTTTATTGGCAGTACTTCTCTACATGGACTAGACAAGCTGTGTGTGTGTGTGTGTGTGTGTGTGTAATTTTATTAATAACTTTTTTATTAACAATCATTAAATGAGATGAGAACTTTGCATGCAGCTGCTTAAACTATTTGCTGGATTATCTTCCAATGCTTGATATATTGTCTGTATGATTTTTTGAGTATGGTTTCCTACAGTCCAACTTGGCTATTATTGGCATTATGTTCACTCTACTGAGTTTTAGATAAAAAGTAAAGGCATCTAAAACAAAATGAGAACGCTTCAGTTGTAATTGTCTTGTGCTACTGTGCTGGTACCTTTTGGCGGCCTCCTGGCCGGTCGGCGGCTTCACTGACAGCGTGCTGAGGGGCCGCTCACATTTCCTTTGCTTGTGCTTCCCCTGCTCTGATGTGTAAAAAGCACAGAGTTTATTTCTAATGCCAAAGACCATGCTCACACACATTCTACAGGGATTAAAAAAAAAAACGCACAAACTGACATCTAATTAGCGGTAGATGTTTGCACAGTACAGTACATAAATGCACAGTACATAAATACTGTTATAACCCCTCAATCCACGTGTTATTATAGCTCTTCTATGTCTTTATTTCAAGTTTAGAGTACATTACACTGGATCAAGCACTGATCTGCATATTTCTTTTACAGTTTCAAAAAAGCAGTCTGAAGCAAATGTTTGGGGTGAGAGTAGTTCAAGCCATGTTTGGGGTGATTTTCTCCAATTCTCCCCTGCAAATGGCTTGCAGGTCTGTGAGATTATTGGGTTATCTTGCATCCACTGCTCTTTTGAGAGTAATGATTCAACACAACCCCATAACATGATCAATTCACAACTGTGCACAGTTGAAGGTGTTCTTTTTTTTTAATGAAATTTGGCACTCTGTACTTTTCTCTCCAAAATACCTTTGTTCATTGCAGCCAAAAATGTATATTTTGACCTCAAGCGTCCATAGGACTTTCCAGAAATGACGAGGCTCGTTAAGAAGCACTATTGATGGTGAATTATGTGGTGTAGACATGGGGAATGTTTCCTTTTAGTGACTCCTCCATGAACGTCATATTTGCGCAGGTGCACCACCACTCCAGTCCCTTCTAAATCTTCCTGAAGGACTCTTGCAGTTAAACAGGGGTTTTGGACATCTTGTCTAGCAATCCTATGCAGTTCTCGTAGTTTCGAAGTTTAAAGTTTTTGTGGTCGTCCAGACCTCAACTTGATCTCATCTCTGTCTATCCTGTTAACAGTCATTACATTACATTACATTAAGAATTGAATTACATTAAGAACTAAAGAATAATAGCTATCTACAGACGTCCGAGAGACCTCTGTAAAATTTTAGGAGAGCTCAAAACTTTTGCGCTAGCCAAACTGCCCCCTCCTCTTAAAATAAATAAATAAATAAATAAAAACACACCATACACCTTGCTTGTAACGTTGTGCATTTTGAAGATCTTACTGAGTGAACACAATAGGCAATCTCGAGGTCAGCTAAAATGATTGAGGTCCATGTATTGTACAATAAGTCAATAACAACCATCATGACAGGCTTAGCTGAAACTGATTTTCTTACAATTACTTGGGTACACAATGCTCCCAGGTAGTGTTGGCCTAATGAAAGTATGCCAAAGGACTGGGCAACATATAAATCAATATTTCTGAGGTTTACATAATATAGCCAAAACCTTGGTATCAACTAATCGTTCAACATTTCACACTCTACTGCCAACACAAGACCAACCAATGCTCTTTATAGAAACACACAGTTTTCTGTTATTCCCCAACTTCACAGTTGTTATGGTACATGCAAAACCTTACTAAATGTTTCCGTTGTATTATTTTATTAAGCATCTTATATATATATATATTTATTTATATTTATATTTAAACAATGTCCATTCCTTTGGCCCCCAGGCCACCACAGACATTGCACTTTTTTTCTTATGATTTGCTCAGGCAAGCACACGGAGATGTAACTTATCACAATACATATAAATTGATCATATATCCTATCCCTAGTGTGCCATTAAACATTGTTAGTGCACCATTACAAATAGAAGTTTATCAAGGGTTCGTTAGTAAAGGCATTGGTAATATGTAGAACGATAAAAACTCAAACAGCCATTAAAATGCCTAAATGATTCTTGCCCCACCTCTCGTATACGTTTCTTTAAATAACCTTTTAGTAACCTTTAAGATAAGATAAGATAAGATAGTCCTTTATTAGTCCCGCAGTGGGGAAATTCCCAGTGTAACAGCAGAAAGGGATAGCAAGACACATAATTTACACTATATACACAATATAAATAAGAATTAAAAAAGCAATAAACAATATTATTTACAGCAAAAGACTCTTAATTGCACGTGGGGGGGGGGGGGGTATTGCACATAGTATTCCCTGAACATGAACATGTGTGTGTAGTTAAGTGTGTGCGTATGTGGTCCGCTGGGAGCAGTGCTGGTTGTGTAGTCTGACGGCAGCAGGAAGGAAGGACCTGCGATACCGCTCCTTCACACACTTGGGGTGAAGCAGCCTGTCGTTAAAGGAGCTGCCCAGTGCTGCCAGAGTCTCATGCATGGGGTTGGAGCTGTTCTCCAGCATGGATGCCAGCTTGGCTGTCATCCTCCTGTCTCCCACCACCTGCACTGGGTCTAAGAAGCACCCCAGGACAGAGCCGGCCCTCTTTATGAGTTTGTCCAGTCTCTTCTTATCTGCCGTCGAGATGCTACTGCCCCAGCAGACCACTCCATAAAAGATGGCAGATGCCACCACTGTGTCGAAGAACGTCCTCAGGAGTGCTCCCTGCACTCCAAAGGACCTCAATCTCCTCAGCAGGTAGAGTCTGCTCTGCTCAGGTAGACCCTATCATCATACACTTAGCTTTATATAACAACACCAAGTCCATATTACCAGTCAAAGAACCCTTTTCCTGAGTGCAAGCATAAAAATCAAGGGTTTAATCAATGTCCACCACACTCAGGTCAGCACTTCGCTACAACCCCTTAAGTGCTATTTAAAGCAAAGATCCCTGAGTTCATGTGCCGCAGAGGACGATGGGATCAATCATTGTAAGAGCAAAGCTGTGAACAATTCCGGAGTTTAAAAAAACAAAAACAAAAAAAAAAAACCCACACCACTCTGACGTAGACCTTTTCGTCAGGACTTTTCTCAAGAACTTAGTTAAGAAAATGATTAGGGAGCTGTTGGGGAACGAGGCCATGGTACCCAGGTCACATTCATATTCAGTCCTTATGTGCGCCAGAGAGGCCGAACGAGCTCCGCTGACTGACCCTATGGTGATTTGGTTTCCCTTAAAGATCAGGTTCGTGCACACTGTACTGAAATCAAGCTCATGTGAACAGAAAAAGAAAGTAACGAAAGTAATGAGACGCGCTTAGAATGACTCTTTGCACATTATACTGAAACACGAAGTACCCCGCTCACGTCAAACACCTGAAGACACGATGTTAAACACCTGCAAACATCAAGGGGTTAATCAACCCAACTACACTCACTCCCACACTTCATCATAACCCCCTATTAGCGTGGAAAAGTCCAGTAAACAGGCTTAGAACGGGTCTTTGCACATTGCACTCAATCCCAAAGCACCCAGGCAGAGTTAAACACCTCAAAGTACCGGACGTTAACAAGGGCCTCACCACACTCAGAAGAAGACCTAGACTTTATCACCAGCCTTCCTCACAGCAACGACTGAGATCACGAGCACTGTACTAAGATTAAGCCCATATTTACTAAAAAGGTAGCTAATGACAGGGAGGAAAACCCTCACAGACACTCTTTACAGACCCACTTTCTTAGACGCCCTCTCTGAAGGGCCCACTTCACTGGAACTCCTCAGAGCAAAGGTCAATACCAAGCTTCCTACAATCACACTGAAACACAATAGAATTGTGCTGTAATGTTAAACACCTAAATAAACTAAACATAAGATCACCTGCAGGCATCAAGACAACAAAGACCCCATCATCATACACTGATCCACACTTTACTATAGGGCTAGCTGCCACCCCCCTCCACTATAATAGAAAGGTCCAGTAAACAGGCTTAGACTCACTTCACGCACATTACACTGAAACGCAAGGCACCCAGGTCGGGTTAAACACCTCACGTGGACTGCAGAGAGCGGACTAGCCCAGCTGACTGACCCGCTGATGACCTGATCGCCCTGAAACACTGGGTTTTGTTGGAGATGTGTGTGCGTCCGGCTTTACCTCGGCGGTGGGACTCCGCGCAGCCCCGCTTCGACCACGCAGCCCGGGGTCCCTCCGACATGGAGCGCCGCACTACCTCACATAGGCTCCGCCTGAACCCTCATCGCCCTCGGTGACCCTTTAGTCCGCGAGTGTCTCTAAATCAGCCCGTTTTCCGACTGCTTTTCAACATTGTGTTTCCCTGCAGCCCTCATAGCCATCCTAGACGCCATGTTATGGTCTGCACTGACGTCATTTCCGGCAGCAGAAGCGGTCGGGCGGAACTGTAGGCGGTGAAGGGGGGTGCAGGATTTAGCAGCTCAAACTTTAGAGTTTAGACGGCGAATTAAGCAGCTTAGATGACTGGGAATATGTGTCAATGGTTGTGAGTGCCATTTGAAAAATATTAGTATGCAACCTGACAGGACCCCCGCTGTCTTTCACCTTTTTTGGTTGGGGGTCTTTGTTCTAAATCTGAAGGGCCCAATTTGTGTCTTTGAGGGTCTCAGCCCATCACAGTTTAATCGCTCCACTTCTCGCACACACTCATGTTATAGAAAAACACGTGCAGAAAATGTGCAGAAGCGAGAGGTGAGAGGATGATCCCCACCAGATAGCAGATTCTAGGCCATGCAGCACCCAAAGCACTTACAGCTGGGCCAAACCCTGGCGCCTAGACTGGGACAAAGTCATCTGCGCCATTCAACGACGGTAGGTGGGCCGGATGAAAGTAGTAATTGCGGGCTGTAACTGGGTCATGGCTTTAGGTGAAGTGCATTGCCCTTCTTTTTGTTGTTCGTTGTATGGACCAGCTTGCTGGGTTGCTTGGCTGTGTTGTCTGCATGAAAACGATGAATCACTTACAGATTATAATTTCGCATTGAAGCTATAAAACCTATAAATTCATTTGTTTTGGACTTGCTCAGGAGTGAGTGAGAGGTTGATACCCAGGCTCGGCAAGCTGCCACTGCTGGGCCCTTGAGTGAGGCCCTTTACCCTCTCTGCTCTCCGGGGTCCCACACTAATGGTGAATATGGTTGTCTTGAGTGTCCTCCTCTCTAACCCACCTGGAAGATGTCATCGGATGCTAACACAACCCCGCCAGAGCTCTGCAAGTTTGGAGAACACTACCTGCCAGGTCTGGAACAGTGGCTAACAGACGCCCGGACTGGCTAGCCTCGCACTGAGTGTTGGGGGGAGGGGGGGTTGGGGGGGGGCTTTATCGCCATCCTACCCACCCAGAGAGAGCAAGGCCAGTAATGCTCTCTGGGACTCCCAGCCACAAATGATTGGGGCATCAACAGGGATTAAACTGATGATCTCCCACTGATGCAGATTTGGTCTGACAAGTGACAGGAACCAACATTGGTAGGCAACAGCCCACATACTGTACAGCAATTTATATACAAAAGTAGGTCAACAAAAATGACCATATTCTTATGAAATCTTAGTGTTATATGTCACACAAACAGGAAATATTACTATCCAGAATAATAACATCATGTATTTCATAAAATGCAATGTAGACATTTTGTTACCTAATGGAAATTCTCTGTCTAATCAAAATATAAAAATGTGTATAATAGGTCTACAGTATGTTTGCAAATATACACACATGGACAAAATTGTTGGTACCCCTCGGTTAATGAAAGAAAAACCCACAATGGTGACAGAAATAACTTGAATCTGACAAAAATGTAATAATAAATAAAAATTATATGAAAATGAACAAATGAAAATCCGACATTGATTTTGAACCATGCTTCAACAGAATTATTTAAAAAAAATAAACTCATTGAACAGACCTGGACAAAAATGATGGTACCCCTGAAAATAATTTGACTGTAATGACTGAAATGTAATTTGACTGGACGTGGCCGCAGGAGGAAGATTGATGACAAATCAATGAGACGGATAATACGAATAGTAACAAAAGAAAAGTATCTAAAGAGATTAAAGGTGAACTTCAAGGAACATCAGTGTCAGATCGCACCATTCGTCGTTGTTTGAGCCAAAGTAGACTTCGTGGGAGACGACCAAGGAGAACACCATTGTTGACAACAAATCATAAAAAAGCCAGACTGGAATTTGCCAAACTACATGTTTGAATGTCCTATGGACAGATGGACTTTTTGTCAAGGCACATCAGCTCTTTGTTCACAGACAGAAAAATGAAGCATATCAAGAAAAGAACACTGTCCCTACTGTGAAACATGGAGGAGGCTCTGTTATGTTCTGGGGCTGCTTTGCTGCATCTGGCACAGGGTGTCTTGAATCTGTGCAGGGTGCAATGAAATCTCAAGACTATCAAGGGATTCTAGAGAGAAATGTGCTGCCCAGTGTCAGAAAGCTTGGTCTCAGTCACAGGTCATGGGTCTTGCAACAGAATAATGACCCAAAACACAGCTAAAACACCTAAGAATGGTTAAGAGGAAAACATTGGACTATTCGGAGGTGGCCTTCTATGAGCCCTGACCTAAATCCTCAAGCTTAGCATCTTTGGAAAGAGCTGAAACATGCCGTCTGGAAAAGGCACCCTTCAAACCTGAGACAACTGGAGCAGTTTGCTCATGAGGAGTGGGCCAAAATACCTACTGAGAGGTGCAGAAGTCTCACTGACAGTTACAGGAATCGTGTGATTGCAACAAAATATTAAGTTAAGGGTACTATCATTTTTGTCCAGGCCTGTTTCATGAGTTTACTTTTTTTTAATAATTCTGTTGAAGCATGGTTCAAAATCAATGTTGGATTTTCATTGGTTAATTTTCATAGAATTTCTATTTATAATTACTTTTGTCAGATTCAAGTTATTTCTGTGACCATTGTGGGTTTTTCTTTCATTAACCGAGGGGTACCAACAATTTTGTCCTTTTACACTTTATGGCCAAGTGTATAAGACGCCTGACCATTACACTAATATTTTGGAAATTCCTTTTTTTTATTGGCATTCTAAAACCTCTAACCTTTTTCTGGGAATGCTTCCAACAAGATGTTGGAGTGTGTTTGTGGGAATATGTCCCCATTCAGTCTAAAGATGTGTGTGAAGTGAAGCACTGATGTTGGATAAGAAGTCGGTATTCCAGCATATCCCAACAGTGTTTAGTGGGGTTAAGGTCAAACCACTGGAGTTTCTTTACATCAAACTCGTCAAACCATGGAGCTGGCTTTGTGCACAGGAGCACAGTCACGGTTACATAGGAACATATCTTCTCCAAACTGCAGCCGCAAAGTGAGGAGCATATAATTGTGCTTTTGTTTTGTTGTATTCAACATTTTTATCATCTGTCCACAATAGCAGTGAAATAGGCAGTAGAATAAAAAAAAAACACTACCTCCAGTGCCTCAGCATGACAGCAGAACAAGTCATACACTGTAAAACAGCTTACGTAGCATATTTGTTAATAAAGCTTATCTAATGTTCAATAAACTTCAATTTCACATTAACCCTGTTACTGATTTTTATAGGTCGAAACTATAAATCTCTTTAAAAGAGTATTAAATGTGTCACAGCATGAAAAACTGTATTTACTTTGGCACAGTTGCGTAAGTTTAGCACAAGGAAGTGAAAGTCAAATACGGTTTGTGGCACAACATCCCAATTCATCAGCGGGCCAATCCCAAACTGTTTTGTAATTAGTCTTAAAATATTAATATTAATATTTACACTGTACATGTTGCAGCCCAGGCAATATTAACAGAGACCTGCACAGGCAAAACCTTAACAGTTCTGCAGGTATTGTAAAGAATAACCAATGGCATACTATGTACAGAGATGGACGTACTATGTACTCTCGGAGGCGCTGCATGAGTTTATTTCCTAATGATTCAGACCTCCTGACTGTGGCTTTGCTTGATGCTATTGGCCAAGGAATGTAACATGATAGCAGTGTGCAAGAAAGCATGAGATGGGAGCGGAAATCCATGTTAGGCTAAAAGCTAACCCTAGGAAGCCAGATTTACCAGATTTTCTCTTCTTCTATGTCCTGCTGTAAGTCAGCCAATCAGGCAGAGTTCATCAAATTATTTGTGAGCCCACCATAACATGTTAAAAAACATTTTTCATCTGTGCATTTTTCTCCCTGACCAAAGTCACATGACCTCCATGTAAATATCAGAAAACAGATGATCAATTGCGGTATCTACGGTACCTTTAAACATTTTCAGACTGAAATATTTAAGTAAAGTCAGGGGCTCCCAAGTGGTTTAACTGCACTGATAGCAAACAAGTCATGGCCCAGTTCTGGCTCACACTTGTACTTTTATCTGGCCTACATGCCTCCGTAGAATGATACCAATGATTTTGTCTGAATCTGGGTGCTGCAACACAGCCACAGCTGGCTACAGTTGAAATACACATGCTGTACAAACATTTCACATCATAGGCTACACATGGGCAACATCAAATCCTATTTTACACTGGACCATTAAGTGCTTTAACTGGGCCGATTTGGATTTGGAGCCAGAATCATCTGGGTGTTTAAGCATACCTCCCACCATTAGGAGATGTGTTAGTTTGAACCCTAGTAAGGCCACATCTGTTCACAGCTGGCCAGCCCAAGAGAAAGAAATGCCTGGTAGCCATTGGAGTTAGGAGAACCTTTGGCTAATCTGAAGTTGATTACCTCAAAAATGTGATGATTTTATTAAGTGAATGTCAGAGTTTTCTTTTTGTTTACAAGGTAGACTACACATAATACACTTATATGTCAATGTTTGGATAAAATCCAATTGCAAACTGGAATGCAGGGAAAGACGTATAAAGTGATCCACGTCTGATTCAAGAAACGTACCCATTGCTTCAAAACGAGCTGAGATTTTATTAAAGCTGTTGATGAATCAGCTGCTGGGTGCAGAACAAGCAGTCTGCACCAGTTTCTCAATAAACATATCTTTTGCAAATGGAATGCCCCAATTTGCTCTTGCATACATTCAGTTCACATGAAGCACACCCTGTTTCATGCAGAGGTTCAAACAGTGAGCCAACACAACACAGCATACATGATACATTATACAGCATATTTTCTATTTTCTAGGGTATTGACATTAGTGCTGATATGGATAATGATGTTGATTATTTCACCACAAGCATTTTTCAGGTTGTTTTAACTTATATACACAACTTTATACACAGATATAAAAAGTTCTTGCACAGATACGTCAAAGATGAAACTGATGATTAACAAAACTGTCAGTGGAATTTGTGTTTGTTGATTCTAGGATCAGATTCAGGTTTGAATAAGGGTCAAAAGTTGAATGCACCAAATTACAATACAGTATGTACATAGCAGTGCAAAGCTAGGCTCAAAGCAGAACCAGTAAACACATAAATCCACAGGTCCTGACAACATTTAACCTGCTGCAATGGTCCACTAGATATTCAAGCTCACACACTCACAGCTCAAATGATGGTCCTGGATTTGCCCTGCACTGTATGTTTGAGGCTGTCCTTGAATTAAACCTATTCTTATTTTAACACAGAGGCTCATTATTTTCTCTGGCTAAAACAAATGACTACTGTTGCCTGACTAGGACTAGGAGGAAATTAATTCAGAGATGATCTAGATAGGATATGGGATTTAGTAACTGGGAAAACTAAACAGGCAGCTAACTGTACATGATGCTGTCTGTTTCAGTCACACATTTACATGGTATTGCTCATGGGCTGCTGATAATAACAAACACATCATTTGATGAGTGAGAAGGGAAATGAGAGCCAGGGAGAAGCCTGATCTTGGGATACGTTCTGAGGATAGTGACCTGTGGCTTATCCATTTCACTGACTCTAAATGACCTGACCTCATATCAGGTTAACGTCTTTGTGTTATCAATAGCAGATGACCAGCAATAGCAGGGATTGTGATTGTGTCATACGTTTGATTGGGCCTAAAGGGTATTCAGTGCAAAGTACAAATGCCAGATTCACATGATGTCAAAAAGTATATTATGGAGATTGAAAAAAAGTTTTTGCATAACAGTGACGCTGTACATTTTCAAATATGCTGATTTTTTTTTACACACTGGCCCTTATTCAAAGTTAATCAACACAGTGAAAGATGTACACACTGCTTGTCTGATTCACAAAGCTGTCTTCCACATCCGAATGAGCTGAGATTTTAAAACAGTCTATGAATCCATTCTGTGCATGGACACCCCAGCCTCATTAACATATCCATTGCAAATGACACACTCTAATCTGTCTTCATATACATAAAATTGACATGCATCCTACTTCACACAGATGTTTTCACAGTGGTCCAATAAAAAGCAAGCATTCAGAAGCTTGTGATCCAATGCTGGCATTTTAAAGAATGTACTTTTTACATTTTGGTTTGAGTATACTACAATAGTAAGAATTATTAAAGCAACGCTATTTATATTTTTCATAGTGTTGAATATGAATAGTATTCATATTATAGCCACCAACTATCCATCAAGTACACGAATGTGTGGCTTTCAGCTCAGCTCTGTATAAACCAGCATGGCCCTCATCTCCTCTCCTTGCTTCTATGAAAATCAGCACCAGTAGCGGCAGCCGCGTTCATTGTACTGGAATGTTACTGGTTTTGGGGTCCATAATGTCCATAATGTATACCAGTACCAGTATGTTATGTGATTCGCCACATCATTATACTCTTCACTCTGTAAATCAACTACAGTAAAGCTAGAGCCAAAATGTAATCTGTTTTATCAGATGAGCAAAGCTACACACACACACACACACAAAATGCTTTAAATACAAGAAGAATGGTGAAAGTACAAACTCCCAAAAAGAAGAAAAAAAAACAGGTAGTCTAGACACTGTTTGGAGCTCAGCAGACCAATACATATTTTCGATACACTCACTTAGCACTTTATTTAGACTGTACTACCACTGGGTAGGGCCTCCCTAGATTCCACAAGACATAGAAAAAAATTCTGATCCTGGTCCATGTTGATGTGTTTGCATCACACAGTTCCTGCAGATTGGAGCAGAGTACTTGCACCAATTGGAGCTTTATGCTGTTGGTGTCAAATTCTAAAATTCCCTACCATTTAAATTTTGACCCTACCATCAGGATAAGTTTTTCCAGTCCTCAACTGTCCAGCTTTGGTGAGCCAGTGAGCACTGCAGCCTCAGTTTTCTGTTCTTGGCTGAAAGATGTACAACCTAAAGTGGTCTTCTGCTGCTGTGCCTCGTCTGCCTCAAAATATGAAGTGTTGTGTTTTCCGAGATGCTTTTCTGCTCACCACAAAGGAACAGAGTGCATTCAGTCAGCTCCACTCAGTAATACCATTCTCTTATACTCCCTTATTTTTAGAACAAAAAAAGATTTTTTTCCTTACTGTTGTTGTTTTTCTAAAAATATATGGAGTGTTTTTGCCTTTTAAATAAAGCACAATACTAAGCTGTCAGTCAGCTAAAGAGAGATCATTTATATAGACATATCAATCTTAAAAACACAGTAGGAAAACTATTTATTGTATTTTAAGGGATAAAGAACAGCTCTAAAATAATCATACAAAATGCATTATGATAAATTATATAAGACTACACAAGCATTAAATGTAAACTTTTAGAAGATAATTGTATGCTACAGGAAACGTACACAAAACAAGAGTGGACAGATGTTTATTTATCTATGATTTAATAATTTACACACATTTATGTTAAGTTTTAAAACCAAAACAAATCACAACCATTTCAGACAGCTTTTTCAGAAGAATATATTTTTTTAGGTATTTTTTTTTATATCGTTTTAATCCCAGAAATCCTTTACAATTCCAAAATAGGATTTTAAAGTTATGACCCGAGTATACTTTAATTACTCTAACCCTCTGTAAGAGTGATTTTTTAAACACAGACACAAGGGACAAAATAAAGGACTACAAATCTAACAAAAACTACAAAACCGATGACGCCATTTACACTAGACGGACCCCTTATCGCTATCGGCTTCATCTTCAACGTGTTTCACAAATCGCACAGGTAAACTAGACATCGCTGAAATACTTCTGTATTGATCATTACGTTTGCCTTCTGGCTTTATGTCCACATATGACCTAGACAGTCGTGTTCAGCGATCAGTTTTTGGGATTATTCCCGGGGAAACACATGGTTCCTCCTCGCTATATTGCATCATCCACGCCTGTGTGCAGGACCCGGGAGTTTTGTACCTTTTCGTTTTAGTTGGTTATCGATTTTTCGGATTCCTCGCGAATTTATTGTAGATATATTTTGTTGTCTAGTTAAGGTTCAGCCCATTTTTATTTGTTGGAAAGGTCTTTTTATGTGGTGAACCGTTCAGGCGGCGCATGGTCACGGTCTCATTTCTTTTCCTTTAAGATGGCGGGTGATGAGGGAGTAACGCTGGGTCAGCCGCATCTGGCTAAACAAGATCTCGGCTCTTTAGTAAGTGAATTTATTTTCTCTGTCAGGGTTCTGGAGATAATTGTCTTGCTTCGTGATCGGTCTCGTGTCTGAGTTCAGTGCTTTTGTGCTGGGAGTCCTTCATCACATGACTGACAGGCAGATTCAGCTCGACTCTCTGTACAGAGGAGCTAGGGCTGGATTTATAGACAACAGTCCACTTTCCCAGACGGATATATGTTCCATTTGATCGTTTATACCCTTTAATGCATGGTCTTTTAAGTAACACAGATGTAAGATATGGCTTTAGTCATGTGAAGCAGCACTGGACCTCAAAAAGTGTGGATGAATGGAAGCCCTTCACCCCCCATCCGTGGTTTCTGGCATTGTAAACGTGCCCTACACTGACTTCAGCCTTATACTACTGTTGTAATGTGGTGTTATGCCTCTTCTTTCAGGATGTGAGCACATTGTCTCCACTCTCACCGGAGATCATCAGCAGACAAGCCACAATCAACATAGGTGGGTTTGATGGGCCCTATGTATGTGCCATATGACTGAACCTTTTCGTGGGTCTTCATCAAAACGCAGTCATGGTGCTGAGCTACATGTGTGTTTCTGTTTTGTGCTCCAGTTCAGCAGAGCATGAGTCACATTTGGGTCCCTTTGTGGCTCAACTAGAGGTGGGCAATATGACCCATTTCATCACTAGTGGTAAATATTATCCCAGCAAAATGAGGGTAGTGGATATTTGCAGTATTAAAAAAAACACTGGCCAACTGCGTCTTTTATTACAAAGAGAAAAGATACTTGTTTAAGACGTGTTTAACAAGATCTTGTGCAACAACTTTCAAATCCGCATTGTTGAATTAAGAAAGCATTTTATTTAAGGACCAGCACCACTGCCTTTTGTCTACGCGTCAAAATATAAAGACGTATTGTGCGTGTTACCAATGTCTGAATAGTGTGATATTTTTGCCTTATTGCCCATTCCTAGGCACAACCACAGACCAAGTGTTTACCTTATTGTCGGGAGATCACAGGTTTTTAATTACAGTAATACTGTAACCCAAAAGTAAAACGGGTAGTTATTGGTTTGTCATTGGCCAAATTTGTGTTGATACTTTTAATGAAACTGAGAGTCCTGAGTATCGTTACAGGCTAACTGATGTATTGGTCAGGCTCTTGCAGCTGTTCAGTACACTTTACCCTTTACTAAACTCCAGAAGAGCAGAGCAGAGTAGATGATAACTACTGCACTAAAGTATTTGTCTGATTAGTTTTCCAGCATCTGTAATGCTCTACCTGTACATAATTACAGATGTAATGCATGTAAAATACAGCTGCACATGTTTTCGTGTCTGTAACAGTAATACAGTTTGACAGATGGGCTGGAGGGGATGGCGATTCTACATTCTGGTAGAATTATGCTGTCTGTTTTGTCAGTATTATTTAACTGTGAATATTATGAAATTGAGTACTAATAATGTTGAAAAGAAGCAATACTAGACATTTCATGTTGCACTCTGCAGTATTCAAACAGTCTCTGTATTTACCCAACAGTCCCACATTCAGACACAGTGTTCTTCAAAGTTTATTTATATATATATATATGTGTGTGTGTGTGTGTGTGTGTGTGTTATAAAAAAAAAAATAGGCATGCAGATTGTGACTGCTTCAGACTGTAATTATCTAGAGTTTCACCTGGCAAGTCTTATATTTCCACCACAGGAACGATCGGTCATGTGGCCCACGGAAAGTCGACAGTGGTAAAGGCAATTTCTGGAGTGCACACTGTCCGATTCAAGAATGAGCTGGAGAGGAATATTACTATCAAGCTGGGCTATGCTAATGCTAAAGTGAGTAAACCGGCCTTGTTTGAATATTAATATGAAAACCCTGCTCTGAATCTCAAAAGCTTTAAGCAGTGTTGATTTGATTCTGTTTAAGACTGCCAGAAGAAAGTTTAAGAACGTAGGATAATATCGGGATAGGAGTACATATGGTATTTCTGTGTAATGTTGATTCGGGTAGGTTCTGGTAGTTCAGATTTCTATGTTTTGTGTATGTAATTATTCAACATTGACAGATTTGTGAATGAATTATATTGGATACTGTTGGTACTTACCTACTTGTGCTATTGCATATATCATAAATGATGCCTAATACACATTCCCAACACACGCAGTGCATAAATGAATGAATGAATAGAATTAATGGTTCATTTGAGTGAAAGGAATTCTCTGGATTTCAGATGGTTGTTTTGGCTTTGGTGTCAAAAGGTGGTCGCTGTGGCTAAAAGCTTTTTCTATCTAATCTGTGTGTTTTAAATACATTAGAATTATTCTTTTAAAAAAATGAATTTAATTGGAGAGGTTTAATGATCTTCATTTTCATGTCAGGTGTACAAACTGGATGACCCCAGCTGCCCGCGGCCTGAGTGTTACAGGTCATGTGGCAGCAGCACTCCGGATGAGTTCCCCACAGACATTCCTGGCACCAAAGGCAACTTCAAATTAGTTCGGTAAGTTGGCGGTCTTGGTTTTTATGTTTGGATTCCCTGTTTAAATTACGTGGAGCAGTGGGTGCTCAGCAGTTAGCGCTCCAGGCTATTAATGACAGGGTTGTGGGTTCGATACCCAGGCTTGGCAAGCTGCTACTGTTGGGCCCCTGAGCAAGGCCCTTCACTCTCTCTGTTCCCTGTGCGCTGGAGTTCACTGCCCACTGCTCTCTGGGTGTGTGTGCTTACTGCCCCTAGTTCACTCGTATGCGCACGTGCGTGCGTGCGTGTGTATTCACTACCACAGATCGGTCAAATGCAGAGGATGCAGACATTTGCACTAAACAAAATGTGGTGTGTGACTTACTAAGTGTCCATTGACAAACTGAAATATGCTATTTGTATTTCTCCAGACTAGTTCTGTATATATTGTAAAGTGTCAAACATGGTGTAACTGTTGTACGTACCACTCTTGTGGGTGTGTTCTCTGTAGAGAATTTGTTCAAATCAACAAAGCATGTAATTTGACCAAGAGTGCTCAAACGTTTGTATATGTTGAGCTATATCTTGATTTTCTTGGTCGCTTAAATCTTGGGGATTTAATGTCAGTCATCCTTAATTATAATTTAAGCTGCTGGTGTTTCTCCATGCACGCTGTTGAATACTTTCACACAGCCTGTGTTGTTGTAGGCCTTATTATTTGTCCTTTTTGTCATGTTAGACACGTCTCATTTGTTGATTGCCCGGGTCACGACATTTTGATGGCCACCATGCTGAACGGCGCTGCTGTTATGGACGCTGCTCTCCTTCTGATTGGTGGGTGCTTTCATACCTGTCTATCTCTATCCAAAAATGGTGTGCTTTTGCTGCTTTGTGACTGAATAATAATTTTAATAATATGCTGTGGTGCAAAAAGGCTATAATACTATATAAATTATTTACTATATAAATAAATATTATATAAAACTATAAGCACATAATTAGGTAATTTGTATGCCTAATTATGTGCTTATAGTTTTAAGATGTTGTGGTGGTGAATAGCCATCTACTATGGCCTTCAGGACAAAATATTTACACCACTATAAACAGAACAAATACTTTTTTTGTGTGTTAAGGAAATACAGGCTGTAAAAGTGTAATGCATATTACTTAATACTTAAAGTTAACGCTAATAATGTTGATGCCGTGTATTAATAATACAGTTAATGTTTTGGTTTTTATAGCAATATAGTGTGACCTCCTGAAATAACTTTTTATTGTTTGTTTGTTTTTTTTTAAAGCTGGTAATGAGTCCTGCCCTCAGCCTCAGACATCAGAGCATCTGGCTGCTATTGAAATCATGAAGTTAAAGCATATCCTCATCCTGCAGAATAAGATTGACTTGGTGAAAGAGAGTCAAGCCAAAGAGCAGTATGAACAAATCTTGGCTTTTGTGCAGGGTGAGTCTTTCCGACACCTTTTTTCTTTTTCTCCTCTCTTCCAGTACATTAACTAAATTGATCCAATAAGCCTCCTGTACACATTTGTGCATGTTTAGTTCAGCCATTGAATTGGATAATAGCAAAAATAGCAACTCATTTTTATTCATTTAAACAAAATGGACTCTCTCTTTCTCTTTCTCTCTCTCTCTGTCTCTGCAGGCACAGTCGCGGAAGGTGCTCCAATCATCCCAATTTCAGCCCAGCTCAAGTACAACATTGAGGTGGTGTGCGAGTACATTGTAAATAAGATTCCTGTGCCTGTCCGTGACTTCACCTCTGAGCCTAGACTTATTGGTAATTTTCTCACTAACCTAAATAAATAATGGTGATAAGTGAAAACTTTTTGGTTGACGAACATCATATGGACTTGATCCATCTCTTTTTTTTTTACCTGCAGTAATCAGGTCATTTGATGTCAATAAGCCTGGTTGTGAAGTGGACGATCTGAAGGGAGGTGTAGCTGGAGGAAGTATTCTAAAAGGAGTGCTGAAGGTGAGATTAACCACTTAACCAGTTTCATTAAGCAGATGTGGTTTTAGAGATTTGGGGGTGAGTTATTTCTTGTTATTAATTACACATAAGGTGGTTATAATGCCTTTGTTACAAACATTTATTATCAAAGTATTTCAATATATTTAATAAGTATAATATTTATTAATTTTTTATGAGCTTGACCACCTGTTACCGAATAATACAGTCCTATTCCACAATCCGAAAGATTAACTTCGCAAACTGCGTTATGAATTCCCAGGGTTCCCATGTTCAGTGACATTGGAGGGTTGTGGGTTGTGTTTAAAATCTTTTATGATTTAATTTGTTCATTTAACTAAATTGACATTTTAGACAATGTACCTTTGGCCTGCAAATATGCTTGACTGGTTGTACTATAAATTAACAAACTTGAACAGCACCCTTGTTCAAATAACATGCAGTGTCACTTTTCTAAGGCTCAATAAGTGAACAAGTCCTCCACAGGGGAAACAGTTACATATGACAATTTACTGAATTTGACATTAAAAAAAACAACGTAAAATGTGCTGTAACTATTTTACATAACATTTAAATTCAGTTAATAAACAGTAATTGTTCAATGCTGTAGAGAAAGTGATGTTTTTATACTTTGTATGCTCCGTGTCATTGCTGTGCTTTACTGTCTTGTTTATGGTTCTAAAAGGGAGCTCCACTCCCCTGGCTTTGCTGCTGAGCTTGGACACCATCTTGGACAGCCACACAGACGTATTGGTAGCCTTATGATGTTTTTTCCTGTTTGTTTTTTAAAGGTGGGACAGGAGCTTGAGGTCAGACCAGGTATTGTTTCTAAGGACCATGAAGGGAAGCTCATGTGCAAACCCATTTTCTCCAAGATTGTGTCTCTGTTCGCTGAGCACAACGACCTCCAGTATGCTGCACCTGGTGGCCTTATTGGTAGGTGTTGGTGGTTTTTTTTATGTTTTTAAGGCTCTAAAGGAAGAGATTTCAGTTACATTTTTTTTCTTTCCATGCAGGTGTAGGCACCAAAATTGACCCAACGCTGTGCAGAGCGGACCGTATGGTGGGGCAGGTGCTTGGTGCAGTGGGGGCCCTCCCTGAAATTTTCACGGAGCTGGAGATCTCGTACTTCCTTTTGAGGAGGCTTCTTGGTGTCCGCACGGAAGGCGACAAGAAAGCAGCAAAGGTGAGCTCTACTGTTTTACAGTTTAGCAGTGAAGTACGGTGTTCATAATCAAGCACACTCGCTGTCCACCTTTTTTTTTTTTTTTTTTTTTTTTTTAGAAACTTCTACCTTTCATGAATTGCACTCACTGGGCACTTTGAGCTGCTTGGCTGTGCTATATACATAACTTTTTAGATATGGAAGCACATCTAACAGGCCTATTCACACAGCAGTGTTACCGAATGGAATTAGCTTTACTCTGGTGTGTGGTACAAGCTGTTATTAAATGTAAAAAGCTATGCTGTAATTATTATTATTATTAGTCATTTTTGTTTCTGCCTTAATATTTGAGTATCATTTTTGAAATATGAGACATTAAGGTTATTGAGGTCATTTTAGACTTATATGTGGCCGTGCAGCAATGTGGCTGTGCAGCAATCTGTATATCAGCAATACAGAGCTAGTCAAGTGGGCAGACATTAGACTGTGAACTGTCAATCTCTGAAGTGAAAGTGTCTGTATGTAACATTTCATGCTAACCCTTTTCCTTTTGGACCACAGGTTCAGAAGCTGTCAAAGAATGAGGTGCTGATGGTCAACATCGGCTCTTTGTCGACAGGAGGCCGTGTGAGTGCAGTAAAGGCTGATTTGGCCAAGATTGTGCTCACTAACCCTGTGTGCACAGAGGTGGGAGAGAAGATTGCCCTGAGTCGCCGAGTGGAGAAACATTGGCGGTGAGCAAATTATTAAGCAATTAAACTTGTCCTGCAGAGGCGAGAGGTTCAGCTTAATTTGTGTTGCTGTGTGATTAGAATACATTATTAGTGCAGATAGTCAGTAAGACGTGTTAAATCCAGCAATATTATAACAAATGGTATATTTAAAATACCTTCTCCATACTGTAGTCAAACAAGCTAGTTACAGCTTCAGCAGAGATTTATATTAAATTTGTTTTACATTTTAAGCTCTAGATCAGGGGTGGACTTTTTTTTTTTTTTTTTTTTGTTCCTGGGGAGCCAGATTCCTGCACAGTTTGTGCTCTTCCTGCTCAGGAGTATGTGATTCAACTCGCCTGTTAATTGCCTGTTTTAGCAAAATCAGCAAACTGTGCTGGACTCCGGCCCCTGTAGTCCACACCTGCTCTAGAGCGACCATGAACACTTGATAACCAATAGGACTCAAACAGGACTGTAGAATGGAATAATGGCTAAAGGCTACTTATGTCTTTTTTTATGATTTACATTATTGTTATTTGTAACAGACATACAGAATGTGATGTTTGAACATGTTGTAGGAGAGGTATAACAGTATATGTATTAGTACTGAACTGTCAGGGTTCAGTGCTCACCATTGTATGGAGATGACTTTTAAGCTGAGGACGAAGATTGATGAAGGTAATACGGTGCGGAGTTTCACGAGTTCCACCTGAAACCTCGCAGCTGTAAGCCGTTAGCAAGTAAAGTTTGGATTTGCATGGTATTGATAAAGTTACTGGATTTGGGAGTGTTCCTGTGGTAAAGCTAGTTTGGTTGTTTCTTACAGCCCACACCAAACAAAATGTCTTGTGTACCGTTGCACCCCTACATTGTAGTATTTTTTCTTAATGTAACATTGTGATCTCCTAATCCACCATAAAACATTAGGCAGTCCTCACTCCTAATAGAGTGTAAAATTATTAACTTTAAAGCATGTTAATTTGGCATTATTCATGTTAGTCTGTTCCTTGTGGAAAGTTCATATAATGTAAAGAGAATCTGGCATTTTGCCATTGATTTTCACATGACCTCATTGATTTGGCTTTTTATGTTTGTACATAACCATTGTCCTTTTTCTTTTTTTTTTTTTTTTTTTCTTCGTCTTTCTAGTCTGATTGGCTGGGGTCAGATCAGGAGAGGAGTGACCATCACACCAACAGTGGATGACGATTGAGGATTTAACCATTTGAACGAAAGGCTAACGTTGTCCCACCATAGGGCATAAATATCAAACCATTTTTTCCACACTAGTGCAGTGGTCAGTGCTGCACAGAGGTCAGGGGAAGGGATCTTAAGAAGAACGCACTGGCCCTGAATTTTATGATGTGCGCCATCCTCAGTAGCAGGACTGGTTTCATTTATACTGCAATATGAGAAGAAAACTGCATTTTTTCCCCCTGGGTTTGGCAAAACAGTTGTCAACAAATTTCAGTGATGACTAATAAACACTTTGGATCAAAACTTTTGATATGAGTGTTTTGAACATCTGTGCAATTAAAAAGGGATTCCACAAGTCAGAGCCAGCGCAATGTGTTATCACATTGGTAAGGGGGGTGACTTATTCTTTATGCTTTATTATTTTACGTATGGACATACGGATCACATGAAGGGGGCTGAAAGGTTTTGGCTTTGGTGACTAGTGCTTAACTTTGAGTGAATACTCACAGTAGTCACTGAGTAATATGTTTTAGGTTGTGTTTTGCAGACTAAAAATAGTGGATTGATCAGCACAGCCCAAATATTAAAGCTAAATTATTTGTATATAGGATAAATTCCTAATACAGCAGCTTTCTCTTACTACTGATGACCTGACACCTGGAAAGATGCTTCATGACCTACAGTCCACTTAGCTAGATAACATGGCCAGTATCAATGGACATTTACATACAGTATGTAGCTATATGTACAACCCGTTAAAAAAAAGTGGATTAATAATCAACTAGGGGTTTCTATCTTATTAGAATTGCTATTTTTAACTGTTTTGATATGGGGTTAGTTTAAGCATAATTAAGGTTAGTCTTAAAGACATTAGCTAGCTAACTTTACGCCTCAGAGAAGTTAGTTAGCGACACGGGCTAAATCGTTAGCTATCACTAATGGTTATAATACTGCCTGAAATGACTGATCATCACCCTGTACGTGTACCTGACCATAGTTATCTTGCAAAGTCGAGCAGTCAGAGTGCCTTTGAGATGAAATATTGAATAAAACAATGAAATAAATAAGAGATGGGACGGTCTCTAAGCAAAACACAACAGAAGACAAGCGACGATTGCTAGCAAGCATAGCCATGATAGCATGTTAGCCAGCTAGGTTTAAGACTTAACGGCGTGAGCTAACGACGATCATTTTATTCGGAAAACGATAAAGATTTTAAAGTAAAGCTGTCCTAAGACCGTATCGTAAGCTTGTCCACAGGCTCCATTTAAAGAGTAATATCCTCGACTAGCCTGCTAATCCCCGGAGCTAGCTAATCTGCTAGCTAACCGTTCAACACGGAGGGAAAATATTGAGTATTAAAGACGAAATAAACCCTCATCAGAGAGCGAAATAACAACCTGGCGATGTTGGCATTCACATACATATACGAATGCCTTTCTGTAAATCCATAACGCGAAAGAAATGCATGTGTATGGATGCCGACTACAGCAGCAGCCCCCCTTACGTCTTCCCCTACAGCTCCCCAGCTGGGTCCTTTTGAGCTTTTTAATCGGCGGTTTGATCGCTTCGTGCCCTGTCTGTGTTTAAAGCTGTGTGGTTTGGGAAATGCAGCAAAGATCTTTAAAATCGTATTTTTAAAAACAAAAGCTAAAACAGCTCTAAGCCGGAGGCTGCGTCGCCTCTGGGAGCGCATTAGTGGAGGTAGAGTTTGGGCCCCTCCCAGCGGCCGGCGGCCCGCCCTGCTCACACCCGGTCCCGCCTGAGCTCTGCCCGAGTCTGGGGGAGAACCGTGCGGGCCTGGAGAGTGGTGGAAAAAGGTAGGCCGCTCCGTAACCGTATCAGGTTAAAAACACACTCGGGCGCTGTTCAGTGGAATAGCACTGCTGCTGTAACATCTAATAACGCTGTACGACTTTGCAAATGACCGTGTGTTGTGTACTTTTATAGGATTAGCGCTGTCGCTGCAGCTAGGCCTTCGGTAGCGAGGCCCTGTCGAGGCCTGGAGATAAGAGATAGGCCGCAGCGGCGAACACGTGAAAACCCGAGCTGCAGAGCGCTGAGGGCTTATTAACGCATTGTTAAATGCGCCTTATGCTTTTTAAACAGGCAGAAATGCACATATGTAGGTGTTGGTGTGGGTTTTGTGTGATTATAATTTATTGTTTTATTAATTCAACATGGCGGCGGGTGCGGCGGTGGGCGGGACTCTGGCGGCGGCTCTTAGCGCCATTACAGGCGGCTTCAGCCGCAGCTCCGCCCCGCTAGACCGTTGAGGAAGTGCTCTGCATACACTCAGATAAATCCAAAATATACAGCTATAATTATTTATTAAATTAATACATTTTAGGTTGTAGATCAGGTAAAATGGTGCAGATAATACTCTAAATGCATTTTAAAAACTCACTTTAGCTCTATGAAAATGAATGAATTTATTAAATGCAGTTAAGGTGTCCTAAAACAGATGTACTGAATGTAGACTAACTAAAATACAAACACCTTAAAACAAGTTAGCTACTCATGCTAGAAGATCATTTTGTAATGAATTCAACGTAAAACAGTCTAAAATAATCAATACTCACCAAAAATGAAATGGTTTTTAAAAAGGTGAAACTCCTGTAAATACAGATAAAATAATAAATGACGTTAAAATACTCTGAAAGCACATAAACTATGAGCACTGAGAATAACAGCAAAATATTCTTTTAGTGCAGTTCAGTTTAATAAAAACTGAATTTCAGATTAAATGCTTCATCGCTGTTATAAAAAACTTCAACTACAGATAAAATGTTAAATTAAAGGAATAAGTGAAAATAATTCAGTAATAAGTAAAGTGCTATAAATGCACATCCCTGCTGAAAAAACAGCTGGTCCACAAACCTGACCAAGCTGATTGACCACAAGACCGTGCAGGTTGACCAGCAGGACCAAGCGTGACCAAACTCAAATGCAACACTGTGATGGTCGGCAGAATCGCTCGCTGTTTTCAAACGCAGACTGAAGACCCTCCTCTTCCGAGAATACTTGGGCGAATAGCAGAGTGGTCTCCTTACTGACTTGTGTTTAGTAATGTCTAAACTTAGAGGTATCTTTGAATTATTAGTCTATTTAAACTAGCTGAGGTTATTCTTGGGTTAATAGCAAAGCACTTTTGTAAGTCGCTCTGGATAAGAGAGTCTGCTAAATGCCTTAAATGTAAATGATGGTCAAGAGCTGGTTAACCCGCTTGCTTACCAGCATAGGGTATGTTTTCGCCTGGATGACCAGCTTTTCAACCACCTCAACCTTTTATGTTGGTAAGCAAGCGGTTTTGAAGGTTAAGCAATTTTGAAGGCTATATCCCTGCTGAAAAAAAATCCAGCTAAAGAGCAGCTTGTTTCAGATGGTCTAAGCTGGTCATCAAAATAACTGGTTAACTGATGTCTAAAGATGGTTTAGAAGTTTAGAAGAAAATTTAGAAGAGCAGAATGTTTAGGTGACACTGGACTACTGCACTAAAATATCTAAAATATATTTTTATTCATACTGGATTTGAAACACCCTACTAATAAATGTTACATTTCTATGTAGTCCTGGTCCAGGTAGATTTAGCCTTAGTTTTTGTATTTTTGAAATATGAACACATTGGTGTCGGCATGGGGGCAAAGACAGAGATGTACATGGCAAATATTGGGGTCGGGAAATAGTTTAGTGGAAAATCGGATTACCACAGTTTACGTCTTACCTCAGATGCAGTCGATTATGTGCTTCTATAGTTCAGAATGGGAGATGCTACTCTAACGACACTCCGCATCTCATCTCAGGAAATATACACCCAAATTGTTTCATTTGTCTTAAACATCCATTAAAAAGCTACATGAACAAGTCAATAAACACATTTAGATTAGAGATTAGTGGGTGGAGAGGTAGTAAGGTATTGAAAAATATTATGTGGGTTTGGTTAAAGCATGTCTAACTGTGTGGTAATGATGAGTGTGGTGTTGATTTTTCAGAAGCAATGACCAGTCACTTTGAGGTCGATGTCTGTCAAGCTTTAGAGGGTACCTTATTTTATGCAAAATGGACATGTTTCCATTTCTGACTGTGACCATTTTCTAAAAATCAGTAATGGTACAAATTAAATTAGTTGTCATGGTGTGTTTTCCCCTTTTTCTGTCAGCATGCAACACCAGTCGCTGTCCTTCTGAGGCAAAAAATAAATAATAAACAAATAAATAAAATATATATTTTTAAGAAGTTTTATAAATACACATGAAACACAGGAAAATCTGTGCCCAGCTGCACTGTGAGTAAATAAACAAAAGTGATACATTAAAAGAAAAAAAACTTGTGTGTAAAGCAATTGCCTCTGTAATAATCTTTTGTCCAATATTATATAAAATTGTTCCTGCTGAGATAGTTGAAGAGTATCAGTATGTGATTTTTATTAATCATCATGTTTTCTTTGATATTCTTCTCCACAGGATTTAAATTATTATGCAGATGATCAAGGGGGTCAATGGATGAAGATGTGACGACCCTCACTTTCCACTCCCACCAGCCCAAGATCATATTTCATGGGTCAAGTAAGTTACCAGTACTGAGGGAAAGTGTATACACAGCATAACGTTTGAGCAAAACATTTTATAAGAGTCCTTTAGATTTAGAATAGGTAATGATATTAGGTTCAGCTCTAAATCTCCCAAGGAGTTATTTTTACCTCAGTCCCAAATCTAGGACCATTATGTGTTGTTCTCCGTTTGTTTAATTTATTCAGAAGTTCTTTACTAGTGTATTTACTGAGACACTCATACATACAAGTCATGCCTTTTACTTAATTTTTTCATTTTCTTTGTATTGTGCAACTATTTTACAACCTTAGGGCTGAAAAGGTTTCGTACACCATAAACATTTTATTATTATTGGTCCAGGTGGGGATGGCGAAGCTGTGGAGGACGAGGTTGCCGTAGAGCTGCAGGGGACAGTCCTGGTCTCTACTGTAGAAGGGGATGATGGAATGGAGGTGCATGGCTTTGCTCCAGAGGAGCTGGTCATCCAGGACGGCATTGAGGATGTGGTGGCCGAGTATGTTCAGTGTACGCAGGAGGACGATGAAGGCCTGGGCACCGTTGCTGTGGAAACCTGCGTGATGTCACCTGGTGTGGCTCTGGAGGAAGAGGGCCTGCAGGTGGACGTGCTGACGGCTGCTCAGGTGCAGGAGGATCCGGACGGGTGTGGAGATTACCTCATGATTTCCTGTGAGTGGCACTACCCAGAGGAATGCAATTCATTCATGATCTGCTAGAACTGACTGTCTGGCATCTACACCTTTGCGATTAGGGACGATGGGGCTGGTTTTAGCAAATGCACAGAAGGTGCATCATACAGAAGTGCTTGTATTTGTTGCTTTCAATCATATAAATTGAATCTTTCTCTGATCTCTTTGAAATGACTCAAATAAAATGTTTAAAAACTTTGTAGGTAAAATATCTGAAAGCTAGGATTTTTCTGAACTTCATTTGTCTTCGTTTGTGCTTATCTGTTTTTTCCTCTAGTGGATGAAACTGGAAAGATTGTTTCAGATGAAGACACTAAGGTCACAGTTGAGGGCACTCTGGAAGCTCAGGACGATGTAGAAAAGGATGATGAGGGCCAAGAGGTCATCAAGGTTTATATCCTTAAGGCTGACCCAGGAGAGGATGATTTGGGTGAGGCAAGCTTCATCATACAGTGAAATTATGTCTATAGAATCTGATGACAGTATCCATCTGTGTATTTGTCTGTAACATGTAATTCAAGCATAATTTATGTACATGAATGGAGCAGCAACTATATAGCAACTGTCTAAATATTCTCTCAGAGGACAATTAAATATTAAATTCACTGTGTTTTATGAAGCTAATGTGAATGTAGGGATGTAACGATTCACGATTTAGCCCATGATTCATTTTGATTCACCAAACAGTTTGATATTTTCAGATTTACCTCAGATTTCTGACTTTCTTGCAGATGTTTTTGTCTACTTGACTTGACACTGAACTGTGTGGGCTTCTTCGCCATTTCTTTTCCCTATGTAATTTTAAGGTGGCACTGTGGATATAGGAGATGCTGATATTGATGTGGCTGACAGTGTGGAGCTGGTGGACCCTTCAGGGCTGCCTATCAGAGAGAAGATGGTCTACATGTCAATGGGTGAAGCTAATCAAAACCAGGATGACATCAGTGAGTTATTTTTTATTTTATTTTGTATTCTGACCGTTTCTGTTGTATGTAGACCTTCTCTACCTGTCACACACCTTGCCTTCTTTTATCGTTTTCATGTAATGCTAGGATTTCAGTGTAAAATGCAATTTAAATACACATTAAGGAAGATCTGTTCTAATCTTCTAGGTGTATTTATCTTAAGCATTCAGCATCATGTTCATCCAAATGTTTTCCTTGCTATAAACAGCAGGTTTTGCATAAATAAATAATCTAGTTTTTTTATGTAGTTTTCTTTTCCAACTTATTGTTTAAAACACAGATTGAAACACTTGGTGTTTGGTGGTTGTGAGTGAGATGGTGTATGTCCCCTGACAGATGTTGCTAAGATCACTGATGAAGTGTACATGGAAGTGGTGGTGGAGGGTGAAGATCCTGCCAATCCTCAGCGGCCGTTTGATAACACCTCGCTTAACAAGGACTTCATGCCTGTAGCCTGGGCAGCTGCTTACGGTTAGTTGTTGATACAAAGGCATCATTAACATTTCCGTTCTCTTTACCATTAGATCACCTCCAAACTCTGGAGTCAACCCAATCCACCCCTAACCATAGACCAAAAACATTTTATTAACATATTAACAAACATATTATTAACCTTATTTCATTGCATCAAAAATGCCTCAAAGAAATGAAGAACTCTTAATGGCATTCAGTCCAGACATTATTTTCTTTCCATCCATTTATCCAATCCAGTTCATAATATGATATAGTTAAGGGGATATTGGTAAGGGGATTTAATGTCATCATGTCACATTTTTCATTGTAGATTTTGTTAACACATAAGAGTTCCCTAATTCTTTTACCTACATAGGTGCTATGCCAGAACCTTGAAGTCTAGTTATACATAGCATGTCTCAAAATATGAAATGAAAACGGTTTGGCAGACAGTGATCCAATTTTAGTCTCAAAAAGACATGGCCACAATGAAACATGGCCTTCCAGGTTTCCTCTTTAAGCGACACGTTGCGTCTAAAATTGGATCATTGTGTGCCAAACCTTTTTCATTTTATATGGGTGTTTCCTTACTTCTGAGACACCCTATACATTTAGCCCACGGACATTGTGCATGCATCACACTTTTAAAATAATATAAAAATATTAACAATTAGTTCAGTAAGTAACTACACTGATTTCAGGCTGAAATGTATAAATGCTTACTCAGGTGGTGAGGAGGCTGAAAGTTGCGAGAACAGAAATGGAGCGGCTAGTGCTGTGTTGCACATTGAAGAATCCGTCATGATAGAAAAGCTCAACCGCCAGCGAAGCAAGAGCAAGAGCAAAAAGCGCTCTGAATCTCGGCATATTCAGACAGGTACTGTGTCTGCACTCTCACACCAAACAGCTAATCATAGTTCTATTTAAAGCCTTTACAGGAGTTGTTTGGTTTCTGAACTTTGGGCAACTTTTAATAACTACATTTTCTAATCTGAGCTCTCTTTTCTTTTTGTTTTTTTTTCTTAGCAATTATAATTGGACCTTATGGTCAACCACTTACAGTGTATCCCTGTATGCTGTGTGGAAAGAAATTTAAGTCTCGCGGATTCTTAAAGCGCCACGCCAAGAATCATCACCAAGATGTAATAAACAAGAAGAAATACCAGTGCACAGACTGTGATTTCACAACCAACAAAAAAGTCAGCCTTCACAACCACATGGAGATCCACGCACTTAACAGCAAGGCAGCTCCATTTGAGTGTGAGACATGTGGTAAAGATTTCCACCAGCAGGCGGCACTCTTTTCCCACCGGCTTCAGCATCATCATCGGGAGACGAAGCTTCAGATACCACCGCCATCCACCAAAATGCATTGCTGTAAATTCTGCGATTATGAAACAGCAGAGCAGGGGCTGCTCAATCGCCACCTACTGGCTGTTCACAGCAAAAACTTCCCACACATCTGTGTGGAGTGCGGGAAGGGCTTTCGGCACCCTTCAGAGCTGAAAAAGCACATGAGGACTCATACAGGGGAGAAGCCTTACTCCTGCCTGTACTGCGACTACAAATCAGCTGATTCCTCTAACCTAAAGACCCACGTAAAGACCAAACACAGTAAGGAGATGCCCTACAAGTGCGACCGTTGCTTCCAGACGTTCGCCGAAGCTGAGGAGCTCCAGCAGCACTCCCTTACACACGAGGAGGCCAAGAGCCACCAGTGCGCCCACTGCGAGCACCGCAGCTCAAACTCCAGCGACTTGAAGCGCCACGTCATTTCCGTTCACACCAAAGACTACCCACACAAATGCGACGTTTGCGGCAAAGGCTTCCACCGGCCTTCTGAGTTAAAAAAGCATTCTGCAGCCCACAAGGCAAAAAAATTGCACCAGTGCCGCCACTGCAGCTTCAGAACCGCAGACCCGTTCGTTCTCAGCCGCCACATCCTGTCTGTGCACACCAAAGAGCAGCAGGCAATTTCGGACAAAAAGGGGTTGAAGAAAGCCTTCGTGCTCGGAACTCACAGTGGCAAGAAGGTTTTGGCCAGCGCTGGGGTGTCTAAAGTGCGCAGGGAGCGGAGAGTGTATCAGTGTCAGTATTGTGATTACAATACTGGAGATGCTTCAGGCTTCAAGAGACATGTCATATCCATCCACACGAAAGATTACCCACACCGCTGCGACTTCTGCTCCAAGGGCTTCCGCAGACCTTCGGAGAAAAACCAGCACATAGCGCGCCACCACAAAGATCTAATGTCTGGAGTGTGATGTTCTTCAAAAAGCTGCTGTCAGTAGGGCTGCACGATATATCGCTTGTTGATCATTAATGCAGTGTCCGCCTTTGCAGTCCTGAACGCTGCAGTGTGTAAATGACCCTCTTAAGAGAAGGGTGAGGTATGCAAATGAGCCTCTCTCTAATTTAGACATCAATGAACATCTTTCACAGAAGGTTGCCCATTGACTCGTCTTTAAATATGACTTCGTTAAACTGCTGTCATTGAAGGGTGCAATATGCAAATGACTCTCTCTGGTGTCACTAAAGCTGCAATATGTGAATGGGCCTCTCTCTGATTGTGACATCACTAAACACCTCACTATGAATATCCTAATCATATCACGTACGAAAAAATGCAGGCCCATCACATCAGGGGTTCCTTTGTAAAATGTGTTCTTCAAATATTGCAAGGCATTTCGATATTGCGCCATCGCAGCGTGATATTTGTCCATGTCGTGCAGCCCTAGTGGTAAGCAGGCCTGAAGGTGCTTAGAAAAGCAAGGAAAGCAAGAAAAGCTGTCCTTGCTTTTAGCGCCTTCTTGTTTTAGCTGTGTTGATGAGGCTGTCCACAAGAGTGCATAGCATAGTCAGTGCATAGCAGTGGCGATAAGAGAGTAGGGCCAGGGCAGGCCTGGATATCATTGTTCTGGATATCGAGTGTTTCAATACTGATGCAGTACTGATAGCTAGACAAATTCCAGAATAAAGATTATCTGTACTCTCTTAAGTGACTTACCTCAGAAATGAGTGTGAGGTTTCTATTTACTGACTGCAGTAAATGTATGGTGATCTAAACATCTAAACAGCCAGTCACCACCCTAGATTTTAAAACAAGCATGCTTATTGGCTCACTGATGAAAGACGAAGAAAGACTGCTGTGATATTCAAATTTGGTGTTGAATGCCACAGAAGATATTTTGTAGTGCTAAAGGAATCCAGCCTGTATCAATAAAGTATTGAATGAATCGATACCTTTTTTGATAAGCAGGGCTGTCCAGTTTTGAGGCAGGGGGATTAGAGATCATTACAGGGTGGAGATTTCTCTGCTCACGCACACTTTAAACTCTGCAGTTAGTAAATGTGTTTGAGCAGGACAGTCACCAACCTGTGCTAGACTCTGATCCTCCAGGACCTGAACTGGGCACCTCTGGAATAAACTGTGTGATGCCCCAATATTCTTACATTCTTTTTGTTTGCAGTTTTCTGTTGGGCTTTTTGTTTCCCGCTTCTGATTGATATGATCAGTCCGGCATAGCTTTGGAGATGCACCACAGTAAGCTTGCTGCCAACATGAAAGGGTCATGTAGTAGAGACAAGTTGCGCTGTGACTCGGTATGAATTCAGTGTTCGTTTTTGCATTGCTTTTGTTTCAAATGTCATTTTCTGTCATGTTGCTCACTCTGCCATAGGATTGTCCACACTAACACAGGCTGGAGTTTCATGCACCTCTTCAGATTTCTCGACAGAATGGGCTGGTCAGTGAAATGGAAAACAATGTGTAAATACAGACGACCGACCGCTGAGCCCAGAATGTGGGTTTTTGCTCAAAGGGTTTCATCCGACCCTCAAGACTAAACCCAGCACATGTGCGTGACCCCTATGTGGTGATGTGCTGTATTTCATGATCGCCAGAAAGCTGTAGTCAGCAAGGCTGCACAATATAGCGTTTATTAATCACTGTCCTGACCTTAGCCTTCACTTCTACTGCTGTTGTGATCACAGTACTGATAGTGTAGAAGGCTGCAAGTTTGACATCACAGTATTGACAGCATCGAAGGATGCAGTGTGCGAATGAGCCCCCGAGTTGTGATGTGATATTGCAAAAGGTGGCAGATAGTTTTGGTAGATGGTTTTCAGGTATCCACTCAGATTTGTAAATCGGACAAACTGGTCAGTACAATGGAAAACAATGTTTTTTAGTCTGTAATTTTTGCCAACTAGAAATGCAGGATTTAAATCATAGTTTTCTGTTTAGTGTTGTCACAATCTGAGGCTCAGAAAGCATTGGTTAATATTGTTATGTGCAGCTGAGAAACTGATGGAAACAAAGTCCTGGAACTTACAACAAAATGAGGGCGTAGAGGTATGCTGGGAAGGAAATGGCTTAGCTGTGCAAATCCAGCAAACTTTGGCTAAACTGCTTTTTAGTGTCTCCCCCACGACCATGCCCAAAATAGCATGTATGTGTTCATTGCAAATAAAAATTCTGTACTGAAGTCAATCATGAACGGATGTAGGAGCCAGACACCATGTTGTTGTTGTTCGTGTGCGCACTTGAATTGTATGTTTATTTGATTAGGCATCAAGTCTTGGTCATGATTGTGCATTTAAATGAAGTTTCTTTCCATTGTGGCAATTTTCAGTTTTGTGTGTGTTGCTTGTGTTTGATAAATTAAGATTGAGCAGCTTGCTGGTGGCACCCCGATTCAGCAGAAGCCTGACCCTTTATCTACAGTGGCACTGTTGGCTTATGGCTTATGGATTTTTTTATAAGATCTTATAATCAGACAGTGGTTGTAAGATACAGAGATGATCATTGGATTTTAAGGACAAAATCTAAGACCTTTAAGACAACTAAACGTGGCCTCTTGCCTGGTAGGACATAGAAACGTGAGGAGAATCGCACATGAAAAAGCATAGCATATAACTTTGAGTAGGTATATTCTGCAAAATGTGTGTACATAACATTTGTAAATACAAAATGATTAAAAAATAGAGTATTTTGTGTCTGATGGTTCTGTTTTCTTGTTTGTTTTCATATCAAGCAAGCATCTGCAATTTGTAAACAAGTTTAATATGACAGATCAGTACACAATATCAGCAGTAACAGTCCTCAGTAGACAAAGTGGCGATGCGACACACAGGTAAAGTATTGTTATGTGAATTGGAATGACTGTTAGGTCTGTGCAGAACTTTTCCGCAATCGAACCCAATATCTAATTTAAGTCATTAGATGAGGGCACCTGATTCACAGAAACGTGAACAACTACACGCTTCCAGACGAACCTGCTGGCTTTCCTCTTTGTGGAGGAGCACAAAATGAGATGTTGAAGACAGAAAAAAAGTCAACTCAATTTCTCCAGGAGCAGCTGAAGCTTGTCTTTGAGGGCATGAGACATTTGTCCATCTCAGCATTCACCTGAAAGACAAGTATATATGCCAGTTTTATTGACATCATCATAACTTGATCATATAACCAAAAATTACATCTAGTTTTCCACACTAATCCTAAATGTAGCTGATCACCCACAAGGTTTGGTGTCTTGACTTTTACTTTGTAAAGTTTTACACTAAAGCCACAAGGCTAAGGTGGCTGAGACACCAAACATGTCTAGTCCTGTTGGCTCCATGTTGGGGTTTTCACATTTTTGGCTGAACCACAACTTTCTGTGGTGGTGAATGTTAAAGTAAAATGTTACCGTTTGGTGGCAGAATGACGATGTTCTCAGGGTCGACACCGGTATCCAAAGAGAATTTCTGGAATCTCTTCTTCAGGTCATCGCTCACGTCTGGGCTGCGGCCTACAAACAAAAAAAGACTAGTTTAAGACAAATTCTCAAATAAAAGAGCTAATTATATGAGCTGGACCAGACTAAAATCATGTTTTTTAACCCTACCATACAGCTTGTTGAGTATGTAGGACGAGCCATCTTTGGTCTTGATGGTGTGGACAAGGGCAAACTCATCAGATTTGGCATCAACCACACGCAAGTCATTATTGTTCCCCCAGCCTGAAAAATTTGAAAAGCAAATGTGTGATATGTGACCATTTGAGAAACAGCATTCATTATTAACCTTATTTAGAAAGGAATTTGATTTATTCAGTATCTACTCTTCATTATTTGGTATATATTCTGAATTATCCAGTGACTATTGTTTCAACCTAATCCAGGGTCATGCTCTAACAGAAAATGACAGAGGGCTTCTTCCCCAGATGAAGATCTACTAGATTATTCAGCATCTATTATTTATTGTTCAGTATCTACTGTGAATTATTCAGTGTCTAAGGATTGTTCAGTACCAACCAAATCTACTTAAACATATGCTTATGCATCTAATATGTGTCTTATTAGATATGGGATATTTTATGATGTTCAGTGTTTGGTTATATTATAGATGAAATTAATTAATTAGTTAAATTAAAGAGGTAATTAAAGAGCTTAACAGACTTACGCTGGCTGTGGAAAACAAAACGTCCAGGAATGTCAGTCTTTTTAGCGAGATGTGTCATCGTCCAGCAGGAGCCATCAGCACTTGGGAACAGACAAAAACAGTGTCAAATTCTGATGGATTAATGAAGCACTCAAGTGTTTTGTTATGACAAAAGTTCAGCAGCTGTCCAGTAGATCCTATTAGAACATGTGCTGTGGATTTTCTGTTTTTGTGGGTCTATCCTTTGCATTAAATTCTACTAGCATTGTTGATTATCACTGAACATTCTTATTGTGGATCTGGGCCTAGACCCTTAGAGTGACTCTAAAGCTACTTATAGCCATCAATTGGGAATAAAATAAAAATATCAAACAGACTGTACTTTAGATTAGTGTAAGTGATGTCCAGATCTCCATCTGCTGTCGGCTCCAGTATAGCCTTTCCCATCTTCATGCTGGATTTATGACTCACAAACCAGTTTGCATTTGTGGCAAAGCCGACAATATGCCACTTTCCTTTCATCTGAGAGGTGAAAGACAATAAACATGCTTAATTTACAAGTCTCATATAAACTGCTTTTACACAAGCAAGATGAGAAACCTGGGCTGAAGTGCTTGAAACCACTGTTAAAGTGTTTTATAGATTTATAGATCTTTAGATAGTTTTAGAGATCTGCTCACACAGCCTCTATTTACAAACTACAAACCCACAGATTATACAAGTAGTAGAAAATTCAACAGTAGTTTTTAATGGATATTGTTGTAAATGTGTTTATTGTAAAATTTCTTAAAGTTTGTGTTTTATGCTTTGTAAAATATATTATTATTAATAATAATTATCAACAACAATACATAAATATAATACATAATAAATGAATAACAACTAATAAACTTAAAGTAACATGACCTGCATTAAAAGTTTAAAATCTGTATTTTCATTTATATCAACATGAATTTAGTTGCAAATAAACATGCAATCATTTCTGTGTTTCAAAGATTTCAAATAATCAGTGTGTAAGTAAATAGCTGTAAATATAAATGTAGAAACGTTAGACGAGTCCAGAATGATAAACAGAGCTGTAAATGTTGTAAAATGAAGGAACTGAAGTTTTCACAAATAGATACTCTAGATAGATTTTATCACTTTTTAAAAGTGAAGCTAAAAGCTTAAGACAAATAACTGTTACTTAAGACAAATAACATTACTATCTGTAATGCATGTAAATATGTAAATACATACAGTGTCTGGAGTTCATAGAGCAGTTACCAACCAACCCTGTGATCCTCTAACTGTTCTACAGACCAAAATATCATGAACATTACTGACCAACAGCACATTCTGACCACTGACTTTATGTTTATTAGAGTTTATTCTAATGTTATGTAGAGTTTTACAGTAAACACACTCACTGACCACTGACTTTATGTTTATTAGAGTTTATTCTAATGTTATATAGAGTTTTACAGTAAACACACTCACTGACTACTGACTTCATGTTTATTAGGGCTTATTCTAATACTGCTACGTTACAGAGCATTACACAGTGTTCATTACTATAAGACTTTCACATAGCATGTGCATGCATTATATCTTTGTCTATGTGTTTGTGTGTAAAATAAATGTGAGCTTTACCTCATCCAGGTTGAAGCCAGTCATGGGCATGATTTCTGCGCTGGCTGCTGCAACGCACAGCAAGAAGGCCACGAACCCCAGCATGGCTGTGTATTGGCTGTATCAGAGGCAGAGTCGTCTAACAGTGAGTCTGGAAGTGAGGAGACTAAAGTTGGGGATGAGGGCGAGTCTTTTATCCTCCTGAGTGAGTGTCCTAATCCATCCCTCATTCTCTAACCCCACCCCTCCCAATCAGTCATTGCACAACTCGCACATGTACCCCTGCCTGATAACGGAGGACAGTAGACTGTTATCCCAAACTCTCACATTGTTCTGTTGCTTTCTCAATCACACATGTGACTCAGCATATATATCTATTTGAGACTGTTAAAGTGATGATTCATCTAAAAATTCCATTCATTCAGTTTACCACCTTGCAGGTGAGAATTTTATTTATCTTGAGAAAACACTTTTTTTTCTTCTTTTTTTTTTTTTTACAGTTTTTAGCATTATGCCCGTTTCTAGATAAAATTACTCACCAACACTGAGCTGAGTAATGACAATAATCATGTTATTACAGCAGCCCTATTGCAGAATGTTACTTATAGAGTATAATGTGACTTGTACAACAGTCAGTCATAATATACAGAAACCAGGTGAAGTGAATAACACTGACTATCTGGTTACAGTGGCACCTCTCAGAAGGTGGGATCTACATATTAGGCAGCAAGTGAACAGTCAGTTCTTGAAGGTGATGATGATGTTAAAAGCAGGAAAATGGGCAAGCTTAAGGATTTGAATGACTTTGACAATAACCAAACTGTGATGGCTAGAGCACTGGGTCAGAATATCTCCAAAACATCGGGCAGGTCTTGTGGGGTGTTCCTGGTATGCAGTGGTCAATACCTGGCCAAAAGTACTTCAAGGAAGGGCGACAGGGTCATGGGCTCCCAAAGGTCATTGATGCAATCCAGGGAGGCCCCACCTCACCTCACCTCACAGCTTACAGAAAGTCTTGTTCCAGAGGTCTTGTGGAGTCCATGCCTCAATGGCTTTGGTGACAGAGCTGCTTTGGTGGCACGAGGTGGACCCATACAATATTAGGCAGGTGGTTTTACCTGCCTAACCCACAGAGACCAGTTCAGTATATGTGTATCGACAGCAACAAAGGACCACAGGTTCAACTGCGTTATCACAGCAGTCTTTAACAGGTTGTGTCGACAGTCTAGGTAAGCTGGCCCTGTATGACGGCCCATAAATTGACATCAACAAAAACTTGCAGCTAGCACCATGCTATTTGGTAGGGTATAAGCTACATTAGTGCCGTAGCTCCAGTGCAAAATTAAAGAAGCAACAAGTAGGGCAAAGGGGAGACTGGGCAAATTTGACTTTAGCCAAACTACCGCTTTAAGGAAAATGGAAGCCTGATACAGGTGGGTTTTCCAGAGCACATGTTGCACACGTGTTTCTTTTCTAATTGGTGCTATAATAAAAAGTAGTGTTGTGCAACAAAAACTGCTTTTTCCAAAGCATTTGCGCGTGAGGTGCGTTTATTGCTCCAGTTGTGTAACATCTCACATGCTGTTCAGAAAAGGGGCGGGTAAAGAGGTTCACTTTTTTTTTTTTTTTTTTCGGGTTACATCACACAAAAACACATGCACCACACAGTTACATGCGTAAGCTAATTTACACAACGTGTTTGTTCCCCGGTTTTGTAAGGAACCCTCCTCTTCACATCTGGACTCAATGAAAGCTGCCTCCAGGAATGTGGTGTGTCTGATTAAGCAAACCACCACCAGCAAAATAAACATGATGGTGAGTTTAATCTGCAGTAAATTATCACAGAAGCTTGAAGCTATTCATCTGTTTACACTTGCAAAAGAAAACATAATGCATTTTACAGAGTTGATCTACTTTATTGTGCTCCTCTTTTCTTTTGGGAAGTCCTCATAGTTGCTTCTGTAAGAAGATCTCTCTCAGAAACACGTGGATCTGGTTGTATCTCAGGTCATCACTGGAGCAGCGAAAGGTAGAAGATGTTATTCACAAATTTGGCATGGCTGAGGTTTCCTAATTCTCAAATATGTGGGCTAGTTTAGACAGCATGCCAACCCCGGCCTGATTGAGCCAGTCAAAGACAAGCTGGTGCATTTCTCAGCTGCTTTCTGGCTGCAGAATCAGAATTCCAAATGTAATGTGGTAGCGTGTTTACCTTCTATTGAACACATTATGGGAGCAAAGTTATTTGAGTGAATTCCTTTGCATAAAGTAGACCTGATAATTATACATCGAAATAAAGCTGAATCGAAAACTATTAACCCTCAAATATGATGCAGTCTTTAAACTCTACAGCATACCCAGCTCAAGAACAAACCAACTAAAAAAGCAACACATACCAGTCAGAAATAGAAAGCAAATAACAGGCAGTAACAGAGGACACCACATAAGAGAAAGTGCAGCAGTTGCAGCAGCAAGACAACTTGCTGAAAAAAGGTGGGTTCTCAGTTGGGTATAAAAGCCAAAGCAGAGGGGAAATCACAGACGTGCTGATGGAGTTAGTTTGCCCTGGTCAGTCAAAGAATGCCGAGGCTATTTGAAATCAATTGGACAAATGGTAGTCAAACAGTGACACGGCCAGGAAGACTCGTTTGGCTCCTTTTGTTCGGATCCAAAAATCACCAATCAGTATCTCCTCACTCTGACTGACATATGACTTCAATCAATAATGTGAAGACACTGGTGTAAAGATCACTTTTTAGGAAAACTCCTAGATTTCAGTGACAACATTCTGACCTTTTAAAGCTTTTAAAACTTTCTCCTAAAGTTTGCAGAAAATTCCCCAGTCACTTTAATAGAAACCCCCTCACTCATAGCTTGCTGTATATATAACAGTGGTGTGCAGTGTAGTGGGTAAAAACACCAGCCTCCCTGTGGAAGACCAGGGTTTGATTTCCTGGCTAGGCATGCATACCACACTACACCAATAAGCATCCATGGGCAAGCCTTCTCCTAACACTACATTCACCTACCTGTGTATGCTGATTCAAATGTAAGTCTTACCAAATAAAACCATCAGCCAAAGGCCATAAATGAAAGTACAAGGTAGGATGCAATGTTTGTAATGTTTCTAATCATTACAGACTCCTCGCACCCTGGTCACAACCTCTTTCAGCTGTTCCTGTCTGGCAGACGCTACAGAATTATGTCCACTAAGACTTTTATACTGTATATACTATTGCTCTCTGTATATTGTGAGATACTAACAGCCGGAAACACATTCCTTGTGTGTGTGAACATACTTGGCCAATAAATCTGATTCTGATTCTAAAAAGTTAGAAGTAATTAGTGAAAGAAAAGGTATCTCATACCTAGAGTATGCTCTTTATCTGCAGATTCACAAAACCCTGAAAACAGAGCAATTAAAAGATAAAAACTAATGTTTATGTGTTTAAATATAAAGCAATGTCATTTTTTAAATAAAAAGTAGCCCTTACCATAATCAGGATACTGGAAAATAACATCCAATCCCAGATTATGTTTCTTTGCAAGTTCCTCAAATTGATCCACAATAGCTTCAGGAACCTGTGCAGAGCGGCCTTTAACACACAGAGTGTTTTGTTACATTAGAATAGCAAAACATATATAAATAGATTATGCATTTTAATGATCAATGCTTCACTAGTTTGGGGCCAAAATGGACTACAAATCTTGGCGTCACAGATTCTAATGAAAGAAGCTAAGTGGTGTAACTGTAACGTCCATCCACTGTGAAGAGCAAGACATAAAGAGTGAAAGTAAAACTATCCAGACATACAGGGAGTCTCAGCGCTTCACCACTGCATGTTTGTTCTGATTTGATGACTTTAATTCTTCTTTTAAATCCTGAGCAGCAGAGGGAGCTCTCCTCAATCTGTATTTGTGTTTAATCTGATCGTCTGAGCTGCTGGAAGTCGCTGCTTTATAGACTGGATACTGAATTGTGCATTAATGCACTTAATCTTTTTCAAGAAAAGTCAAGCTGTTCCCAGCTGCAGCTTTGATATTCGCCATGATGCTCAAGCCAAACAGATCATATTGAGCTTTTAGATAAATTAATCAATTATTACATCTACTTTGGCCTCTTACCAGGCGATTATTACAGTCAGAAATATTCAGGCAGGATGTTTTTTGTGTTGTTTGTGAATCGCTAATGTCAAATGTAAATGAGAGGAAAGAGCCACTTGTCATGCAAACAGTAAAACACACTGGTAATCCCTGTCTACCTACACAAGAATATGTTAACGTCACAGTAAATCTGGTGGTGCACTTTATGAATCTGGCCCAGTGTGTTGTATTCTGTATTAATAGGCTAAACAGGTGTAGTGGTGTGTGTAATGATATGTATATGAATTAAGCAACATACCATACAGCTTCATGGTGATTTTATTCATTCTCTTGTAAAGCAGGACGGCATAGGAGCTGTAATCTGTGTCTATGACGATAATCTCAACATTCATCACTGGCACATTGCCTACAGGGTGAGGGCACAGGCAAGTCACAAGCACAGTTACACATGGAGATGACATCAGTGTTATTAGTGGACTTAAATTTTCAAAGAGAATTTCAAATAGTAGTAATCCAGTGTAGTAAATAAGTATCTACTAGTGTAGTAGAGAGGAGCAGGGCATGAAGTAATATGGGATCAAATGTAAGAAAAGGAAATTTTCTGTAGGTTCGAGTTAAAAATTTGACCTACATCATTTGTGAATTTTCACAGCAGTCTGACAGATAATTTTATAGATTTTTTGAAGCTGATGAACAACTCACAGTGAGAGCTAGCCAGTACAGCCTCCACACTGCAGGGTTAGTTTAATACACTATTTAGTTACAAATAAGATTCCCTAAGTAAACCATGCGAGAACTCCACACCCCCATATACATTTCAAACAGTTTTATCCACTTATTTATCAGAAATGTACTGCAAATGCACTGTACTGTAAATTTAGCTGAGTTTGATAGAGCTGATATTTGCTGTTCTTCTTTGTGGACACCGCAGCCTCTTCTCACTGATCACATTTAATTGCACAGTGATATTTTTATGTATTTAGGTTGGACAGTTAGTCTGCTTCAAACAGCATGAAACTGAGCACCCAGGGGCACCGTGTAGGTGAGTCAGGATAGAGTTAACAATGAATTAATCAATTGAGTAGAATTGTTAGAGTTGTGGGGCCCAGAATCCCTGGCAGCACCCCTGATTGTACCCCTGAGTTTTGCACTCATTTTTGCTGAACTGTGGTTAAACCTATCAGAGCAGAAAACGAAGTGTAGATTTTTTAGTGTGACATGCAGACTGCTTGTAAAAATGTAGTATTAAACTTGTTCAAATTATTCAGACACTATGTGTTTGGCAAAACCAAAATGCAGTATATTGTGCTCCACTCTCCTCTAGTTAAGCTCTTAACGCAGGAAGGCTTATTACACACGTTACAGGCGTATTATTCAGTAATGTTTATTCATAACCATAAAACAATGTAATACTTTTAATTTCTTGTTCGCACCGTTTAAGAACTTAATCCTTTTTTCTTTTCTTTGGTGTGAGTTGCTAATTAATTCAGAAATAGTGGTCAAAGAAGCAGTGTGAGCTGACAGGTATGTTAGTGTAATTAGTGTGTGTTTTGGTGAAAACAGGGCTATAGGCCTATAATAAGATGACGCGGCCTGTTTTCCCAATCTGCTTTCTCCTACAGCAGTTAGAATGTAGCGCTATAAAGCGTTTGTGAACGCTGTTGCATTTTCATGTATTATGTCTAAACTAAGCTGAATAAATGAACTAAATGAAACTAAATTCCACTGGAACATCATGCCATTTAAAGAAAAACCCACAGCAGCCCAGACTATTTTGCAGTCAGCTGCGAAATCTAAAATTACAGAGTGATTTAGTGCAGGAATGTGATGCAGATGACAGGAACATGTTTGTTCAAATGCTTTTGTTTTACCTCAAAAACAACTGGAACCGTCCAGCCACCGTCCAGAACTACCCTTCTGATTGCATAATAAACCCCAAAGCCGCTGATTGTGTGCTTGTGTGATGGATGTGTTTATTTGTTTGTGTGTGTGCACGTTTAAGAAGTACTCAGCAAAACAGTCAGACAGAAGGAAAACTTGATTTCTGACTATTTAACAATAATCATAATGGAGCAGGTTTAGTACGGACGTCATTCGCAGCCATACATTAATAGTGATGATGCATGCATGTCTGTGGAGAGGTCTGGCCATTTTAGCATGATCAAGGTATTTAATGATTTCAGGTATATTTTATTAACATTGAAATTCTGTGTATCTGTGATTGTCTGAAAAAGACACAGATTCACAAATGTTTTTTTCACACCTAAGAGAAACAATGCAATTATAATGCAAAGTTATAGGAGAAGATTAAGTGCTGTCTTATTAGCAAAAGGGGGGTGTACAAAGGGGGTGCCAATAATTGTGGCACACATGATTTCAAATAAAATAATAATTTCTTAATGTGGGATTTTTTTTCCTACTGAATTAAAGGTTGGATTTTTCTCTTCTGCATTGTTGTCCATTATAAAAAAATAATACTTAACGAGGGGTGCCAATAATTGTGGAGGACGCTGTATGCTAAAGTTCGGTAAATAAATTTGCAGAAAAACACACATATGCATTATCTATGTATATGTAGAAATATTTTGCACAATCCCTTAACAGAAATCATGTATGCATCAACCAGTGGTTGAATTACTGGCATGGCATGTGGGTCTGAAGGGGTCACTGACCTTTGAGGAGAAATCGTCCAGTACTCTTTGTGGTCTCATAGTGCTGCTGGATCTCCCAACACTGGTAATTTCTGACGGCAGAAGGAGAGATGTTTTTGTTTCATTCACCATAAAGTTCATTTAGTACATTTTCTTTAATGCGCCACAGTCTATCACAGAACAATGCTGTAATAAAGAATAGACATCCTGTGAGCAGCAGTTCTGCGCTCAGAAATCCCTTGTTGGAGAGGGAGGTCAACAGGGAACGGCCAGCCTGGTCTGAGCTGACAGGAATGCTATGGGAACTTTAAAAACAGTGTAAAAACATGTAAACTGTGTTGTCTTATATTCTTCATTTAGAAAGAACACTGCTGGTGTTTTTATTCGGTGCCCTGACTTGTCCATGTTTTCTAGCTGAAGGGTTTGCTGAGGAAGGCATTTCTCTGTAAAGATTATATAAAAGATTTGTGAGCAAACAGCTCACCAGTTGGCAGCGGTTACGGTCATTATGAGGAAATGTGTAAAAACAGAAACAGAACATCTCATCTGATTCCAGACCAGAGATCCGCAACCAGAGCAATTCTAAATTAAGCAAATATACCAAAAAATCCAGTAAATCCAGTAATCAGAGGGCCAGAGGGCCAGACACAGCAACATAGAGACATAATTCTGAGGGGCAGTGGTGGCTCAGCGGTTAGAGCGCCGGGATATCGATAACAGGGTTGTGGGTTTGATTCCCGGGCTTGGCAAGCTGCCACTGTTGGGCCCTTGAGCAATGCCCTTTACCCTCTCTGCTCCCCGGGCGCTGGAGTTGGCTGCCCAACGCTCTGGGTGTGTGTGTGTACTCACTGCCCCTAACACGTGAGTGTGTGAGTGTGTGTTCACTACTAGATGGGTTAAATGCGGAGGACACATTTCGCTGATTAGCTTGGGCAATTTTAGACATGTTAAATTAACAGTCTGAAGCGAAATCACAATTCAGTTTTTCCTCTTCCCCAAACACACTCTTTTCAACTGTGTGGGGGTGTTCAGTAATCTGCTAGACTTGTGTGTGTGTGTGTGTGTGTGATTTCTGACCCTGTGTGACACCACTGTTGTCTACAGACACAGACTGAAGACGTCTACAGACGTCCACCAGATTCTAGACGGGTCTTTGCTGATAGCTGGTTGCAGATGGTTTAAGCTGGTGTTTTGATGGTCGCCCAGGTGGTTGGGGAAACTGGTCGTCCAGATAAACCAGCTGGTTAACCTGTTCACCTCTTGTCCAGCATAGTGTCTGTGTGAATTAAGCTTAATGGACCAGCTGGTCAACCAGCACGACCAACTTGACCAAACTGGTCGTACTGGTTAAGTAGTTCGGTAAAGCGGATGGACATGCTGGTCAGCAAGTTGGGTCAAACTGACTGACTGCTTGGTCATATCGTGGTAGGTCATGTAGTGGTAGACCAGCAGGGCAACCATGCCTTGGCTGATGAACTGCATTTGGGATATGGGGCAACTGTGTAAATATTACTTTAAAGCCTCAAATCGGACACTGGAGGTATAAATGACCAGTGAACACCGAATCAGAAACCTCAGTAAATCAGTAAATCGTAAAGATGGTGTAAGACTACCAGCAGAAGAACAAACCGTATCCATCCGAGCAAACGAAGCCACACCTCCCTCTAGTGGTCACTGCAGGTACTCACAGTTTCGTAAGGGTGCTCACTTTCAGGGGTGAGCTGGGGGCGGTTGGGGGTGTTAAAGTGATGACGGTGCCCTCCACCTTAAAGCCCTTCTCTAGAAGGTGCTGACACCTCGATGCAACGGTGAGCAGGTACCACTTTCCATTCATCTAGAAGAGAATCAGCATTAGAAGAAATGCAGGGTGTGGAAAGGCTTCTTACTGGCAGTCACTTCACTCTTTGGTACTCACACGTCTAATTTACAATATGTTATATATATTGTATATATTATACAATATTTTATATATGTTTTATATATGTTTCTCATGGGCTCTGACATCTGGAAATCAAAAATACTCACTTGTAAAACTGTACTTTTTCATGATTGTTTTATTTAAGCTCGGGGCTGCAGTGTTTTGACTGTTATTTCTGTTTAATTTTGGTCAGAAACAAAGGGGTTAAAATTCAAGAAAATTGTCCAATCAGAATATGTTTTGCTTTAGTATCCAGGCAGAACCAGATAGGCGCGCTCTCCCATTGGTCAGACCATCAGACGAGCGATCACGTTTCAATGGCAGTGGGTGAGACCAAGAGACAAGCGGTCCACGGGGCTCTCAGTTCACTTCAGGTAGAAGCAAGGTTCTCAAACAGCCTGGCTTGATTATGGGTTTTAAGGGTAGGAAAGTGTTAATTATCATATTATTATGAAATACGGCTGATTCTGTTAATGTCATTTTCTCAGAGGAAAAGAGAGTAAAACACAGACATGGCCGATCCTGAAGGTGGTTCACCACTGTCTTTTAATGACACACTTATCCCTAAAAATGGACAAATGCATGTCAAATAGCTAAACACAGTGGAGATAACCAAGTCAGACTTTTTCTATAACCAGCATTTGAAAAGTCAACATCTGACAGCAAAGACATTTGCACAGCACTTCACATGTTAGTACAAAAGCCTGTTTATTTGTGTAAACATTTTTGACAGGTATAAATGACAGATAGGTACCTGATTGATGTTGATGTCCTTAGCCGGTGTGATCTCTTCCTCAGGCTTCTTCTTTTTGTCTTTTGGCTTTGGCTTGAATCGGGTCCTTCTTCCTTCCACAGACTCAAACACTCCCAGCACCAGCAACACCAGCAGCAACGCACACACACAGATCCGCATCATACCTGAAAGGAAGTCCACCCTCTTCACCCTTTCATTCACAGCACATAGGTAGGTATGTTGTGGGGATCTTCACAGTTGGTGTGTGAGTAGTTAGGCAGTGTGTCTTACTCAAGTCCAGCACTGACACACACAACAAACAAAACACAACCCCACTGAGTTTATCATTAACTTCCCTTTACTGGAACAGGACAAGACAGCACCCCCCCCCCCCTTTCTGCACTAATTTTACAGTTATAATTTCCACATAATAATAATAATAATTGTAGTAAATGTAGTAGAAAATAAGAACACATGAAATGAAAAAGTACTAAAAATGACAAAAAAAACATTTCGAGTTTTTTTTTAATTTATAACCCAACATACTTGGTAGTATATATATATGGCCGAAAAACTATATATATATATAGTATTTGCACTTCCCATGTAAAGCCCTTTTAGTACTCTAAGTATGTAAGTATGAATATATATATATATATATATATATATATATATATATATATATATATATATATATATATTTAGTTTTAATGTACAACACTTTTTAATATGGTCTATAAAGAAATACTTTATTATTAAAAATAAATACACTGAAAGAGAAAAATGTACTTATGTACTATGTTTTAAACCAGTTTAATGCATGTTTTCAGCAATACACACACACACACACACACACACACACACACACCACTAAGTTCTACATTATATTTAATTTCACAATCACACTTCTCCATGTTAAAAGCTTTGTTAAATCATGGTACATTATAACTGTACAAATAACTGTACATATTTTAAGCAACATGGTTTACTAAATCTCTGACATTAAAGCAGCACACTCGTTTCCCTCTCTTACCCTTTTTTGGATATCAGCCCAAAAATATGACCTCTATACATTCAAACTCAGTTAACACTGACATCAGTCAAAGAACACGTTACACGCTACTGTGAAAGCTCAAAGTCTGAGGAGAACACCAGCAGGGGAAGCTCTGTAATCTGTGTTACTGTTAGTTGGAAGCGTTAGATTTGTCTGGGTTTGAAGTTCAGAGCGACGCTGTTTATGCAGAATCTCTGGCCTGTTGGATCCGGACCATCCTCAAACACATGACCAAGATGTGCGTCACACTGCAGAAAGCACAACACATTTTATTTGAATAGAGATATCCTCAATGAGTATGATTATAGATACATACATATGTATATGTTTGCCAATAGTGCCACACACACAGGTTGTATAATCTCCATAGTAGTTTAGATGATGTGCGTGTGAGGATTTGTTAATCATGATGAAAGAGATCTGGAAACTTTTTGGAAATCTCTACTGCTCTCACTTACCTGCTTACAGAGGACCTCAGTTCCTGTGCTTCCAAGGGAGTTATCAGGGCGCCTGATGATGCTGGAGTGACTGTCGTCTCTCTCCCATGTCCCATGAGCCTCAGAGAAAGAGGGCCAGCCGGTTCCAGAGTCATATTTTGATTCTGAGCTTTTGGAAATGTTCAGAATTTAAGTAAAGAGGAAAAAAAGATCTCGCAAACAGATCTGTGTAGTTACATTTACTCACATAGCGTTGTCATTTCATTTACACCAGAAGGATTTTAAAAGAGAACAATAGAGTCTAACACACTCCAGTGCCTGTGTTGATAGAAGCTGGATGGACTAAGACGTTCCACAAATCTCCAAGAGTTACTCAGCACTTAAGCAGTTTTTTTAACGGCTGCTTTTGTTCTACCTAAGATTTCATCCAAAGGATTTTTTAATGATGAATGTTTTAAGGATTCACACATTTATGGATGTAGTTATGACAACTTAGTAGCTAGCAAAATCTTGTGAATAACGAGTGACATGAATATGGTGGGATATACATATGAGGCAGCAAGTGAAAAGTCAGCTCTTAAAGGTGATGTGTTAAAAGCAGGGGAAAATGGTCAAGTATAAGTATTCAAATGGCTTTGACAAGGGCCAAATTATGATGCTACATGACGGCCATGGTTCATGGCATCTTTAAAACAGCAGGTCTTTTTGAATCCTGGGTGGATAGATGCCCCCCCCCCTCCCCCGTTCATTGCATGATTACGTACAGGGATTACGTCCAAATTAAGGAGAAAATGATGGGAAATTGGCAAAAAATTTACAGACAAAAAACAGCAGGTCTTGTGGGGGTTTTCTGGTATCCCCTGGTCAGTACCTACCAAAAGAGCTTCAAGAATGGACAACTTGTGAACCGCTGACATGGCATGGGCACCCAAAGCTCACTGATGCAATTTATGGAGGCCCCACCTCACAACTTACAGGACTTAAGGGATCTGCTGCTAACGTCAAGGTACCAGACACCACAGGACGCCTTCAGAGGTCTTGTGGAGTTCATGCCTTGACGAGTCAGAGCTGTTTTGGTGGCAAAGATATAGATTTTGTGTCATGTAACAGATTTCCTTCACCTGCATTTTACAACACATCCAAAAGGCTGTGTCTCAGAATGCACACTCCCACACTGAATTGTTTATAAAAATAGTGGGGATCTCATATCTCTAATTGCTGCATCATTGCCCATTTTCTAGCATCCTTAGAGACATTTGAGACATAGAGGTCTACTCCATAGTGTCCCACCTTTAGAAGTGCACTTAATGTAGTGAATGAAGTGCAGCAGTGTGCAGTTTTGGATGCAGTTAAACAAACCCAGCACAGTGGAGAGGTTTTAAATTTGCACCTTCAAGCTAATGAAATGAACAGAAGATAATGGAAAAAAGAGAAGCTCTTTTTTTGAGCATGTGTTTAGGGAACTTTTTTAGACACTTTTAGAATATTCCAGACTGGTGTTTATTTTGCTGAATATGTTCATTTATTAATTATGCATAGCTGCACAAAGGTCAGGGAAGCTTTTACCTGAAGAGTGGTGCGTCACAGCAAACACAGTGGTACATGCCCACTTCATTATGGTTTAAGTATATTCCACTGAATGGCTGTGCAAAAGGAAACATGAAAGAATTTAAATCAATTCATCAGTACTGGCTGTCTGGCCCACATACAGGACCCAATGGTTTTAAGGGGTTGGATACACAGAATAATGAATGCTGCTAGTCTAACCAAAGTGTGCTCCGTTATTTCACACCAAGTTTCCAAATACTCACCACTTCAGTGCCTTTCTCTCTGGTGACCACATACTGCTCTGGAGTGAGCTTCTTCTGCCAGTCTACAGTGGACTCATCGTAACGTGTTAGTGATAACAGATCTGTGAACACATAAGAAATTAGATCATTGTTAAAGTGCAGGGAAAATTAGATAGTGTTTGTCATTTTAAAATAACAGTAAAAACATTTATAGCAATTACTGATTCATAATATGTTCTTGGGAAACTGCTGTAGATAAAAAAAACTCTTTCATTATCTATTTTTGGCCAAACACATTTTACAGGTTAGCATTTCCCTGATGCCAATAATCTCACATTAGCTGATTTTTCTAAATTCCTGCATTTTTCAATGGTTAGGATGTAAACATAATCAAATCAAAATGCTTCTAAAAACCCCTCACAGAAAGTTATTACACCAAATGTTTGTGAATACACTTATTAATATGCTGCCTGATGCCTCAGACACTGATATAACCACAGTTTTGAAAACAGTTTGACCTAAAATATGTATTTGAATATTCATAAATGGTGGAAGAGTACATGCAGAGTATATAATATATATATTTGTTCAAATATTTATAGTATTTTCAAGAGTATCTCATTTTGAACACCCCTGCTAATGGATGCATTCAAGTTGCATATATTGCTGATATAGATGTGCAAATGCACACACACACAGCCTGTGGAGGAGTGGAACTGTGTGCTCTGGAATGATGGTGCTCCATGCAATATGATTGGAATGAGTTGAGGATGAGGTGGGTGGTGATCGCCCAACATCCTGACCTCAATAATACTTAAATTGCTAAATGCAATTAAATTCCAATGTCTCAAAATCTAAAAGACAGACTTCCCTGGACAGCAGACACTGCTGGATAAACTCTTTTTAATGCCCTTGATTTCAGAAGAAGGAAGCAGGAGCAGGTGTCCCAATACTTTCACATAGTCAACATTACTTTTAATACTCAGAAGATGTGTGTAGGTTTACTGGTGGTTTTGAACTTGAGACAATCTTACACCATGCCTCATATCTCAACAACTGAATTTAATCCCCATATAAGTTAAACACTGACTTAATAAACTAATCTCTAGTGTCAAACTCGATGACTCAGAAACACACCTGCCATCCAGCACGGCTCATCTACTTCTTTAGTTTGGCATGTAGGTATATCTGAGGACTGGGTGGGTTTTTAGCAACTTAAGCAGTTAGAAAACACCAAGAAGCAACATCAGTTTAACAGTGACAGTGAATCTGATCCAGAGGTCAAAGCTCATGGCAGCTGACACGTGACATAGGTTTAAGTAAATAATGCTCAAATGATCCAAATGAGTTTGTACTGAATTAACTCTGCTGTGTTTGTGCGTTCATGGATTCTGATTCTTGCTTTCATATTCATAATACAACATTTTGTGCACACTTAAAGGTTTAACTCACTAATGTGAACCAAATTTAGTAAAGACAATGAATTCAACCAGACAAGCAATACAACAGTACTTTTGTCTTTTGGTCCTAACTTGCATCTGGCGTCTGGGCGGATCGACTACATTTGGTTAAGGAAGAAATGTGTGCACTGTGAACTCCAAAACTTATTTTATTACTGAGGATTATTATCCAAGAAACAGTGTAAACTGGCTGAGATGTTCTTAAGTTGTAGGATTAAAGAAATCAGTGATTCTATGTAGCTGAACTAAATGAATAAAACATCAAAAATATAAAATATCTAATTTGGCAAGTTCAAATAAAGGGTTATAGCATGCCCAATCTTGCTAAAGGTTTGGATGCATTTTACAGGTATTTATCATTTTACCTGCTTATCCTATATTGCTAATGTTGAGGTACTGTTGTGGTCAGTTTCTGAACGAACCTCCTCATTTGATACCCAACTCTGTGTATCTTTTGGACTGTAACTAATTATGTAACTTAACTGTCTTGAGGCTAATAAGTTATAATACTGAAATAGTCACTCATTTATTTATTATCTATAATAATGTCTGTAATACATGTTTATTATATTCATTAATATGTAATTATGTTTATTAGATATAGTAAATCTGTAATAAATGCAATGATTACTTTTCATGGTTTAACTCCATTGACTTAATCATATTATGCAATGATAACGAACAAATTCAGCTATCTGGGTGTCATGCAACTAAGTAAAAAACATAACAAGAATAAGAATACGTGAATAAGAAGTGTAGAGCCACTGTAGGTCAGAACAATTTCCCATCGTGAAAGAAGATAAACAGTGGATGCTGGAACATGGAAACACTAAATCGTGCAGGACACAGTCACTGTTCTTTAGCTAAGACAGCACAAAGACAGCACAAACTCTTACCAGTTGTTGTGCAAAGTGGCTGAATCAGTGTAATCCTCTTCTTAGACAAAAGTGATTTTGCAGCAGCTCCTTTAGAAATGAAAGGCATTAATCGCAGAAGGAAACGGGACATCCTGCAGGAGGAATTCAGCTTTACCCCTCCTCCTGAACAAAAGCTTGGTGACTGAACTGTGCCACCTCTGCACAGAGTGTTTTTACTGCTGCTTACTCCGCATGCCCTCCCTCGCTCAACAACCAACGTGAGAGAGCTCAAAAACATTCACAGAGCTGATAGTGTGGGTCAAAGGTAACAAAAACTAACCATGACTTCCAGCCACGCTGTAAGCTGCTGTTCTGGCATGTTGTAGCAGCCGCTGACATTAATAATTGACAACATCCAGTCACCGTCAGCTTTTATCTTATCTTTTAGTCTTATTGATGCACCTGTCACTGATTTAAAAAAATTACTAACCTAAATATATTAAATATACATGTAACTTCCTGTTTTATATTGACTATAGCCGGAAACCTATTTGTCATTGCTCAGTTTTCACTGCAGGACCGCTGTTGATCTGTATTCTGTATAATTTGGGTCGTTAGAATGTTCTCAGCACAGCAGAAACCTTTACCTTGGAGTGCCACCTTGCTGGTGTACAGTACGGTACAGAGACTGCAGCCCATCTGTTGATACAGTTTGTTAAAGTGATCCTCAAGCCCTTCATCAGTGGTCAGTGTCTGACCGTTACGCCCAATACTCTTGTACTAGCACCACACACATATACAGTATATAAAGTAGCACAGTACCATCAGCGTGGAGAACTCTTTCCACTTTCCATTGATGGATTCAACCACTGTGGATAATGTGTTTACATCAATGAAGAATGCATGGGAGGCTGTGCACTTACACAGCCTTTCTGCATTCACATTTTTATTCTGTAAATACATGCATAGAGAAAACATCTGTAAAACATTTAGATTCTTCCACTGTCTCAGATTGTTTGGTATTGTATAGCTGCAGGTGTGCCGCATTTCATGAGGTTTCCTGGTTTGTGCATGAGGTCTACAATATAACACTGGGGTTGGGGGTAGAATCCACTTTTTCTGGGGCTGCTGAGCAGAACCTCATTCCAGGCATGATTATAGTCTCCTCTCACCAAGCTGCAGTTCACTCCAATCCTGTCTGCCAGAGCCTGCAGAGCCAGAAGAAGACTAAAGTCAGATTGGTGCACACCAATCTCCAACAGCCAAAATTCAGCCCCCTTACCACAAATGTAGTCAAATCAGCCAAAGTAACGCTGTGTCATACAGTCTGTTGGAGATTACTAAACAATTCTACATGGGTTAAAACAAGTTTGCAATTTTTTAGGCTAAATGGTGGGGTAAAGGCTTTCATTGTGTGTCAACTACAGTAGCCGCATAGCTCAATTAAACAGTAAAGAAGCAAACATCAGGCACCAAACATGCCTTGACTACATTTGGGGAACTGTACAACTGATTGTTGGCTGTATCATAACTTTAAGGGTCAATGTATATACAGTGGTATGAAAAGGTTTGGGTACCCTGATAATATTAATGATTTTTCTTTTAAATCATTGGTTGCTCGGATCAGCAATTTCAGTTAAATATATCATATAGCAGACGAACACAGTGATATTTGAGAAGTGAAGTGAAGTTTATAGGATTTACAGAAATTATGCAATAATTATTTAAATGAAATTAGGCAGGTGCATAAATTTGGCCACCCCAACAGAAAAATTACATCCTTTTGCAGAAATAACAGCCTCTAAATGCTCCCTATAGCTTCCAATGAGAGTGTGGATTCTGGTTGTAGGTATTTTGGACCATTGTTCTTTACAAAACATCTCCAGTTCAGACAGGTTTCATGGTTTCCGAGCATGGATAGCCCGCTTTAAATCACACCACAGATTTTCAATAATATTCAGGTCTGGGGACTGAGATGGCCATTCCGGAAACGTTGTACTCGTTCCTCTGCATGAATGCCTTAGTAGATTTTAAACAGTGTTTAGGGTTGTTGTCTTGCTGATTCTTGAACATTGTTCTCAAGAATCTGCTAATATTGACTGGAATCCATGCAACCCTCAACTTTAACAAGATTCCCAGTACCTGCACCTGCCACTGACCGCCACCAAATTTTACTGTGGGTAGCAAGTGTTTGTCTCGGAATGCTGTGCCATGCATACCGCCCTTTAATATGTCCTAATAACTCAATTTTAGTTTTATCGGTCCACAGCACCTAATTCCAAAATTAAGCTGGCTTGTCCAAATGTGCTTTAGCAGACCTCAAGCTACTGTGGCGTGTGTGCACAAAAGGCTTCTTCTGCATTACTCTCCCATACAGCCTCTACTTGTGCAAAGTGCGCTGAATAGTTGAACGATGCACAGTGACTCCATCTGCAGCAAGATGATGTTGTAGGTCTTTGGAGCTGGTCTGTGAATTGACTATGACTGTTATCATCATCCTTCGCCTCTCCCTATCTGAGATATTTCTTGGCGTGCCACTTCGGGCCTTAACTAGAACTGTGCCTGTGATCTTCCATTTCCTCACTATGTTCCTCACAGTGGAAACTGACAGCTGAAATCTCTGAAAGAGCTTTTTGTATCCTTCCCCTAAACCATGATCTTTGTTTTCAGGTCATTTGTGAGTTGTTTTGAGGCTCCCATGTTGCCACTCTTCTGAGAAGATGCAAAGAGGAGAAAAACTTGCAATTAGCCACCTTAACCTCCTTCTTATAACTGGATTCACTTGTGTATGTAGGTCAAGGGTCAATGAGCTTACAAAACAAATGTTGTGTTCCAATAATCAGTGCTAAAGGTATTCTAATCAATAAAACGACAAGGGTGCCCAAGTTAATGCACCTGCCTAATTTTGGTTAAATAATTATTGCACACTTTCTGTAAATCATATAAACTTCATTTCACTTCTGAAATATCACTGTGTTCATCTGCTATTATATTTAACTGAAATTGCTGATCCGGATAGCCAATGATTTATAAAGGAAAATCATCGTAATTATCAGGGGTGCCCAAACATTTTCATACCACTGCATCTTGTAGTAGTAAAAGCACACAGGGCAGGACTATTACCTTGAAAAGCAGGGCGCGATGGTAGTAGGTACCTTTTTTTATCATTCCAATGGGGATAATGTTGGACTGTAGTTCAAACTTCAGCTCACTCACATGAAGTTCCCAAGGAAAGTCATGCAGTTTCTCCAAATCCACCGGTCCACCCATTGCATCACACACCAACCTGCAGACACAACATTTATCACATGGTTTAATTCAGTAATAATACACATAATAATACACTGATGGATACAGTCCAATTTTGAAGTCTGTCTTGAAGACTTCAAATAATTAAACAAAATAATTTTCTTCCTCCTCTATTAAAAGTTTTGAAACTCACTTAGCCAAAGCTGTGTACATCTGAGCTTCTTCATTTTTAGGCAAGACCATCTTAGCTGCCTCTGCGATCAGGCTGTGAAAAGCAGCGTCGTATGGCAAGGTCCACGGCTTTTCCACTGCTGCTGCTTCTGGTTTACTCTCATCCTCATCCCTCTGCTTCTCATCCTCCTGCCGCCCTCTGCCTTTTGTTTTACTGAAAATAAGGATTGAGAGGTGATGGGAAATTAGTTAGAGATAGATCCCCCAGCACCCAATAAATCAAATCGATTCTTTAGCAAATTATTTCACCATGGCTGTGACTGGAATGGCTCCAAGTTTATGTGTCGGCCATTTTTCACTGAGTGTCCAAACCGTTAGGTGGAATTTGAACATAGTTTTAGGGGGAACTGTAATCCCCCACACTGCACTTGTAATTTACATGAGCTGAATGTATACCAAAATGCATTGCTCTTGTTACTAAGCATGTGATAGTTACAAGCAACTGCACATTGTGCATTTCAAATATTTAAATATGTAATTTATTCATGATGGGCTTATTTTTCGAAGCAACATAACGTTCGAAATTATGTTTCAGCTGCTGATGGCAGGCAGCATGACCCAGGATTTGAACCAACCATCCTCGGGTCAGAGTGGCAGTGCCCAGTTTGCTGGACCACTCAAAGCCTCTCAATTAGGTTGCTTTGACTAAACAATCACTTATTGATTTTATTCAGTGATAAGAACTCATGGAGTATAGAATAAGGTATTCAAAAACAATCCTTATGTTCATAAAACAATTTATACAGCCTTTTTTATAATCATTCAATCAAGTCAATGCAGCTGAATAGCCACTTTCACTCAAAGTATCCAACACCACACATTTTATTTATGTTGAAAATGATTTTATGGACTTTAATCATGATTGCATTAAAACAAATTCAAGGGAATCAAGGTTCTATTAGGGTGACACAAATATGCCCACCTTGTTCTACTACTCCCTTTGCTGTTCAGCACAGATGAAATTCGAGGTTCTGTTGGACTGTCCTGCTGTCTGTCCTCCGCTGACTCAGCAGTCACCCTGAAAACACAACACAAAGCATAGGTTTTAAAACTTTATGATGGTCAAATCTCATCTTTCAGCTGAGTACTAACAATGCCACCTCAGCACCAGGTGATGAGATGTGAATGTGTTGTGTGTTATGTTTTGGGCCTGCTGGATGTCAGTGGTTAATGGCTAGCTGTGCCTACGCTCTAGCAAGAGCTGGCACTGCTTGAACTGTACAGATGGTTATTTAATGGAATATCAGTCTCCATCTGCTACATCTGTATTACATAGTCAAATGGACCCTGAACAATAATTTCCCTGAAAAAAAAAACCCTGAAAACCTCATTTTGACTAATGGTACACCTCAGCAACTGCCCACTGAATTCTGTTATAATGCATATCTTTACATTACATAGAAATGGTTTTTAATGACTGATTTTGCAATCAAATAGGTGCTAGAAATGAATACTGTTTCCAAATGCTTTGTCATTTTTTGTGGACTTTATTTGCCAAAAGGTATTATTGTGTTATTCAGTATTTCAAGAATTCTGTGAACAATAAGTAAATAATATGAGTGTAATGTGCATTCTATTGTCTAATAATGTGCACAGGCATTCTATTAATTATGATCTATAACCTCCCAATTCTAGTCTTTTTAGACGATTATGCACAAATATGAATATAATTGTCATTTGTTCAAACTTTTTACATTCAAAGATTCAAAATCCACTCCCTAGGCCAGTTGCAAAATCAGCCCATTATTTCTTAATGTTTATATTAATCAGCCCAAAGTATGTTACGAAAAATTTACGTATTTACAAATATCTGCCTATCCTAGTCTTCATCAGTTTAGCCCTGCCTATTCACACTGAAGTTATAAGGAGCCTTTCAGCCTGTACCTTTTTGTGATTGAGGTACAATACAGGACAGCCAAGCAGAACACAGGTCATTTACATAATTCATGTGTATTAAATGTGCCAGAACATAAACAGCCTATTTAATTATAAAGGATAAAAAAGGTTCAAATTTTGTTCAAAATATAGTGAGAATACCAAATTGTGAACATATATATATATATTTTTTTTTTTTCTTTTTTTTTTTTCGTCCAGTTATCTGCCTTAAAAACATAATTCTGGCTATTAATTTTATTTCAATTTACGATACCTTAAATCTCAATGTTACAAAGCCTTCTCAGGCATTTTAGAATCTTCTAAGGCTCTGGACACATCTCACACTGCATGTCCTTCTAATGACCTAGACAATGTGAAGGCCCATTAGGATAATTTTCTACATTTATCTGCAATCAGACTGGTTTTACATTGTTGAAAACATTAACTCAAATCAAACTTTTTAACAGACCTTTCCTTCAAGCTGTGTGTAAGTGCATGTCTGCATTCACACTCTCTTTAAGTGGACTTGCCAGAGGAAAGCTAATTAGGATGGCAGTGCCAACCTTGTAATCACTGAACCAGAACACACACACAAAACAACCTCCATGGTGACACACTGCAGAGACATTAACATGCTTTACTGGCAAAGAGCGTGAATTATGGCTCTCGGGCCTCTATTACGTAACGCAGGAGAGTTTAATATTCCAGTGATAGTGTGTACCAGTGGTGGCAGATCAATGTGGAGTTTTAAAACCTCATTGTGGAAGCCTTTACCAAACACAAAGGGGCCCGCTTTTCCTTTAAAGCAAACTTGGTCAGCACTGAAAAGATCAATTTCACAGTGCAAAACAAAGACTTTAAGAGCAAAGGGGAGAGAACAGCAATGCAGAGCGAAAATAACTATGCTTACAAAGCAATAAGCAGCGAAACCATGTTACACTAAAGAAAGAAAGCTAGGCATTGATATAATCTGATTTAAAGGATCCATATGTAGGACTATCGAAGTCTCAGAAATTTTGAAGATGAAAGAAAAGAGTTTATTGTAGTATGCTAATATTGTTAAAGATTCAAAATTCACTCCCTAGACCAAACAAACCTATTTACATATATCCACATATTCAGCCAACATCAGTTTAGCCCTGCCCATTTACACTAAAGCAATGTTTAAGCCTGTACTGTTTGTTTAATGCAGGACGGCCATTTACATATACCATATGTCTTAAAAATGTACAAGAACATAAACAGCCTGTTTAATTCCAATAGATAAAAAAGTTTCATTATCAAATGTGAACCTCGTGCAAGAAATAAAATACATGTATTGGCCCTTTAAATGTGAACACTAATTAAATGCTTATAAAACATATTATAGCATCACAGCTATTGCCCAAAGTGAGTAAACTGAAATCCAGACCTGAAACCTGAACCATTGTAGCTTTAAAACTTGATGAATCTAAAAAATGTGAAACTTAATTTGTTTTGGTAGCAACATTTAAAAATAAATAAGTAAAAAGAGTTTAAATAAGATAAATAGACTTTGGTCAGATATGAAGACCGTGGACCTACAGATACAGAGAGCCATAAATCATGTTAGAAATTATGTAGCTTTAGTGTCCCACCCTGATAACAAGGTAGTTTGGCAAAACAATCTACCACACAGTTTTCCCCCTTACCTCAGACACAGTCTACCAGCTGAGACATATTTGGTGTCTTAAGTTAACGCTTGCGCTAGCAGAGCTACGAAGGTCATGCAGCTAACAACTAATAGGAGCTGATATTCCACCAAGTAACATGGTGCTAACTGCATGCCTAAATAATCAAATCAAATCAAATGTATTTGTATAGCGCTTTTTACAACTGTTGTTGTCACAAAGCAGCTTTACACAATCAGCAATGCCTAATTGGGGGCTAGAATCTCCTACTGCTTGTTAGCTACATTAGCCTCATAGCTCCAGTGGAAAATGTGAAAATGTGAACATGCTTCTACTACTATTTGGGGTAAGAGAATAAACTGTGCATGCTTGATTGTTGCCCAAACCATTGCTTTAAACTGAACTTCAAAAACCAGAACAACATTCTAAGATGAGTGCTGTGCTGAACACTTTTGTATTTATTCCCGCAACCCTTGGCCTTGACATACTGATCCTGGGGTTTTCCATTAACTGCAATGACGGCTCGACGCTGGTTGATAACCTGCTTGGCTATATCTTCTAGGGTATGAACCCTGTGACCCACTTTGGCCTGCAAGAAGAGAAAGCAAGTATAAGAGACTAGAATAAGAATTAATATAAGTTCATCTTGTCAATGGTATGACTTATTAACCTGTCCTGGGTCATAGAAGCCATCTGAAGTGATATCAGTGTGTGAGAGGTGTCCTGTCAGGCTGTATTTAATTGAAAGGTTGCTATCCAGCAGTCTCTGCAGCGTTACCTCACTGAACTTATTCCTGCGGTTCAATGAGCAGTTAATATCCTGGAGGATCTCCAAAGCCCTGCAATGTCCAAGTCATGATCATTAAAGAAATCAATGGTAAACATTATTAAATGCTGACACAAGTAAAAAAGTACTAAAGAGCACAGAAAAATCATTTAACTTACTATCCAAAAAGGCAGACATAGCAGTGCTGTTCTAGGAATGTCTAATGTTTGACCTTCAGCCCCATCTGTTGGCTGTTCTTGAACATCACAGATAGTATATTTGGCAATTGGGCCTGGTTTTAAAGTCATCTAAAATTAAGACATGAGAGCATAACATGACCTTAGTCATGGCCTAGCATGAGCTACTCCAGAGCGTCTTGTTTTAATTGGTAAAGACTTTAATTGTACAAGCTGTCTGTAAAACAAACGCCTGTGTCAGCAAAGGGTACACCTTAAAATAGTTGAATCTACCTGTTTAAACAGGTGTCACAATACTTTAAGACATATAAAGTATTTATTTTTTCAGATATTAGATGAATATAAGTCAGTCATGCTATCGGAACATGCTGCATATTAGACCTGCTGTATGTCAACACTTGCTCCAGCAAGACTGACAAGGTTTGAATCGTAAGCATGCAAATAGCCAGAACTGCTCATTTTGGGCATGATATTTTTGTGATTATGAAAGTTAAATGAATGTTATGAATGTTAAATGATGAATATTAAACATGACCTCACCCTAATTTGCACATCTCTGTTGCAGTTGGTTCATCATTCGCACACACGCTGACAGCCCAGCATGCATTCCGACAGATTTCAATGTCGTTTGATTTCAGCAGGTTGACCAGTGGCGGCAGACCTCCAGCATCTCTCAGCTGCAGAGGAACAAAAACAACAACAGGTGTACTTGCTGAATAAAACATGTCTAACAATATACTGTACTTAGATTTCTTTCTTTCAAAGAAAAGAATGCTACATAATACCTTGAGTTTATTATAAAGGAGGACCTTGTAACAAGCTTCTCCACAAGGGGGTGCTGAAAGTACTCAAATAACTTTCAGTGCTTTGTGTCAATGACACTGTGTCATTGGATTGGTATAACTGGTTTTAATAACTAGCAGTCTGTGTAGACTACCATTCAAAAGTGTGGAATCGCTTATCGAATAAATAACTGTTGCATTCAGTAACAACATATTTGCTGATGTAAACATTAAATTTATCAAACAGTGATTTATATGACTAATGACAAGCAAAACAAGACATTGGTATAGGACTGAACCTCCTACTATAAAACAACAGGCTGAAATTGTAAGATAATTTTACATACAAGAAAAAGGACTTACCAGCATTGAAGGAATTGAGAATATTTGTCAAGGTGGAAAAATGCATAGATATATAACACCATAGAAACACAAACACATAAAGATCCACGTACCTACTACACTGTTCTTATAAATGTTTGTACATTTATATCCTGGTGTAAAATCTTATAAAAAATGAATAAAACCAGTGATTCTCTGGTGTTGATTTAGATAACACTTCAGCAGCCAATACCTCAGCTCTGCCCTCTGCATCACAGGTCAGTGCAGCCACAGCCTGGGTGGCACTGATGAGAGTGTGTTTGTCGGTGGATTGCAGTGGCTTCAGCAGCGCCTGTATGGCTCTGTGGGTGAGAATGCTGCTGCGCAGAGCCTCTTGAGACGCCATGTTGGTCAGGACTGCCGCCGCATGCACAAATGCCCTGGAACAGCTGTCCTGCAGAAGCTGCACCAGAAGCTTTTCTCCATCTGCTTCAGAAATTGCACTGAGAGCAAACAAGGAGCAATGTGTTACCAAACAGTGCTGCTGTCCATGTTTAAGGATAAACATATCATCCACATAAGTACATTTAAATTTACGGCATTTAGCAGACGCTCTTATCCAGAGCGACTTACAGGGTTATCCGTATTACAGAGGAGGGTCAGTGTAGTATTAGGAGTCTTGCCAAAGGACTCTTATTGGTGTAGCGCAGCATAGTCACCCAGACTGGGAATCGAACCCCTGTCGCCCCCGTGGTGTGGTAGCTCAGTGGCAGGTAGTGGTGTTATCTGTTGCACCACACCAACCAAGTAAGTGTACTGAAGTGTGTGATGACTGATGACATGCAGTTAGCATTACTGTAATTGTCAGGGTGTAATAGGCCTTGTAACTCCAGTGTAAAACTAAAGAAGCAAACTTCAGAAAACAAATATGTGTGAACTGTCAGAGTTTTGGTCAAAGCAATGCTTTAATGGTCAGCCTGTTTGTTTCTCCAGGTGAAGAGGCAGAGTAAGATGCAGTGTATATAGGCTGTTTATTTGAAACTGTGTGTATGTGTACTGTGTCATGGAGTGCATGTTTGACTCACTGTGCGTTAAGCTGATTTCCGTTGGTTAGGCTGGACAGGGCCTGAGCTGCAGCCTCCTTTACCTCATTTCCCACACTGTTCAGGAGCTGCACTATAGGTCTAATTCCATCTGTAATACACAAACATACTCTCATCACTCTATGGCATCATGCAATGTAATTACAAACAAAAAAGACAGGGTCAGGGCTACACTCTTCACTCTTACAACTACATAACTTACACATTAGTTATATAGCAGATATTGTGCAGGGTTGCACAATACAGTCATCTGTAAAAAAATACATTATCCATATAGGAATTCATCATGTACCATTAAGGATTCAACTATGTATTTATAATAGTGGTATAACAACGTGATACCACAATGCAAACATGTGATAATGCATTATAGAGAACAGTCATTCTGTTAACTATGATTACATGGTTAGATCATGTGCCACACCATTCCTGCCTCTTTTTTTCATTTAAATTCTGTTCAAAATATCAAACTCAGTATTATGAATCAAACTGACTCATGGGCTAAGTGTATTGCTACACCTCTATATTAAATATACTGCAAACCATTACATTAATAATAAGCTCAAATATAAAGTCTTAATAGAGTTAGGCTCAAATATGAACTGTATTAACTGTACTGCCATTGACAGAAATAAGAAACTTACTGAGATGTCTGAAAGTATCCTTGCTGCCCAGGTTTTTGCTCATTACTGCCACTGCTTGGCACACTGCACTGTGAACATCGTTGTTCTCTGAGGCAAGCAAGTCGATGAGGGCCTTTTCTACATCTTGCTCATGCAGGATTTTTCTGTTCTCACCTAGACAAGACATAACAACAACTATGTATCTGAAAGTACAGATATAAGAACTAAGACTAGTAGTAAGTCTACTGGACAATCTATCCAGCAGTCATTGCAGTGCTAAAAACATAACGACTATCATCTACAATGCCACCCATCTTCAGCATGCCCTATTGCAGACTAATGCCTCTGTAACAGCAAATATTACAAATATTTTGGAAATCTAGTAGCTAGTTATTTCAATCACTTCTCTTTATCACCCAGCACTAAATGCATTTCAAGGTTGTCTACGTACTGCTCTGAGCAACTCTGACGATGGCTTTAACTGCATTACTCTGCACTTCAGGTGTGGTGGGTGTGATGACAAACTGCAGCAGTTTCTCCAGTCCTCCAGTCCCCTGTAAAAGCTTCATGGACTCTGTGTCCTCCAGGCAGTTGGAAATGACCCGCAAAGCATCTGCATGCAGGTCACTGAACTCCTGCCAAAAAGAGCCACGTCTCAGGTGACAAGGTGATTTAAAACGGCCAGCAAAGTCAGAACGCTGCTAACAGCAATACTGCAAGTCTGCTCAATTTCTCATGCACACGCCGACATTTAGCATTAAAGCGAACATCCAGTGAAAAGTCACATTCCTACAATTTTCCCTTTAACCCAACCAAACAAATGAGGTTTGTTTTTTTTGTTTTCAACTAGATCTATGCATAATGGAGCTGACAACAGCATATGCAGTGCATGCCTAATGTTGTTCAGTAATCTCTAACAGACTTGCTAGGGTGATTTCTGACTCACTGTTATGTATACTGCCATAAGGAATTCTATATTGTACATGATTGACCACATAAGCTACTTAGTTATGCAGTAACACATTAGCTCTGTAGCTCTAGTACAAAACTAAACTAAACTTTCTCTTAATTACTGGACTTCTAGCAGAAACCTGTGTCATTTTTTCCCCCAGACTGGCACTTTAAATGCATAGAATTTGCCATATACCGTTAAGGTGAAATAGAATAACTTCCAAACTACAGAATTTGGTGATAGTGATGTTTGTTACTGAGCTTACTTTGGTTGTGAGAAACTCCAGCAGTTTGATGAATCCCTGCTCTTCTCTGAAGACTGTGCGTGTTTCAGCATCTGTTGTGATGCTCTCCAGAGTGTGTAAAGTGAGCTGCTGAATTATGGGGAACTCTGAGCGCAGCAGATCGAGCAGCGGGGGCAGTCCATTTAACTTATGCACTGTCACTCGACTAGGCAGGTCCTAAATGTGCAGAAAATAATTAGCGTGACTGACATCTAGCCACTAGGATACAGGCCAGGTCCACTTGCATTGTATCTACACTCCATAAACATTTAATTGGAAACATCTACCAGACGGTTGCTCATCTGTCTCTAGCCCCCTCTACCCCATTTATCAATGAAAAAGGGTCACCATTGACTAGATATAATTTGGGCAGTGGTCCATCCAAATAATATCTGGTGAATATCTGGTCCTATGGTGGTCCTTTTCCGCTGGTGAATGTGGTAGAGAGGGTGGCAACAGAAAGGCTGCAATGCACTTACATGTAGGTGTCTCTGGTGAAATGGCCAGTGAGTGACGGCACTGACCTACCTGAACAAGATTAAAGATGCATTCCACTGAATTTTTCTTCACATCTGGATCTGTGCTGGACAAAAGACGAAGAAGAGGTTCCAGTCCATTGTGTTCAAATATCTGGACCTTGCAAGTGAAGTCAACTGATAGAGATGCCAAACACAGAGTGGCAAACTCATGAACAACGACATCCTCTACACACAGAACAAAAATAAACAAAGAGCAGGATTTAATACATTTCCAAAAAGCACACAATAGTACATAATGACAGACACGTTAATGTGATGTACCTTCTGGTGACAGTTTGCTGATGATTGATGGCATGATATTCAGTTTCTTCAAATGTCTTTTGACATCATCTGCTCAGAGGCAAAATAATAAAACAATGTCAAGTGTAACAAGTTGACTCTAGTTTTGTGAAACTCATGAGCCTGAGCATCATGGTAAAGTTGCCTATATATATCTAGGGTAGCATCGAAATTTTAGCCACCAAAACTTACAACTGAAAATGGGGAAGAAGTCAGGAGCATTAAACAATTTAGGCTTTCTTTGAGGACCAGTTAACAAGTGATCTGTAAATTACTGTTCATACTGTGTATCTAGAGAAGATGCAACGCTCAAGGATGTCTTTAAGGTTTGATTCCACTTCAAAACATGACCTTGTGCAAAGTATGTGGAAGAAAGTATGTGGTCGAGAAGAAACCGTCCAACTACGACTGAGTTTTTTCCCTGCTTACTCTGAACTATTTGGTTTGTTGTCATTGCTTAATAATTGTCCAAAGACCTTGGGTTTGAGAAAAATACTTTAAAAATAAAAACCCTTCAGTTTGGTTTTCAGTCAGGAATTTTCATTTTGGAGCATCATACACTTGGCTACGAATCCCCTTACTGCCTCACTGACAGTGTCTGTCCTGTTTGGTAGGCATTCTACCAGCCTCTGAAAACGTTCCTGCCCATTGTAGTCCACTCATCCATGCACTTTTGGCTGCATAGGTCTTGAGCAGCTGGTGAAATGATGGAAAAGATACACACTCTAGCTGAAAAGTGTCTGTAAAATGAATAAAAACACTCTCAGAAACTGATGTAATCCTTACCTGACAGGCCTGACACTCAAGGAAAGGGGTTGAATTACCAAGTACTACAAAAGACATAATGCATGTAGCAGCAGGAGAATTTAAAATCATCAAACTGCCAGCTGCCCTCACTGCTGATTCATCGAAAAGGTCCATTTGAAGCAATTACTTTTTAAATGAAGTAATCACATTTAATCAAGCACTCGTGGCTATTGAAAAACATAAAGCCGAATGTACAGTTCAGCTGACTCACTGTTAGAGGACATGACTCCCACAGCCATAAAAGCATTTCTGCGAACAGTCCTGTCTTCGTGAGAGATTAGGCGAGCAAGTGGCTCCACTGCTCCTAAAGCCAACAGAGAGCTCCTGTTCTCATCTCCTACAAAATATAGGTAAACAAAATAACACACACACACACAGAAAAAGGTCAGCACACTAAGGCTTCACCAGAATAGGCAGTGAGCTTGAAAGGCCATTTTCAATTACACAGGACTAGGTAACCTTTCTCTGCAAATCTGTGGATGGCTTCACAAGCTTTGGCCAGCACCTCTTCTTCTGGGGAGTCGAGCATGAGGACCACTGTCGCAGCCTTCTTACTCTCAATAGACAACGGGTCAAACTGAATCCATTGTAAACGCAAACATGTGAGAATCAATATGTCGAAATAAGAATTAAAATAAGAACATGGTAACACACATAGTCACACAACTCCTCCCATTAATTTAAATGGAAAAAAAAAGAAAAAAAAAAGCAAGTGCTATCTATCTATCTATCTATCTATATATATATATATATATATATATATATATATATATATATATATATATATATATTATTATTATTACCTCCTGCTTAGCATCATGCTGCACTTTCACTGTGGCACATTTTGCACTTTGTGCGTTACACTTACAACTAATCTATACATTAAATCTATCTATCTATATGTATATATATATATATATATACATATATATATGTAAATATACACCTGTATATCGCTGCTGTCCAATGAAAATGACCATGTATTTACAATTTTTTTCTTTTTTGTATCGGTTTTTACTTTTCTCTATGGTTTAAACCTTGTAGCTGCTCTGCTCTGTTCTGGATGAATAGACCAATAGAAATATTTTAACAGTACTTTGACTTCCACTAAAAGTTAAGAACGTTTTTCCTCCTCCTGTAAAGTTGCCGTTTTGGAGATGCATTTTCATTGGACAGCAAAAACAAACAAAAATAAATGTGTGTGTGTGTGTGTATATATATATATATATATATATATATATATATATATATATATATATATATATATATATATATTCGCTTTCCAATAGAAACTATATCTTTTTCATGTGAGCGGGCAGTTCTTAAAGCATTTCACTGGTAGTTGTAACATGTATGATTTGATTTGATTAATAATACATACAGTCTTATGTAAGTGTAAATATCTATACCATTTTGGTTAATTTTAGAGCACTAAAATGACTGTATTTAACACATAAACCCTACAGTGTGACATGTACAACGTTTACCATTTGTTACCCAATATGCTTTCAGCAAATAAATAGAAATCACGTCCACAGTTCATGTTTTTCTTGTTTCACAATTAGCTACAAAATCAAGGAAACATGTATATATTCATGTAAACTTTTGCATATTGATGTATATTATGAAACCACCACAGTTGTAACTGTGTAAAAATAAACACAAACAGGAAAATGCTTGGTAGCACTAGCTATATTTCACACTGCATCGCGGGGGTCATCCTGTAATCAACCAATCAATCAATAATGCTAAAAAGACCAGTAGACTTGAGGGGTCCAGTTACAGCCCAGTTGATATCAACGAGAAAACACCTCACCGCATCTTTAGGTGGTGGTTCAGCTTCTTTCTTGACTTTTTTCCCCATCCTGTGTGAGAAACGCCATGTACATGGTTTACAACGCTCAGACTGCACCCTGTGAAGTCAATGTGACTGGAGGCCTGTGTTGGAGTCCAGTGGGCTAAGTTAGTTATAGCTAGCTAGCTACGACTTTAACGTTAGCACCAGTAGCTAGCTAGCTAAGCTCAGCTCAGCGTTAGACCGTGTCACAAGCAGAAGGCTAGTTCTAGCTAATTATCTAATTAATGCTGTAAAATAAATAATAATGCTGTAAATAGAAACACGCTGCTATAGCTGGCTAGCTGTCTTGTGTAAACTGAAGGACTTACATGAAGCTCGTCTCTTCAGCGGAGTGACTGTGTTTGGCTTGCAGTGGTTGCTAGGAAACGGCGTTTGGCTGGAAGGTGGTTGCCTGTACTGCCTGTGTGCTGCAGGGTCACCTTTCTTTTAACCATTTCTATTAAAACACTTTCATCTATTTGTTAAAATAACAGCTGTAATAGTTCATCATTTTAGATTTTAATCTATGAATAACAAAAAGCTGCAATCTGACAGATCTGAAAGATTCTTCTTGAATCTTACATTTTCACATCGACACACAAACCTTGTGCTTAAGTGAAAGCAAAGTAATGCTTGAGTAAATGCATATTTCATTCATTCATATTTCTACTTTTCCTAACAGAAACAAGGCTGTTGTCTTCTGTATAGCTATCTTTCTGTATTCCATAAGGACGCAGCAGGTCAATGAGAGCCAGTCAGAGACAGCCCTCTGGCCCTGGTCTAATGGACAGATTTTTGCAGGGTTTTTTCAGATTGCTCCCCCAGTGAGGAAACCTTAATGAATGGTTTCAGGAAAGTACAGGAATTATTGTTACATGTACGGTTGTACTAATGTAGTGGGATACATGATCACCAGAATTGCTTACATTCACCACTGGGACACTTATGTACCAAACCTCTTATACCTAATATGCAGATTGAGGAAATGTTAGGGCAATAAAAGGGCAATATGTTCACATATGTAAGGATAGTCTGTATTTTTAAATCATTGGTAAATGTTTAAAAATAAAAATTGCTATTTTAGAGAAGGTTTCAATGAATCTCACTGTAGATATACCTATGCACCCCATATGCTACACTAAGTGAATATGCAGATTATATAGTATTTTTAGGGAGGAAGTGAAAAACCAATGACCTGTCGTAAACCAGAATAAGTGCTCCTGTAGATGGTCAAACCAGGTGATGCTAGACTGCAGGTCACAGTTCTCCCTGCTCAAACTCCCTGCTTAAGCATGAGATGAATAAACCTCACATAAAATACTTTTCCCATCACCTGTAAAATTAATATTTTGGAGCTATGGTGCTTTTGCATGACAGTGGCGATATGTATAGGTCTATTTTTTTCATAATAATGAGTTATTATTATTATTATTAGTGTTATTGTTATTATTATTTCTTATTATTGTTATTATTATTATTACTATTATTGTTATTATTGTTATTGTTGTTATTATTGTTATTATTTCTTATTATTGTTATTATTGTTATTATTATTACTATTATTGTTATTATTATTATTATTGTTATTATTAGTAGTAGTATCACTATCACTGTGCAGTGTTGTCGTTATTGTATGGGGACCACCGGGTCAGTATTTCTTGTTGTTTAACAGATGAGAACCTGGCGGTTGATCTCACCCACGTCTGAAGCTCCTGAACCAAGGCTGAGGTAAAACCTGAACAGATGTTTATATTTTAGCTGTAAAGAATCACATACATTTAAATTGACTTTTGCCGCTCCCTACACATCTGCAGCAGCTCTTTGGTCTTCTGTTTTGCTACAGAGGGACAGACGGGCGCCACAGAGAACAAACTAAGTCATGCTGAACTGCAAGCCTCGGTTCTCACTACCTAAGCACCATCAGACCAATAAACCTTTAATGCATTACGTTATTTCCCTAAAAATAAACACTTTATTGTTTTATAATACTGTATTACTTCACCAAGTGCAAATCCATCAGCCTTTCTTGCCATTTTTTCAATGGGCTTTTTCCTCAGTTGTGAGGCCTCACGTAGGCCTTCTGTGAGTCATGGATTTACATTGTTGTTCTTCACAATTGCTTCAGTGGTTATCTGACCCTGTTTACTGACACATCAACACTGTAATCAAAAAAGACCATATGTTCTTAAATATACTCATATTTCATATTATGTACTGTATACCGCTTCATATTTCACTTTCTTATCTCATTCACTATCTCTATTCTCTCTATGTGCTCAGGGTTCAGCACAAGTCAACAATGAGTGATGGTTTTTGTTTTTTTATGCTATGATATTAAACTGTAAACAACTGAACATTAAGAAACCTATTAAACAAACATTGTATTATTTTTCATATATTTGTCTTGCTTTGATTTTGCTTGTTGTTTTTTAGTCATATTTTTTAGCTGATTGTATGTGCATGTGTGCTATCTATTATTATTATTATTATTATTATAGAACAGCTATAATTCTTACTGATTGTAACATACATTGCCCCATTGCAGTGGCATGACATACAATCAAGCAAACAAGAAAAAGGGATACAGATTCATTCATGAATGTTGAAAATAACTTAAAAGCCTACGAAGGTTTTTCCCCGTCTCCTGTAAAATTAATATTTTAGGAGATATAATGATTTTGCATGACAGTGGTGATATGTATAGGTCTGTTTTAACATGAGTTATTATTATTGCTATTATTATTATTATTATTATTGTTATTATTATTATCATTATTATTATTATTAGTAGTAGTATCACTGTGCAGTGTTGTCGTTATTGAATGGGCACCACGGGGTCGGTAGCTCTTGTTGTTTTACAGATGAGAACCTGGCGGTTGATCTCGCCCACCCCTGCACCTCCCGCCCCGAGGCTGTGGTCGGTAGGGGGCAGCACTGAGCGGGGCCGGAACCCCAGCTAGCTCACAGCAGCTAAACACGAACACGAACAGATTTTTATATTTTAGCTGTAAAGAGGCACATACGTTTAAATCGACCCCTGCCGCTCCCTACACATCTGCAGCAGCTCTTTGGTCTACTGTTTTGCTACAGAGGGACAGACGGGCGCCAGAGAGGGGAGGAGCGGCTCGCTTTTAGACAGATTCCAGCTCTCGGCTGCTCGTTAGCCTGTTAGCCTGTCAGCGCTGACTGCTTGGGTTACGCTAGCGTAGATGCTAACGGCGCTAGCGCCGGGTGGGACCGCTGTTACGGCTTAATTTGGATCCGTGCGTCCTCGTGTTCGACTGCGGACAAGCACTGGTATTCCTACTGATCAATAATTCGTCTCCTATGGCGGATTCGCACAGGTTATCGGGGGTTTAGCGCTTATTTTGGATGTTGTAGCCAGCAGGGCTAGCCAGCTAACTGCGCTGCTGGCCCACCGCTGGGGTGCGGACTGCGGGGGACGCGAGGGTAGACTAATGACGAGAGGCGGACAAGATCGTTGTGTTCATGCTTATTGCTCTGTGTAATGCTAGCTTGTTGTTAGTTGGCGGTCTTGGTTTTAAAAGAAGTGTTCAGACGAGCCATATAATCTAGGTGGTGAGTTGGCTTCACCCAGCAATGCCAAGTGCCAATTACTGAGAGGGCAGTCTGAGCTCCGCTGGCTTTCTCTAGAGGACTTTGGCACCGGGTGGTAGCTAGTTTATTTATTGCTGGGTTGAATAAATAAAACGCAAGGATGGCTACGGCTAGCAGCATAGCTGCCTCGATTGCGAGCAAAACAAAAACGAAGAAGAAACACTTCGTGGCTCAGAAAGTGAAGCTGTTTCGCGCCAGCGACCCTCTGCTCAGTGTGCTGATGTGGGGAGTCAACCATTCGGTGAGTGGGATTTTACCTTCACTTCTGGTGTTTTGGATTGACTGGAGAGTGTGTATGAGCTGTCAGGCACCCCCCTTTTGAAACCACCGTGGGCTTCATGCTTCCTATTTTGGACACACAGTTAGGTTCACATAGAGCTGCCCTAATCCCTTCAGCTGAACAACGCTCTAGCTGTGTGTTGATATCTGACAGCGGTCACAGAGCCGGTTACTCAGCTGAACGTGCCCTGTTGTGTTAATGAGGTGGAGTTGGGGCTGCTGAACTCGCAGCATGACATCCTGGCTTGCTCTGAAGCCATGGGCTGTCATATATGGTCATATGTGGGACATTTTTGCTCGAGTAAAGTGGTCCACAGTTCCTTCACACAGCAGTCTGTGTGTGTCTCGGTGTAAAGGGGAGTTACACTGAACCATCACACATCTGTGAGATAGAAGCGGTGAAGATGTAAACAAAGGTCCTCAGGGTGGGCTTGGTGTGAAACACCCCATGCTAGAGAAACATGCCTAGTCAGACTTGTTCACAGTGGTGGTGAATGAAACCGGACGCCTGAAGAGTTTGATGCCTCTAAAATCTTCCTCACAGCAATGGTTGTGAATACGCCGCCTGATGCCTGAGACCCTTTATACTTTTATAGTTTAGAGATAGGATTTCAGCAAAATGCTAAAAAAAAGGCTTTAATGGCACAGACATGCCCCCCCCCTGTCTAAAATGACTTTTAGTAAGCCATGTCAGCTCTGGATATGGTGTATTGGTGTCAGTGGGTTATGGGTACCGGTGTGAGTGTGGGTGGGTATTAGTGTGTATTGTATGAATGGGTATTGGGCTAATATCAGCAGAACATGCTGGGTGGGTTAGTGGAGGGGGGGGGGAAAGGATAAATCTGATCTGATCCTGGATCAAATCTATACTTATAACACACACACACACACACACACACACTGCGTGATGTAATGATGTTTGCTGTGTGTTTCTTTCTGTGTGATTTGGGAGTGTAATGTTAGTGATCGTGATGGGTATGAGTTCTGCATTACAAATTGTATGCTGCTTACTGAGTTTGCAATTGTCAGAGATATAATAAGTAGCTTAAATGGTGTAATGCTTATTGCATTATTTACTTAGGTTTAAATTAAGGCCACACGATATTGGGGAGGGGAAAATACTTGCAGTACTTTTCTTTCAGATTTCACCAGAAGTCAAAAATTCTGATATCAGCATATCATGATATTACCAATGTCCAATATTGGAGTAAAGTAAATGATATTGGACTGATATGATCTGCCTCGGTGGATGTGTCATGGAAAATAAGAACATTTGTGAATATTCATTTTGTATTAAGTAGCAGAAGTGTCTTGTTTAACATGTTTAATTTAACATTGGATGTCATATCATGTGACATTTGGGCATGTCCACATCGCGATGACTGTTCTGGAACGATATATTGTGCAGCCATAGTTAACCCTCCCCAGCTATAAAAATGCTTTGGGCGTTTCGCAACATTTGCAGATGTATCATAGCTGTGCATACTCAGCGTCCTTTTTGTGCAGAGGTTACAAAATAGTGGGTATTTTAGTGAATCGTTTGTGAGTATGTAACCATTTGGTTTCCTGTGGTGCTTTTCTGAGTGCATCATCAATACAGAAAAAAAGAAAGAGCTGAGTCCCGTGGTCCTGGTGCTGCTTTTCCTTTCGACACGTTTCGTTGTCTGGTCTAGTCAGTATTTGTTTTTGTTTTTTTGAACTGTAGCATCAATAATCACATGATGGCTTTATGTTGATGTATAAATATAACCTAGAGATGATTCTCGAGGTTTTAGTATCTGTATCAGAACAAAGAAAGTGATGATGTACTATGTTTAGTTACACATTATGCAGAGGCATGCCAGTAACAGTGCTTTTACTTCAGTACTTATTAGCAGCAAATCTTACATAAATTGTTCGGCTGTATTATTATTATACCTTAAACCTTGAACAAACATTGGGTTAGATCAGTGGATACTCAACATAAGGTCCTTAGATTAGATTTGAGGGCAGGAAAATTTAATCAGTATTACATTGTAGCTGGTTAGCATAAAAGTTAGAAAAGCTTCAGCCCTTTAAAAGAGTTTTGCTAGAGGTCAAATGAACATGATTAATCACTGACCCCAGATGAACTGTGACCAGTTCTATTTCTGTGAATTCACAGCCAATGTTTGTTAACAGGTCTTAGCATTTAAAGTGGATTTGGTGAAACGGCAAGGATTGACCTTGCTTAAACATTTAAGCCACAATTTGAACTGCTGTGATTCACATAACCGCTATTCAGCTTTGCAGAGTTCATTTTCGTGTTTATAGACAGAAGTAAGCCATACCATGCTGTAAACTGCATTGACTTTGATGCATTTTGAGAGACATTGTTGGGCGTGTGTTTACAGAGATGAGATTAGTGACAGTCTAAATCCAGTGTTTGTTAGCAACTGACCATCCCCTGTTGTAAAGTGAAGAAACCTACATCAGATAACACATGTTTCGGCTGATCGACTGCATCTGGGGTTAAAGATTAATCATGTTCATTTGACTTTTCACCAAACGGTTCCTTAAAATGTATCACTACCTTGCGTTCTCATTGGTTAAGCTCTATAGCTCTTGCTTTTCCAATTATTGATATGGAGCATGTATGTATAGCTTCAGCTGAATAATTCAGCAGGCTATTCACAAAATTGCCTGCACTTAAAATACCTGTAGTGGACTAACCTGTTACTGCTCTTGCCACACTATCAGGGAAGGCCTATAACTCATCAGAGCAACTCGGGACAAGATGTCTGAGTAACTTGAGGCAGGGCGTGGGTCAGAAGCTTCTAAAAATGTTTGCCAGATGCAAAATAGAGCTGAGAAATGATTTCAGACTTGTATAACCTCTGACCCTGACTCAGCACTCAGTAGGATTACTATAGAAAGAATTGAAGCACAGGTTGTGCTGTAAATACTTTGTGTAGGGTGGGGGCACTAACATCATTTGCTATTCAGATTTTGTCCCCTAACAATAGATAGTTATATAGATAGATTACAGATAATTCATAAGATCCTGCATAAGAGGTTTTTTTTTGTTTTGGTTTGGTCTGGTAGCTCTTTGTAAATCCGGCCCCTGGCTTTTAACTCCCTCGTTCTAGGTAGCCACTAATAGCAACTTAGTAATGCAGAGGTCAGTTAATGCGCACAGCACTGAGTGGTCACTTTTAGCAGGAAGAGCAAGAGTTTTGGAGAGGAAGTGTGGAGTTACAGGTTTCTGAACTATGACTTATTCCCAGAATCTCAGCTGAGTGGTGACTCATGACACATTTTGTGCCATAGTAGCTGAACTGTGTTTTTGTTGCAGTTGGATAATAATGAATGCAGTTGGTAGAGTAAAGAGGTTGTGGAGTGGTTTTCTGACCTGACCACTGCAGTTCATTAACAGAGCAGCGTGGTCCACAAATGCTAAATGGCTGAACGGTTAACTAGTGGGTTCTGCGTCTTTTGGAATTCTTGGATTACTCATTTATGTTTGTTAAAGCGATAGAACTTCACAATGTTCTCATTTACTCCAGGATGTAGCTGTTGAAGGTCCTCATCTTTAGCTTTGCTGAGAATTGTTTCTAGCTCTGCCACATACTTGTCAGAAATCACATGAAGTCTATTCGTTTACTTGTCTTGCCTGATCGACAACAAGTGAGGGAAAGGGGGAAGACTGGATGAATATGATTTTGGCCAAATTTTATAAATTAGCGGTAACTCAAGAATAGTTAAAGCAGACCCAGACTTGTGGATCATGTACTGGAGATTGAGTAAAGTCAATAATTGATCTGCTTAAGAATGGAAACCAACTCAAAGTTAGTTTAGGAAATTTTAAGTTGAATTGAGTAACTTGATTAACTCAAATGTCAGCTGCTTTTTCAGATCTAAAGCTACAGAGCTAAAACTACAGCTTAACTCTTTAACTCTAGATGCTGATGAAGATGTGTCATATTCATCATATATTTGTCATATAAGGTCTTTTCCCTTTAGTGGATGGTGTGCCAAGCTAATATCAACGAGCAATAATACCAATAGCCTGGATAGCAATAAAGCTGTGCTAGCTCTGCCTCTTTTTTAGTCATGTCTTTAACAGGATGCCTTTGACAACACGTTCATGTTTAGTGGCAAATTTTTAAATGCATATTTACTTGCAGCACAAACAACACTTTATTACTTTATAAGGTCCAAATACTGGTCCTATTAAATACCACAACAGTGAATTTAGGGTGCCTGTAGTACTGACAAACAATAGTTATTAATTCACAGATCTTCTCTCTGTAAATGTCAGGAGATGTCAGGAGAACAATTTTAAGACTGTAAGGCTAATTTTAGTAAAAAGCAAAACCATTGGAAACAAATGTTAACTGTGCTATAACACATTTGTAAGACACAGCAGCGCTCAGGAAGAACGGACTCATTAAGTTTATTAATGCAAACATTAATTAACATTATAACTTCGTCTGTGCTTATGGAATTTCATCAGCGCCGCCCTGCGCTGGCTGGAATGGAGTGGAGGAGTGTGGGAAGAGAAGAATTTTGAGAATTAAATGCTGCTCAGGCTGGAAAACAGAACCTTCCTTATCTTTGAAAGCACCATCTATTAAACGCATTGACTGCCACTCTCTGGACCCCAGTCACGCCGCCACATTCTTCGCTCTGAAACTGGGCCGTGGGGTAGACGCTGGAGGGTTTTGAGCTGTTCTTTCGCCTCCCAATTCATTGCTTTCCCGCACACCCGCCGACCCTGCAGTAGAGGAGGTTCAACGGTTTAGAGATTGAGTAGTGCTCTCGAGTGCCTACGCCGCTGACCTAATGAATCATGCATGCAGCTGTTGGCTCTTAGTGATTTTAGAGCACTAAACACAGAGCTCCTACCATTCAGGCCCTGGATCGTGCCTGAGTTTGGCTGGCAAGCAGAATTTTGATTACATGATGCAACTTTAGTTGTTTCTGTGGCGAGGCTTACTTTGGATGTATTTTTTAGACTGGTTTGGTTTGATTTTTATGGCAGTATGTTTACAGAAATCAGATGCTAATTTAAAAAATAACAACAACAAAACCCTATGGCTTTGGCACAGCCACAGCCTTTTGCTGTCACACCAAAGCGGTAGGATTAGGGCTGGGCAGTAGATAAAATAGTGTATGTTTAAAAAAAAAAAAAAAACAGTATCTGATTATATTTAGTTAGTCTTACTGAATTTGAAATATCTTGTATATCTTGTTTGGTTAGACTAACTTGTTCTGTTCTTTTAAAATTGCACCAAAGATAAGCAGACGAAAATGTAATTTTCAAAAAGTAAATTTGGTGTTTATGTGCTTGAATTTTATCACGTGATTTAAACGCACACTGTACATACATTATAGTTAACTGTTAGACTGTTAGAGAGTACAGGGGTGAGCCTTTGGTAATTGGATAGGTTTGCATAAGAGTAGGCTATACTTATCTAAACTCTCATACATCTGTACTGTATGGATGTGTATGGTAGCTATTGGATGGATATGGGTTCTGCTTGAGTAGGAGTAAGGTTTCTCATGGGTATCTATTGCCATTGGATGAGTGTGAGTGGGCTGGTTGGGTATGGAAGAACATTGGAAGGGTTTGGGTGAGTATTGGATGGGCATGGGTGGGCATTGATGGGACATATGGTCTGCATGGGATGGGTATGGGTGGGCATTGAGAGGATATGGGGTGTGCATGGGTATGAAGGTGTATTGGGTGGGCATTGGAGATGTGGATGATATCAGCAGAAAATGCTGGATGGGATATTGGAGGGTGAAAAAGGAAGAAATCTTATCCTGTAAGAAATCGCACACACCCCCACTGTGTGATGTGACAGTGTTTTTTGTGGTGTATAAGGGAGTTTGTGAGTAGTAAGAGCCTAATTTTAGACAATTATCTTAAGAGAAGAGCTTCAATTAAAAACAGACAAAGTGGTGTCATGCAGTCTCAGGGCACAATAACATAAAAAAAAACGTGTATAGTGAATATATCTGCCTAAACTAGTGTTTTCTAATTAGCATCCGATTTTGAATAAAGTTGAGAAAATACTCTTTAATTGAAAGAGTCCACCCACCCCCACCCACCCCATGCCTATTTTAATGTACTTTAGTTTGAGAGTCCACTTTTGTAAAGTAAAATGACAAGCAGTGTGATGAAGAGCTTTTTTATTTATCAAGTTTTGTCTCCAGTTTAAATAAAGCAGTCACTTCTGTAACCTCTTCTGCTTACTATATACAGATATTGCTCTGCCTTAATCTCTCTCTCCCTTCTCCGAGCTCCGTGTTTCCCAGACTGTCTTTTGCTGGCTAAGAGAGCTGCCCTGTCTGTGTGTGTCTGGATTGCATAAAGAGTTTCTAAAATTAGCTGAGATCCAGCAGGCGGTGTGTGGCAGTGAGTGAATGGACGCAGCATTTCTTCACAAAGTCATATCTTGATAAGCATTAGTGGATCAGCCCTGCATCAGACACTGGAATAGTGCTTTGATCAGCATTTCAGCTGCTGATTTTTAATTTTTTTGGGGGGGGGATAAATCTGGCACTGGTTTATTCTTAGGCGCGAGCTTTTGCTTTGTAGTGGGAGCTAGAGTATGCTCAGGGTTGAGACATGATTCTCCTTGAAAAGTTTTTTTTTCCTCCCAGTGATTTTATTTACATTACACTTACATTGTCTGCATTTAGCAGACGCTCTTATCCAGAGCGACTTACAAGGTTACTCAAATTACAGAGGCGGGCCAGTGTAGTGTTAGGAGTTCTGCCCAGGGACTCTTATTGGTGTAGCGCAGCATAGTCACCCAGACTAGGACTCGAACCCCAGTCTCCCACATGATGTGGTAGCTTACTGGCCGGTAGTGGTGTTATCTGTTGCGCCACACCAACCACCATATTTTGCATTATAGTTTCAGTAAGTCAATTCTACTGTGAAAGTTGTGAAACATAGCATTCACTCTCCCTGCTGTCACACAAAACCTTACTTTACCTTATTGTTTTTCAGTTGTTTTTTTTTTAACATACTGTGAATGTAGTCGGTGTTCTTTACATTTTATGATTAATGGACCAAATAAATAAGAAATGACATTACATTGAAAGTTAAGAAGGTTTTTTCTGCTCCTGTTAAATTGTCATTTTGGAGAGGGTCAAATCATAATCACAATCATAGACGAACACAATCCAACTAAACTAATAGAACACAAGCAGTTGTTCTGTCTTTTATTGAGCACATTGAGTAAACATCCACAGTGCAGGCTAGAAAAAGTAAGTGAACCCTTCAATTTAATCACTGTTAGATCCCCTTAAATAAGATTTGCAAAACATTGAGGGTGGACCAAAACATTTGGATCATTTTTCCCTGAAAATGTGCTTCAGTTCATCAGTATTTCTGAAATCCTCAGGTCATGCCACAACATCTCAATAGGGATCGGGTCAGGACTCGGGTCAGGACAGGATTTGGCCATTCCAATACGTTCTTCATCTTGAGGTCATGGACTACTGCCCTGGCATTCTCCTGTTAAATATGATGATACCGCTTCATTGTTGCCTCCACAGCCACAAACCATGTTTTCTCAACCATGCTTCAAAGTTGTGAGGTTTTGGTGTGCAGTGTCCTTTTTCTGATAAACATAGCATTGCACATTTGTGCTAAAAGGTTGCACTCTTTGTCTAGAACTTATTTGTCTAGAAAACATTTTCCCAGAAGCAGTGTTTTATGTGGACAGCAGCTGTTTCCCTCGTGGTATTTCTGTAGTTTGGTCGATTCTGAGAGGTGATCAGATTATATTAACAAGTTAACCCTCTGGAGTCTGAGGCCTGTCAGACATGCTTTAGGTTGTGTAGTATTACAGCAGCTCTACATGAGGCTCATTAGTCAGAGGATGCTGAAGTTCATTGTTCAACTGCTAGATGGAACTACAGAGCTCACGGTCAGCAACAGAAGCCCATTAAAGCCAGAGTTGTATTCTGCTCCGTGTGACATATTTGCCAGTCTGGAGGGTTTTTTTTGGACCGTATTTGACTCAAACTCAAATATTTGTATCGTGGGGGAAGCAGAGGAAAGACTTTGAACACCGCTTACCTGATATTTCTCTTGAGAGAACATCCCAGCCCAGTACAGTGAGTATCAGAACACAGCAGAGCTAGCAAGCAACACTGACCACACAAACCAGCAAACCATATTTATCCACAAATAAGTGATGGCGTTTTCAGCACTAGATAAGCAGCCTTTTTGGTTGTGTTTCACAATGCAGATCTGTATGCGAATCCCTGGACTCTCTTAGCTGGTGCTCGGGTTTAAATGTATTTGATTCCAAAAAGTAACTTTTCTTCTTGAGAGACAAGTTAACGTTCTGTAATGTACAGAACATTGCAGAAGGCCTGCACGACAATGATTGACCAAGTTTGCTTGGAGCAGTCAACGTGGCATCGAGCCCTGCCCTCAATTTGTGTAGAAGATCGACTGATCGTGCTGAAAAGTGGTTGACCTCGGCCCCACAACACTGTTCAGCCCATCTGTAATAAACAACATTCTTGTTCAGTTCTAATAGTGGATACATTAACAAGGGGTTTTGTGATTTATAGATTTATGTGTGTAGGTCTTTTTTCCCAGTTATCCTGGGCTTCTTTTTCCTCTATTTTAAGATAGTAGCAGCAGTTCTGAATTATTTTTGGACAGTTTGTCTAACCATGGATTAATGTACACTTTGGCCTTTTGGTAGAGTCTGAGGGGTTTTTCCCAATTCTCACTAGTTAGGACTTCCCCTGTCACACAAAGCTGCCAAATTCATAAATACAAATTCACAAGTGTTTGTGTTACCGTTTACAGTGGCGGATTTCCCATTCAGTGAAGGACATTGTACTTATTACACATTGCAATACTCCCTTGGGATATAATATAATAGTGAATTCAGCTACTTTAAGGTTCACTTATTGCTGACACTGGCGTCAGATACAGCTCCTATATTCTTCATGTAAAAGCATCGCCAATTGGATTAGATACTGTGGAGGTGACCATAGTCACCATGCCAAATGTTGAGTGTCGGCTAGAGGGGTGTAAAGCCACCCTGCGAGTTGGACTGTGGAGCCAAACTATGTTGTCTGCCACCTAATACCTTTGGAGTTGGAGTGGCGTTTGTGATCCAGAGCTAATCATCTAATATCCGTACCTAACCTCGCCAGAGCTCTTGTAGTTGAAATCAGATGCTCACAGCAATGTTCTGGAGTTTAGTGGAAGGCCTTCCCAAAAGAGTAGAGACCGTTGGTGCAGCAAAGGGAGCACAACCTCCTATTTAATACTCTTGATTTAGTAAGAAACATTGGCTGAGCAGGTGTCCACTTATTATTATGCCATTTATTATAGTGATATTAGTTTGTAGAGATGAGTCCAGATGAAGCTAGGCTCGTCAAGGTATCAAAATTTTGTGCCGTCTCACTTACAACATGCTGAAATACAGTAGCAGACGTCTTCCTTCTGATTCACTGCAGGCTGTAAAACTCTCCGTATTAAAGTGGATTTATTTTGGATGTATGGTTGCAAGCTATGAATAGCCTCAAATTTGACCTTTATGTTTTGCACCCAGTTGGCCTACTCCCAGAAGTGGTACGGCCCATTGGGTTAGACAAACACTTACTTTGTTTAGCTAGACTTCTGTAACCTTTTCTGCAGTGCTTGCTTTTATGTGGTTTTGCCTCAGCTGAAATCTGAGGAACAGCTTACGGTTCGTCCACTGAATGAAAAGGTTATTGGTGCTCAAAAACATGATGTCATTCCTGTGCATCTCTAGGGTTTTTTGTTTCTGGAACCGTGTAAAATGCACTTAAGGTTAAAACCAGGGGTGCGTGTATGTGACTTAGTGGTCTGATGTCTCATATTTTGACTTGGAAGTACATGAACTCATTATTGTCTATATCTGACATTTTTAAAGTTTCCGTTTGGCTCACATGTTTTTATACAGTTTTACCATGGTGTAAATACCATGATAAGATGAGGACTATCTTAAATACATTACAAATAAACAGCATGAATCATTTCTGGTGGAGAAATTGCTATGTGATTGCAATCTCTGTGTGTGTGTGTGTGTGTGTGTGTGTGTGTGTGTATATATATATATATATATATATATATATATATATATATATATATATATATATAGATTAAATTATATTGAATTTATTTATAAATTACTGAGGCCGATACAAATATATATTCCAAACTTTAATTTAACATATGTAAGCCTTTAAATGTTACATAGAATTCAGTCATTTAGTTTAAATCTAGATCCAAAAATTCTGATATTTACATATTAAAAAATCCAGTCCGAGATCATTTACTTTTATTTAATATCATTGTTGTTTGACCATTTTGAAAACATTGTAATGCAAATTAAGAGTTCCTGTAATCCACTTATTTACAAAGCAAAAAGGTCAACTGTAGAAAGTCTAACCAGAGCTTACTTTGAGGATGACGGTATCATTAAGTTAGTGTAAAATGTCACCCACCTCAAGGCAAACATATCGCTCACTGTTGAGAATTAAGCTTCTGATCACAGAGTGTATTAAAACTACAGGGTCTCTGTTGATGAAGCTGAGATGTGTAGCTTCATGCACTACTTGTTGGAAGATATGCTCTCTCTGCTCCTTCCTGTAGCGATAAGGATGAGCATGCAGGCTCTGCAACGGAAAACCTGACTTTGCTGCCATGGAGACAAACAGGAAGTGGTTGTATGAAACTTGGCTGGTGAGATGTGTGCGCGGAGATAAATGCTGAGTTTGCACTTGTTGAATGAAAAGGGAATCATAGCTGCAGGCCAGTAAACTCTGGATAAGCAAATAGGGAAATTCTGAACTGATGCTGACTGGTGATATCTGTGTCTGATGATATAGATGTTTTCTTACGTTTAAGCTGTAACAGGATAACGGAACAAATAAAACTGCTTCAGCAGATTTAGGAAAATGACTTTGCTGGGCGGGTGTTTAAAATACACCAAAATAACTGACACCTATTTGAATACACACATTGATTTCGCAACCCTAAATTTGATCTGGCGCTGAAAGTTCCTGTTAGTAACCATGATAAAGCTTAAGCTGGTAATCTCTCTTAGAAATATATCTTGAAACCATTACTATACAAGAAGACCCAAATTGTCCCTCAGCTAGAGGAAATCTGTTTGGATTGTAAGGAACAACTCAAGACCCAACAAGGCACTTTAAGCTGCTGGAACGTCAGTGTCACCGTCTACAGTCAAGTGAGTTTAACGTTGAGAGGCTGCTGTCCAAGAAGCCCTCTACTCCAAAATTGGGGCCTCTGGTTTGACTAAACTTGTAGCTGACCACATGGACAAAAAAACCTTTAAAAAAAAAAACATAAAATTTTATGGTCAGATGAAACAACAGTGTTTAGAGGAATAATGGTGAGGCTCTCAGTGGTGAACTCTTAAGAACACTTTGCCAGCTGTTAAGCATGGTGGTGGTAGCAGTGTTCTCTGAAGCTGTTTAGGAACTGGGACATTGCACAGAGTGTATGACATAATGAAGAGGCAGGACTACTTCAGAAATGTTCAGCCTAAAATCAGAGCATCAGCTAAACGTGGGCACATTTGGGTGTTCAAACAGGATCATGGAGGTGACTTAAGCTTTTGGAATGGCCTTCTCAAAGGTCCTGACTTTTACCTTATGGACTGTGCTTAAATATCGGGTCTGTACTCTAGCAGTTAAGCCAAGAAGAGTGGTCAAAGATCCAACCATTCTGACAGAAGGTTGTTGATGGCTAATAAAGTGTGCATCTTGCTAAGGTGCATTTAACTAAATATTAGCTGCTGTCTGTATATTTTTGACCAAATTATTGCTTTTATGTTGAAATCATTAAAAGACCAATATTGCCATGATCTTCACGTCCATGATACAGCCTATGTAAAGTTTGCATTCATTAGCACGCTGGTAACCAAGTAATTATACATTTATACATTTATACATTACTTATATTTTACTAAAGAATTCATTAAAGTACGAAATAAAAAAACAAAATTCCACCAGAACGATGGAATTGAGCATCTGCCCTCTGGCTTTCTGTTAAGCGTGTCTCAGTTGTTTATTGTGTGGTTGTCAGTCGTCTGCTACAGAAATGAGATACAGCGATTAGTTTGAAAAACACTGCAGTATACCAGTGGTACAGGATGGTGGCCTTCACCAGATCTCTATGGATTGTTTGAACTCACACTGGTTGAGTTCGGCGGTTGTGCAATAGAGGCGTCACTGACAGAGGAAGGTTATTCTCCTTTGACGTGATGGGTTTTGTCACGTTTACTGGCTACAAGGTCTTAACCACATCCTCTGTCCTCTTCACGGCATAAAGACCATCCATCTCCTCACCTTGCTTTTGAGTATTGCTCTGTGTGGGCCTGTAAAAAAAGAAAAAAGAAAAACAGTAAAAGCTGCAGGTGTGCAGACATGCAAGGAAAATGCTGTTCTGCTGGTGGTTCCAGTGGTGAAAAGTAATGGTGATAAAATGTCCAAATTCCCATTAATGTTCCCATTAGTGATAGAGAGATTGGCTGCAGTTGTGCCCATACAAACAGTGTTTCTCAACCCTGGGTCTGGAGGCTTTCCCTGCTTCTGACGCACCTGATTTACCGAATCAGCTCATTAAATAGCCCTTTTAGATTTGCAAGGGGTGTAAAAGCAGGGAAACTGGTAATATGTGGAGGGCAGTTTGCCTCCAGGACCATGATTGAGAAACATTGCACTAAAACATAAAACGTGTACCAGAACAAAAAGACCTTACATAATGGCCCCTTCCCTATCCCCAAGTGTAGTAGTGCTGGGTTGGTCTGGACATGTTATTCCAGGTTGTGTCAAAGGGGAGGAGCCTCTAATAGTGGAAAGCATCCCCGTGTGGCCAGCTGTGGATCTTCACACACTGCAACCCAGAAGCATACTATACACGAAACAGCAGCAGCTGGGTTATGACCGCGGGTTGTGTTTATGACTGACATGGACATCCAACACACCCATGACTCCAAGGGCAGATTTTGAGCAAGAAAAAGCTGCTTATAAAGAAACAATAGAACTACTGCATCGTACAGTGTGATTAAAAGCTGCGCGACATGTCAGGCAAACACCGGAGGTGGTGAAGAACAAACTGAGGTATAATTAGATATTCAAAAAATAGAAATCTGTTGGTGTTATTCCTGCCCTACAATGCTTTGAGCTCCTGAAGGCCCTGCAAAAGCTTAGTTGGATGCTTGTTGCTATGCTAGTCAGCAGTGAAGTGTCCGGCTCCTGAGCGGCTGGTCAATACCATCTTTGAAAGACAAATTGACCTTTCATGAAGAAAAAAAACACACAAGTGACCGCACTCATGACTAGTAAGCATTAATCCAGTGTTGATTTATTGGTTGCATTGTACTTCACGATTTTCACTACTCCTAACATGTCTATTTCAGTCTCAGCAGCTAACTAAGCTCCATGCTCTGGAATAGGCAGTCCGAGAGTAGGAAGCGTACAGGTTTAATCCAGATTAAAAACGTGTTTCTTCAGGCTAAGTCTTTGTCATTTGTCATTCTCTTGGATAGTTTGTAATTGTGCATTTCTGTTCAGCTGTAATTTTATAATTGTATAATTTTCAGCATGTTGGTCGCCTTGTGTAAGGCTCTTTAAGATTTAGTTTGTAAAACATGAATAGTACTCTGTGTGGAGATGGCAGATCGGTATGGATAGATATTGGGCCGATAGGTCTGCAGTTAGCACTATGGTAATTGGTGGGGTATAGACTTCCATTACTTGTTAGCTGTATTTGCATTATAGGTCCAGTGTAAATCTAGAGAAGCAAACTTTAGACACCAAACATGTCTTGGTAGATCGACTACATTTGGGTTAAGGGGGGAATTTGTCTAAGGAGGGATAGGTGCTGAGATGGGTTAGGTGCTGAGATGGGGTAGGTGCTGAGATGGGGTAGGTGCTGAGATGGGGTAGGTGCTGAGTTGACATGTTTTAGAGATGGGCTGAGTTGGGAGGGTTTATTAAAGTAGAGGGGTGGAGCGAAGTCTGGGGATGTTTGTGGGGCAGATGCAGAGTCGGGGGATATTTGAGTGGGGGTGAGGCTGAGTTGGCATGTGTCTTGGAGTGGGGCTAAGTTAGGATAGTTTTTTCAAGGGGTGGAACTAAGTCCAGGGGTGTTTGTGGGGGGAGGAACTGAGGAAGGAGGTGTTTGTTTCATTGGGATGAGGGCTAAGTGGGGCTGAGCTGGGGAAGTGGGTTTGAGTGTGCGAATGCGGAGTGAGCATGTTCCTTCTCCTTTAAATTGGAGCAGAATTCCTTGTTTGTTGCATATAAAACAAACAAACAAACAAACAACAACAGTGTTGTTAGTGTTATCACACGGCAACCACGGAGAGCTTTCCAATTGCTTAAAACTGGTTTCCAAGGCAACTGTTAATGTTGAGCTCTGAGCTTTAGTCTAACTGGAGCTCAGTGAAGCCGAATGGACTTTATTATGATTTTTTTAAAGGCCTGCGAGTGAGTCACCGAATCCCTCGACCAATACAATGAAAGTGCTTTTTTCCGATCGCAATTTTAAATGCAAAATTTTATTACCACAGCGGCATCATAATCTCCTTCATTAAGGTTTTATTGCTCAGTGCTTTGGTCGTGTTTCCACTGGAGCATTCTGGCGCTAAATGAGAATAGGAGCTTTTCAAACGGTGCAACATCGCAGCTATTGTGTCAGGGTCTTGTGTCGAGTAAAGCGCTGCATTGTTTTTTATCAGAGACGTCGCCTTCTGATGGCCAGGGCTCATCACTCACACTGTATCATTGTGCCTGTCACTTAAGGGCTTTGTGTGTGTGTGTGAGCGAGAAAGAGAGAGAGAGAGAGAGCCTGTGAGTGAGGAAATGAGATTTTGGGCTTTAATTTGCAAACAGCACTGTGATATAGGCTGGTTAGAGAGAAAATGTGGCTGTGATAACTACAAACAGCTTGCTTTGGCGTTAAAAATGCTACAGTTGTTTAGAAGAGTGGATTATCTTAGTTTTCTCTCCATGGTTCACTCACAGAAAGGCATGTTTTAAAGGGGGCACATCATGGAAAAACATTGGTAGTTTGAAAATGAATGGTTTAGTCTATATCATTTTACATGCCCATATGTATGGAAACTAAGCTGCATCAGCGTGACCTCGCGAAATCAATGCATTTACATATACTGCTAATCTATCTGTGCATTCCTCAGCAGTTTAGCTTAATGGCGCAGGTTGTAGGGAGTGATTTGTGTTTTAAGGAGTGGTTGTTAGAAGGACTGTACCTATGTATATTTCACTTCATTTCTGTATCTCTGCACTCTTTTTCACTCTTTCCCTACCTCACTTGGTTTGGACCAAGTCCGGGCCTCATATTTTTTGCCTGTGCAGACCTCTAGTCCAGGAGTGTTTCAGCATGGGTTGCTGTCAAGGGGGGAGGGGGTCTTTTTTTCTGAAGTTGGTCTTTTAAAGTTGTTGATACCCTGGTGGATTGACATAATTACAAACTAAGTCATCTGTTCTACTAAAACACTGATTAGATCCTGGTGACTCATTGTGGTGTTTTTGTTATTATTCTAAGGATTCTTGTAATCAAATCTGCATTGACAGCTACTTAAAATATCAACATTGAACTGAAGATTTCAATAAATTCTAAGCTAAACGTGATGCATTTATTGAAGAGCAAAAGGTTTTTACGTCACTGCATTTTACACTTACATTACATTTACATTTACGGCATTTAGCAGACGCTCTTATCCAGAGCGACTTACAAAGTGCTTTGCTATTTACCCAAGAAAGAAACCTTAGCTAGTTAGAATAGACTAATAATTCAAAAGATACCTCTAAGCTTAGACATTGCTAAACACAAGACAATAAGGCGACCATAGAACTATTCGTCCAAGTACTCTCTGAAGAGGTGGGTCTTCAGTTTGCGTTTGAAGACAGCGAGCGACTCGGCCGTTCGGACACCCAGGGGCAGCTCGTTCCACCACTTTGGTGCCAGGACAGAAAAGAGCCTGGACGCTGTGTCACATGCTGAATGTATAACTCTAGATATAAATATTCATTTTGTCTGTAATGCTGATCAATGTGGCTTGAGTCCCAGCTTCTGTATTTTAGGAATGTTTGTGTATTGACGTTGACAGATGTGTACATAAAAAAAAAACATGAATGTCAGCATTGGCTCACAGTTTACAAATCTACACTACTTCACTAGTTTATGTCGACAGTGCCAAAACAATACCCTAACTATGCAGGAGAATTAACCCAGCATTCCAGTATGAACCACAATATGGGTTTAGTAGTTAATTGCTGGATTAGATAAGTATAATTACCCAGCTGTGTGGTTGGTTTTTGACACACCACTTTTGTTTAGATTTATGACTACCTGACTTTCTGTTGTCTCTTTGTGTTCACAGATAAATGAGTTGAGTCATGTTCAGATCCCCATCATGCTGATGCCTGATGACTTCAAGGCTTATTCCAAGATCAAGGTTGACAACCATCTATTTAACAAGTGAGTTTCAACTGCTTCCAGAATGAACCAGATTTAGAAGAATTTACTCAACACTTAAAATGTACTAGATGTTTGACTGCACAGTGTGAATAAATTACCACACTATGGTTATATTGCTGCATGTCCATTTGCTACTGTGCCTTGCACAGTTGCCTCACAATATGTTACAACTTGTTAATGGTTGGGCTGCATTCATTTTCCATGATATTTCTCTGGATGCTGATTATGTGCACTGGCTGTGCTGTGTGCAGTGCAGACGACTGTGTGTTTTGAGTCGTTCAATTCTATACATTAAAATAAACCCAAATAAACAATGTCGCTGGTTGGAATGTGCTGTTGGTTAGTAAAGTTATTGAGACGTTGGTTCGAGGAACAGAATCAGAAGGACACCAGCCAGAAGTTCTTCTGTGTTCTGTCCACACACTATATGGATTTCTGCAGCTCATTGATTTACTGTAATGAATGTCTAATGAATCAGAGGAACTAGGTGTTGGATGGGAGAATAGTACTGGCACAGTCACACACAAAAAATGCTGAATTCAATATTTCTAATGTTTTTTTGTTGTATTTATTTTAATGCAATTTTTATTTAAACCTTTACAGCCATGATGAACAATACTGTAGTTTATATTAATATAATTTACAAAATCATGTATTAATAGCTAAAATGTTCATCATACAACCGCCGTGATATTACTTTTTAAACGCTACCATTTGTTTCATTTTATTTTGCAGAGAGAATATGCCAAGCCATTTTAAATTCAAGGAGTACTGCCCTCTTGTTTTCCGTAATTTGAGAGAGAGGTTCAGCATCGATGACCAGGACTTCCAGGTACGTTCAGAGAAGGAACAAAGGAACATGATTTACTTGTGAGCTACAATAACCTCATAGATTCAGTGCAAAATGTGTTTCTTGGTTGGTTGAAGAATTACATTTCCAGCAAGAGGGGAAATTATCAAAGTATTAGTCTGCACGTTGCTCATTGACTTAATTTTGAATTGATGTGACATGATCTGATCAAACATTTAAAAACAGTGAGGTTTTAACACCAGCACAGAGGATTTCAGCTTTACAGGCAAACTGGTAGCTCTTACTAAACCTACCAACCAATATAAAGTGAATTCAGTGCCTCCTGAGGAAAGCCCATGATTAATGAGATGTAATTTAGTCATTAACCCCTCAATCCACAGTCCTAATGTAGACCATTATTCCACATAATGACAGCATAATTTCAGGGCAATCCTTCGCTGCCTCAGCCACCCACATACAAATAGGCCTCTTAATTTGTCCTCATATTGTTTCCGCTGCATCCCTCCAGCATCTCTTACTCCCACATAAAAGAAACTCTTCTTGGTGGAGAATTGTGGTAATCATCAAGCTTTAGATGGGATGTTTTTTCCCCTCATCCGTCTCTTAACTTAATGAGGAAAAATCACAGCTAACTCCGTTCCACTAAGCAACACTATCGAAGGGTTTGGGTGGGGATCCCCTTTTCCCTTTGACTGAATCACTATCGCACCAATAAAATTTTCTTTTTATTATTTTTTTTTTCTGTATACATCTGATCGTCTCTTGAAAGGGTAATAAAAGGGTAATAAAATCCTAGAAAAAATAGTTCCTGTCACTTTATGTATTATTAAGTGCTTATATGAAAAAAAACTGTATGTTTTGTTTTGCTAACATTTACATACAACTGCCCATTTAGCCTATAGCCCCATCCATATGAGCTGCTTTAGTATAGCAGTGCGTTCTCTGCTACCCCACCCATTTAGCTTGCAGCAAATAAGCTCTGCCCTTTCAGCCCACAGCAGTGCAGCCCTACCCCTTTACATTTACATTTACAACATTTAGCAGACGCTCTTATCCAGAATTACAAGGTTACCTGTATTACAGAGGTGGGTCAGTGTAGTGTTAAGAGTCTTGCCCAAGGACTCTTATTGGTGTAGCGCAACATAGTCACCCAGACCGGGAATCGAACCCCAGTCTCCCACATGGTGTGGTAGCTCAGTGGCAGGTAGTGGTGTTATCTGTTGCGCCACACCAACCACACCAACCTTTAGCCAATAGCAGTGCAGCCCCACCCCTTTAGCCCACATTAGTTTAACTCCACTCTTTCAGCCTACAGCAAAGTAGCTCTGCCCACAGCAGTGCAGCCCCGTCCTTTCAGCCCACTGTAGATTATCGCCGAGTGTTGGTGCCGAGTGTTGGTGCCGAGGACAGTCTGTAGTAGTTACTGAAGAGGAGGATGTGGGCAAGAGATTAAATCTTGCACTGAACGCATTGTCATAAATTAGTCGTAAAGGCACAGTAACGACAGCAGGCTGTGTATGTGAACTTCCGGGGAAAAATATAAAATACACAGTGTAAATTACGACCATTCTAGAAGTCCTAATAGCGAAACACTGTTTCCATCTGACTTCCTCAAAAGATCACATGCTGTAGAAACATGCCTGACCTCACAGTTTCAATTAGAAAAACACACTCTGATTTTACAGTTTAAGCTTGAAGAGTTGGTTGATGCCTTGTTGTTGTTAAAGAGTCTGTGAGCATTGCACAGTTATCACAGCACTACTAGTAGACATTTTACTTTTTGCTGTACAGTGATTAAAAAGACAGTAATCTGTACTAGCATGGGTAGTGTAGCCACTAGTACTAATTCTTTAATTCAGGTCTTTAATTTAAGGGCCAAAATGAGCTGACTTTTCTGACCAGACCACAGTTATTTAAAAAATGCTGTCATTAGGGATGGGTGATATAGGAAAAACATTCTGTATTTCTCTAGATATTGTAACAGTGCATGATATGTACCACTATTTAGACTAATAGTACCAGATTTTAAAGAAATCTCTGAAAAATAATGATTTTGTTGAAAATGTCTGAATTACAATTCAGTTAAACAGGTGTAATTCTGCTCTCTATAATGATACAGGCAGTTGCTAAGTCCTCTCGAAGTACTGACGGTGTCTGATATATTCAGAAAGCATGTTGTTCATCACCATTAGAAGATTTAGCATGAAATATTGCCCACCTAGAACTTTCATGTAAGCAAGATTTCAGATTTGATATTTGGGGAAAAATTTACGATGCATAATTCTTTAATAATATAATTACTGTTATACCATAATAAGATCTAAGATTTGCCTAAATGCCTAAATTAAACAATAAGGACTACAGCACAACCGCCAGACACATAAAAAAAAAAGTGATCAGCATTTCTTTACTCCTGACTTTTTATACTTAAAAAGTATAAGGGTTAATCTTGCATTTCCTCTCCTACCTTCCTCCTGAAAACAGGGAGTGTGTGAAGTTTAATGTGAATTGGGGCTCTCATTGTGATGCATTTTTATGTGTTGGTGTTGCGCTCTGTGTTTATTTGATGCAAATGGTGCTGGACCCCAGTCTCCAACCTTAAAAGTGTTAAACTTTAACCTTCAGACACACATTCTGCATTGCCCTCTTGTGGATTAGAGAGTTTAGACATCTCATATTTCCTAAATATAGGAAAGTGTAAGGTTAGAAAGAGGCCATACTACTCTTTAAATTCATTCCACTAAATGAGTTCTCCACATACTCAAAAATCTCGACTCTGCTATTTACTTTGTGCCTGTGTGTATTTCATGATGAATGGATTAATAGATATACTCTCATAATGACAGATGTTTTTGTTGTTGTTGTTGCTTGTTTGTTTGTTTTACAGTGACTCTATTCTTAAGCACTGTGTTTTTCAACTTGTGTATTTACAACTCCCTACATCCAGTGGTCCTCCTGGTGGTGTTCACCTACTTAACCTGGAAGCTGTCTAGCATTCTTAATGTTGCGGTTTACTTTTATTTTGGTCTGCAGCCTTTAACTGTTGTGTCTAGCCCACATGGTTAACAGTCATCAACACTAAGAAGCTTGTGTCTGTGTGGACCACTTGTCATCATTTTATCACTACTCTTCGTTTTAAATAAATCAGGGTGAAATTTCGGATGCCGACTTTGCTTGCAATGGACACTTACGATAATTTCTCACAGCAAGATCACAAATGCAGTTGCTGGTAATGCCCCAGCCATCCATGGTTGGGAGTCCCTGAGAACATGACTCTGTGGGTGGGAATTGGAAATGACTACATTTGAAAATGAGTGAAAATAAAATTTATGTTCATGATGTATGAAGGAGTCATTTCCTAAAGAATCCTAATCAAAGCATAATTTTACAGTGTGTGTGTGTGCGTGTGTGCGTTTGTGCGTGCATGTTGTAGAGCTAGACAGCCGGTGAGACAGAAAAGCAGTCGTCTGAGCTTGCTAGCCATCTGCAGCTGTGTCTGTCACTCACACATGCGTACACACACACACACACACACACACACACACACACACACACTAAGACGAGACACCAGCCCTGTGGTCCTCACAAATACGTCACGTCTCCACAGCAAAGGTTTTTTTTTTTTCTGAAACTGGGGCACACACACTGACAAGAGCAGACTGCTCCACAAAACTGTCAGAGTCCTCGTGTGTGTGCGCGAATGTATGCGTTTGTGTAAGTGTAAGTGGTCCGATGGCCTTTCTGTGTAAAGGCTGTGACTTCGGTTTTCCATCCTGTTTTTGTGTTAAGAAGTTCAGGCGTCCAATTCCAGAACAATGGTCTAAACTGTTGAATACCCTAAGTTTAGAGTTCCTTACTTTCAGCAAGAAACTGCAGAACTATTAAGCATTACCACACTACTGTTCAAAAGTTTGCCACCATTTGACAGCATATGACAGGTATTTCATTCAATAATAACTCCTACAGTAGATTGAAATACTGTAAGCAACATCAAGAGGTTTTGTTCAGCATATGCTTTTGAAAGCATCAGACTTTTATTATATGATAAACAAAATATTGTAACCTACAGTCATTTCTTACTCCCAGATTTGATCATGTTTCAGAGTTGCGTTATTGTGGATGGTAATGTTTATTAAAAATGTATAGTGTAGTATAACAATAGAATGACTTTACACATGTGCATTGTTTGTAGATGTGTAGACACCTATTCCCAACTCAGTCAACTCAGCTGCTTTAAGGTGAACCTTATTGCTGACACAGGCCTTTAGTTGTGCGCACAGCTTGTACAGTCTCCGTTGACCAATAAAGTGGGGCAGTCATTCATGAGCCTGAGGTTTCCTTGCTGAATTCCATGCATTGGGCTAGAGAGGTATAAAGACACCCCAGCACTAGGCTGTGGAACTTCGGTCTCTAGAGTGATGGTGCTTCATTTAATACCTTTGGTGTGAGCTGGAGTGGCTGAACTGATCAGTAAACATCAGTATATGACCTCACTCTTGCACTAATGGGGCTGAATGCATTCAAATGTTCCTCACAGCAATGTTTTAGCAAACGTTCCAACATCTACTGTAAAACCTTCCCAAAAGAGTAGAGGCTGTAACTTGCAGCAAAGAGGGACAGACTCCCTATTACTACCCATGATTGATTTGACTTTATTTTACTAAAAAATAGTGATGCCAAACTTTTGAACAGCATTGTTACTGGGTGATTTTCTCTTTATTGTCAGAAAAATTACCAGGGGCAAATATGACTCATACATTTTTGTCCATTAACAATGTCCCCACAGTAATGCTATAAATCAGGTGTATTTTAATTAAAATTCAGTAAAACCCAGTTAGATTTCCTTAAGCCAATGTCCAGACCATCAAAATAACTTGCATTAAGATTCAGTGCCATATCCTGTACATTGAGGAAGCCTAGTCATAGTTATAACAACGCTTTATGTAAATTCTAAATAACAAATTCTCTATTCTTATTAGAGCCGCCATGTCAATTAACTTTCCTCATTTGTTCCCCCTATATGGCAGTCCAGTGCTTAACATTATGCATAAATCTGATTAGCTGAATAGCGTCATGTGATATGGACATCGCATGGGTTTGGTCTGTGAGTTTCCTGTTTTGCTAAACCTGTACTGTAAAAGTTTGAAAACTTTACACCTGTTAAAATGAACACTTTGTCCAAATTAAAGGTCCAGGTACCGAGAGGGCAGTATCTCGTTCCAGACCCAGACCATGGTCTGCTCATTAGTGACCTCAGCTTTGAAAGTTTGTGTAATTGACCTCAGCTATGAAGTTATTTGTAAATAAGGTAACATTAGTATCATTAATGGAAAAATGTGCCTTTGTACCCTGATAAGGTTCCTATGTTGATTTGGTTTTATGGGAGACAAAGCTGATCTTAAAGTGTATGCAGTTAAACACCAGCTGTGGGAGGATTAATGATGAAATTGGACACCATGATAGCCCCTTGTGGTGGCATGATGGTCCGCTCCATTCTTTCCATTGAAAAGAAGCAATAAACCAGGTTGCGTTGTAGATAGCAGTTCACTGAGCAATCAGCATTATTTCTGTTCACCCTATCACATCACAGTGTTTTTGGAGAATACGCTTGTATGCTCATTTTATTTGCTTGATTATTTATATTTGTTTGTTCATGATGTGGTAATGTGTTTATCCTGTATAAAAAGGATGTGCTGTGGGAGTTTTATGGAAATTTAGAATAATTGATTCGGTTATAATCTGCTGAAGCCTGCCTGCCTAGCTGTGTGTGCTGTGTGTCATTGGGGCTACCTTTGGATAGAAAGGCTAATCCTTAGCTGTCACCAGTTATATTTTAACCCCCATGTCCACCACTGCTGTTGCGGATTTGTTGTTTTCTTCTGCAGCACTGGAATTTTCCATGGTTCCACTGGACATTTCACTGGTGCCAGTCCCCAGTGCTTATAGTGTTATAATGGACCCGTATGGTGATGAATATGAATTTTTCCAGATTTGTTTGACATATGTAAACACTCTTCAAGTTTTAAAACCTCTGCCGTTCACTCCCGTCTGTACAGTGTATTTTTAATGCATTGTTTTTGTGATGTCACAAAAACTATTGCATTTGCATATATCTGTCTAGGCTATCTAAGCCTACAGTGCACTTTATCTTTTAGCCTGACCTTTTTTTTTTTTTTAAACTAATCCTGATGCAGGGCAGCCAATCATAACAGAGCATATTAACATACACCTGTACCTTAAACGCACTGTAACGAAGATGACCAGTCAGATAAACCTGAATTATGGTCATTTGTGATGCAAACGTTGCAAATCCAAGGTTGCAAAATGCAGGATATTAACCCTTTAACACATCAGCGCTCTCAGTAAATGTGCTTTTCTTCTCGTATAGAACTCTCTGACCCGCAGCGCACCCCTGGTCAGCGAGGCTCAGGGCCGGAGTGGCGCTCGCTTCCACACTTCCTATGACAAGAGGTACGTCATCAAGACCATCAGCAGCGAGGATGTTGCAGAGATGCATAACATCCTCAAAAAATATCACCAGGTAAGCCGCACACACTGGCGATGCACCTCCAGTCAGTTCGATTTCAAATAATTTACTTGATCATGAAATGCAAAGCAAGGCAAGTACAGGTCAGTGCAGAGTGTTTCACAAAAACATAAAGCTTAAACAGTGTACAAATATAAGAAGGAAAATACTTGAAAGTCAACAGTTTGAGTACCCCAGTTAATATATGTTTTTGTTTGTGTGTAAATAAATCACATCCTCTACAGAGACCCACGGGTCACTGTGTATTTACATTAACATGCAAAATAATGGCATTTTAAAATAAAAATTTTGTCTAGTTTTACCATCTCTTAAATTGAGAAGATTAATAGCAACACAAAAAAAGATTTTGGAAAATCTTGGGAAAGATCTGGGGGAAAAAACAGGACTTTCATTTTGGCTTCAATTTTTAAAATTATCTTTCACATCCAGTTGCAATTGGGGGATTTCTAACTTGCAGGATACTGAGGAATATTTCTTTTTTCTCCTGGTAGGTTGCAGTTGAGCTACTTGTCTAGTTCAATCTAATAAAAACTGCCATGATATTCACTAGTCTTTTATGATTGTCATCACGCTACAATGAATACATTTAAATACTAAGCAAAGCAGTGTGATAATTCCTGTCATGCACTTGTCAACTTTTTACAGGGTCAGTATTTTAAGTGGGAGATGTTTTGTTGTTGTGTTGGTACTATAGTTGCTCTTTCAGTAACTGTGTCTTTTTTCCTGTAGTGTGTCTTTATTATTATTATTTTTTTTTTTGCAGTATATTGTGGAATGTCACGGTACAACTCTTCTGCCTCAGTTCTTGGGCATGTACCGCCTCACTGTTGACGGAGATGAAACCTATATGATCGTCACACGAAATGTCTTCAGCCACCGTTTGTCTGTGTATAAAAAGTATGACTTAAAGGTTGGTGAAGTTACTTACTGAAAGACAGCTTCTTCCTGTACAGCTACATACTTCACTATTGGATGATTGTAACATGAACTGACACCACACTGACTTTCTTCAATTTTTCTTTTTCTCCTAAGGGATCTACTGTTGCTAGGGAGGCCAGTGACAAAGAGAAGGTAATGTTAATTTTAAAATATAATGCTAATTATTTGCACACTACATGTTTGAACATCTATTCAGAAGGTTGTGTATTTTTTTAATGCTGTTTAGCAGGGCTCAACAAGAACTTTTAAAGCAGTTGCCAGGCATGAGGATTTGGTGGCTGAGAATGGCCTCAACAGTTGGCATAGTTAGAGCTAGTGTAGGTCATTAAGGTGATGCTGGACCTGCAATAAATATTATGTTCTGTGTGTCTGTGTTTTAACATTGACTTTATTACAATCTGAGGGAGTAGTCATTTAATACATCAGAACATTAGCCTACGATTCCAGACATAAGTGTGGTCATCATGTTCAAATATCCTTCAGAAAGAAGTCCAGCTTGTTCATTCCTTCTTTCCCCTTTAAGTTAAAGAGTTGTTTGCCAACAGAGACCACAAAATGGTTGCCAGTGCCACTGAATGTATTTGCCATGATTTTTATTTTTTGTTTATTGCCGCTGTGTGGAAAGTCGTGGGTCATCTTGCTTCACTTGGGAGTGTACCTGTAGTTTGTTCCACTCTGAGTAAGCCGTAGTAATTTGTGGCTTCCTGCCCTGCACTTTACTATTGTGAAACAGTGAAGGAAATGATATACACTGAACTCATAACAGTAATGGTAAAAGGTTTTTATGATGATGTTGTTTTGGCTGGGCTTCCGAATGCATTTTCTTTATATGTAGAAGTGAAACATGTTTGGGGTCAGGTTGTTCAATGCGTACCTATGCATTGTCTTCTGTCTCACAAGGCTGGTTATGCAGAGGCTTCTCATATCAGGCTGACCTATTCTCCTCTGCTCAGATAGCATGTTGATGGAGCAAGCAACAGATGGTTTCATAAGATTGCTTCACACGTTGGTGCTGTGGGAGTGGTTGACACATTTCAGGCTGCCAAGACCTACGGTTAAGGTGTGCTACACTACTGGGTGGGGGATAAACAGGATGGGTCCAGCCTTTCAGAGCTGTCCCTGAATAAGGGATATTATTTGTCAGCAAGGGTTTCCTCCTTGTACACCTTCTATGAAAATCAATCTTGTGAAGTCTCTTTCTGATAATAGATGGAGTACTTTGACTTCAGCTGTGGCAAGAACTACCTATAGATCCTGTAATGACATTTTAGAATTCTTCAAACATCTTTTGGTCTGCTGTTGGTCTTGCTAGAATGGCCTGACCTGGACATGTTGGCGGCAGCTCCACTGGTAAATTATTTTGCGGACGTTGGAACGGCTGATTTCAAAGTGTTCTGGGTTATGAATCATATGACTCATATGCATCTCCAGCCTTCTGTCTGAAAGCCACAGAAAGCTCTTTGGACCTTGTGGTACCACTCATTTCAGCTATGAAGATACTACATATATAAAACTGCTTTTCTGTTAATTACATTTTACAAATGATTCTTAAGACATTTCAGTTTTATTTTAGTTATACAACCTCCATCTAAATATGGCTGTATGCGCATATATGTCTAGTACATTGACTATATATTGCAAATTCCAACCTAAAATGCTGTAGTTTTGGTTCATCCCTAATTCTTATACAAGTAAGAATGTTTCTGATCCCAACTGAACTGGGTAAAACCACAGACTAATAGTGCTCACATTCTCTTGATTAATTAAAGCCGAATTCATATTCCGGTTGACGAACATTCAAATACACTTTAGTGCAAATCTATATCATGTCAAACAAAATGTACCAGGAAGACAGTAGAGCAACCTTCAAAAATGCTATGGAAAGCCTCTGTGTCATCATATTGTCTACCGCTAACTTCGGCTAACATTTTTAACCATGTAATCAATGTGCTGCTAGTTTAAATAGAGCTGCTATTTTACACCCGTTTGCACCCCTGCTGAAACTCAGCTGGTTGTGCAATGGTTTTAGGCCGCAGGTGGTCAGAGGTGGCGTGAGTTCAGCACACTCCTATTTTAATCCCGTCACCACCACCCCCCTTCCTCAATGTACACACACACACACACACTCCATCTAATCCCTGTCCTATCCTTAGGTTCTTTCAGGGCTGTGCAAAGCCTTCAGAGTAGCCAGAACTACTCAAGACTGATCGGACACTCGCTCACTCTCTCTGACACTCACAGACATGCACATTCCAATTTTATTTAGGTCCATATTATATATTATATATATATATACTACTGTTCAACAGTTGTCATTAATAATTTGTTATTTTATATTTAGGAAGATCAAATGCAATGTAAAGGTGATTTTACATGTTTAAGTAAGTAATTCATAAAGAATATTGTTCAATGTATAGGTTTCTGGCCAGTTTTCTGCCACAAGATTTAATTAGCACTTTCAAAGCATGAGTTAATCTGAATATACATTTTATTAGCGCTTAATTCTAATATTGTATTAGCACCCCATTCTCATATATGTTCAGAACTTTATTCTGGATATTAATGTTATTGGAGCTTCGTTCTGGATATTAATGTTATTAGAGCTTCGTTCTGGATATTAATGTTATTAGATAGTAAATATGTGTTCATTTAAAAATTTCATTATAATCAAGAAAACTAGTCTATCACATTTTATCAATTAAAGTAATCATAAGTGATCATCAGCCCTAGTTTTGAAGTGTTCTTGTTATAAAATATTTTATTGTACACATGATTTAAGCTGCAGGTATGGGTGTTTGGCTTAGGTCTCCTCATTTGAGAGTTGTTTGTTACTATGTTTTTCTTTTTTCCTTATTTTTCCTCCTGCTCTGAGACATGTGCACCTGGTTTCTGACAGGTCTTGTGTTTGTTCTCACCTGCCGTATGTCTCGCGCTGCCGCTATTTCACAGCAGCTGCCAAAGGCGGCTTTGGACGTGGCAGACTCTGCTTGGCACTTGTGCGTCCCGTCACTGTCAGTGCAACACGAGGAGGATTAGATTCTGTTCTTCTGCCTCTGCAGGAGAATTCACTCTGATGGCTGCCATTTAAGCTGCTTGTCGACTGGCTTGTGTTTGATGAGGAGCAGAGAGGCTGAGAATGTTTAAGATGAGCAGAGTCTGAGCTTGTGTCTGGAATAACTCTGGCTGTGTGTGCATGTGGAATGAAGAGGCTTTGTAGAGATTTTGTGCAAAACAAATAGACTGTTTGATTTTTGATTTTCAGTGTAGAGGCTGACTTTGTTGTTACCTCAGTTTGAAGGTGGTCCTGTGGCATTTTGTCAAAATTGCAAAGAAAGAAAATTATTTCAGTCAGAGCGGTTGTTAAAGTGTCAAAAAAAAAAAAAATCCTTTTGGATGTGGAATATGTTTTAAGTATCGACAATGTCCAGAATGCTAATGATAAATTGCCAGCACATTGCGATAATTTGAACTGTATATGGCAACACTAGCAATATTAAACACAGATGCAACTGAATGATAGCCATAACCATCAATGGCTGGGAGTACTTGAGAGCACAATTGGCCCCACTTTCTCCAGGAGGGTAGGATGGCCCTCCCAATCACTCAGCACCATGGTGGCCAGCGTGGGCATCTGTTAGCTGGCATAACAGAATTAGCAGTTAACATTCTCCTCCAAGTGTGTCCAGCTGCCCAATAGCATTGCAATGGTTTGCACTGGATTAGAGAAAGCATGTGCTTGGTTGGACTCTTCCAGCACTGATTAGTTAAAAGCCCCTTAAGGGTTAAGAGCCCTAGGATGTTCCTCATTCTCAGTCTGTAACCATGTCCCTGTTTGTTCCTTCAAGTAAAAAAAAAAAAAAAAAAAACAAATTAACATATAAAAACATTTTTTTGAAAAAGAAAAAAGTGCAGCTATGCATGAGCATCAGTTTTGTGCATGTTTTCTCCAACCTTCCTAAATGACTAAATGAATAAACTGCTTTCCACACTCATTCTTCACACACCTAGTTTTGGGATTAGGTTGACTCCACACATTTCCCAACACAGTCCCACCAGCTCTTAATGAGGTTTAAATCTGCTGATTGTGTTGTCATGACATCACCCGAACTTCCTCATTGTTCATGCCACTAAGTCACTTGTGGGATCTCACATTATGGTGTTGGTAAATCAAGTCATTGTTTGTGGTTCCCCACCAATAAAGAACAGATCCTTCAAACACATCAGACACTGCTGATCAACACCAGAGCAGGACAATAAAAAGATCTGAGCAGCTGGAACAAACACGATTCAGCATATTCTATCAGTTAAAAGACAATATTCTTTTATTTGATAACATTACCTTGTGACTCACAGTGCATTCAAATTCAAACCCTCTGCGTGGCTTTCAGGCATCCACGCATGACACATCTTATAATAAGACAGTAATGGCCTTTTAATATACACCCTCTGATGGCTGTCTGTTCTGCTGATGGTATCAGATGTGGGCTTGGCATGCTTGCCCATGGCCTCTCCTGAAGGACACCGGCCGCTCTGCAGCACAGCTCTAGCCACCTTCAGCAATCAGTGACCTACATTCTGCATCGATCTGCTCCTCACGCTTCTACACACGAGCTTGATCTTATTCAATTTGAATACCTCTCTACAGATTTACTGAGGGTTTATGGACCTTTCAATTTCTAGGCCCACTGGATTCCAGAGAGTTTGGAGTTAAAGTGATTGGTACTGGTGGAGTCTATTTCAGACTTCGATTCCACGTTTTAGTTTTTTCAATCATCAATCCGGCCGAGATTTTTTAGAACAAAAACAGTGTTAAGTATAGAACATCAGTTATAACAATGTAGTGTAAATGACAAGACTATGACATTTTAGCCTAATGGACTTGCACCTCAGCTGGGCATCACAAGAATCAGTTTAATTATGTGACCTCTTTAACCACAGCATATCAGTTTGAAGCTCTGATGTTGGCTAAATGAATTTACATTTTACATTTTGCTTTCTTTGAAATGTTGTTTGATTAACAGCAGAATATCTCACTCTATGTTTGTGTGATGCAGGCAGACTTGTACATCTGTGTGTGCTTCTACGCTCAAAGATAAGGAATCAATAATTAATTCCCAAACACTTTGAATCTGATGATCGTCTGACTTTAGGATTGATTCCAAAATCAGCACAAACATTTTCTGAATGATTTTGTGTACCGCTTAGGGAATTCATTGCTATTGCTGGGGTCTCTTGGCCTGTTGCGTCTCCTGAGTGTCATTCGACAGAGCATCCTACTTGTTTTATGACTCCACAGCGCCCTCTATGGGGCGAGGAGGCACTTTTTTGTCCCATACACAGTAATACACAGTACAACTATCAGTGAAAGGCTTTGAAAAGGGAGGGGCACATCAGGATGAGCTGATGTAATTACAGGCATATCAACAAGTGTTGAGGTTAGAAAAACGTATAGCATCTCTAATAGTGCAGGTGGCTGGACGTTGGACAGTGAATGTTTTCTTTTCTTCACTTTTTCTAATAGGCCAAGGAGCTTCCCACATACAAAGATAATGACTTCATCAACGATGGCCAGAAAATATACATTGATGAGGAAAACAAGAAGATTTTTCTTGACAAGCTGAGGAAGGATGTGGAGGTAAAGACAACAACCAATGAAACCACTACCATGTCCTCCCCCTTTATATGCGTATATGTATTAGTGATTTTACTTATTGTACATTAACTATGTTTTTGTTATGTTTTGACTTCAGTCAAAGGGAGAAATTAGTTGACATAAGTTATTGTATTAAAGTAGAAGTTAAAGAACATAATCAAATAACTATTTTAATAGTGATGAAGAAATGATAGAAATGTGTGACTCCCAAAGCCATTCATATTGATCATATTTCCTTCAGGAAACAATTCAGTGCATCATGACATCTTAAATGTCACCATGTTTAAAATAAATAAACAATAATAAACAAAAATAAATCATTTTGTTTTCATAATTACTTTTAATGCAGCTGACTTGCCATGCAATTGATGCACTGGTTACACTGTTTTTGTTTTTGTTTTTTTTGTTTTGAAAAATATGTATGATTAAGTAAATTTGTCTTTCTGGCTCTTTAGTTCCTGGCCCAGCTTAAGTTGATGGATTACAGTCTGTTGGTGGGCATTCACGATGTAGAGCGGGCAGAGCAGGAAGAGGTGGAGAGTGAGGATAATGAAGGAGATGATGAAGGAGAGAGTGATGGAGGGATTGTGGGGACTCCGCCAGACAGCCCTAGCAACACTCTGGACAGCACCAAGCCCCTGTCGCCTGGAGACTTCGACCCTACTATCGACGTCTACGCTATTAAGAGTCATGACAGTGAGTGCAGAGTCTAGTTTATACACTAATGTTCAGATTTAAGCATTCACATATAAAGTCTTAAAATACTTTTCAGATAGTATTTTACTGGGAGCCTGTGTGCATTCCTGAAATTACAGTTTCCCACTAATGTATTATTTGTACATGGGCCCTCCTGGTGAGGTATTAAGTCTTCTGCAGGTAATTTGTTGTCAGTCATGCCAGCATTTTTTAGTGTTTCATTTCTGTATTCACCTGCACTGCATTCCATGCTAATTTCAAAAACATGGCTTTAAGCAGTGCTCTCCCCCGTCCTCTGCACTGCATCTTTAGCGAATGTTTAAGCACTTTATTGACCTTTTGTTTCTGGGACAATTTTCACTGGTGTAATCCTGCAAAGCAGAACCTTTGTTGTAGGTTAATTTACCAAATTCTTGTTGTTATTATTATTATTATTATTATTATTATTAATATTATTTATTTTACAAGCTGTGCTGAAGATTCTGCATTCTGATTGATTGATTGATCTCTGGTCATTTTCTGTTCTCTCAAAGACTCACCGAGGAAGGAAGTCTACTTCATGGCTGTGATTGATATTCTGCAACATTATGATGCCAAGAAGAAAGCAGCTCACGCAGCCAAGACAGTCAAGCATGGAGTGAGTGTTTGCAAACATGATCCCTTTCCTTCATCTTATTTTCAGAAATTCTTCATTTATCTGCCTACTATAGGTAGGAGGACACTTTCAAGATTAAAACATAGTTAAATGCACATTCACCATATTAATTTTCATTTTATGTGAGGAATACATGTTTTGGTTCAGTTACAAAGCACACTGTTGCTTTCATTACTTTGCTGTTGTTCATTTCTAGTACTGCAGAATGTCAGCAATTATGTACATAAATACGCTATATGCCATTAGGCATGTGGCCAATAGGTTCAGGTTTATGTATTTGGGGTAGTAAACCACATTTGGGTCAGTTTTATTTGCAGCATGAACGTAACCATAATGTGTGTAATCAGAAACACTAACAATATTAAACCTGCAAAATGAAAGACTGTGTTAATGACTAAAAAAGTTATATTTTGGGGTGTCTGCGAACTCTAATGTCTTTTAAATTTTAGGCCTAAACTGGTCTTAATGTTGAAGCTATGTGGCCTTAAATTTCAGTTGAGAGGCATATGATGTGTTCATGTGTGCTAAACAGCGCAGAATTGTGTGGTTGTGTAAGCTAGATCATCAAGCAGCACAAAACGATATATATATATATTTAAAATTCAATATTTTATCATTTAAAAATGTCTATAGAAAATATTTTGTCCAATAAAGGAACCATAACTTTGGATTGAAAATAATCCAGCCATAATAATCAATAAAAAGTATGTTTTAAGTTACTGTGTTGTAGTTTATTCAAGCAGATGCAAAACTTCCCAAAATGTTGGGCCTGTGTGTGTTTTCCCAATGCAGCATACTAAATGCTTGACTTACAAACTGAATAGTGATTTCCGCATTTGAATTTACTCTTAAATTACATTTGGAGTTATTTCAAAAAGGTTTTAAAAAGTTTTGCATTTAATTTCATGGTTCTTTCTGACACCCTGTATACTGTGCAGCCCAGTTTGTGGTCATATTAGGAACATTCCCTTTCAGCTTTTTTCTTCTTCTTTTTCTTTTTCCCCCCTCTGGTTTTAGGCTGGGGCGGAGATTTCCACCGTGAACCCGGAGCAGTACTCGAAGAGGTTCTATGAATTCATCACCACTATTCTGCCCTAGCCTGGGGCAGAGCCATGCAGAGTCCATGGGGTCAAAGAGGGACGCTAACGGAGGGGTGCCGAAACGCGCTCACCCCTTTCGTGGCAGGGGGCACCCTTACAGCAGCTACAACCACCATTCGTTTACATTTTTCATTTTTTATTTGTTTGTTCTTTGTTTTTTGTTTTGTGGGACCATAAGGGTGATGAAATAGAACAAGTATAAATCTTCTGGGGGAGATATGATTTTTTTTTTTTGGTTGCTTTCTGATGCATGTCCCTCATGGCATTGTTTTTGTTTTATTTTTTTTGTTTTGTCCTATTTGTTGTTTTGCCTTCCTTTTTAAGTGAAAGAGGCATAAGAGAGCAAAATGCGATGGATTGCGGCTCAGCGAATGGTGAACGGAGAATACGCATAAAATGAGGTCACTCAGAACAGAGGCAAATTCTGGGAGAAGCAGATGGATGGGCGTTTTCGGCCGCTTGTAGAACTCAAGACCTTCGGTCAAAAAGGAACTGTGAAGCTGTCTTCCATGCGAGCCAGTCTCCAAGCACCGAATCCTCCATCTGAACATAAAGCTAATCATTACCCTGCGTTATCTGATCCAAAAATTCCAAATCCATCCCGTCCTACCAGACCTTCAACCTGATTCGGAATCTGTTCCACCCTGTCTGAGGCTCAATCTGTTCATCCAGAAATCCCAAATCCACCCCAGCCTGCCTGAACTTCAACAGGAACCTGTCCTTCACCCTGCTCATCACTGCCTCAGCTTGCTCTGTCTGTCGCAGCCAGCAGCTTTAACTAGTGTTTTCCGGCATGTATATCCAACGAGCAGTGGGCTACAGCACTTGACACCTCTGCACACTCGTCAAACCGCACGCTAATTCCTCCGGGCTCATCTGCTGTCCTCCTCTTCCTTCTCTGAACTGGCTTGACTGCAACAAGCGACCTCTGGATTCCCTTTGGATTTGCAGAGCATAGCAGCCATCAGACAGTTTTGCATGTTCCTTACAGTGTTCCAGATAAGTGTGGTGTTTTTTTTGTTTGTTTGTTTGTTTGTTTTTTGGGTCAGTTTTTTATTTTTTTGTTTTTTTGTCCCCCCTCCAGCTGTAGGAGGTTTTTCTTTAATATCGCAGCAACAAAAAAACATGGAGTGCAAAGAAGCCGAAGCAACAGCATTGGTGGCATCTCTTCAGTCATTCATGACGACCGTTAAAAAGAGAATTTTTATTGACCTTTTGTTTGCCATCAGCACCTTAAACTGTTGCACTTTTTTTTCTTTCTTTCTTTTTTCTTCTTCTTTTTTTGGTCTGTTACATAACTGCAACAATAGCACTATGAGGCACTATTGAATGCAGCCCCGTGGTTTTGTGTTCACACGCGTGTGCTTGTCCTCAGCAGGCAGCCCATAGTTTACCTCTCGCGTCATACCGATACACACTCATGCGTGTAATATTACAGTGTTCCTTGGGGGAGGGGATGTTTGAGGGAAGGGAGGTGCTGTGTGTGTGGTTTTTCTTTTCTTGCCAGTTTTCCTTAAAAGTCGTGTATGTCTGGTGAACTTTACAGTTTTTGAATTGGCAGTAGAATCAGCAATGTATTGTATGTTTTGCACATTAATGAACCAAATGTTCAAATAATCCCATTGGTTCTGCAAAGTGGTATTTACAAGGGAATCCCCCCGCACCTGTGCAAGGTGAAGAGTTTTGTCAACCGCATTGATAGAACTAGCTAACACAATCTATAACGTAACATATGACAAAAAAAAAAAAAAGATAAGCCTCTTTGTATGTATGTTTAGACTTTTTTTTCTTTTGTTGTTTTTGGATTACATGCACAATTTTTACCTTTAGCTTTTTAATCTGTACACAGAATTGTCCGATTTTTTTTTTTTTTTTTTAAGCAGCACATCACTATTGAGTGGAAAAGTGATAAATGAAGAATGTTTCCGTTTTTAAATTGTACAACTCGTATGTACTGTAAAAGAAAGAAAGAAAGACAAAAAAAATAATAATAATAAGATGCATGTTGCATTTGTTTTGCCCTGTCCAGCCTGGTTGAGTCGTGAAACCGTGTGTGGAATGGTCACCCCTGCAAAAGAGAGAAAAAAACAACATCTATGATTTCAGATGGTCCTAAACCTGCTTTATACTGTGTTAGCAATGTATACACTGTGCAAGAGTTGTGCCTTTTTACTCCAAATTATTTAATTTTGTATTTTTTAATCTTTGTTTTTTTTCAGAGGTAAATGTTATTTTCTAATATTAGGGTGGTTTTAAAAAAAAATAATCCAGACTTTGGTTTTGTCCCCCCTCCCCCCATATTGCTTTCCTGTGTAATATGCTTTTGCTGTCATCCACAATGGAATAAGGCCCAGATATCCAGCAATGGGTGTGTGTGATTGGTGAACAGCCATAGGGAGGAGAGACTCTTTTGCTGGTCATCATATTCACAGCCTATTAAACCAGTTTAATCTCAGTATTATTATATTTAATCTGTGTTAGAATTCTTCTCTTTTCCTTCTTTTTTTATAATTATTTTTTTTTACAACGCTCGCGCAGTGGTTTATTAATCATTTGGTTTTCTTCATGTGTTTATTTTTTGGGGGGAAAAGAAGAGGAAAAACAACAACAAAAAAACTTCTTCACCAAGAATAATGGCAAAAAAAAAATCCCACCTGCTTTAAAGCCACTCTGTTGCAGTGGGTGTGAAACAGCTTCATCTCCTGCCTTCATGAACTCTTTACTCTTTTCTTTTTTCTTTTCTTTCTTTTTTTTTTTTTTTTGCCAAAAAGCCCCAATCTCTCTTCACTGTTCATTTAATTGGGAAAAAAAAACATAACAAGCTTTTGGAGACTGTATTGTGCTTTTATGAGTTTAATGTTGTTATTTTTTTTTCACATTTAGGCCCTATAAACGCGGCGAACGTGTCCTGTTTACGTAGATGTGGAAAGAAACAAAGATGGATGGATGAGTGAATGGACGGGTGGAAAGCTCCCCCCTTCATGCCCGTGTGTGAGTGTGAATGTGTGAGAATGCTCAGTGGATGTGGATGTGGAAGTCCAGAAGAAGAGGCTGGCTCATGGTTTATGATGTTAACCAGTATAAATACACTCCATTTCAGAAGCATCGCTCAAAACAATAAAGCACTTTGCAATTGTGGCTGCGTCAGAGCTTCGTCTTTACTGGTGGGTCTTCAGCAGCGTGACCAGCTGAGGGGGTGGGTGGGGGCTTGACCCCTTAACTCGATGCTAAATTCGCCATGTCTTTCAGTCCTTGAGCCTGCACCAACTTGGAGGAATAAACAGCGAGTGAATAAGTAATTTTGTAGTCAGTGAAAGTCACTGGAGTATAAAACTACAGCATAACTACACAGCATCTGAAAGTCAATTGGAGTGACTGTAGTCGTGTCCTGTGTGAATGAATGAGGAACTGGCTTTGCGCATTCAGGTCAAGTGGAATTTGCCTTGCATACACTCCAGCAAAATGTTCGGTTAAATCGACATAACAGCCATAATTACAATGAAAATAAATTAATAAATAAATACCAATGGTCTGGCGCTGTCTGACCAGCTTACCAGCATCCAAAAAGCCACGCAATACCGGGGTGTCTCCAAAATTGCAATTTTACAAGCCAAACAAAAAAACCCTTCTGAACGTTCAAGTCATGGCAAAGTCAACGTAAAAATAATTTATTAAAAAAGAGTCATTTTAGAGCGCTTTTATTGTTTCCGTTCATCACGAAATTCTGATGCAATGTTTAAATAAAAACAGCCAGATTAAAATCGCCGAACAGCGGAAAAATGGAAAAATGTAAAAATGAAAAAAAAAAAAAAAGGCTTTTGCGTGACACTTAGTTCAGGACTCGCCCGCAAAGAATTTGGTACTTTTCATTTGACACGTAAGTATTTTTTTTTTTTTTTTACCAGTATTCTTTCTTTTCGGTGTTGTACTTTGTCCAGCTCTGCCACTGGTCATCGAGGGAGCAATTACTTTAGTCATTATTAAACCAGTGAATCCAGGGCGCAGTATAAACCCTTCAACACCACTGCGTTATTTCTGCGTAAAGGGAGTCCAGTCCGAGAGGATGATATAATGACCATCGGCGTTCCTGCCTTTTTACCAGCAGAGGACGAGCAAAAACTAACGCAAGTACCATCTTTTTAAAACCCAGCTTTGACGTGCAGTGGTGAGTTTGAGGCAGCAAGTTTAGAGGAAACGACAGTTTTACTGATACTTTCTAGTAACCTCATTAAAATTGGGTTTTGGTGTGTAGTTCTGTCCCTCAAACCAAACACTAACCACTCTAATGGGTGCACTTCTAATTTTGTGCATACTCCCTATGTAGTGTTAGTGCGCGGTTTGGGACGCAGCTTAAGTAACGTTATTCTGTAAATGAGACTTCTCGCACATGAGCACTTGAGTGACCATCAAACCCTGCATGAGCTCATTTGGGCATTTTAAGTAGAGAATGTCCTGCAGATTTACTGCACGGAGCAGTAAAATAGTGGGTGCACGCTTTGGGCTGCAGTAGTGATTATTCTCTATAAGTCTTGGTGGCTTCCAATTAGTAAACAAATCGACATGCTGTTTTTCTCCATTAAATAGAAGCGCGCTTAGGCTGGATGAAGGGACCAGCCCGTACCACAGAAATTCATTTTTGCTCATGTTGTAGGTTCAGGTTGTGATGTCTGGACGTGTGCGATTCACATGGTATTTTAGGCGCTCCTCGTGATGAACATCTGGTATTCCTCATGATTAGACTGTTGAGATACAGTGTTTTATTGTTTTATCCCACTTCACACACCTGGAGCAGGTAAGCGCAGTCTGGAGCGCGCGGATATGGCTGACCTAGGGTCTGTTCGGAACTGCAACTAAAAATGCAGATTAAGATTTTATTATTTAAAAAAACAACACCCAAAAACATCGTAGCTGTAAAATGATATATTTGACGTTTTATTATTATTATTATTATTATTATTATTATTTTATGACATAAATCTATCGGCAGTTTTAGGTTTTAGAAATCATTTAAAACAGCATATTATATGGTGATCTAATACTGTTATGTGTGCTGAACCTAATTGTACTCACATCAACAGAGGAGCAAATACTGGTATAAAAGAAACACTAAAAATGATTTCAGACCGTTGTGTGGAAATGTTTGAGCTGCGATGTGGAACTAGCCCGGTCCACCTTAAATCCACCAGCCCTCCCCTTTAAGAGGAAGCGGCACTATTTTCTTTCTCTGCATAGGGGGCGCTACGAGCCCGTGACATTTTCACCTGGCAGTGCGCCACAATTTCTCTTTGCTGAAGAGCTGTCAGTGTCCGCGACTGGCAGCTTATTCTTATTAAAACACGACCACTCACGGCCACTGAGGTGGTCTTCAGGTCCAATATATGGTCCAAGTGCAGCTTGGACGAACAAAACATGATTGTTTTTAACGCAGATTTCCACTCTGCCCTCACATTTCACCGCCGCACTCCGCTTTAGTCCGTCTGTGTTCTTTTATTTCGTTGGGTTTTAAAACCCAACCACGAGCAGCAACTGCCTTCTCTTACGCTGATTTATTAAGCATAAACACAGTTTGTGGAGAAATACTGAACTAAATTGGGTTTAGAAGCTGAAGAGTTGTGCATTGGCGCTGTTGGAGTCTCCCCCACAGCCCGCTCTTTGTCCTTGGAGAGGAAAAAGCGAGGTCTATTTGGGCTACAGCGGAACCGACAGCCGAGCAGTTACTCTCGGACCGATCGGAACCAACTGCAGAACTCAGATCCAATCATTTCCTCAAAATCAGATTTTTAAATCTCAAATCCGAAGCTGGTCGACGACCGTCGGTTTGTCGGTCTCAAACACATCGACGAAGCCAGAAAACAAGCCAATTTAAATATAGTTTGTCCAATATAACACCGACTTGGGGACATTCTTGAAGTTTAGGACACAGTATTCACTGCTCTATGAAAGCGATTTTTAGTCCGTTATGAATGAAGGCCAAAAAGAGAGGGTATAAAATTCCAACAGCAATGGCAGATCTTCGCATAATGATTTTCCTCGCATAAGGATTACCTGCCTCGGATTTTTTTCCAGCCTTCCACACACGATTTGCTCAGATTTCACAATTAACAGATTCCTACATTTTGGTTTTGTTTGGTTTTGTCTGATTTGGTTCAGAAGCAGCGGCTCACATTTAAAGAGCATCTAAACGAGCTCGAGTGCGCGTAGCAGAAACCAGACTCAGGACTGATAAAGCAGGACTGATATTTTCCCTCTACACGTTTACTGGAAGCAGTTAACTGCAGTTGGGATGGTTAAAACCCAGGGCATTGTTTATTCTGTATGAATATAAAAACTAATAAACAAGTCTGAGTTAACTGAAGAAATCGTGATTATCAAAGTGTGCTTATATGGTATACACTGAGTGCTCTGTCTAACAAGAAAAATCATTTTTAAGGTTCCTCAGATTGAATCAAAATGATACAAATGTATAGACGGTCTAGTCAGAAAGGCCAGTGGTATTTATTCGTTGACATAGGGGTTAAAGTTCAGTTCTAGTTAGTGGAAATGTTGATGGATCTATGCTTCCCTGAGAATTTACATAATATATGTTTACTTCTACTCTAGTACATTAGCTGGGAAATAAATGTACTTCACAGCTATTATACCATTTATTTCCTCGCTGTGGGTGTTGTATTCTTTCTGTTAAGTTTGTGAGTGCACTTGCACACCTTTTCCGAGGTTTCTAGCTTTATCGAGGCCTATAATTATGTTTTAAACTACAAGGATCCAAAAAGAGATGAACAGAATCTAATCCACAATTTTTCTGTTCTAAACAAAGTGCCGTTCTAGGAAAAGAGCTCGGTATTTTTCAGCTGCTACTTTTGTACTTCTAGATTTTTTATTTTTTATTTTTGTTATTTGTGAGGGCACTTTTACTGCAGTGGGTATTTCTAGACGGCGTTAGGCCACGTTTTGGATACATACTGTATTTGCAGATAACTAACATTTCTGAAATATAATTGTTGGTTTTCCTGATCATTCTAATGGAGAGGTTACTATCTATTTTTTAAATATTTTTTATGTTAATTCATCCTAACACCTGTGGGACACCAGGCTAAGAATTAGATATTTTATAACCCACATTTTTCTGATAAGAGAAACTAAATTATATCCACTGATTTTCATGAAACACTTGCATTTGGGCTCAAAGGAAACTGTTTCTAAATTAAATTGGCAATGAATTTAGATAGTTTTCAGTTCTGACTTACTGAGGAAGACGAGCCTAAAACTAGTCTGTTTACTTTAAACTGTAGTTTAACCCATAAAATGATTAGTGTAAATTACACGTGAATAGGTAATTAGCTGTAATGCAGTTTGTTGCCAGCGCACCAAATGCGCTATCCTCAGGGAGTTCATGTGTGATGCGTTTTTTCATTCAGTTCTTAATCTCCTCTTCTGTGGACCTCTCTCTAATTTTATGGCCGAACTGTCCACCGTATTTATCTATCACAAATTACACTTAATCCTGTTGAAATAAATCAATAACTCACAGGAATGCTGTATTGTCCAAACTGAACGTTCGTGCAAAATCACCTTCCAAAACCTTTAGAAAAAATCTTAGTATCGTTTTTGAAGAATTGAAGCTCTTCTAGTTTATCCATCGTAACCTAATTCATTTGTAGGCCTCAACCTTTACTGTGAATGAACAGTTCTGATCCATAAGAGGCTGTGAGGTTTAGCTGAAGACCAGTCGTCATTTCATCATCAAGTAGATCAAGTAGATCGTTAAAAAATAAAGCTGCCAGATAGACCCTATCAGAACTGTTGGAAGATGAAATAGAATTTAAAAAACACTAATTTTATGGATGGTTCTTTTTTGTGGGAAAATATGAGATCTGTATGTGTGCAGAACCTTAAAGAACCCCATGTCACATAAATTGTTATAATTATAATAATAGTTTTTTCCTTTTGAACCTCACGTCCACGCTAAGAACGTTATAAAGATCTTAGTTAAGAGAGATGACTAAACATCATAACAAAATCATAATGATTGTAGAGTTGTTTTAATACGCAATTAACTGTTTTTTCTAACATAAATGATCATTCATGAGATTAATATCATTTGTTCGGTGTTAGGCTAATTTTGGTTGTTAATCACTTTAAATTAAACTGTGGAAAATGGCCTATCGGACGCCTGCTTAGTGGCTGTGGGAAGGTGGGGGCTTTCTCTGAAAGAGAGAAGGGCATTTTCCTCTCTGTTTGAGGACAAAATATCCGTTCAGGATGCGTGTTGTGTTCATTCACCCCCAAGGCCCTTTAGCCCTAAGCACCACGAGGAGCTCCGTGTCAATCAAACTGAACGGATTGAGATATGGCATTGTTTGGATCCCCCTAAGCCCCTCTGCCCCCTTTCCCACCAAACAAAGCTCGTGCAGAAGAGGTACCATTATCCCGAGAGACACCCACAACTGTTTGTGCGTTTGACGAACCAAATCATTTCTATTTTAGGAGACACTCCAGCTGTGCGGCGCGCCTTACTGTAGGACACGGGCGAGGATGGGAGCTTCTGCAGAAGGACCTGTAGTCAGCTTTCAACACTGAATAGATTTGTCTGAACAAGCTCGTTTTAGACGCCTGAGATGTCTAGCTACCTACCTACTTCCTATTTCCCCTTTAATCTTATGAATAATATGAATATAAAATCTTAATAAATATATCACCATATATAATTCTGACGAGGAAAAAAACATTTCAACTGATTTTTTTTATGTATGTCTAACATTGTATAAACGGTATTTATCTGGGAAATCAACATAAATGTGCACAACTTAGATCCAAATAAACAAATGTTGCCTGTGTGTGTTTGAATGTTTAACTTATTTATGCAATTTCTATCCGACCTATCTAATCAGTCCTGCACTGAAGTAACTCTGGTGAGCTGCTGGTGGAACCAATGAATGTCTCTAAATGTTCATCTAATTGTGCTCTTTTAACTGTTTTTTTCTAACCAACATATCAATAGTTTCAGTGATTAAGCACATTCACTGACTTTATGTTTATTAGAGTTTATTCTAATTTTATATAGAGTTTTACAGTAAACACACTCTCTGACCACTGACTTTATGTTTATTATGGTTTATTCTAATGTTACCGACCACTGACGTTATGTTTATTATGGTTTATTCTAATGTTATATAGAGTTTTACAGTAAACACACTCACTGACCACTGACTTTATGTTTATTAGAGTTTATTCTAATTTTATATATAGTTTTACAGTAAACACACTCACTGACCACTGACTTTATGTTTATTAGAGTTTATTCTAATGTTATATAGAGTTTTACAGTAAACACACTCACTGACCACTGACTTTATGTTTATTAGAGTTTATTCTAATGTTATATAGAGTTTTACAGTAAACACACTCACTGACCACTGACTTTATGTTTATTAGAGTTTATTCTAATGTTATATAGAGTTTTACAGTAAACACACTCACTGACCACTGACTTTATGTTTATTAGAGTTTATTCTAATGTTATATAGAGTTTTACAGTAAACACACTCACTGACCACTGACTTTATGTTTATTTGGGTTTATTCTAATGTTATATGGAGTTTTACAGTAAACACACTCACTGACCACTGACTTTATGTTTATTATGGTTTATTCTAATGTTATATAGAGTTTTACAGTAAACACACTCACTGACCTTGTTTTATTTATGTTTATTTTGGTATTTTCTAATTTTATGTAGTGTTTTTAGGTAAAAACACTCTCTCTCTCTCTCTCTCTCTCTCTCTCTCTATATATATATATATATATATATATATAAATTTCTCTCTCTCTCTCTCTCTCTCTCTCTCTCTCTATATATATATATATATATATATATATATATATATATAGTGCAAATTGTAATATAAGTTTTATACAACTTTACTGATTGCCAGACAAGTCATTTGTTTCTTTACTTGTTCCTTATTTCTCTACATTTTTCTGGGGTGTCATGTGTAGATGTTTGAAGGAAATTTGTTCTCCTTCTTACAACCGAATAATGTTTTACAAACAAAACCCGATACTGTTTTTTAAAGCCATTGGCCAACATCATAGCAGTCTAATTAGTCTTGGCAAGTAATTTAACCCAGCTACAGCATAAGCATTTTATCTTTCACCCTTGGCTTAGTGTGTGAATGTGTGTGTGTGTGTGTGGGGGGGGGTCCTTTAAGACCTATGCACATATGAGGCCAATTACTGTTTTAGACTAGTGTAAAACTGGATAGACGTTAGGCTAATGTAACGTCAATTCGGTTTAATAGAAACAAATCTGATATTATTAGGTCTTTTAAAGAATATCTGTAAAATACCTACAAAAATGACCTTGAAAAATAACAACGTCTGTATTAAATCGGCCGGATGCGAATGTGCTCGGATGGCGGGTGGTCTCAGTAAAGCAGATGAACCTTCTATTCTATTTCTATTTGCATCAGGCTGGTCTGTAAAAGAAATGATATAAGATGCAGGCTGCTCCCGTTTAAAACTTTTAACAGAGATTTAACAACACTCTCTGTTCCACCACAGGAAGCGATGATTGCCATTGTCTGTTTTCCATATTAATTTTAGATTTTTTTCATGTCCTTTTTTCACATTTAACTATGGGCGTAAAACGTCAGATTGCAGTTAGAGTGCTTTAGTCACCCGATCACCTGTTTATTTCACTTCATCCACAGACCTACACTCCAGTTCCTTGACCACACCATCGGCTAGCTGTGTTTCAGTAACTCTACAGTGTTTGCTTGTAATTTAGTCTGGGTAAATTATTATATTTATGCTGCATGGAAAAGTCTTAGGGCGTTTGCGAGAGGATCCAAATAAAATTCAGATTACAGAAGTACAGGGAATTTATATTAGAAGTATACTAATTCGGATAACAAAACCAATATATAGTATGTTGTAGTCATCGTATTTTAAATATATATTTTCATATATTTTACAGACATGTCTACCAATCTAAGTAAACAGCAGCTGAAACTGGATCCTGGCCTTGGGGCGAGGCCCGTAGGCCAGCTGCATTAGCCTAAAAGTGTTAGTGAAATACCTCATCTGCCTATTGATTAACTTCAAAAAATCGCCAGTTCCTTGGATTAGCCTGTGTTTGCTTGTCAGTTTCCATCAGACCTTTATTTGACCTTTTTCGGCCCTTAGTCGAGCCCCTGAGCCACAAGCCCTTTCCTGGCCCTACCACACACACTGTGCCAGTTGGCCAGCTTGCTTCATCAGCAGTTCAATACAACTTAATAGTTTGGGTGGGATAGTGCGCGCGAGCTTTGTGGCTGAGATAAGAGCTCGGAGCTACACGAACAGCCCAGCCTCAGCCAAGGGTCATTACAGGCCTGCATGTGCTGCCTACCAATTTAATTCGCAGCAAATGTACTCTGGGTGTATTTACAGCAAAACGCACGAATAACAGATCCATTAAATCGTCCAATTTTTTAGAGGTGAAAAGAAAATAATTAATTGAAATGAAACACTCTTTGGGTACATTGTTTACAATCGCTGATGAAATGCATGTATTTTATTATATGTCGTTAAAAAAATAATAGAGTTCTTCCACAATATTCGTAGCGTGCGCTGAATTTTGAGTGGAGCTTTAAACTGATCAGCTAGTCTGGCTGAACAATGGGTTTCAGAAGGAACCTGATTTAGCCGGTTCAGAGATAGCCTAAATCTAAAGGTTTTTAAAATGACCGCCTTCTGGACCAAATTCAGATTGAGAGTTTGTTGAATCAGAGCTTTGTCCAGAACGGTGGTTTAGGCTGCTTTTGGAGGCCTCGAGATAAATCTATGTTTGTTTATGTGTTTATCTGTACATACACACATGTAGTCGTTACCAGGCAAAAAGCAAAAGTTCTTTACATTGTATCAAAATTTCATGATGAATGGACCGTCAGAAATTCTCCAGAATGACTTAATAAATTAAAATATTTGTAACCTTCAATGTGTATTTCAACTCTTACCTCTCAGTATTTATATATATATATATATATATATATATATATATATATATATATACATTTTTTTTTTACAATTTACTACAAGAAGTCCCAGTGGCCTAGTGGTCAAATATTAGTTATATTTTAATAACAGTTTTATCACATTCTGTCATTCTATCACATTCATTTTTTTTTTTTTACCATATTGTTTGATGTTTATTGCATATCTATATCTCTGCCGAATCCAGACAGCGCCAACAAGGTTTTGCGGTAATAATCTTGTATGTGTGATGTGTGATTGCAAACACTAGTTGGGTGACGTGCTTGGCGCCTCCTTACTCACAGCAGTTCTAAAACGTCTTTTGAACGTTTTCCGTCGTCCATGTGAGCTTTACTAGTATATTTCTCTATATGGAATCCTTCCTGTCTCATGCATAGACCTACTGGCATGACTTGTGTACTTGTTAAGCAGGGGGCAAACTGAAAGCTTGCAGCCCCCCACCCCCCACTCCAGCACACTTTACAAACAACTTACACGCAGGTTTGATCCTTTACTGAGAAGTCTGGTGTTTCAATCAAAGTCCACTCACATATTATTGTCCCAACAATCGTTAAAAAGGCGGCCAATATACTGAGCAATAAAATAGGCCTAGTGTTTTCTATCTTAGCCTCAACACAGCACAGCAAATCAGCACAACACAACATACACTCAAATGCATTTAATGAGTATTTCATCATTTAGAGAAGAAAGGAAAGTGCTTCAGAATCCACCATTCAAGTTTTCAATTCGAGTGCATTTATCCTACACAACAATGGTATACAAAACCAGGAAAATCACAAAAATAAATATGCATTTATAAACAACCAGTGACTTCATTTTTTTTTTTTTTAGAAAAACGTCCGTGTCAAAACCTGACCTCAAGTATTTGTAGCAAAAGCAGAGGGGTGGGAAGGTGGACGCTTCCCACCTCGACCATTTACATAGAAAGGCTTATATGTCGTCTTTTGGCTAGACGTGGAGTCCACTCACTGTCCAATTTCTGCGCGGCCACAGGCCTCATCCATTACAATTTGTGTCGCATGTGTGTATGTGTGTGTGTTACATTCTTTTTCTAATCTGGCAAAACTGAAATTTCCCTTTGTTTTCAGTCGTGACGCCGAGTCGTTTCACAGTGCACCATGACACGGGGTTTCGCCAAAGGCTGAGGCTACATTACAGGGTCCTATCGTCAAAAATAGCTTCTTAAAAAAACACCACGGGTCTGCGTTTCGCGTCTTATCGCTGCAGGTCCATTTGCAATATATGGGCTACATATAGTCGTCCTAGGCCTCATTTAGCCTAAAAAACTACACAAACACATATACAGGCCAACAACACGCAGACTCTCAGACACGACCAAAATAGCCTACTATAAATAAAGGTCTAACTAGTCATTGGCGTTGTACGTGTCTTCTTTTTGTTCTTGTTGTGGAGAAAGTCAGAACCTGTGTGTGTGTGTGTGTATGTGTGTGTGTGTGTGTGTGTATGAGGGCCACGCTCGTGCTTCAACTCAAGTCCTTTGTGGCCTTGCTCTGCTGAACATTCCAACTGAGGTTTCTTTATAGGCCCTGCTGATGGGGGACAGTCTGCTTGGCGCGAAGGTAAACAAATCACAGTACATTCACAAGCATTTACATGGAAAAGAGAACCAGAGGAACACCAAGTCCACACCTGAACGTTATTTTTCTTTGATAGGAGACGACAGGACTCTCTAGTGGCTCCAAGTGACAATCAATCCAGTCCAGTTTCACAATCAAACCCTGGTCATAAAAAAAGTAATTGAAAATTGAAAAAAAAAATGACCAAAACAATTCGTGGCCAAAAAATGAGGAAAGTCCACGGTTGCATTCATTTTTCAATGTTCTTGGTTTACGTCTTTGCATAAACACTGGGCTGCTGCATGAAGAGCCTGAATGTTTCACAAAAGAAGGATCCCCCAACACACACAACCTCCCACCCACCCAAGCTAAACCAGCACCAACTACATTTAGTAATAAAATCATATAAAAAATGTTTGGAGTATATGCTACCACTGCTGGCTCTCTCGCTCTCTGTCTTTTTGTTTAGTTCTTCACTGAGCCTCAGCATTGTGTCAAAGTGCAATGCATGGTGGTATTGTGCTTCAGCTGGTGTACGTTACAGCCTACCACAAACTAGTATGTTCACGTGTGCCATAATCGATTTGGTGTATTTTATGTCTCCCTTCCTTCCTCGTCTGGACTTCGTGCAAAATCAAACCTCTCCTGATTGTCAGTTATGCAGGGCTGGGTCTTTGTGTTGGTTCTACACTGAGGCTTTACTGTGGTGGAGCTGCTCTGCACCAGAAACGAGCACCAAACTGGGCTAAATAAATAATGAACACTATACCTATACCTATCTACAGACCTACGATCCGTGAGAAAGAAAGGAAAGCGGGAAAGGTCAACGTACATATTCTACAAAGTTGGACTAGTCAACACCGCTGGGCTTCACGCCGGCGCTTTCCATAGTCAAAGCCAACCCTTCCTGCCCATGGCACACAACGTTATATCCCAATTCCACGCGCGCTGGAATTCCAACAGGTCCAATGGGAGCAGAACCAAACAATCCAGCCTTGCGTGATGGGAAGAGCTTATTGAATAGATTAATTCCACAACTGGGCAGCACATGCCTGCGTTGGTCACTCCAAACAATCTAAAGGTACAAACAGCAAACGTGTTATCAGTGCCTGGCAGTGTTTTTAAAGACATGTCCCCTCCAAGCACCGTTTCAAGGGATTGTTTTCCTGAGTCTCTGGCTTAGAGGGGGAGGTACGACGCAAGCACCGAGCTGCCATGTCCACACGGGGTGCGAGCGGTGGGGCAGCTGCTTGTTCCTGAAAGAGTTGAGAGAGTAAGCTGGGCTCAGGTCGCCGTCACTGCCCACAACGAGTGACGGCGGAGAGGGGAAATTCGCCATGAAGCTGAAGGGCCTCTTCAGGCACGGCGCATGGCCTCCGGTGGCCCTCCTGCGCTTGCTATGGCTCGTCCACTCCTCGCCGGACCCGTCGTGGCCAGCACACCGAGGATGTCTTTCTGCTTTCGGACTGGGTTTAGCCACCTTCCTTCCCCACACGGGAACCCTGTGGCTTTTCCTGACCCTCGCACCGTTGTTGTACCCCCCGTTCTCGGCACAGTGAGTGTCTAAAGTGCTGCTCTGTTCCTGGTTCATAGGAGGAGGAAGAGGAGGAGGGGGAGTTGCTTTGCTGGCATCTTTACAGAGCTCCTTTTCCACGATATCGCCGCCGTTGCACGAGTCGTCCACGCCGTTACTTTTGCAGTGGTGAGTGAGGCCTTGGCTGGCGTACTCATAGTCGTCTAGAGAGTCCTCCACTTTGATTTTGACGTGGTTGAACTGAAACGCACCGCTGTCGTGGTCGGAGGCCAAGGCCGAGGGTTCCTCGCCTTCTGTTTTGATTTCCTTTGCGGTGAGGGGCAAGGGTAGCTTGGGGGCCGGGCTGCTGGCTAGCTTGGAGTCCGTGAGCGGGAAGGGCGCGTGCTCGGTCTTGTGAGGGAGCGCCTTGTCTTTGTCCTGGACGCGGTCAGGGCTGGGGATCAAGGCCGAGTGAAATCTGCTGGAGAGTCCCAGAAACGCCGTTCCGTTGTCGCACGCGGCGCCGTAGGGGAAACCCACGACCCCAACTCCTGTCCCGCTCTTGGCGGTCTCTGTGGTCTTTGGCTGCTGGTGCGCGAAGTGGAGGTGGAGCGGGGGGGCGTGCGAGGTCCTGCCCGAGAAGCAAGCGCCCACCGCCCTCCTCCAGCTCGCCACGTCCACGTCCAGCTGCCGTGGCGCCTTGCCTCGCTCGTTCTCCCGGTAGCGGAAGGTAGGCTGCAGAAGCAGGGGCGCCTTGGCGAGTCGTGCGCGCCTGAAGCGGATGCTCTGCGAGGAGACGTGGCTGCTGGCCGAGCTCGAGTCCGAGCTGTCCTCCTCGTCGCTGCTGTTGTCGTCGGACGAGCACGAGACGCACTCTTCCTCATCGTCGTCTTCTTCCTCATCGTCGTCGTCCTCTTCCTCGTCTGAAGTGGCCGAGTTGGTGCTGGTGCTTGTGCCGCTTGTACTGCTCGTGGACAGGCTGGAGCCGAAGTCCGAGTCGTTGTTGCTGGACGTGGACTCGCTGTCGCTGCTGCTGCAGCAGCTCTCCGGCGCGCAGCAGCCGGGCAGCAGCACGAGCTGGCGGGCTTCCCTGCCCCAGCAACGAGCCTCCCGGTGACGCCGTTTCCTTTTGGGCACCCGCTTGCCCACCCTGCCGCACAGTCCGGTCTGGTGGTGGCCGAACGCCGCGCCGTAGAGGCGAGGTAGCGCGCGCTCAGCTGAGCCCCAGCCGGGCCACACCGTCTCCTGCACGTTCTCCTCCTCACGCTCCCTCGCCTTCCTTTGCCCGCCGCCTCCTCTCTCCGCCTTACAGGACACATACAGGGCCTCCACGTCCTCGCGCGAGATGAGCGTGCATTTGGCGGCGTGGAAGGCCACCGAGTTGAGGGCTTTGAGCTTGCGCAGCTGGCGCAGGTCGCAGCGGTGCTTCTGCACGTTCAGGTGGTCCATGCGCTTGTGCACAGTGGTGCGGGGGATGTTCTTCAGCAGGTCCGTAAAGACCTGGGACAGCGCGAACATCTGCTTGCCCTGGATGACCAGATAGCCCAGCCTCACCCCCTGCATCTCCTCAAAGCCAAACTCCACGTCCCCCATCACTGCTGTTGCTTTTGCTGGCCCTCCTTCTCGCGCCGCTCGCTCCGGCACCGAACCCCACGTGGGTGTGTGTCCATTGAAAAACGAAACGGCATGGTTTGTTGGTTGGCTGTTTTGTTTGTTTGTTAGTTGTTGGTTTTAAGCCCCAAGGCATCCACTCGTCGGCTGACCGGTCCGGTCCGTGCGCAAAAGTTTGCAAGGGGTACCAAAAACGGGTCTTGGACGGGTTCGCGAGAATGGATCCACCGGTCTGGGCGCAGCATGATGAAGGACGGGGTGGTGGTGGACACACGCACACACACACTCATACAAAAAAAGAGAAAATACAAGGCTGCAGGCTCTTATACCTGCGCTCCCTCACTGTTCACTGCACGAGGAGAGGGAGGAAGGAAGGAAAGAAGGAAGGAAGGTGAACGGCACGGCCAGAGTGAGGAGGAGAAAAAAGAGGGGAGAGAGAGAGAGAGAGAGAGAGAGAGAGAGAGGAATAAAAAGCCCCCCCAAAAAATGCAGCTGCTGCTGGTTCAGCCACCAAACACACTGACAGAGAGAGAGAGTGAGCGAGCGCGGACACACCTTCATCAATTAATGCCTCCATAGTGGACGCTGATTGGACGCTGCTGACAGGTGATGCAATCAAAATGGATATTAGACGCCCCCTCCCATACTCACACAGACACACCCGTCCACACACACTCACACACACACACACACACACCCCTCTAAGTCATTACCATACTATTGTACTCCCACCTCTCTTGTTAAAATAGTCGAAATTGCAGCCCTGACAAGTTTCATGCTCCAGGATTCACTTTATGAACCGGGATCTTATAAAAACACCGAGCGCACAGAAAGGCGCCGTTCTGAAGCGCAGTGACGATAATTCGGATGATTCTGGCAAATATTGCCGATTAAATATGTGGAAACTCATTTCGCTTTCAAACGCGGTGGTTTCAGCGCCGCTGCCTTGTTCGTGCGTGTGTGTATTTGCATATTTGTGAATAAAGTAATTTAATAAAATCGCCAACGCTGACAGATGTGATCATCAGAGTGTTTAAACCGGTCAATTTACAAACACATGAATATTTCCACAATGTGTCTATATGTGTTTCTGCAGGTAGAGTGTTTACACTGTTACACTGTTTTTTAAGCTTAGATTTCTTCCAAATGTATGTGCAATTTTTTGTTGTACTTTAAATTTTTTTACATTTCTATAATTGTTGTTTGTATTTGTAAATTTGCTTTGAATTTTTAAACGTCATTTTCAATTTCTTTTGAATTTCCATTGTTCTGCAGAATTTCGAATTTCATTTGAAGTATTAGTTACTCGGTTAAATTCTTGTGGTTGTTTCTCGGAATCGTGCCGTTTTATAATTTAAATGGGAATAAACTACAATTGTAGTTTGTGTGTGTTGTGGTAGGGGGTGGGGAGTGGATGGGGGGCTTTTTAGCAAACTCATTTTCTCGCTCTGTCATTCTCTCTATTCTTTGTGTGTGCGTGTGTGTGTGTGTGTGTGTGTGTGTGTGTGTGTGTCGTGAGGCCGATTGTCCTCGGATTTCTAGATCCACAGTTAAAGATGTGAATGTAAATAAATGCCCTGTGAGGAGATAAAGCGGGATGTTTGGTAGGAAGTGTGTTCTGGGGGGAATGTGAGAGGGGAGTCACGCGTGCATGTGAACCGCTGCTGCTTTTCTTTGCGCTGTTTCTCACGCGGTGAGTCCAAACTTACAGCAGGGCTGAAGCTGAGGAGCACTTTCACCTGAGCACGAGAAAACCACAGCAGATTTCGGTCACGGGCAGCAGAACAAGACAGAAGGGAAAGATCTGTGTGTGTATGTATGTGGGTGTGTTTGTGAATAAGTTACAGTGAGAATTATTGTTTCATATATGTGTTTAGTGTGAGCGTGCTGTTACACAGAGCAGGCATCATCTTCTCTCTCTCTATATATATATGTGTGTGTGTGTGTGTGTGTGTGGTGTCGGTGCTGGGGGTGTCCCCTCCCCCGAATTGGGTCTCTGTACTCACATATGCCGCTTTTACAATGGGAGAGAGAGAAAGCGAGAGAGAGAAAGAGAGGGGGAAAGAGAGATGAATAGTAAATGAGGAATAACTCCATACTGCGCTTCACCATCAGTCAAAATAAAACACTTTGTGTAAAACTCAAGTCGTACATATATAATGGGAAAATATAAACAAACAAACAAACAAACAAACAAACAATCAAACAAAAAACAACAATAAACGTCAAAAAGTAAAGTCTCATCATTGTCCTCGTTCCTGTGTGAGTTTTGTGGCTGAAGGTGCGGCTGATTTGATTTTGAAGCACATAGTACATTCACGCCATTCATGTATAAGACCACCCCCCCCCCACACACACACACACACACCGGGAAGGCGATCGATGATTTGCACCGAGCGCTCTGCGGGACAATTAATGGAAATTGTTTATTCATTACCATAATCAATTTCCAACAATCTCTAAACATTTCAATGCAAATCACACATCGCCATTAAACGGCCTGAAACACAGGAGAGAGTCTGATCAGCCAGATTTCAGCCTCAAGTCTTTATTCAGAGGTTTAAATACATGTATAAGATCAGCAACTCGGGGTTTTATTGAGCTTTCGGGTCTAGCTGTAAACACTAATACAGGACGTCTAGTTTAACTGCAACAATACTCACTTATCAAACTTCCTGATATTATAATTAATTCATATTTTAGAACTAGATAGTAGTAAGACGTAGTAGAATATGTAGTGTTATTAGTATTGTTGCGGTTGTTGTTGGTGATAATTGTTTAATTACACAAATATTAGTAATAAAAATATATATTCTAATACTGCCAGTTTATATAATGTAAGATGAAGAACATAGTATAGTATATTAAATGTGAGACTTGGGTGAGAGTATTTATTCTCTATGGTGTCCATCAGCATATATAGCTAAATGTGGTTATTGTGAAGTATGTGCTTGAAGTGCAGTGTGTAATGGGTTTGTGAGGGTGAGGGTGTTCCTAAGTGGAAGAAGGTCAGTGTTATAATCATTCATTCAGACCCCAGTCAGTATTATTGAATATTCTCAACACACTGAAGCAACAAATGTGTTCTTCTTCATACATCGTTCAATTAATCCTGTTCGACCAGGTACGTCCTGCTACTTTGGGGAATCTAAGTAGAGCTGGTCAAAATTAAAAGTCCTAAATGCATTTTCTTTTAGTTTCAGGGGAAATGAAGGGAGTGGGGGTCTCCCTCAGTCCCTCAGCATTAAGACTGAGCAACGTCTGAACTGACCGTACAAAGCAGTTTACTGTAAACACTGAGATAAATCAACACAAACACGTCTTGATTGAGCACATACTTCACAGACCATTGTTATGTTACCCTGTATATGGGCTATATGGGAGAAACATGCCTTAAAATCGTAAGACAGATCTATATCACACAATAGTCCAGCTGCTCGGGCTACCAGTGGCCACTACGCATCCCTGGAGGTCCATTAACTATTAGTTTGAACACGTGTCTTTTTAGCACTAAAATTCCTTGTTGGGACACAACACAAATGCAGTCATGCTCTGATTGCTATAAGTAGCCTTTAAGTGTGTGTGTGTGTGCGGTGTGTGTCGTGCTGTCAGGTTAAGACGCTCACCCATCCAGGACAATTTTAATATCGAACAAGTGGGAGGTTTTGTAGAAGCCCCTGCTCTACATCGCTGATGATCAACTTCATCACACCTCCAACTCTCAGAACTGCCCTCGTGTCCTATAGGCACACATCAGCGAAGAGAGGCCAATTCAGCAGCCAACAGATCAACTCACTCACTCCCTGTATTTCAACCGGCAGGTCGGATTGAATAAAGCCCTCAGCTGGGACAGGATGATAACCATTGATTTTGCACGTCCTGCATCGCGGACGAGGGTTCACTGAGAATGTTGGAGCTTCGCTGATCTGATATAAAAACAGTGACAACAAACAGCCAACGACCTGTACAGCTGGGCTTGCCCCTGCCCTGTGCTACACTCCTTTGCTTTCCCAGTTTAGGGGTGTATTGGCCTGTCCATTCTGGGACTGACAGGTTTTATATATATATAAATTATCAAATGTAAAATAAAAAATATTCTAAAATATTTGTAATTGTATAAATATGTATATTTGTACTATTTATTTTGTATATAAATATATATGTGTATTTGTTTACATCTGTGATGTCATGTTGCATATATATATATATATATATATATATATATATATATATATATATATATATATATACAGATCACAGATGTCAGTTCATCATCCCCAAAACGCAAAATCTAATATATATAATTTATATTATAATAATATATAATACGTGTTTAATGTCTACTATTATCTATTTTATTGTAGCTGAATATATATATATATATCCAAATCATGCTGTCTGCATTTTCCTTTATTTTATAAATGATATAAACTTCTGCCTGAGTGACACATGTATCGATTTAGCTCGTAATTAAGCCCCTCTAACCGGACCCTTGTATTGTGTGTGAGTAGCTGCTGTCTCGGTGTGCAGGGCTTTCTTGCCCCTGTGGGGCTGCTGTTCTTCCCCCATCGCGCTCAGCACAGCTACCCTCCGCGCGCGCCAACCCTAACCGAACTCCTCCGCCGTGCTCTACCGGGGAAATCAGCTGCAGGAAACCCGGCTTCCCTTCCCCGACGAGGAGCCGCGAGGAGCGCTGTGAGGACTGTGGGATGAGGGCGGTTCTGGAAGGTAAGAGCACGCGGTTCTGAGCGAAAGCAGAACAAAGAGCTTCGTGTGTTTCCAGCTGCTTTCCCTACTGCACTTTTCTCCACCGACACACTCCAGCCCGGGCTCGCGGGGAACCACCACTACACTCGTAAATATAACCGAGCGTAAACGTTTGGAGACGAGAAATGTAGCCCTGTTTTTTTTTGTTGGTTAAAAATCTAGTTAAATGCGCTTAAACTGTCTCGCTAAGTTTGTAACTCACAGTAGTTTGTCAACAAAGTAAACGCGAGGCTTAAACTTTACTGGAGGGGGGTAAACTCGCAATAGGGCAGAGGGGGTCAATGCTAGTGAGGGTCTACTAACAGTAAACACATCAGCCCGAAACTTAATACGCGGGGAATAATAATAATAATAATAATAATAATAAAAAAAAACTCTACATTTTTAGTCTAAAATATTAATTTGTAACATATTCGAACATGCAAATCATGGCCGTCATCTTCTTCTTGTTCTTCTTTATTTTGCTGTGTTTTCTCATCACGCGCTGGTGAAAGAAAGCAGAGTAGATCTTTTATCCCCCCCAACATTAACAGCAGTTTTCCTTCGATCCGTCCAGCAGCACATGGCTGCATTATTACTTGCAACCTGAAACGTGGGGGGGTTGGAGTGACCTTTCACCCTGCCATGTCGTGTCTACGTCTATTGTGTGTGTGTATGTGTGTGTGTGTGTGTGTGTGTGTGCCCCCTACGCTACCCACAAGCCCTTGCGTCAAACCGAGCTCGTGCCACAGGCAAACTCCCCTTTAACCCCTCCCTGCCTCTGTGGTGCATCTCAGATTTTTACTTTTTGTTTGCTTGTTGTTTGGAAAACAGCCCCAATTTCATAGCCTTTACACAGGGGTTAACCCGCAGTGGGTTGAAAGTACGGAGGGGGAAAGTCACAAAAATCAGCCTCTTGCTCACTGCAGCTTGGACAGTGGTCCACCCAGACCCTCGCTACCACCTCTTGGCATGTCCGATCTGCATGTCTGCAGGTGAATTTGTATCTCACATTATATTTTACACTTTTATTGAGAAGAAAGGTAAACATGAAACACACAATGTTGAACAGTTGTTTTAATTTGAACTAGGCTGGACGAACTGGTCTCTGAGGGTCTCTGAGGGTCTCTGAGGCCTGAAAACAGAACATGCCTCTCAGTTTGAGCCCAATCAAAATAGGTTGTTCGGCACTCCTCGAGCTCAGTTAGACTATACAGCTCAACACATCCATCATGATTGTTTTAAATGGATGGTTAACACACACACACACACACACACACACACACACACACACACACACACACACAGAATTTTAGGTTGGTTAAATAAATAAATGAATAACTGAGTCACGTTTACACTCATATCGTCCTAAGATTCAGAATAAAATAAAACACATGCACGCACAGAATTTTAGGTTAGATAGACAAATAAATACATTAATAATGTTTACAGTCATATTAGTCCTACAATTCAGAAATAAATAAAACACACACACACACACACACACACACACACACACACACACACACACAGTTCACAATTAAAAAATAGACAAAATAGAGTCATTAAAAATATATAGTAATTTCCAAAAACACTAAAATACCTAAACCATTAAATGTACTTTAAAGTACTTTTTTTCTTTGTTTAGAATCAGAATTCAAATTAAAATCAGTATGATTTCAGCATCACTCCCATGCAGTGTGGCGAGAACTAGGATGGTAATCTGTATTGTTTGAGAGTTTATAGTCTGAACATGACTTCAGTGTTAATCTCTGACTCCGAGGCAGGATTGAGCCTGGATGAGTTTCTGATTTTAAAACTGGACTTTTATACAAAACAAGTCGAGAGTGTTTATTGATGTATTGATGATAGCTGCTGAATATGTGTCATATACAAAACACACACACGTTGCCTATAGAGAAGGCCTGCTTTCTATTGCCCAATATGTTCACTTCTGTTTTCATTTATATTATTTATCGGTAGCCATTTAAAATATTTATACATATTGTATAGTATACATTGTAAATAACAGAAGAAAACTATTAAACTACACAAAATGTTAAATATTATATTTTTATAAAAACATAGCTGGACCTGCAGTCTGTATGTAGGCTCAGCAGGCTTTCTTAGTGCTTATAGAACACAGGCCTGATATTGACTCTCACTTACTCACTTAAAAAGCTGAAGGCTGGGGTGAAAGTATAGGCCATTAAAAAGGATTTCTTTAGAGTTTGATCCAAACCTATTGACCACTTTAACACCACAGAGAAGCGCCCGCATTCTATAGTGCTGAATCCCAGTAAGATATGTCAAAATAGACCTAAAACTGAGGACACAGTGTAGATACTGTATGTGAACAACTGTAAGCAGTTTTGTGATATAATTTCTTTTCCGTCATTTACCATATCACTGATTTATCCATATATATATATATATATATATATATATATATATATATATATATAATACTGCACTCCCATGAGGAGAGCTTTGGAATTGATTTAATGAACCCAGTGATGTAAATCCACTAGTTTTTGTATTATTGTTATTGCCCAGATAAGGAGAAAAGTTCCCAGATCCCTAAAATATCTGCACATTAAAGGTAAAGATAGATAAATATTTAAGTCTATAATAAAATGTGTAGAATTGATAAGTGACATGACCATCAGCAACGAATTGGGTTAAAATGGCACTCCAATGCAGGTGAATATTGATGAATGATGTAACCTGGATAGTCCTTGATAATAACTATCACATATCTATGATACGTGAGTTGTACCAGTTTAAATAAAAATGAACACTAATTAATATGTTAATAGTTATTAATTAATAACAGGATGTAAACACTAGACCCTGCCAATTCAGCAGCAACCAGTTCTCTGGTCTGGGCCATTTAGCCCTGAAACCACTGGCATAGCAGTTCAGTTCAGACTGTGTTTTAAGGCAAATATAAACAAATCTCCTGCATAAAACATGTAGAGAGAGATATGCATAGGGTAGACCCCCCAATCACACACACACACACACACACCCTCTCTCCACTCATTTTAATGTTTCCTAAAAGATAAATAAATAATAAGTTATAATATAAATAATAAGTTATTTGGATCCATCTGTGCTCTGGTCAGGTATTTGTGTGTGTGTGAGAGAGAGAGGGACAGAAAGTTTGTGTGTGTGTGTGTGTTGCCTCCTGATTTGTAAGTGTTCCTCTTCATAAAGTTAAACAATTCTCCAACGTGGTGACCTTGTTCACTTAGCGTAACATAGCCTTACTGACTTTAGTGTGGGTGTGTCCAAGTTTCTAAAGTTGTTTAAACCTTTTGAATCATATTTGCCCAAGCTGCTTCATTGTACAATCTGACTGTGTACCACACGGCACCCCTGTACACAGTATGTCCATCTCACCCTGTACTGTACTGTAAGTAATAGTTTATTGCCCGTTTCTTAAATGACCATTTTCCTTCAGTTCATGTCGTATTTGTTTTGAATATGTGTCAGTACTATATTATATGTGTCCAAGAAGTGAGTCGAAATGAGGTGTCTCTGTATAGGTATTTATGCATATAATGCATGTTGTACCATGTCTTAGTGAGTTGACATATTAATATTTATTTTGTGTGTGTGTACGATAGGGTACAATATGCACTATATGTGTAAGGCAAAATGACCTCCAAAATGATGTGGAATAAATCGCACGATTCTCCTGCAATGTTATCATGTAAAACACACACACACACACACACACACACACACACGTAATTAGTAAATAAAGCAGTCATGATACCCACATATTTTGATACTGAAACCAGTAGTTAGACTGGTCACAGTGTTTACAACTTAATCATCATTTTAAAAATGAATCTCTTTGCAAAAGTCTTAGACTTCAAAGAATTGTAGTGAAAGTTTTGGATTGAATTGTTTGCTAATGTGCAGCATTAAAACAGTATTTTAATACTATGTTTGACTCTGTATAATAGTTCTGTTATAATTGCATGAGGTTTCACATGATAATGTTGTGTTCAGGTGAACAGGGTTGTGTGTAATTGCTGTGTTAGGTATATAGCTGTAGACGAAGGCTGAAGGAAAAGGAACTCTCAGAATTCATCGCATTTAATCAGTGGGGATTAAATCTCCTGCTAGAAGGTAGCAGTATATTATTTATCATTTAATAAACCATACATTGTCTAATGAATTAGAATATTTTTTTAAATAACACTATTCTACAAACTATATAACACACACACACACTTGTTATTATCAAATTGTTCATTACTTATAAACGATAGTATATATGGTTCCATATCTTACCATATCATTACTTGTCTGTATTGCATTACATTGTGTTATCATGATAGACTGTATTACTCCATACACAGTATTGCATTATTTAACACTGTATAATTTTACACTGTACTGGGAGGAATCCTCACATCCATATCTATATCATTTTACACTGTACCAAATATAACCGACGAATGCAAGGATATTTGTGCAACTGACTAAAATACCATCCAATATACAAGGTTTAAATGGTATGTTGTGTTGATTTTATTTACTACTTGAAAATAAGTAAACAGTATTTAAGTAGAAAACACATTCAAATATTGCAGAATTTACCATATTAGGAAAGATATTTTATAGGGTTTTAAATAGGTTACGTACAGTATATAAACAGTAACTGTGTCTAAAATGTGCAGATGTGTGTTCTGTGTGAAGGATGTGTCTTTTTTTTAACTTAGAAAATCAGGCACAATATATACATATTGTATCTTCATTTTTATATTGCAATATCGTTATTACTATACATTATTCCATCCATCTTCTCCTCCACTTCTTCCTGTTCAGGTTTGCGCTGGGTCCAGAGCCCACCCGGAATCATTGGGCGCAAGGCTGGAATACTACACATTCCTGTTTCTCTTAAGATTTTGTAAAAAAGTCATGATGGACCAATAAAAGCACTACAGTATTACTTATTTCTTACTAGCATAAAACCGTTGATATAGTCAAAAGCACCCATCCCCCTATAGACACAGTTTTGGAGACACATTTTTCTTTTTTTTCTTTTTTTGACTGATGATATTCCAGGGTTATCTTAAACTTTTGCAGCCAGGGACCCCTTTCTGTGTAAAAAAAACAACAACAAAAAAACAAACAAACAACCCCCCCCCCCCCCCAAAAAGATTCATTGTATAAATTCAACTAAACAGTTCAGATGATGGGCTCATTAGGCATCCTGTTTATTTGATTGGAGTGTGGATCTTAGTTTTTCACAATCTGCTGAACTGACATTGTCCAGACTCACTGTTCTGTTTTGAAAATGAAGACTTTTTGTTTTGCTGGTTCTTTGTAACCAGAATAAAGCCCTTGTTTGCCAGAACCTTCCAAACAGATTGATGATTACATTCTGGTGTACTGTCAGTGTTGTCCCTACAACCAGTCTCACTGGAGCCATCACTGTCCTTGAAATGAAGAGTTATTTTTAGATTTTATTTACAGAATAAATTTCTTGTGTGTCATATGAAAGTGTACATCAGCTCACGGACCCCTCTGGTGTTATGTAGCTACTAAGATATGGTAGCCCTCAATAAGTGTAATGCAATATCACAGTCTGTCTGTTTCAGTTGCTGCTTCCTGTCACTTCAAACTCACTCAACGCTGCCAGCCTCCTGCTCAACCTTGCTGTCGTATACACTGTTAAGCCCCTCCCCTCCTACACTGTAAGTGTATGTACTTACAGGGCATGCTGTAGTAGAACTACTGAATCCTGAACACACATTAGAATAAACCCCTAACGAAATAAACTAACTAAGGAAAACTTGCTGCACTAGCAGTGCTAGCTGGTAGGACAGCCTATCCGGGGACATTAGCGTTAGCAGCAGCTTCAGCAGAGCCCTCATGCTGGAGCCAATCAGCCGTGCGCTCTTTGGCTGGTCGGCGCATGCGCACAAGCGCCGCTCACTTCGCCAGAACCTTTAGGCTTTTCCCAGCGTTGAACAACAACAATAATAAAAATATAAAATCAAACAGCGTTCTCGGCTGTCAGCCTGGGTCGAAAATGGCTTTTCATCGGAATGGGACTTAGATACCGGCGACCGCGGAGAGGCGAAGACGCGATCTGATCGGCGATCGGCCCGTTGTCTTGCTGCTTTTTTACGCGACCGTTTTCTCCTCTTGTAGATGGTGTCCAGCGACTTCTTGGTGAATAATATGAAGGAGATGATTGGAGGCTGCTGCGTTTGCTCAGATGAGAGAGGCTGGGCCGAAAACCCACTGGTTTACTGCGACGGACACGGCTGCAACGTCGCCGTGCATCAAGGTAAACCCCCTTCTCTAAGTAAATCACACTGCTGATGTTTAATCACACTGGAGGTGCCTGTGCTCGATGTCTTGCGTGCGAAACGTGCTAGCTAATTAGCTAAAGCTTAAGCTAGCTAGCTAACTAACTCTGCCAAAGCTGGCTCCTGCTGCACTACACTAGCTATAGTAGCTAGCTAGCTAACTGACACGGTGTCGTTTTTTTTTTTTTTTTTTAATTCTGGTTTAACACTAACATGTTTGTGCACATGATTTTTGGACGTATGTCCACTACAAAATATCACAGCTATACCTTTCGTGCCCATCTCGGTTTAAACGTTACAACACATTGCTAGCTAGCTAGCTAACATTGATTAGCCTACCCTGCTACACCGGCCAGATTAAACTGTTTACAGTTTTATTTCAGTTCTCGATGCTGAATTAAAGATTGGTACAGTTCAGAGTGTTAGTACAGGACTGTCTTGCCCCTAAACTCAACTGTAAATGTAGCTAGCTAGCGATTTACGTGGGGAATATTGACTGTTATCGGCGCCCTACTTACTTACTTATTAGCGTGCTAGCTAGCTACGTGGTAGCGCTACAGCTAGCTAAGTCGCTAAGCTCCTCGGCTAATACAGGATGTGGGCTGTAGCTGAGCGGGATGTGTAGCAGCTTAGCTCCAGTTAGCCATTTTCTTATCGTAGCAGTGAAGTGGGACGGTTACGAGTGTTGTATTGTGATATTCGTGGTTTCACGGCTTGTTACCCTCAACACAATTACAGCATTAGTGTTTAGCTAACGCCCGTCAGCCTGTCCTGGCCCACTTATCTGATGCACTAACCGCAACGTGTGTGTGTGTGTGTGTGTGTGTCCAAAAGTCTGTAGACACCTCATTTGTTCTCTCTGAAAACAAGGGGGTTTAGTATGGACCCATCTCTCTTTAAAGCAGTAACCGTTTTTGCTTTTCTGGGAAGGATTTAAAGTAGGTGTTGGGAGGATTTGACTGTATTCAGCCCCATGAGAGCATCAGTGAGGTCAGGTACTGATGGTGGCTGAGAAGTTGTGCCCCTGCAACTCATTCCAGAGGTACTGGATGAAGCTCCATCCCTCTAGAAATATATACCCCTCTAGCTCACATGTGGCATGTGTGGCTGCTGCAGAGCATCCTCTTCTAAAAATCAGTGATGGACGATATACACGTGTGTCAGCAAATCTGTGGGCCTTAAAGTAGCTGAACTCTCTAATTATAATGGATGTCAGGAAGCTTTTGGACTGCGGTGGACACTTTATTAAGATAATCACACGGTTATGTTATGTACTTAAGTGAGTTAAAATCAGGTTGTGAAACATCAGTAAGTTAATGTTAACAGTATATTGGATAATTGATCAATGTGTCTTGAACCTTTTTGTCAGTGGCTTTTCCTTTACGATGGTAATGCGTGTAGAAAGGTTATGGGTCGTGCTGCGCTCTGTTACTAAAATCCAGTCCAGCGGTATAATCCAAATATGTCACATTAGTTAGCATTGATCAAGTTAATGAACCCATGCTTTCTAAATCTTGCTTAGTGTACAGAGGTGTCAGGCCATGTCCTTCGATGCCTGCTGCTGTTGCTTGCTGATATTTTACATTTACATTTCAGCATGCAAGTTTGCAAACAGCCAGCACTCCACGTCATCATGTTAAGGTTATGTGTTGCACTGATCCCCTCTCTGAACTTTCTCTCGTTAGTAGATCACACAGTAACCTGGATCCATTTTTTTGTTCAGAATATCGAATCACGAACCCAGAACCTCTTTTTTTTTTTTTTTTTTTTTTTTTTTTTTAGATGGATACAAACATGCCTGTGTCAGTGGGGCATTAGCCTGCATGTAGCGATATTCATATTTTGACTCCTTAACAACCTCATAATTTAGTGATGTTCAGAAAAAAGGTACACAGAACATGGGTTTGAAGAGTGTTTACCACCGTGTGTGATAGTGCTGATTTAAAAAATATGTTTATTCATTTATTTTCTCATTGTGGTCAGAGAGAAATTTAGGTTGGACATGAAGTGGGAATAGCGTTGACCTCAGTATGATGCATGATGTCAGAATTGTAACCATTTAACCATAGAAACAGATTTTCTGAAAAAAAAAGCTTATTTAGTTTTGTGTAGTTTGAACGGTTCTTGCAAAACAGTCAGATTCCCTCAGTACACACACTGCAGTTAACAGGATGCCAAAAACTGCTTTGTTACATTATTTTAATTTTTTCCCCATAAAGTGTCTGCATCAGAGAGATGTGGCTGCTATTTGAAGCTGATGTGTTCATTGAACTCCAAAAAAGAAGAATATCGTCAAGTCTAATGGCTTTTATTGTCTTTCAATATGAGCACAATTACACTGTGGAGCGAAATTAGTGCTGGGCTTTGCCAATTTCGCATTGTATTAAGTCTGTGATATTGCTTTACAGTTGCAGCGATATTTTAGTAATAGTTTTAATATATAATTGGTGTTATATCCATGATACAGAGCCCATAAGATACTGGTGTCCCCTCTTTCTCTTTTTATTTTTATTTAGTATTTGTTTGTACCATGTTTTCCATGGTCTGACCGTTAACTGCAGTGTGTTCAGTACTATAATTCTACTGATATTAGTAGGTAAACAGCAAAGGGAAGCTTAGACTACAATGAATTCTGATGGACTTTCATTATTGAAACTAATTCCAAGATTATTTATATAATCTAGTCTATTCCAAGATTAGATGTAATCGACACGCCAAGATGTGTTTACACATTTTATATCAGTATCGAAATCACAATTCTGTTGTTGCGGCGGTCATCGTCTGGTTCTTGCTTACAGTATGGTGAAATATTCATTTTAAAGAGATGCAATTGAAATGCATCAGAATTAATCAGGCATGTAAGACATTTAAGTCATTTAAGTAGGAGTAGCCTTGCTGTCATAAGTCTGTACAGTGATGTAGTGATTTGTAGAATTTGATAGTTTAAACTAGTTGTTGCAGAAAAGATGAGTCTTTTGGTGTACCTTGCATTATTGGGTGAAATAATGTTGTTATTGACATCAACACTGATAGAGGCAAGCTTTTATGGATTAATTGTTGGCTATATAAACTATCCTAGAGGTGTAATAAACTGGTATTATACATAACATGCAGCTCTAAGGCATGTTCTCATAATATAACTAAAAGGAAAGATAAGTGTGAGACACTTGCAAACCGGAGAATTAAAACTGGCATCTGCTGACCCAATGTTTTGACTTCAGTATAAACATGAGAATGTGAAAAGTGAGCATGCTCCACTTTTGCACTACATTTTCAGCTGCAAAATATACTTTTACCACTTTGCACCACTGTAATTTCCCTCCTGTGAGCAATAAGGTATTTCTGATTCTGATTCCCTTGCATGTCACAAGTCACAAAGGCAGATATGTTCTGCTTTTCTGACCCTCCTTTGCTGTGTGTTCATAACCAGCATTAGCAGAAAAGGTTCAGAACTGAGCGAAAGGAGCAGCTGCTTTCATATGGAGTATGACCTCGTACTGAAATCTGAAATGCTGGAAAATGGTTATTTTGTATGAATAGTTTAAAAAAAAGTGGTGTTCGCATGTGATCATACTATTAAATATGCTACAAATAGGCAGACGTCAAAATGTATCAAATCAGAGTCATATATTCACAAACTACTTTTTTTATTGTGGACTTGCATGCTTTACATGTACTGTTTGATTGTATTATCTATAATATTATGTATCGGAGCAGCTGATTACTAAAATACTTGCGTCAGCTCAGGGGTGGCAAAAAACTGCAGTTAAACCAGTTTAGCATGAAGTCAGAACTTGTTTATTTGGGCCTGATTTCCTGGTTATATTAACTGCCTTCATTTTTTCCCCCATTCTAGCTTGTTATGGAATTGTCCAAGTCCCTACTGGTCCCTGGTTCTGCAGGAAATGTGAATCTCAGGAGCGAGCTGCCAGGGTGGTAAGTTTGACCTAATTAAGACTGTTCACACAACTTTATTCTGTTTACAGTTCTTTCTTTGGACTGTTCTTTTCTGCTTGTGCAACATAGCCTACATCTTTTATATAGGAAAAAAAGACAGAAGTTTGTGCACAAGCCTATGTTTGTATGTGGGTCAAAATGATATATGCATTGTCAAATATATACAAATTTTGTAGTGGTGTTGAAAATTCCCACCTGTCTGTTAACTTTGTTAGTGATCATGATTGTTTGACAGCAATCAGTGGAAGCTCAGTGCAGATTTGAGAAGGATGATCATAGCTTTACAGAAAGTCGGAAATGTCTCCAAGTCATTTCTAATCAGCTGCAGATTCCAAAATCTTTACTTCAAATGGCTGTGTGTAGGTGCACGTTATTGGGAGAGGGTGCCACTATGGCAGCTTTCAGCTTGGAGGAATATGGTCCGAAAGGTCAGAAACAACTCATAAACCTCCAATGCACAGGCCTGAACTGGCAGCGACTGGAACACCAGTGTCAGTCAACCATGTTTTATGTTATTATGGACTGAGAAGCTGCCGTCCAAGACAGAAGTATCTGCTCCAGAATTGACAACACACACAAACAGAAAGCCTTCTGGGTAAAAGTTTCCATGGCCAGAGGTACGTTTGTAGGAATAGAATTGAGGCACTGAACCCCTAGAACGCTGTACCTACTGTTAAGCATGGTGGTGGTAGTGTCGCATTCTGTGACCTCAGAATTCTTTAGCATAACCTCAAACCATCAGCTTGATGGTTAAAACGTTAAGAGTGGTCAAATATCCTTACGGAATTGTGCCAGAAGCTTGTTTATGGCTTTATGACTTTCAGTAAGTGTCTGGTCAAGGTAGGCATAGACAACATGGTAAAAAATATTATGTTGCAATATTGATCGACATTTTTTACTACACTATTTATTGTGACAATATACAAGTGACTGCAGACAACATGCATCAGAAGTGACAGAATCTTTAGAACTACTATTCAAAACTTCTCCCTTACTGAGTACAGTGATTTTTATATCTGCTGCACTTTATCCAATTTAAACCAGTCTAATTACTGTTTGTAACTAAACCTGCGGTTGATTAGTGTTTAATAAACAGTATCCACGACATGCTTGGTAAAGCATATTGTATATCACTAACACAATGTATCATCATATTGCCAATCCCTAGGTTAAGGGGCAACTTGCTGAGGGACATTTAACTAAATATTAGGTGTGCTGTATGTATTATTTTTTTTTAATTATTATTATTATTAAATGCGTTATCTTCCCTTATATTTTCCTGTTTTTTATTCTAAAACCGGTTCCATACTGTTAATCTTGTATGTAGCTAATTTGTTAAGTCTGCTGTAATGTGTGATAATTAGTGGGCTTTGGGCATTTTACAGGATGGAAGCTTTACATTTAAATGATTAGAAAAAGTAGATGCAATTCAACTGTTATGTTTAGACTTAGAGGGCTAGTAATTGCAAAGTGACCGCAATAACTGCTTCCATACAGATTTGATTACTTTGGTTGACCGTATGTCAATCTGTAAGTAATTGGGCAGTCAGAATGTCAGATGTAATTTACATCTACATTGGCTAAATCATATAGGAACCACAGGGCCACAGTTATACATTATGTGGTGTTGGATCAGTGGACTTGGATTGGACAATCTGTACAGTCTAAATACAATTCTAATGATTAGTTTGCAAATTCTGGAAAGGCAGATTCATAAAACAAACTACGGGTTTACTGTGATCTTGGCAGGAAGTTGTGACTTAACACATTTTCTTGTTTGTAAACAAGGATTAGCTTGCTGTTATGGAATACCAAACACTACCGTCCTTTTCCATCATTTTCACGTCCCTTTGGTGATTCATGTCGGATTACTGTCACATAGACTGTAATTTTTCCTGAAGCCAAAATACATTTAATCTTTTCTAGGATGTTTTCAAATGTTTAGTCTCAAAATGTTATATTATATCTTAAAATACAATTTAAAACAGAAAATAAGAATTTAATATGTTCTAAACAAGGCCAAAAATGTTGGGATGGGTTAGGGTGGGCAGAATTGAATATTCTCCTGGGCCAACTTGGGCAGCGTGGCCTAGTGGTCACCAACTCCTCCATACCAAATATAATACACCACATTCAGCTAATTAAACACTGAAGGCAGAAATGAGATCAGGTGGAGTTGATTAGTGTTGGAACTAAAGTCTGCAGGAAGTTTTTAATTTGAGTAATCAGTTGCTCCTCATTTTATGTATCTGTGTCCTCGACTTCAAAATGGTTTGAAAAAACAGGCAATCAGAGGTATGTTTTGGCCAAGGTGAAATGCTTTCAAGACCTGGGTGATGCCTAAAACGAATTATTGTGATTTCCTTGTTAGGTTAGGTTATTGATCATTCTCATTGTGTTAATTGTCAATCAGTGCTAATATCTGAGTACATCATCCCAATGGCCAGGCCTGCTGCATGTATACTGCATCTAGGGGTGCACCAATATGGGGTTTCTGGGCTTTTTCATATACATATCAGTGATTGAAGCCTTTTGTAAAATATAGAAATTAAAACTAAATTAATCGAAACATGTCTTATAGCAATTTTTAAGCAATGATCTGAATTCTGCTGATATGGATCGTTATCTGCTGATGTACGTGCCAATGCCTCCGTGTTTCAAAGTAGGTTCTAGCAGTACCATTCTCAGTACATACTTCGCCATTTTGTTGTTGTTGAAGCTTACACGTGGTTTGCATCCTGTGGTAAACCACATGATCATGCTTGTCTCTTCGTCTTCATTTCGTGATGCCTTTGAGGATTTAGGATTTTAGAATTTAAAGATTCTGATTCAGCTTTTTATCGCCCCCCCATCCAAGATTTTTTTGCTAAGAATTGTCTATCACTCCGATCTTTGTGTTTGGTAGCAAAAAAAACAAAAAGCAACCCCCCAAAACAACCTGTACCATGTTCAGTATCTTATAATAGAGTCTGACTGATGTTCTGATCGTTCAGCTCCCTTCAACTCCCTTGCAGTGCAATCACTTCATGTGTGTCTGCTGGTACACACTGTAAAATGGGCTTTATGGAGATTTGTAATGGAAATTTGCTTTGGGGGGGGCTTTGTATCCATCTAGCCCACATCTGGCATTAAACAAGCTGTGTGTGTGCATTTGCACATGTGTGTCAGCAATGGGTACAACTTAGTAGCTGAATGTATTCAGAAGAAAATGTATGTTTAAGTATTTTATATATATTTTATTTTTTTAATGGGACTATCCACTTAACAAGCATGTTGCCTGTTCATTAAACCAACGCTTGATAATTAGCAGCTGATGTGTTCTACCTTCAAACTTTTTATCTTCCTTATAACCCCTTGACTCTGATTTGTGCATATTTCTTCATTTCTAGAGGATGCTCATAAATAAAAATGCCAACATCAGGAACCTTTAAATAACTTAACATCTCTAAGTGCGAGTGGGGAAGAAAATGACCTGATCTGCATTAATGTGGTTACAATTAGATGTATTCTTTAGATTTTATTTCAATTTGATGTTCATCCTCTAATTTTTAAACAATTTTTAAATATATTCCAATTATATTCCAATGACTTTCTGTGCCAATTATTATTGGCAACAAAAATGCATAAAAGAAAAAAAATTGGGACCAAATGTTTTCCATTAAGAAATATTTTTGCAGTAATTTGCACTAAAACTGAACATAAAGCCTTACGAAATGATGCACTTGACTGTTGGATGAAATGTTGGTTATTGGTTAGTAAAGTTGAACAGGAAACATATTATGTGATGTAGGCCCTTTAGTCTCTTTATTCATGCAGTAGGCATAGCCAGATAACAACCTGTTTGATTAACAGATAGCTTAATGCTGTGTCTTTTCCTATTTCAGAGATGTGAGCTGTGCCCCCACAAAGACGGAGCTCTGAAAAGGACAGATAATGGAGGTAATGCTTCTTATGTTTCTGTATGTGAGGGCTCTGTGCGGTGTTGCTTTTTGGAAACATGTTCTGAAGGGTAGTTCTGCAGAAAACCGCATAAAATGGTAAATTAAATTAGAAAAGCCAAGTGTGTGTCACAGCATTTTATTTCAAGAAATTCTGCTTTGTTTTTATTGGTTTATTCATCCTTACAAACTGCAGATGCATTTAATTATTTTTCCTCCCCCCCTCTCTAATAGTAGTACCAAACTTCTGTTGGGGTGGTACTGTTAGTACCTTTATGTTTGGGGATCCAAACTGTCCATATCAAGTTTCACTGGCATCTATACACTCTTATTTTAATCTATTTTAATTTGTATCTTTTATCTATTGTTTTTAAATGTAGTGAACATTTAAAGTACACTTTCACTACTTAGACGCCGTTTTGTTCCTTTTTGAGGCTACATTTACATCGTTTGCACTTCTACATTTAATCTTCTTTCTCGACCCAAGGGAATTTTTTTTTAATGAATTAAGATTCTTACTCTCTTTGTAAGATTCTCCTGCTTTGAATTGTGTTGCAGTCGCTTACCAACAAACATTTGACTAGATTTAACTCAACACACAACGGGGTCAAACCATTTTTCAACATGGGGGGTGGGAGGTTTGTTTGCATATGAAAACAAGGACTAGAAGGCTGTACGTTGTTTTCTGTTCTGTGGGTGAACATGAGCTGCTTCAACTGGAAAGGTGATTTTCAGTGGCGCTGATTTTTGTGAATTAATCCTGAATACTGATCAAGCCATCTAATGTCAGATGTTTTTGGTACTGATAAATCCGTTTATTATTTCCCATTTTGAAATCTTTGAATAACTCTTGCAGGGCTTTTGCTTTGGTTAAGTCACCTGTTGGGTATACTTTCTGCCACACAAAGCTTTCACCAGAAGTCAGTAAGACTACATGTCACGATATTAAGAATGCACTCTGTGTATAGGGATTGAAGTAAAATGACTGATATTGGCCAAATATCATTCACCTCTGGTAGATATGTTGTAAAAGATAAATTCACCTGGTTCTGATTTTCCACATCAAGCTGCAAAAAAGTTGCTACATTTAATTAAATTTGCCTTACATGGCATTGCATGTCCTGCAATGTGACTATTTACTCATTGACTATGCTGAAATTTGATATATATTGTGCACACTTCCAACACACAGTCTCTGCAAGAAGTACACTGAGGCCTCTAGTGTTTGGCCTTTTTTTTTTTTTTTTTAAACTCTAATTGTTTAATTACTATTTCTCCACACTTGGTTCACTTCTTTTACTACACAATGTGATCAGCTAAGATGCCAGTATGTCCCAATAACGGTACTATTTAAGTATCGCTCCAGCCTGTCGAAAGAACTGTGGACAAACTGTAAGGCTTCTTACTTAAGGCGCTTACTTATAGAGCAGTTTTCTTCTCCATGTGATGGAGCTTTCCTGTTGATCAGTTTTTGTGTATTTGTTGTCTAAAAATGTAATAAGTATCAAAACTCGAACTGTGGCGTAACTGCCGTAATACATTCCAGATCGTTTTGTACCGCAAGATAATCCATAGAAATTATGACACACCAAGTGTGAATAGTAGCAGCAGTGCTTTAAACATCTAAAGATTTCAGGTCCGTCTAAAACCCAAAATGTATTTTGAGAGAGGTTTTGGTAATGAAATCGCTTTAGGCTAGCTCTTTAGTTAAACCAACACGGATTCCTCTGAATGTGATTAACGTTATTAACTTGGACTTGTGGGTTTGACCCCCCCCCCCCCCCCCACACACACACACACACACACACACACACACATACACATACACACACACACTCTGTGGTTCGTTGCAGCTTATTTTTGCGCGTAAAAATGGGAGGGGTGAACATGTGTGTTTATCTCCCCTCGTTTTTATGATGGGGCGGTCTTGCCGGGGTCATTGTGGGGCTGCGAGGGGACTTCTCCTCTTCATAGCCCGGGTTCACGGCAGGGGCAAGCCCGAGACTGTAAACATTGCCTGGGACATGCATCTGCAGGACCATGCCCCCTTTGTAGTGGAGAAAGCTGTTAAACGGCCATGAGGGAAACATCAGTTCACTTCGGGCTTATGTTTTGGTCATTTCACACCATGTAATCTTCTTCACTCCCCCCTTCTTCATTTTGCAGAGACCTGTAGAAAACGAAATAATCTGTGAGTGTCAGTGTTACTGTTAAAAATTTAGGTTAACTCCTTAGAAGTTCAGTAGAGACGTAAGGTTGTGTGATATTCACTACCGTTCTAAAGTTCCTTTTTTTAAAATTATTTTTTAATACAAACGAAGTGAATAAAGAAATAAAATGGCATAGTCATCTATTACATATTTGTGGTTGGTTGGTAGAAAGTTATCTACTTCCGTTATGATATTTTATTGTTATTCTTATTCATTTAACTCTGTGGAAAATGAGTGCTATTTTCCACGATCCTTCCAGAATTTGGACCTCTGTTAGTTAATTTGGGCCACCTGATAGTTTTGCTAATATTTATTGATAATTGAAATTTGTAAATTTGTACAGGAAATTTGTACAAGCAAATTGTTTAATATTTACATATTTATATTTATTATATCTATATTAATATCTAAAATGGCAGATTTCTCAGATGAAACAAAGCTTCGTTTGTGTTTGAAATTATTCTTCCTTGCTAAAATACTTTATTCTGATTTTTCAGCAGAGAAGAATCATTTAAAACAAATAACATTTGAACAAGAACATTTGGAATACTTAAACAAATTAAGGACCCAAAGAATGGTTTTCATTAATTTTTTCAAAGTCAAAGAAAACCCCTTTATCCCTTTTCTGTTCAGTACTGTATACAACACTGTACTTATTTTTAAGTAAATCTGGAGGTTCTTTCACATTAATAAATCTTCTGTGAAATTATCCATTAAAATGTATTTTAGGACCCTTTTTCCACTTTTATTTTTAGTGTTTTTAAAATCTATTTTTGCTCTTTTCTTAGTTCTTAGCTCTAATAAAGTAAATGGGCTTTAGAGTCGAAAGTAAAGTTTTTTTTTTTGAGTGAACTGTGGCTGAAGTGGTGCCAGCCTTGTGTGTGAAGGGGTGAGAAGTTCTTTGGGGTGTGCTTGGGTTTTTTTATTGCCCTGTTTTATAGGCTTCTGCAGGATTCTTGGAGGGACTTCAAAACAACAACACCCACCTCCCTGTCCCTGGCACACTGAGGTCAAAGACAGTTCATGGGTTCACTTTTAAGTTTAGGGCTGTTGCTCCCACTGACTGGACAAACAAGACCCATTGCTTGATTAATTTCGTCTGTATTTCGTTTTGTACCAACCCTCCCTCCTCTCACACACACTGTAAACTATTGTTTTGAAGCTGCGTTTTGTGCTCCTGTGGTTTTGTGGTTGAAATGCAGGCTTGTAAGAAAAGGGAGGGGTTTATGCAGGGGCTAGCCTGTAATTTTAATATTTGTGCACCCTGTTATACACCCTGTGACAGTGCCTTGGTCTGGCCAGAACACCCAGTAAGCATTCACTTGGTGGAAAGGTGTTGTTTCTTTTTCCCCATAGTTTTTTTTTTTTTTTTAATTATTGAATTGTTTAATGTCTGCATTCAGTCTTCTCCAAAAGGTTGGGCCCTTTGGTCAAGTTACATGTGGTGTAGATTTTCGAGGTGTGAAGACTTCCAGATCCTCTAGACAGACACACTTCGGCTCATTGTTAAGCTTATATTTACAAACAAAACATTAATATAATTGTAAAAATAATTGCACTTGTTTATTTTTCTACAGTATGTACAATTCAGTAAATAAAAGCAATTGTATAGTGAGGACATAGAATGACCTCTATTGTTAAGAGCGTTTTCAGAAACGATGTAACCTAAAAAATATAATAAGGTGATCAAGTTTGGAAACCTTGATTATGAATGTGTTTAAGACCTGAACACCAAACTACTCTGTTTTTTTTTTAATAAAACAAGCAGTTATGTTTCCTGGTTTTAGTGCAACTCTGTGTATAAAATACAATCATTGTTTAAATTTTCTTCTGTTGGAGCTAAACAACCCTCTTAAAAAGCAAATTTTCATGTTGACACATTGTGTATGGTGAAATGTCTAGAGATCATATTTTATCACGTCCAGCATTACGTTACCCAGGTCACCCTGATCACAATGGCTTACCAGCAGCTTTTCATTTAACTTTTTTTCAAAGCCAGACTTGAAGGACAAAACCCAAATTACATTCAGATTTGCTGTATGAATGGGTGGAAGTTGTGTTTTGCCTTTGTACTATCTTTCTTTGTCAATGTTCGTGTTCTAGAGGTGCATCTGAAAAACATAGCTGTCTCTCTTCCACTTCTCTGTTTTGGTCTGAATATTATGAATATCATGTAAGGTTTTATTTGCTTTGAGCTTTGGTGGGTTTAATTATTTATTTTTTATTTGATTAATCCTTTTTTATTAATTAAACCATATGATGCTTAATTTATCACAATTTATGTATTTTGTTCTGATGGGATGACTGGTATTTAACAGGAAAGTGCAATATCCTTATTTGAAAAGGAAACAAAATTAGTGTAAAATTTACATGACATGGAAACAAATTGAAGAAGAAACTATTAGATGGGTCTTATTATATGTTCACCCAAAATTTAACCGCCATCAGAGCAAATCCTAAAGGTTTGGAGTGTTGGAAGTGAATTGACTTTTTGATGGTATCTGAAAGTGTCTTAGTTTGCCCTAGGATCTCTCAAATAAAAAAAACAAAATAAAAACAAAGGTGTGGATTTTACCTGCAGGTCGTTATTTAAATGTCCGCGTGGTGATTCAGAAAATAAGGCAGTCTTGATCTCTCACTTGTGTGCTCATTAATAGAAGTGAAAAATGCAGTATTGTTTCTGCATAAATTGGTTTTCTTTGAGTGGCTTTGTCCTGTTACTAACCAAGGTCTTTAACTGTCTTTAATTCTCTTGTAAACTTGCATTGGATTTCTTTGCCTAGCTTAATTAAGGCAGTGTTAACAGAATAGGTGTACTTGATCGATAGAAATTGAAAATCCTGAACAGTTATTATTGTTAATTTTTGATCATTATAAATTACAGCTTAATGTAGGTTGGCAATTGTCTTGAGAGAGAGAGAGAGAGAGACTCCTTTATGTTGGATGAATAAACGAATCAATGCTTGTAATTGTATGGGGCGGGGGGGGGGGGGGGGCTTAATTGCTCTGCTCGGACAGAGTATCTTCAGGTCTTTGAAAAGACTTGGGCCTATATTTTTACTCAAGTCATTAAGAAATGGCGGCTTCACACTTTTTGTAATTGTGGTGGTGGTGATAAAAATGTGAAGGTTTGATGTGTGGACAAAGCAAACCCAATAGCATTATTCTTATTTGTGTTCTGGTTCTTTTTTTAGGTTGGGCCCATGTGGTTTGTGCCCTCTACATCCCAGAGGTGGAGTTTGCCAATGTTGCCACCATGGAACCTATCGTATTACAGTCGGTCCCTCATGAACGTTACAATAAGGCAAGTTTATTGCGTGTGAGGGGTTTTATTTTTTTGGCAGCTGTGAGTCTCCTGACCGGTCGGTCACAGTTCTCAATGTGTGTGTACTGCAGGCCGTTCTTTGACCACCTTACATCATTAACTCAGCAATGGTTTTGATATGTTTTATGTGTATCATAATAAGTAAAATACTTAAGTAGGCCTCTTACTTTAGGAGGAAGCCTAAATATTTTAGTAGTTTTAGTTTCTTCTACTTTTTTTGAACTATTTTTACTCCTATTATTTTCATTTAGTAACAGTGCTGCACGTAAGCTGTCCAAATGTGCTGTTGTGTTTGATTCATTTCTTTGTGTTTTTGGGGGGGGGGAAACAATTTTTTCATGTTTTCTACAGGTTGTACTCCGTATGATGTGAAGGAACAAATCTGAATCATTTAGCTGTCGGGGTCTATGGTAAAAGATCAGGAGGCCAGGTTTAACCTCATGCTTAAAATAGTTGAGTATTCAGTCTGGGATGAGTTATTACTCACCTGATAATCAGAGTGCTAGAAAGACTAGGTACTAAAAAGGGTTTTATAGAGACTTAAGTTGTTGGCTCCATCAGACTCCGTTGTGCTGTATACATTTTATTAATTTCTCAAAGCTGTGAAATTTTAGTTTGCACATTGTCTTTTCTACTTCTTAGATTCTTTGTTTTTGTGTCTTGTAGACGTGCTACATCTGTGAGGAGCAAGGTCGGGAGAGCAAAGCAGCCACTGGAGCCTGCATGGCTTGCAACAAACATGGCTGCCGCCAAGCCTTTCATGTCACGTGGTGGGTTAAAGAACATGCATTATTACACAACTAAACTAATACATTTCTGCTGTCTCTCTTTTAACCTGTATGCACTACACTTCAGTCACTTGGCATATGATTCCATTTTTTTATATATATATTTTATATACATGGGAAGACAAATATTATCTATATAAGATTCAAAGGCTGTCATCTAGCTATTAGCTTGATATCAGATGGTAAATTGTGTAGTTTTATTTAAATGATTCTTTGTTTTCTACAGGAAACAAACTTGAATATGGATGTAAACAGTTTTTATTAAATGTAATTATTGATAGAATTAAATTAATTGTTTTTGTCACACCAGTGTTACATTTAGTAAAGATGAACAAACTGTCTGGACAACAATATATAATGTTTATATTATACTATATACTGTGTAATTTTAGGTTTGGTACTGTTTTTTTCCCCCCAGAAAGGTCTTTTTCTTTCTAAAACCCCTTTCTAAATTTTACAATCTATTAACCAATTGATTATTTTACAATTAATAATGTATTAACTAATAGTGAAAATAGAAATTGCAAATACAAAATAATTTGTATTATTATTATTATTATTATTAATAATATTTTTTTTTCTTTCACTGTTCCTTGCAGTGCTCAGTTTGCTGGGTTGCTGTGTGAAGAACAAGGCTCAGACGCTGATAATGTGAAATACTGCGGATACTGCAAGTATCATTACAGCAAACTGGTAAGCTCTTTTTGCAAATTCTCCTAAGGCTAAGTGTTTAATTTTCTTTGACTATGTGCCTGAGATGCTGATGGACTTTCCAGCAGAAGACCACAGTAAGTGATATCAAGAATGATTCTTGAATGGACTGAAGGTATAGTTCACGCACTGTTTGCTCATTAGCTTGGATTTTAGATTGTTGACAATCAGCATTTGATGAGTTGATTTTCCCCCTCATGTTATTTTACAGGAAGGTACTGGTTGTTACAGCATCCAAACTAGAGTGCCTTACGTTTGTCTCTACTGTGGTAGCATAAGGTGTCAGTAACCTCTCCAAACAGTTCTGTTTAAAAGATATTTGGCCTTGGATACCATTAATTTCTTGAATGACCTGCACTCTCCCTTCAATTACAGCTGCTGAAAGCTGAGCTGTGGCATAGTCAACACACACACACACACACACACACACACACACACACACACACACACACACACACACACTACCCCATCTCTATCCTTCGCAACCCCTGTAACCCCCTAATCTCATTGACAATCAGCAGCAACTCTCTGAACCTTTGTGTGGGACACGACTCTCCTCCGTCATTTTACCCCTTCACTCTCCCCTAATCCCTCATTCCGAGGAAGGGCTGGAGTTTCAGGGGGTTGCAGGGAAGGCCCAGCGGCCAGTGGTTTTCCTTCCTTCCTTCCTTACTGTGTGTGTGTGTGTGTGTGTGTGTGTGTGTGTGTGTCTGTTATTGTGCATTTTCTGGGCACAGTGTTTCATCTCTGTACGAAAACCAACTGAAACTAAAAGGACAAAAAAAAGGACAAAACTTCTTGTTTTTTGTTAGAGGTTACACCTAATTTTTTCACTCACATAAACCCTAATTGTAGTGTGTACAAATGTTATAATCTGTTGCACAAACACCTGGTACCTCCATTTATCACTTACATTGTCAAAATTTCATGATGAATGAAACTGTAGGAATGCTCCAGAACGACTCTGAATAAATAATTTTTTTCGTTGACTTCCATTGAAAGTCAAAAAGGTTTTTTCCTTCTATGCAATTTAGGAAATACAGCTTCTTTGAGAAAGTGACCATATGTTCTATTTTTATTTTGTCTGTTTTGGAAAATGTAACTCAGATATGTAATATAGCATTTAATTATTTTCTGCTCCGAGATCACGCAGATGTGTTCAGTTCCACCAGCCTAATTTAATTTAAGGTGTGTTGGTTAAGTATTTACTTGCTGTAGTAATTTGTATTATATTTCTGTATTTTTCTTAATTCTTTATTACTTTTTATAATGAAGTTTCTCTGGATGGGGCTGTAAATACTAACCTTCCTCTAGAAGAGTGCTGGACATGATTCAGCTACAAACACACACACACAGACACTTCCACCTTTTTTTTTGTTTGTTTGTATTTATTCCAATATTAGTATTTTTTTTTGAGCACATAAAGTGTTCATTCTCAGATAAACAGCTTTAGCTAATTTTCTCAGAGGCGTACAGGCACTTGCATATAAATAATGGTTGACGTGTGTGACCCCCATGTCCTGACATTGCATTAAAACAAGTATGTGTATTATTTGAGGGGGGTACATACTCTAACACTCAAGCCTCTGAGCTGCACTGGGCTTTAGAGCCACAGCCCCCTGCTGTTTCTCTCTCTCTCTCTCTGTGTGTGTGTGTGTGTGTGTGTGTGTGTGTGTGTGTGTGTGTGTGTGTGTGTGTGTGTGTGTGTGTGTGTGTGCGCGCGCGCGCGCAACAAAGGCCTCTCTCATACTTCAGTCCTCCACAGGTCTTGAGAGAGGCTGGAGGTGGGGCTAAAGGCCTGTTGTAGGGTTGGTAATGAGTGGAGAGGAGAGGGGTTGCAGTGTTTGTTTGTTTTTTATATATATATAATTTTTTTTTTAATGCAGTGGAGAAAATGTGCTAAATGCTGTTGAAACTAATATCTGGCAAGTAGTAGTGACTTGAGTGTTTTAGTTCAGTGGGTTCATGAATGAGGTCATTTCAGGATGTAATGCTTTAAATTGAAATCAGAAATTGAATATGAAAAAAGAACTTTTATTATAGTTTGTACTGTTAGTTACTTCATGTAATTTAAGTATATTATACGCAATTGTTTTGTTTCAAATAAAGGTTAGTCTATGGATGTCTGTTATTTAAAGCAAATGTTAGAAAGTGGACTGAATTGTGGCTTAAATACAAATAGCGTGGAGGAGTAAAATTGAAATCCCCCCCCCCCCCTTTTTTTTTTTAAGCCTTTATTTTCTTCTGGTGTCTATGAACACAAATGAAAATAATTTTGATAGTAATATGTGGTACATGTACATTACATTTACATTTACGGCATTTAGCTGACGCTCTTATCCAGAGCAACTTACAAGGTTACTCGTATTACAGAGGCGGGCCAATGTAGTGTAAGGAGTCTTGCCCAAGGACTCTTATTGGTGTAGCGCAGCATAGTCACCCAGACTGGGAATCGAACCCCAGTCTCCCACATGGTGTGGTAGCTCACTGGCAGGTAGTGGTGTTATCTGTTGCGCCACACCAACCACATATGTACATTGTCTTATTTTATTCTGACAGTTTGGATCAATATGATCTATAGAACACTACTAACCCTGAACTTCATAGGTCTTTGTTTCAGTGGACTTTATTAGAAATAAGAGACTTCTGGTTGTGGGTTGTATGTATGTATTTTTTTAATACAAAGTAAGCACCATGCCTCATACTCCTTTGCATTTTACGAATGAGATGTGCCTAAGTGCCTAAACTGCTGCTTTCTCTTGCAGTATGAAACATTCTGACACACACACACACACACACACACGCACAGTTTTTGCAACCTAGTGTTTTTATACATATATATTTTTAAATAACTTAAAGACCTCCTAGTAGGTGTGGGTGGTGATGAGTTTGACACATTCATTTAGTCAATTTGTGATATTCTGACACAGGCCTAATAAAATGGTATGCGTTTTACAAACTGTTATTTTGAATAAAAATATTGTACTGAAATTTGCTACTCTGAATCCACTGAACTAAATTAATGAAAAATGAAAGTTGTATGAATGAATGAAACATACATGTTTGCACAGTAGAGATAAAATGGTTCATTGTCCCCCTTTACTTCCTAATTCTTCAGATTGTTGTATTTGTTAGGGATGCCAGGGTCAGTGCATGTATTTTACAGTATTTAAATATATGTAAATCGGATTTAGATACAGTAATGTGGGAACGTCATTTTCAACAGGGCTGCTATATATCTTTGTATGTTTAAAAAAAAAAAGCAAAAAAAAAAGCAAAAACGCCCCCCTGTGTAGGATGTTAATGAATGCACAAGCATATCGGACGCATATTTGATTAAAAATCTATATATTTTTTACATTTAATGATTTGTTCATTAACTGCAGTGGAGCATAATCTTTAGGTGCTTTTGCACTACTCCACCTAAGCATCTGCATTTTATTGATTTAGCTGATTTTTTTAATCTCTGAAACTAGTTGATCCTATTGCTGATGCTATTGGGTTTAGTCCCAGTGTTTTGAATTTTATTTATTTATTTATATTTTAATTTATTTATATTGATGCTGAAATTCACGTGTGCAGCTGTAGTAAATGCAGTATATATCAGTGTGATGAGTCTTTTCTTTTTCATGTAGTTTTGCATTTTGTAACGATTCACTGTACTAATTAAAATGTAGCAGATGCCTTTTATTACCATTGTCTGTTGAATTGTGCCACCAGTTGACACCCAAAGCGTGTGCAGTCATTGCTTTAGTTATCATATTCTTGTTTTCAATGCTTTCTGACAGTTTGGCTGTCAAACGTGTGTAGATAAATACAGGCAGAAAAAAAATCTGTTGTGGCATAGATGCATAGTTAGTGTGTGTGTATGTGTGTGAGTGTAAGTAAGCTTTGGCAGCCAAGAGGTTTGAGAATATGCAAATTACAGCATGTTGCTGCACATTCAAATAGCACTTTCTGCATCCAGAGCAGTTATTTGTTTGTTTATATATTTATTTTAATTCGCTGTGACAGCCGCAGTGTCTCCAACCATTAGTTCACAAATCAATGTGAAAATCGGAGAAATGAGCAGGAAGTCCTTGTAATATCAACAGCTTTTCATTTTCAGAAATTTATTTGTTTGACACGATTTTTTTTGTTTTGTTTTGGGAACGATTTTTGATCTCCAAGCTTAGCACATCACTGCTGCTGCTTTTTTTTTTTTTTTTTTTTTTTTTTTTTTTCTCTTTTCTCTTTTTGAATAATTTTGTCTCAGTAAGGGTTTTTTTCTTGCTAGACAAACAAAACTGGACATACTCTATATAGTAACTCGAAGTTCCTCTTTCACCTTTTAGAGAAGGAGCAAAGGCCGTGGTAGTAGGGCTCAAAGCTTAAGTGATTCTTCCTCTCACTCTTTGGATAAACACCATGACAAGGAGAAGAAGGTAAGGCAGCTTCCACATCTACCTTCCTTCGTGCCATGTGTGAGTGATATGCCCTTCTTTTGCACATTCAGCCTATGAGGTAAACAGCAATTAAAACAATAACAAGAAAGATAATTAACTCAAAAATATGCTTTGCCCTGATTAGGCTTATGTAAATAACCTGAACCTCGGTCACTTTGCTCGGCGAACACTGCCCTTGCTTTTCAGCTGTAAAAAACCCTAAGACGAATAGAATTCATCATGCAAGTGATTAGTGCCTTGGCATTGCAAGGAATGGTCATTATAAGATTGCTTTATACGGGGGAAATAATCACTTGTGCTTGTTAGTTATGTCGAATGCGTTTAATCAGTATTTACAGGTAGTGTGGTCATTAGTTCTGGCAGTTTTCTACATGATCCTTTTAACCCAGCCATACGGAATAGAACATGGAACATTATCCACCCCGATTTACCCTCCGACTTCAGACCTAATTAAATTAAGCGTATGTAACTTCATTTATTAATACTCATTTGTTTAGCGCTAATAAATGCAAATTGCCTTCTTCTACTTACATGTGAAGCTAAGATTACAGCTGTACCACCGGTCCTCATAGTCTGAAACGTGCGGAAGAGCATATCATGCCTATCCAACGTCATTCGTCTTTGACCACATTCTGCCTGTCCCTAGCATCCATCATTTAGCCCCATATTTGAAACCATTTGACTCCGAAATGTCACTGAAGTTTTTAATTCCTTCCTGGTTTTTTATAGTCATGGCAAACTATTCACTGATGGTCCTTTTTTTTTTAGCTCCGACATGGGTAAAGGCATACCCACGTTTTAAAACGGAGTCAACTGTGGGATAAACCCAAATAAACAAAGTCGTTGGTCAGCAGCCAGCAACTCGCCTGGTTTACTGATTTAATGAAAGATTGATTAGGAAAACTAGGTGTTCGATGGGATCTGGAAATTCTGGGCTTTCTCCAGGAGAGCTCTGGAAATGATGAAGCTGACACATTTGTATGCACAACAATCAGATGGATTGTTTATTTGTCTTTAGTCTAAAGGTAGTAGGACTTTGGAACATTATGCGCTTGTGTATACGTGTGTACAAAATGAGCATATATATATATTTTACATTTTGCTTTTGTTTTTATTTTCAAATAAGGATGTAGTGGACATGGTAATATAACAAGTGTAGATTTTTTTTATGAGAAAATAATTAAAATGAGTATCTTTTTAAAAAAATAATTTGGGGGTGTAGTGTCAAACATTAATATAAATCATGCTCCTCATTATATTTGTGGTGTTTATTTTTATTTTATTTTATTTATTTTTTATTGTTATTTATTTATTTATTTTTTGCTGTGGACAAATGCAAGAAAGTCTTCATTTGCCAGGATGCAATTAGGTTTGGTAATGTCAGCTTAGGTAATGTATCAGTTTAAATGGTTTTACTGTGGATATAAACTTACAAAACACACGACTTTGGCACAGGAGGTGTGGTGTTCTAGAGAATTGTATTACTGAAGTATAAACATTTTAAATTATTTGATTTTGTGTATTTTTTGTGCATTTTCTCTGGATGTAAACACACAAGAAGTGTCCAACAAAAATCGGTGAGACCTGGGACTGTACATCAAATGCAGAGTTTACTCTGCTAAGAATTTACTGTGGATGTAAACACACAAAACTGGCATTTGAGATGATTAAGGTGGAGTAGAGAATTCCTTATCAGTTTGGTAAGAGTTTACAGGAGCGGTAAACACCGAACTGGAGGAGCGGCCCACGTCACGCAGGTCAAAGAGGGATTAATTGTCAGATGGTGTTTATGAACTTTTGTTTATTTTAATAACCAAATTTATTCTAATATTTGACCCCATTTCCATTGAGACGGTGTAGAGTGGAGCGGTGAGGCGGGTGGGAGCCGTGTTCTTAAAACTGCTCGTCGTGGAGTACTCTGCACTCTGCCCTGGCTATTGTTACCACGCCTGATTTGCATTAGCAAAGGGGGCCCATCCCCCCTTCTCCACATTCCGGGGTCAAAGGTCGTGGGGCTCAGATGTATACCTAGCTAATTCCAAACCCCGGGGCCAAACAACAATAGAGACTAAAAGCTTCTCAATTTGCAGGCAGTTCAGATGTGCTACGAGAGGCGGCCCAGAGTGGCATCTGGGAATAAAATGTGGCCCCCCGTCCAACACTCACCCACCCACATATTTACAATTCTGATCATTTTTCAGCTTATTTGTGGCTCGTTTGGTTTGTGATTTTTCTCTGTTGTGGATGAAGGTGTGTGTGTGTGTGTGTGTGTGTGTGTGTGTGTGTGTGTGTGTGTGTGTGTGTGTGTGTGTGTCCCACAATTTTTTGGGTAGAATTTGAATACTTTGCCTTAGGCTATAGGAAGAATGGTGTCTGTTCGTCTTAAAATTGTTTGAATTTTAGCAGTCTGCTATAAGCGCTGATAAATGATGGTAATTATGTTTGCCCCGAGTGTTCACAACCTTTGCAGCCCCCCTGAGCTAAATATCCATCTTTGCACTTGGGGGACATATTGTTTAGTTGGGTAAAGTCTCAGATGCCGCACCTAGAAAAACAGTGTTTGAAGAAGCAACATGTATCTGATGCAGATGTACCTAAATGCCAATCAAGTAAAATGACTTAATCAGTTTAATCATGTATACAGAGAAATCTTCATTAAGATCTGTTCCCAAAGGGTTGCTATGATGCCAAAATTTAGATTTTTAGAATTTTAATGCTAATTGGTGTAGAATCATAATGCTTGATCCCAAACAGTACAATAGTCATTTTGTTGAGTAACAAACCAGGTTGGTTGTTAATTGGTTAAAAAAATAAGTAAACTATTGTTGTTTGTTCTCAACACAGAAAAGGTATACATTACTCCAGGACACATGATTTCTTCTACAGTTATTAAACTGTAAATGTATAAGCTTTGTTTATTGAACATATTCAGGTTTTTAAAATTAATTAGCATTACAGTGCACGTTAAAAATACAGAGTCAGTTTGGTTGTTAGCTAATTTTAATAAAGCTCTGGAAAATTATCAAAAGTTAGGAATGTTGGCCAAATTGATACTGAAATAGTTTGTCCTCCACATCGATTCTGTGCATTAATTCTACACCGTAAGCGACCGTGACTACTGAAAAGGGTTCTTCTTTGGACCCCTTTTTGGTGCTGTGTCAGTCATGTTTTTTAAGGTTCTACAGAACCATCTGCTAAAGGCTTTCCTTGAAGGTCCCTTTGAGCTGTTTTGGTTCTATACAGGACTATTGCCCTTACCAAAGACCCCCACCTCCCCTCCCATTTATTTTCTTCAAAACTGAGTAGATCTGGTGTTAGATGTGGAGATAACCTGTCAAACCGTGTATGTTTTCACCCAATAAATTTAATTTTTGAAGTCCTTCCTCTGGGCAAGTATAGATACAAAAATAAATACAAATTCTTCCCATTGAAATCAAAGACGGAGTCGATGTTTATAGGTATTAGAAATAGGATGCAATACGAAGAAAAGGCTAGATGGAATTTTTAAAAGGGGCAAAAAACAATGAATCTGATCCTGTAACAACGATTCTATCCTCAGTCAGCACACACTTGTTCCGTGTGGGTGATCTGATGTAGGCTTATCTGATTGTGTGTGTGTGTGTCTGTGTGTGTGTCTGTGTGTGTGTCTGTGTGTGTGTCTGTGTGTGTGTCTGTGTGTGTGTCTGTGTGTGTGTCTGTGTGTGTGTCTGTGTGTGTGTGTGTGTACATGAATACATACATACATACTGTTTTGCTCTAGTTTTTGCAGTTCTATTTAGACATTATCTGATTATAGGCAATACGTTTTATCATTGCTACAGTAAGTGAATAATTTATCACAACATTGCCAACGCTTAAACACTGACCATGTATCATTAATAAGAGAGTTTAATTAATTCATTTAAATTTGAAATAGATCTAAAAAAGTAAACAATGAAGAATCATAATGTTTGTGTAAATCATGTATTGTGAAAATATCTCCAGGGGTTTGGGTATGTTTGGCCATGCCAAGTAGTGCCTCTAGTTCTGTGTATGTAAGTATTTCTTTAAAAAGAATGGCATTTGTAATCCTATATGGTGGGAAGTTGTAATTGACCGTGAGGAAATGGAAGCTCATTATAATTTTTATCCAATGGGAATGGGCCTGAGGGCTTCTGGAATTGTTACTGCCACTTGCGCAGGAGAGTAGTGTAAACTGTTATCGCCTTCCCAGCTCCTCTCGAATAATTGACAGTTCTAACAGGCAGAAGGAATGAACGAGGGAGGGGGAGGAAAGGAAAAAGGAAAGAAAGGATGGCCGCTTGCATGTCGCTCCTATGGGGGACGTGTAAATATGCTTTCAGAGTCTTTCAGGATCACTGCATATTTTCACAGCTCTTCATTTGGGCTCGGAAAGCGGGGAGGTTGGAGGTGTGCCGCCGGAGCAGAAGGTGTAAATTTGTTCGCGCTCCCTCTTCTCGGGTGAAAATGGAGCTATATGGTGCGCGTCACCAACCTGGGGTGTAAATTGATCTGCTTGAGACTCTGTTTAGGATTCGCCATCGAGCGAACCTTCCATATCTTGACGTTATTTGTTTCACTCATGATTAAAGGAGCCATATTCTGCATCCCCCCTGTTTCTCTTTAGGGGTGCTTTGATGTTTGTGTACCAAAAACATGACCATTTTCCAGCCTCTCTATTGCTTAGAATTATGTTACTGTGCCTTTAAAGAGTGATTTATGTAAATGGTGTCTGTTCTGATTGGCTGCCCCGTATTGAGTCTCATTGAAAAAGCAGTTTGGTTTGAAACGCTTCTCATCACTTCAGCCTGAATGAGTGGAGCTGATCTACTGCATGCTGCATTGGTGGATGTGTGTATGATTGTATGGCATTTAGAAATTTTAAGCTGGCTGTTTGGTTTTCAGAGATGGACTGTATGGGCTGAGGGTGAATGGTACATTCTGAAGCTTTAACACATTCTTTAACAGTTTACATTCTTCTTTAAACTCGACCCCCCTGGAAAGTTCAGTTTTCAGTGATATGTGCCCTTTAAAAAGGGAATCTCTCTATGTGGCATTGCTGCGCAGGTGAGGTGATGTCACTGTCTGGCTTGAATTTACGCAGTATTGACGTGTTCAGGCTGAAGCACAACTGTGACTTCTTTCTTTTCGCCTCTTGTGGCCCAGTGTCATGTGTTTTTCACAAAGCGCAGTGCATTGAAGATCTGTCCCTTGTCATCTGTACCGTTTTGTTTTTCGCGCATATATTGCTGCTTTTTTACCACATTCCATTAATGAGTCTTCCTACTTTTTTTTTTTTTCTTTCTTTTCTGTCACCTGCAGAAACACAAAGAACGAGACCGCCACAAACCGAAGCACAAAAAGACTTTGGAGCTGTCTCCTTCGCTGGTTCCAGCACTGATGGTTTCCTCAGAGAAGGTGAGTTCACTCTGAAGTGTTTTTTTCTTGCTGTTTATCGCAATGCTTTGTAAAGCGCGTGAATAGATAAAAGAAGCTGATCTTAAGACATTATACCACACACATTGACATTGTGTGTGTTTGTGTGTATGTAAATATCACCATTGCAACTAAACCAATCCATCTCTGAATTGGCAGCTTTATAGCAAAAGGATACCTTTTTCATAATTAATAAAATATCATTTTATGTGGGTTTGTACAGCAAAAGCAGTCAGCTGTCATTTTAACATGAACCTTTCTCAGCCTCTCTTAGCCCCCTTAAGATGGGCTGTTTTTGTTACTGTGCCTTTAATACCAAACCCTTGGTTCTGATTGGCTGCCTTTTACTGGGCCTAGTTCAAAAGGCGATCAGAGCAGAAAGTCTTTTTAATACTTTAGTGTAAGTGGGCTGCCGTGGCCTGAACAGACCATATATCATTTATGTAAATGCATTGGTTTTTGTGATTTTTGTTGGACACTTCTTGTGTGTCACAAGAAGCTGCTGGCTCGTATCTGCATGGGTCTATGCATGTCACTGCTGCTACATGACTGGTTATTAGATATTTTTATTAGGTGTTCCTAATAAATTGCTCTGAGTGTATATTACAACATTGCTGTCATACAAAAACTTGTATCTCCACTTGATTTTCTAAATCTTACTTTTTGACCGTACTGATCTCATGATGAATAGACCACTTCTGTTGAAAATATTTCATAGTGGAATGTTTCATAGTGGTCACTGGATAGTAAGCCCAAAAGAGAGCGAAACATGCGTAAACATTGATGTTTCATAAACAGACATGACTTCAACTGGAACTCTGGGAACAAAAAATTAAGAAAAACTAGCTCTTTAAAAAGGAATAACTGAATGAAAAGGTTTATGTTTATATGAACTTTAAAACCTGTTGCAGGTGCATTGACTCAGCTCTGACCTGTAAATGCAAGGTGCATTCCATCCAAAAATCCAGAATTTTTTTTTTTCTTCTAAAATACTCTTTAATGTTTTTCATGTACAATATTATTCATTCTTTTCTGTTGTGAGATCTTCATGCCTTTTTCTTTTTTCGTTCAGAGCTATAACAGCAGCAGTGGTGGCAGCGTCTCCTCCATCTCCTCTTCTCAGAAGCGGATGGATGACAGCGGAGGCCGGTTTACCAACGCTAACTTCCAGGAAGTGCCCTCTCACTCCAGTGGGAGCTCAAAAGACGCCGGCTCCACCGACAGCAAGAGCTCGGAGGGCAAGAGCAAAAAGTCCAGCAGCCACAGCTCTAACTCTAGCTCTGGCTCCAGGGGTCGCAAATCCAACCCGGGCAAACCTCACGGCCCTGTGGTTACCATTGCGACCTCCTCCACTGTCCCATCTTCTACCAGCCCCTTTCAGCAAGGTGCGTCTTCTGTGAGCTTTTCTTCTGCACAGATGTAAAAATATTTGTATAATTTTTTATGATGAAAATGATTGATCCCACGGTTAAAAGTTTTTTTTTTTTTTTTTTTACCATGGTAGAATCACTGATGTCCTTAAGTGGGTGGCAACATGTAATGATAATATAATGTATAATAGTAAATTATTTGTTAATATTAATTTTTATTTTGTTACAGCCATGCAGAAACCTTGTGTCTCCAAAAATGACATATGACACTTTGTCAGATGACATAATTTATTTAGACTTTTAACATGGCCCAGCCAGTCAGATTTTAGACCCAAAAGGGCCATGTCTTGGAGTGATTTTACAAAAATGGCAACAAAAAAAATACCAGTTGTTAGTAAATGGTGATTAATAATCATGGTTCTTCCGCTAGCTCTTAAGTGTAGTTTAAGTGAGCTGTGGTTGCCCAGCAATATAACACTGAAAAATTATTCTATGACTGGCACAATGGCTTAAATACCTTGCTGCTTTAATGCCTATTCCGGCTGATGTGTGCAGGTAGAAGTGTAAATATTCACTATTTGTATTTTGCTGTTTTTAAATATTGCATTATGTATATATTTCTGAATGTTTCTGTATTTTATGCTCACTGAGCGTAAAGGGCAGAAAGTGTGTGTGTGTGTGTGTGTGTGTGTGTGTGTGTGTGTGTGTGTGTGTGTGTGTGTGTGTGTAAAAAGAGAGAGAGACAGTTAAGCGAGTGTGTTGTGACCCTGCTGGATGGAGTGCAGAGAAGTAAGCAGAGTGTGTGAGATAAGGCCGTTGTCTGGCTGACTTCTGTAATCGGGAGCAGTGAGGGGACTATGAGATGACTATGCTGCGGGGGGCGTCTTCACGTGGGTGTGGGTGCGTTGGCGGGCTCACGTCTGCTCTGCTCACTACTGGAAATGAGGACATGGAAACCAAGGTCATGTTTGGAAATTTCAGGCCAGTCATTAACATACTGAAGCACAAAGCGCCAGAGACTAATTGTCTGCTTAATTTGAAATGTCATCTTAATTCTAAAATAAACTTCTTTTCTGTGTTTTAGTTGAGACACATAGTAATTCATAACGTAGGAATGTGAGAAGGGCAGTTCTTAACTTTCAGTGAAAGTTTATTTAAGGAGATAAATGTATCAATATTGTGCGTAGTCTACTGCAGTACCACAGGATCCTGGTGTTGCAAAGCTCTTAGAAATGACGACAATATTTCACTGTTGGAACGGGCTAAGTATAACTTTTTATTTATTAAATAGTTTATGGCCATAGCATTGGCAATATTCTTTCAATAGTTTGAAAACAAGCAAGACAATTCCAGGTGGCTTAGTTATTAGTGTTAAATTCAAAATAAATAAATGTAAATATCTTTGTAAATTAAAAACATTACTTTTCAGTCTATTTTTGTTGTTTGGCCAATTATGATTATAGGCTGATAAACTGTGCATTCATTTCTTGATTTTTTTTTTCAAATATATTTTCTCACAGTTTTCAGAGGCTCATACGTTCTATTGCTCAGTAGGTGTTTTGAATCGTTTAACACCTGGGTTATTTTATTTATTGTTAATAATTGTATTATTTTAATAATTGAGTTGTTCAATTTCTTACAAAAATGATAAGCAAAAATCCTAGAACTAATCCTTTTTTTTTTACTAGCAGAATCAGTATTGTAAAGGTTTTTCTGTGTCAAAGAAATGACTATTTACTTTGTGTGTGTGTGTGTTCATTAAAATATTAAATTATAATTATAATACATTTTAATAGTAATAATGTATAGTAGTAATAATAGTAGTGATAAACTGCATTAGCTTTGCTCGTATGCAATTTTCCTTACATTTTCTTTGTGCTTGTACGGTGTGCTTGTTAAATGTAATCAGAAAGGGTGTAACTTTACTGACTGAGGTAGAATCGTGTGTTAATGCAATACCTGGCCTCCTCGGTCACCTCTCCTGCTGCGGGCCCAGATAATGGTTTGTGTTGAGGTGTAAAAACTGCTGGATTAAGGCTCTTGAGGCCTGTGCTTAAGTAGCTTCAGTGTAGCACTGGTCCCTCTTGGCCATTGTCCAGTTGATCGCTCCAGCTGCTGTGCATTACTGTCTGTGCAACGACAAGTGGCTTGATGACGCCTGTCTTCACCCTATCAAATTACTTTCTCTTCCTTAATTTATAATGGGATATTACTATATATCAGCTTTTGTTCTCAAATAGGGGTGCTTTCCAAACTGCACAAAATTACTTTTCACCCTAATCAGAATGTTTTCCAGTGATTTATGTTTGACAAGTGAAGTCCCAGAAATGTTCATTTTTCTTTTTAACAAAGGAACAAACTGTTTTAAATTAAGAGTGCAATAATTTGGTGATCTTAAAAATGCAGTTTATTGTAGTGTACAGTGAATTGGCATTATAAACTTTATTGTATTGCTGATGCACCCTTCAGTCACCCCACTGCCATTCATTAAAACAGGACACTGGATAATCCAATAAGAGAGAAGTAGGCGAGGATGGGTGAAGCTTACACAATGCACAGGCCCCTATGTTTTTTTTTTTGTTTTGTTTTGTTTTTTTTTTTGGTTATTTCGCTGGAGTCTGTTTTTAATGAACCAATCTGTCTAGTATATATGTAGTACTCTGTCAAATGAAGATATTCTTATTAAACAAGTCATGAAATTTAAATCCACAGAATCTGTGAATAAAATTCGCACTGAAAATGTGTAGCACTGGTCAAATGACATGTTGAGGCTAAGTCAGGATTTTTTGCAGACACATTTCACCTTTTAATACAGTTACTGTTTTTGTTTTGACATACTTGAAAATAACTTAATGAACATAAGTTTATATACACAAAGATACTAGATAGATTTTTTGGTGCAATGCCATAGATGAACCATGTTTATAATAGAGATGTATAATGGTGAAGAACCTTTTGCAGGTCTAAACAACCTTTAGTTGATTCATAGGTTCTTGAATATTTTAAAGCTTTTTCTTCAATCACACATCTCCATTACAGAAAGTGGTTCTTCTATGGAATTGTGTTTGTGATGCTGGTTGAGTCGTAGTTGTCAGTGTGAAAATCAGCTTCTCCTCTGTTTTTCTCTCAGGTATTCTGTTGGGAAGTGGAAGCATCAAGACTGCTTCCAGCAGCTCGGTAGTTCAGCCCACCTCAGACTTTCTCAGCTTCTCTGACTCCAGCCTGAGGGGCGGAGACTCCTACACCACGCCTGCTTTCGGCCGCTGCCTCCTGAAGGGCAGTTCTGAGGGCGGAGCTTCGGAGGGCATGGTGGCTCTAAACACTTTCGGCTCCCTTATGTCCCTCCCCCAGAGCTCTGGCTCAGGAAAACATTACGAAAACTCGCACCCTGGGCCTGAATTAGGTGGCCTGGCCTCAGCTGGGTACAAACGGCCCCAGCCTTCGTCTTCATCTTCGTCAGCGGCATCGTCTTCCTCCACCGCAGAGGACGGCGTGAAGAAGAAGAAGAGGGGCAACTGGAGGAATCGTTACGGGCCATGCTTTACCACCCAAGAGAGTAAAACTCCAGAAGCACCTGAGCATGGAGCCTCACTGCCCTCCTCCACCTCGCCCTCACCATCGTCTTCCTCCATGGCAGGCCGTCCTAGCACGGTCAGCAGCAGCAGCACCAGCAGTGTTGGAAACGTGGCTGCAGGAACCAACAGCCTCGCCATTCAGAAGTCTCCGTCTCTGCTCAGGAATGGGAGCTTACAGAGCATGACTGTTAGCTCTCCACCTGCTGGAGCAGGTAATTAAATGAATGAGAAGAAAGTAGAGTATGCTAACACAAACATACACACGCACAAGCATTTTTTAAATAATGCAGCCTTTTTGTCCTCCTAACCTGTTAATTATTCATTTTAAACAATTTGAGTCATTTGCCTTTTACGCAGACCACTACATTTCATTGAAAAATGAAATTCTTTATATATAAAAAGTTTTATTTATTCCACAATTCATGAATATTCAAGTTTTGTTAACAAATCCGTTCAAAAGCTTAATTGAGGTGAAGGAGGGGCAGTGGTGTCTCAGCGGTAAGAACGCAGAGCTATCGATAACAGGGTTGTGGGTTTGATTCCCGGGCTCGACAAGCTGCCACTGTTGGGCCCTTGAGCAAGGCCCTTTACCCTCTCTGCTCCCCGGGCGCTGGAGTTGGCTGCCCACCGCTCTGGGTGTGTGTGTACTCACTGCCCCTAGTTCACGTGTGTGTGTGTGTGTGTGTGTGTGTGTGTGTGTGTGTGTGTGTGTGTGTGTGTGTGTGTGTGTGTGTTTCACTACCACAGATGGGTTAAATGCGGAGGACACACATACATGCACCTTTACCTTTAATTCTGGATAGTATTATTATATTAGAAATTAATGATTTTTTTTAATAAATGACAATTTATTCATATTTATATATTTAATATTTATATACATTAAATGTTTACTATCTAAATATATAAATATTAATTATAAGCATTTAATTAAAAATCTCTCTCTCTCTCTCTCTCTATATATATATATATATATATATATATATATATATATATATATATAAATATATATATATTTAATATTAGTATAAATTATAATTAGTAACAATTTTTTTTTTTTTTTAGAATAGTTCAAAACTCTGATCATTCTGCTACTGTTTTGAAACCTTTTAGATACTGATTATTTGAAAGCTAAAGTTTAAAAGGATGATCTGATAAATTTAATAGATTTATCTACAACTAAACGCATGGGAAAATCTGGTCAGTCTTGCACTCATTAGCTTACATAAGAAAATAATTGTTCTTTAAAATGATTCATCATGGTTTTGAGATTATTCTGAGATTATCATGCAGTTTTTCATTCGATACTAAAATGTAGAAATTAGAATGAAATTCACCTGGATCAGCTTTACAGAGAAATTGAACATTTATTCATTATACTGCTGTGCAGTGAAGAGAGATGTTTAATACAGTAGTCTAGCATAACCAATACGTTCTTTCTGCAGTTCATTAAACAAATATTAGGTTGAAATATTGATATTTTAGATGTATGTGCCTTGCTGTTTTTTTAAGACAGTTCAGTGCCAATTCTGATATCTATGATTATTAAAATTAGAAAGTTTGTAGTTTTCTTGGAATGATCAGCGTGAGTCATTTAATGTCTGCGGATATTTATAGATGCTATTGTTTGCTATTGTTAGTTAACTGTTATTGGGGTGTGAAAACTATCAAAAAATATATATATATATAAATATAAAAAAATATATATATAAAAAAAAATATTTTTTTTTTAAGCCACTTTGTCATCATTGTTCTGGAAACGATCAGCATAAATTGCTGTATGTTGATATTTCTAGAAAGAGGCCACATTTGTTGTTGTGTTGCATTGGGAGGTGGAGGGGTGTTTCTGGAACTCATTAGGGCTAAAGTGGATGGAGGTGCTCCATAAAGCGTGCCCTTATGTTTACCTGATTGAGAGGTGGCATGGGCCTGCTGAATCTCCATAGAGATGCACATTAACCTGTTGAGCCCGAAGGAGGCTTGCGGGGAAAGGAGCCCATAACAGGCAATTAGTTCAAATGTTATTTGTTCGTTCCTGTCTGGCCCCTTGGCTCAAGAACCTGAGTGAGCCGGCCAAGTTCACTTAGCTGCTTAAGATGGTGTTTAGAAATGCCCTGACCCCTACTGGCCTCCTTCACCGCTCAGCTGGAACGAGGGCGACTCTCGAGTGTGCTGCCCGCTGCCTGGCTCTCTAATGCGCATACACACAGTGGAGATGGCACAGTACCGCTTTCTTTTCTAATACCAATGCTGAAATCTTGAGTATGAACTTGTACGATTCTGAGGTGTTTATTTTTTCACTTTAGAAATGCTTTTATATAAGATATATTAATTTTAAAAATCTGATTTAATAGGTTTTAATTTTATATCTCTTGTATAATGATACATTCATAGTTTAAACACTTGATTTCTCTTTATTGTGCCCATGTAGCGTCAGTAGTAGCCAAAATGCAGGGTCCTATATTAGTACTGTGTATTGGATGGGTACCATCCCTGCTACACTCACGTTCTCTATACCTAGTGTTCATAAGTACCATCATACACTAGCACCCCCCCCCCCCCCCCCCCCACACACACACACACACACACACACATCCTCACCCCCAGCACACACTTACATTTAAGAGCCCTCTCTCTCCTTTGCTGTTGCTTGGCAACCAGGCTAATGTTTCAGAGTTCCCCTCAGATGTGAATGAGAGTCTTCCTTGCTGCCCTGCTCTCCGTCCCCTCCACCACTTGGCCAACTGGGCCTTTTTCTGTTTGTTTGGGGGCCACATGCTCCCTCCTTTCCGGCCCCTCACCTGTTGCTGGCCTTTGGCTGGACTGTAAATATTTAGCCAGGGCTAATGGAGGGTACTCTGCCTCATCTATCTCATCTTGGCCTCCCAGAACAGTGAACAGCCCTTTTTTCCCCTTCTCCCCCCTTTTTTTTTTTTTTTTTTTGACGCATGACGGTTTTATCAGGCAGAACAGCAGGGACCATTATTAAAAGCAAACATTCATCTCATTGGGGCTGTGGCATAAGACTTTGTGGTGTGCTGTTTGGAGTTGAGGCGGGAGGGGGGGTTTGGGGGAGAGATTTACTGCTGGTATAACAGCGATTGTCTGATATATGAGGAGAACCCGGTGGGGGTGGGTGGGCTGTTATGAAGTGAGGTCTGATATACTGGATTGATATATGCTCCGATACTGACATTATTAGATGGATATAAAACCATACAGACTAGACTGATTTCCATTCAATACTGTTTCTTAGCTGTGGTTGTTAAATAAAAAAAAAATCTTCAAATCTCCAAATAAACCCATGGTGTGTCAACATCTCTCTTATGGTAAATAAGCCTCTATATAATTTCCAAAAAACAGCCCCAAAATTCCATTCTGTTTCTTAACAGCACTAAGTCCAAGGTGTCTCTTTTTTTTTTTTTTTTTTAAATGAAAATGGTCAGCGCATAAGTAATGAGGATAGGCACATATGCTTCAGAAATGAATCTAATACGACACAGTTGATCAAGATAAAGATGCGAATGAAATGAACATAGTCATGTTGCCCTACTGTTACAAACCCCTGAACTATGACTAGGGGACACTGTGACATGTGGACTATGTGACAGCTGATGGACTAAGTGACAGGCAGTGCTGTATAAGAGGAGGAAACAGACGGCCGCTGTACCAATACTCTCCAATTTACTCTCCCAGTGTTCAATGCAAAACGTGGGATGGCACACTTGCGCAATAATACCCAAGAGGGAATGCTGCACTGCAAGATATTGGCACAGGTGTGCTGCAACCGCAGGCCTGAGGCGAAAAGCTGAGATCAGCACATTGTTGCCAAAATTCACAGTAAAGCACATCCTTGAGTGTATAATTGCAATGATGGCACTGTTCTGATATTTATTCGATTTTCTGACCGTGAAGACACAAGCTGATCAACAGTTCCATAGTGCTCGTTGTCCGTTTTTTGGCCAGTGTACACCTGTATTAATGAGATGCTCGTCTTCATGTAGTGTTTTTGTTGAAGTGGTACATCAATATCCAACAACTAGCTCTTTGCAGCTGGGGGGGGGGGAGAAAGCTTTGTATGTGCTGGGAGCATTTTGCATGTGTTGTTGCTGCCTACTTGTTTCGCTTATTGATTAGACACGATATTTCAGTCCAAGGACAATAAGGCTACATGAAGTTCATCAAAACTGTTAGCTATTAGTTGCATTGCTGTAAATGCAATCTAGGAGGAAAGAGGATACAATGGTGGGATGTGGACTTTTTAACTGAGCGAGTGTAAGTGTCTTGATGTTTAAACAAACCAAGTATTGTGGATCATATCATAAACATTCCTTCTACAATGACCACTGCAGCAAGGCCCCCACCTCTCCCAAACAATTTCCCTCCCTCACCTGCAGTAGCATTCAAGTCAAACTATATCCGCTGCTCTGTGGAGTCATATAAACACACTTGGTGAGGAACAATGTGTGCATTTACTTCTATAATTGCACCCATGGACCACAACCTACTCTGTTCTGTCATTACATTAGATGGCTCATAATGGTCGTGCTTTTCGGACATGGGGCAGTTTTGTGCACTGGCTTGGCATTTAGCATGCTAATGGCACATGTGGAAGGCAAGAACAGAACCAAATACAACGCGTTCCAACCAGTAAATGCGGCTTTTCCAGAAAGCACTGTGCTCACAACTACACACACAGTTACCTAATTCTGAACAAGACTTACTAAAAGCAGTAAAAGCCTTTGCCCTGCGTTAGTGTGTGTTTCCGTACACAGCCAGTGTAAACTTTTCAACATTAGTATACAAGATTGCAGGTGTGTGGGCATCTTTGTACGAATGACATGTAGTAAACATATTTTCTGATGATTTATCTGAAAAATAACAAAAATAACAATGTGCCATAATCTTTGAACGTGACTGTGCGGAAGTCTGTTCTCTGTATGTGACTTATTTACAGTTATTAACAGTCTGAGGTGTCCAGACTGTTGCATACAGTAGCAATCTGTTTTGTAGAACAATCCATTTCCTGTTGCCAAAAATCAGCAGTGCCAAATAAGATATTTGGGATGTGACAGTATTATCATGAAAAATGAGCAATCAGCACAGTAAACAGAGTCAATAACAGTAAACTTCTAGGTGGATAAAACATTTAGTCCTGCATTAGCAAAACGGGGAGGCATTTTAAATCTTGAGTTACTTGATTTAAAATCCAAAAACAAAACATTTTATTTGAGTTGATGCATTTTTCATTTTATATTAAATTTAATGTGAGCAGTGGTAATTTAAATATAAGAAAGTAGACACAACGTTCAATTAGATATTTAATATATTGGGGACATGCAAACACAAGACACTTTCTTAATAGAATTTATTTTTAGAATCATTCCAGATGCTGCTTCAGATGTTTCTGATTATATAAAATATGTGTAGTTCTATATTAACATTTTATTTTTATGATTGAAAACATTGATTCCAAACTTTTTGAATGGTACTGTACATCACAATGTGCTTATCAAGGATATGTCATAAGTTCAGAACACTGAGCAGCTGCATAAAAAGGCATATTTAAACCAGATACAGAGAGCCTGTGAACAACCAGTATGTAGAAACGGACTGGTTACAAGTAACTGGTTGGTTGATTGGCTGAGATGTCATTGGTTGACCGCTTCTCACACTCTAATATATATATATATAATATTAATATTACTGGGGCACTTTGTCCCTTCCAACTTGCTTGCAAACCTTTAGTAAAACTAGAATGTGATGCATGTGGTATCAAGGTGGTATTTCTGCCACATCCATGGTTGAGTTCGGCCCAATAGGTTTGAGAGTAAGTTGTGAGGTTTCTTATCAGGTCCTTAGCTTCATCATTAACCTCTCTCTGAACCTGCATGGATTTTCTGCAGTGGGGGGATGGCAGCTTTCCTCGAACTGCTGCTTAATCTAATTTGAAATTTCCCCTCTCTCCCCTGATTTGATAAGAGGGGTTTTGTAGGAGATCTTAAGGCCCAATCGATCGGACAGTTCGATCCTCATCAGATAGGGGAAAGCTGTGTGTCCTTGCTTTGTTTGTCCACCTGTGTCTTGTAAACTCTAATCAAATGCTCCTTTGTTTGACCTTTTTTTGAAATGTTAGTTATTAACCAGCTTTCCAGATTAACGTGATTATTTAAAGATTAATTGAATGCTTTGTGGTCTTTGATAGTCTCCAATTTATGAAATGTCATTTTTTGAAGCTTGTAATACACTATTGTATCCTGCAAGTGGGCCATTGTCCTTACTTTGCTCAGTCAAAAAACTAGGGTCAAAGGATACAAATGCCCCAATAAAATGATCAATGGATGTTAAATAATCTTATTTAATTACATCTCCATTATATTATGTAATATCGCCCGTTTTATTTCACTGTAATATCACTTAAATCACTATGTGGAGTTCTGGTACAGGTCAGATGGGTTGTATATTTTGCAGAGATGGCTTATCGGGTCTCAGCAGAGGAATGCATCTTGTCTGTAACAAATCTTTCTATAAGCAGTTCGCACACTGTGATGTGATGCTAGCTGTGCTTCATCCTCTGGAGTGGCAGCGCGTGAGTAGTTTGAGCAGGATGGTCTACTTTGAGATGGCCATCTTAAATGAAGAGCTATAATTAAAAACAGCTCGTTTTAAAGCGCCCTAGATGTTGAAGGAAAAAAAATGACCCTGTTTGTGTACAAGATGTCTCTGAAATGTAGTCAGTAGTAAAAGTTCCGTCTGTGACTCTCCAGTCTATAACATTCATTGCCTCACGTTTTTAAAGGGGATGGAGCGCCAACAAGATAAGCTAATATTTTACATAGGCTGTATCGAGATGGTTGGTGCTTGATGCTGTAAATGGGTTCACGTGGTACCTCTCTGCTTAACAATGTGGCCTTGTTCCTGTAGTGAATGTTCGCTGCTGCGAGCCATTCATGCTTTTGTGGGCCAAAGGGGGCCTCTCGCTCCTCCAAGGGTCAGCTTGGGCCATCACCAGGGCTTATATTAGATAGGGGGTTGTGGAGGGGAGAAAAAAAAAATCAATAAAACAGCAGCAACAGCAGAGTGTGTATATGTGTGTATATGTGTGTATATGTGTGTATATGTGTGTATATGTGTGTGTGATTGCCTATCACATGAATGTAAATAGCCCGTCCCCAGTCCCTCCGCCTAAAGAGCTCACAGTGAGTCATCAGATTCTAAACACTGCTTTCTGGGTCAGCGGCAGGCCGTGTTTTTTTGTGTGTGTGTGTACATTGAGATCTGCTTTGTGTCCTGCATGTATCTGCTGTAATGAGAGGCACTGGATGGTCCAGCCACTCAGAATCCACAAAGTTCAACACAGGGACTGAGAGAGGGAGATGGTAGGAGAGTGGTGGTAATTCTAAATGGCTCTAAATTCCCAGATACTTTGGTACGCAGTGTATTGTCGTATATTACTTTACTGCTAACATGGGCAGTGTGACAGTATTTTATTATGACAGTACCATATTTCAATATTGCCTAGCATTACTGAATATTACATATTTATTAAATATAGTACTACAGTGTCTTTAAATATCACCGCGTCGGATAAAGTTGGAGTTGGCAAAACATTTTTCCCCATAACATGCAAAGCTGAGAACTTTCTTTACTGCTGTTTTTTATGAGCATGTACATTGTTACATTTTAAATTCTACTGTTTTCAGTCCTCAGTCCATGTGGCTCTGATTTATATGCACTTAGATATATCTTCTATTTAAACTACAGCAGTTTAGCCCCGCTCATCCATGTTAAAGTGATGAGGGGTGTTTACTTTTTTTGACTACTTTTTTTTTAGGAGGCACAACGCTGTGTCCTAAAGTAACGGTCTATTAATTCTGCTTTAAAAAAGAAAAAGTTCACTGATGCAGATAAAAAATAAAATTTTACCATAAGCTTCAACAATTTGGTGGACTTTGGAAGATGGACTTTATTCTTGTAGCATGGTGAAACCTAGGTTTACAGTGGGGAAAGGTGTGAGTGGTGTGAAGAGCTGCAGAATATGGACAGTGTAGTGATTTATATTACTGCATACTGCAGTTGGAATGTTATTTGCTACTCATTAAAAACGCACATAGGTGGATCAGTAATGTTGCCCAGTTTAAAGCTAGCTGCATCATTTTCTCCAGAATTTATTCTCCTTGAATTACATAGTCTTGTTTCATTAAAACAACCACAGAATGTCGCATGGTGCTGTGATTGGTCAGGATGCTCATAGCGCAATTGGAAAAACACTGTTTGGCTATAGTGCTTATTTGCATATTTGTGTTTTAGGCTGATATTAAAAATAAATCTGCATAATCACTTGCGCTTTTGCTATCTAAGATCCCAGACTGAGCACCCCCCCCCCCCCCCCCACTGTGTCTCAGATCCAGTACTGTATTGAAACGAGGGTGTGTGTAACAGTGTTTAAAAAAGCATTATCTTGCTTTCTATGTTGCAGCTACATATCCCAGCAGCAGTGATGTAGCCGGCCCCTTGCCCAGTGCCGTGCTGGGGGGCAGTTTGTCTGTGTCCAGCTCAGAACTGCCCACTCAGCAGTCTGCGGTCACCTCAATGCCCAGCCTGACATCCCTGCCCCCTCCAGCCCCCTTCACCAGCACTGCCTCCACACTCGTGAGTATTTTAACACACACACACACACACACACACACACACACACACTAGTTCAGTTTTTACATTTCATGCTAAATTAATCAGCAGTAATGGTGTGAAATCATATAGAATATATTTGTTGTAGTAACATGAATGAATTCAATGGTGAGAGATGCAATACTTCTTACCCACTCACAGTCCTGAGTACATATATGGCAGATTAATGAAAGACATTTAAAAACATTTTTTGAAAATTAACTAAAAAGAAAGAGAGAACAATTAGATGCCCAGACAGCTGGTCTGCTGATTGCAGAAAAAAACACCCACAGACAGTGTCCTATATTAAACTCAATGTTTCTTGTCAACAGAAAAGATTTTGAAGAGCTGATTTTAAAGTAATAACTGAAGCAAACATGATCATGCTTGAAAACTAATAAGCATCAGTTTAGCATGGCATTGTCATACATTGGTGTATGTTGTTGGCAATACAGCTTCAGACACGTGTGTTCGTGACTGAGCCCTCTCTTTAAAGATAGTTGTGAGAGACTGGTATTGTACGCTTCAATTCAGTAATTAGAAATAATTAAAAAACACAATTGTGTCCAGTAAAGGTCAGTGTTTCTTATTTTATTTATTTTTATAAAGGTAACATTTCACTTTTATTTATTTATTTATTTATTTTAAATGCTCTTTTTTTAACATAGCTTAAAATTACGATCTGAAGCTAGAGGAGAGGCAGGCCTGTCTGTGAGCTTGTGTATACCAGTTCGAGTTTGACAGTGTCTGATAGGGTAGACTTGATACTGTGGATAATTGAGAATTGGCGTTTCAAATGGTCAAAATCGATGTATTGATAAACTGATATTTGTGACGATGCTAAAATATGGGATCGCCTTGGAAATCAGTTAACCCAGAACAATTGTTTAAAGAACAATTGATTATCTATTGTGGTGAGCACAAAACAGGGGCTTCAGTGCAGTAGAACTGTGACCTTTGGTGAAAGCTGACGGAGGCCTGGTCAGCATGATGGGGGATGGGGGAGCCTGCTTTTCTTGATCAAGTTTCACTCAAGATTCAGATTGTGCTCTAAAGAGAAAAGGCACGTCCGTTACCTCTTGTTGTACCTTATAGAAGCACACACATATTGTTTGGTGTTACTGTTACAAAAAAGTGTGTGTGTGTGTGTGTGTGTATATATATATTAAACCAGAACAAAAAAACAAAAACAAAAAAACCTAAACAAATTAAAATATCATTACATCATCATAAAAATACTAAAAAAGGAAAACGCCAAAAATCCTTCATTTTTAAATTGGTAATTGTCTTGAAGGAAAAAAGCAATACTCTAGGAAGGGCTGTGATATTTTATTTTTTTAAATTAATATATTCTTGGTGTTTGATTTGAGTCCAAAATTATCCAATTATGTAAAATTCTACTTATTATCTGAGTGAAATCTGTACAAATTCTTGCAGCAGATAACAGTAGGAGCCCCTTAATGGCGCACACACAGCAGTTGTCTTTGCAGAGCAAGGGTGTGAAGTCCGCCTGGAGTTATTTTAGCCATTTCTGATCCTTTTCATCTTAGCTTTACATTTTTTCCCCTTACCTTCTCTGTATTTAGGTGTGCATTTCTGTCTATCTGTTGTGGTGTATCGATCTGGCATGAACTACATACATACTAACAGACCAAGGACAACGAGTTCTCCTTAGCTGAGTAACACCGTGAGAAGATCGGTTTATCGTTTCAAGGCTCATTTTTCAGTGCAGGCAGACACCGTTTTGAGTAATTCAGGGTGTTTATGACTAGGCTGTTTATATAAATGCGCTCGGTCAGTGGGTGAGCGGTGACATAAGTGAAGCTGTGTTTGCATTACGCAGCCGGAGCAAAGCTGAGCGCCAGCAGTGGGGCCAAATAAAATCCATGACGTGTGCTCTGGCCGTGAGAACAGAGCTGAGTGATGAGCAGCTCTGGAAGGCCAAACAGTGCACAAAGAATTTAGAAAATGTTATGAAGAATAACACCTTTTTTTCATTTTTTTTGAGTTTTGTACATATAATTATACACACATTTTTAGCAGATTTCATAGCCGATAATTGATATTTTTAGAATGTTGTTTTCATTTTGTGCTGATATTCTGCAAATTTTGTTCTCTTTGACATGCTGTGATATTATTTTATTTAAAATTCCTTATTCAACCCTAACTGCACTTAATTATAGGCTGTACAAACTGAACATCAAATAATTAACTACACACACACTGTACACCACTTGAAAATATTACAGCTTAGAATTTCTGGTAAAGAGAAACTGCCATACTTCTGCTCTGCCGTAAAATAGTCAGGTTTGTCAAAAAGAAGTGTCACTTTCGCAGTGTTTTGGTTTCCGACCAGATGAGCCAGGTGTTAACAGTGCTGATGCGGTCTGTGCAGGACAAAGGTATTTATTTATATTTAAATATTTTATTGATGATAAATAAACATATAAATAAATGATACATTAATACTACTACTACTACTAATAATAATAATAATATTTTAGTAGTAGTAGTATTTTTATTTTTAATAATGAGTAATACACAATAATAGTTATGGATCATAATCATGTTAAGCTTTGACTGAACTTGGTTTATAGTAATATAGTTTACTTTAAATTGAAAAGGCACATTATAATGTAGTATTTATTATTATTATTATTATTATTTATTTTTTGTAAGTTTAAACAGCGTTGTTGGGTATGTCAGTGCATTATTTTATGAATCATGTTAAAATGATGGTTTATGTTGTATGTAGAATTTTTAAGTTACACACAGTTACACAACATACCGTTAAATGCAACAGTTTGGGCAAAAATGACATTATGGTATTGTGGTATTCCAAACATTTTATACACAATTATTTATTAATTTAATTAAACAAATTCGAGGGTGCAGTACAAAATGTGTGCAAAGCTTCATATTATTTCCCCCCACATTTGTTCAGTTCAGTAAACAAATGAAAATGTTTTGAAATGTACAGAAAAATAGCATATTTATTATTGTCTCCCGTTTAGCAGATTTGTCCTTTTAAGCAACCAGTGTTATAGTAAGAAAGACTGTTATAAGAATGGTGGTAAACCTTTTTCCCCCTACTTTGTGAAGTCCAGATGCTGTAAGCGTTGTTCGTTTTTGCAGTTTTTATTACAAAATTCACTTTTTAGCATAACGTCAGCTGGATTGTTTCAGATGGGCCATGTGCTTCTCCCCTCCCCCCCCCCTCCTTCTCTTCGAAGCAGCACCAGCTCATCTGCTCTCTGATCCCCAGCATCTTTGTCTTGACCCGAGAGCCGTCTCCTGGCAACGAGTTTTTTGTTTGTGCGGCCGCTGCCCTCACAGTAGGGAAGGTGGCCCAGCATTAGGAGATGAAGTAGAGGCTACTGATGGCCTTCATGCTGAAGGGCCCTCAGGGGTCCGACTCTTCTAGACATACACTCAAGAGTGTCTTCCTATTAGTATCCCACCGTATGCACAAGCCTCTGTATGTATGTGAATACAGCATAATGCCACTTTGTTAGCTTGGGCAGTCAGGTAGCGTGTGGTTATCAGCACATGCTTTATTTATTTATTTCTGAACTTTTTGTTTGTGTGTAAATAAGTTTTGGAATATGCTGTGCTCTGATCAGTCCATGTAGTTTATGCATGGAAACTGTGCTGCATAAAAATAGCTTGTTTTGAATGCATTGAGTTGAATGCATTAATTTGACATATACAGACCAGCCAATCGGAACGGCGCTAATTTATGTCAGCCAGTTTTAAAGGAACAGCAACAAAACCAACTTATTCAGAGAGGTCATGAAAGAGTGGATTAGTGCTGGGTTTGTATGTAAACCTGCACAAATGTCATTTAAAACAAAAGTTATGCATAATTGACTTAAAAGAAGTGATTAGAATTAAAAAGTAGAAAAGTAAAATTAGAATCCGTTCATGCTTTTCAAAATCAGTGTATCTGAAGGTGGTGCATTTTTATATACCTAGCTTTATCCTGCTGACGAAGCTTTACACTACAGACCCTCACGCTTTCGCACTCTCCTCCTCTGTCGACGGCTGAATGGTTGAGGATTGAAAAACGCGACGTGTTTAGTGCTTGAAGGAGCGCAATGTTGACCCCCCACCCCCCACCCCCAGCACACGCCTCGGCCTCCCACAATGGCCTGGCAAAGGCTGAGCCTCAAACAATCCGGCTGGCCGGCTCGGCCCCGCGTAGGCTTTGAGCGCGACTCTCTGACGCAATGGGAGCTGACAGGCTGGACAGAGGGGCCTGCACTGGGAGACGAGGGGCTCTGTTCACACTCCGTTTCATCCCCACGGTCGCCCCTTCGCTTGGTGCTCTCGCTGAAAGAAAAGCTGGAGGGGCGGGGCAGGTTAGCTCCAGGTTTTATTAAAAGCTGAAATAGAACGAAAAACAGGAGAGAAAATCACAAAACCTGCACTCGCTTGGTGAACGATAGGAGCATTTTTGAAAAGGTTCAGTGAAGAACCAGGCAACAGGTTTTCAGTCCTGAAGAAACACTCAAATGTTTACGTGTTTTTTTTTTTTTTTTTTTTTATTACATTTTTTTTTTTGCCCCATAGTTGTATACATAACTAGTGTATTTTTATAGACCTCCTGGAGAATAGTTTTAATTAACCACCATTTCATTCTTGCGTTTTCTATATATATTTTTTGTCCTTTTTTGTTTTTGTGTAGAAGAGCAGAATAATGGTCAGATAAAGTGAAAGGATGGAGAGTGATGGCGATTGTGGTTATATAGGTGACTACTTTGTTTAGCTGACATGCTTTTGCCCATTTAGGATGCAGCGGGATATTATTGAGAATCCATATTCAGAGTTCAGAAATAAAGTGTGTGTGTGTGTGTGTAAGAGAGTGTGTGTTTTAAAAGCAGAACTCTCTTCGATTATGTAATGGTAAAATAAACACTGCAATACAGAACAGCCAGTCAGAACAGAGGCACAGTAACAAAAATGGCAAAATAGAGGTAAAAATGGACATTTTGACACACGCACATTTTTAAAGAAGAAAAATCTAGTACAAAAGAGTAGGACATAATCCCTTACAGAAAAAAACCCCACCAAAAACAACATCCAGTAACAGTCTGACTGTTTCTGGTGCTGAATGCATTTAGGACAGTGTATTCAGCGCTCAGCCACCGCTGCTCGACTCGCAGTAATTCAAAACATTCCGAGGCAGGGGTGTGGTTTGTTCAGTGGTGATGGGTCCTTAATGGTACTTGGTTTTTGGGCTGCGTTGTTTGTTTTTTCTCCCTGTAGTGAATGCTGAGCCACAGTGCTTAAGAATCACACAAAGCTGAACTAAGTGAAGCTTCAGTTTTTCTTCCTCTTCCCTGCACCGCCTTTGTCTTTCTCCTGCTGTGTCACGGCCCACTCCCTAGAGACGCTAACGTCGCTACAGACCTGCAGGGTTACAGAGAGAAAGGGATAAGAACCTGAGCAGCCCATGAAGATGTATAGTTCAGTATGAAATATTTTGAAAATGTTCTCAGAGGTAGAGTGGTCTGGCAGGTGATCAGGTAAACAGGCCACACTGCGCTTAGCTAAGGTAAAAGATCACAGTGTGAAGACAAATGTTAGAGATCTGTACATTCATGTGCTTTTAGTCCGTTTCTACATTTTAGGTAAGTTTATGTATCGGCAAAAGACAGATATCTATATCAGCAGTAAAATATTTAGTACATCCCTAATAATCCACATCTGAGATTTTCTTGAAAATGAATCTCTGCTTAGTAATTTTACAATAAAATGTGCAAAACCAGAAAAGAGAGCTGGTTTTGGTTGCTTTTTTGGGAGAAGATGAAAACCACAACAGCCCAAATAAATCGCCCCCTAGGTAGTGCGTAGTAACTGCATCTTTGCTGCAGCAGGTTATGCAACAAATTCAGATGCCAGTGGGTTCCCATCATAATCTACTGGGCTTTCTTCTTTGGCCAAAGTCCCAGATGCTGGCCTGGAGAGCATAAGAATAAAGGCTCAATGTTTGAGTCATGTAAGAAAGAGGTGAAGATGGCAATCACCTTAAAGCGCTCTGGAATATATAATATCTGGAAACGGTGCACTTTCTTCGTATTAGGTATTGGGTTTAACGCCCAGAAGTTGAAAGCTATCTGTCGCATACATAATTATACACAGTATGGCTAGCAGCGGAATTGATAATTTGATGATAATATACAGTAGAATATATAAGATAACAAGCAAAGAAGATACATCTTTGTCAAATAAGCAAAATAAAGTAAAGTATAAAATCGATACAGGGCTAATATCAAATTTATATGTGAAATAAAAATGGCAATATATAAACTAAATTTACAAAAAAATAGAAAAGAAATGTACAATGCTGGAATGAGTCATAAAATGCAGCAATGCAAATGGAATGTGCAACATAATGGTGTGCAACTAAGCAAAAGCTTAGTTTCATTAATTTCAGTAATTATTAAAATATGTTCGGGGGGGCAGTATTTCAAGAGTTGTGTAAACAAGTAAATAAAAGATACTGTAATCATCTGTATGTGTTCTAGATTTGATCTCCTCTGATAATATTAGCATTGTTAGAACTTCATTCCTGGAGTTTACAGTGCTCAGGTTTCTTCCTTCATTGGAAATGTCTGCACTGTATCTAGTTATTTGTTTTATGTCTTAAAAGTGACTGTGTTAAATATGCTTTATCCCAATGCTGCCGGCTTGTGTTGCATTTCACTTATCTATCAAAAAGGTTTTGTCCATGTGCAAAAAACCCTACCAAAATACCAATCAATACCAATTAAATTGGTATTAACTCCTGTTATTCATGCAGGAGTGATTTACAGGTCATGATAGATATGCAGTTTGTTTTTATGCTTTCAGGTGGAGCAGGTAGTTCTCAGTGACATAATAAAGAAGCGCTGACATTAGTCTGGCTTTCACCCCATCCTCTCCCCCCTCCCCATCCCCTTATTAGGGAAATGGTTTAATTGGATTAAATAATTAGCGATAGAAGCACATGGTCCGTGGTTCTGCTGTCGTCTGCTCCGGCAGTTCTCTGGGCTTGCAGGAAATACAGCTGGCATGGTGCTTTATTAAGCAACTAATAAAGCAACCCCCCCAGCCTCACATTGTCTGTCTGTCTGTCTGTCTGTCTGTCTGTGGGTGTGTGTATGTATCTCTCACTCTCTCACTCACACTCTCTCTCTCACTCTCTCTCTCTCTCTCTCTCTCTCTCTCTCTCTCTCTCTCTCTCTCTCTCTCGCACACACAATTAGCAATGCTTTTTCTTCACAAATTTGAATGCATTTTACTCAAACTTGATTACTCATGAAATGATCATAATTGGGATTATAATGTGCCTCTGGTAAATATGTCAAATGAACAGGATGAATTTTCCTTTTGTGTCAAGCAGCAATTAATTTGCCTTATGTGACATTGCACGTCTTGCGTTTTGACTATTATGCATGTGCAGATTGCGGTGGCGATGCTGAAGTGATATATTGTATAGCATCACTTTTGAAACAGAAAAAGTAGCTTAATGGCATCACTATCAAGAATTTCTTACAAGACTCTAAGTGGTTTCTTATTGTTTACTTGGGCCATTTTTTGTCATTCTGATGGGTCTGGTTGGTCAAATGTCAAAATGCCAGTGTAATCAATAGCCCTAATTAATTCTCTCTTTTTTTTTATTTTTATTTTTTAAATAGCCACAGTCAAACTCATTACCAGGACCGTTTAACATGGCCCCGTCTCATATGTTTGGAAACCGGCTAAACCCCAACTCCGCCATGGCTGCCCTCATCGCCCAGTCTGAGAACTCTCCAGCAGGTGAGTAGCTTTCAGCCTGACCTTTATGTACACTATACTTTGTTCTACTGTCACCAATTCTGATGTTAAGGAACTAAAAAAATGATTCCCACTAAAAATGGGCCTATATAATTTTAGATGGTAAACAAATACATTTCCAACCCCAATATTTTTATTGTCCGATATTTTTGCTCCTTTTCGCCTGGTTTCAGCTCTTATTTCACTAGTCATCCCCATGCATGTGCAGTATTTTGAAGTAAGCAATACATGTTAGATGTATTAACTTTCTTTATTACTGTAATTGCATTTTTATGGTCTGTGAGTAGAATAAATAAACTCCTCCCATGATTCCTTGTTTGTTACAGTATAAAGCAAGCTTATATTTCTAGTATCAGTGTTTCAGCAAGCTGGTAGACACACAATCTAATGGCAGTTTGAAACCAGGAATAGTTTCCAGTATCTGCTTCAGCTGCTTCCAGGCCCACTCTAACACGCAGTCCGCTATCTGAGATCTGTCCTCTTCCCACCCCCCACCCCTCGCTCTTATTCCTCCTCTGTTCATTCTCCCCGCTCCCCTGTGCCTCTGGAATGTGTGGTCAGCTGAACCCCCCTAAAACCCCCTCCCAAATTGCAAAGAGAGGGGGAGAGCGGGAACAAAACTCTGCGGGACAGATGAGTAGAAAGTGTGCATACCTGTTAAATGAAGCATGTTAGCCCTCAAACATTTCATTAATCTGGCCAGTCACACAGTGGGGATACCCCAGACTTGGGAGGTTCAGGCCTACCTTTGAGTCCCTCTCATCCCTCCCACAATGCGTCTTAGCCTTGCCTAGGAGCTTTGGGATATTGTGTAATGGGAGCACTCTAAAAATTAAAGTTGGCCAAAAGGCTTTCTTGGACGACGTCGTTGAAGAACCACTTTTACAACAAAATTTTAAATGATACGTTTTAGTTGAGTACATGAAATGACAGTGAGCACTGTTCACATAATGCAACGGTTGTTGATCTGTTCATGCTCTGCCCACCGATTCTACTGTTGGTCAGTTGGACAAGCTTTACAAATACAACCGAACTACACAAATAAAACAAGCAGTTGTATTGTTTTTCTTTTATCAAGCATGAATGTCAGTTTTTCCTAGTTATTCCTAGCTTTTTACTAGAACTTCATGTTTATTTTTTAAGAGTTGGGGTTAATGTAGATGATGATGACCAGTGTGGGGTTGGGGGCTGTGGTGCGGAAGAGAGGGATGTGGCCTTTGAGAAATAATGGATCGGTCATGCCCCTTCCTCAAAGGGAGGTCAGAGGGTCTTTTAACGAACAATAGGAGAAACTGTGATTTGGAGGCCTTCCTCACAGCAGTGCTCAGGCTCGCAGGCACTTGAACAAGAGGGCACACTTGGCACATGTTTGTTGTTTGAGCGGGCATTTACACTGCTTGAAGTCTTCTCCGTAACACTAAGCTTTAGGGGTGTACATCTCATTGTACATCTCTGACCATACATCGATTCTATCTGCTTCATGAAATCTGTGATTTCACAACATAATTTGATTTGTATTTTGTAATTTTGTATTTTAAAAGTTTTGTTCTTAAACAGGGGTTGTAGATAATAATGGAAAATTATATATGGAATAAATATGGAATATTTCCCATTCTAGGGAAGAACCATGTACCAGTCAAAGTATCTGGCTAGTTATTCTCTATAAGACCATGCCTTGACTAAAGAACCCTTGAAGCATGTTCGTTTTTTTTGTAATTGTTTTTTTATAGGGATTGCAGTATCATTTCTGATGATCCAAATTAAATAGCACCATTTTTACACCCCTGCTAATACTAGTAATCCCCTGACTCTGGAGCCCCTTTCATATGTGTCCTTTTACTCAGGAATATAACTGTAATTACACAGGAAAGGTTCCGTTTGAACTGGAGTTGAATTCCCAGTAAAATTGACATGGTAATTTACCTGCAGGACATCCAGCACAATTCATGGGAAGTCAGCAGGAGGCTCATGTCTGAGCAGAACAGTAGCAAAAACACAGTGAGGTTCTAGATCACAGCAAGCGGAGAGGAATGCTCTGCAGTGCTTTAGTTTTGGGAATGAAAATGCTGCAGGAGTGGATCCAGTACAAGATTCCAGGCAGAAGCAATAACATCTACGCTGCTTGTGGGCGGAGCTACTGTGCTAAAGAGCCAGGAAATCAAGTAACAGTGTAAAGCTTTTGTCTCCCTAGTGGAGTTTTCAGAGAGGAAAAACGATCTTTTACAATTACAAAACCATTCATTTACATTTACATTCATGTTAAAAGTGCCACGTCCTGTTTAACAGGACTTTTTTAGTGGTGTGTGTTTTAGTGGTGTGTGTGTTTTAGTGGGGTGTGTGAATGTGTGCATTCTAGTAAAATACAGCTGAAGAGCTGCATGTGTGAACAGTGCAAAGCCAGATCTATTGCAGTAACAGTAATCCAGTCATAGACCAGACTTTAAGTTTGCAAAAGGCTTAGTGTTCCATCATGCTAGGGGTCTTTGTTTTGTGTTATTCTGAAGCGTGGACAGATGCGCGCACAGTGCACCAAAGCGTTCCCTGATGCTTCCAGCCGCGCAGTCCGGTGTTTTCAGTCCCCCGGAGGTGGGGGGTGGGGGTCAGGAGGAAAAGCACAGGGGCCAGCCTTCGTGTAGTGGAGGTGCTGCTGGCCTGGAAAGTGTTAAAACTGAAAAAAGGAAGAAGGAAGAATGAAGGGGGAAAAAAGGAGGGGAGCCTGGCGGGGAGGGGTGTAGAGAATAGGAGGGAGGGGGAGAGGAAAAATGGGATTGGCTGGCGGTAACTGGAGGGGGGTTGGGAGACACTAGAGAGAGAAAAGGAGCAGGAGGAGGGAGGGATTGGGGGGTGCTTAGCTTTAAGCGCATATGTGATTCATTACTTTCACTGCAGAAAATGAAAAGCAGTGTCTGGCATGGGGCCTGCAGGCAAGGGCAGCAGGAGCCTCCCTGGGAGAGAGAAGGAGGAGGGGTGGAGAAAGAGAGTGAGGGCGAGAGAGGGGGGGAAAAGCATCTCGCTGACACTCAGGAGGTGTCAGTGTGCAGCCTGAGCTGCCAGAGACAACACTCGAGCCCGAAGATGGATTTCTGCAAGGGAGTTCTGGCGGCTTTAGCGGACCGGGACGTCCATTTTTTTCCCCCATCTTTTCTTTTCCTTCATTTCCCAGGATCCTCCAGTGCTAACGGGCTAGCGTATCTGCGCCGCGGCGTCTCCTTATCATCCGCACTGTGTTTACCTTTCAGATCAGGAGCTGGGGGATGGTGGGCTTGGCTTCCCCAGAAGAGGAACCCCACCAAAGGCAAACCTCTCCCCACGGTAAGCCCCTATTTACATTCCAGCACTGGACTCCCCTCCTCCAAGCTGGAGGCACACTCGGTCTCTCTCTCTCTCTCTCTCTCTCTCTCTCTCTCTCTCTCTCCCACCCTTTCCTGGCCCCACGCTCATTCTGCCTCACTCTCTCACTTACTCACTGTCTGGCCAGGGGGCTTTTCCAACGTTCAGCTGTTTCCCCGATCACTGCCGTTACAAAGCAGTTTTGCAGGATTTGACGTGACAGGAATGTCAGGAACATGTTTTTTCATTTTTTTCCCTGTTTTTGTTTGTTTAGATGCTGAAAAATAGTTTTTTATTAATTTAATTTAACTACAGATTACATTCAGTTTTTGCAGTTTTGCAGGGATGATGTTTTGATGTAAATTAAGTTTATTCAGTGATCTGCTTCTGGTAGGTGGAAGTCAGGTTGGTCTAATGTAATTTGTTTTGTGTCCACTACTGCTTATCGACAAATCAGTGTGCTTTTCTCCTGTGCGGCAGCTGCTAAAGAAAGGTTACTTGTAGAATGTGTTTCTGCTCATGTATTGGTATGCATATGTGTTTAGCGTTTTATTCTTTTATTCAGCAAGAGGAAAAAAGCAGTAGCCTGCTAGTCATCATAGAGAATTACTTCTATCAGTGCCGTCACAGACAGCAAAAATGTGTCTGCACATGCCTGTCCATGCTTGCACATCCTATTCAGCCAACGAGGAATGGCAAGAATCCAGAAATGACACAGAAACCCTCCACCTCGGTCAACACTTGCGCTTGAACTGTGAATACTTTGTCTTTTTATGTCTTTGATCCACGCTGGAGCGGCCACACGGGCTATTACGACTTGCCGGTTGCTTGGTGGAGATTTACGAGCGCTCTGTGCTGGTCTGTGCCCAGCCCTAATTACCCCGGAGATGGATTCACGTGAGCTGGGGAAGCCCCTGATGGGAAGCCCAGAGCTTGCCACGTTCATAGTAACAGAGATCACTGTCTGTCCAAACAAGGGCGTGCTGAGATTTATAACTTCAGAGACAAACGTCCAGACTGCCACTTTCTCACTGAACGTACTCGTAATTGCAGCGCTGCTCTGTTTTTAGCTTAGCAGTAAGTTTGCATTATCGATATGATATTCTTACTGGCTGACATTGATTTCCGCCCCTCATTAAAATGTCCAACACCACCAGTGAACCTACACAAATGTTCTGAGGTTTATATATAATGTGGGTAATTGTGTTAAATATATACGTTTGGGGACTATTTTGCTGCAGAATGCCCTTGGTTTACACCTCAGCTGTGCATACAACTTAAAAATCTGTACTCACACTGCCCAACAACGTGGCAAGCAAAACAAAGTCTTTCTAGTCTTTAAACTCATTAAAAAAAATCAGTCAAATATGTGCAGAATTTTTTTTATATATATATATATATATATATATATATATATATATATAAGCTGCTGCTTTTGTTATCTTCACTTTTATTTATAGTATGTTAGATATTAGTGTATAGAGATGTACAGTGTAGAGTTTTTAGTAAATTTTTAAGTACTGCATCATGGCAAACTGTAATACAGTAACTTTCTTTTTTATTTTAAACAATACATTTTATTTAAGAAATAGTTGAATTACAAATGTTTTGGATAAAAAATGCGTATATATTCAAAATCAGCAAACATTTGCAGACATCTGTGTGTGTGTGTGTGTGTGTGTGTGTGTGTGTGTGTGTGTGTGTGTGTGTGTGTCTGTGTGTGTGTGTTGGATAGATATTGACAGTGCACCCCTGGTATCAGTATTGGAATCAAGATTCTGGTATCATGAGAACCCTAGATTTGTCTGGATTTGCCAGATCAGGTCTGATATCTAATCCATTGTTTATTTAATGCTGATATCAGCCTGATACCAGTGCTGTGTTTCAGATAAGTGCAGATTGAGAAGCTGTGCTAAATCAGGCAGTTTGTGGCACGCCAGTCCATTCGTAAATCAGGCCTTTTCAGCTCCATAGAAACCTCCTCCTGACTGCAAATAACACTTCCAGGCATGTTGGAGGAAGCAAGGTTGAAGGAAGCAATTTGGCCTTTGGCACAAGTCCCGGTCTGATTACAAACCAATCACCTTAATGCATTTTAATGAATGAATTAATGCATTGTGTGCACAAGGGCTCCTTTTGGTTACAGTGCTCTTTGTACATGGTCATTACGCTGATCTCGTGTATTAAATAGTAACAGTATTGTGTGCCTGTGTGTCCCCCGGTGCTCTTAGCTCGCCGTTAAGCGGACTGCATATCCGCTATGACCCGTCGGGGCCCCTGGTGCCAGGACTAGGCTCCAGCACAGACTCGCTGCCTCCAGTGGCCACCAGCATCGAACAGCTGCTGGAGAGGCAATGGAACGAGGGCCAGCAGTTTCTCCTCCAGCAGGGATCGCAGGGAGACGGTAAGGGCACACCCACAACTGTGGCATGTAAACAAACATATTGTATGTGCAAAAATGTCTGCTGTCTCCTCAAAACGTTGTTTTTACATATTTTTTACATAATGTGTAATGGATAATAGACCAAAAGGAATGATCCTGATGGGCATAATTCTGAGATGATATTACACTGACACATGTCTAAAGACAGGTTTGCTTACAGTAGCAGTGATATGCTCTATGGGTGTCCAGGTATCTACAATAGGGCTGTCACTGTTCACTGTATGAGTAATTTACCAATAATTCTGACAATTAATCGAATAGTTTTCTGAAATACCTCATCAGAAAAATATTCAATTCCTTATTAAAATGTTTTTGTTTCCTCTTTATAACTATTTAAAAACTCCAGCATTTCTTTACTTTCACAACTTTTATTAAAATGACCCTACATTTCTGTAAAATCAAATTAGTTACATTAACGAACCTTAATTAAAAATAATAGTGAGGGTTTGTTTGTTATACCTACTTTTTACTGTACAAATTTTTACTATACTCATTTAAACTGTTTATATTGCTAAGTAGTCATGACAGATTTGCCGAAGACAAGTTGTAATTAGTGATATTTCTAGGAAATATGTATCACTATCACTTTTCTTTTTTTTTCACGTTGCCTTTCACTCAATTACAATAAAAATTTCTAAATCTTTTCTAAATATTAATAAAACATCCTTGCTGGCCTCTGGAGCCTTTTATTTCATCTAATTCTGAATTTCTTACAGCATAATTGAGCCCATACAACCCCCCCCCCCCCTTTCTTTTTTTGTACATATAATTACACCTTTCGTCATAAAAAGGCCCATTACACTGCTTGTCAATCAAATAAACCGCGCAACCATTTGAAGTCTGTAATTGCATCCAGTCCCAGGGCTTATTCTAATGCAAGTCCTCTCTTCATTAACCAATTAATTAATTAATTGCGTTTACCACAGTAATTATAAGGTCTGTTACTTTTGTCAGGATTTTTGTGTGTGGGGTGAAGGGGGGGATGGGACAGGCAGGCAGCTCTCATAAGCTAGCCAGCAGCCTGACTGAGTTTAGGTCAGTTGTAGTACATGGAGCTTCAGAGGCCTTTCTTTATGAGTAGCAGCTGTTGGTTGTGTGTGAGAGGAAATACTTCTGGCTGCTGCAGGGGGGGGGGTGGGAGTGTTACAGTGGGGTGGAGGGGCCTCTACAGGAAGTGATGTGTTGGTTGTGTTGAAGGTTCCCTTTACTGCTGATCTGTAACGTGTTTTGTGGTTCTTGCAAAGTGTGTTAGTGTTTGGGTTTGTTTGGATATAACTGATATTGTATAAGGGTGTCTTCTGCACTTACTGTGGAGCTTGTAGGAATGATCTTTACTCTTCTGCCACTTGTTTTCAGTCTTGCTGTATACCAAAGTAATATATTTGGTCTTCAGATCTTGATGTTTTTCTTGTAACTTCTGAATGAGAAGGTATTTGTTTTACTCTCTGGTTTACTAAAATTCATTGAGTTAACAGACATCTACCATTTCAGAATAACAGATGCGCACACTTACTAGACAGCTATTTACCCCAGACAATAGATATGCCCCCACCATATAATATTAACTAATAAAATAAATGTATGTTGTGTTGCACTAATGTAGCAATATCAACCCAACCAGTCAGGCAAGTTATAGCAGGGGTCAGACTCACAGCTGAGCAGGAGTCATAAGTGCTGGGTCTCTAACTTCACACACCTTTGTCTGGAGAGAGTTAGCTAGATGCATAGCAGTTTTCTTTTCAGTTTGTTTGGTTTTTAATGTGTAGGCAGAAAGAGTGTAATGAAACGTCAGCAAAGTGTGTAAAATATTGTCTGGGTTTTGGAACATGGCTCTGTCCATGCATGGAAAATAGGCTGCGGAAAGGCCCTATTTTTAACACGCTATTTTTGTCATGAAAAAAAACATGTTGCAGTTGCACGTTGCTCTGCCCCTTCAGGTACAGTTTAAGTATGTTAATCAGAAAGCAGCTAGTTAGAGTGTTACGTCACTGTCACACAAAAACTTTGCATCTTCAAAATGGTGGCTTTACAGAAGGAGAATTTAAAATATATATTTCCGTTAAGGCACAGTAACAAAAACAGCCTGTGAAAGTCTAAGGAACAAAGAGAGATTGGAAAAAGGCCCTGTAGACTGTGGGCTAGTAGATATATTAATCAGTTATAGAAATGTTATAGAAATATTGGTATTTACAGCCCCATTGTTGAAGGTTTAGGCCCTTATGGTGTAATTGTGGTTTTTTTAATAGGGTTGTGTTCATATGAATGTGGCAATTCCGCTTCATAACTTTTGGAATTACTGTTGAACCAATTGTAATAATGCACTTTTAAATTTATATATATATATATATATATTTATATATATTTTTTTTTATTATTTATTTATTATTTTTTTTTTTTTATTAAATGTATTTTTTAAGCATACTTTATTTGCATTTAATTTCACTTTAAGTAGATTTTTCCATTCACATTCAGTGACATGTATTCGTTGTATTTATCTAAAACATTCTTCTTCATACCCAATTAGTCTACTTGAATTATGGTGATACTTAAAGTTAAATGGTGCATTGAATTGTATGCAAATTGATTTACAGTGAGGTCAGAGATTTACACCTTTATTTCCTTGTGTGCACAGTCTTGGGTATGCTGAAGTCTCTGCACCAGCTGCAGATGGAGAACCGCCGGCTGGAGGAGCAGATCCGGACTCTGACTATGAAGAAGGAGCGTCTGCAGCTGCTGAGCGCCCAGCTTTCTGTGCCTTTCACCCCCGCTAGCACCACCGCCACCACCGTCTCTTCCCCTTTGTACCCCAGCAATACTCACACAGGTTAGCCTCGCACACACTCAGGGCAGCAGTACATGCAGACATAAAGCAGGACAAAGCCCTCTAACTAGTGCAGACACACGTTACTATTAAATATGGCCTTCATAGGAGTGGCCATGATATGTAGCATTGCCCACACCAGGGCTGCCCAAACTGCGGCCCACAGCCGTTTAATTTGGCCCGCCAGACTTCCCCTGACCCCGTCCCATCCCCACACCCCCTCCCAATGAGAGAACCTATTTTTGCCTGTGTATATATAGTGAAATGTTATCAAATAAAAATGTTGCATTGGTACAACTGCAACAAAGATGTGGCAGCACCAATAATGAGCTAAGGACAGGAATGTAATCAGCCAAAGAATATGGACATTGTTAATAAGTTTGAATGCTCCATATCATGGAAAATCTTTTCTTTTTATTTATTTATTTATTTATTTATTTATTTTTATGGATATTTTTGTGTTTTGGTCTGTAGACACAGACATACCACTCATACACATATAGTTCATGCATCTAAAGTAAACTACAATGATTTTTAATTAATTGTTTTTGGGATGCCTCACAAACCAACACCAACACATCTGCCAGTATTAAGGACTGTTTAAGCCTGAACCACATCAGTCTCTCAGGACAGAAGTTGTTTACATATACAAGTCCTTAAGGCACAGTAACAAAACCAGCCTACTGAGTTGTACTGGATAAAGCAAGGTTAGTGAATGGTCATGTAGTAATGAATCATGATGTTTCTGTTCATGAACACACAAATAAGTGGAACAAAATAAAGGACCAGATTTAGGATAGGAGCCGTGTGCTTCATATATGAGGACCCACTGAAGATCAAAGACTATAGCGTTCGTCATTTACAAGCATAACATTAACACCCACCACTACCACCACCCCCACCCCTCAACACTCACACACAAAAAAAAGATTGGGCACCCCTGGCCTATGCACATGCATGCAGGTCATCTTCACTAGCCTAGACACATTCACACGCATGCACACACGCACGCACACAGTCAGTAGCATACTAAAACACACCAAAACGCCACTCCTACCCGCACACACTCTGTCTCTCCCCTCCTCCACTGCACTGCTGGTGCAGCCTCCCTCCCCCAGCTCTAGCCTGTCTGGTCACCACTCTCATGTGAAGTTGCAAAATCTTTCTCTCCTCCAGACATGCTGAACAGCAAGAGCATTCAGCTAGGCAGCAGTGTTTTAACAGACTCCTCTCAACCCTTGCCCACTCAGGTAACTCCCTCTACCCCTGCTCTGCAGATGAGATCTGCTGGGACTGAGCACCTGTTTAGTTGAGTCAAAGTGTTACTATGTATAACATTCTAGTGTTACAATGTAATAACCAATGCAGTTGCCTCATTTGATAACTTTAGCAGGCAGTCGTGTAACGCTAAGTTTTACAAAACTCTAGATGTATCAGCTGCCTTTTAAGTCATGATATCTTAACTGGCATAAGAGAACCTTGTATCTCCAATTTTTTTCATTTCATTATTTGAAAATGTTAGCTTTCTTTTATGTTGAAATGCCAGGAACCTGGTCCAGAACTTTTTTTTTATGTATATAAAGCAACATTTTAAGTCTGCCATTTTAAATCATTAAAAGGAAGAAAGTAAACTATTTATAAGTGAGCTAGAACCAAAAGCTTGCTTTCACATTTTTCCTTGATGCCCCCAATCACTGCATGAATTTGTTCAAACTGATCACTTGCATGCCTAATTTAACAAATGATGACTGCAAAGAATACTGAGCTTTCACAGTGAGATGTTTACAAAGAGTTAAATGACACACTTCAACAGTTCAAATATATTTGTATTTATTAGGCGTCCAAGTATTGGAGGTCAGGGAACCTTTTTTTGTAAGGATTTCTACATAGGCTTATAATGGGCCTATCACACTATGTTATTAGGATTATAGAACTACTGTTTGTATCGTCAATCTTAAAAGTCACTATTTTGGAGATACTAGGTTTTCTTATGTCAGAACTATCTTGCTTTTTACTATTTTTAAAAACAGTTTATTAGGAGAATTGACTTGTTAATACTGCTGTTCTTTCTTTCCCCCCTCCTTTTCACCCTGACCCCAAACCTCATGTAGGATCTCCTGTCTGGTGGCCATAGTAGTGGTAGCAGCACTTCCTCCCTCTCCACGCCCCCCTCGGTGGCCCACAGCCCCCCCCAGCAGCAGCAGGCTAACGGTGTGGCCCTGCAGCCCAATGCCAATGCTGCCACTAACCCCTCTCTGCCGGGCATGGGGGTGGGTGGCCTGATGGGTGCTCTGCAGGGCGGCCACGTTGCCATGAGTGGCATCATGGGCGCCCTAAATGGAGTGATACAAACTTCCCCCGCCCTGGGACAAAATTCCAGCCCCCTGCCCCACCACTCCACCGTCACCACCACCTCTCTGCCCATGTCCAGCAGCCTCAACAACAGGTATGTCCACTATAGAATGTTACGGTTAAGATCTGATTCATTCTCCTGCTGTTACTCTGAACAATACTACTGTTGTTTTTTTTTTTTTTTTGTTTATTATTCCCTTCTCCCATCAAACACCTAGTTTATCTAATCAGTCCTTCATTAAATTACACCAGGTAAGCTGCTGCTGGTAGAACTGAACAAATGTAAAAGTTCACAGATAAGACACCAACAAAACCTGTGTTCTACCTGTCTTCTTCTAACCACCAGTCAGTATCAGCAACTTAACTGACCAACAGTCTGCCCTGAAGACTGACAACTGGCTTTGTTAAAGTTTATTCTGATGTTGCAGTGGCAACAGAAATTATGATTGCTGTGCAATCTAAAATGATCACAATACAATTTGAAATAGCTCAACAACTAGGATAACTAATATAACAAGCATTTTCACTTTTAATGAATACTGCAGTTTTATTCAACCCCCTAAATATAATCCCTTATAAGAGCACACATTTAAAAAATCAGGTGGCAAACCAGGGGCTCCATGGGTTGCAACAGGTGTGCTAGAGATAAAACACATCAAATACCTGGACTGGCTAGGGGTTTGTTAACTGTGACGTTTGATTGCATGTTAGAAATACAGCTGATAAGTTGAGAGAGTTGTCCAAAAGGTTTGGAGAGGAGATTACTGCCCTGCACAAACAAGGGAAAGGATACAAACAGTTCAAAGTTAAAGGAGCGGAAGCTTGAGTGTCATTGGATCTTTCAACAAGACAATAATCCCAAGCATACCCCATGCCACAAAGGCTTGGTTTCACTCCTGGAAGATTCTGGTGTGGCTATCATAACACAAACCCAATCAAAGAAAATCTTTGGTGGGATTTGAAGATGGTGGTTGCAGCACACAAACCCAATACTAGTGAACTGGAGACCACTGTCCATGAGGAATGGCCTAAAATTCCTCAGGACCGTTGCCAGAAGCTGGTGTCTATGGTGTCTATGTGTCACGTTTGCAGCAGGTCATAACAGCAAATGAGTACTGAAGGTCCTCATCATGAAGGGGCTGAATAATTCTGAGCCTGCAGTAGTCTTTAAAAGTAGCCTTTTGTGTTGAAGTTGGAGAAAAAACTTTTATTAGTTGTGTTGAGATATGCACATTGGTCTTGTTTGATTGCTTTATTGTGTGAAACTTCAACTAGTAGGTGTAGGATCTTGTCAGTCCTAGTGGAAGTGTTGCTGATCGGATCATAAACAGTCACAGCAACCTTAATTGTTAGCTGTAAGAACTTATATTGTGTAATTTTTCACTTCAAAAGCTAAATGTTTAACGAGAGGAAGTGCTGCTGATCGGATCATAAACAGCCACAGCAACATAGGAAGGGGAGGTGGCTACCTGATGGAGCTTGAGATGTAGAGGGTGATTAGAGTACAGGGGAAGAGGAAGGGCTGGGTCCTTTGTGTAAGCTCAGTTGTTATGTGCAGGATTTTGTCATCTTCCTGTAATATTTCACTTCATTACAAGCCGCTAACAGTTTGTACATTTTGCTAATAAACCGAATTTATTTGACCTAACCTAATTTAACCTAACTCTATATCGAGTTTAACTGTTAAAAACACACACACATGCTGGATGCGTATAAAAGCAAACATGCTACAGGTTTCTTCACATTTACTGGCTGAAAATGTGGAAGTCTTGTTAGCTTGTATGTATTGCAGAACATTAAAAATATCTGAAACATTTCTGCTCATTTTTAATAGACTTGCAATGAACAACTGTGAAACAAAAAATTTCATTACAGAAAAGGACTAAAAGAACCGTGATTGTATGTAGGTTGCTCACCAGGTGTTTAGACTGTTTGTTTTAGATTTCCAATCATTCTGTTCATTTCTCTGTTGCTAATTACGCAACCTTTTTTAATTTTTTTATTAAAACCCAATCAGTACTCCAGTTTTTAGCTCATTTATAATATGGGAATGTCTCCATCCACACGCGCGCACACCTTTTCTCTTTCTTGCTTGCTGTAAAGATGCACTTTGCTTTCCTATCATGAACTGCCTGGATGTTTGCTTTTGCTGTCAGTGAATTTATGTTCGCTCTATAGTGCCTTCACTCGAATAAATCCCGAGTTTAAATTATGGGAGGCTTATGAGTAATGTATGACCCATTAGATCTGTGTCATGCACTTTAGAAGAGTGACAGAGCCGTGCTTATATTCAGGGATAGCTTTACTCTGCTTTGCCGATGCTTTTAGTCATCCTAGAATAGCCTGCATGTTGACTTCCTTCATCTCTTCTTCTTCTGATCTCTCTATCTCTCTCTCGTTTGTGCTTGCTGCAGCAGCGTGACCACTGCGAAAAACAGGTGAGAAATGTGTGTGTGTGTGGCCCTCAGAATCGGTGCATGTATGCTTGCATGATTGCTTTCCTTTTTCTTTTTCTTTTTTTTGCTTGGTTGGTTTGTTTATTTTTTATTATTATTATTTTTTAATCCAATGATCAGTTTATATTAATTTATCTATGTTTTAATGTATCTATTTACTTTTAAAGTGTATTTAAAAAAAAAATAGTATATAACTATTTTGGTTTCTCTTTTTGGTAACAGAACATGGAAACATATTACATTAAATGTTAAAACACGCCTTGAATTTATAGGGTTTTACAGCAGGAAATGACACATTTACATGTGCCCAATTTGTTATGATTGCAGACGTGTGCTGAGCACAGCTTTTGCTTATGGCAGTAGGAAATTTGCTTTTGAACATAATTTGCTTCGCTGGTGATGGTTAATGTGTTTCCATAACGATGGGAGTGGTTGAGTTTGTGTTTGCTGTTTATGTAGCACCATTATGAATATAGTGTGCTGACAGGACTCTGTATGTGTGTGTGTTGCCAGTGCGGTGAGGTTCCTCACCGATCAGCAGAAGCAGCTTCTCCTCCATCAGCACCCACTGCAGCAGCTCTTCAACTCCCAGCAGCCTCTACCGGTAACACATACGCACACGCCATATGCTTATAGTGCAGTGCTTGTTTTGCATTTTATGGAAAAGACTGTACCGGCCTTAGTCAGTCACGTTTACGGACTTCTTCACAGTGCTGACAGTGCTAATCAGATTTCCCTTTAGCCAAATGGAAAAACACCGACAATCTAAACACCGACATCCAAGAGTGTGTATCAGTATTGTGCAGGTCCTCCTCTGGCTTCACACTGCATGCTTCTTGTACATTCTCCATTGCTGTCCGCACCACTCTCGTAGCGCTTATTTTCTCCGCGCTTCCCCAACACGGTCCCACCAGCTCTCAATGAGATTTAAATCTGCTGATTGTATCTCCATGACATCACCTGAAATTCATCTCTGCTCTACCTACTCTGAATGAGCGATGTGGGGTCTGTTATTGTCTTGTTGGCAGATCAATCATTGTTTGTGGTTCCCCTCTAAAGAAAGAACCTGTAGACCCTTTAACCACAGCTGATAAACACCGGTATAAAAAAGTTTGAAGATCTGAGCTACTCTTTTTGACTGCCAGTGTACCTTGCCTGGTTGAACAACTCGCACCATCTGTGTTAAAGCATCATTTTTCATAGTCCCTCAGACCATGTTTATACAGTTTATGTAAGTCATACAATGTCAGAAACCAAGTCTGTCAGATTACTGTAAACTCCACACAGTTTTGAATGAATTGAAGGATTTAGCCATGCAGCTAGCACCATGCTAATTGATGGGATACAAGATCCTAGTGCTCGATTCTGTGCATAACTGAATTTGCGGCTTTGACCTTCAGACCCCAATCAAGTCTTGGCGAGGGAAGGGGGGGGGGTGATTGTGTAAATATGATTTTTGGATGATCCCTCGTTTTGGGACCTTTTTAATCTGGATGATAAAGTAATTCGTAAGTAAAGGTGTTTGACATAGAATTAACTAATTACCCCAGGTAGCCCGTCCCGGTCCCCGTCAGCGTTTAAAACTGAAATGTACCGCTGATTAGCATTGGGCTAGAAAAATGGGGTCATTTTAAGATATATATTTTAGAGGTTTTCCTTCTAACTCTTAAACTTTAAATGCATAAATGTTTTTTTGCCTAGCTAAACAACTTGTCATGTTCATGTAAGGAAAACTTGCAAATAGTTTAATACAACTTTTTATGGTGTGTGGATTTGTTTTCTCCTGACTATGTCCTTTGTTTGTGTGTAATGTAGGAGCAGCAGCAGGTTCTTCTCTACCAGCTGGTGCAGCAACAGCAGCAGCAGCAGCAGCAGCACGACCTGCAGCAGCTCCAGCAGCTTTCTTCCTCCCAGCTGCCCATCAACAGCCTGCTGCCAAACACCCAGGGAGCAATCACCGCCAACCCCTTTCTGGCCATGCACAACGACAGCAGTGCTCAGAAAACTGGGGTCAGTGCTGCACTGAATCCTTTAGAAGAGCTGTGTGTGTGCGCCTGTGTGTGTGTGTGCGCCTGTGTGTGTGTGTGCGCCTGTGTGTGTGTGCGCCTGTGTGTGTGTGCGCCTGTGTGTGTGTGCGCCTGTGTGTGTGTATGCGCCTGTGTGTGTGTACATTTACGTGTACTCCCACCCCCACCCCCCACATCTCAGTATTTCAGTCTATTAATAATTGTTATTCCATACAGTTTTATATTTTTGTTGTCATTTTAAGAACTTTAAATGGCAGCAATTGCATCATATTTTGTAGTATTTATTACCCTCTACTAATAACTGTTCTATTTTTTTGCCTTTTTGTTTAGATTTTTTGTGATGCAGATATGCATATGCAGATATGTACGTAAAAAATATTGCATGTCTGCTTTAGGCCACAGTTCACGTCTCTATTTTTCATCTCTTTTGTGCAGAGGCTTGGGGAGAAGGCCATGGCTGTAACAGGGCAGGAGAAAACCTGACGTAGCCTGATTGCTAACCTGCCTCTCGGACATACCCTTAGACTGCACAACGTACTCCGACCCAGCACTCTATTTGGCTGACACACACACACAAAAAAAAACACACAAAAAAAACAACCTCTCGTGGTCTAACATTGCACTGAATTGGAATAAATCACTTGCTGTAAACGTTAGGGTCCCAGGGGGCCACTTTAGAGGCCAAGACACAGACTCTCACACTCACATGCACACACAAACACACACACACACACTCTGTGTTCTAAAGGTGACACACTCGTGTGAATCACTGTGGGAGGAAGGTGCTGAGTGATTTTGGCTGGAGACTGAAACGCAGGACGGCTCAGAAATAGGAAAAGCTTCGCTATGTGGCTCTTCCGCGCATGCTTTTGGAATAGTTCCTGCTCGCCGCTGTTACCTCTGTGAAGCCCCTTTAACAAGGACAGTCATAGGATGCTCTCCAAAAACATGAGAAAAAAAAGCTTAATGTGGTTGTTAATGTAAAGAAAAAGCAAGGACATAAAGCAGTGAGAGTTTCAAATACGAAGCATTCGGAAAGCAGTGCACCGCAAAGGCCTTTCTCTGCATCCTGGTCTCCAGCTTCCTCTGGACACAAGGCATTCCACAAGTCGAAATAAAGGACGCGCCGACCCTGCTGTAGACGAGAACCTACCTCTCAGAGCCAGGACTAAAATACCAGGACCTTTACCCAAGTGCCTGGCACCACCCTCCACGCTCTCGACCAGAGGCTACACACTGGAGAACGTTGCCGGTCCCTCTTCCCCTTCTTCCTGTTTTATTCAGAGTCGTCCAGTGTTTGTTTTTGTTTTGGGGTTTGTTTTGTTGTGGGTTTTTTTCCTCCTTTGGTCATTTGTTGTTGTTTTTTCTCCTTCAATATCAATATTTCACAAATCTTTGTTGCTCAGGCAATACCACATTACAGTACCACAACTCATTTACAATACCTGTGCTGCATTTGTCATTTCTGAAGCCAACTTTAAACCCCCCCCCCCCCCCCCCTTTTTTTTTTTTTTTTTTTTCTTTTATTTATTTGTGTTTCTGTTGTGTGACGGGCACAAGATGCTTATATTTTAGAGCCCGGTTTGTCTCAAATTTTTATACTACTGTACAAAAACTACTCCGTTCTTTTGGATCTTGTAAGAATTTTGATTATTAAATTGTCTTGTATTTGAGCATAAAAAAACTACTCGGATGGCTCATTGTGTAAATATGGTTGTTTTTGGGTTCTGTTTTTTGGCCGTGTAAATCAAAGCAGATCAGATCATATTGCTATCAGAATAAGCTGTTTGGACTTTAGTTAGCACCATTTTTACCTCCTTTCTGATGTAAATAGGTATTTGTGTTTTTTCCCTCTGATGGTGTTAAAACTCATTTGCTGTGTTCAGATCTAATTAACAGTCATGGGCAAAATAATGATGCAAGGTATTAATTTATTTTTCTATGTACAGGAACTTTTTTTTTTAGTTTTGCACCGTTTTATTGATGTCATTTTATACTCCTATACCTTTCCCCATGTTTATGTATAGGAATATGCAAAACCCCTAAAGTTTGTATTTAAAAATACCAAACGTAAATTCCTGCTTCAAACAGTTTGTGAGAAATACTGAACACAGAGATTGTAGCGTTAAGGTTTTTTTCAGTGATTAAAATCTTTTTACAGTGATCAGGTGCTTTTGTAATTTTGTTCATTCTGGTTTATCGACAACATACAAGTCTATAAATTAGATGGGTTATGTGTAACATTCGCAAATAAGTACTGAAACTAATAACAGTAACTGTAGCTGTCTGGGTGATGAGCCTTTGCATTACAAGTAAGTATAAAAAAGTATTGTATGTATGTGTGTGTGTGTATATATGTGTATGTGTATATATATATATATATATATATATATATATATATATATATATATATATATATATATACACACACACACACACTTTTTTTCCCCAAGTATATTCTTGCTTAAGCAATATTACTTTTTTTAGCCATTACACCTTCAAGATGATTTATATATATATATATATATATAACAATAAATATAAAACATTTCAGTGCAAAATTTACAGGAATTTTAGTTTTGTACAGTTTTGTAAATACAGGGGGAAATCAAATTACCTTTTACTAATGTAGACATTTGACACATCAGACTACTATCTCTGCTGCTGTCTGAAGTTCTAAATCTCTAAATTAATTATATGATGTTTACAATTAATTTAGCAGAGCTTGCCATGAGTAATTATCACCTAACACTTTACTTTGCTAGGTAAACACAGTTGTGATAAAAGAATGTAAATTAGATTATATTTAGATTAACTTTTTGTTGGTAACCAATCGCTTGCAAAACATCTGTAGTAATACTTGCAATATTACTGATTTGTGTAGTGCTGTACAACACTTTGAAATATTACAGTGTTAATAGCACTATATATGATTATTTTGCAGTACTGCTGTATTGAAATCTGGAGTATTTATTTAGTGATTTCTAAAATGGTAAATAAAGACACTACAATAGATTAGTTTTGTCGAGGTGCAAAAAAATTACAATGTCAGATACAAAAAACTGAATTCTGCTTATAGGCTTTTAAGGACTAAATCAAAAGGCTTTTGTCTGTGAGACGACGTAGAGGCTGTGCTTTCTGTAAAATAAATAAATAACTTAAACAAGGATCTGAAGAAGGCCTTGAAGAGGGGCCTTCATTATGTTTTTCTGGACAGGCCTTGTTTGATTTTGGTTGCACTTCACCTATGATTGGTAGAAGGACCTTTTTTCTCTTTGTCCGGACAGAACGAAAGAGGAAAAAAAAATAAATCCTTCAGTTCATGTTTTTCTTTAAAAGTGCACCAACGCCACGTATTTCCACATTTCTCAAACATGCGTGACGCTACAATGTGTCTTGAGTGCTACCAATGCCTTGAGGTAGATAGCTATCCGAGATTGCTTCAGTGCAGTATTTGGGAAATGGGTGTGTTCAGTGTGTGCTTTTCTGCGTTTGAGAAGCTGAACACACACACAGAGGGACGCTCGCACAAGAACACAAAACCACAAGTGTGAACTCTGGGAGAGGCCGTGAGTAGATGGATGGTCAGTCTTCAGGATGGCGGGCCTGATGGGCTTGAGCTCTTTTCCCTGCCCAGTTCGGTGTGTCCCTGCTGTGGGAACAGCAGGCCTCTCTGCTCCATCATGCTGTCCACACCACTGCCTACCCACTGACCTCTGACCCCTGTAGCGCTGAGGCCAAGACGCACACAATGGAGCACTGACACCCTTTACTTGTTTGAATAATATACTTTTTATTCCAGTCAGATGAAAGTGGACTTGCAAATTTGTGAACGTCAAGCGTGTGCATTTAGTTAACCCTATAAATTACAGGCTTACTGTTCCGTAACTACGTTTCCAGCCCAGCTTTTCCAGCGCTGCCTGGCCTTTGACAAACTACACCCCACAATGACAACCTCAACCTAGAACTGATCTATCTAAGCCCAGATATTTGAGTATGGGTGTGTAAATAGAAGAAGCCCCTCCCCCTTCATTCCTACTTTACTCTGATATGCCTGATTTCCCCCCCCCCCTGTACATTATTACAATATTACGCCTTAAGAAGCTTCTTTTATTCTATATGTGCTGTTAAATTAGAGTGAGACTGGATTGTAGTAAAACTCACTGGAAGTGAAGCTGTAATCAGTTGTAACTACACACTGATTAAAGGAGTGCATTGAATGAACTGGATTCAGCTGTGTACGTTATCCACATGAATAAAATCCATCAGTTGTTACAAAAATACATTACAAAATACAGTTGTTGGCTGACTGTAATAATACTGAAAGAGAAGGTGGGTTGGTGTGCTCTATTTTAGTCATGTGGGAGTGAGGCACACTGTTTTCACACAAATAAAGGTGCTACAAAGGGTTATTCGAGTGATGCCTCAGAAGAACCATTTTTGTAAGAGAGGTATGTGTGAGGAACATTTTAAAGGTTCAAGGTCAGTGTAAAGATCCTTTTCCAATGTTTTTTTTCAATGGTTCTTAAAAGTCATCATCCCATCCAACCCACTGGTAGCACTGTGCAGTCTGGTGCAGATTTCCTACCAAGCTGTGGCTTTGTGCTGAGAGCAGATAGATCAGTTAGAGGCAGAGGGACAGGGTGGCCTGTTCTTCCCGCTCGCTCTTATCCCTCGTTCCTCCTCGGCCAGGTGCACTGGAGGGTGTGGGGATGCAGGGGAATCAAATAAAAATCCCACTGGAGCTCCTGAGGGACGATTGGTTTTCACCCTAGTCGCCCGTGAGCAGAGGGTTCAGCTTTCAGGTAGGTAACAAAAGCTGCTGGTTGATGGAGCTTCAGGGGAAACTGACTGATTTATGTCCTTTTTTTCTTTTTCTGTCAGCTCTCAGCGGAACTGTAAACGCTAACGGCCAAATCAAACTGAAATATTTTTAATCCGCTATGAATGTGTGTTTTGACACTAAATCTTCCTTCAAGGTGCCATCAGCAGAGGATCGGCTGCAAGCTGTGCTGCACCTGCTAGATTTAAGTGTGTGTGTGTGTGTGTGTGTGTGTGTGTGTGAGTGTATTTGTACATTTTCAGGACAGAATTGCCCTGACTTTGTAAAAACAGGGCTAAAATAAAGGACTTAGTCCTGATTATGTAAATTTCTTTTAATAAAAGCTCTTTAAAAAAAATGGTTCTTGAAATTAGTTCGATTATTTACCATAATTATTAATATTACATATTACAGATATCACATGTATATTTGTCTCTGCATTTTGTCAAATTTTATATTGACATATAAATTAAGGTTTTTCCATTAAAGCTTATATATATATATCCTCAAATCCTCAAAATTGTAAATTTACAGAAATTAAGTTTTCTACATAGAGCAAACTTCTATGCATTATAACTAGTTACTAGTTATTTGCTGTATTTGCTGTAACATTAAAAACAAAATAATGCATGGTGTGAAAAAGTAATGGCACATTAAATATGTTCACGTGTTATGTTATTTAATGTCATTTGTTTCGTAAAATAAAGAGGAATTGTATCTAAAACATGCAGAGATATACTGGAGTTCTTTTGGGATGCCCACACCCTTGCATAACTCTGTATAAACTTATGGGACATTATTATCATACGTAAGTATTTAAAGATGTGTGTGTGTGAGTGGGAGAGAGAGATGCAGTAAGTGCTTCAGACTTCAGCCTGATGGTTGTTTTTCTCCATGAAACACATAATTACTACAACAAGATGAGTGTGTGAGGAGGATTAATTGGTCAAATCTCTGCAAACTCAAATCTCTCTTTTTCGCACACAAATATGCTTTGTCCCTGTTGTTTCCCATTCAGATTTCCTTCCTGTCTGCTTTTCTCCATGTCTCCACACTCATTTGTTCACACACTGACTCACTCTTCCTTCCTTCTTTACACATTCCTCTGCTTTTTACTCCTCTCCTCACAAAATATCCCCTCCCCCTGATCTCTCCTGTGCAAACTGCAATCTGGACAAGTGAGCATCACAAACACAGACGTATTTCTCATGGTGTGATCAGTCTTAGACAATGCCACTGTTATTCCAGCTGCTATAGGGAGACCTAATGAAGTGAAGTGATCTGACTGTGATGGAATACTGTTCTACTTCTTTTAACTGAAACAAGTGAAATGATCTGCCAATGCAAGAAGACGTTTTTAATACTATAGAACTGTCTGTCTCTGTGTGTGTATGTATATATATATATATATATATATATATATATATATATATATATATTTATTTATTTTTTATATATGAAGTAATCTTATAATATTCTTACCACCATCTCATTCTGAGAAATACTGGATATTTTTGAGTGTTTGGGATTTAAAGTTGTGCAATCAGCTATTTTCAGTCACCCAGAGTGGTGTGATCTGCTTTATTTGCAGTGATGGAGCTTTAATGGGCTTTTCCTCAGAGCCAGGCCTTCCAGAGCAGAGGTCACACCGTCCTAAATGTAATATACCCTGGCAAAAAAAAATCATTCTGTGCAGATATTAAGTTAAGATATGAAACTATCTAACAATTTATTTTCATATTTTTTATATCAATGTCACAAATGTAAATTTGCAACTGAAAGGCATATTTACACTTAGAGGATCAACAATACATTAGCTTTAACCGGGGGTACCCATTCTTTCACACACTCACAGAGTGAGACATGAGAGACATTTAACGTTTCAGATTTAGATATTAATGGGTTACAATTTTTTAAATGTTTTAATAGCAATTTACTGTATATCAATAAGCTGAAATTAACTGAACTGTTGCTTCACTCCTGCAGCTCTTCTTCTTCCTCTTCTTCCACTCCTTCCTTCTTTGCCTCTCCCTCTCTATCCTGTCCATGCTGATGATTTCCAGCTGTCTGCTGCCCACGGAGGGCACCATTCTGTTACATCTGCTTCTGCTTTGGTAATTAATAGCTCACTCTCCAACTGCCCACCCCCCACCAAACCCCCCACCAGCACCCTCCCCAACCTTGCCTTCCTTATCAGACCTGTCAGTCACGTCCTCGCTGTTTAAACATGCCACCCTCTGCTCGCTCTCACTCTCTCTCTGCTCTCTAACACACTAACTCTCTCACTCTCTCTTGATTGCTCTCTCTTTTGTTTGCTCTATTTTCCTTTCTCTCTTTTTTCAACTGCGCTCTCTCTTTCTTCTGTTCTCTCATTCTCTCTCTCTCTCTGTACCTCACCCACTCTCTATTGCGCCCCCCCTCTCTCTCTGTGCCACCTCTTCTACCCAGCTTTATTCATTCACCTCTTGCTTGATTGACCCTCCCTTCCCCCAGCCTTGTTTCCAGCTGTACTTTCGTCCATCATCAACTGACCTCATTCAGCCCACCATTCTATAGGCCAGCAAAGGACCACCTCCGTCCGGCTGAGTGCCGGATCTAAAATAACCTGAATTCACTCCTATATTATTCAAATCTCCATCATGGTGACTGTAATAGATAAAGAGCTAGCCTGGCTAAAGTACAGTCTTTACACAGCACACCTAAATATATAATTTACTCACAAGCAAAAATATACCTAGTCAAGCAGGGTCTTCTTTCTTGGATGGCAGCCTCTCAGTCAATGGTGATGTAAAACTTGCTTGACTGTAGACAGTGACACTGGTGTTTCAGCAGCCACTTCACGGCCGGACTGTGTCTTGGTGGTTTTTGGGTTGTTCCTGGCTATCTGAACCAATTTCCTCTCAGCTGAGGGTGACAGCTTGGGACTTCTTCCAGACCTTGCAATGTTGTTTAGAAATGGCTGTAAGAGATATTCCTGACTTGTGTAAATTTCCTGTCATTCTTCTGAGATCTGCACTGAGCTCTTTGGGCTTTCCCAATGTAGTGTGTTTTGGTCAATCCAGCCAGTGTTGTCAAACAAACCCCTTTTTTGTTAGCACAGGAAAGCTACCAGCTGTAGTCCATCATGATCACTAACGGGAAGTTAAGAGACCTTGGCCTCAGCAGGTTACAATAAATAATAAACATTTTAATTATATATATTTTTAAAATAATTGTATTGAAAATGTTTTATTGTACACTTATTCTGCTCCAGAATAAGAATAGTTCAAAGAATCATTGAAAGCGCACAACTGTACTTGCAAATATATCTAGAAATTGTGCATGCAAATATATCTACATGCAAAACTATACATACATAAAAAAAAATGCATCTAAATGCAATTTAATATCTACTTGTGATAAAACATGCAAAGAAAGATCAACACACAAAAAACATAAACATAAATGTATCTACATGCTATTATTTACTTACAAAAATATCTAAATATTTAATATTTAAAATATCCTAACATGTAGAACTATACCTGCATGCAAAAATGAATATACATGCAAACAGACCTATGTACATAAAACACTTACAAACAAAAATGCACAAATATTTTACACATACAAAATGTCCCAAAATCTGAAAATATATTTACATGCATAAATGTCCCAAAATGTGAAAATATATTTATTTACATAAGTGTCCCTGCATGTAAAATATATCTACCTGGATAAATTGCCATGTATGTCAAAATATATCTGCATGCATAAATGTCCCTTTATGTAAAAATATATCTACATGGATAAATGTCCCTTTATGTAAAAATATATATCTGCATGCATAAATGTCCCTTTATGTAAAAATGTATCTACATAGATAAATGTCCCTTTATGTAAAAATATATCTACATGGATGAATGTCCCTTTATGTAAAAATATATCTACATGGATAAATGTCGCTGCATATGAAAATATGTCTACATGCAAAAATATCTACGTATAAAATTTACTTTCAAACAAAAATGCACAAATTATTTATGTACATACGATTTTCTTTTTCTATTTCTCTCCTAAACTGTGCCTACATAAACCAGCCTAACATAATGACTAAAAGATGGCTAAAAATCTTGTTAAAAAATATCATGTTGGGTTGATTCTAATGCTGAACAACAACTGGACTCTTCACCATTCTGCAACCACTATGATCGTATAGTTTACAGGCCTCAGTGTGTTTAATACTGCTGCTCTTTCACTTTCATGCTGCAGAAGGGAACCCAGTCCTCAACATTCTCTGTTACTTTCCTTCCGTACTTTGTATTTGCTCCCTCGTGGTTGCAGTAGGCTGGCTGTTGAGATGGGGGAGTTTTGGGGGTTTGAGCATTGCCTCCTCATCGCTGTGCCCCACAGATCTGCAAACAGAACCCCTCACAGGTTCCTCTGCTGGACAATAGGACCAGCCTACTGGGGTCAGCACACATATCATATTCACACTGCCCCTCATTCCTTTTTAATGTACCACAAAAAGACTGCACAAAGTACTATGTAAATGCACAACTGCTACTGCCTAAACCTAGACTGAGTATATATATATTTACATTTTCATATGTGCATTTTTATATATGATGTAATATACCTATATGTGGGTTACTTGTAGTTTTATTATAAAAAATATATGTATATCATTTAATACACACACAGACACATTTGTGTATAATACATTTTTATTTGTTGTCAGTGTTATTATCTTTTGTTCAATTTGTTTATGGAAACATCGATGTTTATGTATATTATTTATGCATACATTCGCTTTTATGCGCATTACAGATTTTACATATATCATCAGCTATATATGAAAATACATTTACACTGCATTTATAATATATATATATATTTACTATATTTACATATGCATATGTTTACACTATATTTACAAATGTATATGCTTAAACTATATTTGCATATGTATTTCCATTCATTTATAGATGCACACATATCTATGTGTATTTTGCTGTTGTTATATGTGCGTGTCTGCAAATATACTCTATAAGTATACTTATATTTGCTTTTTACACATTTTTCATATATTAGCTATTCATGAATACACATGTTTATATAGTGTAAATGTTTACACTATATTTACAAATGCACAGGTGTGCACTATATTTACAGATGTATAGGTTTACACTGTATTTACATATGTATATTTACACAAAATTTACAGATGTATAGGTCTACATTATATTTACAGATGTATAGGTTTACACTATATTTACAGATGTATAGCTTTACACTAAATTTACAGATTTATAGGTTTACACTATATTTACAGATGTATAGATTTATACTTTATTTACAGATGTATAGCTTTACACTATATTTACAGATGTATAGCTTTACACTAAATTTACAGATGTATAGGTTTACACTATATTTACAGATGTATAGGTTTACACTATATTTACAGATGTATAGCTTTATACTTTGTTTAAAGATGTATAGGTTTATATTATATTTGCAGATGTATAGCTTTACACTAAATTTACAGATATATAGCTTTATACTATATTTACAGATGTATAGGTTTATACTGTGTTTACAGATGTATAGCTCTACACTATATTTACAGATGTATAGGTTTATACTATATTTACAGATGTATAGGTTTATACTGTGTTTACAGATGTATAGCTTTATACTATATTTACAGATGTATAGGTTTATACTATATTTACAGATGTATAGCTCTACACTATATTTACAGATGTATAGGTTTATACTATATTTACAGATGTATAGGTTTATACTGTGTTTACAGATGTATAGCTTTATACTATATTTACAGATGTATAGGTTTATACTGTGTTTACAGATGTATAGCTTTATACTATATTTACAGATGTATAGGTTTATACTATATTTACAGATGTATAGGTTTATACTGTGTTTACAGATGTATAGCTTTATACTATATTTACAGATGTATAGCTTTATACTGTGTTTAAAGATGTATAGGTTTATACTATATTTGCAGTAGTGTGTGTTTACAGTGTAATTACAAACGTATATGTTTCCACTATTTTCACAGATGTGCACGTTTACAAAAAGAATACATATGTATAGCTTTACACTATATTTAGCACTACAGAGAAATACGTTTACAGACTATAGTCTAAGTCTACTGTGAGTGGCGATTTGGTGGACTATGATTCAACAGCGGCAGCGGGGTACACACACACACACACACACACACACACACACACACACTTCCCTTACACCCCGTGCCTCATCATTCTCTCGAGCTGCTGTTTTTCCTCGCTCGTGCAGCAACGCTACAGTCTCGTTGCTCTGATCATAATGATCGATAATTCCAGATGATTAAAGTGAGCGCGGTGAGCGCGGAGGTGTGTTTGCTCCTGAGTGATTTAAATGAGCTGAAACAAGTCTGATTTTACCCGCACGCACAGGACTCTCTCTCTCCCTCTCTCTCTTCTCTCTCTCTCTCTCTCTCTCTCTCTCTCTCTCTCTCTCTCACACACACACACACACACACACACTGCGGAAGGAGCAGGAATAAATCAACACTAACAATACTGATGATGACGAGAATAACAATGCTAATACCCTACTACTACTGCGGTTTATTATCATTATTATTATTATTATTATTATTAGTAGTAGTAGTAGTAGTAGTAGTAGTAGTTGTAGTATCATTAATGGCAGTGACAGCACTGCGCCTAATTATACTGTTAGTAACAATTATTATTATTATTATTATTATTATTTATTAACAATTATAATGAACAATAATGAAATCATTAAATGATATGAGTATGTCATTATGATATCAATTAATATGGATTAGTAGCCTACTAATATATATTACACTAATATTACAATTGCAGTACTACTATGTTTTCTACTAATACTATTACTATTGCTACTCCTACCACTACTACTGTATGTACTGTTTCTTTACTTCTACTACTACTGTAATTGTTATTACTACTACTATTACTACTGCTACTGTTATGGCTACTGCTATTACTGCTATCGTTACTACTACTGTTATTACTGCTAATATTATTACTACTACTGCTGTTACTGCTATTATCGTTACTAGTACTGTTATTACTACTACTGTTATTACTGCTAATGTTATTACTACTACTGCTATTACAACTACTGTTATTACTACTACTTTGACTATGACTAGAATCATTACTACTGCAGCTATTACTTCTACGATTATTACTATTATTGCTTCTACTGCTACAATTACTGTCACTATAGTACTATTGCTACTATTATTACTACTACTGCTATTACTATTACTATTACTACTGCTGATATTACTACTATTACTGCTATTAATACTACTATGATGACTAGTTCTGTCTTTACTGCTACTACTATGATTACTGATATTATTACTGATATATAACTGCAATAATTGCAAACATTGTAAATAATACTGATTTGACTACTACTGTCACTACTATTGCGACTATTAGTATTATTAAATGTGACAATAATAATAGTAAATATAGCAATGATGATGTTGCTGGTGACATAAATCGTAATAATAATGATGATAATAATAACAATAATAATTACTATTATTATTGTTATTATTATTATTTCACTGGAACTGTTGTTTTTTGTTTTTCTCTTTCCTGACTTTTAAAAGTAGAATACATTTTGTCTGTAGAAAGTGCAGAAACAGGTCTGAGAGCTTTTTACACAGACCTTTCTTTGTGACACAGATGGATTATAATTAGAAGAGAAATGAAAAATGTGACAGGATATAGGGTTAAAATAATCAGGTAAAAATAGATAGACTTTTACTCCATCACATCATGAGCCTATTTGAGCACTCATCAGAATCATTAATAAAATGGATTATATTCAATTATTCCTCTTTGCAGTGATATTAAAGAGGAGCAGTAAATTGCACATATTTTCTTCATACAAGAAACTCTATTCATTTTGTGCTAATCAGACAAATCTGTTAATTAGAGGAATGTTCAGCAGAATTAGATATCATCATTATAACAGGAAAAATCACATCCTTCTGTGTGTGTATAAATGTGTGTGTAAATGGGCTGTAGTTGCTGTGAGCCACTTCACCTCTCAGGAGCTTTATTCATTATTCAGCTTTGAAGCCCAGTCTCTCTTACTCACTCACACACACACACACACACACACACACACACACACACACACACACACATTTATCTATGTATATATATATATATATATATATGTATGTGTGTGTGTGTGTGTGTGTGTGTGTGTGTGTGTGTGTGTGTGTGTGTATGTGTGTGTGTGTGTGTGTGTGTGTGTGTGTGTGTGTGTAAAGCTGGATACCTATGTGTGATATTTAGAGAGAGAGAATATCATACATAGGTATCCGGTTTTATGCTGTTGCACCAAAGTTCACTAGACTTATTTTGATGTAGGTTTTATAATAGCATACTGGTTGGAGGTAGATCCAATGGGTAGTGTGGGGTTGTTTTTAGATAGTTGTGTAATTATTAGATTAATTTCGGCGGGTGTGGTGTTTGTAGTGGTTTTGTGTAGTCTGGAGTTTGAAATGTTTGAGGTATTTTGGGTTATTCTGGAACATTTGGGATAGTTTAGGAAGTATTGGGTGCTTTGGGGTAGATTAGGACGTATGGGGTACTTTGGGTTACTTTTGAAAGACTGGGGTACTTTGGGGGTATTTTGGGACTTTTTAAATGATTATGAAAGTTTTGATTAAATACATTAGGTACATTCAGTCAGTTTGGGATGATTTTGGTACTTGGGGTGAGTTTGGTTTTTTTAGGGTAGGCAGGGTTAGTTTTGGGGTATTTCTGGATGATTGGGGCAGTTTGGGTTCATGTTGGATATTTAAGATAGTTTGGGATTATTTAGGCAGTTTGGTTTAGTTTAGGATGATTGGGGCAATTTAGAGTAGTCTGGGGTATTGGAGGTACTTTGAGTCAGTTTGAGATATTTACATTTACATTTAAGCATTTAGCAGACGCTCTTATCCAGAGCAACTTAAAAACGTGCTTCACTGTGTACTCAAGAATAACCATAGCTAGTTTGAATAGACACCTCAGTTTATATCTCAATACCTACATTTAGAGTGTTATTAATATTCAACCGTAATGAGAGACTGTAACTCACGCCTCAGTTTATATCTCAATACCTACATTTAGAGTGTTATTAATATTCAACCCTAATGAGAGACTGTAACTCACACCTCAGTTTATATCACAATACCTACATTTAGAGTGTTATTAATATTCAACCCTAATGAGAGACTGTAACACACACCTCAGTTTATATCACAATACCTACATTTAGAGTGTTATTATTAATTAAGACTCTAGAGTGTGTGTTTAAAGAAGAATGGATTCATCTGCGTAAACACTGTCTTACGTTGGGCTAACTTGAGGTTATTTCCTTACAACATTGCATCAGATCTGCTGAACATAAAGAAAAAAAGGAGAGTTTTAAGACATGAGGATAGACCAATAGTGATGTGGGGTTTTGGGGGGGGGGGGGGACAATTCAGGTTTCATTTGTTCCGCCTTTTGACATTCTGTGGCCTATTAAATTGCACTGGCAGGTTTTTAAGAGGGACTTTATATGTAAGGCCACACACAGACACGCATTATCTCTGCAGATTTCAACAAGTGTGTAACACCCAAAGACCTAATCCACATTTTTATTGTAATTAAAATTTTAACACAACTACTTAAGAGTCTCCTAATTTATCTGTGGCCTTAAAATACCAGTAGTGAGCTGAGAATCAGCGGTGGTGTTTACTGTGGAAAAAACATTCAGCTCTGGCTATACAAAGCAGTAACATCTTGCAGAGGAGGAAAATAGACTGTTAGCAGCTCCTTCGTCTTTAAGAGCTTGTGCTATTGGGAAAGAGTGAGGTCAGCGGGCGCCAGGTGTGCTTCTTGTCAGTTTAATCTATAAGCCGTTTAGCCTTCAACGCAGCACACACATGCACACACTCAGTCTCGTTGGCCTATCCAAATGTCAGATTAAATTTACATCCCTGACCTGCATATATAGACAACGTAAAACAAAGAAATAAACAAATGAACATTTGTATTTTATTATGGATATAAAAGGAATAAAATAACCATAAAATCATGAAATTAATCCCTAGTTCCCTAGAATTTTATTTCGAGGAATAAAATTCCAGATTATGTTGATCTTCTCATATCTACTCATATTATTGTATTTTCTTTTTCTTACAAAAATACTGCACAGCGTAAAGAAACAAATGCACTTCCTCCAAAAAAGAAAAATTTAAGAAATAAATAAATATTTAGCCTCAGACTACAGACTATTAATAAATAAGCAAACAATCAAAGAAACAAACAAATAAATAACCCCCTGGGGCTCACGATGTCTTTCTCAATTTCTTTATTTCCTCCATAAAAAAGGGAAGTGATGAATTGTGCTTCTTTTTAGCAGCAGCTCTTTGGCGATGTGTCTTGCAGTGCAGGTTGCAGTGTTACTGAGTGGACTGCACTTGTTTGGAAGGATTATCTGCCTGAAGAGCTCTCTGAGTTGTCCTGCCTATCTTGGGGTCATTCATAACGGACTGGGGGTACAGTAAAGACTGGAGGTACTGGAATACAACAGAACAGAATGAGAGGCAGATTCAAAAGAGTTAACCCTATTTTAACCATTAACCGCTAAATTAAGAGGAAGGAGGAAAGTGTAGATTAGTTTGTGACTAGTACACTTACCTAAAATAATCTATTAGAAAACTGCTCTAATAAACTGAAAATTAAGGCATGTCTTAAATAAAACTGAGAGACCACTATGCTGCAAAACCTCTGTTGATCTAGGCAGTTGGGTTATTGCCACAGACAAACATTTATGTTAGAATAGGTATAAATGACATTAATATAGTAAGTAGTGGTTTTCCAAACCTCTCCCCAGTGAAGCCCAGCATTAACTGTAATGTTCATCCAACAAGCATTTCTTAGTAATTTATCTAATTACTGCTTCATTAAATTAAATCAGGCGAGCTGCTCGGGAGTGCTCCAACTAGTGCAAAAGTAATCAACTGCTTATTTATGTTGATCTACTCATATTATTGTCTATTCTTATTCGTTACTGTCAAAGCCTTAGGACTTTTACACAGTAATATCCTTGGGGAGTTTATTATATTGGCGGTAAACTCTCATAACCTTTGTTTTTTCTATAACTATAACAATATGAGTGTGTGTGTGTGTGTGTGTGTGTGTGTACTGTATCTATACAGACATGTTACAGAATTTGCAAGACTCTGTCTCTCTGTCTCACTCTCTCTCTAGTTTTGGTGCTTTTGCATCAGCAGTGAAGGGGCTGTACTAACATGGGCAGCTACACAACACCACAATTAGTGGCAGTCGCTGAGCTTTGTCTGTGCTGGGCTGTTAGACAGGACACATAATAGCCACAGCTACGGCTGGAGGGAGAGGGAGAGAGAGAGGGAGAGGGAAAGAGAGACCCCTCTTTTCAGCAGAGAAACAATAAAGCCCACAGCCGCAATGGACGTTCCCCACAATGTGTGAAAGGATGTGATTGCATAACTTATAATAGAAAATTTCACTGGAAGAAACACTGACCAAAGGCTGGAGTCCATTAACAACTGGACTCTGTGTGTGTGCATGTGTTCATAAACAGCTACTGGTGCTAACTGCTAACTAGCTGTGTACATGTGTGTGTCTGAGACTGTGTCTATTTTCCAATTTTTTTAACAATATAATTATTTTGTGGTTTCATAAGTATTTTATTTACGTCACACACTGCTGATGAAGTCCAATGACTATGTTATATTATTATCACAACACTGCCTCGTTCTTCACCCTGAACGTGTATTTCTGTTAACAGATCCAGTAGAATCAGCATTTGCGCAGCATCATTTTGATGCTGATTTCGTATTAATACTGTTCTGTGCTTCCTCAGGTCTTCTCAGTTTTCATTGTTTCTTTATCATTCATTCTTTTAGCGTATGGACATTTTGGTTTTAGCTTGTGTCAGTTAGTGGTTTGTAGTGGTTTGGTGTGGGTGGGTGTGTATATGACAGAGAGTTAGATGGGCTGTGAATCCTCAGTGTGTGCGGCCCTCATTGTTCTGTCAAGGACTTATCACAATCAGAATGTACAGTGTGTCAGACACACACAGGCATATATCAACTTCAATCTCTTTTTAATGAGAAATTCTGCCCTCTCTAATATGTGCAAATTAACCCTCCACAACCCACCCACCCCCACCCTGACACACACACACAGACCCACACACACACACACTGATAAAGCCCCCTACACACTCACTCTTTCTCGCTCTCTCTTTTTTCCCCTGGGGCAGAACTCCTCGATGGACGGACAGAGGGCTAGATTAACCATTAGGCCTTGCTTGCAAGACATTTTTCAATATGGAGCCAGCCGCAATACCATTCAAACTATTACACATCCTGGCAAGCCTCATCCCAGCTGCTCGACCAGCCTTTATATCATTACCAACATTACCATTATTATTATTATCAATTTTACATTCAAGCCATGTTGATTGTAATTTCTGAATTACGGCTAATAAGGAATTTTTAAAAACAGACAGTGACCGTGTTTCTGGCCCAGTGGTGTGCCATCATTTAATGGATTTCCTGGTAAGGAATCCATTTGCCTACATTGTGCCCAGCGTGGGGCCTAGCGCATGGCTGTCCACCTTCCCAGCTTTCCCATCATCCCGTCTTTCTCTTTGGGGAAGTACAAGTTATTTCAAAGTGACAGAGTACAGCAGAGATTGCAGCAGAGCAGGTGGAAATTGCACTTGTTTTTGCTGTAGTGTTTGACCTTGCCTTGTAAAAGCAGCCTTGTGTAAAAATAGGACTATTATATAAGGTAAGTCTTGTTTATGTACACATATGTACATATATACACACCTGGTCATATTACATGTTGTTAATTTTGTAAATGTGAAAAGAGTAAATAAGTTCACATCCTCTCCAGAAACACACTTCTGCACATTCTAAAGTCATTCTTAATTATAATTATGGTTTAGTGTTTTAATTTAACATTAAAATTATAACTTTATATAAATAAAATCATTGAAATGTGGCAACGTAGTGATAAAGTAGTGGCATATTAAATACTATTAATACTAGTAATAATTATATTTTATGTTTCCAATCTGTTCAGAAAATTGTGTATAAAAATGGTGTCTAAAACATGCAGAGGAATTTTATTTTCTCATATTAAAGTGTGTTTATTGTAGATCCATCATGTGTTATGTGAACAGGGGCACAAACGTTTTGCATACAAATTACTGCAAAAGTCTTAACCTGCCAAAAGGAATTAATACATTAGAGTTTAATAATAAACAAAAGTCAGTAGTCAGAGATCAGAATGTGCTGTTGGTCTGTAAAGTAATTGATATGTTGGTTACTAGAATACATGTAAAAGATCACAGTCAGAGGATCACAGTTAGTGGAACACAGTTAGCACAGAAGAACACAGAAAAAACAGTTGCAATAACACAACAGAGCACAGTTAGAAGAGCACAGTTAGAAGAGCACAGTCAGAAGAGCATAGTCAGAAGAGCATAGTCAGAAGAGCACAGTCAGAAGAGCACAGTCAGAAGAGCACAGTTAGAAGAGCACAGTCAGAAGAGCACAGTCAGAAGAGCACAGTTGCAAGATCACAGATAATTACAGTTGGACAAGCACAGGTTTAGTTGCTGACTTCTCTGTGAATTCCAGACACTGTATGGATCAATTCAGTTCCACCAGCAGCTCATCTGATTTACATTAATAAAGGACTGATTAGATAACCTAGATGCTGAATGGGAACTGGAAATACTGGCCTACCTCCAAAAGAGTACTGGAAATGGTTAGGCTAACACAATCATACACACACAACAATCATAATAGGTTCACTTTCTGATTTCTTCTAATGATGGTATGTATTATGCCCAGACCTGTATAAATCCATGTAAATCCAAGTATTTGTACATCAAACACAAAACATGCTGATTGAACAGCACAGGCTGCTTCATGGTGCCAGTTCAACTCTGAATCAGCCTAAAACCATCTAAAATAACTGTTCAGTATAAAACAAAGACAACTGCAGCTTATATGTCTTCAATTTTGTCTATCATCTGTGTTGTGTACAGGAGATGCCGGAGAATGTACATGCAAATTGAAGCCATCAACAGCTAGTGATGAAGTGAGACTTCATATTGTAAACAGTGTGTGCCGTTGCTATGGTACCCATTTTCACTTCACAAGTGGGGAGAGCGAGTGTGTGAGAGCAAGTGTATGCATGTGTGTGTGGTGGGGAAACAGCCCCGTGTGTCTCCATAGTGATCAAGATGCCACGCAAACCTGCTATTCACCACGGCAACTTCTCTGCTCCACAAGTACATCGGCTGTACGGTGGACTGCCTGCACAGAACAAAAATGTAATGAAATCTGCAAAGGCTTTCAGACGTTGTGCAACCCTTAACGTTAACATATCAGATATCTATCCTCAATCTTTAAATGTATTTTTGTGAAATGTATAGGCAACATTGGAACTATGGATAATAGTATCAATAATAATAATAATAATAATAATAATAATAATAATAAATAACAGTTTTACACTGTAACTACTAATGTTATCAGAAAGGTTTTACATACTACATATTGCACATTGTAAAGACAAGGGTTATCAGAACAATAAAAGTGTAACATTGTAAATATTAATATGTTCTCAGAAAGGTCCTAAATGCATTATTCTGTTATTCTGATAATACACACTATTAGAAAGGCCTATACTAAAGGAATTACATTTAAACAGAAATAGGCGGTGATAAAGGCCTTCCATTAGACATATCAACATGTAATCAGAAAGATTCTCAAAAAAGTCTTTCAACTTCTTCTGTTCCAAATACCAACATGCAATCAGAAAGGTCTTACATGAAAGAGAATTGAAATCAAATACTAACATAGAATTTTAACATTCATTGCATAAGAATAAACAAGGGAAATATCAACAGTGGATATGCCCTTCAATGTAAGATAATCATATTTGGTTTCCAGAAGAACATGTAGTAACATTTCTGTAATAAATTCCTGTATTACAAGAAGGAAAAAAAATTAAACATGTTCCATCAGTTAATTGCGATGTTCTCTTGCCCTAGTGGTCTTAAGGAGTGACCTCCATGTTCCGGGAATAGGCAATTAGGACAAAAATGTGAACTTCTCTTCTAGATCACCATTAGCCTGTGCAGTTTCTGAGGAAATTGATTTTTTGTTCTCTCTCTTTCCCCATCCCTCCTCCTTTCAAATTCCATTTGAAGCCCCTCTTCTCCATTTGGATTCGCAGGGCCTTCTACATAAAGGGCCGCCAGAGCGGAGAGGCGTTTACTGGGACAGAAAGAAAGAGCAAAGCAAAGCAAAGCCATCTGAAGCACTCTAGGCCCTTCTACCTCTATTTCTCATTCCCAGCACACTTTCTGGTTTTCCTCTTCTTTTTAAACCTCACTGCCTTGTTTCGTTCACTCAGTCATCCTGGGCCTGTTTCCGTTTTCTGGCCAAACACTTTCATCTTTCTCGCTCTCCTCTACATTTTCTGGCTCAGAATGCCAGGCTGCAGATCGATAATCTATTGATCCTCCTATCAATGGACATTACCATGGATCAGGCCTATGCTTGTACTAGCTTCAGTCCACGTGCCGCCTGTTGCCACGGGGACAAAGATTTCATCACTGCCCAACCTCTGACACGGACAGACGAGCGTGATAGACAAAGAGAGATGGCTGGAGAGAGGGATAATGGAGAAACGTATGCACACACAGGCAGGGGACAGGATCAATAGCTGAAGTGCAAAGGACAGAATCAGATAGAAGGGGGATTGTTCGATTTTGTCACGGGAGAAAAGAAAAGTGTGGCTTTTTGTCATAATGCTGCTCAAAAAACAGAAGGCACAGGAGCTTATGAGACTAACAGCTAATGCAGAGTATAAAGGAGGCAGAAATATATATACAGGCAAAGGTGGCCTCATTCTCACTGGGTGGGTCATCTTCCCCCATCACTCACATCGTCAGAAATATTGTCTAGCATTCTTCTGTAAGTGTGTTCAGCTGTTCAATGACAATGAATTAACAGGAGTTTAAAATATGTGGTTCCTAGCTTCATGTGATTTGGAGGATTCTGAGGTTCAAGCACAAAAAACACTGAGCTTAAAGCATTAATTCTACAAAATGCTCAAACTAAAAGTGTAAAATGCACATGCTGTAATATATCATAAATACGACCATGCTTTACAAGCAAGACTAAAAGTGTAACAAAAAACTATTTAATATTACATTCAGAAATTATAAATGCTAGCATATGTTAATAGAAAGAACTTCATAATTTTTCATCATGAGACCCTGCTTGGCTTGGGGAAGGCCATGTGTGAAAATGTAAGCCTATTTCATTGTATGCATACTCTAGTGTAGAGGCACGGTCACCTGTTTATCAAAGTGTGCATTTCATCTTCCGCAAAATGGCTATGATGGCCAGAAGGTTTCGCAGAATGGTTTCGGGCTGGATATGCTTGCTAAGGTTTTGCAAAGTAGCACTGCGTCTCATTTATGAGGACAGTTTAGGCGACCACTCGAAGGAGAGTACTTGTATGTAGTACAGATTCAGTTCATAAATTCCTCAGTAACAATTTCACTCGTTCAAGTATATCGTGTTATGTGTTTAAGTGCTCGTGAAGGTATGTAGTGGAGCGTTTACATAAGGAATAAGGGATTTCTTCTAGTAACCAGTAATATTCATTTTGGCAATATATATTTATACAGTTCAGTTCATATTTGTATAGGATATGTACAGAACTATTTGCTTCTTGCAGTATTTTGTTCCTGTTCCAGCCTGTTGACAACTGCAGGGGAATTAACAGAGGGGAAAGGGGGCTGAAAGGTTTCAGGCCATCTCTGGGTGTTTGTGACATATGCTCCTGTCTTTGAATGCAGTGTACTCTGTTTTGGGTCATTCTGTCCCAGAAGCTTATATTCTTTTATTTGTGTATTTTTTTATGTTTTTTTTTTTATTGTACCTTTTTGCTGGTGTGCAATATTTATTATCCACCAACGTACATTTTTCACAAAGACTTCTCATTAAATAAAACACTCCATAAAATGAATGCCATTTTGTTATTTATTTTATGCACAAATGGGTAATTCAATGATCAAGCACTACGAGTCATGTGCAAAGACTCCAGAGTGTATAATTAATCTACTGTAATACAAAGTAACAGCAAGTTACTTTTGCATGTTATTAGGACTAAAAGCCATTTGGCATTATTTGGGTACCTTAATTGTCTCTCCAAATGGCTAAATAAAGAGCCCACATATTACTAGCTTCATTATAATGATTGTAGATGTTTTTGTGCTTTGTTGCTTAATCATCTAACTTGATAGAATTACAGATCAGAAGCTGTAGGTTTTGTAGCATCATTGGCAACACTGGACGCTGTGATAATGTTATTCAGTCTCTAAATTCTAATTTTGTCCAGGTGGCATAGAAAACTGACACTTACTATACAAGCAAATGTATCTGCTAGTTATCTGCTGCACTTTATCACTTGATAAAATTATACAAATTTATGACTAAAGTCTCTCCCTATTTCACTCTCTCATTCAGTCACCTGAGGTCTGTTTTAAACAGGTAGCCTTTCAGACTGAAGCTTGGCATTAGAGATGGGAGGGATTACAAAGTGAGGCCCAAACAAGATGGGGGTGGGGGATGGGGAGTGAAGAAAAAATGTTCGCCCCTTCAGTCATACACGCACACTCAGTTGTGAAACACACAATACAAACTCTAGCACACAGCCTACACACACACAACACAACATTGATTTTTTTTTTTTTTTTGGCTTTATAATTCAGCCACAGTGAAAGTTCCACATGCACAGTCTGTGAGATGTGCAGGAACTGATCTAATACACAGTCATACTAAGACTCACTAAGCAGATACGCACTGCACATTCTGATAATCATCTTCAGCTTCTTCACCACAATACAGTTACCTCAAAAAATGTCTGTAGGCCCATACTGAAATCCTTGAAAATCTAAATGTTTGATGAATGGATATGGAGACATTCCTTTATATATATATATATATATATATATATATATATATATATATATATATATATATACACACACACACACACACACACACATATATATATATATATATATATATATATATATATATATATATATATATATATGTGTGTGTGTGTGTGTGTGTGTGTGTGTGTGTGTCAGACTATGCTAATTTCTACTGAACTGTTACCTTCCTTTGTCAGACAGACCGCAGCTCTACTCTCTTGTCCAGGAGAACAGCGGTGGCGAACAGCACCTCCTCAGCCGCTGAGCTTGTCAGCTATGTGGTCCAGGCTGTAAAGCTGAGCTTCAGCTTAGCTGCATTACAGCTTCCCCGTGTACAGGCCTCAGCACTGCTCAACTCTCTACAGCTCTGAACCGCTGTAAATCAGACAGCCGTCTCTCAAACCACAGAGCCTGCAGCTCTCTGCAGCTCAGCCACGAGGAGACAACACAGTCAGAACACAAACAGCACGAGCTGCTTCTGAACACTGTAGACATGGGGAAACACACGCACAGTTAGAGTCGGGAGGCACGGAACTGAACACAGTCATAAACAAATAATTAAGCGAATGGCTATATAGTGTATGGACATCCATAAATACAGAGTATTTTAAACATTGTAGTTTTCATTTTTCTGAACATTATTGAGCAAATATTCTACTTATTTATTTAATGTAACATGCAAACACACACATATATATATATATGCAAAAACAGTCAATGATCGTGTGTTTGGTGTGTCTCAGCTATTATATTATTACCTTCCTAAAAACCCTACTTAAAAACTAAGGAAGTCAATATGAAAAGATTTTATTTCAGGACATTTTGCAGCATTTCTATTGGTCCGACATTTAATTAAAATTAAAATTTTATTGGACTTAATTTAAGGAACGAGATTCCACATCCGCCAGATTCACATTATGTAAAAAAATAAAAAATGCATGCTCTCTCTCTCTCTCTCTCACACACACACACACACACACACACACACAGAGAGAGAGAGAGAGAGAGAGAGAGAGAGAGAGAGAGAGAGAGAGAGAGAGAGAGATAGATCATATTATACAAGATTAGGTTAAAATACTGAAAATACTTATTGAGATGCTCGTGTTCTCTCTTGAGGAAAAGCTACTTTAAAAAACTAACTGTAACACACTACCAGCCCCTGGGTTTTTAACAGATTACACTCCGGGCTGAGCGGCTATCTGCTGGTTTGCTGATGCCGCTGAGAAAGGAGCCGCTAAACACCGGAGAGCAGTTCGCGTCGTGGTGGTCTGGTGTGGTATTTAGTGGGAAATGAAATTACTCTGACTGTTGAGTGTTTTGTGCTTCTTTACGCTCTCAGTTATTATTAATTTAATATTTAAAGATAGAGATGAGTGGAAACAGACTGACTCGAAGATGAGCGAATATCGGCCACTTGCCATACCAGGCGGTGTGTGTGTGTGTGTGTGTGTGTGTGTGTGATACAAACACTCGAAGCATCCAGTATTTTAATCTGGGCCTGGCTTTGGGTGCAAATTAACAGGGTCATCCAGCTGTTACAATATTGGTTTTAAACGTTTGTGTGTGTGTGTGTGTGTGTGTGTGTTATTCACCTTCCTGACGCTCAGGACGTTACATTAAAACACCACACATAAAGAACACAATACCATGCAAATAATATATTTAACATAGTGAACCTTTAACTTTAACCTTTCTGTGTCGCTTATGTATGGTTTCATTGTCCCTCAAGTTCACTCTAAGAAGAGGTCAGCCGTGCAGCTTCATTGTACAGTATTAAACGAAAGGAAAACAAACAGAACTCCAGTGAGAGATTATCTACACACGTGTTACTAATATGAGGTCAGCGTGTTGGGTAGGCCTATGGGCTTGACCGCGTGTTCGTCTACTACGGGAACCAGGTCAATATGGAGCGAGCAGTGGGAAAGACACAGGCATCGCAGTGCTGTGTAAGTAAAGTACGTGTGTGTTGTGTGCGCTGGAAACGTGCTCAGGTTATCAGTCTTTGTTCCTCTGCCCGAACTCGAGGCCTAAAAACCTGGTTCCTCCTCGTTGTCTACAATCTGCAATCAAATCCCACCACTGCCACCATGCGGCCACACCAGCGCCCCGCCCACACACACACTACCAATGTATGTACAATGTATGCATGAATGTGTGCGTGCGTGCGTACGTAGGTATTGTGTGCGTTTGTGTCTGTGAGTGTGTGCATGTCCGTCGTTTTACACATCACGACAATGTCTGTGAGCGTGGGCAACATTTGCTAAAAACATCAGCCTTAAGTAGACAAGAATTTTATTCAGTCTTTACCTTTCTTGGGTGTTGTTGGTCTACTATGTGAAGCCTATGATGGCAGACAGTGATTTACTACTAATTCAATTTGGGGAGCTTTCAACGTTCATCCTCATTTTTTAGCCGGTTAGGTATGCTGTGTGGAATGTGGGCAACTGATTTGACCCAGTAAAATGTTCTTTATTTTTGTTTTTCTATGTTTTTCTTTGTTTGTTTGTTTTTTTTGTTTTTTTTTTGTTTGTTTTTTCATTTAACACCAAACAGACTTTTTTAAATGGTGTAACAATACAATTAAGTTCGACAGCTTTGTTTGATTGAATGAACACTACAACAATGCAAAGAAAAAACTAATTAAACAGAGAACAACTTACATTCAAACCTCAACATTTAGCATTTCTCTTGTTCCACGTTAAACAGTTCCTGATAACAATTAGGGGTAAATATATTTGAATTTTATTCTGTTGTAATTAATGCATTAGTGAAATAAGCCAGATCTGATCTCCACCATGTTTCACAGAAATCCATGTCTTTCTTAGGTTTTTGATCAGTTGCTGCTTTTATTACTTATTATTTACTCATTATGTTATTATTACTTTTAATCATTTGGGCTTTCTAGTGTGAGCTCTGGATACCTATTTCCCACATACATGGCATTTACCTTTTCCAGTGGCTCTGTCTTCTATCTAAAAGAGCATTCCTCATAATTTGGCCAATTATTTTTTGGAATAATTCTTCTGTCGTGTTAAAGTCTTTTTCTATGATTCATGGATTTTATTTGTAAGACAATGCCAATATTTCATTTATTGTACTGGTTGTATTATTTAAAATGTTTAAATCTCCAGAAAGTGTGTGCAGTCTCTACATATCAATATGATGTCCTAGAAGAAATTTAATTTGAGGTACAAAATATGTTTTCCTGTGGCCACCACAATACAGCACTATACATCTTACCAACACCAAATATATCCACAAAATTGTGTAGGTAAATGTAAATGTATGTTTGTGGTTTGTGCTTATTGTATCAGTTACATTTGCTCACAATCATTTTGTTTGTGATCATAGAGGTAAATATTTATTTATTTATTTATTTATAATGGTTCTAATTTAGTTTTTTTATTTTATGCCATTCATTGATGAAGGTGCATTTTCATTCATCAGCTCAGCAGCCTCAAGTCAAGCTGTTATACAACACAGTGAATGGGGTCACTGTGCCAAATCAGGACTGACCAACTCACAGCTCAACGGACATGTCAAAACATCCTGTTCTTTATGTTCCCTTCAGATTCTCTCTAGTTGCTTAATTTTCTTTTTGAATAGAATAACGTACAACCTTAATTAGTCTCCAACAACATGAAGCAATACATACACTCTTCGTAGTCTGTGTTTATAAACAGCATAACGTCCAGGTAATTGATGTGTTAACTTTGCTTTAATGACTTCAGGCCTTAGTGTAGAACAGTAGAAAAAGGAGAACTTTATATTTACCTATAGGGGGCAGGATCACCCACAGACTTTCATTTATATTCCATATCAGCTGCCTCCATACCACCCCCTCCACACCCCATCCATTCTAAACGCCCGCAAACATCCTACACACGCTTTAACTCCAGAATAAAGAGGCTTTAAATTTCTACCTTCAGGCCTTCCTGCCCATGAAAAGAAGGAGAGGCTCTTGGGACATAGAACATTTAAGAAGTGACCAGAGGCCTGGACTCAATCCTGGATCTTTACTGCTTCAGAATCCAGCCTAAAAGAGGCCAGCAACCCATTAGAAACCCAACTCAAATATTTAACACATGCATTAGCTGGGGCAGTGATGAATAGAGCAAAACGTATAAGACGCAAGAGAACAATACATAATACATACATACATGCATAAGAATAAAGAATGGAAGTAACAAATAATTAACCGACAAACTAACTAGCTAACTATTCAACTAATTAAATAAATAAATAAATAAACCCATCCAACTAAAAACAAAAAGCGCAAATAAATCAACCAAATAAATTAATAAAATGCTGGTAAAAATGATTAATCAAATGAACATTTTGTTAATAAGTGAGGCCTTCAATTGAATTTGGTGAAATACAGAAGAAGGGAGGGAGAACGTTTTTTTTCTTCGTAAAAGTAAACCCCTCTCTCTCTTCCTATCTCTCGCTCTAGTTTAGTCGTCGGAGTGATTGTGATTGGGGATTTAATGGGTAGCATTAAAAACACCAGGTTTCCTCAAACTTGCCTATAAAGCGCTTAGAGCTCCGTGGATGAAAAACAGGGAGTCTCGTAAAACTTAGGGGGCAAAGCAATTACCATTCGGTTCCTGTCACACAGGAGCAGAAAACCCCTGCTTTAACTTTCAATCTCTCTTAATTTAACTCTAATGTAGCCCTGAAAATGTTAGAATTGAGGTCTGAGTCTTTTAGCTCTAAAATTATCATAAACTATAAATTTAGCTTTTAATCTTTCTCAACCAAACTCTCTCTGAATTTAGACTGGAATTGTTCTGCAGTTAGCCCGGCATTTCTCTAAAATCAACTTAAAGTCTGAATCTTTATGAATTTGACTTGGAATTTTTATAAATTCCAACTGAATCTCATTCTAAAGGACGGATGAATTTAAGCCTCGACTAAAAAGTGCAATTTGATGTAAGACTTTCTCCAGGAAACCAACCATGATTATGGTCTATGCCTTTAATGAAAAGGGTTCATGAATTTAGTTCAGAATTTCTCCTGGTCTATATTAATGGAAAAAGCAGTGTCTACTTCTCTACTTGTTTTCTTATGGACTGCGTTTCAATGTTATAAGACTTCCGTAATGATGTGCTCTGCAGCAACAATAACTATAACTAATAAAAAAACACCTGTTTTTATTAGTGCATGACAGTTAAGTAAATGGTATGGATAATGAGCATAGTAAGCCCTCTGAATGTCCATAATGCACCATGCAGTAGTTTTGTCTAGTTAACAGCAGATGAGGCAGCCATATAAATATGGGTATAGATTAAACACATATAGAATTAATTAGGTATGCGCAGCGAGTCTCAATGAAGCTTAACAAAGAAGAACATGGCCAGATGTAGGGTCAGAAACGCGATCATAGCAGTGTGGTGGAAGGGCAGCGCTAATGTCTAAGAAAGGAAGACTCTGCGCCATCTGGAGTAAACACCGCGTTTTCAACCAAACGCTCTGACTGCTAAACCAAAGCGTCTTTGCCACCGTTTTTTTTTACTTCAATCGAAAGAGACATATTAACAGCAAACTCAAAAAGTTCTTCTGTTCTCTTAAAAAGAAGGAGAACATAAGTAATGTGTCTTTTGTTAATTTCAGTATTATCCAACATGCCACTGTCCATTCTTTCCACAATAACCGCTGGTGTATATTCTCCAACCTTACCCACCATCATTATATCTAATATAGTCCATATATTTTAATATTTTAATTGTGTGTTGGCATTTTCAACGTTGGCATTTCAAAAAGCACGCCTCGTTTTTGGACTATTGGTCTGCTAAACCAGTAATACCTTTCAGTGGTGGTTCCAATTATGGGCATAAAAACAGATTTGCAAAACATTATGCTACTTAAAAAGGAGCCCGATTAAACCTTATCCATTTTGTCCCAAAATGAAGATTTCTTTACCTGGCTTAAACTATTGAATTATTAAACCAGGTACATGGTATATTAAATCAATTAATTAATATACATTATATATATATATATATATATATATATATATATATATATATATATATGTGAGGAAATAATTGCTGAAAACACAAAAAAAAAACAGATAAGTAAATAAATTTACATTTAAATTATGTAATTAATTAGTTCATATTGCGGTCAATCAATGATAACATACTTCCATTTTTTACATTCATTCATTTATTTATTTACATACTTACTTACACGGTGAAAAGCTTATGTGCACCGGCCTATCACAGAACCTGAATCTCAGAACAGTAAAAAATTAAGCCAAACTCTAAGGAATTTATATATACTGTATATATAATATGTATATAAGAGACATATATATTTAAGACACTATAAGGATGCTGCATTAACACAGCAAGAGATTGAGCTATTTTGAAAAACCAGCCGCAGTAGTCTGTTGTGCGTGATTTTTCTGGTGTTGGCTATAGAAGGCAGTCGCAGCTGATTTCAGAATAAAGTTGTTGTTGTTTTTTACTTTTTGTGGACATGTTTCTTACTTCGCCATTGCTTCTTCTTCTTTTTCTTGGTCGTCGTCGTCTTCTTCTTCTACTGAATAGACAATAAGTGCTCCATTTTCCACGAGTGTACGTCACAGCTTTATATAGGTATTAAACATTGGGTAATCTAATGTTTTAAATGTTCTAATGTTCTTAACGCGTATTTCTTTTCATATTCCACACCAATATATTTACCACGTACACAAACTATTGATTTTTTTTGTTTTTTTTTTCTAGTATCTTCAAAATATAGTTGACATTTCTTTTAAAATTCAGTCTATTTCTCCTCAATCCAAGCCTGCTCTATTACGTCAGCCAACGTAAGTACGTACTTAGTTCAATCCTGAACAAATAAAGACATTTCCGTTTTTAATTTTCAGTTCACAGATGTAGAAACAGCGTGTCTGGTAGTTCGCTGCAATTCTGTTGTTCTGCTGTAAGTGGCAGTCCAAAATAACAAAATAATGAGTCGTTTTCATAAAGGGCGAATTTCACCCAAGTTTCCAATAACGGTAAATATTTATTATAAAACATTATAGTCAGTTTCAAAATTGAGGCTGGTCTTGTATAACTGTTTTAGGCCTTGAGTTCAGAAGCCCGCTAATCACGGCTTCTTTGGCTTTTTCCCGTGAAAACAATGATTTAGACTACTTATCACAGTCTATTTTCTCTTCAAAAAGAGAAGCAACGATGTGGTCAAACCAGTCACTGCCAAAAAAAAAAAACAACAATAAAAAAACAGTTACACCAGCACTAACCTACACGGATGATATTGGGCCTTATTCCCTAACCGTTCAGAAGAAATATCTTTAAACCCACTTATTTCTAATATCCATCAGTGTTGTCGTTGAGGTTTGTTCAATTTGCGAAGACAAGAGGATCCATAATTATAAGAGCACATCTGCACACAGTTGTAGACTTTTTGTTAAGACTTTTCAATAAGAAATGTAAGAAAGTGAAGAAAGCCCATTGCTCTTTGGCCACAGTTTCTAAGTACAATGCTGGATGTTTCATATAGTGGTGAAAATAATTACTTGTAACGTGTTCTGTAGTTAGGGATTCGGTTTTGTAGCTACCCATATGCAAGCATGATGCTAATTTCCCGCATTAATATAATGTTTATTTTATTGGAGTAGGGATCCAAGAGTGTTTTAGACTATATGTATTGTAAGATTATTGAGTATTTATCACAATGCAAAATATAGTGTGTGTTAGTGCAGGGGGGCATGCTTTTATCACCTTGTTATCACAGGGATGAATTTTAAGCAGGTGTGGTGTACTTTTCCAAACGAAGCACGAGCTCCTCCCCCTAATAAAAAACCCGATCGCGCAAAAGGTTTATTGCAGGTGAGTCTGCCTATCATTTTCTATTTGTTAAACATTCGCTGTTACCAGCAATGCATCTGAAGGCCTAGAGAAAACTTTCCACTTTGTGGAAAGCCTGGGCTAGTAACAAGATGGCTGCTCTGCTCTATTTAGCTATATATAATTAGATTGTTGTTTGAATATGCGTAATTAAAAATCTTTTAACATCTTTTGGCCTCAGATGTAGTGATGTAGCCTTCATAATGGCAATGTATTGGCCTTTGCATTACATCTCAGACAAATTCACTTTGTTTGTTTCAAAGCAGCTTCAGACACGTCAACGGGTTTTCTGTCTAAAGGAAAAGACCACAACCGCTAAAGCATATAACTAAACGAGTTAATTTATTTATTTATTTATCAATCTATCTGTCAGTCTATTTATCTATCTGGTCTGTGCCCTAGTCTGACACGCTGTCATTAATAAACATTTAGCGTTTAGATTGGTGATCTCCGTAGAAAAAAAATATTTTCTTTTCTTGCTCGGCATGTGGTGTGAATCCAGCTGTGTGTACGACATAAATATCAGCCAACATGCATATTCTACAGCCTCCACCATTTGACAAAAGGTTTTTAATGCCAGTATAACCATCCCGTTAAAGGCCTCAACCAAAGGTCATGGAAGGCGTTTGGTGTTTTAGAGAGACTGATGAGGGCCGGTAGTCAACAGTAGTCTCATAACAATGACTGAGCTGGCCTTTGTATGATTTCAGACGTCTCAAAGTCTAATTTTTAATGAAACATGAACGTGATCACGTTTTAATTCTAGGATAAAATGAGAAGTTAAAGTGTTGGGTTTTCTGAAGCTGTTTCACTGATATGAAATGCTAGCTCATGCAATTATACGAAGCAATGATGTCGATAAAAATGACACGTTTACTTAAAGTGAACTTAACCCTCTTTAATGATATATAGGCAGAACAGGATAACCATAAAATATAAACCTTTATAAACCGAATGCGATTATTAAATAACATGTGTGTGCTTATTCAGAGATCAAAGATCATCTCTGATGTTGATTATGGGTCGTTCCCGTTTGGTTTACGCGTCAGGAAAGCGCGTCATTAGTGGCATTTATTTTTATCTTGTTTACTTTATTTTATTTTATTTTATTTTGTTTGTAATACGATGTACAGCTAGTTTACATGTCAAATTGCACATCAATTCTCCGTCATTTACTTAAACCATTCGGATAAACTCAACAACTTTAATTTTAATTTGGCTCTCTAAATACAGACGTCGACATGTGAAATATGTCTGCAGTAGACCAGGTGTTAAAGATCAGGTTCGGAAAACACGTACTTGTATCTGCATTTCTCTCTCTCTCTCTCTCTCTCTCTCTCTCTCTCTCTCTCTCTCTCTGTCACACACACACACACACACTTCTTTACAAATGTTCGCATTTTAATACAGCGCTTAAAACTGAAAAACGCGTTGTCAGGGAATGACGTGCCGTCATGTTCAGCTGACTTCTTTCTACAGGTCTTCTGCTTAATCATATGAATATGTTACACGTTAAACTCCAATGATTTAACACAGACATAGGCCTGCCTTAAAATTTCCCAGTGGCCTAGGAGAGACGATGGGCATTCTTTTCATGTTTGGATTGGTTGGTAAACTAACTGAAGACCTAGGTCATTACTAATCAGTCTACGAAAGCAGCCATCTAGAAATAATGAATACCTAGACCAGAGTATAAAGATTGTAACGCTGTCTTTTCTGCTGGCCTGAAGCCTGTGTCTTCTCCGGACGTTTTTGCACACTTTGGAACTGGGTCTGTAATTGGAAGTTAAACTCGTCAAAAGTGAATGTTGCGATGTGGTGACAGAAAGGCCTTCTTGCGAAGTTGTCGGCAATTCGTTTTAAACGTGTTTCCCATACACAAACCGTTCTCATGCTGGAAACATTCAGAGCTATTATACAGTGAAACTAAGTCTGTAATGTTCAACATGTTTCATCACAGTCTGCACATATTGAATCTAGACGCGGTGAATCTAAATGTTTTACGCTGACGAGCTAAACGAGCTAAACACACGTTTTTATAATACGATGTCACGAGAACAAAGCAGGGAAAAGTTTACTACTGAAGTACACTACTGAAGCAGCATTTCTCTGAGACATCAAGTGCTCTTTTTTAGCTGGACAATTCTATCACACACTCTTAATGGTTCCATATAAAACAACATCAGCTCGGAACGGTTCTCAGCCTGGTTAAGGTTTGTCCTCGATGAATATGAATTATTTAAAAACCTTTTAAAAACGAGTTCTTTGTAGCACCAGAAAGGGCTCTAGTGATGTTACGGTATCAAAGAGCCCGGTTTAGGACCCCTACTGAAGTGAAGTTCATTTGCACATCCTTTAGAGAACTGTGATTCAGTCATGTAATGTAGCGAATGCGCACGCGATTCATTGTAATCGTATTCCCAGGTTTCAGTGTGAATACAGACGATTTAACTCAACAGACTTGGGTGAAATCATGACTTAATCGTGCTTGAGCAAGGAAACGCTGAAAGCACCGTCTATACCTCCATGACATGCGTTGGGGCGATTTTTACAGAGCTGATTTTCTCGGACGCCTTTCCAGATTGAGGGCAGCTAATGGGCATCCTTACGTTGGGCTAATTATTTTTTTATTATTAGGCTATTATTCGGAGCTAGATTTGAAGGGACATGCGAGGGAATGCCATTTCCCTAGTCAAAACACCCCTTCCCCTTTCAACCCCCATTTACTCGTTTGGTTTTATTTAAGATTTACACACTGCACTGCATTCACAGTATCAGGGGTTCATGTCAAACCCACTAGTAGACCACAGACATTAACAATGGACCGTGTAATCACAGTACAACAGATATCCGTTATATATTTCCACTCCAAAAATGCAGCAAAAAGTGAGTTAGTATAGGTATAAATAAAACAGCCAACCAACAATAGAACCTAACCTGCTATAGCTATATAACACAGCTACTGTATTATAATATAGCCATTAGGTAATTGTATAGCTATCTACATAATAGAGCCTTGTCTCTTTGAGCTGCCGTGTGGTTGTTTTCATCCACAGAACACAGCTTCTCTAACCTGGCACTGGACACGCAGCTCTAACACACCTAGTTAAACGCTTCAGCTCACGCCCACCACTTCCACGAGGTTAAACCGTGGTGTGAGAGCAGAGAACACGCTGAAATGTGCAGTGAATGTTTAACATCCCCGGTGACCCTAGAACGCAGAAGCAGCTTCAGGATCAGCTGACTCGCTCACGTGACCGCGCCTAGCCCGTCTCAAAATGGAGTTGTCAGAGTCGGTAGTGAAGGGGCTGCAGACGTTGGCAGATCCGGCTTGTTTCGACTTCAAATCCTTCGCCGCTTTCACCGAAGTGGCCTTCGACAGTCTGCGACAGTCCCCCTCAAGCGACAGGGTTTTGGGTAAGGCGGCTTTCCCCCTCCTTTGTCTTCGAGACTATCCGGGTGGTTGCAGCTATGGAGGAGGAGGAGAAAGAGGAGGTGGTAGAAGAAGAAGAAGGTGCATGTCTGTTGCAGCCTCTTGTCCTGCTGTATTTGCATGCACAAGATTTGCAATTGCCTAGTAAACTGCCCTAGAGGTGTCTTGTGATGGAAGCAGTGAGATCCCTAAACTAAATCTGAATGAATCTAACAGCCTGTCTAGATACTTGGCTAAGCTAGCTAGCATCTTAGCATCTGTTGTAGCGTGATCACACGCCAGTAAAAGAAACATGTTGACACTGTTGACAGCAGAAGTGGAATTATTAAATATACATGTATATCTCAATGGCCAGATATGCAGTGTAGGGTTAGAATGAACTGATTTGGAAAGTTATGCTATAGCCATATCTCACACATACACTTTGTATGTCCAATATACAAATTCACATACACTATATATATGTCCAAAGGCATCCAAACCTTTGGACACCCATTAGCAAATTTTCCTACTGTACCTTCTGTGCTGACACAGGCGTTCAGTTGTGGGAGAAAACCATTGTTCAAAAAGCTAGCATAGGTCACCATACCCAATGCTTTGTCTGGTCAGTGTCTAGAGCAGTGTTTCTCAACCCTGGCCCTGAAAGCACCCTTTTTTTTTTTTTTTTTAGAGTTGCAGTGGGTGTGTTAAAGCAGGGGAAACACTAAAATATTCAGGGTAGGGTGCCTCCAGGACCAGTGTTGAGAAACTCTAGTCTAGTAATGAGGTACATCTCATTTGTAATCTAGACAAAGTCATCCAACTGTTCTAAAGCTCTTATAATGAATGCAGTAAAATCCTCCCCACAATGTCTAGAGTAAAGCCCTCCCAGGCGGCTGTTTTTGCAAAGATTGTAGCAATATCCTCTACTGTGGGGAGTGGTGCCTCAGTGCTTAGAACCAGACTCGGCAAGTTGCCATTGTTGGGCCCTTGAACAAGTGCCTTTACCATCTCTGCTCCCGGGCTGCCCACTGTCCAGTGTGTGTGTTTGCTCACGGGTGTATGTGTGTTTTCACTGCACAAATGATAGGCCAAATTCCATCTGTGCCTATCACAAATGGTAAATATGAGTGTCTGTTTCTTATTTCACAAAATCCCTGGATGTCTATGTGCTTTTAGACTTTTGGAGCTAGATTCCCAGACACAGATTAAATTAAATCAAATCACGTCTATTGTCGCAGGTGTAAAGGTGACTGAAAAAAACGTAAGTGCATCATCCCTCATGGTAGTAAACACAGATATTTACGAAGTAGAAATACTGAATATTTAAGCATAAACTTATACTCTACATAAACACACTATACATACTCTCTATTTACAATATTGCACTGGTTTAAAGCAATTCATTGATGTAATCTGAAATGTTTACATTACTATTTACCAAAAACATTGGATAGGTGTGAGTGAGAAGTCTTTGTGGGTGCAGTGTGTTCACATTCAAACCATTTCCAGCAGTTACCACTTTAATCTAAGACCAGAGTTAGTCCGTGTCCAGGAAACCAGACCATAATGATAGATAACTAGTCCTAGACAGTTGAGGATCATAATACGCTGTTTCATTCAGAGATTATATAGCCAGATTGCCATGTATGTAGATCTTGGGCTTGGGTTCCTTCAGAGCTTGGGGTGGGGATGGCTGGGGGTTGTGGTTAACAGTATGTACTTTGTGTTTCCATCCATCACAGGTCACCCAGAATTGAAGAACATTGATCAGGCTCTTCTAAAACACTGCCATTTGGCAGCAACAACGTTTATACTAGAAGCAGTCAAGCAAAATGCAGACAAGTCAACCCTTAGGTAATGTTTAATGTTCTTTTTACAATGTATTAATCTTGTTTTGGGGTTCTCTTTCCAAAAGAAAATGCCTGCATTTGTTTTTACAGTTCATGCCTTGAAGATGTCAAATTTGACTCCGAAAGAGTGGACACATTTTATACATCATACCAGGTGACTACTTTTTCTATAGTGATATGGCTAATTTGTGGAGTATATTGTTTAGGAACTTATTATCAATATTTCTTTCAGAAAAACAAAAGAAACCTGGAAAATCTGTTGTCAAGGTGAGCAATGAAATGTTGTGCCCGTTTGTTTTTTGATTGTAGGATGGATACACCACTGATTAATAGTTAACAGTCTTAATTAGTTATGAATATTACTTGTTTATTATATAATGTATTCACTTTTTGTAGCTAGTACAATGAATATAATAATCAGTTCATCAGTGGTAAGTTGCATTTTGATTGTGTTTTTAGTATTGATAGATGCCCCCCTCACATTACCGATGCATCTTGGCGCCTGGAATATTGCATAAAGGTAATAATGTCATGTTTGTTAACTGTTAAGTAAGATGACATTTCTAGTACCATTCTTAATGACTCATGTCTTTTTTTTTTTTATTAGAATGGCCATGTCCATAAGGTCAATCAGCCATCCTACCTGATTTCATTTGATGTTGAGGTATGCGTATGTGTCCGTCATGCTCAACAATAGAACTGAGCTATTTGTTCACCTGTTTCCATTTCTTTTATAAAATATAAAACTACTGTTTTACAGAATGCTGAAAGTGGGGGCCCATCTTCAGAAGTAAATTTTAGTTGCACATTGGAGCAACTTCAGGTACTTATTTAAAATGATAACGAAATCCATTTAATGTGGTTTAAATTAAATGTTCATACAAGATACATTTACAGTAGAGCCTAGCAGGATTGGAGCCTGTGGCTGTTATGTTTAGACATTATATGCTGATAATTTACATTTAATTAAAAGTGTATAGGCTGGGTGAAAACTGATCTAAATAACAATGAGAATGTGGGGTGCAATATAGCATCTACCTGCTCGTTTTTGAGTACACCAAGGGTTGAAACAAATAACTGTAACAATAAAGACATTGTGATGCCATTGACATTTGATGACATGATGAAGCAGTAAAACGGTATAAGCCCAAGATATCGTTCTCAGCGCGCTGTAGGCCTGACAGCTGCCGAACAAATGCAGCGTCCCATAGAACTGGCAGATATATAAGAGCCACGTTTTGTGAAATTTGTGTTTTATTACCTTTGGTTGTAGAACTGTTAACGGTCTTTCTGTAAGTCGGGCTGTTCAGTCTTGCCTATGGAGCAAACAGGGTGGGCAAGATGACTTCACCATTTTAAAAGAAAACCAAGAACGGATGTCAGTTCTGCAAATTTCCATTTTAACGTATGTTAAACTTTCTAAAGGTGAATCAATATCGGATCCCAGTTGGTTGTTGCGAAACAACCCACACACACAGAAAAGCGCTCAACTAAAGAATTTTACCACAGCGCTGCTTTGTTACTCACAATGGAGTCAGTAAAATGTACTTGTGATGGAGGACATATTTTTGAAACTTGCATTTTGAAGTGGCCTCGCGTCTGAGTAATCGTTTTTGTGCAATGTTTGAACATAAAACTTGACTTAGACGCGAATCAGATTTCAGTGTAGACAAATGCAGAAACTGTATCGGATGGGAGAAAGTTGACTATTCAATTAATCTCGGGCTCTGTATCTGTACAGCATCTATGTTTGCTCCTTCTTTGTGTTTCATTTTTGATTTTGTTTGTTTGTTTGTTTGTTTATTAACGGAGACATTTTAATAACAGAGAGAATGTGTTGAAGGATTTTTGAATAAGTGCAAAGACTTCTAGCACTCATAATCTAAACAAAGCGCGCGATAGGGCTTGATTTTCTCGTGCGCGCACACAGTCTATTGAAGTTTATTTGTTTACTGAGAAACGTAGATGCACTTTAGGTAATCAAATGTGGGCTAATTAACAAATGCATTGCTTTTATGTTATATGTGTGGCAAGAGCAGTGCTCCAGCCTGTTTCAGACCATGTTTAATTGAATTAATTCATGTTTGTTCTGATGAAATTAAAATAATATCCCGGAGTATCTTAATATTTAACAAAATAGCAATGATTTTGAACTTTGTTTAGGATTTAGTGGGGAAATTGAAAGACGCAGCGAAGAGCGTGGAGCGGGCCACCCAGTTATAAGCCCCTCACCCCGGCGGGTACGCCCCCTCCCCACAATTCAGTCCCACCGAAGACGATATGGAGGGGCTTGGGATTTTCCTTCCTACTCTTTAAATGTTTGTGCTTTCCTAAAATAAAACATGATGAAAAGTCTGTGTTGTTGAGCTGTACTTGTGAGAACGACAGTCAGTTAATAAACTGTGCTGATAAAATGATACTATAAATGCATGTCGTTAAATGTGTATTAAAGGCTACGCATCACTGTAAGCCTAATTATAAGACCTCTGCATTGGCCTGTGAATTAAATTGCACTTCCACGTTTCGTCGGAGGTTTCTGTGGTATCAGAGCAGGCTGGGTGTTTAGATCGGTACAAATGTGCGGGGGAGTCCGTAATGAATGCTAAATACAATCTACAATAGCAGATCCAAATACAACCTTTCAATCAACGCAGTCTAAGTAGCACGTAAACGCAGTACGTGTGCATGAGTGAAGACAACGCTCTCTTAAAAGGACGTTCTAAAATGTCATAGTTAAAAATGTTGAAAACACAAGTGTCCGCTTGATCGTTTGGACCGCGCTCTGTGCTCATGTGTGCGTTAATAGATGCATCTGAGGCCCTTAGACTGAACGTCAGCGCTTCTTATAAAACATACACATGCTTATGAGTTTTGCAGAAGTGACAAGAGCAAGCGTCCAGTGCTGCCAATTCTGTAGTCAAGGCAATGGCTCTACATAGAACCATGCCAGCTCAACGAACCATTTGAGTGTTTAAGGAGGGTGTGATTGAGGGTATGCTGTATATGTTTCTTTACCCAAAACACATTCGACAATGTTTTTATACAGTGTCAAAAGAGACTCCACTCTTGCTACGTGATTAAAAGGGTTTTTGGAACTTAAAAGAGCTCTACAAGGGTTCTTCATAGATATACGCCAACTCCATCTGAACGTTTAAAGGTTCTCTTCTATGACGTATGAAAAAGTACTTCTCCATTGTTACATCATTTTGGAACTATGCACCCGTTAAATGGTTATTTAAGTTTCCTTTAGGAAAGACAGCGGTTCTATACAGAACCATGACAACTCTTTTTGAATATTTGTGAGGGTATCGTCTACGACGGCAAATCTGTTGTATATGGTTTATTAAAACATTGTTCTGTGTAGCATCAAAAAGAACACTGGTATTGTTACGTTATATAAACATTTTAGTGCGCTACAAAATAGCTATTCAAGGTCTTCTTTAGTATAGGCAACGGTTCTACATAGAAACATAACACCTCCGTCCGAACATTTAAAAGGTTTTCTTCTATGACGGATAATCTGTTTCACATGGTTTCTTTAAAATGGCTCTATCTAGAACCAAAATGCGTTCCACTATTCTTGGTGAAGTCGAAAAATCTTCTGTAATTAGAAAAAAATACACTATAGGGAAGAAACAAAAAAAAAACACCAATATGTGAAAGCTTTCAGAAACAGAAGGTAGAGTAAATCACAAGCAATAATGATAATAAACCACAACATGAGAATTGTTTCGCGCGCCTATTTTTCAATCGGCGCTGACGTTTTTCATCCAATTTCTTGGTTCCCCAATACACCGACACATATTCCCAGGCCGCCCTTAAGGAGCAGCACCACGTGACGCGCGGGGCGGGCGGACTGCAAGCCATTTTGGGGGACGGTGTCAGTTTGCACCGAGCCATCAGCGCCGAGACCGTGGAGGGGCGAAACTGGCCGCGAGAAAAACGGTCGTCTTCCACAACGCTCTACGTAACTCGCACGAGCTCGAGACACCGAGTCATCGCGAGCTTTTACCAGACGGGGGACAAAGGCGCGGGCGCGGCGGGAGGCAGCACGAAGCGTTCTCCAGATTCCTGTTATTCCGAAATGCGCCGTTGCTGCTCTTATTGCGATTGACAGCGTCTGCAGCAGTTCCGTTTTCAAGATGGCCGCTCGGCTTGCACTCGTTTGCTGCTGATCGACTTTTCTCCCCCCTCCTCTCCTCCTCCTCCTCCTCCTCCTGTCCCCCCTCCCTCCTTCCCTCCCTCCCTCTCTCCTGCAACTTTCGTGGTCTAAAAACTCGCCACGCTCTCCAGGATCCGCGGCGCAGCTGCCAGGTGTGTGTCTCCTTTCTGTTGTTGTTTTTGCGCCGTACCGTACGTGTCCGCTTCTGACCGCGTGCTTAGTGCGCAGCGCGCGCGGCTTTCAGCGTATTGTGTGTGTGTGTATGTATATATGTGTGTGTGAGCGAGCTTTAAACATGGATGCGAGTGTTCACTACGACAACGGAGGCTCGCTTTTGTGGTTTGTTTGATTATTCATTATTTTGGGCTCTTTCTGTTGGTGGTAAATTAGTCTCGCGCTGGCTGTTGCGTTACTGTGTTGCTCTGACACGTTGTGATCGGGCTGGGTGTTTAGATCGGGTCAGATGTGCGCGAGAACCTGTGATCAAATGAATATGGTGTTTATTCCTTGTGGCTCTCTGTGTCCTCATCTTATAGACATGAAATGCAGAAGGTGTGTAGAGGTCGATGGCGCGCGAATAGTGTGGAAAGAACCCGGTGTGTGACTTGGATTAACTTAAATTCAGCTGCAGTGCTGCTGATAGGAGGCTCGAGCGAAAAAAGCGTGTGCACTCGTTTCGGACAGCGGTGAGGTTAAAAATAAGAATCGGTAATTGGGTTTGGTGGATAAAATGTATAGGTGATATTACATAGGTGATGTAGGGTTGATTCAATTGTCAATATCGCAGCACGTGTGAGGTTGATTGAGCTGTCGCGCTGCACCTTGTTTGCTTTTTCGACTTTCTTATTGTGGTCATTTTTTGGGGGGCAACTTATTCGGGTTAATGAGAGCTTGCTGCTTTGTTCATGTTCACCTTGCTTTAGTGCCTGTCTGTTATGTGGTTATGCTTTTGCTTTTGCTGATGCTGTGTAGCACAGGCTGCTGGTTGTTGTTGTTGTTGTTGTTGTTGTTGTTTGGTTAAGTGATCCACCCAGTATCTTACTATTTACACCTATCTATTCACATTGGCTGATACACTTAAAGAAGTCTGATCGATTTGGGACTGTTTATAAGGAATGTGGTGATTTTTCATTTCGCTTTTAACAGCCCTTAGGGGTCGGATTTGTCGTGGCCTGATAACAAAGCAGTTTTAAAACGGCACTTTTAAAAGCTTTTCAGAAGTGTAGTGTAAGTCTGAAACGTTAAAACTGCCCTCGAGCGTTGATGTCCTCTCTGTGGTCGCGCGTGGCTCCTTGCCTGCTCTGGCTGCTCTACAGATACATCACAGATAGACGACATGCGGGTTTTTTATATTGTACGAAGGGCAGAAGATGACTAGTTGTGCGTCTTCGAATGTCTTGGTTTCTCAACCTTCAGGCCTAACCAGCGCGAGAAACGAACCCAAGCCGCATCCATGCACTTGATCCCGAACGCCTTTTGCCATTAGTATGGACGCAATGGGGTTTCCCTGCTGGTTGAACCACACCCCACTTATTGCTTATCTTTTAATATATGGAACTAATCACGTAATTGGCAACACACTTGGTCTTAATGCTGCTTCTACTGGCCGATGGGACTTTTGTATGAAAATGTATGAACTGGGAGGGAATTTGCACTGCTGCTACCCGACTCAGTCTTGTCAGCAGGTCGCTCAGGTAGACTTCCTAGTTGATCCATTGCTGCCTATACTGTACCCGGGCAGTGGTGCTGGCAGCGGCAGTGCAACATGACCACTGTTGACCAATATGCAGTTGTTAAGTGATTTCCCCGTTATTCTGAGTCATAAACGTACAACAAAGCTCGTGTGTGTGTGTGTGTGTGTGTGTGTGTGTAGGCAATACTGTAGACTACACGCTCGCAATGTAGCGCGGTCTAATCCGAATGCAGAAACGAATGCATGGTCCGATATAATGTTGGATGCGCATCAGACGCGATTCCCAGCCGTTTCTGCCGGTTTGCCTGTTTTGGTGGCTTACTTTTGGGCTTTGTGTTCACTGTAGTATACCTTCTATGCACGACTGGTAGACTGGGGAATGTCAGTAATAGGATAATCTCATTTTGAAATCTTCTTGCCTACGTGAACATTTGGTCTCAGGTCGTGACTAGTTGGCCCATGTTTGCGTCGTTGTCTTAATGCCGACCTAATCCTGGTTCTATAGGTAACATGGCTGATCACACACCGATTTGAACGAATTTCTTCATGTAGTTGGGTTTCGTGTACAGTATTTTCGTTGGTGGTCGCGAGCAGCACTCGCCGTGCTCATGGTGTAATTGGTCGGTTATGGAATATTGAATATATCTTTCCTGGAAGTGGGAAACGGGAAGGTCTGGTTCTCATAATCACAACACTGCTGCCTGATCAAATGTACGTTCTGCGTAACAGCGCAGCGTTAAATTGAGGTGTTGATGGATTTATTGATGGAATATAACGCTGGATGGGTCTGGCTTACAGCGACGCTTTCTTGTATTTAAATCTGCATTAGCGGAGGCACACCGACTCAGATGCTGCGATTTCATTTGTCGCCACGTGGAAAGGACCGAAGTTGCTATAGAAACAGAAAGCATCTCTAAGCTCTCTGGAAATTCGGGAAATGCCAATTAAATACCAAATGAGAACAGAGAACCGGGCTGCATCTGCTGCTCTTTGCTGTGTTGTGTCGGGCTCATCAGGCTAAGGCTGTCTGGTTACTGATGCAAACCGAATTGCTGAACTCCCTTGTTGATCTGGATTACCCAAGAAACTGCCTTCCATCCAGAAGAAAAAAGATCATTTGCTTATTATTGAACCATCCGTCTAGATTCATCAAATGTTCAACATTTCACTATTTCTTGTCTGACCAAAGACGGTCCTCATGGTGTGTTCATTTCTATTCAGATTTTGTCCTTCCATGACGATGCATCGCACAACGAGGATCAAGATCACGGAACTGAACCCACATTTGATGTGTGTCTTATGTGGGGGATATTTCATCGATGCAACCACAATAATAGAATGCTTGCATTCGTGTAAGTACCCACTGGGTGCTCATTTGTGTTCTCCAGGAATATTTTAACTTACTTGATGCAAAAACAGCATAATTTATGTCTTGATTTTATATTTTCTTTGTGATTTAGTTTGTAAAATGTGCATTGTCCGCTACCTGGAGACCAGTAAATACTGCCCCATATGTGATGTCCAGGTCCACAAAACGAAGCCTCTTCTCAATATTAGGTATCATTTTTAAGCATGTTACTTTCCTTTTCCACTTTTTATAAATGCAATGACAAAAATAGCAGTACAGACTAGCAGTAGTTGCTATGCATGTGCATTATACTATACTATACTATAATATACTGTGTAATAGAAGCAGAAATGACTGGCATATATTATCTAAATTATAATTATAGAGTATATAATTTTTTTTTTATCAGTGATATGATCTGATAACTCTAAACAAATTAGACAGCTCTTTAATTCCAGTTGCAGATCAACATTAATATTCTAAAAAATGCTTTTCACTGTCCTAGGTCTGACAAAACTCTCCAAGACATTGTGTACAAACTGGTTCCAGGGCTCTTCAAAAGTAAGTTATGTTAAAAGATCAAGGGCTGGGTGCTAGGTTAGGTAGATATACTATATAGAACAATGTTGTAGAATAATCTGTACGGCAGTGTAGCAGTCAGCATGAATGGCGTGTAATGGTTTGTAACGAGTACCATGTTGATTTCAAGCACTTCCTTCCTTGCAGATGAAATGAAGCGAAGGAGAGACTTCTATGCTGAACATCCATCAGTAGATGGTAAGTCTTTAAACATCTATATTAACACTGTCTGATGATCAGTTGTGTCATTAAGATTAGTTCTTTAAATATATATATATATATATAATATATATATATTTTCTTTTCAGCTACAAATGGGTCAAATGAAGATCGTGGAGAGGTTGCAGATGAGGACAAGAGAATCATCACAGATGATGAGATTATCAGTCTCTCGATTGAGTTCTTTGACTCTAGGTATGTGTTTTAAAATGCTATAGAAAGAATTATAACCTTTTTGAGTTCTCCAAGTGTGTGATTTTACTGACCTTTTGATTTTTTTTAGGGCCAAACTGCAAAGCAGTGCAGAAGACAAACAGACAAAAGAAGAGGTAAAAAATCTATTTTTGTCTGACTGTATTTTTAACATTAAACAATAAATACATTGGTGTGTATTTCAGAAGTCATGGGATAAATGATAAATGTTGACTGACAGTGTTCTCCATTTGTTATCTCTTGCTGACATGCCAAATGTTTCACTCTTTTAATGCATGCAACTAAATGTATTAGTTTGTAATAGTTTGTATATTTACTTTTTTTTTTCTTGTAAAGATAAATAACAAGAGGTACTTACAATGTCCTGCTGCCATGACTGTGATGCATTTGAGAAAATTTCTGCGAAGCAAAATGGATATACCCTGTGCTTTCCAGGTAATCTAATTTCCAGACACTTTAGGTCATTTTTGTTTCGTTTTGGCTTTCTTTGGTGGTCTTGGGTTTATAGATTTATAGAATATACTTTTTATAGTATCAACTGATGAAATGGCTGTACCCTGTGGAATGTCAGAATATCAGACTTATTTTTCACAGATTGAAGTTATGTATGAGGATGAGCCTCTGAAGGACTACTACACATTAATGGACATTGCTTACATTTACACATGGAGAAGGGTGAGTAGACTATAACAAAAGTTTTTAGCAGGTTTGAGGCATCTTGCTAAGCTAGTAGCACTTGCAGAGAAACTTGCAGAGAAACTGCAAGTGCTCTTAATTCGACTAATCAACAGGAATTGGTCCTAATTCCAGTTGATTAGTCAACATATCTTTAGTGCCTGTTTTTAGGCTCTGTTAGGTTGGGGCTTTAAACTCGCAATATATCTAAAAGGATGATTTAACAGAACACAAATACCTGTGGTGTCAAACACCTAAATAACTATTTATCCTCTGGGCTCCAGTACAAAACAAAAGCAAATTTTGATCACAAACATGTCTTTGCAGATGTTTGGGGAAAGGAGAAAATAGCAGGCATTTTTGTACAACTCCTTTCTGACTTTTGTACCATTTGTAATATGCTCTTAATTGTGTTGCTAACATGGCTAAAATGCTAACCTCCCGTTTAAAATTTGTTTCAAAGAACGGACCGTTGCCCTTAAAGTATCGGGTACGACCCAGCTGCAAAAAGAGGAAGCTCGTTCACCCCCCAGATGGTCTAAACAGTGCCAACCGTTCAGAAAGCGACTCTGCAAGCGACAAAGCCAGCAGTCCAGCGGGAGCGCCGTCCACCTCCTCGCCGCTGCCCAGTCCAAGCACACCGCTTCAATCTCCACATCCCCATTTCCCCCACATCTCAAACCCCATCAACGGCTCCTCCATGACGAGCCCCAGTCGACAGTTCACCTTCGGCAATAAAGTGCGCAAACCTTCCCTGAATGGCTCCTCTACTTCTTCGGGGTGACTGGGACTGCTTTTGCGGACGCCAGCGATTTCCATGCCAACGTCGTGTCTTTTGTAGCCATCCTATCTTCATTATTATAAACGTATTACACGTATAACTGTAACATAGTGGAAGTGGCACATTTCAAACAATTTGCTGGAGCAAGTGTGGGCCTCACGTATGGCTCCGACGTACAGCGATGGTGTTTTGGAGGACGAAAGGGGAGGAAAAACAACTTTGCATAAAGACTGGTTTTTATACGTGGTTTTTACTTTGGTCTTTTTTTTTTTTTTTTTTTTTCAAAAAAAAAAAAAAGTGAAAAACAAATCCAAACGTGTTGCTTGTATTTTTTAATCGTGTATGTTCTTAAAAAGCATGATAAGGACGTTTGACTTTGGTTTGCCTTTTCTTGGGTAGTTTAGGCCTACTAAACATTCCTGATATATCCAGCTGGCATTTACAGTGTATCAAAGAAAAAGTATCTATATATTTAGTTTCATTTAAAAGAGGATAAAGGCCTGTATGTTTTAGAGAAAAATAGGGTGAAATTTTAACGTTAAGCTGTAGTTAATTTTGACGCGAAATTTGTGGGTGAATATGTTCGGTTCAGTAAAGAGGCTAAAAGTTACGAGACGCCGCGTGCACAGGCAGACTCCAGCATCCTCCAACCCAATCACCTCTCATCTCCTTGTGGACAACAGGCTCTGAATACCACAGTGTTCATTTGTCTCATTGGTCGATTGTACGAGTATCTGTTGTGTTGTGACTGTTGCACATTATAAAACCTCAGAATAAATCATTTTACACTTTCATTTGCTACGTTGTTCTTACTGTAGGGGTGAAATAACGATTTCCCACAGCTGTCTGCACTCTTAAATGCAAAGGTTCTTGATGAATGGTTCCTGTTTTGAGGAGAAACTCTTAACTGGTATCAAAAAGGGGGCAAATTATCACATAAAAATCTCGGACGCTGCCGTTCTTCAAATCTATCCAAGGCACATTGATTTGTAAATCTCAAATACGGGTCGAGTTCTTATTTCCATCCCGTTCCCCGGCAACTTGACAAGGTATGAAGATTCCTAAAACATTCCAAGGTTCTATACATGTGCGAATCTCATTTATAGGCCTTCAGTAAAGAACAATCCCTTAGGAAATGATAAATGGAACCGCAAGAACAATTTGTTTCATTCAAATAAAGATGTTGTTCACGTCTTTGTCTATAAAACATTCTTAACATTGTTCAAAAATGCTGTTGGAGTCCAAAATAAACTTCATAAATGAGCTTCTCTTCCAGGACATTTTGAGTCTTGGTCAACATCTTTGTAGTGAGGTAGGCCATACGTATTTAGCAAAACTGCATTAAACAATTTTTATATGTATTTAATGTATAGAAATATAAACATTTTTCCTGGTGCAGTTTTGCCACCTGGCGCACAGGTAGGCCGCAGCGCCATCTGTCTGTGAGGCACTGGACGCATAGGCGTTTTAAAAACGAGCGCACTTTTGCAGATATTTTTAAAATAATTATAACTAAAAAATATAACTAACCCCGTATGTAGGCTGAAACAATTAGCGCTTATTTTCTGACTTTTCCTGCGTTTGATTTCGTGTTGCCAACATTTTGCTATTTTTTCCTTATCCGATAATCACAGATTAATTTACGGAGAAAAAGTAGACACCTTCACCTTCAATGGTTAACTTAACAAAGCATTTGATCCAACACTGTGTGGCATCCCAGACAAAATCTCGACGGGTACTGTTACTTCTGTGGGTATATCCAGAGGACCCAGTATAAAATATCGAAATGTGGAATGCAAGAAAAAAACGCGAAAACTGTGGCATTCACATGGGAAAATGTGATTCAATTTGTGTTTATTAAAAGTGTATTTTATTGGTGTGTGACCTGAAATCGTTATTGTCATAACAATAATTGCACGGATATATTGTTCTTAATCTAAAAACGTGTGACTTTACTAACAGCTCTCTGTCCTACGTCATTCTGTTTTTCTTACCCTTTCCTACGTGGCAGATTAGACATTCTGTGACTTTGTAACGATAGCATATATTAAAGTCAAACCTGTCGAGTAGCAGATCACTGTTTTGTAGTAAAGAGTATATTCATTCTTGCTACAAAACAATAGTACTTTGCACCTTGTCCAGTAAATTGAGAGAACTACGTTAATTTCCAGTAGGTCAAACTTTGCTTACTTTGTGCAGTAGATATTCCTTCCAGTTTTCAGTTACAGGGTCCTCCTGTCTCATGTAGTAAGGCAACTGTGGACCCATGAGCTATTAATAGTGTTTTATACAGGCTTGTTTATATCTGCAGTGCTTTTAAATAAAAAACAGTAACTGAAGTAACTGTAAACATCAGTTTGTGGTTTATAATGAGCTTAAATCGTGTCTGTACTACTAACAGCAACAGGCCCACAAGCTTAAGTCACTGAACTAGTCCTTTTAATATATATATATATATATATATATATATATATATATATACTGAAAGGAGATGGAGGGGCTGAATAACATTGTTAGAGGCAAAGAAAGAGTCTGGAGGAGAATGATTTGCAGTATATATATTTCTTTCCAGAGTTCTCAATGAACAACACTGTGACTGTGAGGAACACTCAAATATTTTAGTGTATTTTAGTGCCTTGAAATAATTTATCATAATTAACAAGTTAAAAAGTCTATCAAACATTTCATGTCAGAGTTTAATATATTTAAATATGTGTTTGTACATGTATAAAAAAGAACTGAAGTGATGGCTTAATATTTATTACTGAAACGTAACGTAGAACATGATTAACCATTCTCTGTTTTCATTTTATTTAGTACATCCGACTACAATATTACAACGTTCATCAAATTTTGTTTTTTAAAGACAAAAATCGCTCAAAGAAACTATCAAAGTATTTCCTTATTTTGCTGAACGACGATCAGGTAATTACTAAAACTTATTCTAAGTCAGACGCTCTATATGAGAATGAAACCCTCTGTCCACTCTTGTCCAACACCAAAGTGTAATTCAAACCCAGAGCTAAGTAGAAAAGAAAAATAAACACGATCATAAAATAACCTGATATAATGAAGGCTAAAAAGACCTCTTGTATATTTTTAGTGACGTAATTTTTTGCTGTCGTCACATATAAAAGAAAATGAAATATCTTGATGATGTGTGTGTAGCCTGTACGTATGTGTAGGCCATACGTTTGTAATATTAAAAAAAACATGCAGTTTTACAGTAATCAGTAGAGTCAGTTAAATATTGCATCCTGCAGAATAGCTGTAGAAAAGTCTCAATGAATCTTCCGTTTTTCTGTTGAAAAAGTTAAAGCTCGTGACAGAAACATGTGTGGATGGCTCCTGTTTGTTTCCGTGACAGCAGTGGGGGGGCCACGACGTTGTTTTTTCCACCAGTTCTCCGACAGATCCCACCTGCAGTTTTAGAAGTGAATGTCTAGCAGACCATACTGTCAAAGAGTCAGCCGATCGACGGGACAGCAGCCAAACCTTGTTTAGGAAGAGGAGCTTATCTCACAAAAAAAATGTTTTGTACCGTGAGGAAAGTAAGTTTCAAGTCCTTAATGTTAGCTAACTAAGCTAAATCCACATAGCTTGCTTGGTTAGTGAGATGGGCTCCATTTGTCCCTTATGCTAAATCTCTATTTGCTTTTGTAATACTGGACTGGATCTCGACCGCAGTTTTTAAACAGTGTTCCTGAAGATGGGGATTAGGGCTGAATCTAAACTCTGTAGGATGGAACTGTCAGATAGTTGGTAAAGATGATGAATAAAGTTAATGATTTATTGTTTCCCCACTCACTTACTATCTTATACTTTCTCATCCATTCTCATAAATGTTTAATTCTCTCTCCAGTTTAAAACGTTGGTGCTTAGTCTTGAGTATATATTCACTTGTACCCTATCCAGTTCTTTTCTTTTTTCCTTCCTTGATTTCCAGCCTGGCTAAAAACAATTCTGATAACAGCAGTAATGCTTTTTTCTTTTCCAAATTACTTTTGTTAAATGCATTTTACACCAGATCTTTTCAACAGTTTTCAAATAATCAGTTTTAAGTCAGCATGTTCTTAGGTAATCTCACCAAAGACTACACAAAGACTCACAAATATTAAATGGTTTGTCATTAATCCAGTGAATACCAACCTCAGAAGTCAGAATAGTTTTTTTTAGATTAATACAAAATATGGTACAATCTCACAAGACAAAAAGCAGAGACATACAAAAATAATTTTGGCCAAATTAACTGTGTTACACTTTTTGCTAAAGCTGATTGTGGAAGGCAGCAGACTCACAGGGACATAGAATATATTAAGACCTCAGACCAAATCATCTTAAATATCACATGGAATATTTTTAATGACTGTTCTAAAATCACACATTAAATTTAATAGTTTGATCCATTAGTTTAGCAGTATATAGCTTTTCAAATCTTAATCTACTTTCAACTATAGCTTCTGTGTTTATGTTTCAAGGGAGCAGAGTGGGCTAATGAAACTCATATTTTGCAGAAAATGAATTTGCCTAATGTTATACTATACTAGTATATACTATTACTATACTTTTTATGAATTACTCTATAGCAAACAACACCTTTCAGTCCCTGTTAAATCAATGTGTATTCTTACTCTTGGGTGGTGTCTGAGTCTATTTTTTTTAAGATGTGAAAAGTCATTGCTACATTTTCCCACTCTTGTAAGCCATTCTTTTTAGTACTATATATACTTTTTTTGCTCAGAATGAAGAGAAAACACATATGCTGACACTGTTTTAGGAGAAAATGGGACTGCTGCTAATTGAAATGTTATTTTATAATCGGATTCATTCATTTTGTTTAAAGAATTTGTGGCCATTTGATGTAATGCAAGTCATTTAGTTCAAAAACAGGATAGGCCAAACCTTTCTCAAGTATTTCTTCACTCCTGTTTTCCTCCTCTTACAAATGTGCTCTCACTCTCTGGCTTAGGTGTAATGTCCCTTCTGAGGCCTCTTCTGTTGGATGCGATCCCAGCTATTCAGCAGACAGCCGCACTGACTCTTGGAAGGCTTGCCAAATATAACGATGACCTGGCTGAGGCAGCAGTAAAGGGAGACATTCTCCTTCAGCTTGTCTGTTCTCTGGCTGAACACAATGTAAGATTTCATTTGAGCCTTTCAGCTTTTACTCAGAAGAACAGGTTTACTACTGTGTCTTTAGATTGAAATGAACATCTTTTTTAAGGTGGAAACTGGAGGGTTTTTTGGATAAAATGTTTTACTTGTTTTGTGTTCACAAAGGTTAAAGGTTAAGGGAGGATTTTTTCAATTTGCTCAATTGGATATTTTAGCTGACTAGTTTTTCTTAGCCTTAATAGAAAACACGGAACATGAGAAGGCATTACTAATGCCCACCTTTAAATATCAACTCCTTAATCTTGACCGCACCTTGTCCTGAATTCATTGGAGCCAACAGAACAACACATGTTGTAGACAATCACTCATTGATGCCTCTAGTCAATGTTAGCCTTTGTAAAAGAGGTTTTGTTAGACCTTGCAAAGAGTTCTGTGCCTTGAGAGGCCCCTTCAGAAGAGTAGAACACTTTCCAATGATTGGCATTTGCTGTGTTCAAAAGAAACCATGACACATATACACACAATGTATATAATCTGCATTGCCTTTACACAAAAAAAATATTAAGGAATCTCATGACTCAAAAGAAGAGTTATTTGATATTTATGTTTCACTGGGGTTTTTATCTGTGTAAGCCTGGCATTACATTGTGTTCTGCAGGGCTTCTACAAGAACGCAGCAGCATTTGTTCTTCAGATGGTTGCTAAGCACTCACCAGAGCTGGCCCAAGCGGTGGTTGTCTGTGGTGAACTAGACACTTTTTACCCTGTCCATTTGGATGATTATGCCTCATTTATTTAAGCAGTTTCGGATCCTGGAGCAGATTCCGGGTAATGCCACAGCTTGTTGCAGTAACTGATGTTCTGTCATTACTGATTGTGTATTTTCTTCTGTCCACTCTGATGGTTCTACAGAATTGTCAGCCAGTTTTGGATGCTAAAGCACTTTCTCTGCAGTAATGGTGGTAAACACAGCAACCATTGCCCACCAATAACAAACTATTTCTTAATCTTTATGATGAGAATTCAGAGAAAAGCTGAGGATCCGGAGAAATCCTGATGTGATCTATGTTTTGAACCTAGTGAATAATTAGGTTGACATATTTGACCCTTATATCATTATGTCCTCCCTGTTGGGTATATTTCCACCCTTCAGTAGTTTAACCAGCTGTGGCTCAGTCAGTTACCTAAAAATTGCAATGTGCAAAGTCTACTTCATTGTATTATTCAAGATGCTTAGTAACCTAAAGAGAGCTTAGTAGAGACTGTGTTGTGTATTGTGCACTCATTTTACATTTGTCAAAAAAATAAAAGACTTATTTATTAGTTATAGAGAAATCAAGTGGTAAATAGTGTATCAGGCCTAAAACACCAACATATAATTAGAATTTCATTTAGATATGTAACACTTTTTTATTTTATTATTTATTTTTTTGGAATTTGTGCAGATTTACATACTAAATACGAAAAGACAGCAACTTGCTTTATTCATCCAATAGCATCCATTCAGAGGTGTGCAGTTTAGAAATCTCACTCTGTTTGAAACCACCTTACGGGTTTCCCATTGCTACCTTCAAAGCCTAACTAAAAAAATCTTTTCTTAGAATATTTCCACTTATTCACACTCAGTACTCTTTGAAAGAATCCCCCTCCCCCTTGCAATCTTGTGACCTTGGGTAAAAGGTGCACATATTATTATTATTATTATTATTATTATTATTATTATCATCATTTATTTTGGCTTTGGGATTGTTGGTGTCTACAACCTTAAAAAACTAAGGTTTATAAATAGTTCTTGTAAAACAATTAGTAAAGAGACTTAATATTATTTAGAGGCTTTTTTAACATTGAAATGGTTCTTCACACTCATTTACAAAAAGGGATCTTCTCAAACGTGCTTCTTATGATATAACTCCAAAATAACCCAAATATAATGCCTTATATGTATTCTTGCCATGTGGTCTATACTAAGTAATGTGTCATCTGCTTTTGGATTTAATGTCTGTTCTTCTTGATCTCAGGCAGTCTGGATCTCTTTGAAGGTGCCGTTTAAAAACATCTGCAATGAAAAATGCATGTCGAGATACATTGATTTGAAGTGTAAGAAAATGAATTGGCTGAGATTTTTTTCAGCTGTGCTGGCTGGCTGCTGTGCAAGTATGTAAGGAGGAACGTCAATGTTCTGATTTGGGAAATGACAAAACACGCCCCTGAGGTACCTGCCACACGCACAACATACCTACTAAATCATTTCAAGCTGCATAGTATCTTCTCTCTGTTTCCTCTTTAGTTGCCCCAGACGGTGGTGTGCACTGGGGTTGTAGCAGCTGTGATTGACTACCTCAGGGACTCCAGGAAGAACCTGTGTCTGCCTGAGATTACGATGCTAGTCTGCTGTGGCTGCACACTCTCAAAACATCCTCATGGCTGTCACCGTGTCTACGCTTTGGTGGTATGTCTCATGGCAAAAATGTGTTGCCACATTAGAATCAATTTCAGTTCCCTAAAATTCAATGTATATTTATTAAAAGTGCTGATGTGCAAAACTTTTACACAAAAATATAAAACATGGTGATAACAGTTCTATATCAGTTTATATATACTCTAAAAAAATGCCACTGAATGACTACTTGTACTTAAATTGTAAATGGTATTTGTGAATGTACAAAAATAATTTAAAAGTTGAAAAAATCCCCACATCATTTAAAAGTTCTAGGAATAGAGGCTTTACATTATATGAAGGTTCTTTAAATCTTGAAAATATCATTCATGATCACAAATCTAATTTTTGCCATTGCACAAAGAACAATGTTTTTGCAATGGCATATGTCTGAATAAGTGTTTCAGTTGTGTGAACTTATGTTGATCCTGCATTAACATTATCTTCTATTAAAATGTAGTCATTTCACCCAAATGTTTTGATTTCCTTCATATGTCTCATTTATACATTACTCTACGTTGGTTTGTTTTGTTATAACACCTTGTCCAACCATGTGTGTATTTGACCTTAAATCATTTTCTCTTCTCACTTCAATCACTTAAACAAAACCTCCTCTCCTCCAAGGAGGAGCCACAGCTTAAAGCAAACAGAGTCTGGACAAATCTGCTGGTGCACGTTTGAGCATGCATGCACTGTGGCTGCTCCCAAAACTCATCTGAGCTCTAAGCACCTGCAACTTCAGGTATGCAGATGCAAGTTTGCAGACTAAGTCTGGAAAATAGTTAGTCTGTATTCTGTTAAATGGCAGCTGCTGTCTGTTTTTGTAACCAAAACCATATCAGAACACATCTGTGCTTAATCCTTCAATACAGAGTGAAGTGCATCCATTTTTTTACATGGCACATTATTTTGGTATGAAGCCTGCAGATTCTCAAAGTAGAAAAGATAATTAGATTAGAAAGATACTAAATTGTAGTTTGAAGAGTAGAAAAACAGACGTCTTACCTTCAATGGTGCTTTTCCAGTACTTATATTTAGGGAACAGTATTGTTTCATGTTTCATTGTAATTCCTATTTTGTAATTGTAATCCCATTTTAAACTCCAGGATTTTAACTGGATTTAATTGCTATTTTTAAAAGTTCTCTATACTAGAAGGTATAATGGAAGAGGGCCGATACTTATCAGTGAATTCAAGGAAAATGTGTCTGGTTTACTTTTGATCAGTTTGATCCATCCAACTGTAATCAGCACTTATTTATATCTTCTGTGTTCTGTTAATTTGTCATAAAGGGCTCTATTGTCAGCTCTACTGCTGACCAGACTCACTGCTATTCAGAACATTTGTTATCATCTGTTTTACTGTCAATTATAGTTCTGAAATTGTAAATTGTAAAAAAAAAAAAAAACATCGATAATTGAGCAAAATTGTATGACCCTTAGCTTAGTAGCAAAATGTAAAAGTAAAGATTTTTTTATTTATAGCAAATAAATGTTGTGATAATACCATAGAATAACAACTTGAATTACATAGAATGACCCCCCCCCCCACACACACACACACACACACACTCATATAATGTAAAGGTTCTAGAAAGAAACCATGAATTGGTCTGAAGGCTTAACATTAAAGTAAGTTCTCTCGTTTTTTTTATATGGCATTGTTCAAAGAACCTATTGTGACAATCCGTTTTCGAGAGGTGTAGCTCTGACCATCCCCATGTGTGGTTTATAAAATTTGAAGTTGTTTTTTTAGCTTAGCCACTAACCCACGGTCTTTGGGGTGACTTTAATTAATCTGTTTCCTTTACGTTTAACTGAGACGTTAACTGACGCTATTAAACCAATCAAGCTCCAACCTCGCAGTGCAGTGTATGGGTTGGCGCTGTTTTAGTCTCGATGACGCCCCCTGCTGTCGGTTTTGTGGTTAAATTAACCAAGGGTTATTGAGCAGATGTTCAACATATGGTAGCCCCTTCTTTGTTTATTAATTCTGGTTTCGGTCAGGTTATGTAGTCAGTTAAATGCCTAATTTTTTATTGTTCCATCTCTATATATTTTTGCTCAATATATCACCTTGCTTAAGCCAAAGACACAGACTATAAAATATTAAATTACCCAGTAATGATTAACGGGCGATATGTTCATCTAGCTGTGGTCGTTAGTTGGTCGGTTGATTGAAGGGATATTTTGGGTAAGTGTTTGGGTAGTTCTTAAACAGGGATGATGACTGGATTTCCACTTCCATTTGAAAGAACAGGCCTGTTTGGATGATTAAGGTAATCCTCTTTGCCAGCCCCTTGCAGGAGGGTTTGGTCTATTTGAACTATATTAAGAGTCTGGGGGGGTTTAGAACTGTCACTGGTTAATGGCTAAGATTCATTGTTCCATCATAGCTGAGATAGGTACAGTGGCCACTGGCATTAGAATTAATCAACCCAGAACAGAAGATGTCAGAGTCTAGAAATATGGTATTTAAATGCTGCATATTACAGTATTTTAGTGTTGCTCTGGAGGCAGTTTAAATTTAGTCCGTCATGGCGTTCCACAACTTCACACATTCATTTACTCATTCATTTATTCATTTATTCATGTATTTCATGTATCTATCTATTTGTTTATTTATTTATTTGCGTTCTTTATTTTTGTACCGCGGTATGTATTACTGCAAGTTAAAAGGGCTTTTTTACTAGTGGAAAACAAGTCTCCGGTGCAATTTTAAAACGTCCTGATTATTTTAATTAAAAGAGCTCCGCAGCTTCTCCAAAGCTCCGGCAGCCCGGAATATCAGCTTGTAGCGCTTGCTTACCGGAGCTCTGCAGAACCGAGGAGCAGCAGGGAAATGGATCTGTATTCTGAATTCCTCCGTTACTGAAACCCAGTGTGGATACCCATTCTTTGGACTGAAAATTTGACGTTGAAAATACTTTGTATATTGATAGTAATAATACCTATCATAGTTGGTAATATATCTGTATACTCATAAGAATTTATTTATTAACCATTTACTAAAATGATTTAGTAACTTATCCTAGAGCCGAGTGTGTAGCCTACTTTAAAAGGAAAAGTTGGTTCTTTCCTCCCCTGCTTGTAAAGAGACATTGCGGTGGTGGGCATACCTTTATACGTTGTTTAAAAGCACAAAGTCCGTCCAGATTAGTTGTGTAAATTAGTAAATCACTGAATTATTTGAATGTCAATTGTGTGTGTAACATAGGGGGCGCAATCCATACATCTTTTACTGAACCACTCCATAACAAGTTCATATGGTGCACGGCTGTTCAACAATCAGTTTCTCTGCAGGAAACCTTTGCCTTAGGTAAAGCTTGGGGAATAGTGGAACTCACTCCACAGGATCCTCATGAGAATAGTCCCTCAAGAACCATACCCTTTGTAAAATGTGGTGCATTTATTTATTTGTTTATTTACAACAATATTTTAGCTCATTTAGAGTTATAAACTGTGGACAAATTGTAAAATAATAATAATAATAATAATAATAATAATAATAATAATAATAAAAGGAAGAATAACAATTTAAAAAAGAGGATCAAAAGAGGTGCAAATGTCAGTTTTAAATTGTATAGACTTGTACAAATTGTAATGGGGGGGGGGGGGGTATACTTGTAGAACATCCTTGTCAGTAGATACCTGTCAGTAAGAGTCATTTCCCTTCAACCTCAGTATCCACTATGTTACGGATCCAAAGTACTGATGGTCCATTTCTGTTGTCATCCATTATAATGCACTGGCACATTCCAATAGCTTCCATCACATACAGAATGGAAGTGTCTACTTTCCCATGAGACGGCACCCGTTTCTTCTGGTGGAACATATCCTTCAGCAGGCCCAGCACTTATCATTCTTCTGTGGGTCACCAACCCTCAGTCATGCCTCACCTACAAACTTCCATAATTCATGCATGGTGTGACACCAAACTTCTCAGCCATGGCTTTGAAGTGAACAGAAACCAAAAACAGATCTGATATGTGATCAGTGAAGACTGAAGGCACTCTTGCACTCTAGTTTTGGAAAACGTTGTCCATTTTTGTGTTCCGTTCTAAAGAGAATAAAAACATTTTCACAAGCAAACAACAAACAGGGCGTGCTTCTTTGCTGGTTCACATTTAACACTTTAATGATATCAGTTGTATGTGTTGTTGAACAGTGACAGGAAGGTATATTTCAATACTTGTAATAGTTCAATACAGTTCAATTTTCTATGAAAAATAAAAATGATCAAATCACATGACCAAAGGATTACTTGGTTATCAACAATTTCATCAACCATGATTTGTGTGATACTCTTGAAGACCCACTTTTAGTTCCCTAAAGAATATTGAAGTTAATGGGTTTCAATCAGCAATAAACAAGACCTGTTGTTGTGAAGAACCTTTTTAAAGTATAACAAATATCCACATCATGTTATTGCCCTGTGTGCTGTGAGGAAAATGTACTGTACAGATACATTTTTGTTCTCTAAGGTACAAACAAAAGAAATTAGATCCAAATGTGTTTCTTAAAGGTTCACTACATTCACTATCCCAGAAGGAAGCAGGGTATTTATACAGTTGCAAAACATTCTAATCCAAAAGCCCATTGTTTTTAAATAAAGAATCAAAATAAGAAAACTGGGGCCAGGCAGACTACATGGAGGCCATGCCAAAAAAAGACATTTCTTTGTAGTTTAGAAAATGTTTATTTTATGTTACAGTAAGCTTATATTCATGCATCCACGAATACACTAGATTACCCTGTGAATAACTGAAACTAGAATGTAGAAAATAGTTCAAATCTAGAGTAAAAAAGAAAAGTTCTTGTCAGGATGGTAAACACACACACGGTTTTACTTCACATGTCTCTGAAAAGCCTTCTAGCATGAAAGCTCAGAGTCATTGTTCTTTGTCTGAGTTAAAAAGAACATTAGCAAACTGAGGATAATGCATATTCAAACACCTCTCAAGCACTGTTCTGAAATTTTACCTTTACACACTTCCTGCTAACACCAACAGTGAAGAACTTTGGCTTCCTCAGGCTTCTTGGATAAACTGTATCTTTTAACATTTTGCTTTAGGGCTACATTAACTGATATGCATTTGAATATCAATCTTTAGTGTAATATCAATTAGGTCAGCATGAATTATCAGTGGACAGATGTAATTGAATAACAATAATAATGATAATAATAAATGCTATATATGTTACAGATGTAGTACTATACATATATTTTGTCCTTGAGTTTTTAATTCACCTCAAATCCTCATAAACATCCTGATGTTTTAACACTGTATATGTTTACAAAATTATACAATTACTGCTTATTTACTGAATTTAACATATTTGTAAAAAAAATAATGTCAAATCTGGCATGAGCAAATGTTATGGCAGATTTATTACATTATGTTATATTTGTCCAATACACTAACTTCAGCATGTAAATAGAAGTTATGTCTAAAATGTGCAGAGAAATGCCATATTGAAGTAAACACTTATAATATACAATTTATGAAGATTTGAGATGTGAATACATACAGCAGTAAAACATCCTCCTGGTTGTTACCTGTAGGCTTTGTAGGCTTGCATAATCCAACATAAAAATGGGACCCTTTTTTCATTTTTGTAGAAATCTTTTTTTTCTTCATTGAACCATACACATGTTGATTTTCTTATTTAGGCTTTAATTAGGGAAGTCTAAACTACCCCCGCATTTTGGCTGGAAGGAGGAATTTACCTGTTGTGATGTGTGAGGTGTGTGAGGGTGCTGCAGTGGTCAGTATGAAGCTGCTGGGGTCAGGTCAACACTTGCTAGGTGCTCTCTTACTCTTCCTTCTTCTGCTGCACACTGAAGGAAACCCACAGCATGGTAAGAGGCATACAGCTGCTATGCTGTTTCTCTAATATGGTGCATATTCATGCTTACTATGATTTTTCTGCTGTGTTTATAAGTTGTGACTTTTGATCATGTGGAAATTGGCCATTACTTTTTCCTGAACCCAATTATTCATTTATTGTTGTTTTGTTTGTGTTGTTTATGTGTTGTTGTGTTGTTTATATATTTATGAATTAGTGTGTATATTTGTGAGATGGGATCCCCTGGGTCTTACTAGAAGGTCACCCTAAACAAGAAATGTATTGATAAAAAATACAAGAATATTTTTAGAATGTCCCTGAACCATGCCAAAACTCTTGCAGCCATGACAAAGCAATATATATATATTATATTATAATTATAATTATAATTATAATATATATTATAAATCTTATATATTCAATATGAGTAATATGAGTGAGCCACAAACTTCATGTGACAGGATTTATTCTACATTTTTCAAATAAAGAGCTGAGTGGAGAGAGTAAACCTTTCCTCCAAGGTCAATGTTTTCTCTCTTTTGGAAGGTCCAGGCCAACCCCAACCTCCCTCTCAATTTTAATAATAGTAATTAAACTAGCTGTAAAGATTATGAAAGATCTGTTCAACATGTTCTCATGTTCTTTAGTGCTCTGCTGTTATTTGGACTGCTCTAACAAGACTTGCTTTACACCCAATTTATGTGTGCATGTCTCCTCTTCTGACCTATTGGCTGACCCTTCAGGCAGCGGTGGATCACCTCAAAGAAAAATATAATGCAATAATACAAGTCAGTGTAAAAGTCACTGTAAATAAACTGAGAGAAATGTAAGCAGTTTTGCCAGGAAGTTACTGTACATTTAACAGTATGTTATTGTCTAAAAAAACATAAAATACTGTATATATATATATATATATTATATACACACTTTATTTTACAGCCATTTAAAATATATATTTACAATGATCCTTCAATTTCCTAAAGATAGATTTAACTGCAGGGGATATTCAGTGACTTGGATTGTTTTTGCATCCATCCCCTGATGTATATCTTTCTTGGAGTTGGGCATATACTGTCGGACACATAAAATAATCATCTTTTAGTTATATAGGAAATATGTGTTTAATTTGTTTCATTTAAATGAGCTTAAAATCACTTGGTGTAAAATAGCAGAATTACCAATTAAGTGATAACAAATACATAATACGTAGTAAATAGTATAAGATAAGATAAGATAATCCTTTATAAGTCCCACAGTGGGGAAATTCTCAAAAAAACACTTAATAAAACATAATATAAATTGTGATAACATGGCTGAGAAAATGAATGAGCATTAAAAACCCAAATATAGTTTTCATTTAAAAAAAACATGCACATTTAACGTCTTCCTCCACCTTCATTTTTGGACAGGTGCTGCAGATGTAGATGTGGATGTGTTCCACATGGAGATGATTTGGGTGTTGGGTCGTCTGTTCATAATGGCGCTGTTAACTCTTTTATGGATAGCATACAGGCTGGAAAGCCCCACCTACAAGTTAAAGGGTGTTTAGGCTGCATCTTCACAGTGCACAGGTTATACAAGATTGAATCATTTAAACTATTTAAGACTGTGGTGGATATTTAGATAAAAATGTAAACATGCAAACATTGCATTATGCATTTATTCTAATGTAATGTTATTTAGTGTTTTTGCTAACTATAAATGGTAATTTGAGACAAATCCTGAACTAGCTATAAAGGACCGTCAACTCAACACAATTTGAGATTTTAACCAATCTTAAATTATTTCCACTCACCGTTTATTTAAACATTGAGTGAGTATTGTTTGTCCTATTTCTGTACTTATATATTCATTGCATGTCCATTTCAGTATAAGGGCGTAGAGGTCATGCTTTCAACTGTGGACTAAATCACCTGCCTATCCTTATCGTATCCTTATCTCACTTTAGAAGACAAGGACTGATATAGAAACAGTACCATGGTAGAGTGTGCCTGTAGACACATGCATCGAATGTCACACATCTCTCTCACAAATAAAGATGTTGTAATATTTTACTCTTAACTTCTTAGCTTGAATTTGCTCCCCAGCTGTTCAGATATACACTGAGAAGCAAGTGTATGCCACTGGAATGGATGTAACGTTCCTTGCTGTCACAGAGGAAGCTGACCTGCTGGAGTTTCACTGGAAGATTGGAGACTATACTGTTTCAACCATGTCCAGAACATTTATTAAGAAATTCCTCATTCCAGACAGGTATACATATATCTTTAGGGTAAACCTACCCATTAAGCACACTATCATTTTTGAGCCTAAAAGAAAAAATAATGTATGATATTATTTGATATTTTACATAAATACATTGTCACAACATATTTAAAATCAAATCAAATTACTGCGTACTAAGATGAAGATTGAAATCCATGTGTTTACATCTACTGGTGATCATTTTGAACTGTCTGAAAACTTTGACTAAATGAGGAGTCCTGTAAACTCACCTTTTTTTAGATGTTTTAATATGGGAAAGTGTCAATACTTTGATTAACCTTAAGAGGTTAATGTTTTAATCTTCATATTATGACTTGGATCTTGAATGTGGAAAATAGTTACGTCAAAAGACACAGCACAGATGCTACAGTATTATTTAAATGTTACATCACAAGTGCTCATTATTTGAAATCCATAAGACCATACATTTTCAGTATATTAATGGTCAATAGTTGTAGGTTGCTCTACTTTTAAAGAATCTATATATATGTTGAGCTTAAAGGGGACAGTACTCTAAAACCACAGGGTGGCATTAACAAGCAAAAGTATATTTTAATAGATATCATTATTGTTTTTCATATTAACATAATGTATAATTCAATGTATAATCTAGATCATTTATGTTACAAAATAATGTTTTTTATACATTTATTTTTTAAATCTGCAGTTACGCTTAGTGTGTTCTCGTCCAGCATTCTTACATTTAACTATCTATGAACCTAAAGCTATGATCTATGTAAATATTTAATAAACAGACTTTTTTACAGTCTTGTTTCAATTGTATAAACACATTTAAACAGGACTTTAAATATTTACTGATGGTTGTTACTTTAAATGTTTTTTTTTTAATTTCATAATAACTACACAGTGTAAGATAAAAGCACCAAATCCCCATAAAAAACAGTTTACACACAAATGCATATACTCACACATACCCTTAAACAACCATAGCTAATCCATCTAGTTAATACCACACAAGGCAATTGGTTTAAATGACACTTTACTTTGAGTGAAATAATTAACCTATTTTACTGGCTATGTGGCTGGATTTTATTGATTTAGTACTTGTAATGTGAGAAGGGAATGTTGGGGCCCTATATAACCCAAATGATAAGTTTTTCAGGAAGCTTTTTTCATATTTTTCTGTAGTATTTCACATTTTTAATAAAATATCTTATTGTGTAAGGGTACAAATGTTTTTGGCCTTTAAAAATGTATGTCTTTATTTAAAGTAAAATGTATTGATATTTCATTTTAATATCACTTATGCTGCTGAAAAATGTCTGAATGTAGATTTTGGTGAGCTTAATAGGTACGCTTACCTTAATGCCTTAAACATGGCTCTACACTACAACACCCCCGGCGGGCCATAGGCTGTTTAAGGGGTTAATCAGTTTTATAGTAGCTATTGAACATACCATAGTAGATAATATTGAATCATTTCTAGTTAATACTGAATCATTCATAGCAGATACTAAATAATTCATAGTAGCCACTGAATCATAGAAGATACTGAATAATCCATAGTATATGCTGAATCTTTTCTAGTTAATACTGAATCATTCACAGTAGATAATGAATAAGATAAGCAAATAATAAACAGTTTAAAGGAATGCTTCAATTTTTTCAACCTGATGTCTATCTGCCATATCACACATCCAGTTACCACTGACAAAAATGTAAACACTGAATTTAAAAAGAGAAGAACTCACTGCCTCCAGTTACATTAATGGGCAGTTGCATTTGACATGTTTCTCTATACTTTATGAAAGAACAGAAAACTTGCTGGCTCAAAACATACTTAAAGTAGATGGGCAGTTGCTTTATGGAAATGCATATGTCTGTGTTAATGTGACATGCATTATGCCTTAATTTTAATGAATTAATTAGTTGTAACTATGTTTACTTAAAAATAATATAATAAAAAATATATAAAAATAATACTAAAGTTAATCATTGGGTTGTTTCCTCCTAAATTTGCAGGTACAACATAACTGTATGTGCATCCAATGGCCTTCACTCTGTGAGATCAGAAATATATCCTGTGGTGATTCAAACCGAGGTCCAACCCAACAAACTGCTGTACACACCTTCAGTGCTGCTGGACACATCAGTGCAATTTAACTGCAGGATCAACGCAGGCTCAAACATCTCTTATCTGTGGGATTTTGGAGATGGAACTCAGAGAATGGGAAAGAACACTGAACATCATGTGTTCAATAGGTAGAAACCGTCACCTGTTTATGAAGATTAGTAATTTGTAGTGCTGCGTATATAGATAGGTTTATATATTTCACATTATTTATGATATCTTCTCATTTTCTTCATAGAACTGGAGAGTTCACAGTGAAAGTGACTGTGTTTAACCTGATCAGCACTGCCTCTTTAAATGGACATCTGTTTGTAGTTTCTAAGCCATGCCAACCTCCACCAGTTAAGAATATGGGACCCAGCAAGATACAGGTTGGAGATACATAAATGCACAAACAACTAACATCTCTCTCTTTCATTCCATATCTGTGGTAGATATACAGTCACTGGCCACTTGTAACTGGTGTAGTAAGAGTTAGAGACTGTAGCCCATTTGTGCACAGTTTGTGTTAGTCATTCTGTACCCCATTCATTTTCTCATTCAGGTTTCTGAGCAAAGCCACTCTTGTCTGGACATTTTTGATCAGTGAACCCACTCCCAACCTGGCAACTTTCCAAAATTTCTATCCTGCTTTGCACCCTCATTGGACTAAATTGTCATTGCTTTATTGAGTTGATGTATTATGTAAACAAAAGTTTCAAAACATAGGTATATAAAATTAATTATGACATGTTTGATGCCCACTATATCATAATTGGACAGAGCAGACCCTAAATACAAGAAAAATGCATAATATGCACCCTTTTTATTTCAGTGTATGGTTCAAATATTGTATTTAGTTGTGGTCATATGGTAGTTCTTTGAGGGTCTCTTACTACCAATGGATGGGATAGAGGATCCATTGTGCAGCAGCTTGTAGGCGTTTCTTATAAAATGGCCCATTTTTAGGTATGTTTAGATATATTAAGTATAGTATTAAGTACAAATATACTGGAAACTTTGTAAATATGACTATATGACACACCAAACACAAAAGGGTGCAATGAAACCTCTAACCAAATCCACTGATAGTTATTTTAACACTTGGGGAAGTAAAGCCTGTATTTATGCTTTCAGGTGTGGCGTTACCAGCCTGTGTCCCTAGGTGTGACCTTTGAGTCACAGATTCAGTGCAACATCTCCAGGGGCCTCCTCTACACCTGGACTCTCTATGAAGCAACTGGACGTCAGCTCCATATCCCACACATTCAAACAGGCAGACAGGACCTTGAACTACCGAAGTACCTGCTTCATTACGGCACATACAAGGCAGTAGCAAAGGTAGAACTTTCATCGCTCATACAAACTAATTTTCAGACACATTGTGTAGTTAAAATGCTGTAGTGAAAAGGTCCATATGTAGAAGATCAGCATGAGTCATGTCAAACATTTGCTTCTTTAGTTTTACACTGGAGCTATATGGCTAATGTAGCTAATAAGTAAACTGATACGTATTAACATTTTTAACCACAACAGTTGATATTTGTAGATGACATTGTGTCATACAGTGTCAAACACCGCAAGTTTATTAGAGATCACTGAACAATTCCACATAATGCTCCAATTTTGTGTTAGCTACATTAGCCTTGTAGCTCCGGAACAAAACTGAACATGTCTTTAAAATGTGTGTAAATGAATTTATTAGCTATCTCTTTAATTAAATACTAACCCTTACATTTTCTTCCTAAAGGTTCAGATTATAGGCAGTATAGTTTACAGCAATTATTCAGTTCAGATTGTGGTGATGTCCAGCCCTCCTGTCAGTGTCATCAGTGGAGGCACTAATGTGTTTATCAGCCGCAACAGCAACATCATCACTCTGGATGGACAGAAGTCATATGACCCAGACTTTCCAGATAGTTTCATGAGGTATGAAAGAAAGGGTTGCGAATAGAACAGATTTGTTTTTGTTAAAAAAAAAAACTTTTATGTATTGCCCACAATATTAGTTAGTTGAATGAATGAATGAATGAATAAGCAAAACATTTTTTGGCTAATTTATTGAATTTTAGATGCTGTAGCCAAAACAAGTACACATACTGCATTGTTTCCGCTCTTACAGTTACAGGTGGATGTGCCAGCTCGTAAACTCAGCTGAAAGTTCTTGCTTCAGAGAGAATGTCCCAGATTCATTTGCAGTGCTGACATTTCCTGCTAGTGCTCTCCAGCCTAACTGTGACCTATTCAAATTCACCCTGACTGTACACAGCACAAACCGATCCTCATCATCCCACATCTTCATCACTGTGAGATCAAAACCTACCAGGTGCACATTTATACCTTTAATCAGACAAATTGCAGACCATTATAATGAAATGCACAGTTATGCTCACGGAATAGATCTGAGCAGTGTAACGCTGTATTGCAGTAAATTGAAGAATAGTTGTCTATGCCTTAGTTACCTTCATACTAAAAATTTCACTAAAAATGTATTCAGTCTATCTGTCACTCTGCCTGTCAGATGAATGGAAATGTAAAAATAAAAAAATAGTTTAGTATATTTTTGTATTTGTATTCCTAACCACAACATATTGTACAAATATGAATAAATATAAATGAATTAATTCCACTCTAAACAAATTTTACCTTTAAACCACTGGTATTATTAACATTTCATCAAATGAAAGTGTTTGCTTTGATGTAATATATTATTTTCATTTATTTTGGTTTGGTAAAATCACTGCACTGTTGTTCAGAATGAGATTATTAGTAACATGCTAAACATTGAATTGTGATTTCTCTTCAGCATCATTCATTTGTCATGCACAGAGTGCAGAGGAAACTCTGTCAGCTGGAATCAGCAGTTTTCAGTCAGTGCTGTGTGTGAAAACTGTCCAAGGTCTCTCACATATTCCTGGAAGCTGTATTTAGTAAATGCATCAAGCAAAACCGCCCCAGAGGGTACATTCTTTCTTTTATTAAACAAATATTATGTTCCTTTTATTTTCTGTATGAAATGTGCTGTGGAAAGAGTTTAATTTACTCTTGTACTCTTCTCTTTTCCCACAGTTCCATTCTGTGGAAATGTGGACATGAGCTTACTCTCTAAAATGGAGGAGGATACACTTTCCTCTCAACAGCCACAGCTGACCACTCAGACTTTAGCTGTTAGCTATTCTGTTAACATCCCTAATCATTACCTTGATAACCCACCGCATTTATCTGAGAAAAATGTGTCTCACTGGATGCAGAGCAGATTGGAGAGGTCAGTAGACAACCTGGGAGGACCTCTGACTGCTTTTGATCTTCTGTCCGGACCTGACAGTGGGTCAGGTATGGTGCTGTAAAGATTTCTCTTATAGAACCCTATAAAGTTAGAGCAATGTCATAGAGGAAGCATTCAAAGAAATAACCCAGTGCTTTTCAACCTATTGTCTAGATGTAGACGCATCTGTAGGGTCTGGTTTCATTTCCTTTTTCTTACAGGAGGGCAGTCATTTTGACATGGTTCCCTGTGCATAGTAAAATAATTACAAAGGACTTATAACACTTGACCCAAGCTGACCCTTATAAAGAACCCTGGCGGCTTAAGGAACCACCTCGATGCATAAATGTTTTTTGGAGCCGCCGTTGTTCCTCATGTATAAATAAATATATAACAAAAATGGTTTATTAATCGTCACTGTTTCCGTTCTAGATTGGAGCCTTTTTGTTTAGAGTGTGAATGATTAAATGAATGTAAATGAATGATTATCAGCGTGTATATTTGTTTCATGAAACCTGGCGCCCCCTTGTGGCACCGGTCGTTAAGAATTACAGATATTACTAATTGATCATAGCACGCGTGTTTTTCAGTGTATCTGTTTGACTGTTTAATAACACATATGCTAATGCGACTGCACTTGTGTTCATAAAAGTAATTGTCCCTAATGTTTAATAACAATTGGCTCTGTTAATTTTACCCAGATGAACTGAGCCTTAAAAAAACATAGTTGTCTGCATGTCTATGTGTTTTAGGAGACGGGCGCCCCCTTGTGGCAATCTAGTTTCATGGTCCTGTATTGCTAACCAGTGAAAGCCCCGGGCCTTTCTTCTAAAACCTGCAATTCTTTTCTGTTGTTTTGCTTCAGCTATGGAGGGCTCAGGTGCTGGAAGTGAAGATGACGTTCCTCTGTATGAAAACACAAGCAAGACCAGTGTCACACAAGAATATTCCAATATGCAGGAATATCTAGGTGGGAAATGAGAATTGGACACAGAGCCCTGAATAGGATGTAAACGGGCATTATAAATGGTTGCTGAATGCAGGTTTTTGTATTTAGATTGCAATGCTGGTCATTCAAAAGACCAGACATTCAACAGTGTTGACTGCTATATACGGAACCTTCAACCCACCCTAGTCATCGGATTTGCAAACCAGTCTAATCTTAAAGTAATTTGTAAGCAGATCTAAATAAAGCTAGTAAATGCTTGTATAAGTATTCATTACAGATTACTGATTACCTGTTCAAAAATGTGACTGTAATGTAATCTAAGGTTTTACTATATTAAGGTAAAGTAATTTGATTACTTACTGTCCTTCTGAAACTCTATATTTAAATATAAGTAAAAAAAAACATTTAATATCATTATAATGTCACATTAAACAGTCCTGTGACTACACAAAACAATCTCACTATGAAACACATCTCCTGTCCAACACACAGGCTTAAAAATACAGTGTTCTTTGAGCAGTGCCATAGACGAAACCCTTTGTTCAATGAAGGACCAATTTTGCAAAAGACCTTTACAATGTTCTTCACACATCTTTACAAAAGTAGCTGATGTAAAAGCTGATGTAGCTCTTTATGGAACCAAAAGTGGTTCTTCTAAGTGGTTCTGCTGCTGGAACAACACCTTATATCCAAAATCAAAACAAGGGCTGTAATGGTACATGAACATCCCGGTTCAGTTCACACAGCAGTTTGGACGTCACAGTTCGGTACAAATACAGTACAAAACAAGATATAGAAAATACAGAACAACCCTTAATTTTAACCCAGGTTTCTTTTCATTTCATTTGAGTATACGGTTGTACAAGTTACAGTTTGTTCCATTTAAAGCCATAGGGCCATATATTTGTCTTTCCCATATAGGCCAGTTGTGTGCAGAGCTTTTGATATTGCTGACTGGTGCACCTTTGCTCCAGTCTCAGCAACTCAGCCAACTCTTTTCAAAGTGAGCTTTAGAATATGTTCTTACATAAAAAAAAATTTCATTTGGAATTAATTCATTTTGAATGGCAGCCTTGTAAAATAAAACACAGCACATCACGCAAAGTATCAAAGTGTCATTTGTAATACAGCTCGATCTGGTGACTTTTAAGGGAGTTAAATACTTTTGCAAGGCACCAGACATATCTGTGTCCAGTAAAGAACAACAACAATTTCAAAACAGATAAATAATATGCCACAATGTGTTAAAGCAGATTATAGAGCAGATATAAAGCAGATTATTGTTGTTTAATAAAACCGTTTTAAAAATCTTTCAAAAACTCCTGAGTATCCAGAACTAAAAAAAATGATTTCAATTGCTTCATGTCATTCACTATAACATTAGTATGCATGTTTTTGCAGACTATGAGTATTTTCATTCTGGAATAGAGGAGGCTGATGCAGGGGAACCAGTTGGACGACCCACAGGTACAGGTTACCTTTAATTTCAACCTGAAATAAGCTACACTGAAAACTGTAGGAATAGAGAAATTATATTTTTATCATGCTATTTTTTCAGGCCCCGTCAGTTTAGAGAATATGATCCCTCACTCAAAAGAGCGCGAGGGGGATAACCTGGTTGACCCAAGCAGTGCTGGCCGTGTGCTGTCTGAAAAAAGCTTGCTGGACCTGGACAGAGAGCTCGTCCATCCTGCACTGTTTCAGTCTTTTACACTTACTGGTATCAATACACCACATTCTTTCTTTATTTATTTACTTACCTAGGCTAGTGGAACATATGTTCACAAGTACTCTTCTTTCAACTGGCAAATTCAGCTACTTTGAACTGCATCCATTGCTGTTATCTAAGTTCAAATGCACACACATAGTTTATATAATCTCTATAGAAAAGCACTGACCAACAGAACAGTAGACTCTGTTCCTGCTGAGCGTGGGATAGAGGGGTACAGTGTCCCCGAGCATTGGCTCTGAAGCAATGGGACTGTTTTCCTGGAGTGATGGAGCTTCATCGACCATACACCATAGGAATTTGTTGGAGTGGCATAACTAATCATCCTAACTAATCATCCTAATCATCCTTCATGGGGTTGAATGCAATCACAATCCTCCTGACAGCAATGTTCTGAGATCTTGAGTAAAACCTTGCCAGAGGAGTAGAGTTACTGCTGCAAGGCAGGACAAACTACTAATACCATTGGTTTCAGACGAAGAATAGATGTCCACATACTTTTGGACATGTAGTGTATTTTATTTTATTAATTAATCAGCTTGAGCCAAAGCATCATGGCCATGCTGTCATCTCCATTTTCAATTTCTCCTCTTTTAAACCTAATTTCACAAACCTGGAACTATGGACAAATTCAGCAGGCCACCCACCTTTTGACCCACCGCTTGCTAACAGAGCCGCTTCTGAACACAAATCCATGTTGATCATAGCTTTCATGTCCATATCTGAGCTGGAAGTGTTTTGGTTCACTTTGCGGCTTGTTTTGTCTAAATGTGTTTCTCAGGGATTTCCTCCTCCATTATCATGTTTAAGCCCACCATGCTGAAACCCAAAAGTCTTTACATGCTGGAGGTCTTAGCAAGTAAGTTCATCTGGATTGACTTTTGAGTTTGTAGTTGTTATACTTCTTCTATAACTCATTTTTATATATATTGAATATTTGGAATGTCCCAGTGTACAGTAACCATCATTCACAGTCTCTACAAAACATAGACTAAAACTGTGAATTCCACCAGCAGCTTACCTGATTTTCTTTAATGAAGGATTGGTTAGATTCAATAGGTGTTGGATGGGTGACTGGAAAAACTGGCCGTCCTCCAAGAGGGCACTGGAAGTGTGTCTAATACACACACACAGTCATCACTATGGCTTGTTTATGTGTTTGTTCTAAAGGGTAAATGAGCTAACAAATTAAATTAAACCTTTTCTATACCTTTAGACACAATTTATATAATTCTTTTTTAATTCAATATTATGAGAAATATAAAATATGAAATACCCTTTGTACATACCACATGTTGGTGTTCAGTGTTTTCCAGTATGTTCACTAAATAAATAGTAGTCATGTATTAAAATTGGCAGAAGTCTATCCCTCTAGAAGAACATCAACACATGTCATTTGACCAGGGGTGCCTAAACCTTTGCATGTGTTTGGTTAACTGAAGACTGAAGACCCACCTCTTCCGAGAGTACTTGGACGATTAGAGTACTATGGTCACCTTATTGTCTTGTGTTTAGTAATGTCTAAACTTAGAGGTATCCTTTGAATTATTGGTCTATTCTAACTAGCTAAGGCTTTTCTTGGGTAAATAGCAAAGCACTTTGTAAGTCGCTCTGGATAAGAGCGTCTGCTAAATGCCTTAAATGTAAATGTAAATTTAATAACAGTAAGCAGTTTATTGTGCTGTTCTGCTCTAATAACAGTGAAGCTGAGTCAAACTGAATTCAATGGAGCTCAGTAAGTACTGCAATTAACTGCAAGGTCCTGATTCAGTCTGTTAGTAAACAAGGTGAGTTTTCAAGCCGTTGTCCTCGTCTCTTTTCTCAGGTGTTGATCAGGCTCTGCAGGGGAAAGCCCAGCTGTTCCTCAACACATACTCTGCTCCTGAGGGAATGACCTGCCATGTGCAGCCCAGCACAGGCCTGGAGATACATACACACTTCGGCGTCTTCTGCACCTCAGGACAAGAGGTCTGCATTGCTTTTAGCGTCTATAATTTCACTGTTGGTTTCGGCAGAATGTCAGTTTGCAACATGTGGCCAATATTTGTGTTATTTACACTCTTGACACTTACCAACATGAACATTCATTCTTTTTATCAGGATCTGCTGTATGAGTACAGCTTCAGCATTGGAAACTCAACAAAGCAGCGCCTCTACATGGGCCGAGACAATCAGCACTACTTTAGCCTTCCAGCTGGAGACCCTTCCAACAATTATGAAAGTAATCAAGTAATGAATTGTTGTAAATAATTGCAAGAGTTACTGTAACACCGTATTGTATTTAGTATCGCAATGTAGTGTTATTGTAAGTGGGTATGATGTGGAGTGTTCTTGTTTTGTAATGGATATTATTGTGTTGTGTCTGGGGGGGGGGGGGTAAAATAATTTGAACCTTTGGTAATTTAACATAAATTAATGTTGTCTTTCCTTTTCCAACACAGTCACCATCTACATAGAAATTCAGAATAGGTTTGGATCAGCTACCAAACCATGCCAGGTGCCTGTAACAGTACTGCCAAGCTTCCAGAGGACATCATTTTCTAATGCAGATCAGGAGCTGTAAGATTTAATAAATAATAATTGCAGTAAATTATGTTGTCATTTTAGGACCAGTTTATGTCTCTGCTTTAATATAATACAAAAGCATAATAGTGCAACTGCATGCTTTTAAAAGAGCACTTTTAATTATTAAGAACATTCAGACAATGGAATTGGAGTAAATATTTAAATATTCCACATAAATAAAAGCTGTCCTCATTAAGTAAACACCATGGGCAATATCAAGGTCAGCAAAATATTAAGGTCATGTCGCTATATTGTACAATAAGTCAATAACTTTTATTAAATTATTGTGACAGGCTTACTTTGAACCATCAGATGTCAGATGAAAGCTCTAATTCACAGAATTTCTGCATTCATTACTTTACCCCAAATCTACCATAAATCTGCCCAGTTTCTAAAGTGTTGAAGCAAAAGAACAAACTAAGCTCAGGCTTCAAGGTGGTTAGTATGTTTTTGTCCATGTTTATACTGTAGATAACAGAACCCAAACACATATTGGTTAGTAGACTACATTTGTACAAGTAGAAAATTATTAATACATTAATGAATTATTTAAATTTGTGTTAAGAGTTGAATATTTCCCTTTTTTCCCAGGTTGCTGTATGGTCTTGGTAATGTAACTAACCTGATGCTGATGAGAAGCAGCAAAGACCTTATTAACTACGTCTCTCTCATCACTTTGGTGTTGAACCGGCTGAATTTGGACACAGAATCCTCTGTGAAACTGCACACTTACACCCGTGGCGAGCTCATTTCAGCTGTTTGTCACCTGACTGTCACCAACCAGGTACTTGTCTGATCTTTGACCTCTGATACCCTGTGCTTCCTTCTCTGTAGGTGCTTTCAAAGATGTATACTTTGTATGCACTGTTTTAAAAAAGCAGCCGAATGACTGGCAGCGGATGGCTGCCAAACAGAAAACATAAAATTAAAGTCAAATACCCTTCAAGTTCAGTGGAAAAACAATACATTTACCGATTTTTTTGTTTGTTTGTTGCAAAAACACCATTATTAACATGATTTTTCTTGAATTATTATGATCAAACACTTTCAATAAAGTGACAGTGCTACGTGTTCTGCAGAGAAATACTGTAGAAATACTAAATAAATACTTAAATATTCATTCTTCACTAATTAAATATTCATCTTCAATGAAGGATAAAAAGTTCTGCAACAAAATTAACTGTCAAACACTGAATAATTCTGAGATAGCATGAGAGCCAACACTGGCACACAGCCAGCACATTCTTAGACAAAAGACAGAACATTTGTTGATTCTGCCATGGAAACTCACTTTCTCTAATTTATTATGAATTTGTTTCTCACAGGATTTGTTCCTTGATATCCTCCACATTCTTGCAGATCTTTTAAAAGTTTCCGATCAAGTAAGTAAAGCGTGATGACTTTTCATGGCCAAATCATATGTACTGATTTTCCCAGAAAAACAATGTTGATCATTTTCCATGTCCATGTCCCTATTTAGGTCACATTTGACAGCACCAAACTGGTAACAAAATTTATATATAATCATCTATCATCAAACTCACCAGCGAGACACATTTCGGATGTAAATACTGTGAAAGGTGTGTTTGTCGTCCTCTCCAATATCCTGGAAGCTCCAATTCCTTCTTCCCGACCAGGAATCCAACTGACACAACATGTTCTTCACATCATCACAGACTCTGTGCTGGTAAGAGAAGAGTACTACTTAAATGCTCAGCACACTGCACTGCTTTAACTTAGTCATTAATATGTGAAATATCATGTACGTACAGTAGTGAAAGCTCACATCCTGTTACCTGTCCAGGATTGTTTCAGCCCTTAAATTACAGTTAATCGGTCTAATTCATTGCACTTCACTACACTATAATACTACTTTGTCATATTATGTTATTGTGTAGTGTTGTTATTGTGTAAACATGTCTTAGGAACCAGGGAACCAAAACAAATGGCCCAAAATGACTTACTAACATAATAATTGATACCTTGTAATATGCAAGTTAGTTAAAATATGTTACCATTCAAAATATTGGTGTTGACTAACAGACAATATCTCCTTTGTTTATAAAGAGATTATAATATATTCATCTCCTGCAGCTTAACTTTTTTAATTCCCTGAGAATCTAAAACAATAATAAATAGGCAAAAAATAGGCAAAATAGATACTAAAGAGACAGTGATTTGTTTAACAATGTTTTTTTGTTAATGTTAATGTTGTTAATGTTGTTTAACTTCATCCATTGCAGATGTATCTGCATTCCAGAAAAGGCCCACACTTCAGTGTGAACTCCTCATTCATAAAGCTGGTTGCTTGGCAGCATTACACTTCACCTGCAACAGTGGAAACTGTTAATTCAACCACATTTCACCTTTCTGATATGCTGGACATGCACAATAAAAAAGAGAGCAACAATGATGAACAAAGTTCCTGCTTCATCTCTGTGCTTATGTCATACAAGCAGAACCCGTATCACTGGAGCAGAACACCCTTACAAGTAAACTACTAAACATAATACATCATTCTGGTGCCTGTGTCTGACTGTATGAAGCCATCATGTATTTAATGTGGTGTTTTACAGCTGAATGGAGACATCGCTGACATGAGACTCTTTAACTGCACTATCAGACGTGAGATCAAAAGGAGATACCTGTCCACTCCAGTCATCATTGAGTTCCAGAAGCACAAGCAGATAAATGTATACACTTTCTTTTTTATTTGTAATTTAATGTTCACCATTCTCTATTCTGTCTCATCTTTAACTGTATATCAGCACTGTTAAAGATAAACGAGCCAAAAAGGGATCTCTATAGCAAATCCATGGGTGAATAATATTTACAGAATATTTCAATAGTGGGTTCTTAAACTGTGGAGAACCTGAAAACCTTAACAGTATTCACACAACCATACTTTCAAACTAAGAAGAATTTAGCAAACTTTTTTAAAGCACCAACTACTTTAAGAAAAAGAGCCTCAAAGAATTTTTTGTCTACACTTCTGGTTCTCTAAACAACCATATTTTAGTCACCTAATGTCTAGAGTCTAAATCTACTACAGTAGATACTTCAGTACAAACTTTGTGGGTGTGAAGAGCCTTTATATATATATATATATATATATATATATATATATATATATATATATATATATATATATATATATATATATAAAGAACCACCACTGAATATAAAGGTTTCATACAAAATCAAGAGTCCTTCCTACAACCTTGTATATAGAGGGTCATTTATACTTGCACACTTGATCTACAGAAAACATCTGTCTTTTTAGGAAACCATAATGCTTGTATGGCTTTGCTCAGTATAACCCTTTTGGCACATTTTTTGAAGAGTGTGTTATATAACATAATCAGATACACTGACATAACATAATCAAATTACACTGAAATCTGGTTTGTTTCCTTCCAAGATGAATGACTCCATGGAGATCACTCTCACTCGATCTGAGGTGAACACACACATGTTCAACATTACGCCTGAGCTCCTCCAGACTGCCGTTCAGCTCAGAGTGGAGTTCAGCAGGCCTGTACAGCGGGCATTTCCCATCATGCTACTCTTCAGGTCCGAAAGAACCTCCTTCATAGCCATCATCTCATCAGTTTAGTTTGTTTCAACAGTGGTGCACTGATGTTGAATGTGAATTCTATTTTTGCACTGATATACATAACTCATTTTAGCATTTTAAAGAAGTCTTTATAAGGTTAAACTGTAGATTAAACAGTGCTGTCATTTTTTAGTGTTTTAACTGTCAACTGCCATTGCATACATCCATACATTTTTCCCAATTTTCTTACCAAATTAGTCATTTCCACCTTGTACATATTTTCGAATAATGCAACATTCTTAGACAGCTGGAGGAAAGTGCTAAGTGGAGTTATGACATAACTGAAATGTGGGAGATGGACCACACCCCAAACTCCTCCTCAGCCCTATAAATACACCCTCCGCTCTCAGCATACCTTCGTGATGAACAACTTTGAACCCACCTTCACCCCATCTTCTTCCTTTTCCTCCAAATTAAAATATGGTCACCCTAGCTGTATCATATTCTGCTGTGTGTACAAAAAGCTATATGTTGAGCTTTTAAAAGATTAATTCGATTAGTGGAATTCAAAAACAATTTCAGATCCGAACGCACATACTATGTGTGAAGTGTAAGTCACTCTAAAGATGCTTTCTGCTAATGCTATCTGCTTCATATTTGTGCTGTAGGAATTAATAATGCATTTACTTTACATTGATTTAGCTCAATTACAGTACTGATGTTGAAAGTTTTAGTATGATCCAACCAACTTTCAAATTGCTATCATTTTCCCTCGGTAGCTTCAGCTTTGACTATCAGCTGTATTTCTAATTCCAAATGATAATAATAATTGCATATAACATCATTACATTCTCCATTTTATTGGCTAATAATACATCAGTGTTTTTTGTGCACCTCTAGAATGTTTTTATTTTTTTGACATGTCACAGGATGCATAAGAGACCAACACCTACTTTGTACAACATACAGAAAGTGTATAGTTGGAATGGACAGATGGCGCAGATCTTCTTACCAGCTTCATCTTTAAAAGGTTGGGTTGCATTTTTCAGTTCACTCCTGGACTTTAGAAGAACATATGCAGAATATACACTCACTGGCATTTACCTTGTATCTACACCCATTGCCCATTTAAACAGGTCCACTTACCATATAAGTGAGTGTGTCCCATTCATTAGGGCCACCGCTGATATGATTTGGATGGTGGAGCATGTAAAATAAAAAAAAGACAATCAGTGTAGATTGGGGTTATTTAGTGAAGTGGCGCATAGAAAATAGAAATATAAATTGAAATGCATTTAAAAGCATGGTTGGTGTAGCACAACAGATAACACCACTATCTGCCGGTGCGTTCCCACACTACATGGGAGGCTGGGGTTTGATTCCCGGCCTGGGTAACTATGCTGCACTACACCAATAAGAGTCCTTGGGCAAGACTCCTAACACTACACTGGCCCACCTCCGTAACACAGGTAACCTTGTAAGTCGCTCTGGATAAGAGCGTCTGCTAAATACTATATTTTTAAATGTAAATAAATGTAAACTAGTAAAGAATAATTATTGTCTTTTGTTTAATCTTGTAGATGCTGGGACAGCATATTTGATGCTCCTTAATGCAGACTACCATAAACTTCCTATAAATAAATACACAGCTAATGCAGTCAATTACACACTGAGCATTGAATCCATTCAGTGTCTGGCCTGGGACGGGCTGAGAGAGTGGAGGCCTGATGGCTGTTCTGTGCTCCAAGTGTTTACCTCTACCAGAATCAACTGCAGGTACGCGCCTTAGTCCTTATGTTTATAAGAATCACATAATGGGATGCATTTTTATTAGGCAGTTTCTCAATTTGCTCATATAAGGAGTTTACAGCACCACTACTTGACATCTGTTAGGAAAGCTTGAAAAAGCTATTGTTAAATTTTTATATTGTTTTAAATTATGCCAATATTTATTATTAATATTAACATTTTGATTGATTTGGTAAATGTGCTAATATAGTTGTACATAATATATGTACATCACTTCAAAATAAATAAAATATATCCCAGTATCACAGTTATTCACAACTGTAAGTTAGCTGAAAGACTAAGACTTTGCATTAGGGTTTTTTACATTACTTTTTTGTTTTTATTCAGTATTTTTTTAAGTCTGAAATTGTTGAGTCCAGTAACTGCAATATTTACACATTAAAAAGCCAGCACCAATTAACGGCGGCGGTTTTGGTTTGTTGAACTTTCAGTTGTAATCACCTGACCTCATTCACTGCTACACATCAGACCATTCACAGCACGTACTGCATAACCAGCGTCGCTGAGTACACAAGGTAACGCTGACTCATCTGAATCTACATTTAACTTTAGTGGCTTCATCTCATGGGCTCTGTTCTGACCTAAACTGTGATATGTCCTGTTGTGTTTTTCAGTGATCTTGACAGCCTGACTTGCTCTTTTATAATAGCACTGTCCGTGGTTCTTTATGCTGTGCTGTTGATCTTTTGTAAACATGCCGATGTCTGTACGGAGAGGAGTTCAGGGTCATTCCTCCTACCAGATAATGATCCTTCAGACCAATTCCTCTATGCTGTTACCATCCACACAGGCCTCAGGTCTAGAGCCGGTATGACAGCAAAGGTAACAATGCGCATTATTCCATATACAAGTGGAATGTATTGCAATGGGTAGTCAGTATATTACATATAGATATCCAAAAGCATTTATTTTTAATCTATTAAATATGAGTGTTAGAATAGTGAAAAATATACTGTTACTATAGAACCTGGCTGTCCACAATGTGGAGTTTGTGATTAAACTCTCCGGCCACTTTGTTAGAAACACCTATCTTGTTCCAAGTAGCCACAGACTGTACAGTATTTTTTCTTTTGTCCGTTTCAGGTGTATATAATGTTGTATGGTGAGAATGGAGTTTCTCAGACCAGGGAGCTCTGCAGTTCTGATCACATACTCTTTACCTCCAATTCCACAAACACTTTTATTCTGAGGTAATGCTCCCTCTACTGCAGACCAGTAACCTTCAACATGGGTGCCATCTCTGAGATTACAGCAATTTCCTTGTGGCTCCTAAGGAAATGTCACATTTCATCATGATAATTTGACTGGGGGAACTATTTACACAGTAATGGAATACAGACAATAACAACAAAATACTTGTTTTTGAAATGTTACCTTTGAACATGAACTGAGACTTTTATTTAGTAAAAAAATAGCACACACCTTATAAGAAATGAAATGAACATTCAATAATCAATTCTAACAATTCAAAACCAATGCAGTTGAATAACCACCTTTGTCGCACTATCCTCTGCTATCTGTGCTGCCTCTTCACTCTTCTAGTACACCCCAGAGTCTGGGCCGGGTATGGCAGGTGTATCTGTGGCACGACAGTTCAGGCTCCTCTCCCAGTTGGTTTCTGAGCCATGTGCTGGTGAAGGATCTGCTGCAGGGCTGCAGCTGGTTCTTCCAGGCTTATTGCTGGCTAGCTGTGGATGAAGGTGATGGGCAGGTGAAGAGAAGGCTGCAGGCTTTAGAGGGAACACTCTTGTTCAGAGAGGTAAACAGCAAAGTGGATTCCTTGAATCTTATTGGCATGATCACATTTTTCACATGTTTGCATGTTGGTCCAAACTTCCATACATACATCTCTCTGTCACTATAAAAACCTACATATGTTATGGTAGAGACAAACTGTATAGTGTTTATTGTATTGTATTATTTATTGCAGTGGAAATAATATGTTAATAACTCTTAAAGATGCAGTGCAGTGGTTGAGATGGAAACAGTCATTCAGAGTGAGGTTCACTGTAGAGAAACTCCGGTTTGATAGGAACCAGGGGTCAGCATGACTACAACACAAATATAGCCTTTTTATTCAGTATCCAGAACCACCAGGGATGCTACAGGTATCTTCTGAGTTTTATACCTGCTGTTGATGAAGGAAACCATTTTTGTACATTTTTGCATGTACTGAATCCATGGATATAATTTCCAGTGGTAAAACAGGGTATTTATAACAATTTATATAAATTGTAATAATGTTCTGTGAGGGAGCTTTTAGAGTTAGTTTTTGACTTGGCAAGTTTCTCTAGAACAGAGCATTTTACAACACTGAAAGACGTTGTTTACATCTTAACCATTTAACTATGCTTTACAAATTTTGTTTTATATTTTTGACCATGTAAAAATATTAATAATAACTATTCTCTATTTCCGAAAATAAGCCTAAAGATGTGGACGATAATGACTGATAATGGGTTACCTACCTGTTTCTATGCTCTTTTGATATATCACTTTAATTATGTGTTAACATTTGTGATCAATTGTTTTTTAATTGTGTTTCCTGTTGTTCCAGTTTCTGTATCTGAGGCTGGAGGAGTTTTTACAGGATTTTCATCCATGGCTGTCCGTCTACAGTCGGCCATCTAACAGCACACATGGACACACTCAGCGCTTGAGTGTGTGTTTTCTGCTGCTACAGGCTTACATGTGTGCTAACGCATTGCTTGTATATCTGCAGGAAGAACAGGTGAATTTCTCAGCATAACTGATAAATATGTGCAATTACTAATATATTTAACCCATATATTAAAAATAGAAATGACTGTAAAGCATTTTTTTCAGTATGTATCTGCAGTCGGTGTAGTCTTAAAAGTCTAACAGTATCCGTTGTGCAGTGATTTTAATCTAGTATGAATCTGCAGTGTGTGTGTGTGTTTTTACAATGTCATAGTACCCACTGTGAAGTATTTATGATCCAGTATGAACCTATTTACACTGTAATTCATATCTAAACTAAAATATTAGCAGAAAAAGATTAGAACTTCGCTGATGCTAAAAATAGCTGCCTCACAATCTTTAGGACTTGTAGTTTACAGGAATGATGAGTTTAAAGATAGTATGTTTAATGTACCTGTTTTATGTAATATTCTGTTTCACCATGTTGTGTCACTGATGTGTTGTTCTCTTTTGTACTGATGTCAGTACTCCTCAGAGTTGGGCCTGATTGGTACGTCATTGGTCTCTGTGGTAACAGGGCTGTATGCCTTAATACTACTGCCAGTAGGGAGTCTGATTTCCTACATGTTCCGCATCAGCAAGGTTAGAAGTTCAAAGTAGCCTCATCAGACATCAGATACACTTACAGAATTAAAACCTTAAACACTTAAAGAGTCGATATGGGACTTTACACTTTATGTCCTCTTCCTTACAACTACAGAACTTACACTTAAGCTTCATTGTGGATGCTGAGTTCATAGTAATTACCCGTAATGGTATAATAATTAGAAATAGAAATTATTAAAAACTGTAATTAGTAATATCTAATTTCAATAGTTAGTGCTTTATAGTAGATACTGAATAATCCATAGCAGTTACTAAATAATTCACAGTGATTGTGAGAGACTGAATCATTTATAATTGATGCTGAATGATTAATAGTGAATATTGACATAGTAGTTAATTAATAATTCATAGTAGATGCTGAATAACATATAATACTTCATAATGTATACTTAATCATTCATAGTACCATCTGAATAAGTAATGGTAATTAATGAATTAGAGTTTTTAGAAATAATAATTAAATAATGATCCTACTGTTAACATCTAACTATATGTTAACGTCTGTCATACTATATGACTCAACTAGCATGTAAAAGAATGCCTTGTCATTTTGTTCCTATCGGATCAGTGATTGTACTTTTTTCTTGATTTTATTAATAGCCTAACAAAAATGGCAGCCATTCAGGAGATCAGTATAAGGTCAGGTTGCCTTATGTCTACTCTGTGGAAGGTATTTAAGCATGTTAAGAACATTTTCTCTACACCTAATAGTATTATAGCTTGATAAGGTTAATAATAAATATTATTTATTCCACAGAACATCATGATGCCCTTCTGTTGAGAGGCAGAGCATCTGAGTCAAACCTTTCATGGAGTAGAGCTTCAACCTGGACACAGAACATGAAGAAATGTGAGGTAAGCTGACAAAACAAAGCAATTCGCCACAGGCTTGTGCATTACCAAGGTTAGGCTTAGATCAGAGTAAGATCACTGCAGCACACAGCCTCAACTGGCCTCAACTGGATTATTGATTGTTCGAATGTTCAGTACATAACTTATTACTCGTAATCACAGTAAAACAATTCTTCTGGTTAAGCAAAACAGCTTGTTAACATTGGGCTATGGTTGGCAGGTGTTTATCAGGTAGTAGTTTTCAAACATGGTTTAACGCTGAAACAATTTTAATAAGCGTTTCACTGATTTTGCTTGGCTATAGAAACTAACCATGCAATTAAATATTGTTAACGTGTTTTAAAGCAAGGTGTCCAGGATTGGAAGGATACCTGTGATTCTGGGTGTGGGACCTGCAACAAACTGACAGACAGCTCGAAGCAGCAGATGGCTGCTGACTCTACCTCTTGTATTGAAGTTATTGAAGAAAACATCCCTGAGCACAAAGACAAACTTCAAGACCAAAACTTCAAGCACAGCCAGTTTGATCTCCAGTCAAGCTCCTCTGAAGGTTCTGTTATTTATCATATAGCAGACTAAAGCCATATTGGAGCTGCATGAGGTTTCAGTGCAGTTCCAAATGTTTCTTTATTTAAATGATTACTTATCTGTGATTTTAATCCATCATGGATCTGCAGGGTGTGTAGATATTACAATCTGACAGTGAATATTGTAGCGTGATTTTAATCCGGTATGAATCTGTGGTACATGTACTGTTTACAGTCTAACAGTAATGAGTCTTTAATGTGGTATCGTTTCTTTACTCTATCTCTGCAGCCGAAAATTCCTTGCAGAACCATCAGTTTTGCAGTCACAGCAGGAGCAACAGTCTGCAAGTGTGCTGCTACTATATGACATGGGCTCTTTGGCTGTGTTTGAGTGTCATGTTTATAATCATCACTGGAACTGTGGGCTTAAAGTAGGTCCTTAATACTAGTGATTTGAAATGGTATTTATGGTATATTTCAAAGAAATGATGGTAAAACTTCACATCGCGTCTAATGAAAGTGCCAATGCTTCCCATGACAGGTTCAACTCTACAAAAAGTCTTCTCTGGATTCAGTCAGTATTTTTCTCACTGGCCTTCTGTGGATTTGTGGTGCATCCAGCAATAGTAAGTCTTCAGCCACATTTTGTGCTGTTATATAACTGTCTAAGCCATCTGTTTTCTCAAAAACAAGGTCAGCATTTTTTTTTGTATGTATAGATTCTGAGGATTATACACTGACAATTTTCAATTCAAATGTGTACATCATTTCTACATGCATAAAGTGAAAGTGAAATCATCACAAATATGGTTAACTTATGTTTGGTAGTAAGGTTGATGTATGATTGTATTCATGTGAAAACGGTATTGTATGTTCATGGTGTGTATGTGTACTGTAATTATGATTAAATTTAATTCAAAGGATCACTTTCCTCAGTGTGTTTAGAAATGAGCTGTGATGGTGCAGTGAAACAGGTTTCATTTCCTTTATGCAGATTCTTTTCACTGCGGTTTGTGCATCCCTGCAATGCAAACAACGAGGATATTCCTACCAAAGCTCCAATGTTGATGAGCTTGTCACTGAACTGCTGAAACGTAAGCAGCAGAGTGGAGAGTGTTTCAACACACATTTCACATCCTGCTTCCATCATCAGCCCGAGATCAACACACATTTTGAGAAGGTAAACACCTTGTACATCAACACGATGCTTCAAATGTGATTTTGTCATGTAGATATTTCTACAAAATTAAATACAAACCTAGATAGAATTGATATGCAATTTTACCCATATTACTCACGTTAAAGTCATAATTACTCTTAATAAGTAATTTGCATTTTATCCTATTGTGTTTTTTCTGGTTAAAATGCAATATGATTCCAAGTGTAATATTTTGCAAATGTAATATTATGCAATATTTCCATATGTTCAGGGACCAACAAGCACCCATTTTATCCTAATTTGTTCATTTTGTTATTCTTGCTTGTTACATGATAACGTATTCAATTCACTCAGTGTTGTGTTTGACTGACAGGTGCTGGCGGCTCGTCAAAGAGCGAGATACCTCCGACTTGCTCGCCCGCCAACTTTGGAAGAGCGAAAATGTTTGAAAAAACGAATTAAGAGGAGGACACTCATTCATAAAGCAATAAGGTGACAATCTTTCTTCATCATAAATAATATAATTCATAGCAGATCGTTGTATATATACTAAATAATTCATAGTAGATACTGAATAGTTTAAAATAGTATACAAAATAATTCACAGTAGATACTGAATAATTCATAGTACAGACTGAATAATTCATAATAGATACTAAATAATTCCTAGTAGTTACTAAATATAATTCACAGTTGATACTGGATACTTCATAGTAGATACTTGATAATTCATAGTTGATACTAAATAATTCATAGCAAAAACTGAATAATTCACAGTTTTAACTAAATAATTCCTAATAGATACTGAATAATTCTTAGTAGATACTGGATAATTTGTAGTAAAAACTGAATAATATGTAGTAAAAAAATGAATCATTTGTAGTGAAAAGCGAATTATATGTAATGAATTCACTGTGGATACTGAACATGTCATCAAATATATCAACTACAAAATCATTGTGCAACATATTGTTAAGCCCAGAATCACCCAAATACTATGTAGTTAATATATTTATATGTGATATGTTTCTTTAAGGGTCTTTCACACAGTGGTGTATTTATTTTGCAGTTATGATTAAGTTTTGTATATTTAAATAACTGAATAATGAGCCTATGGGCTAATCCAGATTTTGATCTTATTTCCTCAGAAAAATGATCTTATATATAATCATCTTGTTCACTGCTGGCTTTCTGGCTTATGGAAAATCATCTAATGATACACTTCATCTGAATCAAGTGGTCAGAACTTCCTTTACTCGGTAAGTGGAACAACTTTCCAAGCAAATCCATGTACTGCATAAACCAGTGCTGATAAAGAAGCTCATAATGCTTTGTTAAAATTGCAGGGATTTGCACAGACAACTTTACTCCATTCAGAAACCAGACACCTTGTGGAACTGGACAGAAAACACTCTTCTAGACAAACTTTATCAATCGAACATGTCTTATAATGGGATGGAAAACAATGTAAGCTTTGAATGAATGTGATTTTAGCTCAGTGCACCTCTGTCATTGTAAGCTGTTTATAATTTTGATTGAAATTAAAATTTGATTGGCTGTTGAAGTTGATTTGCACTGATGCTCTAATGCTATTAACAGGCAAAGTCTTTGAGAGGAGCTTTCTCTCTAATTGGAGAACCAGTCATTACAAAGATGGGATATTTAAACTCATCATGTCAGGTACATCATTAACCAGTGTCTGTATAATTAGCTCTCCGGAGCAAATTTAAAAGCACTTCCATTGGAAACACTTCAGGCTTCAAATAGACCTGTATTGCTTTTCTACACACTAATTTTTAATTTAATGAACTGTTATTAAAAACAAAAAAACAAAAAAAAACTAAAATATATGAAAGCATTAAATGTACTGTAGTAATGCAGTGTGTTTCACCAGGATGCAAAGAATATCACATTTAATATATTCCCTTTCAGTCTGCCCAGATGTTTAGATTTTCAGGAACTATCAACAGACTACGTGGGCAATTGGGATGTAACGAAGGATCAGGAGCTCACGTCCATGTGGGAAAAAACAGGTTTGACTTATCAGTCCATGTTATACATCGTGTGTTCAATTACTGTTGTCCTTTTTTGTTAAATATTTAAATATTTACACTTACTGCAATGCTTCTTGTTTTAGCATTTTTACATTGTGTTTGCACCATAATGTGGACTAATGTTCATATAAGCTTTGCTATAATGTAAGCTTCTAAGGAACAATATGTAGCAATACCCTAAAATCATAGCATAATTTTGGCCCCATAATTAGGAAACCTTCCTTTCTGATGATGATAAATTCACTATTATCTTCTATTATTAAATAAAATGTAATTAAAAAAAAGGGTTTCCATGCAAAAATGATGTATTTTAAGCATCCTGGCCAGTCACAGTTCCACATGAGTGTCTGTGGTTGTCCTGATCTTCATGTTTTTAGTGTTTTTATGTCCCTACCCTGCAGATCTGCAGCATCCTGCACACTTCAGAAGCTGAGGGCTGCAGGCTGGATGGACACAAAAATCAAAGCCATTATGATCCAGTTCACCATTTACAGCCCATCCTATAACCTCTTCACCACAGTCAGTGTGCTGGGAGAGCAGACACTCTCTGCAGCCTTTCAGCCTTCAGTCTTCGTACACTCCGCAAGACTTTATGACTCGGACACTGCCCTTGATTACTGGCTTATGGCTGCAGAGGTAGGAAACAAAGCCTGCTTCTTATCTTATCTACCGTATCACATGATGTTTGATAGTTATAGCAGTGTTGAGGCTGGTGGTAGCAGCTTTCATTTATAAAAAGGTTAGATTAGATACTAGAGCTAACAGTGAGTATGTGTTATTTCTTATCTGAAACAATGGCTTGTTGCATAAACATTAAAGGATAACATAATTTGAGTACTGAATTAATAACTGAGCTAATTATAAATTGCTATATTACAAGACAGTGTGGTTAAAGGCCCTGGGAAAATCACTATATGTAAAAGTCAGCACAATGCATTGAAATGATCTGTTTAAAAAAAAAAACCTTTGATTTTAAAATTCATTAAACATTTATTTTTAATCACTGTTGCAGGGGGGTGACGTTTGCACGTTTATTAAAAAAGAAAAAAACGTGTAGTAATAATAATAATAATAATAATAATAAAGGCAATATGTTGGATAATAATAATGTTGTAATTTTGGTTTGTATTGCAATTAATTAATATTATCCTGATGTGTTTAAGAATAAAACTCTTCCGATATAGCAACATTAAGTTAGAAATGCTGATTATTAAATGATAATTTTATTAATATGGGAATTATACATTACATCCTTCTAACAAGGTTAGTTTGTCATCCCACTGGCAATGTTTTGGGAATACTTATTTTCATGTAGAATATTTTATTTATATATTATATATTTTTAGTGACACTGGTTTCTTCATTTATTGAACCACTTCTTCTCCCAGCTTCTCTTCCTACTCCTCACTCTGCTTCAGTTATCCTTTCAAATGTGTGTTCTCGCTCAGAGAGGATGGCTCTACTGGACAAACTTGCGGAACTGGCTAGAGGTGAGCTCACACACATTGGCTCTCAACTATTGTAGCAGCTAACTGCATACTGAATCTGTCCAAATTTTTTTTTTCTTGCAGGTGATGACACTTCTGATCAGTATTTTAAGCTTCTTCTGTACCCTGCACCACTTCACGCTCAGAACAGACGTGGTTGAACACCTGCAGAGGGTGGATTTTAAGAAATTTGTTGACGTTAGTTCTGTATTCTCTTGGGAGCAGGTAATTTAAATGAGTAATGAACAGTAGATTAAGCATGTCTATCCCTTATGCAGAAGAAAAGAATAACACTAATTGTATATATTGAGTTATTTAAGTCAAACTTTGGGGTGTCTGAGATGTATTTGTGTCTTTCAAAGGTCTCTCGCTCGCTTCATGGCGTTATTGTGTTCCTTCTCCTGATGAAAGGTTGCTTTGTGCTCAACATGAATGAAGCGATGACTGCTGCGGTATCTGCAGTAGCACAGATCTTCACCAACCTGCTTTGGCCACTGGTATTTATGGACAGGGTTAAACAAAGTAGAAAAGTAGAAATACTACTGTTCTGTTGTATTTGCTCATTTTTTTATATTTCCTGTTAGTCTAGTCTGGCCTTTTTGTTCTTAAGAGTTATCAGTGATTTGACTAGATTTAATGAAGGGGTTTTTCATCACCACGGAATGAATCTAGTTGTCCAGGGACTGTGTAAAAATGTCTGTAATTCCTAAACAGTTCATGCAATACTACTGTTGAACCCCTTGAATTGAAGCTGAAAGTCTACACTCGATGTTTCAATTAATTAAGATGGTGTAAAATTATATAAAATCAGCAAATATAAATAACTATAACTATAAAAACTATAATGTAAAGCATATATGCTTTATACTTTTACTCAAGTATTTTTTATCAATCATATTTCAGCAGTGTATCGTAACAGTGTATCTACAGAAACCACATAAGCAAGTGTGTTAGAGATCACTGAAAAACATTCCAGTGTTTTAAGGACAGCGTGTGGTGATGCAGTTAGTGTCATTAATTAGCTAATTGTTAGCTAATCAATGGGGTATAATCTTCCATTCCATTACTTGCAATATTATCTTCATTGCTCCAGTGTAAAACTAAAGAAGCAAATATCTCAGACACTAAGCATGTCCTAGCTCACTGACTACATTTGAGATAAGGATTAATCAGCTCTTCACTGTGTGTTTATTTACTGCTGGTGTGTAATGATGTTACAGGCTCATTGGGTTTCCTGCTGTTGTTTCAGATAGCTGGTGTGATCCTCTCATTTGCCTTCTCTTGTTTGGGGACCTTGCTCTTCTATTCAGATTCATCTGTCTTCAGTACTTTACCAAGATCCGTGTATTGGATTACCTCTCACTGTTTTGGCCTGGGAAAGCTTAGATACCTTTGTGGACTTGATCTGAAAACACCAGCATCATGGACACTCTGTGCCTATGGAGCCTTGTTGTGCACAGTGTGTTTTGCTTTAAAAGCAATGGTATGTGTGACATTCTAACTGCCCCTCTTCAAATGAAGAACTCCCAAATAGTCCATGGCTTAGTTTTGTGTCTTGGAAACCTGTAGCTTGCATAGAACATTTACATTAAATGAAGATTTTTGAAACTTTAAAAGGGGTCTTCATATGTGGCTTATTTTTTGTTACTATGTATTACTTCTAGATACCCCAATTGTGGGGGGTGTGGGGGTGGTTTAAAAAAGATCCATTCTGCAAGATATTTTCCTTGTATATAAAACCTTTAAACTGGCCAAAAAAACACATGTACGCTCTTTATAAACATGTACGATACACACAGAAAACTGTGATGTAACATAATGTAGCACAATAAAGATGCTAACTCATCATTTTTGCCCACCTCAAAACTATTGTCATATGTCAGCAGATAATACATAATACGAAATATACATAAAATATGTTTCTTTCAAAAATGTATGTATACTAAATTTTTCAGCCAAGCAACATTCATAAGTACTATTTTTCTATCTTGGTAGGTAACCAGTGTACTCACCTCCTTTATGAAAACAGCAGCAAAATCCAAAAGAAGACCTCACATATCTGTCTCTGACCTGATCACTCACACCAGGGACATGGCTTTGATGTTCATTGGTAAAGGTCAGCAGAAGTGGGCACATAACCATGCTAACAGCAACGTAAGGAATGTTTTATTGAAGCTGTATTTTTAATACTGTATAACTTTGGTAGGCCACACAGTAACGTAACTCAACAGTAACATGTACCAGTAAAATATTTAATTTATCGTGCTATGTATTAAATAAAGGCAAACTTTTACATTAAAGATATACTGAAATAAAGGAAATCATGTACTTGTATGATTATATTTAGATTTCTATATGGATATGGATTGTATATAATATATATCTATATATAAATATAGATCATTTTGTTGATGCTACTCAATATGTTAATAAGCTGCAGTGAAGATTGTGTAGAAGGCATTACTGAAGACATACTAAATTCCCTTCCCTGCACAGAATTTGTACCTTGAGGAGTTTGAGGATCTTGTTGATGAGCTTTTGTTGCGGCTCGATGTGATTTCCGATAGCAACGCCCCTGATGATCAAGAAAACCATGAGAATCAAAGATGGCACAGTTCTGCACACAGCTACAGTCCAGAGGTGACTATTCTGACCTTTAAACATTTATACTTTATTTCCAGTATATCATTTAGAACACTGTGATTCTGGAGTTACGTTTATTACATTATTACTTTGTAAAGTAGCTCAATAATCCTTCACAGGACTGCTGGGAACACTATATTTGGAGGGGGCACTGTAGAAGAGTTGATGCTCACATTGATGTTAACCCCCATTCAAAGTCTAAAGCCTAGCACTTACCTTAACACTAACTTTAATATTCAAACCTAAAACCTAAACATTACACTCACTCTAATACTAACATAAGACTGACACTCATTTTAACATTAACCTTTAACCCTAAACCCAACACTTATTGTAATCCTAACCTAAGCGTAATATTCACTTTAACATTAATCGTAAGATTCAGCAGTAAACCTAACACTCATTCTAACCCTAACCTAAGCCTAACACTCACTCTTACTCTAACGTAACACCTAAACACTCACTCTTAGCCTAAACATTTACTCTAAACCTAAACTAATCCTAACACTCACCTAACACTCACCTCCCAACCTAAGACTAAACACTCACTTTACCACTAACCTAAGACTCTAAACTCTAACTCTAATTCTAAACTAAGACTAAACACTCACTTTAACACTAACCTAGGATTCTAAACTCTAAACTCTAGACTCTAAACTCTAACTCTAATTCTAAACTAAGACTAAACACTCACTTTAACACTAACCTAGGACTCTAAACTCTAAACTCTAGACTCTAAACTCTAACTCTAATTCTAAACTAAGAATAACACTCACTTTAACACTAACATAAGACTCTAAACTTTAACTCTAATTCTAAACTAAGACTAAACACTCACTTTAACACTAACCTAGGACTCTAAACTCTAACTCTAATTCTAAACTAAGACTAACACTCACTTTAACACTAATCTTTAACCCTAAATCTAACACTCACTTTAACACTAATCTTTAACCCTCACTCTAAACCTAACCCTTACTCTAATCCCAACCTAAAACAAGCACTGACTCTACCTTTTTATATGCCAGCAATATGAAATAAGTTAGTAACAGTTTGTGTATCACAGTTGTTTGTTCTTTATAGGTTGTTAAGTTGGAGAACATTATGGGAGTGAATGAGCACTCTTGTGTGTTCAGTGTTTCTTCATACACACATAAAGAACGTAGGGAAAGCAGTCTCAGGTAAAACTCTCCTCAGATTCAAATTGAACCTCTGTTGAGGTGCTATCAACATTTATTCCAAAGTAAATATCAGCTCTGTAAACATGTACTTATTTCATTACAAGGTCACTGCCGGAGTGGAAAACTCTTCAGCCTGATGGAGGAAGCAGAGAAACAATCTATGACGGACCCATTTCCATGGGCCAGAAGATCCACACAAACATCACATCCTCACATGTGAAGAAGTCAAAGGACTCACAAACCTTTCTAAGTAGCGCTCAAACGATCAGCGTTCAAATCGAATGCAGTGACACACTGAGCTCGAACAGAGCACAACACTTTAGTTCGGCCTGGGAGAACAATATTAAAACTGTCTGTTCTAAAGCCCAGAGCACACAAACAGATCTAACTCCAGTTTTAAAGTCTTCTCATGGCAATATAACCAGTCCATCATCTCACACAAAGCCCCGCGGACAGTTGTGTATGAATGAATTGGCTGTAGAAAAAACAGAGACTTATTGTGAAGAACAAATGGTAAATATTCCAGGTCAGTGCTGCTGAGGGAATGTTCTGTCATGCCAGTGTGGGAATAATCAAGTGATATGTATTATTCACCTCCATATAAACACTATATATATATATATATATATATATATAATATACTATACTATATATATGCAATCCATGTAGCATGAATTTTGAATCTGTTTGAAGAACAGGGGCACATGCAGCCAACCAGCACGTTCAGAAGCTATGAAGCGTCACATATGATAATCTAGTCTTCATCCCTGATGATTATTAGGCTAAATTCAATCTTTACAACTCCAAGGACAACTTGTCTCCTCACACACCACAGTAGGATGTCAGTTATATATTAATAATATAAGGACTAACATATTCTGCATTCACTAGAAAAATACATACAGATTTCGAGGTTTGAAGTAACTTTAGTAAGATTTTAAAGGCCAGTGTATAGGGGGTTAAACTATTTTTTGGGTTAATATGTTTTAGTTTGTAACACATTCCTGATGTATCAAATATGATCCAATAAATACAAATCAAATAAAATATTTGGCCAAAACTGACAATGTAAAAGTGGTAGATGGTTAACAGTGGGAATGTTGCCAGCAATAACAACAGTTTACTTTGTTTTTAATGATTAAATACAGTTAACCTAACAGATTAATTTAATCTAACCAGCAGGATACACTGAAAAAGGCTAGCTAGATATTAGCCTAAGTTATCGGACCTTTGCAAAACACAGAAATGATTTGTTAGCAGCAGTACAATGTGTTTTGTTTCTGAACAGGGTTTGAGAGGTAAATTCACCCCTAGACTGTTGTCACAATGCTTACTTTGGGAAAGCCTGCCCATGAGGGCATGGTTTGGGGGATACTATAGGGCACTATTTTTATTTTATTTATTTCTATTCACTTGGAAGTGTATTTAAGTTTCTTCTTCAGAAATGCACCTGTTAAGAACGTCACTTTTATCCCATTGTGACAGCAGCAGATTTACAGAAAAATCAACAATATAAGAAGACAAGATAAAGAAAATTCTAAGACTCCCAGTGAGTAAGCCAAAGGCAACAGTGACAAGGGAAACTGCCTCAGAGCTGGAGGAAGAAACCTTGGAGGAACCAAGACTCACAAAGGGGACCCATCCTCCTCTGGTCAGAACTATTTCAACATTATTGATGAAGGTCACCAAACCACCGCATGAGACTGTTCCACTGCTCAGGTGTGCCACATAATCATAATATCATAAGATGATAATCATAATAATCATGGTGTAGTATAACTTAATATAATCACAGTAGTGATGGTAAGAGTAATAAAAGTAATGATAGTTAATGGTGGTAATATTAGTAGTGGCAGAAAGTTAAGAGAAAATGTAGATTTTAATATGGTCATCAGGCAGGTAGAGCAGAGAGCAGAGAATGTTGAGCAGTATCAGAGTGTGTCTGACGACTTCGGCAGGTCTGACTATAACAGCCTAATTAAAAGGAGAGAGCCAGAAGGTAACACAGACACAGGAGCACCCTGAACCACTGGTGTCCATCTGCTCCACTGTCCACAAACCTGAGTGATCGCGTGCAAGCGGCAGCTCCAGCATCTCAGTGTACTACCCCTGTACCTACAACCTTTATCTAAGGAGAAACATTAAACTAAAACTACAAATACAAGTAACAAAGTACATATATTTCATTACCAGACTTAAGTATATTTTTTCTAGACTCTGTACTATATTAGGGCTTTTCCACTACATGTTAGCCCCAAATATCCTACTTTTCACTCCGCTACTTTGGTACAACTGTGTCGTTACTCTTTAATCTGATGTGGGAGAAAACTGCTTCCAAATATTGATTATCCTGCTGTAGCTAGCTTAGCAACTGTAACTAGCCAGGCCCACTTCAGACAAGCTTTACTGAATTTATTATCATACCATAACATTGTGTCAGGGGTCCTTTAAAATGAGTCTCCGAATAGTTACATTTAAAAAATGTAGAAATGTAGATGTTTTGTGTTTTAGATTAAGATCATTTTTTTTAATAAACTTAGTTTTCACATCTGTAGCCATACTGGTCAAAATAACACAACATAAGAAAGTCACAGTACTTTTAGTTCTGATACTTAAGTACACTTCAAAACAAGAACTTTTGTACTTAAATTCCAGCAGAAAAATGAATCATGTACTTTGTCCACCACTGATGTTCATTTCACACCTAACAGCCACAACATTAACCCCTTAAACAGCCTATGGCCCACAGACGAGCCAATAATGTTCTCACAAACTTCTATTACCAAAAAATAGCTCCACCAGTTTGCACAGAAGCCGCTGTAGTTACTGGGTAATACACATGAGTGTATAATAAGCCTCGGAGTGTTCAGAGGTCAAAACAGCTCTAACCTGTCTAGACATGGACTCTAAGGGTGTCCTGAGGTATCTGGACACAGCTCCTCCTTTCGAGGTCCTGATGCGAGGTGGGGCCTCCACGGCTACAAACAATTGAGCCCAGAGCGTCCTTGACCTTGGGCCACTTTTAATATTCCCTGAACCACAAGACTTTTTGACGTTTTGAAGATGCTCTGACCCAGTCATCTAGCCCAGTCTATCACAGTTTAGCCCTTGTCTAAGTGGCACAGATTCCAACACATCAACTTCAGGAACTGAAGAACAGGACTGTTCACTTGCTGTCCAGTACATCCCACCCACTTTAAGGGTGCCACTGTAAGCAGATCATCAGTGTTATTCCCTTCAGTTCACTGATCAGTGGTTTTAATGTTATGGCTGTATGTTATCAGTAAATCAGTGCTGAAAACAAAACCCACATATTCCTTGACAGACAAAAAGTATCTCGGCGTTAAAGGTTTCTCTCAACCAATAGCAGCCCCGAACGTACGGACTTGAGTGGCGGCGTGTGATAGGTGGTCTAGGTGGCCTGGCAGCCAATCAGCGCGTGGCAAGTCAGACAAGTTGAGGCCGAGGAGCGAAGGAGCGGCTGGAGTAAAGTCAATACCTGCAGACAGTTCAGAGCTGCAGCATCACACAGATTGATATCGCCCAGCTGCACGCTTACCTCTGCCTTAATGCAGGAGTGAGCTGGAACAGTGCGAGGCTCGGAAACCAATAAAAGAGCACGTCGAGAGGTGCAGGCCGCTGGTGTGGATCAGGAAAAGGAGGAGGGCACAGAGGACGCCGGTGGAGAACTGAGACGATGAAGAAGATCACGCTGCTGCTAATCGTGTTGCTTGGGGTAGCACACTTCATGTCGCTCAGTCGGTGTGAGGAGGAGGGTAAGAATGGCGTTAGATGGTTATCTAGGCCGTAAACGGTGCAGATTAAAGCCTGTCTGAACGTGAACCTGAACTTGACTCCTTGTTCGAATTCTCCGGTCCACCTTAAATCGCTCAGCGCGCGTGCAGGCGACGCACATGCGCCCGTGTGGGACTGCTGTACTGTTTTAAGGTGGACCTGGAAATTCTGATAAGTAGCCAAGTTCAGCCTCGCTGATTGCACGAGTTAGATCGGTTGATGGATGTATAACATGCATGAACTTCTGAACCTGAATATAGCTGTTAAAGATCTCTGCCTTGGCCAGAGTGGTAGCATGTATTTCAGAGTGAAATATGGGAGTTGTTTGGGTACATGGAAAATGCTAATGCTAAAGCATGAGCTCATTGCAGATCAATGTTCATACTTGGAGAAGTTTATGAAGCTGAGCCCTTCAAAAGTAATATTAAAATGTATTTTTTATGTATGTAGTGCTTTATTAGCTATTTTTGTATTGTTATTAAAAAAAATAAAATATAATAATAATATTTTGTTATTAATATTTTATATATTTATATATATATATATTATATTATATATATTTTATTTATATATATATATATATATATTATATTTATATATATATATATTATATTTATATATATATATATTATATTTATATATATATATATATATATATATATATATATATATATTATATTATATATATATATTTATTATAAAAAAAAACAACTTTTAGATTAAAATAGACTATAGATTTATATTCCTAGCTGTCCATCGTTTTAATATAGGGTGAACTGTTTTTGTGTAGGCTTAACCGTCTTAAAGTTTCACATGTAAATTTCAGCAGATGAGGTTGGTCAAGAGGAGGGAGATGATGATGTTGATGATGACGACGACGATGATGATGACAGCACCGAAGTCAAAGAGGAAAACGGAGTGCTGGTTCTAACTGATTCCAACTTTGACACTTTCATGGAAGGCAAAGACACTGTGCTGGTGGAGTTCTATGCACCATGGTAAATTGCGAATAGAGAGATCCTATCATGCCTGTTTGAAGTGCTTCACTGTGCAAACAGTACTTCCTGTACCCCTCCAGGTGTGGCCACTGCAAGCAGTTTGCTCCAGAGTATGAGAAAATTGCTCAGGTGCTCAAGGAAAGCGATCCACCGATCCCTGTGGCGAAAGTGGATGCTACTAAAGCTACCGTTGTGGCTAGTCGATTTGAAGTGTCCGGATATCCCACCATTAAAATTTTGAAAAAGGGAGAGCCGGTGGAATATGATGGAGATAGAACAGAAAAAGGTGAGCCGTTCTCCTGATTCATTTAACTTGTAAAAATGAATGAATGAACTTTTTTTTATTTTTTTTATTACATTTTGATGTAATATGATTCATATCACAGTATATAGAAATATAGTACTTGTACTGCTCGAAAATGCTATCAAAGTACAATGACAAAGTGTACAGTCATTGTTATTCAATATTCCACACACTGTGCTAAACTAACCGGAATGAAACAGTAACCTACACTGTTTTATTGAAACATGGTGAGTGTTAAGTTGCTGATGGCATCTACAATATTGTACACTTTACCTACTTTAAAGGCTAGTTTGAGGTTTTTTGTTTGTTTGTTTGTTTTTGTTTTTTGGTTGGTTGTTTGTTTTCCATAAAAATCAGATATTCCTCAATACTGATCCTTGGTAGTTACAGCCCTACTGAGCACTGAATGTGTTTGATACAGCGTGGTATTTAAGTGCATGGAGCTTGAAAGTGTAGTTACTAGTTTCAGTTTCACAACTGTATTACCAGTACTGAAAATTACTAACTTTATTCTTGCAGCAATTGTTGAGCGAGTTCAAGAAGTTGCCAAACCAGATTGGAAACCTCCTCCAGAGGCAACCCTGGTACTAACAAAGGACAACTTTGACGATGTGGTCAATAAAGCTGACATCATTTTGGTGGAATTCTACGCACCCTGGTTGGTACTTTTTTCATTTTCTTAGTTTTCCCTTACAGGATTTAGGATTAATCGTGGACTACACTGGATTATTAATTGGGCTTCTTTATTGAAAGGGCAATGTAGTCTAGGACTATGCTTAATCCCTTTCTGTGAAACTGGGTCTTTACAGGATGATGTTCTAGATGAGATATTTGTGATACAAAATAAAGAAATTACTTTTGCCTGTAAATGTTTGGTCAGTGGCCAGCTGTCAATTACTCCGGAGTTGGATGAAAGCATAATTGAATTAAATGTCAATTTAAAATGTTAATAGCATAAAATGAACTATTCAGGCTAAAAATGATATTGATATGCAGATTACAACACTTGTAATGTAAGATATTTAAGTGATTCTTGGGGCACTCTGTATATCTAGTGCATTTGTCCTGTGTTAAAAAAACAGGTGTGGTCATTGTAAACGACTGGCTCCAGAGTATGAGAAGGCTGCAAAGGAGCTCAGCAACCGCACTCCTCCTATACCACTGGCTAAAGTTGATGCAACTGTCGAGAGTGACCTTGCATCACGTTTCGATGTGACTGGATACCCAACGCTCAAACTCTTCAGAAAGGGAAAGGTCTTCGAGTACAATGGCCCACGAGAGAAATTTGGTATGTCTGCTTGTTGAGATTCTAAAATCAATGTTTTACAGTTTTCCTTCCTACTCCAAATGTAGGTGATCAGCAGACACCTGTTTGGTGTCTAAGGGTTGTCTAAATAACCATTAGTTGCATCAGATTGTCATTTAACCCATGTTTGTAGATATGTGAGTCCTGCAATCACAGAAACCATATAAGCAAGTTATTTTAGAGATTACGCCGTGTGTTTGATTTTAGGCCTGCAGTTAGCATGATGCTAATCGGTGGAGTATAAGCTTCCATGACTCATAAGCTACATTAATCTCTTAGCTTGTCTAGGGTGATCAGGTATATTTTGAGCAAGAAGGACCACAACATGGTTGACTGGGCAAGACAATTGCTTTAAATAATTTTCATATTAAAGCTGCCTGTGAAATGTTTTTGTCTAGGTATTGTTGATTACATGAGCGAACAAGCTGGTGCTCCATCCAAACAAGTCCAGGCACTGAAACAAATTCAGGAATTGTTGAAAGATGGCGACGATGCAGTGATAGTTGGGGTGTTCTCCGCTGAAGAGGATGCTGTCTATGAGATCTATCAGGAGGCTTGTAAGTCTACTTTCTGTTCAATTAAGTTTGTTTTACAAAATATCAATTTTTGTAAAACAATCTATTTACATGCACAACAATGACTTGATTTAGAGTTTTTATTGTTTTGTAACTTGTCTTGTTCAGGTAACAGCCTGAGAGATGACTACAAGTTCCGGCACACTTTTAGCAGTGAAATAGCCAAATTCCTCAAGGCCTCATCTGGGCAGGTGGTCATGCTCCAGCCTGAGAAGTTCAAGTCAAAATATGAGTCCTCATCGTACTCTTTCACAATTAAAGTAAGTGTTTCAATGTCATTTAGTACAGAAAACACAAACTTTTCTTGCGGTGTCTGACTTTATTTTCCCTCAGGATTCTACATCTGCCTCAGAACTTCAAGATTTCTTCAAGAAACACACCCTGCCATTGGTTGGACACAGGAAACAGAGCAATGATGCAAAGAGATACACAAAACGGCCGCTGGTGGTTGTGTATTATGGAGTAGACTTCAGTTTTGACTACAGAGCTGGTAAGGATCATGAAATGTTTCTTTTGTAAAAATCTGACCAGTGATTAACACAAAAAAAATTGCAATGTGTAAAATGCTATCCAGCTTGCACTGTATTTAGTTGGCATGTTTTGCTTATCTACAGTGTCCTCTACTGGTGAGAAACTGAATTTTTGAAACTGAGGGTTTATTTATTTATTTATTTTGTGCACAGCCACTCAGTTTTGGAGAGGCAAAGTTCTAGAGGTGGCAAAGGACTTCCCTGAATACACTTTTGCTATTGCGGATGAGGAGGACTACGCTGATGAGCTGAAGAGCCTTGGCCTTAGTGAGAGTGGGGAAGAGGTGAATGTTGGCATTCTTGGAGAAGGAGGAAAGAAGTACGCAATGGAACCGGAGGAATTTGATTCAGAAGTGCTTCGGGAATTTGTTGTGGCCTTCAAGAAAGGTGAGCAGTAGCTTTATTCGTTGATCCAGCTGCTTCACTGCTATGCTTCAAGCTGTAAATATCTATGGAATGTTGGGTTACACAGAATGGACAATAACAGTATTGCATTTATGTTGCTACATTACAATATGCAGTACAGATTGTAAGTAGTGTGACACGATAGCCATAGTGACTTTCTACCTACCATGTTATTCAACATGGTAATAAGAAACCTGTAGCCCCCCAGAAAAGTAAAATTCTGTGCCCAACACAGTGCTTGTGATTGGTTGTGATTCTTCGTCATTAAAATACTCTCAAACTCTGTGATTGGTCAGGATGCTTACACTACTGTAAAATAAGTTTCGATTGGTTTGTGCTATACAGCCTTGAGCAGAAGCTGGTATCACCAAGTAATAAGCAATACATTATGCAGCACTAACTAAAGTATACATGGTAAAATATCTAGTCGTTTATCTATTATAGCTCTGTCACTGCATATTGGTAAGCTAGGATTCACTCTACGATTCACACAATGGAACTCCGCTAAGAGCCTTCCAAATGTTATTACTGACACCAGGTATTTTGTGTCCTTTCAAACAGGCAAACTGAAGCCTATTGTCAAGTCGCAGCCTATTCCCAAGAACAAGGGACCTGTAAAGGTGGTCGTCGGCAAAACGTTTGATGATATCGTCCTGGATACAAAGAAGGATGTTCTCATTGAATTCTATGCACCGTGGTGCGGTCACTGTAAGAAACTGGAGCCTGATTACCTCGCTCTTGGAAAGAAATACAAGAATGAGAAGAACCTTGTGATTGCCAAAATGGACGCTACTGCCAATGATGTGCCCCACGACAGCTACAAAGTCGAGGGATTCCCGACTATATACTTTGCTCCTAGCAACAATAAGCAGAATCCCATCAAATTTGAAGGCGGTGAAAGGAATGTTGAGAGCTTTAGCAAATTCATTGAGGAACATGCCACGAAATTATCACAAACAAAAGATGAACTCTAGAGGTTTTTGGAGAAATCATGAACTTTAACCCGTTCAGATACAGGAAGTAATCTGGAGTGGCTGATAAGCAGACTGTGGAAGTCTGGATAAATTTTGTTGTAACCATTGTTCCTGGAAGCAGAATCCTTCTTTTCCATTCCAAAGCACGCACTGTTTATTAGGTTTCTTTTCAAAATCTTTTTAAATAAAAAAATATATAAATGGGAAATGATTGCTGTTCTCTCTCTCATGTTATAATCTATCCTTGTAGTCATATAGTTCTGAAAAACACTTAAACTTGAGCTTAAATTGCAAGTTGTTTTACTCACTCACTTTAGATCACTGAAAATCTGTGATGTCTGAATGGAAGTCTGGCTTATGACAATGATCAAAGGCTGTACCCAGGTCCATGGTGGGGGATTTGTTAGTTAAATATCAAATTGAATATAATATTGACCTCAAAATTTAACAACATACTGAAGCTCAAGATGTGTACTGTTGTGCTTACATGTAAACTGTGCTCATGGTGCAAACATTGTCACATTAACATGAACTCTGGGCACATATGCAGATACCCCTTATTTTACCATATTGAACAATGTATATAATTGTTACATCCTCCATAGCTAATTCAAAAATGATGTTAGGGTGAGTCACGCTGATCCTTTTCCTTATTGCTCATCTATTCTATCCCATCCATTCACACTAACATGCGTCTTTTATTTATAGCCTGAAGGTATAATTTAAGTCACTGATCACTGACCCCAGATGAAGTCGATCACCAAGGCATGTTTGGTATCTGATTGGAGCATTACTTCACAACATGTGATGCTAGGCTAATTTGTAACACTCAATCAAATCAGTCACTCCGTCACAATCTCAATCTGACTGCATTGACTGAGGCGCTGTTGTGTGTAGGGGAGTAATGTTCTAGCATAGAACTGCTTAATCCTGGACCTGGAGATCTACCACACTGAAGAGTTCCGATCCAACACAGCTGACTCTAATGTTCAGTTGCTCCTGAAGGCCTTCATTGTCTGGATCAGGTGTGTTCGATTCAGGGTGGAGCTCAACTCTGCAGGGTGGCAAGATCTCCAGGACCAGGATTGAACAGCCCTGTTCTAGCTCATGCAAAGACATGACAATTTGATGGATGGCTTAATGTTGTTCTTATGCACACAACTTCACATTAACTTAAAACTTGAATTTTCTGTTTAAATTGGGCCTATTTTTGTCATTTCACACATTTTAAAAAGGAGACTAAGCTGTGGACTGGCTTTACAAACTATCTTGTGATTTCTGAGGTAATTTTGGCTGGATTTTGGAATGCATTTCCCACAATGAGAGAAAGTTTTAAGATAGACTAACTTTTACATTCTTCTACAACTTCTACTTCCTAACTTCTACATTTACCAGCAAAAGCCAGTTTTAAGCTGGATTTTTCAGCAGGGCACATCAAATAAGTCACTCTGGGTGAGCGCGCCATCCAAATGCCACAAATATAACTAAGATCTGCATCTTGATACTCAAGTTCTGAGCACAAACAAAATGTTTTCATTTTGTCATGATGTGTTGGCATGTGCATGGCCACTACACTCCCCTACAGACGGTAGCCCATCTGTTGATGCACAGTTGAACTAAGTCATCCTCTAGTCCTTCATCAATGGTCAGTTTCTGTCCACAGAGCTGCTTGGTGGTATATTTTTGAGTGGTGGACTCACTATAAACCTAGCAGTGACTATGCTGTGTCTAATATACTTGTACTAAGTAGGTGTTAACCATAATGTGGCCAGAGAGTAAAAGTACAAAGTAGGTGGCCAGTACCCATTAGAGGGAAGAGAAAGAGGAGGTGGTAAATGTTGGTTTAGTGTAGAGGGCTACAACATTGTAACAACAATAATTACCCTTCTTGTAGGACACTAGGGTTCAGTTCCCCAGGTCTCTATGCTACACCAAGACTCTGAGTCCTCAGGCAAGACTCCTAATGCAACATTTGCTCCGGACAAGAGCATCAGGTAATTTCCATAAATGTAAATATAAAGTGGCCAGTGAGTGGAGAACCAAGCTAAGGGTTTCCAATAAAGTGGCCAGTGAGTGGAATCCCCACCCTTAAATGCCAAGCATTTGTAGTTATCCTAAAAAACGTCCTCCTACCTTCAAGATACATCCTCAAAAATGTCTTTTTAGACCTTAAACTGGAAAATCTCCCACTAGATAGAACTGCAGGTGAATGTTTACAACAGGTGAACTGATGGTTACAGTGGCCAGTGTCCTGTTGAAGTTTTCTAGTAATAACCATTTCAGCTAAAACAGAAGCATCGGTTGCATATTCTCAGTTATCACACAAGATTTTAATGCATTTCCCTGTTCTTGAAACAGAATAGAAAATCCTAGTTGTTGTATTCAAATTACCTTCATAGCATTTGCAAACACTCTTTTCCAGCTCAACTAACATTTACATTACATTTACATTAATGGCATTTAGCTGACGCTCTTATCCAGAGCAACTTACATGGTTACTCGTATTACAGAGGAGGGCCAATGTAGTGTTAGGAGTCTTGCCCAAGGACTCTTATTAGCGCAGCATAGCTACCTAAACCGGGAATCGAACCCCAGTCTCCAACATGGTGTGGTAGCTCAGTAGCAGGTAGTGGAGTTATCTGTTGCACCACACCAAATACACCAAACAAAAGTACTAGTGATGCAGCTTCAGGTCAGTGAGGGACTTGGCTGTTTGCATAGCGGATATTCGTATCACCACCTGGGCTCCAGGACAGAGAAGAGTCTAGACGTTTGTCTTCCATGCATTGAGTATGATGGCGTGCCAATCCAAGCCACACATTGCTCTAGGTACAGCTCTGGTTTGGAATATAACAATCAGGTGGAGATGGGCTGGTCTCTATCAAAAGCTTCCCAAAAAATCAGATAAACCTGATTTGTCAATTGCCCGTGATGCAGTTGATCAGCCAAAACATTTTGGTATCTGATGTTTGCTTCTTTAGTTCTGAATGAGAGATGCTAGGCTAACATTGCTAACAAATACTGGAATTCGATCTCGCTCGTGTTCTCACACATGGTTTAGTCTGGCTTACATTCTCTGCAGGGCTGAAAGGGTGGGTCAGCTGTTTTGAGTAATTGTTCTAGTTTTAGCTTAAATGTTTAAGTTCTTCCTATTCTTGTCATTTCACACACTTTTAAAAGAAATAACTAAAGCCATGAAATAGCTTTTAAAACTATCTCGTGATTTCTGCTGCAATTTGGGCTTTGGATTTTGGAACGCATCAATCACAATGAGAGTGGTGAGAATACAAGTTTTAAGCTGTGCCATCCAAATGCCACACATGTAATTAAGATCTGCATCTTGATACTCTGGGCAAGGTGCTGGTTTTAGATGGTCTGAGCTGATCCTGGTGGATATAAAAGTCACGGTGGTTAAAAAACTGGTCATCCAGGCAAAAACATACCCTGTGCTTGTGAGGAAAACATGTGTTTTCATTTTATTTGATGGACTATCAGCACTTAAGACTACTTCTGAGCACTACTTTAGTGGGCATTAATAAAAGCAATGGACTCCAGCAGTATTGACTTGTTGCACTCAGATGATCTAAATGATCTCAGGACATCCAGCCCTGATTAACCATCTCTTTGCATTTTTCAACTGGATCTTCAATAATTAACCCCAAAACACACTGATAATTGCATTGCAGTGTTTGCAATGAGAAATGCGAAGCCTACAGTCTGCCAGGACTCGTAATTGAAAGCTACCACAGTGGAGAATAACGATTCCGGGGTGAAAGCTGAATGGTTTTCCCTCCAAACCAAAGCTGTTAATCCCCATAAAATGGCTTTATGGAACTCTGACGTATGGCGACGTATCAACGTGGGCGGGGCTTGGCGAACCGGATGACCCAAGTTCAGTGAGTCCAGCAGAAATTCTGGGATTAAAAAAAGGACCTGGTGTTCATGTTGCTACAACACCTACAAAAGTACAGTCTCGAGTTTAGAATCACACCAACTGCAGCCCGCTACAATGTTCACTTCTCTTAAGAGAGAAATCAGTGTGACGCTCTCGAAGGCAAAATGTGCACAGATGTGGTTATGTTATATGGTGACGATACGATAATATAATAACACACGATATCATTATAAAACACCATAATAAAAAATAATAATATATGCACGATATTCAGCCGGTATAACCATGCACTCCGATGTAACGGTATGACATAGACAGCAACAGGCGGTCATGTTTAAGTCACTACACATCGTGCACACCTACAAACGAACAGGTATAAATCAGTGCACGTCGTGCACTCCAGTAAAACCTGTGTGTTTTGTTAAAAATGAAGAACAAAGAGAGTTTGTCCACATGTTCCCCACTCCGGGCCCCGTCGCACAGCCACGTCCGATTGGACGAGCCGTTGGTTCGTCGTGGCCAATGGGCGTCCGTGTCTGTGGGAAGCTTGAGTGCGGCGGCACGCGATTGGCTGAGGCGTTTGGCGGTCGGCGGTTGTGCAGTAGGCGGAGAGAGAAGCGCGGAGAGCGGGCAGAGTTAGAGCGGGAATACCGGCGATTATTGAACACAAATCGGACCTGATTTAACCGAAGCCCGGCTTTAATTTGAAGTTTTAAGAGCGAGGACATCAGACTGGCGCAGAGACGGCAAAAGGAAGCGGTTAGTGTTTGTTTACCAGCCCGGGTTGGTTCACCGGTATCCGAAAAAAGAAAGAAAGAAAGCGCCTCCCTTCCCTCTGTTAGCGGGGTTAGCTTTAGCAATAGCATTAGCTTTTAGCTTATCTTACTGATCTGCTCTAGGGTGCTTTAGCCTTTTCTGACAGAAAACCACAGAAATCACTTTATTTAATGTGGACTGGACTCCGGCAGGTAGGCGGTCAACATGTGAATGTGGATCGAGCTCTCTTTCCTCCACAGTCTCCGAGGCTGCGCTAATGATAAGTGTTGAAGTGGAGCCCACAGGGGACCTGGTGGAGAACTCCTCCAGCTTCTCTATCAGCGCTGAATTAACGCGTTTCTGAAGCCCCTCATGCGGCTGCCGTTTTCACATCTGTAACGTTGGCTCAGTAGTATGTGGGGAGCTGATTCAGGGTAAAAAATATAGCTAAACCTGACAGGATTGACAGACTGTCTGCATTTTGATCTGCTTATTGATCTCTGGTCATAACTGACAGTGATCTCCTCTGCTCGGAGGAAGTTTATTTATACACACAAGAGCTAGCCAAGTGTGGCAGGATGTGTTTATCCCCCTCCGGTTCTTCTATAGTGAACGTTTTGTCTAGTGTGTTTAGTGTGTTTTGTGTTATTGTATTCGGGGTCTTAAATATTCAGATTCATATTTCCTGAATAAAGCTGGAACAGCCCAGAAACGACGGCTTCAGCTAGTGTTTAGTATTCAGCCCGGTTTGGTCTCTGCGTTTACAGCTTGATTAACCCGTTAGTGTCCATCAAGAGACTACAGCATTGACGGGGATCGAGGGATGAAGTTGTGTGTAGTGTCACCGTGCACACTTTATAGAGCACATCTCTAACACAAGTACTCAAAATAAAGTGAAAACTGGATTAAAATATAATAAAGCAAATAGGAATAACCGTTTTTGTTCTTATAATAGTAAAACTAAAGATGGAAACGCGTTTTTTATGAAAGAGTATGTTGGTACACCTAGACTAGACTAGCTGTATAGCTGTATTGAGTTTTACTGTGTGTGAATGACTTGTTAAAATCAGTAGTAAATTAATTTTTTTTAACCCTATGGACTAAATAATAAATATAAAAAAAAACACGTATGAGTAGTAAGGGGTTAATATAGGCTGGTGGATCAACATGACCATGTTGATGAAGGTGCCTCTCTCTTATATAGGCTGGACTGAACTCCTGAAGGAGAGCTGCTGTGGCTGACGCTAACTGGTAAACTCACAGTAAGCCTTTGCGCTCCAGCTAAGCAGTTTATGGCCTATTTTGTATTTTTTATTTTGTGTGTAACACATAAATTGTAGGAAGTGCACTTCATAGATTATCTGAGAATGTCCATGTCATATACAAGTTTAAGATTCATTTAGCAGAGATTGGATATCATTATTCTGTGGTAGAAATATAATGTAAAAGTCCTGAATCTGAATGTTGTCTTTTCTCTCTCTTAAATGTAGTATTTTGCTTACAGAACCAGTGAAAGTTACTTTATCAAATCAGATGTGTACTGCTAGGTGTTTATCCACAGTATAACTAGCACTTAAACCAGTCATAATGTGTTTTGTGGCATATATATATTTTTTTTCATACTAAAATGAGCCTAAACTAGTCTAAATCGAATTTCTCATTTGTAGTTTCTAATGTTGGTGTGACAGAAGTCTGGATGTAGTGTTAGTAAGCGAACTGATTCAGTTTGGAAAGAATGAAAATAGTTAAAAGTAACCCTGCCAGAAATGTGGAGACTGACTCAGACGACTTGTTTGTTTGTTTGTTTGTTTTTTGGACAGTGTACCAAAAAGAAACCACATGAAAAACCTCTCTACAGTGTATCATGGTTTTTATGATGTAGATCTCTTTGTCTTGTGAACTGAGATTGGTCTTGTTCATGTTTAACTTTCCCAGAAGCTGTGTGACATCACAGTGTGCCCTGGACATGTGTCTGTTTTAGTAAACAGAAACTTGCATCAGATACATCAATACTATGAAAACTGAACCTATTGGTAGCATGCCTAATGCCAGGCGTGGGCTAGAGGGGTATAAAGCCCTCCAGCATTGAGCTGTGGAGCAGTGGAACTGTACTCTCTGGAATGATGGAGGTACTCCATCTTTTGGGACGAGTTAAGGAGTTGAGTGTAGCAGAATGCAATTAAGTTCTCACAGCAATGCTACAAAATCTACTAGAAAGCCTTCACTGGACAGTGGAGACAGTCTCTCCAACAAAAGCAGGATAAACATAAAATATAAATATAAATAAAATCCTTGATTTCAGAAGAAACAGAAGCAGGTGTCATTTTGTCCATATAGTATGTGAGGTCAATATCAACAGAAGATGCTGTATAGGATATCGGAAAACCGCGCCTCCCTGAAACCGCACACACTCGCGCTGTCTTCCTGTGGGGTGGTAGAGTATGTGAGTAGTTTGAGCATAGTAGCTTGACTTTAAACTTCTCATCTTAGACGAAGAGCTTTGATTAAAATCAGCTCATTTTAAGGAGCAGTAAGTGTGCAGCGGCTGCTAAACAGAACGCGTCTTATTTGCTCTGTGGTTGGTCTAGGTCACATGGATGCACACGTAGCTGCACGGAGCGGAAATGTTTGATTTCTGCTGGCATGCTGGCATTTTTTTTCCCTTTGCCGGATAAAACCAGTGTCAGCATTTTACCTAAGAGGTGAAGTCCCAATAAAGACATCCTTAGATATTGGTCAGATATAATCAGCTTTCCTCTATGGATCTTCGACTGCTAAAAGAATAAGAAATAGCAGCATGGGCAATATTTAAAAGTTTCTGAGTGGAGTATACTTACATTTTTTGGGGAGGCATGGATGTTAGTTTCAGATTGTACACTGTGTAAAAAAAAAAAAAAAAGCAGTCCTGTGTTGTACAAGTCTGGCACCCAGCTCATATTGTTGGCCTGACTCAGTGGCTCTTATTCAGCGGTGATGTTAGACTTGCAGATGGCTAATTCTATTTTTACTGCAATTTTTTCCTGTTCTCATACGTGTTTGGATGCAAAGCCTGGACCAACTTGTCCACAAAGCTGTACTTGTGAATTCGTCAGTGTTACTTGTCGCCGAGTCAGTGTCTGTCGCATCTACTTTCCATTGGAGTTCTTCAATATGGTAGCTGCAGACATTCGTACCTACGCATGGGTTTGTTTAATTCAAGACTGCTTTAACTTAAGGTTAGTTAATCGTGAAGGACTGATTGACCAAATCAGGTTTGGATGCCAACTATAAAAGAACTGTGCTTTTTTGAGGAGGTTTGTAAATAAGTATAAAGCCTGCTGCAGCAGTTCTGTTTGTCATTAAGCCGCTGTGTGTTATTCTAGGGAAACCATGGGCTTGACTGGGAAGAAATTGGAGAAAGGCCCAGTGTGCTGGAGGAAGAGGGTGAAGTCTGTGTACATGCGGCTCCGACAGCTGAAACGCTTCAGGAGAGCTGATGAGGTGAAGGTAAGCATGAAGAACACCACATAGGGAATGTGTATATACAAGCCCTTTATTAAGAGCACCTGTACTTATAACACCTGCCAGTTGTGTAGCAGCAGTAAAAAGCATACAAATCATGCAGATACTGAACAGCAGCTTCAGGTAATGTTCACATCAACTGTCAGAGATCTAGAACTGCTGATGCTCTGGGATTTACTCAGAGTTTACTCAGAATGGTGTAATAAAGAATAAGCATCCAGTGAGCAGCAGTTCTGCAGACAGAAACACCTCATTCATGGGAGCAGTCAGTGAAGAATGGCCAGATTGCTTCGAGCTGGCAGAAAAGCTACAACATGTCGAACCTTGAGGTGGATGGGCTCCAACAGCTAAGGAGAACACAGCGGTTGACTCTGAGGCTGCAGTGGGCACAAGCTTGTCAAACCTGGACTGTTAAAGCCTGGAACAAAAAGGCTAGTCTGTTGAATCTCGAGTTTTGCTAAGGCACACAGATGGTAGGGTCACAGTTTGGCACCAGCAGCATGAATCCATGGACCTAACCTGCCGTGTGTCAACAGTCCAGGCTCAAACCAGCTCTATGTACATGACCATGAGTTCAGTGTTCTTCAGTGGCCTTCCCAGTTTAGAATTCAATAGAACAAAGAGGGGAGAGAGGTAGAGTGGGGAGAAGACCTCAGGAAAGAACTCCTGAAAAATCTGCAGGCGCTGTGTGACACTCATGTCAACACTGCCCAAAAATGCAGAGGATTGTTTCCAACGTCTTGTGTAATCCATTTATTAAAGAATTTGGGCTGTTTGAATGCAAAAGGGGGACTTGCCCAGTATTGGTATAGTGTTCCCTAATAAAGTGCTGAGTAAGTAGGCTTGCAGGATGAGCTAAAAGTGACTACAGAAAACAGGATTTTCTTTGGCCGGTTGAAAACATTCAAACCCTAAATATTTAAGAAATAGTTGCAAGGACATATCTTGTCACGCAGTAAAAACACCGGAGTCTTAAAACATGCTTGTTTGTACACAGCAGTATCTAGCTGACATGCCACATAGGCTAGCATGAAGTACATTTTTAACACTGCATTGAAACATTTCCATTGCGCAAACGCCCCCCATACAGGCCAGCTGTATTCAGAGATTTTGAGATCCTGATGCTTGAGGGATAGCCTTGTCTAAACATTGCCTGGATGGTATGATGCAGTTTCCAGTTCCTCACAATTAATTTGGCCGTCCTCATTGGGTTCTCCAAATGTTTAGGTGATCTTTTGTAGGCTTTCTAATCTTGTGCATGTCTAATCCTCTAGAATGCTAGAATTTGGTCTTCATTTTCACAGCTTTTCTTCAGATTCACGGTCTGACCAATGGTTCTTAAATTAGGGGGGTCTTTTATCCATAACTTTGAATGATTTGTAAGCCAACTGTGCCCTCGTTAGGGTGATATATCAGTGTATACTAGAATCTTTCACAGGATACTTATGCATGTTCATAAAACATAAAACCACTGTCACTTAAAATTAAATTGTTCTAAGGTTCAATACTTTTAAAATGAAAGTTTACATAGCACACAATATTAGTGCCAGTTGTAATACAGCTGATTCTTATGGCTTTTAAGGTAACTGGTAACTGGCAAGGTGCTGTGTTTATGTGCAGTGCTTTAACTACTCCCACTACCCCTCTATCCTTACTGTTACATGCCACTATTACACAGTTACTTCTACAGTGCATTTCTGTGCTGTTACAGGCTACAGTAGTTTTGTGTGTGTGTGTATGTATGTACCCGTAGATATTATCAGATTGTTGTTTTTCGTGATGTTGGTTGCAGTGAATACTAATAAAAGGGTTCTGAAGCAGTGTGTTTTATTATCTACAGAGCATGTTCAACTCCAACAGACAGAAGATTCTGGAGCGCACTGACATTCTGAATCAGGAATGGAAATTGCGGCGAATTCAGCCTGTGCATATCATGACACCTGTGAGCTCCTTACGTGGAACCAGAGAGGTTTGGGCTCTCGCCTTCTAATACAACTCTTGCCACTACATACTGCATACTCCTACATACTAGGATAAAGATAATTTCCCACACAGGATGGAAACATTCTTGCCAGATTGTTTGGTTTTCCCCCAACATCAGTTTGTTTGTTTCAGTACAGAGTTTGTTTGGTTTGATAATTGAATAGTTTTTGAGGGGACAAAGTGTCTGTGATTTAGCCTGACTCAAGATTGCAGTGTTGTTTAAAATGCTACATGACTCTTGTTTTATACAGTGCGCTGTTGACAGCGGCTTCACAGAGTTCTCCAAACAAGTCATTCCTCTCAAAACTCTGAATGCTGTAGCATCTGTTCCTGTGATGTATTCATGGTCCCCGCTCCAACAGAATTTTATGGTAAAGTAAAACATGTTTGTCATAAGTCTGCCCATATCATTATACACTCATTTTAAATAAGCGTTTAGTTTGTAAACTTGTTCAATCAATGTTTAAAATGTACAGTTCACTTCCCTGCCTGTACAATCCATATACTGTGATTTGTATCATGTCCCAAACCAGTGTATGTACACACACACCCATTGATTTAACCAATAGCTGTTTAGCCTGTTCACAAGGAAATTGCAAGGACTGTTTCATTTAGGATTGCTGTTTGAGCAGGACATGATACAGGAAAGCCAATCAGAACAGCTTTTACATGTCTGTCTTGAAGACTGTAACAAAAACAACCTGTTAAAATGTAATAGACAAAGAATAGTTAAATTTGTTAGAAAAACAAATAACTGAATTACTGTAAGGCATGGTTTATTGTTCAGTTCAGTCCATTTTATTGTTTGGCCTTTCAAGAAATCAGTCAATATAAGTGTTGGATTACTTAATTACTAACACAGTTGATAGTGACTGGCCTGTCTGAGACTGTGAAATGGATAAATAAATAATGGAATAATGGAAATAATGGATTTCTCTGGATTTACCCGTCTGTAGAAATACTACAGGCTCCACAAAACAACACAGTCACTGTATGAATCTGTTTAGTATTTAGAGATTTATGATGTTCGAAATATTTAAATGTTCTGGGATGTTGCTTTTTTTTGCTTTTTTTTTTTTTTGCTGTTTTTCTGACAGCAAACTGAGCTGTAAAGTACACATTACATATTAACATTCAGTACTTTTCCCTCATTTGCATATTAAACAGAGTTTCCTAACATGAACAAGCCACATATATGCATTTTTGATCATCTTTCTCACATTTGAGCTTAAGAGGTTTCTAAAACTGTCAATATTACATAATAAAAGTACAGTACTTCTACCTCTGTATTGATACTAGTGTCAAACGATGTAAAACTCCTGATATAAAACTTCTGATTTCTCCCCAGGTTGAAGATGAGACTGTTTTGCACAATATCCCTTATATGGGAGATGAAATCCTCGATCAGGATGGCACCTTTATTGAAGAGCTTATTAAGAACTATGATGGGAAAGTACATGGAGATAGAGGTTTGTGCAAAATAGATGTATTTTTTAAACTGCTACATTTGTAGTAGAGCAGCACAGTTTAGGCAACACAGTAATATGACTATTAGAGTCTGACCTGCCGTATTTTGAATCTTTCTTTATCATTGTCTTAAATAGAGAGGCAGAGAAATTCAAATATTTCTTCTATTAAAAAAAATTGCTCAAGCTCAGCACTTAACAACAGCGTCTAAAAGTAGACCATTAAACTTGTGCGCGCACTGCTACTTTACATGACAAACAGCTAGTAACTTTGCTTCACACAATGTGAGTCTGCTGTTTCAGGATCGATTTGTTATAACCCGATCTATCTATACTGATATGCCCTCTTATGCGTACACCAAAACTCTAATCTGGAGCTGTGATTTGACGCTGAACACAGTAAAGCAAAATGTTTTTTTTTTTCTGGAATTATTTGCATTATTTGCATATTGCGGAGACCAGATTTTTCCAGTAATTATTAACAGAAGCTTTTTCACAGTAGCAGATAGTTTGTGTTATGCAATATATTTGTTTAATCTGTAGAGCTATGAACTGCTCAAAATGACTTCTTTTTTTCTACTTTGTAGAATGTGGGTTTATAAATGATGAGATTTTTGTGGAGTTGGTGAACGCGCTTAACCAGTACAGTGACAATGAGGATGATGACGATGAAGAGGATCAGCATGATTATAAACTGGAAAAGATGGATGTGTGTGATGGAAAGGACGACATGGACGATTCTCGGAAGGACCAACTTCTCAACTCTGAGAGTGAGGATTACTTTCCAGCATTTGATTTAAATTAGTTCATAGCATCAGCCTGAAGTTTGAATTTGTGCAAAATTTCTTATGACTTACTATTACCAGAGAATAACTTTGTTTACCAAATTTTGACCCATAATGGGCTTTTCATGCCTCTGGAGCTCAAAAAATTATTTGTTATTTTTGTTATTGTGGTTTTATCTAAATAAACACCTATTTGGATAATAATTTATATATTTGGGTATACTATTTATGCCTGGTAGGGGTGTTTACCCTTGCTCCTGGAGGCCTGTAGTCCTGCACAGTACCTTTTGGTTCAATTCCTTTGTCAATGGCCGGATTTAGAATGTATGTGCTGGGTCGAAGTCCTCCAGGACCAGGAGCGAATACATTGTAGTGTCCTGAGGCTGAAGCTTTTAACATTAGTAAGAAATTAGAAACTGGCCACTAGGTTAGTGTACTTGATGTTGTGGTTTTTTTTTTTTTTTGTAAGCTTTTATGCTGATACGTAATTAAAAAACTGGATCAGCATTACAAATGCAGCAAAGTGAATAAAATGCAGATATATTAGTACAGTAGCCCAGCATTAACATTTTGGGGTATTTTATTTATTTGAACAACTATCTGCTGATTCCAATATAATTTTGGTATTTAAAAGCAGATTGCCATTAACAACATCTATAAAGTTTACCAAGAAGTAAATCCATGATGCAAAATTACTGTTAACAATGTATATTGTACAAGCATTAACAATGTGCTTGTTGAAGAGGATGAACTCTTCAGTGAACCTGGAATGTGGAATCTGCCTTTTGTCTATAACCCGTCCTTTGATCTGGAGCTCAGTGTGCAGGTGTTGTTACAGGTCGAAGCAGCGACTGTTCCAAAAAGTTCCCCTCTGACAAAATCTTTGAAGCCATCTCCTCCATGTTCCCTGATAAGGGTTCACCAGAAGAACTTAAAGAGAAGTAAGTTCTGAAAGTGCACTGCATGCTTTCTAGCTCACTATAAAGTGGCTTGTTATTAACCAGTAATGCTGTCCTGAGGCACCATAATAAACCTGTTTTGTTTTTGGTTTGAATAAAGTTGGCCAGCAGAGTTGTCCGTTGTAATGCTGATATAAAAACTGCAATATGGAAATAAGTCCTAACCTGTTCTTGTTTATTATTTTTTAATGCAACTGTGAGTGTTTTGTGGGTGTTTTGATAATAAAGGGGAATTAATTCAGTCCAACCAAAGGAGATGATTTTGCACACAGTGCTTAAGTCACGATTGAATATTTGAAGTATTGTGATATGCTAATTTTTGACTACAGATTATTCTGCTAAACCTCATTATCTACAGGTTGTTGTTTTGTTTTTGTTTTTTTAAGAAAAACAATATTGGGCTTTCAGCAATATTTTTTCTGAGGCAGAAAAAGTGTTTCTACATTTTTAACAGATTTTTTTGCACATGTTTTCTGAAATCAACATCGACTCAATTTATACAGTGGTATGCAAAATCAAAACTGAAATTTGTTACTGTGAATAGGGTTGTGGTTGTTTTTGTTTTATTTGTTTGTTTTTTTGAGCACTCTTCTTGGCATCATTATTTGAGTTAAGCTGAATTGGTTATTTTCCTGGCACAAATCCAACTTTTAAGCACATCTGTTTTAAAGTATCCTAGGAACAATGCTGTCGGAGCTGCTGACTGGTGCTGAGTTTTTTGCTGACGTTGACTGTAGTGTGATGAGACTAATTAAAGAAAGTATTAGAAAGTACCAGTAAACTACAAGAATCCGTATCAGTTTTTCTCTTTTTTCACTGTGCAGGTATAAGGAACTGACTGAGCAGCAGCTCCCAGGAGCACTTCCCCCTGAGTGCACCCCTAACATTGACGGACCAAATGCAAAGTCAGTACAGCGAGAACAGAGCCTGCACTCTTTCCACACCCTCTTCTGCAGACGCTGCTTTAAATACGACTGCTTCCTTCACCGTAAGTCTGCATTCTGTTTAGGTGTTTGGACTTGGAGGTCTAAACAGTTTCTATGTAATTTTGATATATGTTCGTTTTTGCTCTTCATAACAGCTTTCCACGCAACTCCGAACACATATAAACGAAAGAACATGGAGAACCTGGTGGACAGCAAACCGTGTGGCATTGACTGCTATATGTATCTGGTTCAGGTAAGGTCTCACCTTCAATGCTTCTAGTTAAAATCACGAGCCAGACATATAGGCCTTGAGTTTTACATGAGATGCTCTGCAGAGATTAGATGTAGTATCAGAAATGTAGTTTTCAATTTGCTTTTATAATAGGTATTAATTATTATACCTTTAATAATTAATAATGACCCTTGCTTGGCTAGTAAAATGTTCTATCCTGTTTTAATGAAAGGCTGATATTTCTAATGGCTGGTCTTTCTAATGCAATAAGTGGTTGTTACTCTTATTTAATCCTTTTTCAGGATGGTATTGTGAGGGAGTACCCGGCCGGTGTCGTAGCAGAGCGTGCAAAGACTCCTCTGAAGCGTTCGACCGGCAGGCGCAGGGGCCGGATCCCAAACAGCAACAGCAGGCCGAGTACCCCTACAGTCAGCGCAGAGACTAAAGACACAGACAGCGACCGAGAGGGGGGCACAGACAGCAACGACTGCAATGACAAAGATGATGATGACAAGAAAGATGAAACTACTAGCTCCTCAGGTATAGAGGCCAGTTTTAAGGCACTAAAGTAATATCTGGTCTTTGGTGGTTTCCTTCAGTCGATGGGTGGTAATTGGAGGGGGTGGGGGAGTTGTACAGAAACAGATGGGCTACAGTCTGGAACTGTAAACGTACAAAGTGAATCCATGTATTAGGTGTTTTCGATAAAATGGCCTGTAAGGGTTTCTGATAAATAAATATGAATTGGTTTGTACTTTGAGATCTGTCCACATTGTTGGAAAGTCATAGAGAAAGCCCTCATAATGCTTGTACTGTGTGTCTGTTTTTGTGTAGAGGCGAATTCACGTTGCCAGACTCCAGTGAAGCTGAAGGTGAGCTCTGAGCCTCCTGAGAACGTGGACTGGAGCGGAGCGGAGGCTTCTCTCTTTAGAGTGCTCATCGGCACTTACTATGACAATTTCTGCGCCATCGCTCGACTCATCGGCACAAAGACCTGCAGACAGGTAGGTTGTTGGTACGACTGGGGAAGGATGGGACACTTGAGAATTTTTCAGAACAGACTGTTGCAGAATCTACATTCCTGACCAACGGTATTATATGTGCCATTAAAGCCAGTGGTGGCCAACATTGCAGCCTCATTTTCACAAGCCTAACTGCACAAGAAGTCATTCACAAACATAGTGGTTCATTTTCTTGGCTAGGTCTATGAATTCAGGGTAAAGGAATCAAGCATCATTGCACGTGCTCCTGCAGAAGATGAAGACACGCCTCCGCGGAAGAAGAAGAGAAAACACAGGTATGTTTCTGAAAGGATCTTCAGCTGTAGTGGCCTTGCATTTGTTTGTTAATCTGTTGGAATGATCAGTAACGTTTTCTGTTTTCTGTGTGTTGTAGATTGTGGGCAACTCACTGTCGAAAAATTCAGCTGAAGAAAGGTTTGTGTCATTGAGTGTGAGCTCTTTCAGATTAGATTTAATACATGATGGGCCTCTTCAGCAGCCATGGCAGCCCATTGTTATTTCAAAATTCAGATGTAAAATAGCAAATATTAAACCAAATATTTGTAAAAAAAAAAAAAAAAAAAAAAAAAACAGTAATAGAATTAACGCTAACCTTAATTCTTAAGTCATTGTGTACTGAAATGAAGGCTAGATTATAATGTATAAGCCAGAGTGCAGATTTATCTTGTTGCCCCCCCCCCCCCCCCAACAGATGGTTCCTCCAACCACGTGTACAACTACCAGCCATGTGACCACCCACGTCAGCCGTGTGACAGCTCCTGCCCCTGTGTCACTGCCCAAAACTTCTGTGAGAAATTCTGTCAGTGCAGCTCAGAGTGTGAGTATACACACACAGACACACATTATTGAATGTAGATATTCATTAAGGCATGTTGATGCGAAAAACTAATCCCAGACAACCAGGCAAGTGTTTTAGTGTCTACTATTGTACATTCAGTGTGTGTTTATTTTTTTTTTTTTTTTTTTTTTTTATTAAATAATTGAAACATTTCCTAAAGAATCATAATAAAATTACCATTAAATTATCATGTACATGTCTACCAATTAGATAAAAAAAAATACCTATTTGATGTCCTTTCAGACCTGATTTTTGTTCTCTATCTAATATATGCAGGTCAGAACCGGTTCCCAGGATGCCGCTGTAAAGCCCAGTGTAACACCAAACAGTGTCCATGTTACCTGGCTGTCCGTGAGTGTGACCCTGACCTGTGTCTGACCTGCGGAGCCGCAGACCACTGGGACAGTAAGAACGTTTCCTGCAAAAACTGCAGCATCCAGAGAGGAGCCAAGAAGGTCAGTCAGCACTTTACTTTGAATTAGAATAGGTTTTATTAGTTTTATAGAAATGTGACCTTCAAGGAATTTTTGACAAGTAACAAGGTGATAAAGATTCATAAAAGCAGTCCACGTCTGCCATGTATTGATCTAAATACTGTATTGATCTAACAGTATGCTGTATCTGAAGTATTAAGAAGGACTAGTGGTAACTTCTCCAGAACTTGTGGTTCTCCAAAAGCTACTAGTGACTTGACTGCTGTCGTAGAATATCAGTGCAGACACTGTATGTGTTCAACATGTGACCTGATGTGTCCCAACTCTTTTGTGTTTAGCACTTGCTGTTGGCGCCTTCTGATGTAGCAGGATGGGGCATTTTTATTAAAGAGCCAGTTCAGAAGAACGAGTTCATCTCCGAATACTGTGGAGAGGTAAGGTGCTGGCTGTTCTTTTAAAAGATGCTTTTGAGAATAAGGACTTCCGCCATCCATCTAAAACAAGCACAAGAGGAGAAAAGGGAGCTATATTGCCCTGCATGACCCTACTTGCGTGCTAAAGTGCTTAATTAGAAATGGCAAATGTTTATCAGCAGCTATAAGTTTTTTAATGTGGACATCAAAGTGATTCAATACTACATTTAAATGTTGACCTTGTTACTGTTGTTGTTGAAGTCTTGTAACTGGCTTGTAGCTCACTCCTGTTTCTGCTCACTTCTCTAGATAATCTCCCAGGACGAGGCTGACCGCAGAGGCAAGGTCTATGACAAATACATGTGCAGTTTCTTGTTTAATCTGAACAATGGTAGGTCTTCTCTCAATCTATTCTCTTCAGAAATGATGCTCTTCTAGTGTAACACTTTTTGTAATACGACACCTGTCTTTACCGTAGATTTTGTTGTTGATGCCACAAGGAAAGGCAACAAGATCAGGTTTGCCAACCACTCTGTGAATCCCAATTGCTATGCAAAAGGTGAGTGATCTGAAATGCTGTGCTTTGAAAATGTATTAATATTAAACTGGAAAGGTGATCTAAGTGTCTGTCTTCATCATCTTTCTTCCCATGAACAGTTATGATGGTTAATGGGGATCACAGGATAGGCATTTTTGCCAAGAGAGCCATACAGACTGGGGAAGAGCTGTTCTTTGACTACAGGTAAGAATTGGCTCTCCCTCTTAAGTTTGAGCTGCTCAGTTAAGACAATATGATTAACTTTACATTTTAAACATGCTTTTTATTGTCGGAGTTACATTCTGTTTAGGCGTTTTAGACAGTAACTTCTAATGTACATATTAAACTGGGTTGTGTTTATTGCTTAAAGCCACATTATGTAGACATTTTACCTTAAAATAACAGCTTAAGTCATTTGATTCTCCACTGACTTGCAATGGGGAGCATGGTCCGTTATTGCCGCTCTAGGCCAATGCACAAGCCCTTGTGAGCACAGAGTAATGCTGCGTGTAATGCTGCATGCAATACGTTACTCTACCGCCACAGTCCACATGCTTCTTTCACTTCAGATAACACTTCTGTGTCTCATAGCTTGTCAACAAATGCACATTTATAGCTGTATGTACTGCAGCAGTGTTGAAGTTAGAGTATTACACTCTACAACTGGGAGAGGAGCCCAGAAGCGAAATATACTAATTGTCGCATAATGCTGCGTTTATCTTTTTAGCTGTATATATATTTTTTGTAGTGGTTGGGGTTTTTAAAATAAATTAAATAAATGTAAAAAAGAAAGACCAACTTGAATGTCATTAATCTTACACTTCAAACTGTGTGCTGAGTAAAGGTTTTTAATCTGTGTAACGAATGTTGACATTGTAATGCTGCAGTTTATTTGCACATTGTATATTTTCACACTCTTAAGAGGGAACAAAATGTGGGTGTGCAACATTTTAAGGGTGTAAATGTGACAAACGATGCAAAACTTGCAATTATTTCACAGTCTGCTTAAATGTTATAGTGGTCCTAAGTGTGAATAATTATACTGTGACAGTCTCACACTGTCACACTGTACAGCATCATCTCACACTGTCTTCTTTTTGTTTTGTCCTTTTCAGATACAGTCAAGCAGATGCTCTCAAATACGTGGGCATTGAGCGTGAAATGGAAATTCCATGAAGCCATCTACCTCTGGGACAAATGCCTTACACTCTTCAGGAATTTTCACTCCACATGCATTTCCAACACGTTTTCATATACTGGGTTTTATAGGATGAGGGTATCTACTTGGAGATTTTTAGCAGTTTTTTAGAGTTCAACCTTTTTTCTGTCTTTTTTTTTTTCTGTACCAACAGGTATACTCTGGGATACACTCTTTTGACCGTAACTTGAACATTCATACTTGTTTACAGCTTAAAGTTTAGTAGAGATCCTTGGATGGGTGTTTTAATGGCCATTGTTTTCCCAGTATTTCTGTTTTGTTTCATTTATTTTTCTGTTTCTAAATTGTTTTGAATTTTGGACCAAATTCACAGTACAAAAACAGGCTGTATGTTCATATAATACATCTGTTCTACCACAATCTCTACTTTGATTATTTTTTTTTCCATATGAAAACCAAAGTCACTTTTTCTGCTTGCATGTCATCTCACATGCATCTCAATACAGAGGTATCAAGTACTATCTGGAAAGTGGTTCCATCCAGATGCTGTAAAATAAGTATGTTTTTAGAATAAACTGAGGAAAAAAAAAAAAAAAAAAAAAAACACAAAAAAACATGGAGGCTAGATTCTGTATCTAACTTGCGGTGCCTTGAAATTACCACACTGAATTGTGTATTGGGTTAGATGTCCGAAAATGTTGGTAAATGTGTACTTTAATCTGGTGTATGCATGAACAAAGATTTCAGATGGAGTAGAAATCAGGGATCTTTTCAATGTTTTATACTTTTTTTTTTTCTCGCAGTCTCCACAGAGTCTTTCAAGACTACAAAGTTGAGCAGCTTTCAGTCAGACCTGACACTGTAGGAAGGAAAATCTGGACAGTCGATAAGGTCTTCCCCTTATAGTTGACCTATACTGTTAACTAGAACACGAGATACAATCAGATCAAGTGTGCAAATGCTAGCAACCATGATAAAGTCAAAGCAATATGACCAGCCTTGTATCATGTTAAGATCTTAAACTGTCCGTATTTATTTGACCAGACTGTAAACAGTTTTTGCTACTCTAATTTATTAAACTGTCCTTTGCTGTGATCTGCCAGATAAACTACATGATTTTCTTCTTGTGAGTTAGATAGCTGTTCACTGGTTTGTTTCTCCTTGGAAACAGTTGTTCCAGCTTTTTGTCCTTTATTTCCCTGGGGATTTGTGACCACTCCGTTTCTCCCTCTGCCTCCGAGCGTATAAGGTGCTGATTTATAATGTTTACAGGGAATATTGTTGAAAGTCATAAATAAAACTGAAATAAATGTTAGCCTGTTGTTAAATTCATCCAAGACACTTTTTTTTGTACTGCATTGATCCAGAAGGCATTTAATTTACATATGTACTGCAGAATATGTGCACAGTTCAGTGGTTGAGATGTAAATAAAGTTATTCAGAGTGGATCTGGTGTGAAATGAATCAATGTAGAGAAACTTACCAACATTTCATTTCAGTGGTGGTAAACATTTTTCACTACCAAAAAAGTGTTTGAGTTTAATATGTAATGTTTAAAAAGTATATATTTTGAGGGGACTATTTTGCCATTCCTCATCCTTCCACCATGAAGAGAAAAATGTTTAGACCCAAACTGTAAAATCAGTAAAATCATTACATCTATGGAAAAAAAAATGTTTTTTTTTTTTTTCCAACAGTGGTTTTGGTGTCTGTGTTCAGTGAGTTTAAGCATCTGGTTAGAGTAGAGTCCTAACTGCATGGTCTGATTAGGTGAACAATTAGAAATCTGTTTTTTGGGATTTTGGGGGGGAAACTTTATCTTTTAAAAAACATTTTAAACTAAAACTATTCATTGCAAGTTATTGTCATGTGTAGACCAAGACTGCTGGGGTCTTATCTGTCCTAAGATGTAATTCACTCTTAGCCTCTTATTCTGTCTATTTAAAAGTTATTTGAGCAGTTGTCACTGCAGTAAGCCTGTTTAATCTGAAGCGCCTGTAGGTCTGTAATCTCACGTAACCTATCTCGTAAAAAGCGCAACATGTATTATTTTAACCCAAATTGAGGATAAAGAAGCAGCCCACGATCCTCAATACTAGGAGAACCTGACAAACTTCCAAACTCCCTGTCAGAAAGTGAAATTGCCTCTTCTGTGAACTGTTGCTGTGAGGGTTTCTGGTTCAAGTCCCACCAAGGACATGAAAGACAGCTGTCCAAAAAAAAGAGATTACTGGTCCATATCCTGAGCTGGATCTACACAATGAAATGCAGAAAATGTCTCTAGAAACTCTGGATGACAAGAAGGGATAAAAAACAAAACAAAAACAAACTACCCTTACTTTTCTAATCATTCTATTCTGCAACACTTCCTTCTCAAACCTCCCCACTCCACTACCAGTTATCAACAAAGACTTGACTGAATTTAAGGCAGCAACTTAAGTCAAAAAGCAAGCCTTTCCCCACAAAAAAAAAAACAAAACACTTGTTTGCATGGAAGATTGAAAAGCGATACAGAAGATCCAAGATAAGCTCTTCTCTGCAGTGCACATCTACTTTGGGCACACTTTGTAGGTTGTATTCAGGTACAGGCACTCCATGAGTCATTCAATGTGTTTTAAATTCATGTTTAAGAGTATTAGTAAAATGAACAGTAGACAAAACAATATAACCTTTATCGACAGGAAGTCCCAGTTACCCTTTAATCAAAATTATTATTTAGGTGACAAGAACTTTGTTTTGAATTGTTTTAGTTTTTTTCCCCTACCAGGCTACTAAAGAAATAAACAAAAACAGCAGCTTATGAACCTGGTGTGCTTAATTGTAACTTTTGAGAAAAAAAGAGCACATTAAAGGCTTAAAGAAAATTTTAAATTTTATTCATGACATTTATAAAACAAACCACACTATACAAATGATGTTCCTGGAGCAGATAAAGGCTGGTTACACAGTTCTACAAGGGCCAGTTTGACATATATTCTGAGAGTGCTGCCAAAATTCATAAATTAAGTTTATGTCTTTTCAAATACTTTTGTCTTTTGTTTTGCAACCAACAATCTCCATAAAGTCAGCTGTCAGTCCATCATTTCATTTATTGAAGTCATTTAATTCATTTTTGATTAAATTAAATCAACTATTCTCTTCTGTTTAGATGATACGCAGTAGCATGCAACCCTGAAGCTGGGTCTGACTATGGTAAGGGTGCCTTTCAGTGTCCGTTATTTACATATCAAAAAGATGATGGCGATCCTGAGCAGTTGAGATGGGACTTCGGGACAGTGCTGGCAGCGTTAGCGGTCCATTTTTTAAAGGGAGGTCCATACATACAGCTGCTGCTGACTCGCCAGCAGTGATCTTGCAAGACGTCCGTCTGTCCATCCGTCATTTCTCTTCCGTGTGCACATTCCTTACAACATACGCCCAAATGCTTAAGGAATGACATTTACAAGCCGAACGTTAAAATGAGCAAAAATGCTTAAGCCAGGTAGCTGTAGGTGTCTTTCTCTCCATCGACACGCTCCAGGTATTCCTTCTCTATTAAAATGTCGATACATTTCTGAAAGAGAAACATGCTTGTTTAAATATTTGATTTCAAGGTACATTTCTGGTGCATTAAATCAAGCACAAGTTTCCATTAATTAGTAGGAAATAATAAACAAAAACACCAATTAATAGAGTTTAGAATGATCACAGATTATTCTGAAATAAGTTAAATTATAATTAAAATTCAAATGTAAAAATCTGGAGGCAGAAAACGTAAAATACTTGTAAATAGATTAAATAAGATTAGAAAACTTCTTATTATATTATATACATTATATATATATATATATATATATATATATATATATATATATATATATATATATATATATATATATATACACACACACACACACACACACACACACACACACACACACAATGTATATATAATAATCAATAAGATCAAATAAATAAAATCAATAAGATCAAGTCATGACAAATGTGGAGTTTTTAGGCGTACTTTGATGACAGGGACGCGAGGTTTGAATCTTGAGGAGAGCTGGTTTAGCACTTCTGCGAGGAGCTGCTGGTGTTTGAGAACTTTCCTCATTTTCATGATTCTGACGATAGCAGCCTGAACACAAAGAGTAATGAGAAGTTAAATAAAAAAAAATAAATCAGGAGTGTAAACAGATCCAGCTAAAATCAATTCAAGAATATTCAACCATCACGTAAAATAACTTAAAAAATCTTAATTTTTTAGTAAAATTACATCTCCAGGACCATTTGCCTATTCAGAGCCTTTGTTTAAATAACACGGAGTATTAATCAAATCATATTGTGATGAAAATTTGAGATTTTCTAAATAATCAAACTCTCATCAAATCATTGTTTATTATTTGTTCAGGGCCCCCCCTCCGCAATCAAGCTCAAAGTGAAGATACTACACTGGTGACTCCTCATATACTCACTTGTATGAGAAGCTTCCTGTCCTCTTCTATGTTTTTGTGCGTGGTCTCCTGCTCCTGTTTCTGCTCCGTCTTCATCGGCACGTTGATGTTGACCCGCAACTTCTTGCTGTAGACAGAGTACACATTGAGCAAATAAACATAAGTAGGTTACTCTGAAACCGTATACTCATGTACTGCTACTGAAGAGGTGAGAGTGTGTCTAGAAGTAGAAACAGAAGTTTGACTGTAAAATGAATACAGCTTTTCAGGCAAGATAGGAATCAGTGATCTGCCTTTCACCACTTTAATGAAGCTAAGCTTAAACAGTAACAATATTTAAAAAAACCAAAAATCTAATATTAGAAAAATAACTCACTTCTTATAACCCAAGAACAACTTGATCAAAGTGTCAGGTTTGAAGTCCATTTCATCAATGTTTGCATTCTCATCCTCCAAGACCTGCAAAGGACATACATTATTTACAGCATGCAGTTGTTAAACCAGCTTAACCAACCACTGTGTAAAACAACTGGCCTTTAGACATAACTGACCGCAATTTAAACATTACCACCACCCTCAGTGGTCAGAATCAAGTTTATAAACCAGGGCAGAAATATATTTAATAAAAAGTACCAACACTTACCAGCAGCTTTGATTTCAATAGGATTTGCAAAACCTGAACCAAAATATCCTGTGAAATGAAGACAACACATTTTAATCAAAACAATTAACTGCACAAACCTTAGAAACTGGAATACAGTCGAAGTCTTATGTAGGTAAGTGTGCAGGTGCAGGTACTCACTATTTTAATCTGTGTGCTGTCTGCCAGCTGCTGGACTGTGTAGCTGTTCTCTGTGTTAAACTGCAGCAGAATGGCCATCTGGAAAGTAGATGCCTGAAAAGAGTAGTCATAAAATTAAATAACACCTGATATAAATGACATAAAAATATGATGTGCTGATTTAGATCAAGTGCTGATCCAAATCTTTTTGCAATATAATTTATTTGAAACTAACAACTCAGAACTCCTTACTGTTCTTAAATGCATTTGAGTACATAAATATAGGTCACAATATTACTGTCTCCATCTAGTGGTCAGTCAATTTTATCACATATTTATCAGTGCACTTTTAGTTATTTTGTTACTCTACTTTAAATAAAGGCTTAACAATGAAATGACTATCAAGCTTAAAAAGCAGTTAAAGTCCAACTTTACACATGACTTTTTAAGAGCCTGTTGCTGATAGAACTTTATTCAATATTGGTCTCCGAACACAAACCTGCAGAGTGTATCTGTTTTTGAAGCAGTTTGTGACCAGCTCGCCCTTGGATAAGTGGTAGAGCCATGTCAGTTTGCGGCCGCTGTGTCTGCTGGCGTAGAAAGCTGTAAATCTTTGGTAACTCCTCTCCAGCTGTGAAAGGTTTGGAAAGATAGTAATTAGGAATCAGGATGAGGATGTGTGTGGTTCTGTGGCTTGACGTTTAAGAAGCGGAAGGGCTGAGTCTTACCTCTGATGGTAATGCAAATGTACAAGACTGCTGGAAGGGCCAGGAGCCAGAGCTCAGAACCTGAATGCTGAAGTCCACTGTGAGAGTGAGAGAATGAGAAAGATTTAGGAGGTTTTCAGAACTTCAGTTATGTTGTGTTAACATGAAAGTCCCCCTTCAAAATCATTTAATCTACTTTCAAAAAAGGGCAACACGTATTTACTGGTTTAACTTGCGTACAATGTGTGCATTTGTATAGCACTTTTAGGCACTGACAGTTTACAGCAAACTGGTCCCAAACCACCTTTGGAAAATCCAATTGCAACAGTGGCAAGAAAAACCTCCCTCAAAACAAACGTAACAAACGAAAACCCTTTCTTCTCTTGTTGACACCAAATGGCACAACAACAAATAAGTTGAAGTTTTGTTGAATGCACAGTGTTTTCTCCACTTAGATTAAGCACACCGTTTGGATCATTATGTGTTCATTACTGTTTATTTAGAGAAACAATAAAACATGTTTTCTCTTGTTCAGAACGAAAGCTTCGGACAATGAACCATCATGTTGTAACTAACTTGGCATAAGAAATAAGGAAATTTGTCATAACAAAGCTTCTTGACAATAAATCATATGCAGTTGGACAGCCTGTTCATTTCCCTTTGCCACATTTGTAAGGAACATGCATTTGTGTGAGCAGCAGAGCTGAGTATGTGGGTTGTGCCCATCAAAAATGACCAAATAGCTTATTCTGCCATTGACTCGTTTGGTGGACTGAATGACTGAAGTTTGAAGAAACAACTTTGAAAACATATTGGCAATTTAACAATTTATTGTTAAATTGGCTGGGTAATTACTTTAAAGTAAATTATTTATTTATTCTAGCTTGAAAAAGATTTATTGCCAAGAAGCATTGTTACAACAAAAAAAAAAATCTACCAAACACAAATTTCATTATGTTTTGTGCCAGGTTTAGTATAGAAAAATACATTAAACAGAAAATGGCCTACACGAATTAGTTCAACAATCATTCCTGAAGTAAACAACTGTGATTATTCACTGTACACTATAGAAGCAAAAAGGGGGCTTTCAAATTACTTTAAAGCCATTTAGGTCTCAAATTACTGAAACAGCCCTGTTAGGATGAGAAGTGCACTTACAGTCCAAAGGCTCAGAGTTTGAAAGGTGCTTTTTGAACTGCTCATTCAAATCTTTACTGACACCGATGTCCTGGAACATGCGCTGTAATTTTGATGTGTACTCGAAACCACACGCTTGCTGCAGATGAAGGAGAAGACCAGAAAAGCACAATGAGGGATGACTCTTAAATGTTATAATGTGAAAATTAGAATAAAAATCACAAACCTTCAGTTTGGAGATCATACTGGCCTCTGCATCGTCACTGGCACTGTTCTGGTGCACCAGTCTCTTAGCTAGCATCTTGGCGTAGAACTTTTGGAAAACGTCCTTATCCTCAATGTACTTGAAAACCACCATCTGTTCAAGAAGGAATACTTTCAGTTCGGACATCTGTTAACTATTTTTTTTTTTACTTGAATATAGCATATCAAATCTATGTTTTTTTTTTTGTTTTTGTTTTTTTAAAGCTTTTTTAAAACGTCAGCATGAACTGGAACTCTTCAGTGAAGGCTGGAACTCTGACCTAGCTGAGCATTTTAAAGACCTTATTTGTGATGCTCACCACTTGATTCAATGTGTCCTCCAACTCTGCCTCCTCTGGGTTCTTCGAGCTAAATATTAAGACAACAGAACTTGGAGCTTAAAAACTGCAAATGATATTCCCATTTTAAATACATGGAACAAACTAATGCGTCTGGACAAAGGTTTTGAATCACTTTTTTTTTTAATATAAAACCAATTAACTAGCATATATAAGTATTAAATGGTGCTAATGACAGTCCTGCGCACCACCCTATTAACAATACAAAGCAATTGAATGAAATGTTGAATGTTTCCACAATTTCAGAAGTGGTGTTCTTATCTCCAAGCAGAAAATGACTAAACAGACAGAAGTGCAGAATATTCATCATAAAAAGCTCCTATGATAGAATGATAGCATTTAAAATAGATATTTAAAACAGGCTTTATAAACACACTGCACAGGTTAAAATTAAATAACAATTGTAAACAAACTAATAGAGATAAAAAAAAAAAAACAAACAAAAAAGAAAACAAGCTTTTATGAGGGTTTTATGTGATGACATTTTTTTGTGTTTTTTCCCCTTGATGACAGGCTAAACATGGGGCAGCTGGGGAGCCCTTGGCCAGAATAAATAGGGTACGCTTTACTGAATAATCTGTAAACTGATGTTGTTGAACTGGCAAGGTTGAACTGGCATTTAAGGTATTAAAATTCATTAATCCACTTTTACACTTCTACTACACCGCATTTTGAAAGAGAGAAAGTGAGAATTCACCTCTTCTTCAGTAAGGAGTCACAGTATCTGGCCAACAGCTCAGGGGATTTGCTGGAGGACTGGGCCATTTTTGTGACAGCGTTATTGTTGATAAATCTTCCACATGCCTAAAAAAGGTATATAAACATACACACAACCTTATTGGAACCAACACTTAAAAACACAGGTACAGAGCAAGAAAAGAAATTACTACTCTATAATACAAACCACAAACCTTATCAAGTGCAGCCACAAAGCCAGCATCGTTATTAAATGCAGACATGACTAATGCATTGTACTTCTTATGTACATCCAATATGGTCTGCACATACATTTTGGGATCCTGCAAGGGAATAAAAAATAAACAAACAAAAACCGTTACAAACTAATTACAAAAAAGGTATTTATTGACAGAGACTTATGTAAGCAAAGAATAGAGACCAGAAAGGGTGTTGTTAATATAGTCAGTGTGTGTGTGTGTGGGCAGTATTTAGTTATAAAGGATTTCAGAAGCATGCAATTTAACCTCATGGAGACATACAGGTGCTTTGTTTCCATTCCTATGGGGAAGTCCACTTATGATATTTGTGTGGGTTTATGTAGGGTTAAAGTGTAAGTGCTAAAATTATTTTTCAGATGACCTTTTTCAAAACTTAAACCTTAAAATGTTTGTTTGCATTACTACACCTTTAAGACTGATATCAAATGAACTGTTCTGCATTTTACATCAGACAAGAGGCAGTCCAGACTGAAACACCCCTTTAAACTTCAGCATCAATGGGCTGATTCCTCAGACTTACATTGAGAGCTGAATCCCCACACTTCTCAATGGCTGCCAGGCCCTGGTTGTGAATGTGAGTCTCCAGTAGTTTCTTTAACTCTCCTAAACCATCCGTGATGCGGGACACAAGATTATACATCCGACCAAGATCTGTAACCAGAAGAAACAATAGAAGCATGAAATACATGCTAGTCATGGTAAAAACTAAGGATGAGCATAATTGTCATTAAACATTTCAAGCCATTATTTAACTTGAACATGAAATATAATTCAAATGTGAAATAAAGTTATGTCAAATATTCAGAATGATAAGCAGCACTATGGATGATACTAAAATAATAGAGAAAGATGTACTCTCAAAAATTAATCAGAATTTTTTAAGTAAGAGCAATGACAACTTAAAGAATAGTTTGGATTCTTAAATAGTTATTGGCCTGGTAAAATGATTATTTATTGAAAGTTTCAAAAACAAATTAAAATATATACTTTTTACATTCGTGGCTGTTTTTAAATATCCTATCCTAATATAATACTTCTCTATTTAGGCTAGCGACACTGCAATAAAGCAAACTTTACCATAAACCAAGAGGATAAGATCTCTGCTGTCATGTATAATTAAACTCAGCTAAGACATTAACCAAACGTGTATGACATTAATGAGCTGGTCATTTGATTATCAAAAAGCCTAATTTGCAATACAAGCTTTTAGTGCATCTCTCAAACAATGCATAAAAGACATCCCTTAAGGTGACAGAAAAGGAAAAGAGCTGTTCTGCTAAATATATTTTAGTGACATGATTTCAAATGAAGTAAGGGATGCTCCACCTTCGTTCTTGTCTGCATCCAGAAGGTTCTGGAACTCTGTGTGGAAGATCTCCAGGTGTTTCTCTATGAGAACCTGCTCACACTTCCGAGCGAGTTCATCCTGTGTGCTTTCATGGAGATAAACCTGCACCCGCCGCTGTTCCTCCAACAGCCGTGCCTCTGCCTACACATGTTTAAAAGTTAAAAGTTTATCTGCGCTCTACTCCATCCAATTAAAGTACATCAGGTCAGCTGCAGGTGGAACCGAACAAATCCATAGTGTCAGGATTTTAGAGAGGTCAGCTACCAAATTTGTGGTGATCCAACTGATCTTTCAAATGTGTCCTTCTAAACAACATTTCAATATCTTTCCAGACAGAGAGGTACATTGTGACCACTGATCTCTGACTGTTTAAGAGGGATTATTATAATGTTTTAATTATAATGTTTTATAAAATGTTGTCACTGCTCAAATTTACATTACACAATATTTAAATCAGGGACAACACACACATTACCCCAAAATAACCCACAGGGATGATTTCATACCCCATTAGTGTGGAGTTTTTAAACACACTTCACAGCTCCTTGCTCTCACACAAATCCAACAGTTTTCATTGATAACCCACCTTTTTCATGTATTCAGTTACAGGGTTTTGTTGCAGGAACTCTGTGCTTTCTCTTGTATAGAAGCGTTCCGTGTCTGCCAAGAACTGTGTCTCAAAGTACTCTTTGTACACAGATAATGTGGGCCCCTTCGCAAAGGCATCGTCTTCATTCAGGCCCAGCTCGACTGCAAGAGACAACAAAACTGTTACCTGACGGTTCAGAGGTTCACTTTTAATCATGTGCCTTCTACACAGCTCTTGGTGAAACTAAACATAAGGAACAAAACTAGACTGTGTTCACAACAAGTTCAGTCCTTTAACCCTTAGAAGTCACAGTTTGTTAAAACAAGCAGAGAAATTGTGCAGAAAGTGCAAATTTAAAACTTTCAATTCATACCACAGTTGTACAGTTGTGTTCAAAATAATAGCAGTGTGTTTAAAAACATTAGTAAAGCAGAAAATCTTTATAGTAGTTTTTATTTCCATGCATTGGGAACATTGCATACTGTTTTCCAAATCAAAACATGAAGAAATGTATATACTTTTTAACTGCTTTACAGAAAATACCAAAAAATGAAAATTGGGCTGTTGAAAAAATAGCAGTGTCTGCATTTGTCTTTACAAACTCAAAATATGTACTCTTTTTTTTTTAGGATTTAGCATTCCTGTGAATCACTAACCTAATATTTAGTTGAATAACCACAGTTTTTTAGAACTGCTTCACATCTGTGTTGAATAGTCAACCAATTTCTGGAACCTGTCAACTGGTATTCCAGCCCAGGATGCTTTGACTACATCCCACAATTAATTAGCATTTCTTGGTTTTGCTTCAGAAACGGCATCTATGTCGTCAACCCACAAGTTTTATTTCGGATTAAGGTCCGGGGATTGAGCTGGCCACTCCATAACCTCAATTTTGTTGGACTAGAACCAAGATTTTGCTCGTTTACTGGTGTGTTTAGGGTCGTTGTCTTGTTGAAACACCCATTTCAAGGGCATTTCCTCTTCAGCGTAAAGCAACATGACAAGTTCAAGTATTCTGATATATGCAAACTGGTCGATGATCCCTGGTATGCGGTAAATAGGCCCAGCACCATAGTAAGAGAAACATGCCCATATCATGATGCTTGCACCACCATGCTTCACTGTCTTCAGAGTGTACTGTGGCTTGAATTCAGAGTTTGGGGGTCGTCTGACAAACTGTCTGCGGCCCTTGGACCCAAAAAGAACAATTTTACTTTCATCAATATGTTTCTCCATTTCTCTTTAGGCCAGTGGAGGTGTTCTTTGGCAAATTGCATCCACTTCAGTACATGTCTTTTTTTTTTTTTTTTTTTTTATTTAACAGTGGGACTTTGCAGGGACTTCTTGCTAATAAATTAGCTTCACACAGGCGTCTTCTAACTGTCACAGCACTCACAGGTAACTTGAGACTGTCTTTAATCATCCTGGAGCTGATCATTGGTTGAGCCTTTGCCATTCTGGCTATTTTTCGATCCATTCGAATAATAGTCTTGCGTTTTCTTCCATGTCTCTCTGGTTTTGCTCTGTATTTTAAATCACTGGAGATCATTTTGGCTGAACAGCCTATTACTGTCTGCACTTCTTTATAAGTTTTACCCAATCAACTTTTTAATCAAAGTTAGCTGTTCTTCTGAACAATGTCTCAAACGACCCATATTTCTCAGACTTTCAAGGAGAAATGCATGTACAGCATGTGCTGCCTTCACCCTTAAATAAGGGCTGCTTGATTCACACCTGTTTCCTCACAGAATGATTGACCTCACTAATTGAACTCTACGCTGCTATTATTTTGAACACACCTCTCAATTAATTATTCAAATACACAGACTCAAGAGCATGCATATCATGAGTCTGTTGGTTTTCTAAGAATCTACTGCACCAACTGGTACATTGTCATGTGGTAATATAATTTATACCAAAAACAGTGATTATCTGGTTAGTCATATTGGACTGCTATTACTTTGAGCACAACTGTATGTCTGTAAGTAAAAGAGTCAATAATAAATCACTAAAAATAAAAACTACTTATTTTTAAATTTAGCACATGACTACTGTGAGACTACCACTACGAGACCCCAAAGAGTTTATTCTTTAAACGTTATATATTTAAAGTTAACAGGAACCCACCATAGGACTGTACAACGCCACTGATCAGTCTGGTGTTGATAGTTTCTCCGTTTCTTTCCCTCTCAATGAGTTTCAATACAGCGTTTGTCACCTGAATACAAACAGGTCAGATGCTAACTCTTTACACTGTACAAAATAAGGCACAGTATAGGATAATGCTGCATTGCAATTCTAGTACTCTAATGACGATGCATGCAAAGATAAAATAAACAGGCCTTACCTGTTTATTTAGAGGTCTGAATAAACACTCTCTCCAGGTTACCAAGGCAAGCTGGGGAAAAAAAGGAAAAAAGGTTTAAGAATAACTTCTTGGATCACCTTCAGAAAAAAATTTCTATAAATTTTCTTTCTATAACTTTTAATAGATAGACAGTAATCGATGAAATGGGGTACATTTACTCTGTAAAAAGTTGTTTTAAAAACAAAGTCTTTTATCATCTAATAAATGTCACCTACATCTACTGATGCTCATCGTAACCCTTACTCTGTACAATAATGGAACTAGGTTCTATCTCTACACAGCACAGTGCTGAGCCTTCAGTAAGTGGAGGTCTTACCGAATAGATTTCATAGATTCCTTTCCGTCCTTCATCGCACTCTCGTCGCACCCAGTGTCTGTTGAGGTAGGCGCAGATCCCGTTTAATACTTTACTGGAAAAGCGATAGTCCTCCCACTGCTGCGTGTAGAACTTCAGAACACTTTCATCCATCAAATCTTCACCATCCTACCGCAAACACACACAGCATGAACATAAGAAATTAGATAATTAAGCACAGAATTGTTAAGGAGAGCATCTGTACACCCCAACTGATAGATCAACTCGATACTGAATATGATTTTAGTTTTAGTATTCTATTTAAAACCATGCTCTTGTGCAGAATATGTGTTCCTATATATTTTCACACTAAAGACTTGCTATATAATCCCAATCAGCTCAAAAAATAGTAAAGCAAAGCAAATGTCTTCTATGGTCAATCTAACCTCTTGAACAGAAGGATCATTGTTTAGTTACTGACTGAAGAGTTCATATTCTGTATTCATGTATTTTTTTTTTTTTTACACATAGAACAGTCAAGTTAATGAGATGAAAGATGAGGCTTTGCAACACAGCATTACCTTAAGAAGATTTGTTAAGTAGTTCTTTAGAAATTCCTTCAGTCTCTTGTAGAGTTCCAGCCCGACAAACTGAGCTCCGCCTGGAGTTGGGGACTTTTTTGAGGGTTTGGCCGGGGGTACGCCTGCGCCCCTTGCCTGGTTGGACTGATGTACACTGGTACAGTAATTATAAACATGTCTGAAACGGAGCGTTAAGGAAGTCATAGAGAAGACTGAACACCTTTGATAATTCTCTTGAAAGGATTTTAGTAACAGAGCAGCAATTTCAATGCAGTATGAAAACAGTTGAACAGTGAACAAATCAATAGATATGAACAGGACAAATATTGGATATAGGCACTGGCTCATATCCAAATGTCTGAATAAGCAGATTTTTTTAATGGAAACAGCTTAAAAACAGACTTTGCCCTGATTCACCACAGACGATGACATTGTCTAATTCTCCTTAACATCACAGCGCTGTTATAGCATTAAATTAATCCAGCCAGCGGATTTGGTTTTGTGAATGCTTCTCAGCTCAACTCATAAGCTGGAGACTAATCTCAAATGCATGAGGAGTTACACCGATTGGGAATGATTTAACATTCTTCTACGGCTTTACACAAAACAAGCTTTCATTCGAAATCCATTATCTATGATGGCGGTCATTTTCACATTCACAAATCAGACACCCAGCAAGACAAAGTAAAAGTTCAGACATTCATGGCTCAGCATTTCTATAACCAAGCTGCAAACCATGCATGGACTGAAATTGGACAGCACTAAAGTGACTGGACAGAACTATGAAACTGTATTTCCATTAAATGTATTGACAAAATCTAATAAAATCTATGATCAGCTGATATGGTCCACCTGCTGCAAACATATCACCAATAACGTGTTGAGAACTCCTTTTGATCCCAGTCATTTAATGATGTGATTTTTCATGATATGGAGGTTAGCAAAATGATGATATATCAGTATTCTGATGACTACTCATGTTTGATTACAAAGAGCATAATTAGCCTGTTCAACTGAAAGATTTTCAGTTTTTAATAAAAATCTGTTTATAAACAGCAGTAACCTATAACCTGCCAGTAAAAACACTACAGGGCTCTGTTTTTTGAAACCTAGAGTGGCTTTGGATGTTCGTGCCTGCTGCTTTTGTATTTCTCTTTGTGGTAGAACCTGTAATGGCAGTATGTTCATGTTTCAAGGCATTGCTTGGGTGGGGTTCTACATTTTGGGGGGGCTTTTTACACCCATCATTTTTTTCCCTTTCTAGCTCATGCCTGGCATTAGGCATGGTGCCAGCACACTCATGGACTAAACTGTGTACATTTTTTTTTTTAGAGACAAAAAACAGTTCTTCTATTTGATCATGCCTACAAAGGCAAAGGTAAAAAGGGCAAAACCTTTTTTAAGATCTTGTTCAGCAAGAAACAACCCCCAGAAATAGTATAAATTGCCTATAAATTGATGGCTCAATCAGGCTATTATTAGTTTGGTATTAGTATAGTAAGTCCACTTATATAGTTTGACCTTTTAAAATAAGATGATTACTCGACTGACTGTCAATATAATCCGCGATTGCTTCACCATAACATAATGAATGATGACAGGCCTACTAAGAATGCTTGAAAGTGTGGGAAACACAAGTAGATGGATCTTCAGAGTGCTGGGATCCATGGTTTTGAAATAACCTAAAATTATTATGAGCTGCAGCCTGATGCGGAACAGGAGTGGGTGTAATGCAAAACGATAATCGTGACCCAGCAGAGAGTTATGATCGAGAGCCTGTATAACTCATGATTTCATTTCTGAGACACCCTGCTCTGAACAGCCCTATTGTGAGTTTAACGTGGGCTGAGAAGTGTCTGGCTGGCCTACTTAAAATTACCTGATTTTACATATACTTAATGCACATGCCCCAAGGTGATAAAAAGGAACCACCACTTTTGGTTCCCAAAAGATCTCTGGATCTTCTGAAACAATACATTAAGAGCAAAAATGCAGATAGTCTGGGGGTCACTGAAAACCAGTTTGAAATGCACTGCTTACAAGAAATAATTTGTGTAAATCAGTACTTTCCTCCTATATTTATTTATATGTGTGAGTGAGAGAGAGAGAGATACAAACCATCAACATACTGCTGGTCAGATTATGGAGTTTGGACTTGCACTGATACGGTGTGTAGTGCTTGGATCATGTTTAGGTTGTGTTATCAACAATTATAGCATCAATAGCAGTTTAGTAACACCCCGGCCTGGCCCAGTTACATCATTGCCCTTATTCCCACCCAGAGAAACCGTGCTTGAGATGAAGATACGTGTAGAGTTCCATGTAGCGTGACTTGGCCATGCTTTGGCGCGTGTAAACTTGCTGAATGCCCGCTCGCAGGTCATCCCAAATCTGGTCCAGCCCGATCTGTTTGAGCCCGTGGGGGTTTTGGGTCCTGTTGGACGACATCTTCTCTATGCTGTCCTGCTTTTGTCTGATGAGTCCCTCCTGTCTGCCCTGCTCCAAAAATGCTGGCGATTTCACAAACACTCCATAGTGCACAGGTCTGCAAGGGTCATACGGGAAAACAGGATGACTTCACACACTCTGGGGTGCTTTCAGCAGACTGACAGCGTTTAATATCTTCACCAGGTGACCTTTAAAGAAAAGAAGCATACAGAGGTCAAAAACAAGCATACTGCTACCAATGACTAGCAATGATCTGCTGATACTTGCGCAATCCAATGGAATTTGACATCCTTTTCATTTTACATAAACTTATTGCATAATTATTTCTTGCGGCAATTCTAATGTCAGCTATGCAAACCAAACATCACGGTTGACCAGTTTGGAGGGTCACAGTTTGTGGACTACCTTAAAAAACATTCAGTGTGCTTGCTATGACTCTTTTTACACCTGAGAATTATACACTTGCATTTTATGGGAGATCCAGATAAAATCCTGATAGTCAGGTGTAAACAGGGCATGTGTCACTATATATAAAAAGGTTGTGTACACAGTAGAACCAGATGCTCTGGAGCAGCTGTGCATGAGCCTAAGGTCACTGTGCCCAACACTGCACCATCTACTGTAAAGAGTAGAGGCTGTGACTGCAGTAAATACAAATCAATACAAACTTTGAATCCCTTTTGCTTTTAGAAGAAACTCTGAATGAGCAGGTACCCAAGTGTTTAATAATGAAATACATTATTGTGGAATTAAGCAGGTCAGCAACTGTTAATATGACTAATACAAGTTGTTGTTTTTTTTTGGTCACTAAGAGCAGAGAGAATTCCTATATGAACTCAAAGTCTGAAAGTTGGTCTGTTTTCCTGTAAACACTTAAACATCTTTTTGTTGTTTTGCTGTCTGTGTTCTACAAAGGACAGTTCTCTCATACCCTGTATTGCACATTTGATTTACAGTGAATGAAAGGGACATTTCTTGCCTTTAATGTTTCCCATGAAACATATTACTACAATTACTATTAAATACATAATCTATCAAACCCTTGTTTAGTGAACTCAAACCATTGACCGATTATACTGTGCCATGAGTCCATGAGACAGAAGTGTGTGTTATTCGAGCATGTCACTATTGCTGGTCATTGTTGACGTGTTACCAGGCTGTACGTCTCGACTCTCTGCATATCTGTAACAGAGAGTGGCTGGAGTTTTGTATCTAAGGTACGTGACTGGCAGGATTGGGTAAACGGTGTTACTAATAATATCATCACACCGAACCGGCTTACTTGTTTACAGACAGCTGGCAGTAAATGAAATAAGGTCACAAGCTGGTGATAGTAAACCTGCATCAGTGAACTGAACACTGAAGACAATGGCCAAAAAACAAAAAAAAACAAAAACAACAAAAAAGACACATTGGATGAGCACTTAATACAGAAAGAAGTTCTCCTGTCAATTAAAACTAATGTATGCAATACAGCCCTACAGTGGCCCAAATATACTTAGAAATAGGCAAAAATATCACAATACAAGTTAACAAACTAAATGCAGAATCAAAACAGGAGTGCCCCATTTAAAGACGGCTATTGAAAAACTCCTAAAACCTAAAACCTTTTTAAACATATCGAAATATGCCATCTGCAGAGTCCTGGCTGATGCTTAAAAATAACTTTAGAAAAAGCCCTTTTAAAAGAAGCTTATTTTAACTAAATCACTTTATTTAACATCAGCAAGGAATGCACAATTACATTGGCAGATATTTGCTTAGATATAATGATTACACAACAGAGGGTTAGATTTGGTCAATATTTCGTGGCAGTTTTTGATGCATTAATTGACAGAAGAGTCTTCTGTTATATACCCCCAGGTAAAGAGGTATCAGTTAGCGGAGGTAACAGAATTAGCCATTAGTGCTCTTCTCAAAGCATGTTTAACTGTCTGACTACGGTACGTTAGTGGCACTTTGAAAATATGTGGCGAACTAGTCCTAGCTAGTGGAGAGACTGCATTAGCTGTACAAATAACAATAACAAAACCCAACTACTGGACCAGCACTGGTCAGCGAGCAGCAGAATTATATAATCTTTTTTTGCAGTGGTGTAAACAAACAGGCTGCAACCACGTCACAGCACCCGGGTCAGTCAGCCTTACAGTGACACAGATCAGAGCAGACGGGCCACTGTCTGTCACACAGATTTCAGAGGACACTGACTTTTAATCCACACACATACATCTAAGAGGAGAATCAGGTCACCTTTCTACTTGCCAATCTAATCCATCACCTGGTGTGTGTTAGACAGCCTGGCCTAGTACTGGCCGCTGGCTCGCTTTGCCCAATAACGTTTGTGTACCACCACAGACAGAGCTGCAGGATATATATAGGGCTGGATTTTGGAAGAAACTTCACGATACAATACAATACGTACTGCGATACCAGCATCATGTTACAATAAGTAATAATAACTTTAGTCCAAGTCAGCGCAACAGGAAGAGTTGAGGGGTATTCCTATTTGACAATCCTCAACTTTGGGCTTGAGGTATCTGGCGAACTGAGAATGCCTGCCTTGTGATATATCCCCTAGATGTGCATACTTATTTTTTCACAATGTTAACTTTAATTTATTACTTTCATTTGTTTTTAATACTACATCTTTAATTAACTAGTGAAATGTTGGGTAAATAAGGTTTGTATTCATTAAAGTTTTCCACCTTTACATAAATGCAGATTTAGAAAAAATAAAATAATAAACACAGAAATAATTGCAGAAGAGCTCTTAGATCTCCTAGAGCAGCAGCTCAGGTATGCATGAGTATGAATGTGAATAGGATACACATTTACTGAGTCTGACATAGAGCTGGCTGATTTTTGTGTTTTTTTTTTTTTTAAAGACATTTGTCTTTACAATACGATATTAATCACAATAGGCAGAGGCAGCGCAAAGGCAGCTTTCACACAACATTTTTGACATTCGTGAAGGGGGGGGGGGGGTGTAAAAAAATAAAATAAAATAATCAGTTGCTGTCCTACTGCATCTGTGTAGATAGACTGTGCAGCTCTGAATAAGAGGTGGCAGTAGCGGCTACTTTCCCCTCCATTACATTTAAATTCTCTGTGGCAGACTGAAGCCCTGCCACACACCATCTCCTATTGGCTAACACATGGCTACATTGGACAACACAGCATAAGGTTGATGAGTTGCCATGCACAGGTGTCCGTCAACACAACATCATTTTTACACATCATCCATAACTGCTGATTAACAGGGTATACTAACCTCTTGGTACATTTACAAAATAAACCAAGTTAGCTGCCATATATACACCATACATGTATACGTTTACCTCAGGAAAAAGAACAGTTCAAAGAAATTAGTGGAATGTGTGTATATGTCTATATATTGCTGTGACACTCCTGTCCATTTTGAGTGTCTTTTGACCACAACTGTATATTTAATTTCGGTTTTGTCATTACTGCTCACTCATGCTATAGCACATATAACACATTGTGTTATTTTTGTGTAATTTTTTTTTTTTGCTAGCACTTTTGAAACTTTTCAACTTGGCTATTACTTTTTTAATTGGTGGTGGTCATTATGACATTACAGGCAATGTGTTGGTACTGGTAGAGAAATTAGTTCGGAGTACTATTATCAGGAGATACTGACCCCATACAGGGCTGCATAATACATCGTTTTATGATTTTCATGATATAGTTCGGCCATATTGCCCACCATTAAATGGAGTGTGCCAATGATTGATTGTGTGTAATTGTGTTTAGTGACAGTTGTTGTACCACACTTTACTGATTTGATTAGATCATTAAAATGCTGCCTCAACACCACAATATCTGAACTGCATTTCACATGGAAATGCAGTTCAGGTCACGCAAAGTGAAATTCACTGAGATGCTATTCAGCGACTGGAAAACAGCCCAAACGGACTTTATATATATTTTTCTTACTGATTTTCTGTCATTTTTCAGCCCATGTTAACTCACATGCAGATTAACACTGATTCAGCAAAGTCTCGCGGTCTACAGGTCATCTGAGGTCACTTCCACATTCGGCCTTTCCACACGTTCTCAATTAAACCAAAAGGGTCATTTCCTTCAAATCTGGCCTACGAGACAAACGTCTCAATTTCCTTCAGAAAGAGATAAGGAATATGTTCAGCATTACAACAAACACAACCAGACAAAAAGCATAGAGAGATTCAACGTAATCTGGTTTTACAGACCGGACCAGCATAGAATTATACACACTACATGACCAAAGTTAGTAGACGCCTGCTGCTCAAGAGTTTCTTCTGAAGCAGCAGCCTCTACTCTTCCTGGAAGTTTTTACACTAGATGTTGGAACATTGCAGAAGGATCTGATAGCAATCAGCCACAGAAACATTAGTGAGGAAAGCGTCACTCCAACCCATTTCACAGGGATTGAATTGAGCTCCATCACTCCAGTAAACACAGATTCCAACGGCCCAATCAGTCTGCATATTCATTTTTACTTTATCTGGAAAATTATTGACAAATACATGGGTGTGATGCAGGTAGATTTAGTCTACTAATGTCTACAGTTCATACACTCAAGTATGGGCATCTGCAGATATGTACACGAAGAAGTATCAGATGTTGGCATCATCCCCCAATTCCTACACAGGTGCATCCCTACTCAGAGCAGCACTAACTGTTCAGCAACCTGAATTCAGGGGACCTGGGAATTCATCACCCCAATCCAGGTTAGATTTAATAGGCTGCAGATACTCCTTTCTAGCTTACAAACGGGTTTCAGAGTGTGAATAAAGCACAGGAAGGTGCTCTCTGTCCAGAGTAGACACAACCCTGAAATTATCCACCTTCCTCAGTAGCATTTAAGCCAAAAAGGGATCAGTGTCAGCTACTGAGAGCAGGCTGCGCTGCAGTCGGGTTAAAGTGTGTCTTTATAGACACACACACTTAGATTAACACTGATCAGAAGTTCATTTGACGACTTTCTGCTGTCTGCTAACTACATTTTACACGTATGGTGGATTTTAGTGAAGCTAAACACACACACACACACACACACACACACACACACACACACACACTTCAGCTCCTTCACACACAATGTTAGCTAGCTCAGTGAGACTATCCAAAATAAAAGCCTATACCCTGAATATCACCTAAAACCTCACCCAGACAACTTCCAGAGTATATTAATCCAGCTTCACCACTCCGCCGTTAAGAGGTTTACACTCCGCCGGCGACACACTGGTGAGCTAGCCCTAGCGCTAGCTAGCTTAGCCCAGCGACGCTGTTATTATGGTGTAGATATGCTAAGCTAAGCTAGCTGAACGAAGATCGACGTCGAGCGGAAAATATAACAAATCTACTCCAATTTATGAACATTATAACCCAGCACACCACAAGCCAGGGCTAGCGGTGAAGGCCGGGTGGCTATGACCCTCTCAACCGAAACCGAAAGAGCGTCAGCTAGACGAGAAGCTGGAAAATAAAGAACGGAGGTAGCTAGCTAGGTAAGCTAAGCTAAGCTAAGCTAACAGGTAAGTGATGATGTAGCTAAAATGGCTCCCTGTTCAATGCGTCAGTGCTATGAGCTAATGTAGCTTCACAAAACTGCCCCATATTTACTACTATATCTGTACCCGGATAGTTAGACAGCGGTGTCTGCGGTACGTTGGCTTGGCTGACAGTTCAAAACGAGACATTTCAAATACCACAACCTACCATTTTCCACCGAGCTCAGGTATCCAGCTTAGCTGAGGATCTGGACTCCTCTGCCGCCCTGAAGCTGTACTGAGGGAGCTCGAGCGCTCGCTCTCTCTCTTACTCACTCACTCGCTCGCTCGCTCGCTCACTCACTCACTTAAACACACACACACACACACACACACACACACACACACACACTACACTGCGTGTGTTCCTGTCCTGAAGCTGGAATATTAATATTATTAATTATGTGCCCACTGCAGAGTTGCAGAGTGGGTCTTACAGACCTTATTTGGGTCGCAGAAGTTGACTGGCAGGGTATTTCCTCAGTGGTCTGAATATAATAATATGTGTGTGTGTGTGTGTTTATGTCCAAAAAGCAAACACACTAGTTCATTTTCCCACACACTCATTATCTGTTACAAATACACTAGCAGTTTTTAGCTAATGTGTCTTTAAGACTGATATATGTAAACGAGCTCTGTTCTGATTGGCTGCCTTGTATCCTGCCTCATTTGACGAAAATCCAGGGTGAATGGGCGGGGCTAAAATCTGCTGTAGAGACTGTATGTGAACAGAGATGTTACAGCTGACTCTCCTTGATCTTATTTGTGAATTCACAGAAACAAGGAGTCAGGACGTTCATGCAGCAAACATGGGCTGTATAGATGGAGACGTGAACAGTACGCTGGGAAACCTCAACAGTGCTTACATATTACAAAGGTGCACGTATTTGTCACTGTACAGTGAACACTGTACCGTGAAATGTGTCCTCTGCGTTTAACCCATCTGTGGTAATGAACACACACACACACACACACACACTAGTGAACTAGGGGCAGTGAGTACACACACACCCAGAGCGGTGGGCAGCCAACTCCAGCACCCGGGGAGCAGAGAGGGTAAAGGGTGGCAGCAGTGGCAGCTTGCCGAGCCCAGGAATCGAACCCACAACCCTGTTATCGATAGCTCTGCGCTCTAACCGCTGAGCCACCACTGCCCCGTGTCATGTGTCAGACAGGAACAAAAAGGGAGGAATAATCTGCTTTCCAAGATATGGGCGCTTTAAATGGGTACATCAGACAGCATAACAAATGTAGCCATTGCAACATTTACAGCAGAGCCACGGTAATCCTGAAAGGAGGATTTTGTGGTTTAAAGACTAAAACTCCCTTCTGATGATGTATCTTGACGATGGGAGGAGCTTTTAAAAGTGAATACCACTGAGCCCTTATATAGACAGGTAGATATCATCGCTGCTAGGAAGCTGAACATCATGTCTGTATTTATTGGCCTCTACATCAGAGCTTTCATTTCTTGGCGGGTTTCTGTGCAACATCATCACAGAGATGCGAGCGCAACCTCATGCTAGAGAGCAACAGTGACAAAGAAGTTGTTGTGCAGTAAACCACATCAAGCGTAAAGAAAGATGGATGGAAAATGTTTAATGTTCAGAGGGGATCAGATTCCTTAGCCAAAAGTCGTAGAAAATGAAAAGCGAAAAAGGAAAATCACAATTACTGTCTAGTGACCGGCTTAGTTAACAAAAGTGATTTTGCCCCTCAGCTTTGCGCACATCCAGTAATGTTTGTAAACAGGAAACCGGTCTTCCCTTTGTTGTACGATGTATTTGCATAATGCATGCTGGATATTGTAGTGAGGGAATTCTCGAGCAGTCATTCATTAGAGCACACAGTTGCAAATCAGGTGTCAAATCAAAGGATTCAAGGTGTGCTTGGACTGGCTAGGGGTTTGTTAACTGTGACGTCTGATCACATGTTAAAGTCATTGGAGTTGTCCAAAAACTCAGACAAGTGATCACTGCCCTGCACAAACAAGGGAAAGGATACAAACAGATAGCAAAGCACTGAACGCTCCTAGAGATACAGCTGGAAGCAGAGCTCACAAGTTCAGAGTTAAAGCAACACTGGCTAGACTACCTGGATGTGGCAGAAAGAGGACGTCATCACCCGATGCCATCAGGTTCCTGAGGCAGGTGGTCAAAAACCATTGAGTAACTGCAAAAGACCTGAAGCAAGATTTGGTGGAAAATATAAATAAGCTACAGAGGTTTTGGGAAGTTCTGTGGAGCGAGAAAACAAGACTGGAACTTTTCAGGCCTATCGATCAGCCTTATGTCTGGAAGTGGAAAAGTAAGGCATGGCAGGGGCTCGGTGAAGACCGGGGACTTTTGCATCCTCTAGCACTGGAAATCTGCAGATTCAGTCAAGAATCAGGAAATCCAAAGAGAAAATGTGATGCCTTCTGTGAGGAAGCTGAAGCTAGGACACCATTGGACCTTCCAACAGTACAGTCACCAAAAGCATACCTCAAAGTCCACCAGTCGTCATTTAAAGTGGTATTGTGCGTTGAATGTGTGTTGAGCTATTTAAATTCTTGTTTGATGGTTTTATTGCAAACTGTAAACCTAGTTTTCAATAGAGGATGAATCATCTCCACTGCAACTGTAGATGCCAGCTAGCTGTTAAATGTTTTAAAACCGCTGATCTCAAAAGAAACCCTGAATGAGCAGGTGACTGTAGACGTTTGGCCATGTAGTGTATGTTATAAGTCACATACACACCTATTTACTCAGTACGTCCATTTGAATTAAAACACTTTTTCCATTTTCTGTTAGTAATGTTAGTAACCGCAGCTACAGAATCTGTATGCAGATTATATAGCAGTATACTTCTGCTATGACTTCTCTGCAGAAAACTGAATTACCACTTTCAGTATAACTAAACTAGACAAAGACTCCTATACTGTACATACACTAGATCACATGACAGTGTCCATTGTGATCAGTGAGCTTTATAAACACACCTCCCTTTGTCTCACATCAGGACGACCAGTGAGATCTGCAGAGCACACAAGCTCATGTGTGTTGTGTAAGCAGCAGTTCAAAAAGATGTGATGGGTCCTCATGTGATTCAGGGAAAGCACATACTAGCCTTCACCCTCCCAGCACTGTGAGCACTGTGTGATGATGTGTGTGTATGTGTGTGGGGGGGTGTCCTAACACCTGTATGGGAATTGGAAATGACTACCATTGAGTCCATAAAGAGTAGATTCAGCACATACAGCACATACAGAAAAACAATTGTTGATGGAACAAATGAAAAGACATTTCAGTGTGTGACATTTGTTGAAACTGCATTGTCTTTAAATCAGAATTATTCATCATTAAAAACAAGTGTAGATCATTCTCAAGTGACTGGGGAAACTGTAGAATATCAATGATACGGTTCTAATAACATCAATAACCAGAATTAAATTAGAATAAAAAATAACCACATTATTAATCACATTAATATCCATCCACCCATCTTCTTACCTACTTCTTCCTGTTCAGGGTCGCAGCAGGTTCGGTACCTACCTGAAATCCCTGGGCGCAGGGTAGGAATACCCCCTGGACAGGGCCCCAGTCAATGTCCCAATGTGCCAATGAGGACCACACACATCCACATTCATTCACACCAATTTAACATGGTCAGTTCACTGTTCATTCACCCTGTGCATTTTTGTGAGGCAGGAGGAAACCGGAATACCCGGAAGAAACTAGCACAGACACAGAGAAAACACACCAAACTCCTCCCAAACAGAGATCAGAGCCACTAGAGCTGTGCAATGCATGTACAACCTGTGATGCCACCATATTCTAATGAAGTACTAATAACATTCATATCCAGAATGAAAGTCTAATCACAGTAATATATAGTTTCAGAGTTGTCTGAAGTGCCTTTGCACCAGACTGCCTATATAGAACAACTGTATGTATACAGTGTTGCTAATCAGATCATGTGGGGTCAGTTGTGTTGTCCAGTCAGCCCAGGTTTGCTCTTTACAACAAAATCACCCCTCAACCTCAGTTTTTAGGATCCAGTTTAACGTCTTCATCATAACTGAATGAAGTGTTTGGAGAAATATTAAAACATTAAAACAACTAAACCTTTTATCTGTAGATTATTATTATTTAGATGATGTGGGATCTAATAGTGGTTGAAACTGCCAAAACAGAAGTGTAGTGAAAGGAATCACATTCATAGCTATCCTTCAGATTTCTTTTTTTCTTGTTAAAGTAAACTGCTATCATTAATTCTTTTACTGTGACCGAACCCCCTACATAATAATTACTACTGCCCATCCAAAAATGGAAGATATTATAAATAGCATTTAACATATATATATATATATATATATATTTTCACACACAAACTGTCACTCAGACTGACAACATATTCTATGATAGGTGATACCTCACCTAAAAACTGGGCTATGAAAAATTAAACAAATATCAAAACGAGTGAATTCTAAGTTGACCAGTTATACATTATGCATTCAAAATGCTAGCTGCACATGAGTCTGATACAGACATAGTAGTTATGAGTTGCATTTCTATGCAGTTACAATCTCTTATCACAAGGGGGCATAAAGGACTATAGAAACTGATGTTAAAAGACTGGGCTTCTTTTAAAAAATAAGTGAATAGAAATGTAATTTCCATGTGAATTAATTGTACCCTTTATGTGTTTGTATGTCAAATTGGAAAGTCACATGCTCACACTTTATAATTCAATACTTAAAGAGTAATGAAATAAATCTATTTTGTATTCTACAGAAAATGATCAAGATGGTGTTGTTCGCATTGATGGTGAACTGAATGCCTCGCTGAACGTCACTGTCATTATTCTAATACATTCTTCACATATACCAGCTTAGACAGCCGGAGTCAGCCATGCATCCAAGCCCTCAATGGCCCAACGATGACAACTTAGTGAACCCGGGTATTGGCCACACAACCCTGCAAACAATAACTGACTGGGCTACCACTGCCCCTAATGAAATGGTTTTGAATATGCAGCCTGATGTGCGATACACTGTTTTAGCACAGTTCTGAAAAACCTTCTTCATATTCTATTCAGGGTAGAGAGGTTCATGCAGACGTTCTAAAGACTGCATGGTGTATCAGATAGTAAAGATATACCACATTGAATGTACAGTGGTGGCGCAACTGATCTGGTTTATTTTACTCTACTCACACAGACTGATCTGATCTGAAATCAGGTAAAATCAGACTTAGCACTTTTCTGTTAGCCCGTTAGCACTTTCAGAAATAGCACTTTCTGTTAGTTCACGTTTTTATTGTTGTATATATAAAAAAGCTCTTGTTCTTGTTGGATGCGCTGTGTTTTTTCTAGCGTGTGCAAAATTGTGAGCTCATTCAATGCAGTTTGGATCAGAAGTGCTCATTATGATTATTTTATTTTATTTATTTTATTAATCAGAGGAGTGTAAAATTGTGAGTGCTGTGTGACTTCTACTCCTATTCATGTCCTTTATTGTTCAGAATGAGTTCCTGACAGTAACAATACTGTCAAGTATCACTGTTAAGATCACCTTCATTACATAATAAATAAATGCAGCAACATCAGTGGGGTGTAACCTTACTAATATAGGAATGTAGAACAGCGGAAATGGTTATTACTTGGAAATTACTTGAAACTGTATCTACATTTTGCCCTTTTTAAAACACTGGATGGATTGTTTTAAGTATGTGTGTATCAATGTTTTATAAATAAAGTCTGTTTTCTATAACAGAGCTGACTTTTAAAGTTGCAAAAATGAGTGTCATAGGCTTTATGATTAGTTTATTCATAAAAAATTAAATCACACAAATAATAGTTATGTGTGAACGTCCAACCTTCTAGAACACTATGCTCTCTCCAATCTCTGCCATCTAACACAGCAAGTTCTACATGCCAGCATGGCCAATTTCCCAATAAACATCATGACAAAGATTTGATAAGTACTCTTTATTCCCTCCCCCATAAGAATTGCCACACTTATATTTTTTCCCCCCAGTACGTTGCAGTCAGTCAGGCCTTACACATGGATGAGATGGACGAAAGGAAGAGGTTATTACAAATATCTTACGGTGGTACACAGCCAGTGGGGGACGGAGTAGTACTGAATATAAAAAGTATTATACTATTCATTCCTGACTCTTCAATATCATAACAAAAAGTTTAAAAAATATGTCCCCCGAGACTAAATACAGGTATGATATTCCACAATAGTTTACAATACAGTATGTACAATTTCACATACAGTGGTCATGCTGGCATCAAAACAATAAGTAAAATACATAAGTAAGCAGTTATGCACAGTCTTATTATGAAAACATACTGAGTAAATATGTTGTGTTGTATATGCACATATGCAGTAACTCTTAGCTCAGAATAGTGGATATTTATTAAAAAAAAAAAAATCAAAATCAAAATCATGGTAAACAAAATTTGCCCCAAAAGTAAACTATTTAGAACCTTCATTTGTATTTACATAAAACTGAAGGCGTATAAACATTTGAAATATCACATTTTACAATGAGATATGACAGGCAGCAGGAGTGAAGCATGAAAATAAACAATAAAAACTTAATAAATATTATAGTTGTAATAATAATAATAATATTTGCACTAAAAAGAGAACATGTTAATCTAGGTGGGGGTTTTAACATATCATAATGGCCAAGGCTTTCTGCACCACACCTGACACTTAGGAACTGTATCTATCTCTAAAACTCTCAGGACATTTCCAGCAATTCACAATCCAATTCACTCCGACGCACATGGAGAGAAATACACAGACGATGTCTAGGTAATCTATAAAATATTCTCATAAAAATATATTTATACATTATATTAATTTTTGACCAATGTACAAAAACCAATAATGGAACACTGAGGGGGTGACGTACTGATCCCAGGGTATCTACAGTGTTTAATGCGGGTTTGATCGCTGTGGCATGCAAATACAGCTGCTACATTCTACAAAGCTCTCAGTTCCTTCTCCTCGTCTCCAAAACACTCATAATGATTCAAATGTACTGCTTTGTGAGGTCGCCACCAAAGTGCACTCCTTACAGTCCTTTAAAGCATGTAGCTTATAAGCATAAATACTCAGTAAATATATCAGACTCCTTCACCTTGTTTATCTCAGCCATAAACAACTTTACATCAGAGCAGACTGAAAAGAATTTATCCTCTGCTAAATCAAATTCAAACCAACCAAGCTAGAAGTGTTTCTGGACGCACTTTTGTAGACAGTTTTCATGGCCAAATATATTGTAGCTAGACATGAAGCATCGAGTTTGCAGTTTTGTCAGGGATACAGGAAGGCCTTTTGCTAGTTGGTGGTGCTAAAATCGAGAGCAGTGTATCATTTAAATAATAGTTCATTTGCACAGTGCAGAGAGAAACCGCAACACAGCTAATATACAGCGAGTTAGCTCAAATGTTACCAAATTAGCGAGTTAGGGCCAACAGCTGCAGTTTGTGGATTACCTTAATTATACACTCATATGACATTTCCACATGTAGCCAAACTGTGCAAGCATTCATTAGGACTACAAGTTAGCTAAGTCACTGATACAGCATGTTGGCTTAAGTTAGCTAATCACGGATACAGCAGGTTAGCTCAACTTTGCCAAGTCACTGATGCAGCAAGTTAACTTGGGTCAATTTTAACAGTGCTTTAATGCAATTGGCAACAAATCGTTAGTTAAGTTCTTGTATGTTTTTTTTCTCATTTCTTTTAGTAATTGCACGTCAGTTAAACAATCCTGACGGTGGGGGGCATTGCTGCAACCTTGCCCTTGCACTTCCTGCTCCCCTGTGAGATGCAGCAACATTTGATCATTATGTGTTTCCTTATCACGTCCATTAGATATCAAACAAACAAAGAGGGGGCTGTAGCCTTGGCTTAACCATCATGACTTAAGTATCTTTATATAAAAGCTTAAAAAATGCAAACAATTAAAACAAAACGGTGACATAACAGCATTTTGTGAGAATAAACACCAATGCATACCTGTAGAACAAACCCAGTCTTCAGCCAACCTTCTTTAGAACACGTCACCAGGGACCAAATGGACTGTGCTAGCACTGCACCAGCACTGGCTTTCATACCAGTTGTCTCAAACGCAGTGCATTACACAACAGTCCTATAATGCTAAACACAACACAAGGCTTGACTTCGCACATTATCTGTGTAAATAAGAACGGTTAGATACCTCTCAGGCAGAAGGCTCACTGGATGAATCCTGAAGGCACCTCGGATCGAGCCTAACCTAATCCACAATCGTTGCTTCGAGCCTAACATGTTTAGATCATCTCAGAACTTTGTAAAGCAATTCTTCTGCGAAAGAAAGCATGTAAGACTGAGAGGTGTTTGGCAATGGATACGCACATGAAGAAAGTCTGAAAGCACTCACTCTCAAACTAAATGAATATAAAGAAATAAACTGCTAGTTTTAATGATGCCACACATTTCCATTCAGAGTCAGCATATATGGACTTTTCCAGTTTGTAATTCAAATTTGTTCGTGGTTGTTTTTTGTTTTTGAGTGCAAAAGAAAGAGAGCAGCACACTTGGACTTGCGAACAATCGTAACACTGCTTTTCAAGATGCTCTTATAGCGCATGCCTCAGTTTCCCTCTGTAGTACTGATCGAAACACTGGTACAATCATTGCAACGTCATTGCAAAATCAAAACTTCCGTCTCATATATTCTGAGTCAAATAAAGCAAATGTTACAACATAGTGGCGTTTACAGTCATTCAGAAACACTACACTCGCACAGATTGCTTTGAAAGATTGAAGGAGATACAAAGAAGTAATACAATTAAATCTGAGCAAAAACTAAGAAATCTGTAAAAAGGAAAAACAAACCTGGCAAATGTGAAGGTCTCAATTCAAAGCAAGTAAAAAAAAAAAAGAACAGAAGAGGACACGCTCTGTTCACACATGACTCAGAGATTAAATATGTAAAGGACTCTTCAAACGCCCAACCACGATAGAAAGTATTGACGAGCTATTCATTATGTACAGTCCGATTCACTTCTCAGCACGGATCACAAAACCGCTGCCGAGATTTCGGCTCGTTCTGATCGAGTCTGAAAGAGTCTGTACATTCTGACCACAGCCAGCTAGATGAACCACTCCTTCTTGCTCTCATCGATGGTCTCTGTGAAGTTGGGGTCAGTTCCGATGATGGCCGTGTCGGCCGACTCGGAGGACTCCCCGCCTTTGGCCTCGTTGGTGTGGTAGGTGCCTTTGTGGCGGAACATGTAGCGGATGAGGAACACCAAAGTGCACAGGATGGTAAAAATTACCACAGCAATAATGCCTGAAACGAGACAGCTAGTCACATCAACAGCACATACAGGGTTGCAGTTTCATTATAATTTTATTACATTTATAGAATTTAAACAATTTAATAGCACAAGTCTAAGTCATTCAAACTGGGTTTGGTGTAAAATACTTTGTTCTAGAGTCAGAATTGTTTACAGTGGTGGTGAACAGAACCAGGTGTCTGAAGAGTTTAATGACTCCCTCACAGAAAGGTATTATAGCATATGGCTATGAATTGGTCTGATACCTCAGATACTAGTTAATCATAGCTTTGAGAGTTATTGGCCTTTTTTTTAATTATTATTTTTTTCATGGACAAGGTATAAAATAAGGCTTATTTGTTCAGATTTGCCATAATACTAGTAATAGTTGGCAATGTGTGTGTTTTATTCACGGTGACCCCTGGTTCCCTAGCACCACCACTGTAAACAAATCAGTCAGTGTGTGTGCAAAAGTTTGAACATGCTTGTCAAATTACGTGTTAATTTTTACATCCTTCACAGAGCAACATTTCTGCACTACAGAAGCATTTACAGCATAATTACTGTTCAGTAGCTTAATTTAAAATATTACAAAAAAACAACAATTAATTATGGCAAGTGCAAAAGCAGTTGCACACCATACACATTATTTGTTTATAAGACTTGTTCACTTAGAACACCAACAGGATGTCCCAGGATTTGACCTAGGCTTTGCCTAAACCTTTGCATTAGACTGAAGATCCTCAATATTTTCTACCTCCAATTATTGCTGAGTTTCGATTGACCCCATCCGGTATGACTCGCTCCTCATTGAAAGGAAAGTCAGCACCTGCAGGAGGCATGTGCACATGTGATTACGCTTCAAACAACATGCATGAACATCACTGTCTGAGAAGAGATTCCCAGAATATGGAGAGTTCAGTAAATGGAAATAACTTTCATCACAAGTCTTTCTTCAGGCTCTATATTGTAGATTTATATAATAAAAAAAAATCCTCCACTCACTGGCCACTTTACTACAAACACCTACCTTGGACTTCCTTTGTACTGTACTGACATGATATTGGCCAGTGGTGGTCAGTGTTTTTGTTTTCTTGTGTTCTGTGACCTTGACTAGATACAATGAGAGAGCAATTGTGTCCACACTGAGGCCACACAACGGAGATGTAGGCCTGTCACTATAATTACATAATTGTACCTCAATAGCTTGAAACTGTCCATTGTGTTTACTTGTGTGTTTGTTCATATAAGAATGAATGTCAGCAGTGTTTTTTTGAGAGGCAGTACGGATTGCCAAAAGCAAGCATACATCTCCCAAACAAGTATTACTGCTATTATATTATCATTAAATCAGTAACATAAATTTTTTTAATAACATAAAAATTGTCTTAATTTGACAATAATGTTGTTTACCACAATTATTTTTGTGACAATATATAGTCAAAAAATAAATAAAAGAATAATAATAAAATTGCCTTGTGCTACTGGTGGACAATATGCTTGATATATGAATATGAATATACATGTACTTAATTACTTAACACAAGTAAAAAGACATTACACTGTTTCTACAACCTTCAAATATATCCAGACTATGATTTCATTTTCCAATAAATCATTTTCCACAGGACTAGTAGACATATCTTTGAGTCCTTTTTGAGGGACTCTCTGAAAGCAACACAGTATCACAGGGACAAGACATTTTCCCCGTAGTGCTGCAGGGGACTGGCCTCTTGACTGAGGTTTCTTTACTCTGGACATCAACAAAGGCGTGTCAATCGCTCAATACTCTTACTTGTAACAGCTGAGCTGCTGACTGAACTTATGGGAAACACTGCAATACAGCTACTTTTGAGGGAGATGGGTATATAAGGCACAAATAAATGCTTCATGCAATCTTCTGAGAAAAGCGCTCTGCTCTGAAAACACAGCCAAATCAACTGCCCAGACCAGATGTGTTCCAGCTGTGAGAGAGCAGAATTTCTCCCAGTGTCAGCTGGTTTAAATGCCACTTTGTATCTTTAGACTGAGCTGACATTCTACATGCCGATGCAAGCAATTCTTAACAGCAATCTTCCTTCTAAAATGTCAGATATGAACTACTGCATTTTAAACACTGAGGACACCCTTATCTCATTGGACCTGGATTACCTTTCCCACGGGAGGTGTGTGAGATTTAAGTGACCAACTGTTTTATAAGAAAGTGTCTATGTTTACTCAAATCTCTACTAATAGCTCAATAGACATCCCATAAACAGGACCTAGAAAAGCTCCAGGTTTAGCCAATTAAAGAACAGCATTTACTTCACAGCTCCAGGTGCACTGCAGACTCTACTGGATTTAAATCTATCCACCATTACTACTGTGAGGCTGTAAAAAAAACGATACATTGCTAATTCATACTGAATTAAAATCACTCCATAATTATCACTGTCAGAAAGCAACATTACTGAAATGCTACATGCTGCATTGGAATCTATCCATACTGAAATACTGAAAAATCCTTCCACAATGAATCCTATCAGAATGGAAAAACAACACCTAAATGATTCATACTGGATTCAAATCTGTCCATAACTAATACCAAATTGGAAAAAAAAAATACACAAACACATACATACACACACTGCAGATTCATACTGGATTAAAACCACTCCTCAATTATTACTGTCAGACTGTAAAACTACATAAACAGGCTGTAGATTCATACTGGATAAAATCATACTTATTACTGTCTGACTGTAAAAACTACACATTACTAATTCATACTGGATTCAAATCAACTGAATAATTATTACTGTCAGACTTTAAAACACATACAGAAAACTCCTACTGAACACACTGTTTGGTTATGGGAATGCACTGCCTCACCTCCGTCCAGGTGCCAGGGGTCAGTGGCGGCGGACATTGGTGGAATGGTTAGTGGTGATGCTCCGCAGTTGGACTCCACTAGTTTACCCTGATGTGAGACTGGCGCTGGAGTTCGCGTCCTCAGAGCAGCCTTCAACGGAGCGATGGAGTTGAACTGCACTCTGGACAGACAGCCCACAAAGCCTGGAGTGTTGTACTTCTCTATCAGCACTGGATCAATCTGACCGGTCTCTGCAGAAAGGAGTGACAGGGAGAGAGACACACACAAACTCAAAAAATGAACAATTATCATTTGAATGGGATGTTTCAGCTTCTGGAGATGCAGTTTAAACACCTCAGTTCCACATCATATCAAGTGCCCATAATAACTGTAGTTACACATAAACAGTCCATTCAACAACAGTGCAACTACAGGGGATGAATAAACTGCATAAGCTTATGTTGTAGCTTGGATTAGTTCATATGCAATGACCCAGTCATTACAGACACCTCAAGCCTTTAATGAATACATTCCAGCTACATATTCATTTAACAACGCTGACCACTATATGACCAATGTCTCTTCACTTGTGTAAAGTAAAATGATGTGAATTTCCCTCCCTTTATTAGGAGTGTTTCAGCTCTGACCGCTTTTTGAATGAGTAAAAAAACAGAACAGGCAGTCAGAACATGTCAGAGCGTGTTTATTGTATTTCATTCTTAGGTGTAGTAAGAGATTTGGTTTGAAAGGATAAAAATAAGTTGTATAATGACTGTAAAACTTAAATAATATCATATTCAATACCAGAAAATGCAGGATATTTGCCCTTTAAGTTATGTTACACAGAGTGTACAGCCATCTATCATGGTTGCAAATTAAGAATGTGAAAATGTCATTAAAATAAAAAATTGATTGAAATGAGGATACATTGCTTCACCATTTAAAGTTGTGTAGTTTCAGCAAATACCATTTACATCCAGACTGGATGGACAACAGGCTATCTAGCAGGTTGTCCAGAATGCCAGCGAGAGAGATGTATATGCATCCTTGGCTAGAATGGCCAGAGGGCCAGATTCCAGCACACCTTTGTGCTTTTCCTGCTCAAACACACCTGATTCAACTCACCTGTTAATTGCCAGGTGTAGTAGGTCTGTCAGAGCAGGGAAATCAGCAAACTGAACTGAACTCTGGGCTTAATCTGACCTAAAGCTTCCTAAAACTTTTCAAACCCATTTCAAATTCCATTTAATTAAAAGAGCTGATAAACAGTGATGCCAACAAGATCACTAGACAAAACCAGAGCCATCTGTGTTAAAGGTCATTAACCTGCTTATATCCTCACACATCCAATTATCAGAGCAATAAAATCATAAAAAAAAATCATGTGGGGTATTTAAATAAACCCCTCTCTATAATAGCACACCTCTCACTCTCTCATTTTCCCTTTACGGCTCCTGCTCTGCTGAATACAGACTGTTTTAACCCTGCCTGATGAAGGAGAGATTTGAGATAACCTGTACTCTATATAAGAGCAATGCTGGATCACAGGAAAGAGACGTGCATTAAAAGATAAACACAACTGTGCAGCAGGTTTAGCCAAAAAATCAAATCTACCCAAAATGTATATTACTGTCCAAATATTTTTAGTTGAGGCATACACCATGTCCTAAAGTATCCAGAAGCCCTTGCTGCTTTAAGGTGCATCCATTGCTGACAAAAGCTTAGTTTAGTCACACCCAACTTGTTTAACCTCCATAGAAAAGCACAGCAATAAAATGAGTTGCTCTGGAGCAGCAACACTTGAGCCCAAGAACACTGCGCCCAATGTTAAGAATGAGCTGAAGGGCTATGAAGCCCCCAGCATTGAGCTGTGGAGCAGTGGAACGGTGTTCTCTGGATTAATGGTGGTGCTTCATCCAGCAGGTGAGTTGGTGAGTGACAGAAGTAAATCATACAACATCAGTCAGTACCTGACATTACTGATGCTCTTAGATAGCTGGATGCAATCAAATCCACCTCATAGCAACGTCCCAACATCTAGCGTAAGAAGCAGATGTTATTGTAGCAAAGTGGGACAAATACCTATTAATAACCTTAGAAGAAACACTGGATGTGCTGTTGAGACTTCCCTACTGAAGCCCAGGTGAAGTAGTGAAGTACATGGTGCCCATTGTGTAGTGTATTGAGACACGGTGCATTTTTTGCATAATGTGATGGGTTTCATTGTTCTGCAGGACGCAGTTTGAATTTCAGAGCCTCTTTATCGATTCCACAGAGCAGGAATGATTCATGCTTATATAAATCCATCCCAAGCTGACAGCCAGGCGCTTTCTTCCCCTCCTGCTGCAGTAATCATGTCCGTCAGGCTGAGAATGAATACACGGTGTGACCTGATAGCCAAGCATTTAGCCTCTTGCTCATTTACAGGAAATGTACTGCACGTCCGAGCCATGATACAGCACCATATCAGGTTCAGCGGCCTGCGCTGGCCCTGCGGAAGATTCCACTCATCATCAGGTTTATGCTTCAGATATTGATCCAGTAGACTAAAGATTCTAGTAATAAGCCTGCAGTGGCTTTGTATAGCAGAGATTACAGGAAATACAGTCTTGTTTTATGACCTTGAGGAGTTGGGTAACGCAGGAGTGGGAAAGTTCTCCAGAAAGCTACTTTCCTAACATTCAGAAGTTTGGAATCACCATCCAAAGGCTATATAAAACACTACCATTCAGAGCTGAGCAGTTTCTAATAACTGCTCTGAAACCTGGGCAGGGTATCGCTTGTAGTTAGTGAGTTACACTATATGTCCTCATGTTTGTGGACATCCCTTCAAATGAATGCATTCAGCTACTTTAAGTTGCACCTAGTGCTGTCACAGATGTGCAAATGCACGCACACACACAGCCTGTATAGTCCCTGTACAGAAGTATTGCCAATAAAATAAGACTCTTTGGAGCAGATAAACATGAGCCTATAGGCCCCTGACAATGAGCTGTGGAGCAGTGGAACCATATTCCCTGGAATGATGGTGGTGCTCTATTCAATACTTTAGGGATGAGTTGAGGATGAGTTGGGGTGGTGGTCATCCAACATCTCACTAATGCTCTAACACACAGCAGTGCTCCAAAATCTAGTGGAAAGCCTTCCCCGGACAGTAGAAACAGAACACACACCAACAAAAGCAGGATAAACTATTTTTTAATACCTTTAATTCAGTTCCTGGATACTACTGAGAAACAACTATTCTGACTAAACAACTATTTCTCACTAAACAAAATGTAAAAATTGAAGACTAGTATTTGCATAGCTTACAACCACACAACTGCAATTTTACTGAACAAAAATAAACTAGAATTAGAGGTGTTTTGTTTAACTGCCAGAAAGAATTAGCCCTTCTCTGAAGACCTGGAAGGCCCTGAGGGTTGCCAGCCGGAAAGACGTATAAAAGGTTGTATCCATAATAATTCTAAAATAAGTGAGAAGGCTGTAGAACATCATGAAGTTCTAAACAAATGATCATTCAGAATTCCCCCTATAAAGTAAATAAATCTTTCTACAAATCATAAATGACCAAAATCTTAATTAAAATGACTTTAAATAAATGTATGACTTCATTAAATAACTTTTTACTGCTGAAATAAAGGAAACCTTGAATAAAACATGTGACAAAGTCTAGATTATTTAATATTTATAATATTTATTGAACTGAACATCATAAAGTATTAATATGAAAGTTTTTCTAAACTGCATTATTTTTTTGACTTATTGCAGTGACAGCAGTACATGATAATGAACCTTTTAGGAAGTGTATTACATAACAGGTAGGGGTCAAGTCATGCACTGACACTTTACCCTTACAAAACCCTGCACAAAAGCCAGACACAAGACAGATAATTCCCCACCCATTCTAACAACTGACAGACACATGGAAGCCTCCCAGAATGAGTAGTACAAAATGTAATTCTTAACTTACATAAACGTATGGATTTCTGAAGCAAATGAATGATATTAGAGTCAGAAGTGTTTTGTTAAATGGCCCAAATTCATTTGAGTTAGGATAAATGTACGTTTTCATATTGTCCAGTTTAAAAAAAAAAAGGTGTTTTCTCCCTTGCTTTGTCTGAAGTGGCCGAACCTGTAGGGTGTTTATGCGCAAGCTGAACAGGTCGCCTATTTATCAAAGCAGCTGTTTTCATTATCCATTAATGTCAACTATAGTTCACATATATCACATCAGATTACAATACACTCAGCGTTTGCCTGAGGCAATAACAGAGGTAGCAGAGCTGCAGACAGTTTCAGCAGCCACTTCCGTGCTACAATAATCTGTATGCCAGGCAGGTTCCTTTTCCATCTACAGTAAAATGCTATAGCTCCATATGCCATCCACCTGCCATTAATCCAGGCTTTAGCCTGCTTTAACATTAAAGCCAAACGATGCTGCTAACAGCATGCTGAATCTCAGCTCTCCCCCACCAACCTGCCAGACAAAACACTTTCATTTTCTCGGAGCATGTCTCTGAATACCAACGCCCGTCTCTGGCCCATCACTGCAGACTAATCTGCAGTGCTGCTGGATCTAACAAAAAAGGTCATTATTTCCACAAAAGCTGATACAGCAGCAGTTTATTTTCTGTGAATTTGACATTCCTTTTAGCTTTATAGAGGCAGTGCACATTAGCATTGTGACTAGTTCCCAACTGCAGACCCAAGGCAAGTACAGAAAACATACAATAGCGCTGACTCAAATCACTTTGGCTTGCTTGTTTACATATAGCATGGTGTATGTAAACTTATTGTATATAACATTTCTTTAATATTTTCTAATATTACTAATTTTTAATACTGTATATTTTCACACGTGTGGGTTTGCAATCTCATAGCATAACATGACCTTGAGTGTATTACTGTGATTACACTACAATCTTGCTATTATTTAATAATGATTATCACTAGTTTTGAGATACTGATCAACAGAAAGTTTGTTTACAACCACTCTGATCTGAATGTCAGTGCTGCAGCACTCAAACATTAATGAAGGGTCATACAGCTCCCCGTTCTCCAACTCATGGGTTAGTTTCTTCCCGTTCATTTCTAGGCATTTTGAACCACGTTTTGATGAAAGACTGCTGTGTGTTAGCAGCAGGGTTTTTCCTGAGGTGAAACATTGTTGATTATAATTACAGAGTTTGAGCTCTTTGCGAACTCTCCTTTTAAACTCAGCAGAGTCATTTTGGACCTGGATTGATTTTTATGAGAACTTCAGGCTTGATTTGTTCTATAGCCATGGATCTCATGGGGCTGGTGGGGGAGGTTTGCTGGCCATTATACACTTTGAAAGGAGACAAACATAATACGAAATGTTTAAGGTCATCTGATCTACAGATTTGTTCATCATTTTGAATTCCTGCAACATTTTCAGATGATGGGTTTCCTAAGAAATATCTGAATCATATTCACTTTATTAACCAAATGTAATATTCAAAGCTTAACAGTAATGTATGTTCGTTTTTGTCAATTGTGCAGGTTCTCACTGATCATATGAACTGTGATGCAGAAAACCCTGCATACATATCCTCTGCAAAGTGCTGTTGAACAGAGCTGATATATTGGTAAGCACTGAAAGAATGTATTTGGTGAAAATAAATATATATTTTTTGTAAATGCAGAACACACACGTTGAAGCCAACAGTAATTAGAGCAAACTGTAGCACATATAACACACGCAGTGAGGCAGGGATGACTGAAATGTTTCTTTTTGTTTGTTTCTCAGCATCACAAATTGATCTGACTTTAGTCTGAGTCATCTCAGTCGAAGTAAACAAACGCTGCATAGCTGAGCGTGAGCCGCGAGTCGTGAGTCAAACAAAAGGCAGCCCAACTCCAACTAGATGCTGCTGTATCTCCAGAGAGTGAGAAACATCCCTGCATTACTTGGTTTGTACAGAAATATGGTTTTACTTTGGAGCTCAGTCAGGCTGTTCAGATCAGGCTGCTGGAGAGGCTGTGTCTTAATACTTTGCTGAAAAGTCCTCTCCAAGATTCTGCCTGACCTCAGAGCCATGTGGATCCATAAGCTAGGCAGCTCTGCCAGTATATTTACCAAGGCCATGAGATACAGATAAGCAGAACTAGGGTGAACCAGACAGGGAAGGACATTGCAGTGAATCTGGAGGTAAGACACAGGTAAGTTGCAGGTTGTTTGTCTACTATTTAAAAACCAGAACGTACACAGTAAAGAAAGTGTATAGTGCTCCTCCGATCTCTATCTGTATCTGTGTATTATTGGATTCTGAATGATATATAATGCAGTGGGTCCCAACTCTGGTCCTCAGAGTACTCCCTGTCTTGCACATGAAAGTGTTTTCCCTCCTCCAAACTCATTTGATCCAACAAATCAGCTAATTAGCGAACCTCTCCTGGGTGGAAGCGAGTGTGTTCAAGCAGGAAAACACTAAAATATGCTGGAGGTACAGTGAAACCCATGGTGGAAGCCTGTGGTATATACAATTCTTTTTTTTTTGAGATGAGAAAGATGAACACCACCCGGCTCCATCAGGCGTGATTGGTAAATGAACTCAGACAATTGCATTTGGGCATCTGTGTTTGTTCTGCATTTATAAGAGAGCTGAGAGCTTTAAGACAGTACTTAATTAGATTCAAGGTCAGAAACAGCCCAGAGCAGCCCTGCCATACCTTTCCCATAGAGCTCCATTACCTTCGCTGGAGAACAGAAAAGGGGGGGGGTTGTTGAGACAAAGGCATCCACACTACAAAGTATGTGTGTTAATGCTGGTTTTCTACTGAAATGTGCACTACTGTATTGCTGAGTACACCATAGCAAAGAAGGTTATTCAAAATGTATTTAATAAGGACAGTGGTTCTATACAGGTTCTATATAATCATCAGAACTCAAGGAACCATTTGGATGTTTAACTGATCCTTTGCCTGGTTAAAGGGTTCTTTAGATTTGTATAAATCTTGAAACAATCCCTTTTAGCTTAAAGTGTAGAATAAAGAGCCCTGAACAACAGCAGAAATCGCAGACATGTGATCTACTTATTGCTTCTAATCAAACATAAACTGAGGCTAATAAGATAAATTTAAGCCAAATTAATTATGAACAGTAATGCTGTCCTGTGTCACGTCTAATGCCTCATGTGATTCCTGTTGTTTGGTTTCTATATGTTCTGTTACTGATTTTGCACACCAGCCTAAGCTTTTCAATAACTCAGTATAAACACCAATTCCTACTACTACTAATATATTCTAAAGCTCATTTTTATTATTTATATTAAATGTTCTCCAGAAATACTGCATGCAATATGGTCATAGACAAATAATCTGCTATTTTATAATGATTTCATTTGAGCATAATCTAAACCATTAGCAATATTTCACGTGTGCATTGTTCAAATAGACCTTCCTGCTTTTGCATCAGCACAGGCAGCGAACCGAATGAGAACACCCAGATGAATACTAAAGATTATTCAAATAACCACACCCACGCCCCTGCACTACAGCAACAAGGTACGACAGAACAAAAGCAGCTCTACAAGCTGTTCCACTACAGTGAAGTAGAGGAACCCCAAAGCATTTCCACACAACAGAAGCCTCAGATAACAGCCTCAGAAATGCACACTGCAAAACAAGTGAGTATCTTTAAATATACACATATGCAATATACTGTACATTCATCATAGTTGTTATGATATTACTGAACCCATTTATAAGGATTTAATAAACAAAAAACACTGATTAAGGGGTGGGATATTTAACAGTTAATGAGCAAGCATAAGAATCTGAGCCACGTTGACAAGGGCTAAATTGTGATGGGTAGACGACAGGGTCAGAGCATCTCCAGAACATCAGGCAGGTCTTGTCAGTTCACACTGTCACTTTTGGTAGGTACTGACCACAAATATGGTCCAAAAAAGCACAGCTGTTGATGGGCACCAAAGGCTCATTGATGCAAACCATGGAGGCTACACCTCACAACTTACAGGGCTTAAAGGATCTGCTGCTATATAACAGTATATATAAGTAGGTATATATACTAACAATATGTTGCAAATTAAACACATTGTAAGTATATGTAAGGTCTCAGAAAGATCCTTTTACATGGTTAAATTACTATTTAAAGTAGGTACGAATATCTACACAAAGTTATTGTTACATATTCTTAATATATAATAATCTAATTATTCTTCATAATGAGAAACACTAGATATATGACTAACATTTAAAATGCTCTCACTTGTGAAGGCCTTCTGCTGAAGCAGTATTCCTTGGCTAGGACTTGTAATTTAGATGATTCACAAATGAGGCAAAAGTGCACTGCTTGTGGAGATGTTCAGCAGAAACTCCTTATTAATATTCATAACTATCCTGGCAGAATATCAGCTCCTAAATGAACTCACATTTAGATCTTTTAAGACTCAGCAACTTTTTTCTTTAGTGACTTCCTGGTGCATACCTTGATGACAAAGCAGCAAATTTCTGCTGTGTTAGTGCTGCTGCACTTTGATGAAAAATATTAATGTGGTCGTTTGGTCCTCGGCCTGCCCAATAAAAGCTGATCAATTATTTAGAGGCGTTTGGACAAACACTGTAATTGCAACTGAAAGCCAGTATTGCAGAGGACGAATGAGTGTTGGAGGGGGAGAAGACAGAGCAGATAGAGGGATGAAGGGGTTTTCCTTTAATGGAGGTGCAGCAAAGGGGGCAGGATGGAGACGGTTGCCATGGTAACAAATGGAAGCTTATGCAGTCGGAAAGGGCAAACGGAGGCAAAAGGGAAGAGTGATGGGGAGAAATGCAGCATGGCTAGCACCTCAAATCGCCCAAATATCACCTCTCTCACGCCATCCATCCTGCGAACACTCATCTGCTGTAGCTGTGTGTTATGGCGTTAGTGTGGGGGAGGGGCCAAAATCTCACTGCTGCTGCATGATGGAGCCACATGTTAATGAATCTCCTGTACAGAATAATGGCAGTGTGCTGAGAGACCAGCATCTGAGATCAAATAAATCCATGAACAGCAGTGTGAGTATGATCAGCTCGTGATAGAAAAAGGCAGAAAGAGAGGTACAATAAAAAGGGAGATGAAAGGGAGGGAAAAAAGTGGGGGAAAGAGAATATAGGATAGGGGTGCCATACAAATTTTATAAAGACTGAAAGTATTTTACTATATATTCTATTTATATTGTCAAATGTATAAATGGCATCTACTACATTTGGCTTCATTGTCACAGGGTCTCTCTAGCTGTCTTTCCCCCTGTGTTTCTGGCTGTCCTTCCAGCAACCTCCCACTGCAGCTGGGTTGATGCTCCACTACATGTATGTCTCTCTTGGTCTCTCTCTCTCATACAAATATCTCAACAATATCACCAATATCAGGACATGAGCCAATATATGCAGTGCCATGCTCTCTGTCATATGTGTCATATGCACTATATAAGTATATCAGTGCTTGCATATAACATTTTATTACATACATATTTTAAATCATAGGTAATATAAATGTAAGTATCTATATGCGATAGTCATTTTCTAAGCCTACACCTAACCCTAAGCTTAACTCCAGGAACCAAAAATAAATGTTTTTGCCTTTTAGTTTTAAAAATGTTAGTTATAAATATTAACCGTTATTTTCTCTTGGACGTAGTTTTGCTATATAGTCAACATACTATCTAGCTTTCCCCTATTTTGTCCTGAAAATGCACAAATGCACACGCACATACAAATATGCATGCACAAACACACACCCACAGGGTCCCAGTAATGCAGGACAGCTGCAGAGCAGTCTCTCCTGAGTCTAGTGTCAACCAATAATATAGAGCCATGACAGAAAAAGACAGATGAACACGGTCTGTACAGATAATAGGAGACTTAAAATAAACAGTGGTCAGCGCAATAACAATAAAAGTATTACATGTAAAGAAAAAAATAATGTAATAGTGTACAATTAATGTAACTATGTGCTAGATGAATGTGCAAATCTGTGTAACAGAATGACAGTACATGTAACACTATCTATCAATGTAACAATGGCTGTAACAATGTCAATAAACTCTTGCAAGAAAACAGCACTCACTCACATGCTATGCTGAATCTATATAATACTGACCCATGCAACAGCATCAGCTTCACCAGTCCCATTTAAATGAGAAAGAAACGTTACCTGGATGTTAGCTGGAATCAGCAGAGTAAACTCTCTCAAGAAGCCTGTGCCTGTCTCTCTCTGACTGTTCCTCTGCAGAACCTCCTCGTGTATGCTTCACTTCTTCTCCACAGCCTGTGTGTCCCTGCGTGTGTGTGCGTGCGCAGCTGGGTGCTTTAGCTCGGACTGTTTCCTGCTCTCTGAATCCGCTCCCATTCATAGCCAGCTACAGTAAAACCCGGACTGCGGATAGGACTACTGCATGGATCTGGAGTCTACTTCACTCTAGTCCACTGATGATGCCAGGCAGACATAATGCAGTGAGGTTGGACCATGACTAAGATCTCTCACTCTCTCTCTCTCACACACACACACAGAAAGCTGAGACAGCCTAGCAGAATAGCACATGACATCATCCTGCTGGCAAAGCTTTGAGATGGACCAGACGGATCTGATCAAGATATCAAACAGTGCAGCTAAAAGGGATCTGCTTCTTATAAGGCAGGAGATACAGAAATGTTGCACTACAACGATTCTCATCTGTGGTGCGTGGCCACTGGTGCCGCAGATATACAAAATACTGTGTATTAATACTTTATTGACCAGATTTGACCTAAACATCATGAGGGCGACAGCAAACACTAAATTGCTTAGTTAAAGCACTCATGGAAATGATAGAAAAACCTGGAAAACTTTAATAAAGATATTATGTAAACATGGGGGATGTTTCTAAAGGTATCCTTCAATCTTCACACAGTATTTCACAGCAGTGTACAGCAGCCTAACCCACTTACACTGAAGTTATAAGTCTAGACTGCTTTTTTGAATCAGTCACAGTACAATGCAGCCACTCAGAACAGCTCATTTACAACTATCAGTCTTAAAGATGTAGTAGATGCCAGTCTTAATTCTAAACACTGTTATTACTCACACTGTTATTATTATTAGCATTACTGAGACTTGACAATGAGAATATGTATGTATGTGTGTGTGTGTGTGTGTGTGTGTGTGCACAGTCAATAGCACTTGCAGGGCCTCTATCCTACGTTTATTGTGCACTGTAGTTTTTCCCGAGGTCCACTTATAATGTCGATGTGATTTTAGCGACCAAAAAGTCATAAACTAGTTTGCAGGAAGTATATCAATAGAATGCATATCCCCATCACTATGACTATTACCTTCTCTGCAATGCATGATTCCTTTCCGGCAATCTGCTGTAAAGAAATACAGTAATTAGTGAAATTACTTCATGACATCCACTGCAAATCTGCATTGTGCATACATAGTGAGTGTTAAGCTACATACACACATACAATGCCAAATGTGTGTGGACACCCCTTCTAATGAATGCATTCAGCTGCTTCATTTGTGCAAATGCGCACACACACAGCTTGCCAGCAAAACAGGACACTCTGGAGCACAGAAGCAGATACTGGTACCATGTCTAACACTAGGCGTGGCCAAGAGCAGTGAAAGTGATGATTATCCAACATCCTCAACATCTACACTAACGACTGTGTCGCTAAACATGATCATATCCTCCACAGCAATGCTTCACAATCCAGCAGAAAGTCTTCCATGGACAGTAGAGACAGGATCAACTTTTTCAGGTTTAAATACCATTGATTTCAAAGAAACAATGAATGAGCAGGTGTCCCAAAACTTTTGTCCATATGGTGTAACCTGTTACCAAGCTCTCAGACCCTAATGCAAATTTCAAAGCTTATTAAATACTCTAAGACAAGACTTCATCTTGTCTCAAAAATCAGCAGCCATTGGGCTCCTAAGCAGCTGCCTAGCACTCTAGCACCTAGAAAATGAAAATAACTGATCTCCACACAGCAGGAGAAGAGTAAAAGAAGATATTCAACATGTTTTAGCTAGGCTTTTTTCCCTGTTTGTAACATACTTAAGATACGGCAGTTAACATCAACAGTGGAGGTCAAGTTTAGGTTCGGAAACCCAGGAAACCTTTGCCAGCTCAAAGAACTGCTAGAAAGGCTAATCAAAACCCCTGCTTGTCTACACAAGACCTTCACGCAGAATTAGCAGACCTTTACACAGAATGGACATTCAGAGACTAAATATGTGTTAATACACTCACTGACCTTGAACTTCCACTTACTGGCCACTTCATTAAAAACATCACTAATAACATACTACCTTCCAGCAGGTTCAGTGTGTAGATGTAGAATTACTGACTGCAGTCGCTGCATTGTTGCTGAACAACAGGGAGATGTGCAGCCAGAATTAGTGTTCATAAACCGCCGCAGTGTGAACACCCAAAAAAAAAAAAAGAAGGTGCAGCTTCCTAGCGAAAATGCTGTCTGCACTCTCCTCTGCTGCAGACAAGCCTCAGACACTCCGCGAATCACAATTCAACCTTCTGCAAATTTCAGAGCTTCTTTGCTGCGAGGCTGGAAAACACATATTGCTACAGATTTTGTCAGGTATGTACAGTGGTTTTCCAGCTTGATAGAAAAACCTACCTCGTATGTACACTTCTTGTCCATTTCATTAGAAATGCCAGCCAAGTTTCTGTGGCATTAAGGTAACTCTTTGTGGTTGAATGTAATTGAGAACTGAGTTGTGTGTAGAAGTCACAGAATTCACTCATTTCATATTACTGGAATCTCAATCTTGGTGGCTGTAATAGAGGACCATTTTGAAGCAGATCAGCAACTTACAGTAAGAGCAGGCCAGGCTAAAGTACAGCCTCCACACCACAGGGTTGGTAGTTAGAGTAACACACTGTTACTGTAACTAAGACTCCCAAAGTAAAAGACAAAGACTCAATTCCCTCTCACATACATGCAGAAAAGCCAATTATTTGGAAGTTTTTATTCATGTACTCACCAAAAACACTACAGCTGGGAATATAATCTAATTGAGTTTGATGGAGCAGATAATTTACTGACATTTTTGTAAAATACACCAGTCCAGATGTTTGTGGACACCCTTCCTAATAAACACATTCAGCTACTTTAGGTTGTCTAGGCACTGTTAAGAAAAACTGCCAACAGAATAGGACAACCTAGAGCAGGTAAACAGCAACCTATTATCACAATGCCTAATTGCCAGGCGTGTGAATATAAATGGAGGAATATACATCCTCCCAGCATTGAGCTGTGGAGCAGTGAACTGTGTTCTCTGGAATGATGGTCCTCCACCCAATACTTTTAGGATGAGTTGGGGACAAGTTGGGTGGGGATCATCCGACATCCTGACCTCACTATCACTCTTACATGCAGTCTTTCTTACAGCAATGACTAAAATCTAGTAGAAAGCAACAACAAAAGCAGGAGAAACTTTTTTTTAGTACTGTTGATTTCAGAAGAAACAATGAATGAGCAGGTGTCCCAATACTTTTGTCCATATCGTGTAAATGTGCTATTGTGTAAGCTTCTTTAACAGTATAGAACTGTACTGAATGAACTAGGTTTATATGGATTTACCAGACTGTTTAGTGACTGCTACAACCTTCCCTCAGTCTGTTACAGTCATCCCAGCCTATGGAGGAACTAGTAATGTTTGAACTCACTTTGCTTACTGCGTAACGCAAAAGTGGTAAGAGTCAGCGAAACTAGAGAAAACTATTTTAAAACGGTCAGCTCATTCAGCATCTACTGATGTCGGAACTACATTCTTGTCGGGGCATTACTCTCTGTTCAGTCAATGACCTGTCTGAAGTAAAAGCTGATGCTATAAAGGGACTGCTGTGATTGACAGGTGGGCGGTGAGAAGCTGTATAGTGCAATGGATGCAAGTGGATTATCTTCCATCTTATCTGCAACTTGATGGTCGTTTTGACAGAAGGGTCGGTCCTGGCTTGTGTTGTTTTTTTGTTCTATATTTTCACTTTGAACTGATGATTTTGACACAGAGAACACACTTTTCTTGAACACCCACATACATGAAAATAGTGTACACAGTCAATTGCACTTGCAGGGCCTCTATCCTCCGTTTATTGTGCACTGTAGTTTTTCCCCGAGGTCCACTTATAATGCCTGTGTGATTTTAGCCACCAAAAAGTCATAAACTATTTATTTATTTATTAATGTAGAGTGAAAGTCATGAGCTCTGTTCTGATTGGCTGCCTTGTATTATGCGTCATTCACAAAGCAGTCTGGGCTAAAAGTAGAGCTGGGCAATATGACAATATTTTACTGTATTGTGATAGATTTTGTTATTGTAATACACAATATACCTTTCTAAGCATATTAAGGATAAGTAAGTGTGTAAAAAACACTTAAAGAACAACTGTAGGTTCATTACAAACAGTGTAATTAGACTGGTTTAGGTAGAAGAAGTGCAGCAGATGTTGAATAAAAATCACTGTATTTAGTACAGGAGAGTCTCTGAATAGTAGTTTTTAAGAATGTATTTGTGATCACATGTATCGTGATAAATATTGTGCATCATAAGAAATGTCTTTAAATATTGTGAGATTTTTTGAGGAGGATTTTTCCTATATCGCCCAGCCCTAGCTGAAACACTGCCTATAACATGTGTGAATAGGTGGGGCTAAACTGCTACACAGGTACGTTTTGTTACTTGTGTAAGGCCACCGATTGTGCTCAGTGCTTTAATAGAGACTCTGGTTCTGGTTCGTTTTTAAGGTACTGTACGGACACACACATAGCCTGCGACGCATACATATATAAAAAATCTGCTCAAAATGACTTCTCTCCCGCAGACCACAATGAATCATCCTCCTCCTCTCCTCTTCACCTCCACATATGGACGATAAGCCTATAGCACGCTCGTACTGCAGTGCTGAGGACTGGGCTTTATGTAAAAACCTGGGGGCAGTAATTCTGCACACAGCTGCTGAACAGGACTTATGCTCCACTAATTTCATTAAGGCCTTCAGAAACAGGTCTCAGGCTGTGTTTGATTGTCTGAATGCTGAGGGGCACAGAGATGTGTGTGATTTATGATTCAGCAGAAGTGCAAGAAATGAGAAACAGAGCAAAAAATGAAAGAGCAGCACTGTGTAATCTTCATGGTAAGGGTAAAGTCATTCCTCATTTAAAACAAGCCTTTGCAGCAGTTGTAGTTACTACATTTAAGTTTTATAGATTTTTGCATAAATGTGACCTGATTTATGATCAGAACTTTATTTTATTCTTTTATTTTCTTTCTTTTTCCCTTTTTCTCCCAAGTTTCTCTCCAGAACTGCCACTTAAGCCACGTGTTCGTAGCTCCCCCTAGCACTAGCAGTGCTTCCGACACTAGGCGGGCAAGGACTTAACAGACAGATCTTTGCCAATACATGTGAAGCCAGTCAAACTGCGGCTGATGTGGCACTTTCATGCAGCCGAGAGGTGAGGGGATGAATGTGCCACCTACCCACCCAGAGAGGGCACGGCCAATTGTGCTCTCTCAGACTCTGGAATTTCCTTCATTTGCACACTATACAGTGCAGAGTAACTCTTCAAATCTTTAAAATAACCCTTTCTACCTCTGGTGAGTTTTGATTTTCAAAGGTCCTCAAGAATCTCCTTTGTTCGGGTCATGGCACACTTCCATAAACCTGAACAGTGAAGACCCAAGTTTTGATAGTGAAGACACACCTTTATGTTCTTTAAACACTGGAAGGCTCTGCAAAAACACACCTCATTACCATCCAGTTCTATTGAACCACCCTAATTTAATCACTTTTATATCAACTCATACATCTAGAGTCTCTATATGATGGTGTAGATCATGATCAGTGTTATAAACAAAAAAATAAACCCTCAATTACCACAAGAATATAGCTTAAGGGACCGATACAATGCACCATTATCTCAACACTACTACAAGTATAACTTCTTTACAGCTAATTTAGCAGTAGGTAAACCCTGATCTGTATGGTGCTTTAGTTTACCTATAGTGTAGAAACCTTGGGGAAATGTCAAAACAAAGGAGAAGCTCAATTTGCATCAACTGCTGTCACAGAAGGACAGAAGAACAGCTGAAAGAACAATCAACTCAGTTTCCTTTTGGCACATAAAGCTGTTCATCTAGGCATTGTTTAGTGTTTGCACATTCAGAAAAAATACAAAAATTTGGATAAATATACATAATAATAATAATAATAATTTAGGGAATGTGTTCTTACACATGTTGGTGTTTTCAATTAACTACTTTCAAAGCTTTCCACATGAAAGCCCAGTAATATGTGCAGTTTTCTTCTAATTAATTATGCAAGCTAATTCAACTAATAGCAATTAACTGCACAGAACTGGTTTCATTCATCACAATTAACAGCTGAAACTAATATGGTTAAAGAGGATTACCTACACAGACTGCCGTGATTAGTCACAATTAACAATCAACTAAAAGTAATACAATGTACATGTCAAATATATAAATAAAATTAGTATGACACATTAATATAAATCATTTCATGTCTATAACTGCACACACACTTTAAACTATATCTTAAATGCATTATAGGTGCTGCATATATACTATTATTACTATTATTATTATTATGCGGCCAATTCTCCTTTGTCCACATCAGCAATATAGGCTCTTGAAGAATCACTGTCAGAGCCAGAGTGTGTGCAGAATTCAGAGTAATCCATCTCCCAGGCCAGATGTAACATGTGAGAAGGGAGATAAAAACAGACAAACTCGCCAAAAGAAATTTATCACTGCTGAGTGAGCTCTTCCCTGTGGAGCTTCTTCTGCTCTCCTGCTTCATTATCCGGCAGGTCGAGACTGTCAGGAGCTTGAAGGGAACTTCAAAGGTGTCCTACATTTCCTGCCCAAAATGCAAAGCAGCGTTTCTCTTTGTTGAATCAAACTTTGTCCAGATGATGTCTACTAGAGACAAATTCCTGCTGTCACTGTTATGCTGGGGGATGAGCTGTGCCGTTTCAGGCTACTGATGTATTTGAGCCTCTGGAGAAGAGAAAAATCAACTTTGCAACAAGGCTTCTGGGCTTTTTCCTCAAGGCTCCATCTCTGTTCTATGCAGAGTCAAATAGCAAAACCTCTAAAGGATCATGTTGATCTTTTGATCTGCACAAAAGCGCAACTCCGATCACAAAGCAAGTCTGTAATGAATTTGCAATAACTCGCCTCATTTGAACATGTCAGATAAGGCAGCTTGTGTCATTAGAACCAATCCTATGCTAATACAATGGAAACAATAGCATTATTCAAACCTAGAACATCATTTGCATAAGCATATTTTCCACAGATGAACAACTGAATCCTCCAGTATGCACAGCATTGGGAGCTGGGATGCTGTGTGGCCGTCTTAAAGCAACAGTTTGGACAAAATGTGCACAGCCCCACCTCCTTTCAAATGTAGTTGCACAGGTAAGTCATGTGATGTCTGAAGATTGCTTCTGTTATTTTTACATTGGAGCTACGAGGCTCATTTAGCTAACATGTAATTAAAGTGAAATGCATTAGCATGCCTAAATAATCCCCCACTCACACAGTCAGCTTGCTCCAAAATGTGATATGACACTGCAGGACACACTATTATCTATAAACATGGTTTTCTGCCTAGCTGAATTGCACAACCACTGTGGCTAAACTAGCCAACTAGCCAACCGCTAGGACCGAAACTCAACACTAACAGCTAACTCAGTTACATCATTAACAGAATGCCTTCCAAGACTCCTAAACATGGATGGCTATGGCATCACCAGGTCACACCTTCTACAGAAGCTTGAAGCCTTGGTGTAGTCATGGATGATCAGTTATCGTTCTCAAGTCATGTTGCAAACGTAACTTGGTCATGCAGATTCCTCCTGTACAGCATCCAGAGAATCTGACCCTTCCTCTAGAGAGATTTAGCAGACTCTCTTATCCAGAGCGATTTACAAAAGTGCTTTGCTATTTACCCAAGAACTAGTTTGAATAAGCTGAAAATCAAAGATACCTCTAAGCTTATACACTACTAAACACAAGTCAGTAAGGAGACCAGGTGCTCGTTCAGTCGCTCGTCACTTCAAGACTTAACTACTGCAACTCTTCTGGCTGGTCTCCCTTTGCGCACCATCAGGCCCCTGCAACTTATCCAAAAGGCAGCTGCACAGGTCATCTTCAACGTTCCTAAACTCAGCCATGTCACTCCACTGCTGCGTTCTCTTCAATGGATTCCTGTAGCCGCTTTCCGCATCAGATTCAAAACCCTGACCCTGGCCTACAAAGCCAAAAACGGACCAGCCCCTCCGTAAGTATGCTTACGCACTTTTCCGTAAGTACGTAAGTAGCTTTAAGTATGGCTCGACTCGACCCGCCATCCCTCAAAATCCACAGACTTTATGTCCTGGCACCGAAGTGGTGAAACGAGCTTCCCTTGGGTGTCCAAACAGCAAAATCGCTGCTGGTAGTCTGGTAGTCATGGCTAGGATACAGGAGATATTAGCACTCATACTATGCCTCTCAGCCAATCACACTGCATGATCTAATAAAACCTAATAAAACATTGAGAATTTCCACACAGCCATACACTTTTACAGAATACCGTTTACTGTTTTGCTACTGATTATTTTCATGTGAATGTTTTGGAATACTTTAAGCTTACTTAAAGATTAGATTTACATTAGACGATAAATACACATCTAGTACCTAGCATTTGACATATATGTACCACAGGTGAAAGGCACTACAATTGTTTTCTATGCATTAGAAAGAGAATTGAGGCCGTCTACCTGTGGCTTCAATAACAATCTCCTCCAGCCTACAGCCTTTCAGCAAATAGAGGTGTGAAAATTACACTGGAGAAAGGATGAAATTGTGAAGCGCTGTGTGTCTGAGGCTCGTCTGCAGCAGAGCAGACAGCATGTTTTAGGCTGTTACCTCTCCTCCTTTCACAGCACAGCTTAGACAACTCAAACAATGAATAAATGTATACATAACATCTTTTAAAATTTTTATATAGATTTCACTTGGCAGGAAAACCATTTCGGCAGTGTAGGTCTGTAAGGTAAAAGAAAAATTCAGGACAATGAATAGGCTAACATTGCTAACAAACACTACTAGATGTCTTTAACCCACTCAAAATGCATCATCCAGTTCTTCATTTGCTGCAGACAAATCAATATGGTTTATAAGACGGTGTAACTTACTTTAGTACATAAACACAAAAATAAACTTGCTCTACTAATTCAATTTTCCAATAGATTTCTGGAGCAAATTAATTACAAAAAGTATGTAAATTTAATTTTTAATCTATATTATATTCTTCATACCAATAATATGTATAAGATATGCATATACATTATAAGCAGATATTGGTTATCGGCAAAGTTCTTTACCTCAGACTGTCTCTATTATCAGAGGAACCCACCGCAGCCTTTGGGGCCATACTTTGTTCATCCATTTAATTAGCAGAATTACTTTCCTGTAATTAGCACCGTTTGACCAGTTTACTCAGCAGCTTTCACAGACTGGTCACTGCTGAGGCCGCTGCTTAATCCTTAATGAGATTATAAAGGCCAAGCACCTGCTTTTAATCATGACTGCTGACCCTTGGGGTGTATAACGTGGACTAAATGATGGACTGCCTCAAAGCCGCAGTGTAAACTGAGTAACTCATGCTTTACCGGATCTGGAATATAGTGTATGTATAGTGAGAGGATGGAGCGTCCTTTATATGTTTGGTTCTGCTTTTGTGAAGTTGAATTATTCATAATGGTATAGAGAAAGTGCCCATTAGCAGATGTAAAATTATTTTTACAAACTGTTTAAACCTGATGCACTTCTATGAGGGGATTTTTCAATAGACTATTAATAACACTGTATGATTTGCACACTGATGGAGGAGAAAAACCCTGTCATAAATGGGTGTCAGATTTAAAAGAAATCTTATACTGAATTCCACTGCTGCTGCTTTTGTGCAGAAGTCTTGTGCTGTCAGGTAAAAGGGTTCAGTATTGATCCAACTGGCTCCTGCTGATGAAACGAATCGATTGGCTCCAGCAGTAGGGAGGTAGAGAGAAAGGTGGAGGGAGAGAGAGACTCCCTTTGGTATTGACTCTGCAGTCTGTCTAATCTGACTGTCTGTGATGAACAGCCATCAAATACCCACCATATCTCAAAACAAAGAAAGTGTGCTGTTTCAGAGATTTCAGTGAGAGGACAGGCACACACACATATGGGGTCAGTTTGTATAGAAATCTGGTTTTAGTGTGGAGCTCAGTGAGGCAATGTTCACATCAAGCAACTGCAGTGAATCGCTTAAGGCTAGTTGTGTCCGAATGCTTCACTGAAATTTCCTTTTCTAAATTCTGCCTGATCTGGTAGCCATGTGGATCCATCACCTACTCAGCCCTGCCTGTATATTTACTGACTATGAGATACAGATCAGACAGAATCAAGGAAAGCAGACAGGAAAGGACGTTTCAGTAAGGTATTGCGGACACAGGCGTTTATGCTGAATCTGGAATCTGAGTTGTAAAGAAAAACATTTACATTATATAATTGTTAATTATAATTGTTTGGCTTTGTCCCAAATATAACATATATACCAATTAGCAAAAAAATGAAGACCACCTGCTAATATACTGATCCAAAACAGCTCACTCTAAAGGTGTCCTGCAGTATCTAGTATCAAGACATTAGCATCAGAAACTTTAACTCCTGTATAAATCCCACAGGTAAACAGAGCACATGTACACATCTAAACAAATGATGTAAAAGAAAACAAGACTCATCTGACCAGGAGATTTTATATTACTATATTAAGGTCCATTCCTGATGCTCGCATGCCCATTGTAGGCACTTCTGACAGAGGGCTATGACTGGTCTACAGCTACACAGAAGAGCGTGATGCACTGTGCGTTAGGTACTCCTCCCATAACCATCATTAAACATTTCTGAGATTTGTGCCACAGTAGCCCCAGGAGAACCCAACAAGCCTTGCCGTTTTGCCGACCCAGTCATCTGGCCGTAACAATTTGGCCCTGTCAAAGTTGCTGCCCATCAAAGTTGCTGCCCATAAATCTGAGATAGGTTATGTGGCCATTTCCAAACAATTTGAAGTCCATCATTCTACAGTGCGAAAGATTATTCACAAGTGGAACACTGAAGCTGCCAATCTTTCCCAGAGTGAAATCTCAGACAATGTTCAGAGAAACTGCAAAAAAGAGCTACATCTCAGACTCCACTGGCCTCAGTAAAAATGTTACGTTTTCAAGTTCATGTGCTACAATTAGAAAAAGACCTAAAGCACATCCACCTCATACCAACTATGAATCACATTGTTGCAGGGGTGATGATTTGGACTTGGGCACCTAGTCCACCAATGTGGACTGAGTCAAATGTGAGGCCATCTATCCTATATATAAAGATAATGCTCCAGGACAATGACCCCAAGCACACCAGCAAATCTACAACAAAATGGCTATAAAGAAGAGTCAAGATGCTGCAGTGGCCCAGCCAAAGTCCAGACCAAATGCTGTTGAATGACCTTAAGAGAACATACATAAAGGAATGCCACAAACCTTAATGAACTGAAGCAATGCAGTACAAAAGAGTGGGCCAGAATCCCTCCAGAACAATGTGAGAGACTGATAAAGTCATACAGAAAACCATTTCTTCAGGTTATTGCGGCTAAAGGTGATGCTACAAACTGTTCATTTATGGGCTTACTTCCACATGGATTTTGCATGCGTGGAAAATCTGTTGTTGTGATATTGTTCATCTGTGGTTGTATTTACCTACGGACCGATTTTTTTTTATTATGTCCTGAAAAATAAAACCATAGAATCTCATGACTTCAAGTAAATCCCACATATCAACAGTTTGTAGAACCACATATACATGCACATTTACTCTCCAAACTAGGACTGTTTGTGCTATTGATGAAATTCAATAATCACACTGTCTGTAATATTACAGGGATACTAAAGTGGCCATTTAAAAGGTCAGCACATTAGTAATGATGAGAATAATACTTTAGTGTGACTACAGTTAATGTCAGTATTAGGGTTAATGTGATTATTAATAAAGTTAATAAAACAAATCAGTAAACATTAATAAAGTTAATCAGTTAGCATCAATACAGTCAATGAGCACATGCGGCTGCATCCTGATTTATACTAAAGCGATGTCTTTATCAAATCTAGCATAGCATGTGTTAATAGGAGAGTTTTATTCAGTTTTCTCCTTTTAACATGACACCAAGAGCACACTTACTATACTGTAAATATGAACTACTTACTTATTTATTTTTCATGAATTTTAAACACTCTCAGTAATTGGCACACACTGCAGTTACCTGTATGGTACTGGGTACCAAGAATGCACAAATATAGAAGTGTGTTGCACTGATACAGATAACGTATTTTAACATGTTTGCATATTTTGTTATGAAACCATATGTTTAAACCACAAATAAATGCCAGTCATACATTGTTATTACTATTAAACAGACATTTAACATGGAACTTTTACACTAGCACTTTTTGTTTTCATGTGGTGTTTTCTTTGGTTCTGAAACCAGGTTATGTTTTAGCATTTTTACACGGACACATGAACTTGAATGTAAAATTGCTGCATAAGCACTTCAACTGAATTTTAAACACCAATTAAAAAGCAGTTTGGTCAAGCTTTGCAAGATGATGCTTCCCTGCTTGCACATGTTTCTGTATTGTGGCAATTTAGATTTTTTCATAGATCTGAAACTTTTCAAAAAAGTGTAGTTACTCAACCAGTAAAAGGCCTCAACTGTCAAAAACGGTCAAGCTTATTAGATCTTATTTGGGAAAAGACAGTAAAACCTATAAAAAGTGGGACGCTATAAATATAATCTATTGAGTTTTTAAGCCAGTTGGTAACGGTACTCTGTATTGGTAGATACTTAAAAATCTGGTATCACTGTCTGTAAGGAAAAAGTGGAAATGGTGCATCCCTAATATAGAATGAAACAAATAAACAAGCAGTGAAAATTCTTCTTAATAAGAACATTATAGGAGTTTTATGACAAGTAGATCATGAATATCATGCTTATTAGCTGTGAAATATGTCACAAAAAGGATCACAACTACTGAAAACGATATGTGTAGAATAATAGAATGTCAAATATATAGTCTACATCTGCACACAATGGATAAAAGAGGTATCTTTTCTGTCTCACTCTGCTTTTGGTCTTTTGTTTACAGCTCATAGAGACAGAAATGGCAACCGTGACCTTGAGGATGTTCTGCAGCTAACTGGTATCCTGACAGGCATCTGAATGCTGAGTGTTATCTGATGGACTGTGAGCATGAGCAGGAGCTATTTAGCCCACAAAGGTCCACAGCCTGGGTTTGGATCATAAAACAGCACTGATTAGATTACTGCGGAGCAGCAGAAATTCATCAGATGATCTGGGACTACAGCAGCCTTATTAAACAGACAGGATGACGGAGGTTCCCTTACAGACTCAGAGGGCATGATTTACTAAACACATGGCAGCTTTCGTAAAGGAAAGTAAAAAGGTTCTGTATAGTACTTAAAAAGGCTTCTACCCTTTTTTTTTACCTTAATTAAAGGGTTCTTTAACGAAGGTAACGGTTCTTTATAGAAGCATTATATATATATAGCCTGGACGAGGACGCAAGTTTATTTTGCCACCACGCACAGTGAGGAGGATGATAAGAGAAATAAAAAGGTCTCCAAAGCTCACTGTTACAGAATTGCAACAAATGGTAGCTTCTTGGGGTCACAAAGTCTCCAAAACAACCATCAGGCGCTATCTGCATGCCAACAAGCTGTTTGGGAGGCATGCACGGAAAAAACCTTTTCTCACTCACAATCATAAACGCAAACGTTTGGAGTTTGCTAAGCAGTACTGGAACTTCAACTGGGACCGTGTGCTTTGGTCAGATGAAACTAAGATAGAGCTTTTTGGCAACAAATGCTCTAAGTGGGTCTGGCGTAACACAAGAGCTGAGTATGCAGAAAAGCACCTCATGCCCACTGTGAAATATGGGGGAGGATCAGTGATGCTGTGGGCCTGTTTCTCTTCCAAAGGCCCTGGGAACCTTGTTAGGGTGCATGGCATCATGAATGGGTCGTCACTGGGTCTTTCAGCAAGATAATGACCCAAAACATATGGCCAAATCTACACAGAAATGGTTCACCACACACAGAATCAAGCTCCTCCCATGGCCATCTCAGTCCCCAGACCTTAACCCCATTGAAAACCTGTGGGGTGAGCTGAAGAGGAGAGTGCAGAGGAGAGGACCCAGGTCGCTGGATGATTTAGAGAGATTGTGCAAAGAGGAATGGTCAAAAATCCCTCTATCTGTATTCTCCCATCTTGTGAAACATTATAAGAGAAGATTAGGTGCTGTTTTGTTGGCAAAAGGGGGTTGTACAAAGTATTAACATCAGGGGTGCCAATAATTGTTCTTATAGTTGGATTTTTTTCCTTCTGAATAAATTCACTTGAGTTAAAGGTTGGATTTTACTCTTTTTTCCATCGTGGTCCTATATTATTTAGAAAAAAACTCAATTTATTAAAAGCTAAAGAACACATCTTAACCAGGGGTGCCAATAAATATTGAGGGCACTGTATATATATATATATTATTTTTTTGTTAAATAATGGTCAAAAACCAAAAAGGGTTCTACTACCGACTCAATAAAGGTCTTATTCAGTACTTTTTAGAACCATTTCTTGCTGTGTAGAAGCATCCTACAGCTGGCTAAGTGGTTTCTTTCTCAGATCTGTTGGGCTGGTGGAAAAGGGAAAAAAAAACTTGATATTATTTATCAACATTATTTTGCTCCACCCACTTGTGCATGATGAGGTCATCAAGAAATGTTTTAGAGGAGCTGAAGGTCATAGCACTTAGATTAAGGATTACTGGAAAACAAGAATGAAGCCTTTTTAAATGACGTGATGTTACCAAAGTCGGACACAAAACCCTGCATCAACAGGTCAGTGATGTGCAAGGCAGGACTTTGTTACAGCAGCTGTGTGATTATAAAAGGCTGAGTGGACACTGCCTCCAGCACAGCATGCAAAAGAGTGTGTGTGTTTTATTCATGAGCTCGAGATGCTCATGCGTAAATCATGGAAGTGACAGGTAGGGCAGTGTATCAGATCGCAGGCAGTGAGCCATGAATCAGGGGAAACCTCCAGGGACCCAGAGAGACCACCACGTATGCCTGGATGTCTCGGCCATAGCTGTGAAGGTCAGGGGCCTGTGGAACAGCAGCTCTAAATCTAACCCTTTAGAAAGGTGCGTTTGGGGTCTTTGTAAGACAAATAGTGCTGATGAACTGTTTTAATGAGTTCTATTCGTCACACAAAGGGACAAGAAGTAGACAGTAGAGTTCTACTGTGTATCTATCATAGTAGGGCTGGGACGATAAAGAAAAAAATACTACATTGTAATACACGAAATTTATCACGATATATATAATCACAGACTACAAACATCAGTAGCGACAGATCTTTTAAAAACTACTATTCAAAGACTGTCCCATTCTGAGTACAGTGATTTCTGCTGCTCTTCATCTAATTAAATCAGTCTAATCACACTGTTTGTAATGAAACCTGCAGGTGATCAGTGTTTATTAAGCACTAACAGTGTCCTCGATATGCTTAGGAAAGCATATTGTTATCACAATACGATAAAATATCGTCATATTGCCCAGCTGTACTTAATAGCTTGTGTCAGAAATAGCAGTCAACACAACACAGTTTTCCCTTTTATGTCAAACTAGGGCTGGGCGATAAGATAAAAAAAAAAAAAAAAAAATCATATCACGATATTTAAACACATTTTTACGATACACAATATTTATCACAAAAAATGTGATCGCAGACAAAATGCATCAGTAGTGACAGAATCTTAAAAGTACTATTTAGAAATTGTCCTGTACTCAGTACAGTGATTTTTATTCAGAAATCTGCTGCACTTCATCCAGTTAAACAGCACTAATTACACTGTTTGTAATGAAACGTGCAGCTGATCAGTGTTCTTTAAGCACTGACGATATCCTCGATATGCTTAGAAAAGCACACTGTGCACCACGATAACAAAATGTATCACAATACAATAAAATATTGCCATATTGCCCAACTCTTCAAATATAGGAGGCGTATGGCAGGTTCACACTACATGACTTTCAGAGTTGTCAGATCATCATACTATTCACACTACACTACATGTTGTCTTGTCTCTTGGTCGTTGTGGTTTGCATACTACATGACTCTTCAGCAACATGGGGTCACCATTGACTAGATTTTTCACCAGGAGGAACCTGCGACAGGCCTGTCCGCTCACCAAAAACACACGCAAGAACTAATGCGATGAGAAGTTATCCATCCTCGGCTTTGTCCTCAACCCATGTCTTGCACTCTCATAGGCTGTAGCTAAATTCCAGTCAACACCGACAGCTTCAAGTCTGCTAGATATTTGTCGGAGGCTTGCAAGGCATTGACTATCGTTCAGCAAACTCTGCATCTTTCAGCAGTTCACACATAGTGACTGACCAAAAAGTGATTTGCCTCTAACCTGACTCACAGTTGTTCAGTAATCTCTGACAGACTTATGTGGTTTCTGAAACTGTGCGACGCACAGATCTTCACAGTAGTCTATAAACATTAAATAATTTTTTTAGATAATTAGATAATAACTACACTAGCCTTGTAGCTCTAGCGCAAAACTTTAAGAACTAAAATAATGATAACATAACCAAACTTCTTTAGTTCACTTGTCTGAACTGATTAACTACATTTTGGAAAAGCTGTAAATTTGCATTTTATTTAATCACGTTGTGATGCTGAGGATATTCATGTTTCATTGGTTATTTATTGTGCAAAAAAATAAATAAAAATAAAAACAGGAAGGCAAAAATGTTTGCATTCTACCCCATAATGCATGTACAATAGCAACACCTCATAAACCATGCGGAATACCATACCAACCACCTATTAACACCTCGGCAACACCTGGAATTTCATATCAAACATAGGAACATACATAGGAACACTGCAGCGACCCCCAAGCAACCACCTGGGATAGCACTGAACCCACCAAGCTGTCTAACTCTGCTAATATTATTAAAAGAAAGCAGAGGACGTTTAAACAAGAAAAAAAATACAGACAAACAAATCTAGTGGACCAACGCGTCCATTATGGAGGTCTGTTAAACGGAAGCCCACTCCCCCATTTATGCTTTTATATGCTTGCAGCCCTCCTGCCTCACATGTGCTAATAGTTTTAGGGCAGAATGCCTCTTTAAAATGTGGCTCTTAAGTGTCGAACCAGTGCCAGTATGAGCACACAGTAGGGTCCTGTCGCCACCTAGTGGCAAAAGTGATGCATTACAAGAAGTCTGAGGCTGCAGAACAACTCACAGCAAATATGATGAGACATTTTATCCTCTAAAGCTCATAAACTGGTTGGCATTTCCTCTTTATAAAATACCAACTGCAACAGAAAGATGTAGATACAGTGACATATTTCATTGACCTTTTCAATACAGTATAAACAAACACACTGTGTAGCCAATAATGTGACACTATTAAAGGGTGGATGGCATCATTTTGACTTATACTTTACTTTAAGTGTTTAGACGCTTAATATTGTATTTGTTTGCCATTTTCATTTACAGCAATACAGTTAATCAGTAAAGGTCTTTAGATAGGACAGTTCTTGCTTATAAGCTCAACCACTGCACCGCTTTCCACACGGCCAGCAAAGATGAAAGAGCAAAAATGCCCAAGAAATCTCCAGAGTGGAGCACTTTAAATTACTAGGGGGTAAGTAAACTGCTGAGTGCAGAATGTGTGATAAGAGACTGGCAAACCATGAGGCAAGGGTCACAATAGAGGGAAGCAAATCCCCCATGAACCTGAACAGAGCCACTGTTGGATGAAATCTGAATGGCAATGCTCAACATGGAGGCAATATTATGGAAAGTGCCACTTTTCAGCTTGTTAGTAAACTCAAAGCTCAGTAAGTCAGAGTCAGAACATGCACAGTGTGCTCATATATACATACACACACACACACACACACACACACACACACACACACACACACACACACACACACACACACACACACACACATCCCGCAGCAATGACCACTACACCAGCCACACCTGCATAGCTGGTCAGCTTAGTCACAGCTTTAAGTGCTAGAGGAAAGAGATGTTACTTACCAAAAACCTTTCCCAGAAATACTGTCTTGACCAGGTTGAACTGAGTGTCTGAGGCTTCAGGAAGAGTGTAACTGACAGAGGGATAGTGGTCCAACTATGAAAAAGACAAAGACACACACACAGATATGTTACAGACTGCATCTGATAATACTAATACAAAGGAAACTTGCTGAGAACTGAGAACAGCCCACCACCCAAACAATTTCTGGCCTTGTGCTTGGGAGTAAGTCATCTGCAGCAACGGTGGAAAGAGGTGTCTCCCCCTGGTGGGAGATTGATCTGCAGAGATTCATTGTTGCTGCTCACATGAGCGCCATCTGCTGAACAGTGTTTACCTTACACAGCTTACAATCTGGCTCAGCACAACCATGAAGAGTGCCACCTTGTGTTGCTTTGAATCTACTGCTACTGTGACTACTATATTATTAAGAATCATTATTTTTTACAGCACATTCTATTCAAGAAGCTGCTCAGAGATCTGCTCATAAAATTACATTAAAATATGTACAGAACAAAAAACACAACAATTAAATACAATACAAGATGCTGCATATTATTTTGTCTTTACTACTAATTCGGTCAGGCCACATGGTTTGTTTAGTGTGCCAAATCTTGTGCTACAGGAGTTGATTATTTTGCCTTATGTTGGTGCCTTGTGTTTGTGTTTCCTCTGCAGTTCTTGTGGTATTTCTTGAATCTTAGGTGCGTGTTCACACCTATGGTTTGTTTTCTCTGAGCTGAATCAGTTCAACAGCTTATAGACTTGCAGTTGTTTGGTTTGTTTTTACACAGGGAAAAAATTAAGTTGACAAAAAAGAAGAATGTGTTCTGGACTAGTGCAGATTTCAACAGCAGATATGGCATTTGCTTATAGCTGCAGTAATTATCATCAGGTCAACACCTGGCTATGGGAGCCGGTAAGCTCAAACTTGCAGAGTACCCCTGCCAGTTTGGTCGGATTGGGGTCAGATTGTGCACTTGGAGGAAAGCACCAGGCCCTCAGTTCTGATACATCAGCCAAGAGACACCCATGCTGGCCAACATCACACTGGTATTTTCCCAGGTCTCAGGCTCCGGCTCCTGCTCGAATCATAGTGGGATCTGATCACGTTCTCACCACAAACAAACTGTTTCAGAGTTTGCTTGGGACCGGACCGAGACCACCTCTTCTTAAGTCAAGTCAAGAGGCTTTATTGTCGAAACAACGTTCCACCAGGACCATGGTGCAAGACACAACACAGTGCAGACAGTACAGTACATTACACAGAGTGCAGAGGACAACGTGTAGCAGGCAGGATACAGTAAATAAATCAGACAGACTGAGATTGTAGTGGGAAGTGGGAAGCAAATAGAATGTGCATTCTGTGTTATTGTGGGGGATCTCGGTATGGTTTGGTGATTACTTTATACACACTTGCCCAGTCAAATTGATCTGAGGGTAAAAACAAACCGGGGTCTGATTTAACAGGATTAAAACATGCATGTGTTAAAATGCCCTTAAACAAACACTCTTATATTCTGCATAATCTGGTACCGTTTCAAAAATAATAATGCCAATATGCTTACTAGGTGCTGATATTAGCTGGCACTCAAATCCAGTCACCAGTACAGAATGAGACACATCCAACTTGCAATTTACACTGGCAGTCAGATCTACTCAGATCTTCATACTGTCCTGCTCTGGTGTTGATCAGCAGTGCTTGATGTGCTTGAAGGATCTGTTCTTTATTGGTGGAGAACCACAAACAATGACCTACTAACCACACAATGTGAGACTCCACAATGCTCATCCAGTGATGGAGTGAGCTAAGCAGAGAGGAAGTTTAAAGCTCTTTGTGAGCTTTTGGGACTGTGTTCAGAAACGTGTGGAGACTGGGGGAAAATGCTACAGTAGGTGTGTGGACATCAGTGAATAACATGCTGGAAGCATCTCATGACAGTATGACAGATGAGTGAGGCCCGCATAACACTGATAAGCCCTATTCAGACTGGATTAGTTCACCAGGTTGCGTCTATAATCACAGTTTTACACATATTCCTGGTGATACAACCCTAGTGGTATTTGCTATAAAAATCCTATGAGATGTTTGCATCTCATAGGATCCTTAGATCACAGATAGCATAGAAACAATGACTATAATCAATATATAGTAATGCTTATGGCTGCAGCTGCTGTTATAGTCACCCCTTTATTGTACCTGTGGGATCTGCCTTTTCTGACTGGCTTCATTTTCTCCTCTCCCAGTGTGGAGAGGATGTAGACCAAGATCTACAGCCAAGACCAAGCAAGTTGCTGAAAGACTCTTCCAAAACATATGTTTTTATGATTATGGAAGATTGGTGAAACAGAGGACTGTAATTTTCTCAGGGGAGGAAAGAGAACAAACAGACATGCAATCCGGACAGCAGTACAATAACAAAAGTACCACAAATTCCTGTATACATTTAATCCAGAATAAAGATAAAATACCAATAGAGCCTGGTTTTACACTTAGGAATAAAATATATTAATTAATACATATTTATACTGTTGTTTATATTGTTTTATATTGTTGTTTTAACATTCTTAGTCCTAATTATTACTGCCAAATTAAATTACATTTAAACAATGTAATGTAAACATATATTTGCTTAAATTTCATTGTAAATGTGTATTTGCTTGTAAAAATGCAATGAAATAAATTAAAACAAATAATATAAATGAAATAATACAATAAAATAATAAATAAAGCAGTACGTTTTTAAATGAATGTGTGAAAGAAACATATTCCATGTATCACTTTCTCAAATCTAGTGATTAAAATCTACTTGATTCAGAAGTTTTTAGGGATACATGGGGAACGGCATTAGTGTGTCTGTTTTCTTCAACACACTCACACACACACACACACACACACACACACACACATACACACACACACACATATATATACACACACACACACACACACACACACATACACACACACACATATATATATACACACACACACACACACACACACACATATATACACACACACACACACACACACAGCCCCTTCATTTCCTGACAACATTAATTACCCCGTTGTTACTGATTCCCCGGCACTCCTAATTAGCGCGTGAGGCGGCTCGGCCCTGGTATTAAAAAAATCATTTCCGCCAAATGACTTTTTGGGCTTGAAGATACGAGTCCTCGCTCTCGCTCTCGCTCTCGCTCTCGCTCGTCCCCTTTGTGAGTGGAGGAGCCGCTCTCCTCTGGCGGAGGACTACATGAATACAAATCAGCCGCTGAGGGAGCGCGAGGAGAAGACCCAACACAAAGGGCTTTACACCGCCACGTCTCAGCGCTAATCCGTTCCGCTGATGTGTCGGATTGATAAATGCGAGGCTGTTTATTCCTCATGCTCCCAGGTGTGCTCGGGTGGCTAAATTGTCCAGAATACAACAGCCCAATATATCCCCCCCCCCCCCCCCCCCCTTAACGCCCCAATCCAGACATGATCTAATTCTCGCCATCGCCTCTCGGGGGACCTCTGTCAAACAGGTTAGTGTGCTCCTGGAGTCTGAGGATAATGTGACAAAATTAAATTGCTTTCAGCTTATTTACCTTTATCAGAGGACACTAATAGAGAGAGAGAGAGAGAGAGAGAGAGAGAGAGAGAGAGAGAGAGAGAGAGAAAGAGAGAAAGAGAGAAGTGAGAGTGAAAGAGACAGAGAGAGAAAAAGGCGAGAGAAACAGAGACAGAGAGAGAGCTAGAAACAGATATGGAAAGAGAGAGTCAGAAAGTAAAATATAAAGAGAGAGAGAGAGAGAGAGAGAGAGAGAGAGAGAGAATGAGAGAGGGAAAGTGAGGGAATGAGAGTGAATGAGAGAAATCGAGTCAGAACGAGAGACAAGAAAGACAGAGAGAGAGAAAAAGAGTCAGAACGAGGGACAAGAAAGACAGAGAGAGAGAAAAAGAGTCAGAACGAGGGACAAGAAAGACAGAGAGAGAGAAAAAGAGTCAGAATGAGGGACATGAGAGATAGAAAGAGTCAGAACGAGAGACAAGAAAGACAGAGAGAGAGAAAAAGAGTCAGAACGAGGGACATGAGAGATAGAAAAAGAGTCAGAACGAGAGACAAGAAAGAGAGAGAGAGAGAGAGTGAGAGAGGGAAAGAGGGAATGAGAGTGAATGAGAGAAATCGAGTCAAAACGAGAGACAAGAAAGACAGAGAGAGAGAGAGAGAGAGAGAGAGAGAGAGAAAGAGTCAGAACGAGAGACATGAGAGATGAGAAAGACAGAGAGAGAGAAATAGAAGAAACAAGGAGAGGGACAAAGCGAGGGGGGGGAAGCAAGAGATGGGGGGGGGGGGTGAGAGACAGAAAGAGAAAGAGGGGAAAGCTCCCTGAGGCTCTCTCAGAATCACCTCATTGTAACGATCAGTGGCAGAAGTGTAATTAATCTCCACCTTCAGAGATTAACTATCGGAGGCTCTGCTTCAGCCTGGCGGACCCTCAGCCTTTCGGACACAATCCACGCCTTCCTGCAGCATTAACATCCACTGCTTCCCCACCCATACCTGAACTACAGGTGCTGTCATAGGACACACCCCCCAAACCCCCTGCTACACAGACCCTCCATCAACCATTCCCCGCCACCTCCCCTCCTGCTAAAACCGCTTTTGATTGAAATTAAAAATTTAGAATATATATATATATATATATATATATATATATATATATATATATATATATATATATATATACATATAAAGGTTCTGTAACGGCTCTTCTTTAGTTTAACCAGTTAACAGAAACTTCATGAAATCTTTCATCTTTAAACCCTGAAAAGGTTCTCTAGACTTACCAATGGCTTCTTCAAACATGGTTCTTCAGGAAACCAAAAGTGGTTATTATATGGCATCACTCACATCATATCTCAAAAAAACCTCATAACAAAAAAAACTGCTCATTATACAGTGGCTGTTGCTCATGTGATGTCACAAAATTCAGCACATTTTCCTACAGGCTTCATATTCAGCCTTCAGCAGTTTAGCCCAAACACAGTCTCAAAAACAGCCAGTTCACTTCTTAGAGATAAAGAAAGTGTGTATTTAAACAAAAGTTGACTAATAATAATAATAATAATAATAATAATAATAATAAAATATAATACATAGTAAAGTAGGGGCTAAAGCAGGTGGGAGAGAGAGAGAAATAGGGGCATGTAAAAGGACTCAAGCTTTCAGAAGTCTCCTGGTCTTTGGAAGAGGAGCGTTTGATGCTTTCAGGAACACTAAAACTCTTTCATCATCAGTTGAAGACAGCGAGAACTCATGTAGACATGAAGACTCTGCTCTGTGTCCTACACGAAGCTTTGATAGTGGCTTGACCTGACAAGATGGTGATGGCCCTTGAGACTTGATTTTACCTAAATGAATAATGCACCCCCCTGTTAAAGAGTTCAGGAGCAAAAAAAAACTTCTACAGACTGATACTGTTCTCGAGAGAAAGAGAGACAGAGAAAGAGAGAGAGAGACCTGTGAGAAAAGAGAAAGAGGGACAGAGAGAGAGAGAGAGAGAGAGAGAGAGAGAAAGAAGAGAGAGAGAGAGAGAGAGAGAGAGAGAGAGAAGAGAGAGAGAAGAGAGAGAGAAAAAGATACCTGGGGGAGAAGAGAGAGAGAGAGACAGAGAGATAAAAAGAGAGAGGGAAAGAGAGAGAGACCTGGGGGAGGAGAGAGAGAGAAAGAGAGAGAGAGAGAGAGAGAGAGAGAGAGTGACAATGAGTGACATCATCACAACCTCCACCCACTCCCTATTACACCCACCCATAATAATAATAATATAAATATAGTTCCTATAGCTACTATAATTTTACAGTTTCAATGAAAAATGAGTTTATTTTAGTTCTGTACATTAATAGTTGTTTATTATTAGCTGATTGTTTTATTTTTCACTGTTAATTAATTCATTTAGTTCATTAAAGTATTTACTATATTTTGTTCATATGTAATTTTGTGTGCTTTGGCAACATTGTTGATGAGACAGTCATGCCAATAAAGCCAACCTGAATTGAATTGAATCGAAATTGAGAGAGAGAGAGAGAGTGTAAATACTGGTCAAAAGTTTGGACACACCAGGTTGAATGTGTCCGGATTATCTTAAACGTATTTGATCCAAATTCTAGGGTGACCATAATTTTTGTGTTAAAAAAAGGGGACTCTGGGGACAATTTATCCACCACAGTTAGGGGGCTAGGGGTTTCAAGTAGGCCTGAGTTGTAGGACCATGGCAGTATGTGTATGTGTATAATGAATAATGCTGACCTCCACTGAAAGTTAAGACATTTTTTGCTTCTTCTGTGAAGTTGCCATTTTGAAGATGAGGTTTTTGCATGACAGTGACAATAAATATCATAATACTTCAATATATCGACATATCTTACACTTGTTTTTCACATTGCTCATTCTTTTTGCCTCATGTTTCCTCTCAGTTTTGACCAGGTTTGTTCAGTAATCATTTGGACTGTAGTTATTAAATGAAGTTTCTTATATCATATCCGTGAGGGTCTGGTCTCAGCGTTACAGCTCCCTAACTCATATCCACATGTATGGCTAGTGCATTAGCATACAGTGTTCTGATGTCATTAGCTCGCAGTCAGCGCATTCGTTTATGCTAAGTTGTTATGAGAGCAAACTAAAGGCGGACCCAGCACCAGTAATAAAGTGTTTGTATACGGGTATCTCTCTAGTGCTTTCTAGATGTTTGAAGCTCAGAAAGCCAAAGCATGAGCAGACATTTGAAAACCCAGCCCCAAGTTATGATGTCAAACCTGTTGAACCGCCAAGAAGTGAACAGAGTGGAGACATTAGGAAGGGAATAAAGTGGAGTTTAATGGTCTCCTCAATCACTTTCAGATACACACGGTAGGATATACTCACTGGAGCGATCAAAGTCGACCCAGTCGTGGACAAAATGAGTAAAAGCCTGCTGCCTCTAATTCACATTTCAACATCATTTACACACGAGTGAGCTGCGAAAGCGAGCTGTCGAGCAGGAGCGGTTAATGAAAGTGTGTTTCATGCGTTTTCAGGACAATCTGGACGTTGTTACATATACATACTTACATATTTACTACATATAATACACAGGGGATATATTAACATTACACACAGCATAGGTACCATGTACCTATTTAGGGAGGGGATAAGCTGGTGCTAACAGGGCAAGCATGCACGCACGCACACATGCACACAAACACACAAACACACACAGACACTGGGGTGTGAAAGATGGCTCTGGGTTTCAATTTGCTGGAGTGTCAGAGAGACTCCCAGGGGCCACAGCCGGCCCTACACACACAGATACACATACACACACAAAGATTCCTCCACCAGCACACTCAGTCTCAGAGGAGTGTCAGAGTGGTAAAAACGGATGGGGGGGGGGCATAAAAAAGGCCATTCTGCTTATTTCAACCCACTGCTACAGCTCAGCACAGGGGGAGAAAGAGAAGGAGAAAGAGAGAGAGAGATACACCTGAGGAGAAGAGAGAGAGAGAGAGAGAGAGAGAGAGAGAGAGAGAGAGAGAGAGACCTGGGGGAGAAGAGAGGGAAAGAGAGAGATAGAGAAAGACACACACCTGGGGGAGAAGAGAGAGAGGGAAACAGAGAGAGAGAGAGCGAGAGAGCAGGAAAGAGAGAGAAAGACACCTGGGGGAAGAGAGAGAGGAAAACAGAGAGAGAGAGAGCGAGAGAGCAGGAAAGAGAGAGAGAGACACCTGGGGGAAGAGAGAGAGGAAAACAGAAAAAAGGAAGAGAGAGAGAGAGACCTGGGGGAGACGAGAAGAACAGAGAGAGGGAGAAACAGAAAGTGAAAGAGTGTGTGTGAGAGAGAGAGAGACCTAGGAAGAGAGAGACAGAGGTCTGGGAGAGATAAGAGAGTGAGAGAGCTAAAACCTAGGATTTGAGTCTACCACTAATATATTCATTATTTATACACAGTTATACACAGTGTTTGTGTTTATGTGGGACTATTTGGGATTTTCATTCCAGACCAGGTTTGGCTGGAAAGATAATGTGAACGATTATTATCATCTCAGGGAACGATTATTTAATCTATACTGTATATTTTTTTCACTCAGTATTTTCACACTCTGGATTGCCAGTGACATACCATAGCTTAGAGCAAGGTGGTGATGGAGATGTGGAGAATGACAAAGCCACCATCTCTTTGACATTATCTTTCTGACTCTGTCATCTTGGGTGATGCTCTCTAGGGAACTCTGTCAGAGACTGGTGTCCTGAGTCGGTCAGCAGCGGGGTGTGTGTGTGTGTGTCAGAACCTTACACCTTGTTGTAGCGCTGTGTGTGAGGAACCTATAGATCAGATATCCCAACAGTTTGCAGAGGAGGGTAAAATCTGTCTCATTTCCTAAACTGAAGAGACTGTAGGAAAGGTTAGCAGTTAAACCAGGCCGAACATTGTCTTCTGTGTGTTGTTGCCTATTGGGTGTGAATGCAAAATTACATACCCTGTTCATTCTCAAGCACTATTCAGTAACATAATGACTTCTTTAGAAGTAAAAAAACAAGCCAACAGAAATCAACCCTGATCAACACGACTCCTTTAATGCCGCTCCGAGAACCTCATCAGCTCCCAGCCACTCTGGCCTGGCTGATCAGGAAGCAGTAGAAACCTGCAGCACTGTCTGATCGATATGTGCCTCTCAGGAGCTTAGTGTATTACAGCCAGGCAAAGAAGTATCACACATACAGCCCACAACATTCACACACACACACAGACAATGCATGTAAACTTCACACTGATGGTAGCGTTTTTTTAAGGTTTGGAACGATTGCTCATGTATACTAAAATGCTCCACTGCATTTGTTAATTCTGGGTGTTTCTCTGAGCTGAATTGCAGTAAAAGTGCTCATCATCACATGAAGTCCTTTGTTTTAGGTTGAACTGACAAACCAAGAGCAAATTAGCCCACTAATTAGCTCACTAACTTTGGCGGTAGAGACAAATGATATGAATATATCAACAGTCTCGTGGGAAAAAGCTTCTTAACATATCTGACCAATCAAGGCATGGACCATCGCACAAGACCTCTGAAGGCATCCTGTGGTATCTGGCACCAAGATGTTAGCAGCAGATCCTTTTAGTCCTGTAAATCAGACTGAAATCTGATTATGTGGCTTGGCCTTATCCTGATAGTCAAGACGATACTCAAGACGCTTGAAGTGACCAGGTCTAAACAGGGTCAGAGTGGCTCAGATTCTTATTCTTGCACAGTTATCCTACTTTTAACACATCACCTTCTAGAACGAACTGTTGCCTAATGTATCCCAGCCTTAGACAGATGCCACTGTGGAATTAATATTGTTGAATTTACTTAAAAAGGATGTCAATTAGATACTTGCTTGATACAAAGGTATTAAATTATCTAAGTAAATTCTAATGAACTGCAAGGAACTTATGCATTAATTTTATGCTTAATTTGCTTATGATCAACCAATGTAAAAGTAAGGAACAATGCAGGTTATGAGATTAGGTTAGATCTACATGATTCAGTTGACATGCTCAGCAGCAGAGTACACTGTAACTGGCTCTTGCAGCTAGCAACAAACAGCCTATACTAGACTAGACTGTTAACCAAGGAGTAGAAGAAAGATACCCACATGAGAAAAGGTAGCCCACAGAACAGATGGTTTGTTAAACAGGTGAAACAGTGTTCAAATAGAGGATGAACAGACTGAGATGCAAATCTAACAACACACCTGTATTTAACTGATTAAATTTTCCTCAGTTACATTCATTTCTTAAGTAACATCAGTGAGAGAACTGATTTAAACCACAAACAGATCAATTTCATGTGGCTACAAACAGGACAGGGCTGCATAATGAGAGAGAAAGAGAAAGCGAGGGAATGGTGTTTTCTCTCACCTGGACATAGATGTCTCTCTCTATGCGGGTGATGTTGACGCTATGTGGCTGACCATTGGCTAGATTTCGCTGATCCAGATCAACGGTGAAGGGCTCACGCAATCCGCCAAGGTTGTATCGCAACTGCAGTGTACCTGAGAGACACAGAGACACAGAAAGACAAACAGATAGTGAGTAAGGGGTCAGGGTTAGAAAGGAAGTCCCTCTTAGGGAAGTAAAAACTTTAAAATGTACAGGAGAAGAGAAGGAGAAGAGAGTTCCAGGGTTTGGAAATGTAGGCACTGCCGCTAAGATTTCATTAGACTTGAGAGTTTAATAGTTCTCGGAACAGTTAACAGAGTTATGCTACTCCCATTTGAATGGTTTAACTGTGGTAGTGGTAGCATTGTGTGATAAGGCAAGTCCTAGGCGATGTCATGGTAATATCAGGCTTTCAGAGATTTCTTTGAATGTGTATTACATATATATATATATATATATAAATAAATCAACACAAGGTTAACATTATATATACACCCATTATTTAGTAGCACTAACTTCCCGTCATTAGTAATCATGACCAAACATAGCTTCTCTGTGCCAACAGAAAACGTAACAGTCAGTATCCCTTCACTTGGATGGTCCATTATAGTTCACTGGTAGATGCTCACCTGACTTTCAGCCAACATTCAACTGAATATCTCTGAAATGCAACTGAACTCTAAGTGGAATATAAATGACTGTCTGTTGAATGTAACCCTATAATGTTAGCTGATGTCTGGTAAGCATCTACCAGGCATCAATCTACAATGGACCATCCAAGTGATGCCAATTCGTTTGACAGACCTCATTGGACTGATCAACACACAGTACAGTGGAAAAGTCTAAAAAGCTAAAAAGCATATCTGCAGAAGGATGATTGTGGATTTAAGTCAGGAACTGTAAAAGCCTCTTGGACAAGTTCTGGAAGAAGACCCAAACAGCTAAGAGGAAATTGGATCAGATGGTCAGAAACAACCAATGCAATCATTGCAATCCTCAAAGCACTCACTACCCAAACTCTTATACTCACTACCTCTGCTCAGAAATGAGTCGTATTTATTGTTGTTTTTCTAGTTTAATATTGCCACCTGCGTCGGCACGGTGCACTTTCTGCAGTCTGTCCTGCACTGTATTGTTTTTGTTCTTATTTTGTTCCATGTTGCACCTTTTGTTCAGGAAAAAACACAAGTTCATTCCACTGTGTACTGGTACAGAGCTGAAATGACAATAAAAGCTTGACTTAACTTGACCATGCCATGAACTGACATTTTTGTCTATTATGAGTGTATGGGAATTTTTTGACGACAACTGTAAAACCACTGCTTTATGTATTGTGAACACTTTAATTACATTTTTAACTACGACTGATTTTTGCTCTGAAACCGAACAAAGCTATAATTATAGTGAACTGTTTGTTTACGCTGCAAAGGATGGGTGTGATTGCCTGCACTTTATCGGGTGCAGGAAAATGATTTCTTGCGGCAAAACCAACAGGCAGGAAGAATTCTGTGATTTTCTTCAGGTTTACAAATGAGAACAGTCTTTGTTCTCTCTATTTTTATTCTCTATTCACTTTAGCATAAGGTTTTGTCATTGCACCTCACACAGAGGTCTTTGCTGCTTTTAACACTTCTTAAAAGTATCACTTACAAAGAAGAAAGCATTTAGATGTAGTTATTTATTTATATGCATCTGTGGTTGTGTGTATTTGTGTGTGTTGTGAGTAAGTGCGCCAGAGAACGAGAGAGGGAAAGCAGCCATTAAATTAGTTGTATTAAATGCTTTCTAAAAGCTGCACTTTGCTTCCGTTAAAAAAGTAAATTAATAAATGAAGTGCCGAAAGACAAAGTCAATAAACAAAGGCAGTGAGTTGTAGCCATTTAGGCAGAGGGGAAAAAAATCACACATGATGGAGAACAGACAGACCATTCATCAGACTGGCAGTCTGCACTGTCAAAAGAGCAGCTTTTTACTCTGCAATTCTTGTTTTTTACCATTTGAAAATGCAGATTTTTACATTGAGTGACCACTTCATGACTAGACATGTTCAGACGTAACATCTTCAAATGACATAAAAAAGTTTGTAAAAGCTTTGTCTTGTTCTATAAAGTTCAATAAAAAGTATTTTTCTATTTGCAAAATTTCTGCTTATGACAGTAACACAGGTACTGAGCTTCCATTCATTCGTATGAGCAACACTGAGCACGAAAAAAATAAGTAAAAAGACTCTAGAACTTTTGCATTATTGAAAGAATTATTGAAGAATAATTGAGGGCAGCCTCAGTTTCCCCAATATAATGTAATGCTGATTGATACTGGACTAAAATGACTACACAGGTATTACTGTCAGATTGTCAGACTGCAGATTCATACTGGAATACATACAAAATTCTCCTCAGATTCCTACTGGCATTCTGCAGATTCCTACTGATATTTATTGCCAAACTAAACTGCACACTACCAGACTGTAAAAAGCAAACACACACACTACTAAAATCCTGTTGGCAATGATTTAAAGCTTAAAGGAGCACTCCAGCATTTTCAACCTAATTTACATCTTCCACATCAGTTCCCACTGATGATCATTGTCTGGACTCACTTATAACAGAAGCCTCTGGGCAGCTGCTGAAACTCATCAGTAAACGCTCAAGCAGAACACTGTTTCTGTAGAACACTTCTGTCATCACTATAAGGTGTGTGTAATTTCAAAGAGGACAACTTCATGGCAAACCACCACCACTGGTATTCCAAGTGTTGTTAGTGCAGGCTGAATTTTCATAAGCCTCTGAGTGCTGCGTTCCTCTGGCACTGTAAAGACTGACATATGTAATGCGTTTTACAAGTTTGTACTGAATGTGTGATTATCTGTTATCGTAATATCAGATAAGTGTTATCTGCTATTACGAGTTATTTTAGAGTGCATTACTTTTCTGTTATCAAAGCAAAGGGGAGCAAATCAAAAATTTATGGTAATCAACACTTTAACACAGATGCAGCAGAGAGAGCCTAGGTTGAAACTGGAGTTTTCTTGTACGTACACCACCAGTAAACAGTGTTGTACCGTACCGTTTTGGCGCAGCACCACTGCCATGTAGTCCTGTGTTTTGGAGCTGATGTAGAAGAGGATGCTGGGTGTGCTGGAGGTGCTGAAGCTGAAGGCCACGTCCTCCCTGGTGAGATTGGTTTCCGTGGGCAGAGATGGACCTACACTTTTACCATCCACACTGGAGGCTGCAGCTACCACGTCCGACACCAGGTTATATCTGATTAAAGTTCCTGCTTCAAAAAACCCACCAACATCTGGGGAAAAAAACACATGAAAAAATTAGTCCATTAAAGACTCATTTATCACATAAACACAGCGGGTTCACTGTCAGCTGAGTTTTAGGCAGGATTTGCCAGAAATGAGTATAGCAAAATTACTGTCATTTACATCCAATGCAGATTTAAGTAGCTACAATGATGCATTACAGCTTAATAGCGCAGCACGTAAAGATGGAAACTCAACAGTAGGCAGCAAATCTGAACTACGAGCTACATTCAACAAGAACTTTAACATTTATATTTTACAAGACTATTTAATCAACAGACTCCCTCATTGTGGCTCGGCAGCATTTTTTCATGCCTCAGCCTTTCTTCCCTTCCTCTAGGGGGCAGTGAGTGCCTTCCAAGGCATCGGCCCGGACATTAACACCTCCATCCCAAAAGACCCTCTGCCTGCGGAAGAGAAACATCTCCATAAAATCATACGGCCTCCTCATCGCTTTACAGCAGGGACGGGCTTGGGCTGCATTCAGGCTTTGCCAAACACAGTGTTCTGCACTCAGGCCAAAACACTCGGTCATGCAATTAAACCTTTTTCTATGCAGTGCCGCAGCTCTGATTTGCATATCTTAAATAGCTCTGGACTCAGGCTTTTTTTTCTTTTTTTTTCTTGATTTGGCACCTCCTGGTACAGACCAGAATCAAACACACATTTAGATTCAGATTCACAGCTTTTCTTTGGCACGACGGCATGCACCTCCTTCAAAGTTCTTGCTGTATTCCCAGTGGCTTCTTTCAACATTCACCAAGTTTGAACACATGGTTGATTTTAAGCAGAAACTTCTGCAAATTGCTCTGTATGTCTTCTACTACTTGTAATTCGGGACACACAATTATTCACCCAATAATCTAATTTACTTCTCTACTCTACCACTCTACCAAGCACATAATCAGGTCTATTAGAGATTACTCAACAAATTGAAGAAAGTATGTGATGATTCAGGCATGCAGTTAGCATCACGCTAATTGGTGGGGTATATGTACTAGAATACTCTGTGCTAGTGGCCTAAAGGTTATGAACAGCATTTCAAGTGCCATTTCTCTAGATTCTCCCTTAAGACTGCTTTCATAGTAGGTGTAGGTAGAAGATCTCAAAGAGCAGAACATGATGCCACATTCACACATAATGAGGTCCGAAATGCGAAACAAACGGCAATGAAATCTACCAATTTGGAAAAGGTTACAAAGCAACTGCTTTGTACAGAGGGAAACCTTCTCAGGAGTGGCCAGCCTACTAACATTTTATTAAGAGCGAGTCAATGACGCTTCCAGGAGGTCTCAAAATATCACAGACAAACGTCTAACAAAAACTGCAGGCCTCACTTGCCTCCAGGGCAATTTTACACGATTCCACAAAAAGAAACACACTGGGTAAAAATTGCATCCATGAAAGAGTTGCAAGACACAAACCACTGCTGATCGAACAGAACACAAGGGCTTGTCTTGCATCTGCACAACAGCAAGTCCACATCTGAATGGATCAAAAGACACAATTGTTTGAAGTGGCCAAGTCAACATTCTCTCTTAAATTCTATTGAGATGCTGTGGAAAGGCCTTAAACATTTACATTTAAGGCATTTAGCAGACTTACAAAAGTGCTTCGCAGTTTATCCAAGAATAACCTCTGCTAGTTTGAATAGGCTAAACATTCTAAGATCCCTCTAAGTTAGGACACTACTAAACACAAGTCAGTAAGGAGACCACTCTACTATTCGCCCAAGTATTCTCGGAAGAGGAGGGTCTTCAGTCTGCGTTTGAAGACAGCGAGCGACTCTGCCATTCGGACACTCAGAGGAAGATCATTCCACCACTTTGGTGCCAGGATAGAAAAAAGCCTGGACGCTGGTCTTCCGTGGATTTTGAGGGATGGCGGGTCGAGCCGAGACGTACTTGAAGCTCGAAGGGCTCTCGGTGCGGAACGGCTTTTGACCATTGCCATCAAGTACGGAGGGGCTGGTCCGTTCTTGGCTTTGTAGGCCAGCGTCAGAGTTTTGAATCTGATGCGGGAAGCAGCTACAGGAAGCCAGTGAAGAATACGCAGCAGAGAAGTTATAGTTTGTGCTCAAAAAACTCTCCAGTGAACCAAAAAAAGCAAACGTTTGACTACAGTCATTACTGCCAAGGGTGGCACAACCAATTACTAGGTTTAGAGGGAGAATTGCTTTGATATATTTCACCTTCCACTTTGCGAAGTAATACTTGTTATTATACTTGTAAGTCTTGTTGCATACTGTTATTGGCCTTGGTGTTATTGATCGCTGCTTTGTTTGCTTTCGTTTCTGATTTCTGATTTTGAATTTGGTTGCCTTAGAGTTTGTCTGTCTGGTTTTAACCCTTGGATCGTTAATGGTTTCTAGTTTAGTTTTGCCTGTCTCTGCTCTGTTAGCTAGGTTACTTGTACCTTTACCTTTCATCCGTCTTACTACCTCTCTGCACACTCCTTACGTTAAAGCATTCTTATGATTACCCTCTTGGTGGCATCATTTTAACCCCTTAATGCAGAAAGGCTTATAACACACTAAGGTGTATTACTCAGGAACTACAGGGACTGGTGGAGCTATTCTTTGGTAACTTTCGGCTTGCTGGAGGACAGTAGGTGTTTCAAAGGGTTAAACCGATCAACAACTTACCTAGGTCTAGCCAAGGTCACCGCTGGGTGTTAGTGTTAGTGGAGTGTTACAACTAAGCCCCTTAAGGTACAACAATCAGAGAACTCAATATCCTCACTTACATTCAGAAAAGTAGGTATTTGAGATATTTTTATGTATGCATGTATTTAGTTTGGAAAGCTTATTCATGCATCATATAAGCAAATGGATTGAACTACCTTCATCATTATTCCAATAAAATATAAATAAAATACTCTAGCTTTAAAATTGTTGTTGTGCCCTGCTCTCCCCACATTGTAAACGATATATTACATGTTTAGAATTTAAACTTTATAATCAATAATGCATTATTTTACTATTGTCTGCTGTGTTGAATCATCAGTAAAGACAATCTGCAGCAGGAGATGCATTTTATTACATACAACTAATAAAAACAAGCCTGCAGTTGCACACAGTGGGTGGCAAATTAGTTTGTTGCATCACCTGGTGGGAAAATTAACACCTGAGCTTATTTATAATTGCTATTATTAAGTGATATGCATGTATTGAGACGTGTAGATTTTTAGTTTTTTTATTTATTCATAACAAATTAATTTCAGATATGGTTGACATTCGCCTTCCACTCAAATATTGCATTAACACACAAACACACACAGAACACCAGTCTAGAGGATGATTTGAATTTATGTTGTAATAAAACACAATCTAATGCTACTTTAATGATGAAATATCATCTCCCAGCTTTCAGACATGAAAACGCAAAGCTGCTGGAACGCGCTCAAGCATAATTTCTAATAGAACGCACTTACTGTGACCCCTGTTGTGCCCACTAAATTTGAAAGCCAATAAAAACTGTTCGCTTTGCTCTGCTTGGGTTGAGGTGAATGCTCTGAATTCACGAGCACGCTTCTGGAGAAGCTGTAAACACATGGCAGCCCCAGATGACAGCAGAAGAATAAAGGTCCTCCTGTGGACTGAGAGCGAATGCATGCGTGCCTTACAGGAGCACTAAAAACATAAACAGTGTTGGAAGTGTCGCATGTGGGGCGGAACGGAGAGAACCATGGGAAATTAAACAGCGTAATGAAGTAAATTTACTCTGGGGGGGGGAACTGTGTGAATAAACGTATGAGACTTTCAAAACCTTCAGCTTTTGGTCTCTTGCTCAAAGGACAGGAACAGATTTATCCCATGACGATGCCGTCTATTTACGCATCTATTTATGCAGCCATAGTGCGCTTAGCGTGGGGGTGCTAAGCAGGTGTGCACACAAACACAGGCATTCAGGAAGGAAATTAAGCAAGACTGACACCTTAACTCACCAAATGAACCTTCATGTGACTTATAGACCAGCAAACTCTCCCGCAAAATTATTCCTGCCTTCAGTAGGAAGGTACCATATATAAGAGGAAACTGGAGTTCTGCACATACTGAATGTACTGGGTAAACACTGTTAAATTCACTCCCCAGCCCATAATATGTATATAAACTAAGCTGGTTCGAATTCATCATGGCTATGATGTCACAACCATTAGCTTGTTCCCATCTAACCACCCATTTAGTTTAGTAGGAGCGCTTTGGTCTGCCAATTTGGCCTACCTGAAATGTTGACCCTGCCAGCCAGTCAGAACAGATGTAATTTGCATATATCAGTCCTAAAGGCACAGTCAAAAAAACTGTGAGAAGCTTGTCATCCCATGAACATTTTCCATAATCCTAAAGGATAAAGAAAGGTTAGACAATGTGCATGTAACTGTATGTAAACAATACATTAAGTAAATGCAGAATATCAGCCTTTCAAGAATTTCATATGCATTGTATTTGAATTTAGAAAAAAAAAATCTGCATAGAAGCAAACTGACTAACAGCCATTTTGAACTGAATATCCTGAGCTGGCTGTAGGGAGATAGAACTGACCCCAGCACTGGCTGGGTCAGCTGTCAGTGGGATGGCTAGCTTCTCACATTTGACCTCTATCCATTGTACACAGTTCCACACTGATGGGATTTGATGAATGCTGTAAATGGCTTCTAGCTGACTCATTTTTTTGCAATTTAACACTTTCAACTTTTAAAACTTGTATGAAACCATTAATGGTTCTTTACTCTTGTGACTACAAAACCTATATAACAGTATCACAGCAAGTGGTTTTAAGTAGTTACTAAGGCTGCAATGATGCACATTGTTTGAGGTTCAATTTGATGTTTAATTCTGAGGTCAAGATCTGACTATTCTGTGAGTTACAAAGTCTGCAGAGCTTTAATTATATACTAGAGTCGTAAGGGCGTTCAAAGGCTTCTATATAGTACTGAGAGAATGCTTTGTCCAATGGTTAGTTAGGTTAAATCTATTCATGGTTGAATGAGAAACACTCAAAGAGAATGAGGGTGTATCAGCAGCACAGTTTTAAATGCCAGTACACAGGTTCTAATGCTAATTGTTTTTTTTTTTACCACACATTAAAGGAAGGGCCATACAGCTCTCTCGTCTCCAACACATGCATCGCATATACACTGATGGCCAGATTATCCCTGTTTTAAGAGGTGGAGTTCAACCACAGTATTTCTTGAGGTGGAACGTCAACAGTGTGGCACCACACATCATGCACTACATTGTTTATAATGGTGTGTTTTAAAGATGTTACCGAGGGCCAGTCATGATGCTAGCTGTTTGCAGAAGGTACTCTCAATATTCTTTCAAATATATATCTCTCAATATTCTCAAAATATTGATAACAATAATAATATAAAGTTCATAATTAAAGCAGTTTAAATGGATTGTTTGGAATCACTTGTAACTATTATTATTTTATGTACAATAATTCATTAATAACTAACAGATTTATAAATGACATTTCTCATATTTTATATGGCATTTTATCTCTTTCCCTCATGTGTCACAAATCTCACAAATCATATATATATATATATGAGCGTTTTTTTTTCAATTTCTCTTTATATCTACAGTGTTAATAGGTGGTGCAAAACCTTTGTAGTCTGAATAGGCATATATATGTAAATATGTTATATATGACATCTGATAATTTAAAACAGGCTGCTAAGATGTGAACTGTAGGCTGTATGGACTGGGAAACTTCAACCATGTTCACATACTGCATTAATTTTTTTTTCTATGATATGAGCTCTTTAAATATTAAAATAATATTTAAAGAACAATATTTTATGCAGTGAAAAATGTCCACTGCTTCTCTAAATGGATTCTGCAGTGGACTGATGTGTCAGTGAGAGCGGAACCTCTCTCTTGGACTGCAGGAGAGATGTATTTCCGAGGCCCCAGCGGTGACGAGTGTGAGAATATGCCGGGTTATTGATGGTTATTCCCAAGGCGGGACATGTAAATATGTATAAAATGGAAATGTGCTCCAACTCGTCACAATTACAAGGCTGCTCGGGTGTGTGTATGTGTGTTTCAGGCTGAAAGGGAACAATGCGATCGCTGGGTCACCGGGGGATCGCCGTGGCTGAGAAGCGTTTTTTAAATGCAGCCATTTTTAAACGAAGGCTGATAGAGGGCTCGACACAGAGCCTTTTAAGTGTGTGCAGCTATTAGCATATTCAAATAGAGGGGACGTGAGTGCGATATGCAGGGCAACCTGTCAGGTATATCACCTCTACAACACATACCCGCGCACACACACACATACATACTCATTCTGACATCTCTCCATCATGCCTCTCAGGCTCGTAAGTGTCATGTGTTCCACTTCAATGGATCACTGAAAGAAGCTGGAAGCCAAACTTGGAGCAATGATGTTCATTTCTCTACTATATGTTGAATATGCAGTGCTGGAAGGTGCCGTAATAAGTCTGGACATTGTATGTGACCGGTAGGGGAGAGCGGGGGCACACTCACACTAATGAAGCAAAATATGAAATGTTAATGTAACACGTTTTTATGTAGTTAAATATAGAAGTAGATTGTGCTTTTCGTCATCTTCTCAGATTCACATAGCAACATCTATCCTATAGCAACAGATATTTCTCCAGATTCTCCCTGAAGATTCCTTGTTTCTGTACTGTAAAAATAATGGCAATGGTAATGGTGTAGTTCATGACTGAGTTGAGTGTAGAAGTCACAAATTCCCTCCCATATTATTTGAATCTCCTCTTGGTGGCTGTAATAGAGCATGAAGCAGATCAACAATTCTCAGTTAGCCAGCTAGCCAGGCTACAGTACATCCTCCACACTGCAGGGTTAGTTTGACACTGTTACAACTAAGACCCTCAAAGTACAAGACAAATACAGAACTCCGTATCTCTGCATTTACTTTTAGAAAGAACTGCTTGGAAACTGTTAAGCTCAGGTTGATCAGAAGGGTACTGTTGATGTAACCGAAATAAAATGTATCAAGCTTGATGAGGCTGATAATTGCCGCTTTGTAGTGTAAAATAAACAAGCTAGTGTTTGAGTATATTTTTCTGACCATTACCACCATGTTTTATGAATAGTGCCCAAATTATGGCATGTACAATGATTATGGCATTTTTTATATATAATATTTCCATCCTAATATCTTACATTTAGCAAATATTTGCACCCCTGGTAAACACAACTAAGACTGCAAAAAACATTATGTATTGCTCATCCCTCTGACCTTCCATTTAACATATTAACAAAACTCTAATCTTTATTTGGAGTACATTTAGATTTTAACACACACAAAAAAACACTTACACGTATCTACTACAGGTCTATGTCAGGCATTATATGATCTTATGAAGGGCATATTACACCTTATAAGTATTAACAACACAGAATTCATAAATTTGCATTACCCTTATTATTTACTTTACTTGAACCTGAGCTACATTACATTTACATAACCATGCCATAAGAATGTCATGGCAGATGGAATATGCTGTATATTACACCTGTACTGGTAACTGTCACAGCTGTCACATGCACGAGTCTGTTAAAATATCTATCATCAATGACAACGTCATTCTTACATTACTGTACATAATCGGTCATGAGACCTGTAATGACTTGCTAATGAAATGGTTATGTCGGTTTTATGTAGCAGGGTTCAAGTAAAGTGTTCTACAGCCACAAGCTAGTAGAAATGCTAGTCATATTGCGATGCGACTAACCACTAAATTTGTACGTGTTAGGTGTAGTTAAATTTGTAGCTGAGACTGACCTTTGCTGCAGAATGGTCCGTCGTAAGCCGTGCTGCTGCAGTCGCACGAATAGCCATTGTATTTCTCCACACACTTCCCTCCGTTACGGCAGTACATGCCAAAGCTGGTACAATGACCAGAGCACCCCGGTTTAACTCCTGGTGTGACTTTGGCTCTCTCCTCAAGGTCGAGGGTCATGCCGTTCATCTTCAGAGAGCGAATGCACCCAAGAAAACCCCGCTGACCACCGGCTGCACCTGCAAGCACAACAGGAAAACAATTAGAGTGTGGTGCAACATCACTGATGATCAATGCCTGGTCAGGTCGAAAGGAGAACTTTTCCACTGTGTAGAGATTACCGCATATATAAGCTACTGTTGAGGCTTTAGGGTAATGGCCCTGTTGTTCAATTAAAATAAAGATCTTACAGAGGACATAAAGAGGCCTAAATGAGAAGTGCTGGAGGTTAAAATAAAATGCGCCATCTCCCTCCCTCTCTCTTTCTCTATAGCTGAAACAACCTCTACATGATGAGATGCATAATTCAATAGTATAGATCTCACAGAAATGAGAGACTGACTCAAACAACATTAATGCGCTGCTTGTGGGTGAAAATAATTACTCTCTAACTGCTCCGAATAATGTCCAAGCACTTTTCCCATTATAGGAAAGCACTCATTTACTCTGAAAAAAACCCCAGCAGACTGCAAAGCTGGATTTATATACTCGCAAGTGACCAGCCAAGAACACAGTAATTATAAAGTAACAGTAAATAATAAATTGATGACTGAGCTGTGAGGCGATGCCAAGCAAGAGACAATGCAGTTGCCCGTTATTAACACTTAGAAAGCTTTTATTTGAATAATTTATTATTTAAATGTAATTACATATTTAATTTATACAGTATTATGCAAAAGTTTGTGCACCCCTTATCAAATTACATACAGGTTGTAACTGGCAGTCCAAATTAAAGAGAAAATGGGTGAAAATCGGATAAAATAAAGAAAAGAAATGATGATTTCTCTTGTCACTGTCAGAGATAACTGTCATAATATCATTCAGAGTCAGTAAACGCTAATTAGCGGCAATGCAGCTTTGCTTGACAGTGTTTTATAGACATGGTAAGAAAAACATTCCATTAAAAAAACACATGAGGGGTTTCTCCTGTCTCCCAGTTTCGATTAACTGTGGACTTGGTTGTGATTTTACTCCACTCTTTGGGTAATGGGTTCTAATGCTGACCTCTTGGCTATAAGACTATTAAGTAAAGCCAATAAGGCCATTGTTAACAGAGCACAGGAAAGCACCAAAGTAAGTACACTGCATCAATATCATACCAGTACAATTATGAAGCTGACGTCCCATTACTTTCCCGCCTTTCCCTCTCTACACACATGCACACATACACATGCTCAGAGCAAGGAGCTAATTAATGTCACAGAGCAGAAGCTCAGATTGCTCCTAATTACGCTCTCTGACACATCAGTCACGTTCCTCTACCCTGCTACCTAGCATGAAGACATCAACTCTGCAAAGTGTATCTATTTAACTCTATTATATAGCCCACTCCTGTGGATATGTACAGCAATTACTATCAGGACACACACTTTTTATTGGCATTTCAAACTGACATACTTTGGCAGGACTGATAATTTCAGTTTATGGTTTAGAAAGTCTATTTTCTTTCTTTTATATATAAATTTGTTACATTTTCTTCCCATTTTCTCAGATTTTGGTGCTGCTAATTAACCCATGTTTTCGTAACTCCCCCTAGCAACGCTTCTGACACTGTGAGAGTAAGGACATACCACAGGTCTCATCCAACATCGCAAATGCGCACACACACAGCTTGTCTAGACCATTTAGAGAACTATTGCCTTGCTAGTACAATAGGACTCTCTGGAGCAGATAAACATTAACTTAAACCTGACGTAGGCCTGAGGGGTATAAAGACCCCCAGCATTGGGCTGTGCAGCAATGGTCTCTGAAATGATGGTGCTCCATCCTATACTTTTTGGATGAGGTGGGGTGGTGATCATTCAACATCTTGACTTCACTACTGCTCTTGTCACAGCAAGCAATCAAATCCTCACAACAGTGCTCCACAATCTAGTAGAAAGCCTTTCCTGGACAGTAGAGACAATTACTCTTCTTGGATAACCTTGATGCAGGTGTCCCAATATTTTTGTCCATTGAGTTGAAATTGTTGTGAACAAGTTACTAAAATACTAAGTAAGTTTCTTCAAATGCAGACAGTTTATAAAGACAACAGAGGTAATGTTCTGAGATTCCTAAGCCTCCCATCCTTGACCTCAACCACACACCTGTCTGATTACTTGCAGAGCTGTGCTGTTTCAAGATCAATCATTTGTCAATAAAGACTAACTGTCTTCACAGTTATTAAGTTCCATTACCGAGTCCTAATTTGTGCAGGACTTCTGAAATTAGAAATCCTCATTGAATTAAAGCTCTACAGGTTGCACTGACTGCAAGCCCCATTGTTAGAATCAGGAGGTTGTAGGCTCACATCCTGAGGGGAAATCAATAGGATCAGGCTTTGTCCTTAAAGGATAAGTTAACACACTTTCCCACCAAACCAACATGTAGTCATTCAGCCAACACACACGTTGTGTCCTTATACAGATATATAGATATATCTGTATATAGATAACAGTTCTATAGATAACAGAGACCACATAAGCAAGCCTATTTAAGATCAAAAAACAAACTGACACACAAGTGTGATGATTTAGACATGTATGTTAATCGGTGACCATAAGCCTCCATTGTTTGTTAGCTACATTAGCCTCATGAATCCAGTGCAACCCCAAAAAACAAACGTTCAGACACTAAAAAGTCTTGGTCGATCAGTTACATCTGAGTTAAGGGGAAAATTGTGAAGTTGGATTTTTCACTCAACAGTCCCTTTAATACCATCATTATTATTTAATGCCCACTTCAGAAAAAAAGGAATATGACCACTCTGAAGTTGGATTTATTTGTTTCTGCTGGGAGATGTTGTACAGAAAAGTTACCTACTGTCCTGACAGGCCCACGACGCTGGCTTCCCTGTGGAGCGTTAGCACCATGTGAAACAGCAAGCACACAGGCAGGCAACAGAGAGAAAGAGAAAAAAAATGACAACAGAAAACCAACATAAGAGAGAATGAGAAACAAACATGCCATGACAGAATAAACAATCCTGAAGTGGAGAGGAAAAAAATAAAAAATAATAATGATGATGTACGAGAGGAAATCGAAAGGCAACTGAAACAGGAGTTCAGGTTAAGGGCAGTGCAGTGATCAGAGTCACAAACAAACATGCAGACGTTAAATCAATAGGCTTGCAGCTGTGAAATATAAAAGTATGTCTGAGGTTTAATATAAAATGAGTGATGGTAAACGCATAAACAAATGTTAAATCTTGCATAACGTGTGAATTTGGAATGAACCTGCTGCAGCGGGGGAGGAATAAAAAAAACAAACTGCTTTATTAATGAATGACCACAGCAGACGTACACGCAGCGCAAACACTGAGAATTACGCTGAGCTGAGTCGAGCAGCGACTATCAGGACAACCGCCCGCACGCTTCATCAAAACAGACAAATTTACCACCCCACCGGGGTTGGGGAGGGGGGGGGGGATCAAAGACTAATACTATGAGCCCCTTTGCTGGCTAGCAGAGCATAGCCAGAGATTACATTTCAGCTGAAACAAATGATAGGGACTAGAGCACCTTTTCGCATTCATTTGGTTTCTTGAAGCTCATTACAGGCAGAGCTGCATGTTTAATGAGGCCATTGATATGCAGGTCATGCTTTTTCCAGATCTAATCTGGGGAAAAATGAAATTTTCAGGTGCTCCCAGGCCAAAATCCTTGATAGCACAGTTCCATATCAATGAAGCACTGATATGAGAGTGAGACTAACTGGAGCTGGACTTCTCCCAGTGTTTAATGTGTGCTGCTATCAAAGGCTACCTGTGAGTGGAGCACATAAGCAGCCTTATGTAAGGTGTTATGAACAGTAAACGGGAAGTCCATCAAACATCACTGCATTTTAAATGCATTTCCTAACACATCCTGTCTCCATACATAGTGTGTGGCATGAGTAATGCTTTTAATAATAATAATAATAATAATAAATTAATTTAATTTTAGCACATGGAATTGATTTTGTTGCGCAGTACTTTCAACGCCTTTTTAAAATGTGCTTAAAAAGGAACACCATCCTTCCAACCTAGATGTTATGGAATGCGATGGTACATAACCTCTGATTGGCTGAGCCACATTCAAAGCCATTGGCTCCACATGCACAGGCAGTACATAGCCGCACACATCATATAAATTGTGTATGAATGGGCAAAGGTATTAAAGCTCACTGTTGATCTTGCAATAATCTCAGGCCATTATGTTGCTTGGCAACCATAACCTATGGTTAACCAATTACCTGGTTTGGTGGAAGAATTGTGTGTTGTTGTGATGTATTATTCATTTATTAATTCATTCATTCATCTTCCTAACCGCTTTCTTTGAGAGCAAGGCAGGGATACCCCCTAGGGATACACCCTAGACAGGACGCTAGTCACAGGGTCATTTTTAATAATAATAAATGAAAGGATTTATTGCACATTGATGTATTTTGGTGTTTTGTACAATTACAATGAACTAAACATTAATTTTTAAGACTGATCTACATGTATGATTGTGAATGTGTTGATTTTTTATCTCATGCTGTAATACAGGTTTTGCCAGCAGGTAAATACAATTTTAATGGCAATTGGAATGGAAAGGAAAGGACAAGGAGAAGTTACGTGCTAAGCGCTGCTGCTTCATCAACATGCTTTTACCTCCGAGTGCATGCTATGCTAGCTTTCTGAAGATAAGAGAGCAATTGCTCGGCAGACTTTCTTAATTTTCCATGTGAGTCATTTGCTGAACAGAGTGAGCCCAGGAACAAAACAGCACTAGAGAAAGCTGGAGCAATCCTTTCTCTGGGATAATTACCCTGTGATAGGCTTAACTTGCTCATACTTTCAAAACCATATTAGGCATTTTTAAACATCATATTTATTTTTTTACATATTTATTTCTCTTGACGTAGGGCCAAAACAGACACAGAGTACACATCTGCGACTTCTTACGTGTTTATGAAATTTAAGCATCTAATGTTTTATGGAGTTATCAGCCTCGGGATGAGTGCTCACTTTTGGAATGTAAGGCATGATGAATAATTAAATTAAATTTATTGTGACATTAACTATAATTGTTATTTTTACTTTCTAGAGCTTTGTTCATTATTCTGGATATGTCAGATCATTTCCTCGCTGTAGCACAAAATCCCTAAATACTAAATACTTTTTGAGCCAGTTCTTCTTTACAGTGAGGCAACATTTCAGGATGGATGGACCAATAGAAATGCTGCTATTGGTCTTAGAATAAAAATTTTTTAAGGGGTTTCATGCATTTATTATGTATGTATCTCCAAAATAGAGGAGAATTTCCAGGAGATGGCAAAAATCAATGTAAAATCAGTGTTTATGTACAGTACCAGTCAATATGTTTGGACACAGCAGGACGAATGTGTGCTGATTATCATCTAAAAACCATTTGATCCAAATTCTAGGGTGACCATATGGTTGTGTTCAAAAAAAGAGGACCATGCGGACACACCATACCAGCATAGTCCAGCATGACATCCTATATAAGCTGGATACCTGTGTGTCCATGTATGAAAAGAAAAAGATGGTCACCCAAGAATTTGGATCAAATGTTTTTAAGATGATGATCAGCACACATTCAACCAGGTCTGTCCAAACGCCTGACTGGCACTGTACGTTTATAATATGTCCCTAACATGAAATGATTCCACGTGTTAGTATCAAAGTTCATAAAGTAAGTTAAGGGTGACCTCAAACCCAACTCTAAAAATGAGAACTGTCGCAGTGGTGTTCCAGCATCGAGTGTACAGCCTTCATGCTGTTACTGCAGCACAGTGGGACAAGATCCCATTACAGTAGTACACCTGATTTTAGAATAAACGCTGGATAAGCAGGCCATGGTCTACAGCACATTTAAAAAAAAGAGTTAACCAAGGGAGTTCTCTGGCTTACAAGCTGAAAACATCCAATTTAATCACAGTTGCATTTTATGATGTGGGGCTGGAAAGTTCTGTTTAAGCTGACCCTGCTGTATTGGATTGCATGGAAATGTGTGGTACAACTGAATTAAGATTATTGATCTCATTTTTGAGAGTTACAGAAAATATATACTCCAAAGACAAAAACTCTGCACTGACTTTCCTTCATTCCATACAACCTTTCCACCCAGGAAAATCAATCATACCAACACAACTTTAAGTTGCTCACTTCTAGCAGTTGTGTTGATGTAACATGATCAGGGTGATCAGGGTTCATGTAAAAATGATCTGCATCAAGTGAATTGATGGCAGCACTGTGTACATGATGCTCCGGTCTCCAAACTGAGCTTAGTCTTCAGACTGGGCTACCCTGTGTAATGGAATTACACCTGCATGATTTGTTGTTGAGTATTTCTGCGAAAGCATCCCCTGCTCCATCTGCTCAGGTAAAACACACACTTGTCAAGGTGACAAGTAAGCAGCTGTATTCCTCTACAGTCCATACACACTCACAGCCATGCAGTCACAATCCCAAAATGATGAAACGCTACTGCACTAGTGCTGCTCTGCAACATATCAGAGCGAGAGACTCCGAGAGAGAGGGGAGAGTGAGAGAGAGGTGAGGAGAGTTAGAGGAGAGAAAGAAAGAGCGAGAAAAACATGAGGAAAGTGAGTGAGAGAGAGAGAGAGAGAGAGAGAGATAGCAAGAGAGAGAGAGAGGGAGAGAGAGCGTATTATCGGAATGTGCTGAATATGATAAGGACAGATTTGTGTCCTTTACCTTCACCCACACTTCTGTCTGTCAACTTCAACAGTGACTCATTTCCATGTTGTGAGTATCTGCTGCTGTTTGTGCGTGCAGCTGCCGAAGTGTGTGTTTGTGTGTAGCTGCTGGAGAGTGTGTGTGTGTATCTGCTGGCGTGTGATAATACGAGGAAAGAGCTGTTGCTTCTCATGTGTAAATAATGTTCAGTTGTGTGTTTAGAGCCTCAGCAAGTGGGTGCGTCTGCATATTTCATGCATATGTATGCGTGGGGGAGCTGTTTGTTGAGCTTCGGGTTATGAATGAGTCTGAGAAAAGTGTGTGTGTGTGTGTTTCTGTGGGGAAAAATGTAGGAAAAGCAGAAGAAACAGAATGACTGTGCAGTGCAATGGATTGTGGGGTCTTCTAGTCAGGAGTGGTGAGTACCTACCAACAAGGGTAAGAGGAGGCGACAGGGTATCGTCCCATCTGGGCCGAACTGACAGAAGGGCTACTGTAGTACAAGACATAGAAACGTTTAATGAAGATTAAGGAAGGATTGTGCAGCGCCCGATTGTGTAGATGCAGACCGGTCAGAGTGCCCATGCGGACCCCTGCCCACCAGTGAAAGCGCTTACAAGCTTTGTAAATAGACCCTGGAGTGATGGAAGAAGGAGGCCTGGTCCGATGAGTCCTGTTTATTTGTTGGAGGTGCCCCTCACAAGTAACAGGATTTGGTGGCTGAAACCACACATACCACTTTCATAGGTTTTGTAGAGGGAGCTGCTTTGGTGAAACAGCAGCATATTAGGCAGGTCATAATCATAACGTTTTGGCTGATGGATGACCTCTCCTGACAGGTGTGTTTGTGTCTGTCTGTGTGTGTGTAAGGGTGAACCTTACCTACATACAGTTGGCTGTATAGCTCCAGTCGAGTGTGTCCTTGCGCTGGTGCAGGTCGGACCTCTCTGTACTGCTGGTCCAGCTGCAGGATAGCCTCTTTAACGTTCCTCTCTGCACTGACCCTGTGCCACTGGTCATCGTTCAGCGGGGTCGGTGAGTGGACGTTCAGCTCCACTGGACCATTCCCAACGTCAAATGAGAAAGACACCACTGTGGGAGCTGCAGAGAAAAGAACACAACGTTACTGAGAGAGAGCATGGATGGAATACGGAAAACTGTGGCCTGTCATTCAATTCAATTGCTTAACCCTTAGCAGTTTTCACCGGTGATGACAAGAACATGCTGTGATTTTAGATTGATTATAATGTTTCATATGTTTTTTTCAAGATTTGAATTTGTCTACAAAAACAAAAAGCGATGACTGAAGACTAATTCTAAATCTAATGATTTATTATTTGAGTCTATTATACTGCTACTAGTACACCTACTGCTTTTTGAGTCTTATACAAGTAGCCCTGTCTGTCACGTGGGAAACCGGGGTTTGTTTCCCCAACAGGGAGTCCAAACAGTTTGGGAAGCCATGGCCTAAGGGTTAAAGAAGCAGGATTGGGATTGAAAGGTTGCTGGTTCTATCCCTAGGTCTGGCATAGCTGATGTGCCCCTGAGCAAGGCATCTAACCCCCTGTTGCTTCCTGGATACTGAGGTGGCTGCCTACCGCTTAAAACTGTGTGTGTTCACTGCTGTGGAAGGGCTCAATTCCGTTGCACTGATGTAAAATGACCATAAATGATTATCTTGATGCACTTTTTGTTTTGTGTGTAATTCTGTACAAATCAATACTGAGGTGTAAAAAAGGCATTCAGAATGGGTTTGGGATAGAGAGACTTAGGGACTCAGATTTCTTTACAGTGGTGATGATGGGAATCAGCCATTTTATTTACTATTCAACACCAGCAGTGAAGCGACACGTCTCCTGGGGTTTATATGGAATGATGATGCTGATGATGGTAAAATAGTGGCCAATCTGAAAGAACATGTTATTTAAATAAATGTCTCAGGCAGTACACAGTGTATTTACAACCATCTGGTGTAATAACTTTCTGTGAGGAAGCTTTCAGAGGCATCAAACTCTTCACATGTCTGGTTTCCATTCACCACCACTGTGTACAAGTCTGTGCCAATCCCATACTGAATGACTTTTTACCAACTGAATTGAGCCAATGTAGAGAAATCTGTGAAACTCCCCTATACATATGATCAACCTAAGGCAGACAATCCTACAAGCTGCAGTGTCCGTAGCTGATACCAGTACCAATACCATCCACTTTAACATTGAATTCCATTCAATTTGTATGTGTATGATGCTGCTCTGGCACCGTCTTGGCCACTTTTACTGTTTATCTCATGTCATATGAGATAATTTATGATAAATATACCACAAATATGCCTATCAGGTAAAACTACAATTAGAATTCCTTAATTAAAGTTAAAAAAAACAACAACCCAGCTCTGTATTCTTGAAGAGCTTTTAATGAGCGACTGTTGAATATTCTCCTTCATCAGTGCAGATGAATGACAGATGGAATCGCAGAGGTATTAGCAGCAGGAGAAGCGAGCTGTGTGTGAGTGTGAGTGTGTGTCGTGATGTGTCATTTCCTGCCCTGAGAGTTCGGTCCCTGTAAAATGTTTTCCCTGAGGGCGTCACTCCTGCGCAGTCCTGATTTAGGCTCATCTACCTGCCATCAGAGCCCCGCTGAGCAAACCTGTGCCCACCCACACACATGCTATGCTCCACTTTAGCTTACCATGGGGCCCTGTCTTCACACACAGCACTGATGACAGGACATTAATTACTGAAGCCAGGAGTTACCACAGTGGTCAGACATTGGATTCCCCCTCTGTAAGAAGTGGGAGTCAGCAGGAGACATGTGCACTGAGGAGCGTCCAACACTCACAGCCTGATGTGTTGAGCAGTTTGCTCCTGTTTCAGGCACAGTTGAGGGCATTTTAGTTGAAACATTTGAAGGGTAATATTTGAAGCTGGTTTTGCATGGATTTTCCTCCACCTTTTATAAGCAGGCGTAAATGAACAGCGTCTCAAAGACTTTCTTTAACAAAGGCAGCAGATGCAGTGGCTAAATGGAGACATAAGTCTCGAATGCACCCTAAAAAGAGTGTTTGCCAACAAAATAACACCAGTCGGCCACTCAGGATGTGTGAGAGAAGACACAGCACTAAATATGTCTCGATGCTTCTACAGTACACGCTCACAGGCTGTGGTACTGTTTCACAAAGTCTTGTGTCACGAAGAAAGTAGAAAAAAATTACTTTCTGGTGATCATGATCTACAACAACATGATCTAGTTTTAGTCCAGAAATAACTTTTATTACATTACATTTAATACACTTTATTATATTATTTAAATGTTCACATCAGCTGAGCGAGACTAAGAAGACTATATATTACATCAGCATAAAAACTGGCCAAAGAAAGTACAGTAAAAGACAAAGCTACGTATTACACCTGTCCTCAAACAGCTGCATTGGTAACCAGTTTCCTTTAGAAGAATTCAGATGTAGATTTTTTTCATTCGTTCACTACCTGGTAATCAGGTACATTCCCCCAGGAGTGAAAATCAGCCTTTTTCCATTGCAACCCCTTGGGTTTTTGGAACTGACAACTAAGACCCCTAAAGCCTTGGGTATACTACACACCTTTCAAATTCGTAGCGGATTATAAAAAGGCATATAAAAATATTTTTATTTAGAATTTTAAAAAATGGCTACACTAAATGTCTAGAGATCACTACACACTACACCACTTCAACCTACTGCGTACTGCTACGAACGTCCCTCGCGTTACCTTGGAGATGTAGATTCACGACCACCATTTGTGTTGACCCAAACTAGAGTTAGCATGATCTGTACACAATGCAGAGGGAGTTGCACAGCACGTACTGGAGGAGACCCTATGTACAAGGCCAGACGTTGGAAATACGAATTTCTGTTCCAGATTAACTGGTGCTGCAGTACTGTACATATACTAAGGGCAGAATGTGGCTGCTGCATCATTTAAGGGGTGGGGGGGGCAACATATTTAAATAGCAAACTGCCTAAAAACAACGTTTCATGCTCAGCATTGTTTTTTTTTCTATTTATATTCTAAATGCATTTGCTTGCTACAAAAAAAGGAAGCCACAGTGGGAACTGAAGCATAACCTTTACTGTGTACCGTTACATGCCTACTATTAAATTCAAATGTATTAAATCTGAATTAAATGGTATGTAATAAACTGTGCATTGCCACTAGAAGAGCATTCATTTATGCAGTATGTAAAGTGTAGAGATGTATGGGCAAAGGCTAAAGAGATGGTGGAGAGGCGGTTGGATGACCACAGGTGCATGCAGGATACCAATAAATAGATGCGGTTTAATTCTTGCTTTATGCCTTTGGTAAAGTTACTTCCCAATGATGGACCTGACTACTATAACTGTCTCATACTTTTATCAGAAAACCATTTATTTTGAAGACTGTCTTTACACCAGTTTTGATTTGGCTGGTCCGAATGACAGATGATAAATCACACTGTACAGATGATACAGCAGCCATATTGTTCATTTTTAGCATAAAATCTTCTGTAGTGGTAAAACGCTTCCACTGAGGCCTCAGACAACAGACGGTTAAAGGCCGTTCTCCCAGTGTTCAGTGCTAACCAGACACGGGGGATCAGCTAATACGATTACTCTGGGAATGGAAGTTAGATAGGCCTTAATTGAATGCAGTCGGAGTGGAAAACAGCTCGAATCCAGGCAGTAATTATTCTGTTGTACCTAAACAACCGCTTATACCACGGCTTCAGTTCAAGGACCATAGCGAGGGCTAGACTAGCAACTGCTATAGAGGAAGAAAGACTAAAGAAACATTTTTGTACATGAGATGTGCAAATTTGAAGAACCTCTATATAATTAAAAAGCTTCTACGTCTCAAGATCTCACCAAGAAACAAGGCTTCAGTACCTTAATAATGTATTAAAGAGTGTGGTGCAGGTGCATAAGCATAGGTCCTATATCTCCTTCTACAATGAAGTGAAGTTTAATTGCTTGCTGTGTGGAAAGATGCTAATCAGGTCTGAATCAAACAGTCTACGAGGTCATTAAGCTGACCAGTTCATTTGGGTTGCAGTAATAGCCGAACAGCAGCTGGAAGCAAGAGCTAAATCAGAGCTGCAGATTCATCTGAGGTCACTGGGGACCAAAACTGACAAATGAGTGATGTGGAAAAGAAGGTGTGTATTTCCAGATCACCAGACCATTCTCTTAAACACACACACACACACACACACACACACACACACACACACACACAAACACACACACATACACATGCACTGAAGAGTATGTACATTCAGGACTAGTAAAACAGTTAGAAGAGCACAGTCAGAAGAACAAAGTTAGATCACACTTAGAAGAACAGTCAGACGACTGTCAAAAGAACAGTCAGATGGTTACAGTCAGAAGAACACAGTCAGAAGAACATAGAAGAACACAGTCAGAAGAACACAGTCAGAAGAACATAGAAGAACACAGTCAGAAGAACACAGAAGAGCACAGTCAGATGGTCACAGTCAGAAGAACACAGTCAGAAGAACACAGAAGAGCATAGTCAGAAGAACAAAGTTAGATCACACTTAGAAGAAGAGTCAGATGACTGTCAAAAGATCACAGTCAGATGACTGTCAAAAGATCACAGTCAGAAGAACACTGAAGAACACAGTCAGAAGAACATTGAAGAACACAGTCAGAAGAACACTGAAGAACACAGTCAGAAGAACATTGAAGAACACAGTCAGAAGAATACAGTCAGAAGATCACAGCCAAAAGAACACAGTCAGATCATAGTCAGAAGAACACAGTCAGAAAAACATAAAAGAACACAGTCAGAAGAACATTGAAGAACACAGTCAGAAGAACATAGAAGAACACAGTCAGAAGAACATTGAAGAACACAGTCAGAAGAACATAGAAGAACACAGTCAGAAGAACATTGAAGAACACAGTCAGAAGAACATAGAAGAACACAGTCAGAAGAACATAGAAGACAATCAGAAGAACATAGAAGACAATCAGAAGAACATAGAAGAACACAGTCAGAAGAACACATTCAGAACACAGTCAGAACACATTCAGAACACAGTCAAAAGAACACAGTCAGAAGAACATATAAGAACACAGTCAGAAGAACATAGAAGACAGTCAGAAAAACATAGAAGAACACAGTCAGAAGACAGTCAAAAGAACACAGTCAGAAGAACATATAAGAACACAGTCAGAAGAACATAGAACACAGTCAGAAGAACATAGAAGAACACAGTCAGAAGAACACATTCAGAACACAGTCAGAAGAACACATTCAGAACACAGTCAAAAGAACACAGTCAGAAGAACATATAAGAACACAGTCAGAAGAACATAGAAGACAGTCAGAAAAACATAGAAGAACACAGTCAGAAGAACACAGTCAGAAGAACACATTCAGAACACAGTCAAAAGAACACAGTCAGAAGAACATATAAGAACACAGTCAGAAGAACATAGAAGACAGTCAGAAAAACATAGAAGAACACAGTCAGAAGAACATAGAAGACAGTCAGAAAAACATAGAAGAACACAGTCAGAAGAACACAGTCAGAAGAACACATTCAGAACACAGTCAAAAGAACACAGTCAGAAGAACATATAAGAACACAGTCAGAAGAACATAGAAGACAGTCAGAAAAACATAGAAGAACACAGTCAGAAGAACATAGAAGACAGTCAGAAAAACATAGAAGAACACAATCAGAAGAACACAGTCAGAAGAACACATTCAGAACACAGTCAGAAGAACATAGAAGACAGTCAGAAGAACATAGAAGAAGACAGTCAGAAGAACATAGAAGAACACAGTCAGAAGAACATAGAAGACAGTCAGAAGAACATATAAGAACACAGTCAGAAGAACATAGAAGACAGTCAGAAGAACATAGAAGAACACAGTCAGAAGAACATAGAAGAACACAGTCAGAAGAACACAGTCAGAAGAACATAGAAGAACACAGTCAGAAGAACACAGTTGGAAGAACAGTTGCTGATTTCTCTGTGAACTCCAGACACTGTATGGATTTGTTTAGTTTGTTCAGTAGCTCACCTGATTTACTTCCTCAAACTGAAAGCTGTGGCTTCAACAGGGCTGCAAAAATATCTTGTACATGAATGAAGCATTATTTAAATGAAATATGTGCCATCCAATCACAATTTATGGCTATCCCATGCCAACTGAATGAGTTATCTGCTTGGTTCACTCTGCCATACAGACGTCTGTCCAAGAGCTATACAAATGACCCTTTTTCTCTCCACTTGCAGCTGTCCCTTCACTTTCCTCTGCTTCCTATACTGGCCAAACACACTTTCTCCCTCTCTCTGACACTCTTCCGCCCTGCTGGGGTCCAGCTCCAGCCTCCTCGCTCCACACATCATCACGCCAAAGCCATGGCTAACGTCCAGGCCGCATGCAGGACACTTTAACACCTGCTATCAGGAGCCATGCAGTTACAATCACTCTTCTTTATGCTTTCTCGCTCTCTCTGTGTCTCTCTCTCGCTCTCTCTCTCACTGCTGCAGGTAGGGAGCGCTAGATTGCCACTATAGAGAGAGACAGATAGACAGAGTTAGTGGTGATGGCTGGGGAAGGAGTAGAGGAGCTCAGATCAGCACTTTCGGTCTCAGTGCCACTCGCTACTGCAGTGCCAGGCTGGCAGCCTCTAAATCACCAGTGGAACCCGGGCATCAGAGCGTGGAGCAGGCTGGGAACCTTAATACACAGAACAACACAGGGTAACCAGGCTTCAAGCGGAAGATCGGGCAAAAAACCCCCCCCCAAAAAAACAGTTTCTTCTCTTACCCCAAGAGTAGCTGATCAGCCAAGACATGCTTGGTGTCTAAAGTTTGCTTCTTTAGTTCAGCTACTGGGAGCTTATATACTGCTAATTAGCTAACCAGGGGCATAGCTACAGGGGGCACTTGAAAGCCAGCCTACCCCACCCAAGATTTCCAACTGTTTAAACACATTTTGTTAATAGCAATGATACCAAGATAATACCAATTGTAAGGTTGTCTTGCAACCTTGTGTCTTTTTGAACTGGCACCTGCTGCAGTCAGTAGCATTTCATCACAGTTTTGATGCTGGAACTTGACTGTGATCACCCATACAATGAATTCACATACAACAAACTGAGGTCACTACAATGACAAACCTGACTTTTGTGACAGTTGTGTTCCTTTATGGTGATATACACTCTGTTTCTGATCATAACAAGCTCCCTTACACCCAGTGTAAAGTGTCTTGAATCCCTTCGTTTCCATTCATACAGATTCAGTCTATAAGCTACTTATCTAACTAGCATCAGTATGGCTGTCACAATCCCAGATGTTTGTAGTATCCTAGTGTTTATGATGATTAATCCAGATCTGACCAAAGTAATGTTACTTTGGTCAAGTCTGGCTTAATAATCATAAGCTGTTTATAATTCTTAATTATAATGCAGCCGTTTGCCAAATTGCTGTATTGAAATAATACTGTGTTGTTAAATACAGGATTCTGCTGCCTGCTGTTGTAGTTACTAATGTTACAACCTAACATAAAGCCCTACAAGAAAAAATTGAGGCTGTTACTGCAGGAAATGGGGGGGGGGGGGAACTATGGGGGATATTTTACAACTGTTAGGTAAGATGAGTAATGGGGATGCCAAATATTTCAATATTCATCTTGTGAAGCAATTACTCTTGGACCTGTAATTCTGTCTGCTGTGCACATACTCAGGATATACTGTACACAGTTCTGTGTTCCTGATTCTAAGGCAGTCATGTTTTTTTGGTTTCTTTCATAAATGTAAATGTAAATAATGGTCTGGTAAAGTTTGTGGGTTTTTCTTGTCATACATATACATGACATATATATATATATATAGTCATGTAAAGGTATTGGGACACCTGCTCTCCTATTGTTTCTTCCAGAAATAAGGTTACTGAAATAGAGTTTATCTGATCTTTGACTGCATTTAGTGACAAGAGAACTAGTGAGATCAGGATGCTGGATAATCACCCCCCATCCATCCCCAACCCCCAAACTCATCCCAAACATATTGGATGTGGATGGATCATTCCAGAGAACAGTTTCCTGCTCCGCAGCTTAACGCTAGGGGGATATGTACTCCTCCAGCCCACATCTGGCATTAGGCATTAGGTATGGTACCAATAGGATCATGTTTATTGTTCCAGAGAGTCTGATTCTATTGGCAATACTTCTCTACAGGATCAAGACAAGCTGTGTGTGTGCACTTGCACATCTGTGTCAGCAATGGATGCAACTCCAAATAGCCGAATGCATTCATTAGGGCATACATTTGGACATATAATGTATATAAACAGTTCAGCCATAACATTAACACTCCTGACATGTGAAGTAAAAATATCCCGTCAAGGGGTGCGGTCAATTAGACAGTATGTGAAAAGGTGATGTCTTAAAAGCAGAAACAAATGGGCAAATGGGCGACTTTAACAAGGGACAGATTGTGTTAGGTAGACAACTGGTCAGAACATCTCCAGAACATCAGGCAGGTCTGGTGGGTTTTTTTCTGGTATGCAGTGGTCAGTACCTACAATAAATGGTTCAAGAAAGGAACCACCTGTGAACCAGCGACAGGGTGATAAGCACCTAAAACACAACCTCACAACTTACAGGATTTAATAATCTGCTGCTAATATCTTGGTGTCAGATACCACAGGACCAGTCAGAGGGTATGACCAGTCAGAGTCCATGCCTTGAATGGTCAGATCTAGCATATTTTAAAGAAAAGAAAGTGTTACAATCATCCTTTGGCAGCTTCTAGGTGTCTGGAGCCTCTGCCTCGCTTATTGTTACCCTCAGATATGATGAGTATCACTGTGAGAGATGGTGAAGTTTGGTAATTATGGGCCCCGACTTAATTTAATAAAGAGGAAACCAGGTGTTGGATGGAACTGGAAACACTGGTTGTCCTCCAAGAGAGCACTGGAGATGGCAAAGCTAACACACTCTCACTCACAACCACAATCACAATAGATTGCTTATTTGCACTTATTAAAATCTCAGTGTTTATTCAAACAATTCATCTATTACAGTCCAGGTGAGCAGCTTTACATACCTTGTTTCTCAGATGGACTAAGACTTTCACACAGCACTGTTTGAGTGAGTGTGTGCGAGTGAGCGTGTGCGAGTGCAGGTGCAGCAGGTGGATGGCTTTGCAGTGTTCTCTCTGCTCTCCACTCTGCCATTCTCTACTCTCTGATCCCTGTAATTGGATTTGCTGCACTCGGCCGGCCAACAGCGAGCGTCAACACACTCCTGCACTGTTCCCGAGGAGTGTGTGCCTGACTGTGTGTGTGCGTGCGTGCATGTGTGTGGACTGCTTCTTCACTCAGAGAGAGGGCACTCTGCCAAACACTACACACACACACACCATGAAAACCAAACAAAACCAAAGAGGCAAACATACATGTACCCTGAGAGAGAGAGAGAGAGAGAGAGAGAGAGAGAGAGAGAGAGACCTAACAAAGTTGTTCTCTATTTTAAACTACTACACTGATTTTAATCTATAGTACCACCCATTCAGCATACTGCACATTTCCCCCGCCCATTCAAAAATTTTAAATCTGCCCATTTAGCATACAACAGATTTGATTCCACCACCTATATAGTAAAATCAATTTAGCCCCGCCTGTTCATCATACAGCAGATTAGCCCTGCCCATTCAGCATACAGCATCTTAACTTTTAGCAACATCAGTTTACATTCGCCCATTTAGCATTCAGCATACCCATTTAGCCCCACTCATTCAGTATACAGCAGATTAGCCCTGCATGTTCGGCAAATAGCAGTTTTTTCCAGTGTATTGACCAATATTAGATTAGCCCCACCCATTTAGTATATAGCAGTTTAGCTTCACTCATTCAATATGCAGCAATTTAGCCTCGCCCATTCAATATGCAGCAGTTTAGCCTCACCCATTCAATATGCAGCAGTTTAGCCTCACCTATTCAGTATGCAGCAGTTTAGTCCCACCCATTTAGTAACATCAGTTTAATCCTATCCATACAGTATACAGCAGTTTAACCCTGCCTGTTCAGCAGTTTAGCCACGCCAATTCAGCCTACAGCAGCACAAGCACTTCAGAAAGCCCAGCCAACCAGAAAAGAGCTTGTTACCATATTGTGTTAACCCCTCAGACCCTTTAGCCCACATTTCTTCACTTTCATAATCACATTACTGTCATAATCACCATTACTTTTATAGGCCCTAAAATAGAACCCAGTGGGACTCCAGAAGATATGATTCATCAAAATGTTTCAGGATTAGTTACTAAAAAAGGTAAAGGGACACATATTTGTCACTGTACAGCAAAATGTGTCCACACATGAACACACTAGTAAACTAGGGGCAGTGATTACACACACACCCAGAGCGGTGGGCAGCCAACTCCAGCGCCCGGGGAGCAGAGAGGGTAAAGGGCCTTGCACAAGGGCCCAACAGTGGCAGCTTGCCAAGCCCGGGAATCGAACCCACAACCTTGTTATCGATAGCCCAGCGCTCTAACCGCTGTGCAACCACTGCCCACTGCCCACTAAACAATAAACCTAGGGTTCAAGGGGTTAAAGGACACTAACAAAAACAGAGAATGTGAAATGGTTATGTAAAAATGTATTCTTTTAAATGTAGACTGTTTGCCATTTAAAAACCAAAAGCTCAAATATGATGGACGATATTTAGTGATATTTAGAGATTAAACATTCTAATTTAGAGGACCAGAGAGTGAACGTAAAGTATGTGCATCAAGACACTTGATGCAAGCCACACAAGCTGTGATAAAAAAAAAAAAAACAGCTGTGATAGATTTATTCATACCAACTCTTTTCTTCCCTCCAAGTGGCAAAAGCATCAGCTGTGCTGTTGGAAACAGTAATTATAAAACACATTTTAGCATCCATTTACAGGAAGTTGTGCATCAGTCTGAGGATCGTCGGCTAAATCCGGCCTGAATCTGCCTCGTCTCCTGCTTGCAAAATAACTCCCATCTCCACTGCGTCTGAGGTAAACACTATCTCACAAGGGGTGCCATCACTTCTGCTAAATGTCAGAACAATAGCAGCCCATACATCAGCAGATGGTTACATTAGACATCCATTACTGCAGAGAGAGAGAGAGAAAGAAAGGAAGAGAGAGACTGAAAGTGAGGAAGAAGAGACAGACAGGATGAAGCGCAGAACAAGATAGGCAGATGAGCAGAGAGATAGAGAGAGAGAGAGAGAGAGAGAAACAGGGATAAGCAGGTGAAAGGGAAGTGAGGGACAGCCATGGAGAAAAAAAGAGAGAAGGAGTGAGAGGGGACGAGGAGGAGAAAGAGATGAGAGATTAAAAAGAGAGAGAGAGGAAGGACGAGACAAAGAGAGTGTGTGAGAGAGAGGATGATAAGAATGAGACAAGACGAGAAGTTAGGAAGAATGAAAGAACGAATGAATGAGAAAGAGAGAGAGAGAGAGAGAGAGAGAGAGAGAGAGAGAGAGAGAGTCATTCTGAGGGCTGTGTAAGTACAGGCGGGGTTGAGTACAGGTTTGTGTGTCTCTGCTTGGTGTGTTTACGGAAACATGAAAACAGAAGGAGCTTCTTTGTGTGATGAACACAGCCGAGCCATGCATGGTTGAGTTTGGCATCTCTCTCTCTCACTCTCTCTCTCTCTCTATGCAGAATGGCATCTCTTTATGAAAGATTTATGCGGTTATCAAAGAACATCATGGAAGCTCTCAGGTCGCCCTAATCTGAGCCTGTGGAGGCCCAGAGCCTCGTTTAGCTCCCTGCCGAGTGCCAGACCTTATAAATCTTTCAGTCCTGCATTAAAGGCCTGTATCATGGAAAGCCAAAAGTTTCCTTTTTAGTTGTAATAATCCAGTGTCCTCCTAATAAGTGTGCACCCACTGCTGAAACACAGTTTGTTATATCTCTGTAGAGAAGCTGCCAGAAGATTTGTTAGAGGGTTCTTTTCCACATGAGTTGAAAATCACCATGCACTAGCGGGGTCTGAAGCCCCCTAACACTGGACTGTTCCTAGGGGAGAGGTTGTTACTTCCTTGAGGAAGTGTTAAATAAAAAAGAAGTCTTCTTTGAAGATCAGCAGAAGTCTACAAACCTTTAAACATACAACATATGTAAACACTGTCAAGACTTAACAATGTCCTTATACAAAGTCCATATACACTGTATGTGCAAATGTTTGTGGACACCCCTCCTAATAAATGCATTCAGCTACTTTAAGTTGCACCCATTGCTGACACAGATGTGCACACACACAGCTTGAGTAGAGAGTGCCCCTTGGAGTACTACTGCCTATAGAATAGAGGACTCTCTTGAGCAGGTAAACATCAATCTGTTTGCACCATGAGTAATGACAGGCACTGGTTAGAGGGGTATAAAGCCACCCAGCATTGAGCTGTGGAGCAGTGGATCTGTACTCTCTGGAATGATGGAGGTTATCCATCCAATATTTTTAGGATGAGTTGAGGATGAGGTGGGGTGGTGATCAACCAACATCCTGCTCTTGTCGCAGAATGCAATCAAATTCTCACAGCAATGCTCCAAAATCTAGTAGAAAGCCTTCCCTGAACAGACAGTTACTCCAACAAAAGCAGGATCCACTTTAATACCCTTAATTTCAAAGGAAACAATGAATGAGCAGGTGTCCCAATACTTTTGTCCATATAGTGTATGTCACAACCCTGAACACATTTATATAGCAGTTTCTTCCTCTCCTTCTGTTCCTAATCTCACTCTCTCTATGCAGAATGCCATCTCTTTATTAAACCTTTATCTGGGCATCAAAGAGCATCACAAAAGCTCTCAGTTCACTCTAATTCACGTCTGTGGAGGCCTACAGCCTCATTTGGCTCTCGTCCTTGCTTTTGCTTTTAATGTAATATGTAAATATTGTTTAAAAGTTCAAAATGCTACAGCCTATTTTGCATTCAAACACATTCACCTATGACCAACCATCCAGCTTAGATAAAGCAGTGTAGAAGCTCCATTACCCATCTAAATACAGACAAACAATTCTATACACTAGAATAGGATATATTAGTCCATCCCAACTCTAATATATGCTCCCATTCACAAAAATAAGAGATATTAGTCCATAAATAACATCAATAATGCCCTATATGCCCTCATTTTAATTTTAAATAAAAGACATCTTGAATGCCATGAAGATGGTGGATATGTTTAAGACGATAAATTTAAGCCATTATAGGCTATAAGGAACGTTTTTGGTGGGGTTAGCTGATGAATAGCTGATAGGTGACGAATAGCTGATAACTTCCTATTTTAAAGCTATTCTGGCTTCTCATATTATTTTTAACTGACCAAAGGAACAAGCAGCAGACAGAAAAAAATTGCTAAAAGACTATTAACACCTTACATTTCCATGCTTCTTGCATCCTAAGCTTTATTATACAGTACTACAGTAGTACAAAACAATGCTAACTGGCTGAGAACTGACTTCTGGCTGGAGTAAAGGAGTAAATACCATCATTAAGAAAGGACACAACAGCAACCACTGCTCTACTATACCAGCACACTGTGAGACTCGGTTTGGCTGCCTGTTTCTGAAAAAACAAGGCCACGCTGTGGCTCCTGAAATTATCACCAGTGCATTAGGTCCTAGCCGCAGCCTTCCTGCCTCTTTTTCCTCGCCACATTATTACAGTTATGAACTAAAACGAGCCAGAAACTCTCAGCCGCCTTCCATTAGCCTTCTTTCAGCTCTGCTGCAGCAGCTGGAGGACTGAGGCCCCTCTGCTGGAGAAGAAACAACTCCAAACCCAGCCTGAATGTAAAAAAATCGGGGCGCAAATCTGCAGTAATTAAGTGCTGTTTTGATTTGGAGGCACTCCAGGGCTTCTACGGCAGTGGGGAGCAACAGTGCCAGAGAGAACAACAAGTGTGGGCTGTACAAATACAACAGGAGAACACTGGCTTAATAAATACGTTCTCCTAAAACATATTAATATAAATACATTCATCAGATTTATACTGTACATTGCATTGGTTTCTAGCTTATTTAGCTTTTTCTTTACACAGGAGCTATGAAACTAATGTCCCTAACAAGAAAAGTAAGCTTATACTCCTCTTGGCGTGGTGCTAACTGCATGCCAAAATCATCACACACTCATCCCAAACCGTGTGAAGTTGTTCAGTAATCTCGGACAGACTTGCTTATGTGGTTTCTGGCACTGTATGACTCTGCAAAAGTAAAGTACGGCACAGAGCTAAAACAGTGTCGGCCACCTTTTGTACTTTTGTCAGTTTTTATAGAAAGCAGGAACTGGGGAACTGGTATGTTTAAAGACAAAAAGGTAAGGAGGCATTCAGACAAAAGAACATTCAACAATGTTTCAACAAACATGGCAAACATGGTGGTGGTAGCATCATGCACAGGGGCTGTTGTGAACTGGCACACTGGGAAAAGTGGATGGAATAATGAATGAGGAAGACTACTTCAAAAGTCTTTATTAGTCTTTATTAAGTCTTTCTATAAAGTCTTTATTATACAGTTAGACGGCTAAGACCCCAGACACACATCAAAGGTGGTTGTGAAATAATATAAAGCAGGAAATGAGGAAAACGCAGGCTTACATCAGCTTTTGGGATAGCCTTCCCAAAGTCCTTACCCCACCCTTGATTGTTAGTGCATTTAATCCATGGATACCCACATACGGACCTCCATATACAGTGAGGAAAATAAGTATTTGAACACCCTGCGACTTTGCAAGTTCTCCCACTTAGAAATCATGGAGGGGTCTGAAATTTTCATAGGTGCATGTCCACTGTGAGAGACATAATCTAAAAAAAAAATCCTGAAATCACAATATATGATTTTTAAATAATTTATTTGTGTGTTACTGCTGCAAATAAGAAATTGAACACCTGTGAAAATCAATGTTAATATTTGGTACAGTAGCCTTTGTTTGCAATTACAGTGGTCAAACGTTTCCTGTAGTTTTTCACCAGGTTTGCACACACTGCAGCAGGGATTTTGGCCCATTCCTCCACACAGATCTTTTCCAGATCAGCCAGGTTTCTGGGCTGTCGCTGAGAAACACAGAGTTTGAGCTCCCTCCAAAGATTGTCTATAGGGTTTAGGTCTGGAGACTGGCTAGGCCACTCCAGAACCTTGATATGCTTCTTACGGAGCCACTCCATGGTTATCCTGGCTGTATGCTTTGGGTCATTGTCATGTTGAAAGACCCAGCCACAACCCATCTTCAGTGCTCTAACTGACGGAAAGGAGGTTGTTACCCAAAATCTTGCAATACTTGGCCCCGGTCATCCTCTCCTTAACACAGTGCAGTTGTCCTGTCCCACATGCAGAAAAACACCCCCAAAGCATGACGCTTCCACCCCCATGCTTCACAGTAGGGATGGTGTTTTTCGGATGGTGCTCATCATTCTTCGTCCTCCAAACACGGCGAGTGGAATTAAGACCAAAAAGTTCTATTTTGGTCTCATCTGACCACAGAACTTTCTCCCATGACTCCTCTGGATCATCCAAATGGTCATGGGCAAACTTGAGACGGGCCTGGACGTGTGCTGATTTAAGCAGGGGAATGACGTCTTAGTGTATTACCCACAGTAACCTTGGAAACAGTGGTGCCAGCTCTCTTCAGGTCATTGACCAGCTCCTCCCGTGTAGTTTTGGGCTGATTCCTCACCTTTCTTAGGATCATTGATACGCCACGAGGTGAGATCTTGCATGGAGCCCCAGTCTGAGGGAGATTGACAGTCATGTTTAGCTTCTTCCATTTTCTAATAATTGCTCCAACAGTTGATCTTTTTTCACCAAGCTGCTTGACAATTGCCCCGTAGCCCTTTCCAGCCTTGTGGAGGTCTACAATTTTGTCTCTGGTGTCTTTGGACAGCTCTTTGGTCTTAGCCATGTTAGTAGTTGGAGTCTTACTGATTGTGTGGGGTGGACAGGTGTCTGTATACAGCTAACGACCTCAAACAGGTGCTTCTAATTTAGAATAATAAGTGGAGTGGAGGTGGACTTTTTAGAGGCAGACTAACAGGTCTTTGAGGGCCAGAATTTTTGCTGATTGGCAGGTGTTCAAATACTTATTTGCAGCAGTAACACACAAAAAAAATCATACATTGTGATTTCCGGATTTTTTTTTTGGATTATGTCTCTCACAGTGGACATGCACCTAAGATGAAAATTTCAGACCCCTCCATGATTTCTAAGTGGGAGAACAAATACGTATTTTCCTCACTGTATATAAAAACAAATAAATAAACAGGTTAACTGTCACAAATGCACGGGAAGCTTAATATATTTGTGAGAGAACTTTACTAGGCAAGAGAGGAACAAGCTGATTGGGTGCTGATTGACCCTATTGAGCATTCCCATTCAGATTTTAACCACTTTCCTGCTTTCATAACGTCTCTGTATCAGTTCAGGCTCCCCTGGCACAGAACAGAGAAGAGGACTGTCCTCATTGTCTGTGGAGTGGACGCTGCTCACTTGGCCCGCAAAAAAAGACTCTTCTGCCCACAGAGAGGCCGCATGGAAGGAAGCCAGAACTACAGCTGGAGTCTGGAGACATGTGCCAAGAGATTTTGAGAGAGCGAGAGAGCAAGCGAGAGCTTTTAAATGCTTTGCATCATGGAAAACTGAACTTTCCATGTTTTTATTAAATCAGTCTGTGTGTGGAAATATATGATGCTTGGTGCCAGTCCTTGCCATCCCATGGCCCTAAATAAAACATGACCCTTACCACATCTGCAGCCCCTAGCAAAGTAACATTAAACCACTCTACACACCAGCTGATAACCACTTAGACCCTGTATGTAAGTCCACATGTCATCTGCTCTCAAACATTTTACTGTCATAATTAACATCAGTTTCATAGGCCTCAAAATAGAACCCTGTGGTAATCCAAACGATGTGCTAAACCGAATGGTCACCAAATAATTTACAATAGTTTCTACATTAGGATTAAGGACTGAATAATAGACCAAGGGTTCAATGGGTTAAGTTGATTTATCAGTTCTTGTGTTATATTGAAGAAAACACACAACAGTAATACTTCTAATTATACTGGGTGTGTAACACAATATCATTATCTATTAAATCTAAACTGGATGTGGGCATGGCCTCAACTTGATGTTCACATTTAATGTTTAACTGGTACTTTAACCCCTTAAACAGTCAATGGCCTGCTGGGCCGAACATGTTATTATAAACATCTATCACCAAGGAATATCCCCACCGGTTTGTACAGAAGCCCCTGTAGTTACTGAATAATATGACATAGAGTGTAATAAGCTTTGGAGTGATATGGGGTTCAGTCGTATTTGAAAAACGATGTGAAACATGCACAATAAATCAGCAAGTTAATACAGACGGATGGATTGATGGACTGATTGACTGTCTGACAGATCCTCAGCAGAGATGTTTAATTTTACCCACAATCCCAAGAATTGCGGTTCAAACTCAACAGCCTGTTCCACAATGCTGCCTGGACTAAAGTTTCAACAGGGCGCAAGACATAAAAAGCAGACACATTAATAAGCGCATTACCATTAATTAAGACCAAACTTGCCTTTTATCCATGATTCAACCAAAGGCTTTCAACAAGTTCACAGTGATCGAATCTCGCTCGTCAGACTCTAAGCTAAAGAACATCCAAAAGGCTCATTTTACCCAGTCAATTAAAAAAAACTGCCAAAGCTTATTTCGCCTGCTGAGACTGACAATACTCAAAGAGAACAAAATACTGGAGAGCAGGAACTTGACACCCTGAGAACTCGGCCTACGACATCAAACCAAGACGAGACAGGCATGAAAAGAACAACAAAAAATGTTCAAATTAACATCAAAGTGATTAAACATTTGAAGTGAAGTTTCATAAAGTGTGTGTGTGTGTGTGTGTGTGTGAGAGAGAGAGAGAGAGAGAGAGAGAGAAAGAGAGAGAGAGAGAGAGAGAGAGAGAGAGAGAGAAAGAAACAGGAGGGAAGAGATGGGTAGTTCAATTAAGTAAGCGAGAGCGCGAGAGTGAGAGAGAGAGAGAGAGAGAGAGGTTTCCCTTTATGTGTCCTCAATGAAAAAAAGCAGCTGGTGAGAAATAACTGATCTCAGATCATTCCAGCTTGTGAAACACACACACACACACACACACAGGCTCACACACACATGGGCACTCCCAGTTGTGCTGGCTTGATTGGTGGTCCAGACTGAAAAGTGTCTCTGAAGTGAGATTAGGGAAAACAAAATTGGAGCAGAGCGATAAGCTCATTAAACTGAGCTGAGGCCTGTCCAGCTGTGGATGGCTGGAGTTAATAGCAGAATTATCCTCACAGCACCCAGAGAGGTCGAAAATAACCACCTCAATATCACACGCTGCACTGTATCAGTGGGAGAGCTCAGGGGTTGGCGATGTTAGCCCTTGACCCCCGTCGAACCCGCGAGAAGATCCCACCTGACAAAAACATCACTCTACGTTTTTATCAACGAAATGCTTCGCTTATCAAAACAACATAATCCACAATGCTCTGGGCTAAGCATGAGCGCTCTGGGTGGCTGATATGAGAGCGCGGACTCAATGGAGCTCAGTCTAAGCCACACACGCGATCACACACGCACACATGCTTGTTTTCATACCTTGTCAGGACATAGAGGCATCCATATTTCCTATGTACAAAGACATGCAAAAGTTTGCATAACTGTAACTGTGAATAGCTAAGAAAGTAAACTATGATGATAAGAAGATACATTTCTTTAATACTTTAAGAAATATTACCCCCCCCCCCATCTTTTAGCCAGTTAGGGGTCTTTGAGTTATGGTTTGCAATTGTAAGGGATTTCTACGCTTCTCTCCTTGTAAACGGCTTCAGGTCCTGTGAGATTTGCTTGCGTCTCTTGAGTATATATTGTGGATTTAGAGGATCTGTGTTTAGAATCACTGTCCTGTTGCAGAAGTCATCCTTTGCAAACAGTAATTGAATCCTCTACCAGTGAAACATTCCCCATGCCACTGACAGTAACACAAGCCTATAGCATGACCAATCCACCTCCATGCCAACAGGAAACAGTTGGAGACGTGTTCTTTTCACGAAAGTCTGCATTGATACATAAATAAAATCATGCAGACACAGCCCAGCAGCTTCAGGTAATGTTGATATCAACCATCAAAATGGGGGCAAAAGGTGATCTTGATGTGATCATGAACATGGTATGATTGCTGGTGCCAGAGAGGCTGCTGCTGATCTCCTGGGATTTTCAGCACAAAGGTATTTAGAGTTTACTCAGAATAGAGCGCTAAAAAAAAATAATAACACCTTGATAAGAATGGACAGACTGGTTGGAGCTGACAGTAACTCAGCTAACCCCTCTGTACTAGGGTTGCAGTGGTATATCGGTTTTAGGTATTCCATGGTATGGAAATTGATGGTTATCAGACTGTTTACATTTGTTTAATAAAGGCTAAACAATCAATCGATTAATGGAGAAAATAATCAGCAGATGCATAATGAAAATAATTATTACATGGAAGCAAAGTAATCTTATGTGAGGCTATCCTATTTATTTATTTATTTATTTTAAGACGGGAAACATTTACTTAAAAAAATGGTTTAACTCTTAAATACCAGTGAATATTTTTGTCAATCAAAAAATTCTCCATTCCTTTAGGTGTCAATGTACAACAACAACAACAACAACAACAACAACAACAAAAACAAATGGAAGAACTGTGAGCACACCTAGAACCGGGAGGAGGCTAATGCTAATGCTAGTATACACATTCTATAGACAACCCAATTATAGCACATTCACCGCATTACGAACGGTATGAACTACAGTTATTCCAGTCTACATTTCAGTCCAGAGTGTATACCCCGACACACACACACACACACACACACAGAAAGTGACTTGACTGCAGTGTTGTAAAGGAGCTGGGAGCTGATTGGTCAGGGAGGAGAGTCAGACTGGGTTATAAGATATTTAACCATAATAGAAAAGTCCCTACTTAACTAAATCAGTCAGTCCAGAATGTCTCATTATAGAAACTGCTACTTAAAATAAAGGGATTTCACTGAACATATTAATCAGCAGCACATTTGATCTAAACTGAGTATCACCTGTATTATTCATACAAACACAAACATCGGATTGGATCTGTATCGGCTGATACACAGCATTAAGAGACTTGGATTCGATCACAGAGCAAAATAATAATAATAATAATTTTCCATAATGGTCAATACCTAAACTAACCTAGTGTTTAAAATGATAAAACTTACCCACTAAGTTTATTTTGGACTGTTTTGCTGGACCTGCGTTTCTCTGCACGTCCTGCTATCAGGACTGCTTCCCTCTAAAAATGGATGAAAACAAACACATACACACACACATACCATGAACTTTCCCTCCACGCTAACCCTCTCTGGCAGAGGCAGTGCCTTATTTCATGCTCTGAGTGGATTTGGCCGGCTCTCGTTTTCGGGCAGTAACACTGAAAAACCCGACTGGCCCAAAAATGAGGAGGCGGGATTAGGAGGCAGGCCGGAAATCGATGAGCTGTAATGGAGGCCAGGAGAAAGCTGGAGAGTTTCAATTTCACCACTGATCTCCTGACTCCAGAGAAGACTCCCCATACACACGCACACACTCACTCTGCTGGCCTGAATACACTCCTAATCTCAACCAGCGGCCTGCAGCTGCTCCAGATTACTCATCAGTCAGGAAGGATTCATGCAGGCAGTAAATATCCAGTTTTAAAGCGAAGCTGGAGTGTGTTTGTATGTGTTTGAGCTGTTGAGGCTCAGGCAGACCTCCCAGTTGTACAGACAAACATCCAGAGGCAAAAACACAAACACATGCGCACACATTCCCAAAAACACACGCTACACCATTTGATCATGGTATCAGTTTTCAATGTTTCCCAGTCTTGGTGCCTGCCTTTCCTTATTTTGCGGTCTAAGGTATAGCTCAGACTATAAGGTCTATCTACACTGAAAAGAGTAGGAAACTAAATGTATCAATTACTGACAAATATAAAGTCCCATATTCCATAGATTTACATTTACATTTATGGCATTTAGCTCACGCTCTTATCCAGAGCGACTTACAAGGTTACTCGTGTTACAGCGGTGGGCCAATGTAGTGTTATTTAATGTAATGTAGCTGCTGATGGCAAGCATCGAACCCATGAATTCGATCCAGTGATCCTCGGATCATAATGGCAGTGCCTTTTTTCCACTGGACCACTCAGAGACCCCAGGTTTTCAAGGTCCACTTGTAACATTTCTATTAGATTATGCAGATTATGTATGTGACTACTTCCTAACCTCTCTTCCTTCCTTAGAATTAAACAGACAGTAATTCTATGGGTGAAAGTATCGCCTAAGTACCTCCTCCAAGATTACTTAAGCAGAGTGTACATTGAGAATTGTGGTCTCCATACTGCCTTTTGTATTTAGCAGCATCTAAGCTTAGAGGTATCGTTTGGATCCTAGCCTATACAAACTGGCTAAGGGTATTTGTCTGAGTAAACAGTGAAGTACTCTGGATAAGAGCATCTGCTAAATGCTGTAAATGGGCAGATGTTCATTCAGTAATACAGCCACTCTGTGTCCACACGGTACAGAAAGACATCTTATACAGATTTTATAGGACTCTGGCTCGCATCCAGAATCAGCAGTAAGGATCACGCAAGAGGTCAGAAAATCCCTACAGTCCTGTCAGAACACCTCACTGACAAGTTTCATCATTTCATCATACAGCCTCCTCATCCGGATGATATCATGAGCAGGGTGTGCAGCACAGAGGAAGGAGTCACCATCCAGGCAAGATGATGCAACATTCTTAAGGTTGTCATACAACCTGTAGCAGACTGAAATGAATGGACAATGGTGGGGTACTATAAGTTTGTACATTAACTCTAAAAATAAAAATAGAGACTCAGATAAAGAACAGCTGCAAGGCGTCATGTGGAGGGTAAAGTTCACTCAAATACAGCAATTTCTTTATGTACACTGCAGCCCTCTAAGCAGTAGCTACAAGGCCTCATTACTGTGAAACACCCTGAATTCGATATATGATTTCAGTGACAGGTCAGTCTACCGCCACGCTTCACCTCCTCCATCATTTAATTCCACATAACTTTGAAGCATTTCTATTGGTCCATTCATTATTAAATGTCACACAGTGTTCAAATGATGTAAAAAAAAAAGTGAAAAAAAAAAAAGTGGCAAAAATAAAACATGAATAAAACACATGAATACAACGTGTTACATCAACAGCTTCCTTTTAGTTAAAGCAGCGTTATGTGAGAACTGGTATTTCTTGCCATTTCTGAGCTCCCCCTACAGTCTGTAAGTGGAATTTAATCCTCGAGGACAAATCTTTTATGCATTTCACGCTTTTCATGCATTTCTGGACAAGCTGAGGTATACAAAACCGTCACTGAAGGTGAAAGAATCACAGTAGAGTACCATGACAGGATTTTACACATATATGAAACAGCATTCCTCAATTCTCAGGAGCACTATCCTGATGCCTCACCAAAATCCTATAGTGCAGTAGAAGCATGCGGAGCCCGGAGTAGCAAAGACAGAGACGCTATTCTCTTTAGTACTCTCTATTATTATTCTCTCCAAGCCAGTGGAGCAGCACAATGATTTTGAAGCTATTCCTTAAAACAGTAAATAAATGTCACATTATGATGCTTCAACTTTCTTTGGTAAGAACTGTTTGTGTAACACATTTTTTTCAGAGCAAACACTGATAATAAAATTATGAATTATAGTGGTGTCTGAAATTGGTTCCACTGTATTTGAATAAGCTGTTCATATTAGTAATACGTTTTCTAGAGAAACTCAGATGATTCTTTTCAGCTTTAGGGTTAAATATAAGTTAAAGGAGACCAAGTTAACAATCCTGCATTCTCTGTACCAGTTTATATATTCACTACTCATCAGTATCTACCATCTGTAGATGCAAAAACGTTCCACTGTTAATGTAATGTATAGCTAATGTTATCCGCAAATCCCCATTACCAGGCTAACAGAAAAGATCATAATCAGCGAGGCTTACACATAAACAAAAGCTACTTTTGAAGCGAATTACATGGTTTGTATGTTAAATATTGCTGTGTAATGACTTGCTTGGCTGCCTCGTGTTTGTTTAGTGACTGTATTGGGTCTCTGAGCACAGATAAGCGCCAGCCCATATCCCACCCCTGAGAGCAGTAGTCATTAATATACAAAATCACCCCCCCCCCCAAATGAGATGTTTTTCACAGAGGAATAAATGACAGGCTAAAAAGTGATACAAACACTAAGCCAAACGTGTTTTTGCTTAATACACCTAACAGTTGTAAAACTGAGTTGTGAAAGGTGTTATCACTCCCTTTTTGCTCTAAAGCCAGTAAATTCCACCTCCACAGAAGCACATTGTATTCCTTGGGCAAGGAGAGATCAGCAATAAACACTAATGCACTGCAGCTTCAACACCCTACTAATGATGGCCAGGCTAATACCAGACCCTCTTTATTAGCAGCTACTAGCAGTACCTCACTCAAACACATTAAGAAGATGTGTTAGTTTCCAAATCCTGCTCTTGGTTTACCCCTGTTCTGTATATTTGATGTTCAATGTATTATTGATAGATAGTAGAATCATGTGTAGTTGATACCTAAATATTCACAGTATTTACAGAATAATTCATAGTTGATAATAAATCCTAGTAGTTACTGAATAATTTATAGTACACTTTGAATAATTAATATTAGATACTAAATAATTCGTAGTAGACACAAAATAATCCATGGTATATACTAAATAAGTCATAGTATATACTGAATAATCAATAGTACACATTCAACAATTCATAGTATATACTGAATAATTCCTAGTAGATACTGAATAATTAATTGTAGCTACTACACAAGTCATAGTATATACCAAATAATTTATATTATTTACTGGATAACATAGTAGATACTGAATAATTAATAATAGATACAAAATAATTCATAGTACACACTGAATAATTAATGTTATATACTGAATAGGTCATAGTAGATACTGAATAATACATAGTAGACACTTTATAATTCATAGTTAAATACTGAATAATTTATAGTATTTACTGTATAACTCATTGTAGAGACTGAATTATTCATAGCAGTTGTTACTCAAGTCATAGTATTTACTGGATAATTCACAGCTGATACAAAATAATTCATAACTATAACCAGAAACAATCACAGTAGAAACTCGATGATTCATAGTACGCACAGAATTATTCATAGAGGATACTGAAAAAAGTTGTAGCATTTTACTAAATAATAGATCATAATATTAATAACTGACTCATTTATTCAATTAATTACTGTTTCTGGTGTTTTAATAAAAAAAAAAAAACAGAAATGACATCATGGCCAAAATGTAAAGAATGTTTTCTCAACAACACCTTATTCAATACTAGCAGCAGCACTCATTCAATACCGGGCATGCAGCAGCAGGGAGAACTGAACTGAACTGAAATGTGCAGAGTAAGAGTTCCTCCAGGAGCAGAGAGGGGCTACATTAATCTGAGTGTCCGGGCACAGGCCCTATAAACCACTGTTCCCTGTAAAGGTTCACTTTGTGCAAAACTAACAGCATCTACCGTTCTTTCAGAGCAGGTGCTTCTTCTTCAGATGAGCTCTTAGAGGGAACAGTGCTGGAAACGCACTCGGACTGGTCATTTCTCACTTCTCTCTTCTCTCTGATTGATGCCTAGATGTCTTTGCTCTTTCTGAAAGCAAAGCGAGATCGACTACAGTCACTCTTTCTCTGCTCCACCTCACCTGCTTACCCCCCTCTCTCGCTTTATTTCAGAGGAAGTGAGAGAAAAGAAAACAAGTCCGCCTCTCCGGTGGTCCTGGGCTAAAGCAGCAGGGTGTGAAAATAATGGGTATTTTGCGGATTGTGAGATGTATGTTGGGATGAGCAAAGAAGGGATGTGACAAGGTCTCTCTCTTTCTCTACCTTTCCCTTCCTCTCCCCCTCCCTCCCTCTCGCCGACCGCCCTTCTCTCAACACTCTGTCCTCCTCTCCTCTATCTCTTTTTCACTCCCTGACTCTGCAGACATGCTGGAGCAGGAGGAGCAGGTTTGATAAATGAAGGCAGTAAAGCTGCTCTCTTTCTCCTATACTCCTTTACTGGGCCCTGGAGACACACTGCAGCCTAAAAGACACCATCACGCACACCCACTCTGGCCACAGGATGCTTTTTTATTCATACATTTTTAGGACAAAAATGTCTTTCTCTCTCCATCTCTGTCAGGTGGTTTTAATCATAAGCTCACTCTGCAATGTCTGCAGTTGTGGTTGAATGTGTACATACACTCATTATAGACATGAAAGTCACTGCAATAGTGGGCTTTCAATGGTTTCTTGTAACTGTTCCTTTCTGGGACAGAATGAGTGTTTATACATCTTCAAAAACAAGTATTTGGTGCAAAAAATGCTCCAAAATTGAAAATATACACACATATATATGTATTTTTAATTCAGCAGTTATTCATTCAGTGATTCAGAAAGTTCTAAAATGAACTCGCCATGGTCAAGACCTCCTAACTTCCTGTTAATAGTCATGATGGACTACAGCTGGTAGCTTCTCTGTGCTAACAGAAAGGGGTTTGTTGGACAACAATGACTGGATTGACCAACACACGCTACAGTGGGAAGCCCAAAGAGTTCAGTGCAGATTTTAATAGGAAGACAAGAGATTCATACAAGTCAGGAATATCTCTTGTAGCCATTTCAAGATCATCAGTTCAAACAACCATACATAAAAACAAATGGCAAGGTCTAGAGGAAGACCCTAACTTTCACCCTCAGCTCAGAGGAAATTGGTTCAGATGGTCAGGATCTACAGAAGAACCACCGAGACACAGGTCTGTCATGAACTGGAAGCTGCTGGAACACCAGTGCCACTGTCAATAGTCAAAGAGTTTAATATATATATATATATATATATATATATATATATATATATATATATATATATATATATATATATATATATATATGGAATGAGATGCTCTGTCCAAGACAGAAACTCCTGCTTTAGAAGTGATTCTTATAACATGTTAACTTGGATAATAATGTAGTATACATTGAAAGTAATGAAATAGGACCACCATAGGAACAGCAGTGACCAGATATTAGCACAGCAGTGACACTGGCATGGTTCTGTGTATGGCACTGATAAGTGTGCATCAGTCAGTGTTGTTGCTGGGGTTTTTACACATGTCAACATTGCCACCTGCCAATGTCACTTCTGGAGTGGGTCCACCACCTAGAAATGTCCTGGCAAGAGCAGCTCTTTGGTCAGAGCTGACCACTGATAAAGGGTTAGAGAATGGCAGATGAGCTGCAGTCTTTAACGGTATACCAGCAAGGTGGAGCTACAAGGGATGGGCTATAGCACTCTTACATGGGAGGTGCTTTTGATAAAATGGCCAATGTGTGTAGACACAAGGTAGGCACACCTCATAAGCTGGCAACACAGACTTCTGACAAGGTCTAAAAACAAATGTGTGTGCGGATGTGTGTGTGTGAGTGTTGTATAAGGAAATAGAAAGTGGGAGATGAAGAGGTTAAGACAAAGGCTTTTTGCTTTGTTTCAAAGACAACCTGTCCCCAGCCACAATGTACCAAAAAACACATGTTCAAGAGACTTCCAAGAGGTTTACATAAATGCTGGGTTTGAATACAGGTCTAGCGCTGGATCTTCCTCATTCCAGCGCTCAGTCTGCCTATACTTTACTGCCGACCCACTCTCTGTCCTCTCAGCACGTTAAGGGAGCATAAATAGATTGAAATGAGGGGGAAAGATGAATAGCAAACACTCGCAAACATCCGCAGACATTTGCATTCAACTATGCCACACAAAAAAGGAAGTGGGAAAAAGTGGAAAAAAAGAAGACTGTGGCACAATGACAATGGAGCACTTTAGAAAATAAGCCGTCGTTGTGCGCAACACAGGATTTCCCAGAGACTGTGTATTTTTTTGCCTTTCGGATTTGGATTAGCTTTTGTGCGGTAAACAGTGTGGAGGAGAGAGAGCAGCCGTGGCTCTCGGGGTTGAGTGAGGAAATGTGCGTGAGAGAGATTTCTCAGTCTCCCGCCTTTTCTCCCTTTAATTCTCCGTCGATTCGGGACGGCTGCGAGTAAGCCATCCGACGTTCCGAACGCTCAATTATGCCTTCTCATCTGTAATCCTCCACCATACGCCCCGAGAAAGGCTGCTTTCAGTAAATAGACATTTATAAGCAATTACAGAGTCTGTTTTAAGTCTGTTGTCGGCTCTCCTTGAGAGGCCGCATTCATAATTTGAGGGAGAACAATCAGCTCGACACATGATGAGAGAGCATTGTATCCAGGGAAACAGAGCGGCGGCTACAATAGTCCGGCCTCGAGGTCCAAGGCCCATTAGCCGCACGGGGAGAGAGGAAATGGTGAGTGTGTCCAGGGCCTGTGTGCTGATTACACAAATGAAAAGTCTTCCCACACTCCCTTTGCACTTAGCCTCAGGGAAATCCCTGCACCACCTCGAAGGGGATTCCAGTTCTCAAAAGGGAAGGGAGGGAGGGAAGTTTTGGCTGGCAGGACCGTAAACCCTCAAATACACTCTTAAAAATAAAAGAGTCACAAAGTCTTTGTTAAGCCATGCCAAACAATGACATACAATTTTTTGGTTCCATAAGTAACCATTTTGTGAAAGAGCTGTGAGTGTGAAGAACCTTCAAATTGAAGCCCTTCACATCTACTTAAAATGCTGATCACACATGTTGTAGCATATATTTGTGATGTAATCTTAAGTACATCAAATGTTGTTATGACTAAACGATAAGGCCTTCACAGAATCTGGATCTCAGCAGGTTCATTTGGGAAGTTAACTTTTGGGAAGTCAAATGAATGATCTGGCTATTGTGGGCTTCTGTATACCTGATTCTCCTTGATCAGCTCCTTCATGTGGATGGATCAGCATTGTAAATTCAGACTATTAACGCATGTGTTGAATGTCTCTATATAAAATTAGATCCACAGTTTGAGATTCATGTGCCCTCCGCTTAACTGACAGATCACTGACTATACAAAGAGGTCTAAATAAGTCTGTAATGCAGAACAGTTTAAAAAGCTGTCATTAAACTACAAACAGAGCTGCCATTTTCTGAGATATGAAACTGTTCACCCAAGGTAGAGAAAAAATAATAATATTTAAAAATAAATAAATAAGTGTTATAAGGTTTAAATATGACATCGGCAGTGTTCCCATCCACTCTATAATTTATGTCTTCACCACAAAGACTGTTCAAGACCATGGCCAGGCACTTTAATGTATACTTTTGTTCAAAGTGAAGTGTGGTGGAGATTTGGGACCAATCACAATCAGGAGAAGTCTATAACAAATGAGGCAGTGATCAGGACCAATGACAATTAGGACCAATTGCAGATAGAGGGAGATTTCAGAACAAATGAGACAGAGATTAGGACACATTGCAGCTGGAGGGAGGTGTCGTAACAAACAAGGTGGTGACTAGGACCAATCACAGTTAGAGGGAGGCCTCATAACAAACGAGACAGGGATTAGAACCAATCACAGATAGGCCCGCCGTACTTGATGGCAATCCCCTTCATACTTGATGGCAATGGTCAAAAGCCGATCCACACCAAGAGCCCTTCGGGCTTCAAGTACGGCTCGGCTCGACCCGCCATCCCTCAAAATCCACAGAAGACAAGCGTCCAGGCTCTTTTCGGTTCTGGCACCAAACTGGTGGAACGAGCTTCCCCTGGGGGTCTGAGTCGCTTGCTGTCTTCAAACACAGACTGAAGACCCACCTCTCAGAGAATACTTGGGCGAATAGCAGAGTGGTCTCCTTATTGACTTGTGTTTAGTAGTGTCTAAACTTAGAGGTATCTTTGAATTTTTAGCCTATTCAAACTAGCTGAGATTTTTCTTGGGTAAATAGCAAAGCACTTTTGTAAGTCGCTCTGGATAAGAGCTAAATACCCTTGATGTAAATGTCTCAGAACAAACGAGACAGGGATTAGTACCAATCACAGATAGAGGGAGGTCTCAAAACAAATGAGACAGGGATTAGAACCAATCACAGATAGAGGGAGGTCTCAGAACAAACGAGACAGGGATTAGAATCAATCACAGATAGAGGGAGGTCTCATAACAAACGAGACAGGGATTACAATCAATCACAGATAGAGGGAGGTCTCATAACAAACGAGACAGGGATTAGAACCAATCACAGATAGAGGGAGGTCTCAGAACAAACGAGACAGGGATTAGAACCAATCACAGATAGAAGGAGGTCTCAGAACAATCAAGGTGGTGATTTGGACCAATCACAGTTAAGGAGGGGCAAACAGGGTTGTAAGTTTTCTTCAGCAAGTAGCACACGTGACACTGCTGGAACTCAAAGCACGGTGTGCTTTCAGCCAGCGAGATGTTACTTTGCTGAGGTGGTTCTTGTTCACTGCTGCTGTGCAGTGTTCAGCAGTTCTGCTGTAAAACAGAGCACCATTTTGGCCCAAATGTTCAATTATCCGCTGCTCTTACCACTATTTTAAATGCATTCATCCTTTTTATTTAGCCCTTGTGTTCTTTAATGTGATATTTGCAGCCACTACACTGTCGCTTGTGTATTGTAATAGCAGCTATGAGCTTTCAAACATGTCTACTTCACATCAGTGGAGAAATCTGCTGCATAGACTGAATTTCTCTACTGGAAATCGCGTCCCCAGGATATGAATGAATATATGAGAGTCAATGTGTGTCTTATATGTTATATTCCTGCTTGTCCTTGTATATTAGTTGTATATTAGATGCCAAAAGCAATATTTGTATCGGCCAAAGCAAATTCGTAGTGAGCCAGTCATACTTGGTAATAAAGTCTTTATGATTCTGATTTTTATTCTCATTATAGTCCAATAAGGTGGAAGAACTAGAGACAGCGAGAGATAGAGAGGGAGAGAGAAAAAGAGAGAGAGAGGCTCTATGACTCACATTTAAGCTCCAGTCGGATGAAGTCAGTGTTGCCAAGGTTCTCCAGAAAGACTCCATAGGGAGCGGAGGTTTTGAAGTAAAAGGAGATATCTGCACTTGTTTCTCCTTGGAAAGTGGAGAAATGCAGGTAGGATGAAGGTGTGTTGAAGGAAGCAGCGTTCCAATAACTACCTGCAAAAAACACACACACACACATACACACAAACTCAATTAACTTCTCTATTTAAGGGGGCAATCAACACTATATAAACTTTTTAAGGTGTAAATATGTTCAGACATATCACCGTCATAACAAATCCTAGAACTCAATGTACTTTGTTCATTGAACAAACTGAACAAATCCCAAATAATAAAAAAAAAAAAGGCAAATGTCAGAATCTGAAAAGCTGCAAAAGTGAAAGCTGCATAAGAAGGAAAGAAATAAGAAATAAGAAATAAGAAGGAAATTGGGACCATTGTTAGGACCATTGTTTTTACATTTACACTTATGTCTGTTTTTGCTTCTCTTTATGCTCAGTGAACATGTTGAAGAGAACACACCAGGGTTAATGCTCCAAAATGACTTGGAATCACATCTTGTTAAATAAATTCATTAACATTGAAGAATCAACTGTTTTCTGAACAAAAGGGAAGAAATCATTTAAAACAACAGACAAATTTAAACAGAAGGCTTTTAAGAAAAGCACTCTAGAGGTGTGTGTAAATAACAACAACAACAACAACAATAACAACAACAACAACAACAACAACAATAATAATAACAATAATAAATAAATAAATAGGGAAGGGAATTGAAAAATAATCAATAAAGTGTATCAGGCCTTAACTGCAGCCTTAATCTGTGCCTAATTACTTTGCAGAAGAAAAAAGTGAGTGAGAACAAAACGAGTAAGAACATGGCCTTGATATTAAATTCTCACAAATCCTTACTGTAATATGCTTATAATTTCTGCTCATATTACACTGGCCACTTTATTACAAACCCCTACCTTGTACTTCCACTCACTGGCCACTTTATTAGAAACCCCAACCTTATACTTTCCACTCACTGACCACTTTATTAGAAACACCCATCTTGTACTTTCACTCACTGGCCACTTTATTCGAAACCCCTACCTTGTACTTCCACTCACTGGCCACTTTATTAGAAACCCCTACCTTGTACTTCCACTCACTGGCCACTTAATAGAAACACCTACCTCATGCTGTGAACAGCCCACCACCCAAATCTGATCAGCAGTGGTCCGGTGGCAGTGCTTTTCACTTCTGTACAGAGTTGTGGAAAGCTTGTGAAATGTGCAGGACCAAATAAATGGGCTACAGTAAATCTACTGATATAGTATATGTTTCTGATAGAATGGCCAACAGGTGTAGGTACAGGTTTGGAGTTTCTGATAAAGTGGCCACAGAGTGTACTTTACCCCACACTGAACTCAATGATTCACCAGTGTGAGTCAGGCTTATACGACAGACTTTAAAGAAAAGGAACAATAAATAAGAGGAATGGCCTGATCAGCTGTCCTAAAACACTGAAAGTTCCCCAGTAAGTGCTTTAACAGTACCAGAGTGACCACCACTTGAGAGTAGGAGAGTGGAGGTGAATAGAGCTTGTGCTGAGAGTCACTCCAAATCTGGCGTTTTCTTTCCTCTAGAAACACTCTCCACTTCCTGACCCTCCACTCCAACCATAATAGAGGTGCTGCACCAAATCACAAGCGAGCAGAGACTGATTCAGCTTCACACAGAGCGCTGACCGAGCCACTCCTGAAGGAAAAGCAGCTGCGAGGAAGACAGATTTTGGGCGAAGGTGAACACTGAGGATATGGGTGGTCATTCAAGTGACAGTAGAATTTAAAGATAGACAGCAAGCTAGTCAACTCATCAGCTATAAACAGTAAACACGCAGTGAATGAACACAGTGAATGCAGTAACTGCACAGTTCTGCAGTTAAAGTTAAAGCAAAAACGTGAAGCTGTGACTAGCTGTGCTGCTAACCCAGCAGTTAGCAAGCTCTAATTAGATTAGAACCATCACTTGTAGGTCAGGTTCAATTTTGTGTGTCGAAAAAGCACACAGTGCTTCTAGAAAACCAGCATTCGCCATTCCCTCACCCCTTCTGCCTTTTGGCACACAGCTAAAATATCTGCTCCTCTTATAATTAAAAGATAACATTTGCCTCAGCGCTATCAGACTGTAATTGATTAACTGAGGTTCGGAGCTCTGTCCCTTCTGTTCCCTCATGCTAATGAAAATATGGCAGGGAGGGCTGAGGGATGTTATTGTGCGGCAGCATCTGGGACACTGAGGCCATAACAGACACAGACACACACACACAGCTGCTAGATGGACTAACTCGCCACTAAATGGAAATATTCGCTCAAGCACAGTCATTCAAGCACAACTGTAAACTCATCCACATTCATCCATCCACCCACCTATTCATTTATCCATCCATCCACTGACCTATTCATCCATTCATCCATCCATTCCTGCTCTAACCCTATACATACACCTGTCCATCCACCCACCCACTTATTCATCCATGAATCCATCCATCCATCCACCTATTCATCCATTAATCCATCCTTCCACCCACTTATGCATTCATCCATCCATCCATCCACTGACCTATTCATATATTAATCCATCCTACCTCCCACCTATGCATTCATCCATCCATCCATCCACTGACCTATTCATATATTAATCCATCCTTCCTCCCACCTATGCATTCATATATCCATCAACCTATTTATCCATTTATCTATCCATCCACCAACTTATCCATCCATTAATCCATCCATCCCTGCTCCCACCCTATACATTCATCTGTCCATCCACCCACCCAGCTGTTCATGCATCCACTGGACTAACAATCCATCCAGCCATCAATCCATCCTCCTACCGACCAATCTTCTACCCACCTATCCAAATGCACACCCATCCACCTACCTAGCCATCTCTTTACCTAATCCACCTACCTATGTATCTATCCCACCTATCCATCAACCCACAAATTAATCCATCCATCATCCTATCCATCTGTCCATCCATACACCCAACCATCCATGCTCCCACCCACCTATCAATCATCTATCCATCCTTCCACCCACCTATCCAAAAGAACACCCACCCACACATCAATCCATCCATCCATCCATCTACCTCCCAACTATATTCATCCATCCACCTACTCACACCCACTGATTCATCCATCCATCCAACCACCCACCCATCCACCAATCGACATATCCATCCAACCATCCCGTATATGCTTCTGTACCTAAAAAAGGAAGAAAGAGGTGAAGTGAGAGTGATAGAGAGAATGTGCTACTGAGGTCATCTGAGGACCAACAGAGAGAAAGAAAGAAGAAAAAGAAAGAAGAAAAAGAATGAAAGAGAGAGAGAAGGAGATTTGATGATTTCTGAAACTGAACACAGCTGATGTGGAAGTGTTTGCTCTTACAACTAATAGTTTATATCTTATTCTTTTATCAAATCTCTTTCATTTACTTTCCTTTGCTCTCTCATTCATCCCCCACCTCTCTCCCGCATGCTCTCCAAAACCACACACAGCTTTCAACTGGGGTTCTCCCCAAACACAAGAAACAAACAGAACTCAAACTTCAGACACACACACACACACACACACACACACACACACACACACACACACACACATACCTGCACCAGAAAGGCTGCTTCAGAGGCTGTCTATGGCCTGGGAAAGGGGAAATGGAGGGATGGAGAAGAAGTGAAGGCCAGAGAGCCGTGAGGGATTTTTGGTCTTATCACAGCAGCCCAGGAGTGCCTGGACCCCTGCTTCATTCACACAGGCCCTGTGTATTAACACACTCTCACACAGTGCTCATTAACACACATTGTTCCTGTGTTTGTCCTGTAATTATTTGTTGTTTCATGCTTTTTCTTCCTGAAGGACTCTGAAGGTGGTTTCACCGTTGAGGTAATCTCAGAAAATGGCACACTTTCAGCAGCTGTGAGAAACTGCCAAGTTGTATTAGAGCTTTTTTTTGCACTGTTGAATCAGCTGCAGAGACACAAGAGACTTAAGAGGAGGTTTGCCAAAAGTTAAAAAGTTATTGAATTTTTTACATCCTCCTTTTAGCCCTGAATTATTCTCTCCTACAGTTCACCTTCACTGGGAACACGTAGCTGTAAACATTCCAACATTTTCCACTCACTGAAAACAGCTCTCCAGTGACTTGTTTCCAAGTAAAATATATAAAAGAAGTTATGAATAGCCTAAAAGATTTATTTTTCTATTGTTGTTTTCTTTCCATTCAAGCACATTCAGTACTGTGCACAAACCCATCTGCGAAAATGAGCTGGAAAGCTGTTTATCTGAACAGTGTTTATTTTCTTTAAAACAACAACAACAACATTGCAATAAATACAAAAGAAAACAATAAAAAACAATCTGTTGTGATTAGTTTTGTGTTTTAGCTCTACCATTTTTAGTGCTCTCATAGGGAAAGGCCAGTACTGCCAGATCCAGATTCAGGTGAACTGCTTGTGGAACTGAACAAAATCATCTGACTGTGCTCTTCTAACTGTGTTTTTTTTTTTTTTTTACCTGTGTTCCACTGTTTTTTTTAACCTGTGCTCTTCTGAATGTTGTTCTCACTGTGATTTTCCATCTATGATATTTTAACTGTGTTAGTCTTTACTGACATTTCACTTGACTGACCAACAGTACATTCTGACCACTGACCACACAATGCTTTATATAACGTTTTACAGGCAAAACCTCATCATTGTTCTAAAGAAGTGCTAAAGATCCCCTGGATTACAAAAAACTAATTCTGTAGCCTAGTTTGTTAGCAATCGCTAGTCAAGCAGATTTGCTTACTTTTTTTACACCTAGTATTTAGATCTAAATGTGAGCTTCTGTTTGTGTGACTACTATGCATGTCTACTAGGGTTGCCAGGTGTGGTTAGTTTCAAGATGAGCTGTTTAGTATTCAGTTGGTACTGTTGATCAGATATTAAAGAGATTGAGTCTCTTTCTAAATATGTTCTGTTTGTTGAATTAGATAAAGTGTCATTTTAACCCCATTTCTAACATCACAGAAGATCTGAAAAGAAAGATTTTGAACATATAACATCCTGAAAGTGATCTACTTTTTCCATTCTTTTAAAGTAAAATCTGTAATGGATATGATAAGTATTCAAGAGCTATAAAAGAAAATGATTTAAATAAACAAACCCCAACATGCACTGGAAGATGCTGGCATGCCAGCAGGTTGATTCAGAGCCGCAGCGATGATATGTGTTGGATTTGGTTCTATTCAGCATTTAGTGTAATAAAATAAAAATGAGTCTACAGTTATTCAGTCGCAGAGAAGCGTCTGTCCTTGGCAAGGCAGTGGATGCACTTATTAGTCATGTGCTGACTTTAGAGGTAAACAAACCATCTAAATACCTTAATCTTATGAATCAAATTTAAACTAATTAGTTCGGCTAGCAACCTTGTGTCAATTCAAAGCAGCCTAAGCCCTATTCAGATTGGATTCGTTTTTGAGACTGGCATCTGTAAGAAAATGTTTACACAGTGACAGAACCTTCACACCCAGATGGCATTAAAATGACCACAGAACAAGCAAGTTTCTAGTGGGCTGTATTTTTGACAAACCCAGATGTTTGCCTCGCACATAGTCATATTACTGTTATCTCTGTAAAAAAAAAAAATTAAAAATGAAAAGTTAAAGTTGCAGTTATACTCTCCCTTGTAGTCAGCCTGTGGGATCTAACATTTCTTTTCTTTCTCAATCCCAATTTTCTAGCCCACTCAGAATCATTGGGCACAAGGCAGGAATGCCCCAGGACAAGAAACTAGTTCTTCGCTAGTGTACCACACATACCCCCTCATTCATACACTCACAACTAGGGGGCAATTTAGCATAGCCACTTTACCTACCATGTGCTTTTGAAGGGTACTCCAGAGGAGTATCTAGAGGAAAACCCTGTGGACATGGAGAGAACACACCAAACTCATCACAACTGGAGATGTGCAGCATTAGCACTATTTGCTGTGACACTGTGCACAGAGTCTATGCACTAGAGACAGGGGCAGGGCCACTCATTTGGTAGACCTGCCCCCCACTCAGATTGCCTTCATTGGGCTCACAGCACAGAAGCAAAGCGGATTTACTCCCTGGATTCCAAGTTTGTTCGGTAAGTGGAATGTTTCAACAGTAAAAGTGCAGGTCATAAGAGTTCCACTACAACTCGGAGGTTGGTCATTGTTTAGTAGCTGCTTTATATCTAGGGTTAGTTTAGTTTTAATGACGCTCTGGTTTGGTCAAATTGACCAAATTTACTGTCAATGCTGCTCATCCTGTAGAAATACATGTGTGTAATATAAACTGTGTGTGTTTAAACTTGGCCAAGAGCTAGGCTATAGTCTTAGCTTAGGCAAGTTATCTCTGGATCAGTTTTTGAATGGGCATGTATTTCTGGGTCTGAATGTTATCCATTGTGAGAAAACTGAAATGTGACCCTGCTCTTTCTTTCTACACAATGATTACATGTCATTTAGCACAGACATAGCCTAAAAACAACAGGCCAATCGTAAGACAGGATTCGCTACAATCTGCCCTCTCAGTGCTGATGTTTACAAGTTTAGTTTAGTACTCATTACATACCCCACAGTGTCAGTTAGCTTATTTTTTTGCAGATACTTCAAACCTGTGAGATGTGAGATCACAGATGTTTGCTGGCCTGCAAGTTAACACCACCATCACTTTGTTAGAAAACCTCTGCTTCAGTCTAATTTTTTTTTCCTATATGCATTTTCATGCAATATTTCATGCAATATGCTTAATCTTCATGATGCATTTGCCATCAAATCTTACTAAATATGATCACCTGGAGCTGGTATGGTTTTATAGGCAGTGTGGAGTGAAAATCTGGGTATGAATGTTCTTGGTTAATGGTAATGAGTGGGTGACTTGTAGCAGGTCCCTCTGCTACAATAAAGAGAGCGAGAGTTCTCAACACACCATAGCAACATCTCTGGGCCACTTACTGTCTGTCTCCCCCAAATAAAGAAAGTGGGAGTTATCAACATACCACAACAACGTCTCTGGGACACTTGCCGTCTGTTTCCCCCAAACATGTAACCAGAGCAACGTCACCCAAAAACAAAATTCCACAGAATTATGCCATGTGATAACTTATTTTCTGGCAGAAACTGACTTTAAACCTGTGAGATATGGGATCACAGAGGTTTGCTGGCCTGCAGGTTTAGCAAGCTTATTGCTCTTGTAACATCGCCATCACATTTTTATTTCATGCAATATACTTGATCTTAGTGATGCATTTGCCATGCATAATCTTCCAAAATATGGTCACCTGGTGCTGGTATGGCATGCTAATGTGAGTGTTATTGAGTTGTGTTCCCCAGTAGCTTGAGTAGCATGCTGACAGCATTAATTTAATAAATGAATAAACTTAATATATAAAAATAGACCTACAATAACATAATGGAATTAAGAAATTGGCATGAAAAAATGTCTGAAATAATACTTCATGAATAAAAACACAACAGACATAATATGATACATTTGTATTTCTGTAAAAAGAGTTTCAAGCGACACCAAGAACAAGAAGACACACTGCTTATAGCACACTGCGGCATTAATTGTTTCTGTCCTTTCTTTTACCACTCTTTGCCAGCTTGTCTTGCAGTGCAGCGTTTAATCAGTACAGTGATTAGTCTGTACCCTCTATCTGATCACGCTCTTTCTCTGGATGAAAAATCTTTTATTCCTCCCAGTATAGTAATGACAGTGCACGGGTGGTCATTAAGCATCTTGACTCTGGACAGACTTTGTCAATACTTATTGACTTTTCTATCTTTCTGTCTTTTATAACCTCCGCATGAAGAGTTAGCGTGCACATGTCACAGTAACACTCCTTTCTAGATATTTTATTCAGTGTTCTACATAAATATGCAGTGCAAAAATTAGGCAGTGTGGAGTCAGAATCTGGGTATGAATGTTATGAGTGGGTGACTTTGTAAAGATTCTGTTACAATAAAGAGAGCGGGAGTTGTCAACACACCATAGCAACGTTTCTGGGCTCTCCCACATACGTGTAACCAGAGCACCCAAAATCTAAATTTCACAGAATTATGCCATGCGATAACTGTGACTTCAAATGGTATAAGCCCCAACATTCACTCTATAGTTATAAAAAACACACTTTCGATTTCACTCGCTTTGTCAGCCACCCTGAATAGTAATGACAAGTGAGTTCTAAAGACAAATTCGTGAAATTTGTGGGATTATTAATATGCAATAATTCATACCAAAGTAAACAGTTTAGCCAGGCCTATACATATTATGAAATTACAAAATCTGCTGTGCCATTACTGTCTCAGCTAGAGCATTTAACCCTTATCATTACCCTTAATCTCAGCCTAGATTCCTAAGGTGTATTGATGATATATTCAGCTGACACCATCATGACATACTCGTTATTCAAGTCAGGCATCTATAAAAATCCGTAATCTTGAATCCAATCATAACACATAGAGTCATAAAGGACCAGAATAGACAGCTGCCTTGTCCACTGAGTCAGCATTAGTGCAACAAACACACTTGCCATGTCGTCAGCACATCAGAAAAACCACACGGGAACTTTTGTCTGCTATTTGACCCCTCGCTCCCTCGCTCATATTTCTGCTTCAGTGGATGCACACCGTCCAGTGTGCTCCCCTGGCTCTCTCACACCTCGATTTAACCACAAACTCTACTGAGACTCAGCCACTTTCTGCTTTTTTTCATGACATGCTAGATTGAAGGAAGGGATGGCTGGAGAGAGGGACACATGCACTGACAGAACAGAACAGAATGAGAAAGGGTAAGAATGACATCAGAAAAGCATCAAGCAAACAATCTCCTGTGATCTGTTTCTTCTCACCTTTATGTATCTTTCTAAGACAAAAATGGGGCTTCAATCAACTATAGACAAAATTCAAGGAAAACCCTATTAGGAGCACAGTTGATAAAAGACAGACATTTTGGCAGATTATGATTACAAAAGAGAACATGTTAGTTAAATTATTATATAAAAAAAAAAAAGTGGGCCAAGAACGTAACCCTGGGGAACACCCTGGGTAACAAGAGCACTGGTAGAATGGTGATGTAAATCGCCTGTCTATGAGAAAGGAAGTGAACTGGTGACTACAGTGTATACCATCACTGCTGTAGGAAGGTCCTGCATCTCTGACATAGTTACTGTAATTAAAAAATGTAATTTTGGACATAGTCAACTGGTTGGTTCATCACACAATGTAATGCAACACAGAATTCACAAGATATTGTCATAATTAGCTACACTACATATCAAAATGTTTGTAGGCGCCTCTTCTAATGAATGCATTCAACTACTTTAAGTTGCACTCTTTGCTGACACAGATGTGCATACACAGCTTGTCTAGTCATGGAGAAGAATTACCAAGAAAATAAGAATCTCTGTAGCAGATAAACATGAACGTATGACTGAATTAACGCCAGATGTGGGCTAGAGGGGTATAACGGTATCTAGTATTGAGCCTTGGAGCAGTGGAACTGTGTTCTCTGGAATGATGGTGCTCCATCCAGTACTATTGGGATGAGCTAAGGATGAACGCAATCTGCTGAATGCATTAAATCCTCAAATCCAGTAGAAAGTCTTCTCTGGACAGCAGAGACAGTTACTCCAGGTTAAACTGTTTTAATACACAACAAATGAACTGCTATCACAATACGTTTGTCCATATTTATGTAAAGAACAAACCCAGTCTGCCTTAAATGTGGGAAAAAAAGAGAAATCAAACGCGGGCATTCAGAACTCTAATTCAGTTTCTATGGCCTATGTTTCTACATCAGCCAGAAAGCATTAGAATAAGTTGTACTGGATTCAATTAGTTTTGTGCTCTGTCAGATGACTGACAGATCAGTAGATAGTGTCTTTATAGACTGTACAGTGCTACATTTCACTTCAGATTGAAGACAGTTCTGTAGTTGAACCCTTTCATTTTTCCACAGTGTCGAATGCCTGCAAGAATACCAGCGGATTTGCAACTCGAACAAGTGTTAGACTGGTAGTCTTGGCACCAGACTCCGGCGATGTGCCTCGCAAGAGGATTTCACATGTGATGCAGCTTAGCTACACATGCAAATGAGCCTTGTCGCAGTACAATTTTACATTTTTCATGTAAGGACATCACTGCTAGATGCTTGGAAGTGGATTTGGGGTGTGAAAAACACTGCAAAGAAAGAAAGTAAACTATCTAGTCAGGCTTATATGTTTGTAAGCTTATATGTTGTTGTAATTTTGTCAGGCACCCTGAGGTCTGGAACCCATGGACATCACCAAATGCTGAGTTTCCTCTCCTGACATGATTTCCAGGCCTTTACTGCAGCTACATTTAGTTGCTGCTTGTTTGTGGATTTTTCTACCTTCAGTAGTTTTGTCTTATGTAAGTGAAAAGCTGCTCAGTTGAGTTGAGGTCACTGAGGTACATTAAGAAGATTGCAGTATGTTTTGTGTCATTATCCACTTGTAAAAGACCATCCTATCAGTTTTGTAGCATTTGACAGAATCAGATCATATAGTATAGCTGTATACTCTTAATAATTCATCCTTAATTCATTCTTCTATCAACAGTCATCAGTACACACCAGTGACCCTGTTTCATTGGCAGTCATACATTTCCATACCATATCAGTGCCTCCTCCATGTTTGACAGATGATGTAGTATGCATCAGACCATGAATCCTTTCTGTCCTTCTGCATGCTCCACTTAACCTTGGATTTATCTGTCTAAAGAGTCGTATTCCAAAACTGGGTACGCTTCTTAGATGCTATCTATCAATTGATCTTTTTGTTTATACGTATAACCAATAATTAATAACATACCTAAACCCTCTGTATTCAAATTTATGAAGGTGTCTTGATTGTGATTGATTGATAGTGAATTTTGGCATACTGGACTACAGACTGGCCATGAACATGCTCATCACTTCATTTTCCAATTACAATTTTTGAGCCTTTGAAAATAGATGCTCCAATAAAAAATATTCCTAATTCCTTTAATTACTGTAACTCCTAAAAGGTTAACTGTATCAGAATAATTATTATTCAGTATGAATAACACAGAAAACACTGAGTTATTGTAAAGTTATACAGTCTTAATAAAATGGAAAATGTAAGGGTATTTTAGTGAAGGCAATGGTTATGTAGAACAACCAAAAGAATCATGTGAATTCTTGAATGCTTCTGCTCAGCAATGAAAAACCTCCTGTTAAACTTCACATAAGAAGTGGAACCAAAGGGGTTCCCCAGTACTATATAGAACCCTTCTTGCTAAGATTGTACACACTAACAAAATTTGTTTCCTCAAGGTTTCTTTCAAAGTTAATGTAAACTCAAAGTACCATTCAGATATGTATGGTTCTTCGCGTGTATAAATGAATCTTCTCCTTGATGGAAAACTGTATATCTAACAAAATCATTCCACTATTGTTACAAGCCAATGAAAAGAAAGCTCTAGCGAATGTTCTACCAGGAGACCAATGGGTGCTTCACCTTTTTCAGCCAATCAGCAGCCAGTACTTGTGTTAGTGGCTCTAACTACAGATTTGTTTTTTTTTGCTGCTTTCAGAAGTGATGTCACCTCCCCACCGCCACCAGTTTGGTCCCAATGGTCCTCTACCTATACCTACTGATAGCCCCCTGCCTAAGATTGACAGGATCTGTGAGAGTCATGATGTTGCAATACATTAAATGTATGATTTACTGCCCTCATGTCTCGAGTCTTCTAGTAGAACTGTATTATATAGAACGCTGTTGGCTAAGAGGGTAGAAGCGAGAAATTGAGAAACCTAATTAGAAATTTAATAGGCTCAAGACTGAAACACATGTCAAACACACATTATGCACAGAATCTTTTTAGTAATATGCATTTCTGAAAGTGTATACCTAACTCAAGTTGCACTATATGGACAAAAGTATTGCTCATTCATTGTTTCTTCCAAACTCAAGGGTATTTAAAAAAGTTTGTTTTTGTGGGAGTAACTGTCTTTCCTGACCAGGGAAGGCTTTCTGATTTGGATGATCACCATCCCACCTCATCCCCACGCTCTCAATGCATCCCAAAAGTATTGGATAGAGCACCATCATTCCAGAGAATGCAGTTTCAGTGCTTCACAGCTCAATGCTGGGGCTTTACACCTCTCTAGCCCACACCTGGCATTAGGCATGGAACCAATAGGTTCATGTAACTGCTTCAGAGAGTCCTATTCTATTGCCAGTACAGGAAGTAAACAATCTGTGTTTGGTGCATTTGCACTAATGTGTCAATGGATACAATTTAAAGTAGCTGAATGCATTAATTTGAAGGGCCAATCTGAACATTTGGACATGTTGCAATATCGAATCGAAAAAGCTGAGATTTTCAGTTGCACTGAATCATTTTTTTTTTACTGAACTGAATATAACTGTTGTGAGGTCAGACTTGTAGCCCTAGAGTTAATTATGGATGCTGCGTTGCCCTTCTGTGGCAGGACGTCAGCACGGGGCAGAACAATCAGCAGCCAAAGCTCCTGTACCCCCTGGCCTCCGCAGAATGTGAGAAGAAGCCTAAAGGCAAAGCAAGAGCTCCATGATGAGGCAAAGTAATTGCGTCTCACTCCTAGCTGCCCTCAAGGCTGACCCTATAGTGTGTGAGGGTGTGTTTGTCTCTATACATTGTAAGTTCTTGTGTGTGAATGCATGGGTGACTTTTTCTGCTTGCTCCCACTCATTGATCATTTCAGCTACATGCGGTGACCTTTAAGACCCCAGGAAAAAGCAAAACAAAATAGAAGTGTGACGTTACCTCAGGGACCCGAAAGACCTGGACTGTGTGCTCACATGTTGTTAGTGGAAGCGCTGCTACACTGTTAGAATTCAGCAACTTGTAGACACTTCTAATGATAAGCTGTGTTCTTCTTTCCCTACACGTCCACTAAAAGGTCAAGCAGATTGTTCAGAGGGTCAGACTTTCACACACTCTGCAGATGTCCCTTATCTTCTACACCTTATCACTGAAAATGTCACTGCAATTAAACAAACTGCTAAATAATGAACACAGACAAAACAAACGTTTGCTTTGTGAATGACGAAAGCTCTTTGTTTATCAGAAGCTCTCAGAATTGTAAACGTCAATTAAAACACATAAGCTTAAATGACATGCTTTTATGACATAGTCTGTAAGAAAAGCTGAATGCTTGCACAGCTAAAATGGACTCAGTAGGTAGGCTTTTGCTTGCTGGTTGCTATGATGTTTCTTAATAGTTGCTATGGTATCCCAGGTGGTGGCTATTGTGCTGTTAAGTGGTTGCTATGTTTTTCTTAGTGGCTGCTATGCTGTTACCAGCTGGTTGTTAGGTGGTTGCTGCTGGTGTTTTGCTAGGTGGTCACTATGGTATCTTATGCAATTGCTCTGGTGTTGCTAAGTGGTTGCTTGATTGTTACTATGTGCATGCTATGGCTTTACAGGTGGTTGCTATAATGTTACTAAGTGGTTGTTATGCTATCCCAGGTGGTTGCTATGAAGTTGCTGTGATGGTGTTCCTAAGTGGTCACGATCCCAGATGGTTGCTTTGGTATCCAGATTGGTAGCAATAATGCTGCTAAGTGGACGCTGTATTTCATCCACAATGTTGCTTAGTGGGTGCTATGCTGTTATCTAGGTGGTTGCGATGGTGTTGCTAAGTGGCTGTATTAGACCTGTATTTGTATCATCATTACATGTTGCACCCCATTCGTTCCTATGGGGGAAAAATTGCAAAAAACTGTTGCTACGTGGAAACCATGTATCCAGTCAAAATACACACACAGGTTTGAGTACCCTAAGCACAGCAAAAGCTCAGATAACATAACTATGCCCCACACACCACAGCCACGCCCCTTACAGGCCACAATCTCTTTAGTTGTGCCTGACCGACTACCAGTGAGCTAGCTTAGCTTGCCTTTAACTCCACTTAACTGGGGTAAAATGATGTAAACAGATTTCTTTATTCTTTAAACAGATTATCTATATTTACAGATTTATTGATGTATTTATTTTTCCTTAAAAACTGACTGCATAATGATTGTCCATGCACACATGTTTGGGTCAATGACAGAATTTCAATAATCGCAATTCAGAGCACATAATGCTGACATGCACAGAGCTAAGCTGAGCTGTATATGTTCAGTCTAAAATGCTCTATTGCAGAAGTATTATGAATTGGTCTTATTTGCTACTGGGCTCCTCCTATACATGGGGAGTGTAATTCACTTTTACCCCCTTGCAGTAAATATGAATAATAACTTTCCTTTCATTTTACACTTGCATTTCTTGACAAGCTCAGAGATGCAGAATCGCCTTTTACACAAATATGATGCGGGTGCAGCGTTATGCAGTTCTTGCAAGCAGCGTTCCAGTCTGGAGTGGCAATGACAAAGATGCTATTCTCCGTATTACAAGCCAGTGTACAAACAAATTGATTTAGAAGCTGTTACTTTAAGGTAAAACTCATACAGAATGCTGCTAAACATCTAAATGAAAAAAATAATTAAATAAAAAGCTATATTTAAAACCTTCAACTAATCTCATATATGCTCCATTCAGAGGCTAGATGTGAACTCTAGTCCATCATGAGGGATAATGCTAAGTGCCCAGTTCCTATAAATCATGTACAAACCCCACATTTTCAGCAAAGCACTGTTTATCAAGCCGGGCGGCTCCATCGTTTAAGCAGATGGGCCGTGCTGAAACTTTACCAGATGGCACTCATACAAATGGCTGCTGGACGAGAGGTCATTAAAATGCACTTACTCATGCCATTGTGGGGTGCTACAGCAGAACAACTTTACATTTTTCCCTTGCTTGCGCATTCACTTTCATTAATAATGCTTCTTGACCTTCGACTAGGTCCAGAACTGGGAGAAAGGTAATGGTCCAACTAAAATGGAAGCACGGCATCAGTGGGAAACGGCTGAGAGCTGGAGCATGGAAACTTTGCTTGTGATACGAATGACTGCATTTAATGTCACAATTAGTTTACAAAATAGCCTCTGTATCTTTTCATGTTACTACGGTTTAATAAAAAGCTATTCCCAGACACTACCTGCTGGTCTGGTTTGCTATTAACATGCACGTCATTATGGGCATTTTTATCCAATGATTGATCAGAAACTGTACTGTAGATAGTGATGTAAATATAACCTGATTCAGTCTGATGAGGCTGATATTTGCTGTTCTACTCTGTGGTGTAAAATAAAGGTGCGTATTCAGGGTGGAAAGCTCATTTGTCTCGAATGCAGAACTGCATTGAATGAATTGTGTCCAGGTGAATGTTATTTTTTAGAAAATGAAAAACATTGGCGGCTCAATAGTTAAAGCACTGGGTTACTTGTGACAGGGTTGTGGGTTTGATACCTGGGTTCGTCAAGCTGCCACTGTTGGGCCCATTGAGGAAGGCCCTGCACCCTTTCTCACCCTTTTCCCCATTGCTCCCCGGGCTCCACTGCTCCGGGCGTGTGTTCACTAGACGGATGTGTCTTGTAAGTCAACACAACTGACTGGTGACTGTTGTCCCTAAATACTGGTACAGAAGACATTGCCTTGGTGGCTTCACCCCAGTCAGCCCCCAGGGTATTTGTACCCTGAACCCCCCCCCCCCCCCCCCCAACGCAGCTTGAAATCTTGCTTTGTGAAATTTCCTGAATGAGTGCAGTGCCTAATCAAACCCGAGGTTAATGTTTACAGGCAGAATTTAGCACCTTTTCTCACAGCTATTCACCCCATTAGGAGATAAATGGTTGCTGTGATTTTGCTGATATGTACTTCAATAGTGTTTGAGATAACAGTCTGGTGTTTTTCCTTGACACACTCACACACACTGAGTCCACCCTATTTTCCCCTGATTTAAGAGGGTATATGACAGACTAGAGGAACCTCTGGCATTAACTTCCTTAGAGTTATGTTTTATTTTAGGTCATAAATTATAAAGCTGTCATCCTTTATTATCGCAGTTAATGTCTGTCTTTATTGGGAGCTTACCAGCTGCAGTGCCTGCGAATTCCTCCTGGCACTTCTACTCACCAAAATCACAGAGGACAGTCTAAAACACTATTATGCGCCATCGGTTCAGGATGAAAAACCTAAATATCTAATTTTCCTAACTTCATAAATACATATATAGAAAGCCTTTATTGAAAAGCCATATCCTGGATGTTCGTGTCAGCATTACGTTTACTGAACTTCAGCCAATAACAGAAGGCAATTTAATCAACAATAATTACTGTACATTACTATATTCAAACTACACACAATTCAGATATATACTGGATACTAGGCTCAATTTTGCTGTTTGACTGTAAACACCCGACACTGCAGATTCATACTGAATGAAAATCACTCTAGAATTAATACTGTCAGAATGTAGAAACTCCACACATTCATATTCACACACACATTCAAATATAACTAACTCTTGTACATCAAACACCCCTAAAATCTTTCACATACGACATAAACTCCCTTGATCCATCAGTGCTGTGTCTGGTGTTGGCAACAACAACTAAGATGATGGATCGTGGGTGTCCCAGCAACTACACATGTTTAACAAATGTGAAAATGTGAAAAGAATTAGATCTTCCTTGTTAAATGTGGTGTTGTGTCTCCAAACTCCAGAACATCAGATGTATGCTGAAACACTCAAAGAGTAAGCTGCTGAAAGAAGGGATTGAAATGATGTGCCTCTTTCCCATTTCCAAAATAAAAAATAGTCTAATGTCACAGTTTACTGTTTTTGTCTTGAGCAAATGTTTTTCTGAACACTTGAAGACATTGTTGCTTGCTTTGCTTTTAGAGTGACAACAAAATCCTTAAAATTGTAGAAGAATAGTAAGAACAGAAATTGGTAACATTTTATTTGGATGGTCCATTATAGATGCCTCATAGATGCTCAACTAACATTCAACTAAATGTAAATGATTGTCTATTGAATGTAACCCTGCACCTAACCCTAACATTAACCTTACCAATACCCTTTTAGAGTTAGGTTTTAGATTGGGGTTAAGGTTGAGGTAAAGTTAATTTTAGGGTTAGAATTTAGGGTTGATTCAAGGGTAAAGTTAATCTTAGGATTAGAATTTAGGGTTGATTCAAAGGTAAGGTTAAGCTTAGGGCTAGGGTTAGGATTTAGGGTTGATTCAAAGGTAAGGTTAAGCTTAGGGCTAGGGTTAGGATTTAGGGATGATTCAAGGGTAAGGTTAAGCTTAGGGTTAGGGTAAGGATTTAGGGTTGATTCAAGGGTAAGGTTAAGTTTAGGGTCAGGGTTAGATTTAAGATTGGGGTTAAGGTTGAGGTAAGCATTTAGGGTTGATTCAAGAGTAAGGTTAAACTTAGGGTTATGATATAGGGTTGATTCAAGGGTATGGTTAAGCTTAGGGTTAGGGTTAGGATTTAGGGTCAATTCAAGGGTAAGGTTAGGGTTAAGCATTTACTTTCAGATTAGAGTTCGGTTGCATTTGGACCATCCAAGTAAAGTGATATCCAGAAATACTGCTCATTACAATATACAGTGTGTCACTGAAGCTTATGATACAATATACACAGTAAGTTCAAGATAATACAGCATGACATTATCTTATGACAAGCCTGGTTCCACACAGCTAAAGCTCAGAGCGGTATTTACAGTGTGACATTTTATCTGCTGTGAATGGATGTTGTACTAAACGCTCGGTCTGATTTTAATTGATCCGGTACATCTGAGGTCGTGCTTCTGGGGAATTAAAGCATGTGACACCCATCATAGTCTGAATTGCTTCCTCAATATTCTCTATGCATGAGCCAATCAGAGGCTGGGAGGAAGTCCATAGACTCCATTACCACTGCCAATCACCCAGCACGTTGCCTCTTGCATCCTTAATGAAAATTGATTGGGAGATCTAATTGTGAGTGCAGCGGAGCAACATCTAATACAGCCTTTTTTAGTTTAGCTCCCCCCCCTGAGTTTATGTTACATGCCACATCATTTCCTGTTAAGCAGAATGGAGGAGAATTGAGTGTGTTTGTGTGCTCTTGGTTCATTTCATGCTTTGCTTGGCAGAGTGCTGAATGGAGGAAATGAAATGCCTCAAAAGGCGATGATCTCTCAGGAGCACTCGGAGTCTCCCTGCTGTAATTAAGAGATTGAGGTATCTGCATGTTATTGTGCAAATATCTTATAAAGAACACCTTATTATTCACTCTATCACAGACAAAAAAGGACATTAAAGGGAAATGTTATATAAAATACATAATGTGCCCCATTTTCATTCTCATGACAATGTGACATATGACATCTTTGTACTTCAGCTTTTAATTACATTGTTGTCTCATTAAATTTTTTTTATTGATCTATTCTTACATTGATGTATTTTGCTTTTTCTAAATTGTTCTCTTGTGTAATTATTGTTTTCCTCTATTTTCTTTATTGATTTTATAATTGTAGTCAAAATGTTGCACACCCCTGACAAAATGAAGTGTTGTTGATTTTAAGGGTAAATTACATTTGTACCCTACTTTACATGTAGAGCATCCTGTAAAGCATTTGCACTACAGTTTTTTACATTCAGAGTACATGTCAAATGATTTTCAACCCCCCAAATATCAGCATCCTAAACAACACACTCGTCTCAAACCATGTGCTGTAAACTAATCTCTGAAACACTTACACTTGTGCTTTCTGGCTGGTAAAAGAGTCCAAATCAACTTTTTTGTTTGGTTGATCACAAAATCTTTTTAAGATGACCTGACCAAAACACTTGCATAGTGAAGTATAATCACTGAAAGTGTCATTTTCAAGAGACTGCTCTAAAGCATGTGTACATATGTAACAGAACTATGTTGTACTGATGTAAAACATTTCATGAATTCTAATCCAGAAATAAGTATATTTATACATATTGAATTGGAATTAGAGTTCAGCACCACATGCTAAATGAATGCACATTTGTACACTTTTGCCTTCCAGGAACACAGTGGACATTCAGGCACTGAATTAACATTGAAATCTCAACTTTGGGACTAAACATGGCATTAAATGTGTGCTTTTGTGCTAAACAGAAGCTCTCTATCTCCTGATTATTATTTTAAAATGATGAGTAACTAAGAACTAAGAATTAAGCAACATGAGAATCAGACATTGATAACAAGTTTACATCAAATATAGAAGTTTACATAAGAGAATATTAAACCCACAGTACTGCTGTGTGGATAGTATTAGAAATTACTGAACAACTCAACACTGTAACATCTAATAAGCTTTTATAATAAACCTATCCTAACTACATCAGCCTCACAGCTCCAGTGCAAAACCAAAGACACCAAACATGTTTTGACTGACTGCATTTGGGACTATGGCTTAACTAAGGAGTAATATAAAGGTTCTAAAATACATCAAAACCAAATGTTGAGTCAACACTGTTAAGTGTTAACTCAAACCTCATGAAGTCATATGAACTGCATCTCAATCTGTGAAGCCGTTATTAACAAACTGAAGCATGACCAATTGTTCAGGAGAGCAGGGTCAGTGGTCAAGGTGGAGCTTGACACTGAGCAAATTGCTCTCTGTCATGGATGATGTGGGCCATCCACTACACAGAATCATCATGGACAGGAAGAATAAGTTCAGTGGCAGGTTACTGTTACAGAGCTGCTCAATGGATAGGCTGAGGAGAGCTTTTGTTCCTCAAGCTATTAGGCTCTTTAACTCTTCTGAGTGGGAACGTATGGTATCAATGGACTGAGTGCAATAATTATGGTTAAGTACACAGGTGCATGAGCTGAGTAGAAGTATTGTTCTTGGATAATAATGTTCATGTCATGTTATTCACTAAGCCAATTTATTTTTTTATTCATCCAACTGGATGTACATCATTTTGCTTTTGTAAAATGTTCTTCAAGATCAATAAAGGTTCTATCTAACTATCTCCATCTCTCTACCTCTCCATCTATCTATCTATCTGACCAAACAATAGCACATCAAACTGACCCTTACACAAGGTTTAGAAGAAATGAATCCAACATTTTTGCACTGAAGATGGAGGCCATAATCAGCAGTTAGCCATAAAGACTTTGGATAGGAACCGGTTGTGGAGCAGTTACTCATGAAAGATATCATTTTATTCTGAGCAGAAAGTCTTATCAATCAGTCCCAGCAACCATTCAGATGTAAAATGTCTAACATATCGTAATGAGATGTACGTAACATATTTTACATCTCAAAGAGCAGCCATCACACCCTATCCTGCACATTCATTTATAATTCCAATCCAGAGCTAAGTTAATAAAGCAAGGCGGGTGAATATTATATTCCTTTATTACTGGCAGGGTTATCTATCTCAATTAATTTACCAAACAGCCAGCCCATCGAAACCGAGAGCCATCCTCAGAAAAACACTGTGCGCCATATGTGTGCCATCATTAAATCATCATTTGTTTGTTATCTTTATTCCGTCTCTCGGTCATTAATGGAAATTAATTATGTTACTTACCTGGAAAACACTCCACCATAATTATTCTACTGCAGCCGCAGCCACCGTCTCATTGTGTGACACTGCAATAAATTTCCTTACCTTTCTCATTTCCACAGGCTAATAACTCTCCATTTTCACCTTTATAAGGACGTACCTGAGAGCCAAAGTAAAACTCTAAAACGTGTAGCGTTAATTAACTCTAATAATGATTGTCCTTTCTTAAATGTTCCAGAAAAAAACAAAAATCACACTTCAATCATAACATTGGTTAAATAATTCTGAATATAAAAATAGACCCAAGAAATCCCTTTTGCTGTTTTGAATGGCATGATAAGTCAACCAGCATGTTTAGATAACAGCAGTGATAACTTTAACAACAATACCTGAATACCTGCTAAACTACATATTTTTCAATCTTTCTAAAATTTTATTTTCAAACTTCTAAAATTACTGAATTAAATTGAATTATGAAAAAATGAATTAAATATTGACTAAAAAGTGATGTATTGCATTAAAATGAATTACATATTTTAAAAATTATGTATGTTATTCTGTATAGCTACAATAAAAACAGACAACAACAAAATAGATTCCATTTAACAAAATAGAAAAGTACTCTTTCTGCGCAAAAATATATAAATGTATATATATATATATATATATATATATATATATATATATATATAAACTGTATATATACTGTTGTGAGGGTGTTATGAGACTAACTGCTATTTGTATGTGTAGGCAATATGTAAATGTTCAACATTATAAATAAACTGTATCTGTATGGGTGTGGCTTAAACAGAACAAACCATTACTCCAGAAATGATCATTATACTGTGGTCGATGTCATGTCCAAATGAATGCCATGTTGTCATGCCCCACTGTTTTTCTATACTGAAGAACTGTTTTTCTACACTGAAAGAAATATGCGCATTTTCCAGTGATTTAAGCTGATTAAGTTGTTAAAAAATGCAAAATGAAATGTTGCATGTGAGTTGACACTGCTGCTCATTGAATTGACAAGTGCAAGAAGTGTGTATTTACTAACGGTGACAGAATGAGGAGTATTCACCGGAGCGCAGTTAGGAATGTAATATTGCACCAACATATTGTTCCGAAATGTAACTTAGACTCGGAACAACTGTGCTAATTGGCTCACTGATGCTGATGAGGTGCTTACTGCTTAGTTTAGCATTGAATGAAATGTGATTTTTAAATTTTTTGTGGTGCAAGAAAATTACTTAGTTTAGGTACTGAGCCCTTCTCGTTAACTATTTCCTCCAGGTGACTCACTACTGTTAACGCACCAGATGTTTTTTTACAGTGTGTTAATGTGAGGTATGATCTCCATACATTAGCCTGGAACTGAAATCCACTGAAGTCATCAATCATTTACATTATGAAGCAGCCACAGGCTGCCACAGGCGCTTCCTCCATTTTTTATTGCAGATAACTCACTGCTTTGTGCATTTGTATTCTGGTTCGCCACAGCAATTTGAATTTTACTGGCTACATTTATGATAACTAATGATATGTCAGTATTGGAAAGTGAGAAAAATAAAGAAAGCAGCACAATACTGATCCCGCAGGCATTGGGTTCACACATGCCACATCTTCTTTCTGACCACATCTGTCAAGTTCATGACAACATGATATGTTGCCATGTGCAACTGAATTCCTCTAAATGTCATATGCAGACATTGTTTCATTGATGTCACAAAAACAAACACATTTACACATCCTATTCAGCCTACTGCGGTTTAGCCCCACCCATCATTTTTACGGGATAAAAAGAGGTTGGAAAAAAATGGTATTATGCTTTTTAATACAGGAAATGTGTTTGAAATGTGTGATTTCTAACTCAGATAATTGTTCTGATTATAACCTGTGTGTGTGTGGCTTGTCTGAATACAAACTTGTATGTGAATAAAAATACTAAATACATACACCTTCCAAGGAATGTTTTAACACAGGTTCTCCAAATCACATTCTTAAGGGCCATAACACCCCGCAGGACTGGAAGCGGTGACTGTTCTCTATGTCTGATATGTCTTGCCTTGCACAGCAAAGTGCCTCAAGCACTTCCCAGGTGACCACTCGGACTGTCCAGAAACAGCTTCCTCTGGCAGATTCCTTTCATTACCATAGTGAGGCTGGTTTAATGCATTAATCTGCAGCTGGACTGCTCCTTTCCACCGTAGCTTCATAAATAAATAAGCGGATGAATACACAATAGCGGTTTCATGCACATAGCTGGTGCTGGTATTATTCACCCAAACCCCTGAGGCACGAAGCGTGCAAGTGTGCAATAGGGAATAAACAATTTGGAGTGCAGGAAAGAAATTAGGAAAAAAGAGCAACAACAACAACAACAACAATAATATTAATACTAATAATACTACTAATAAAAATATATATTTGCATTATGAACTTAAGGTACAAGACTGAAAACAAAGAAAATAAAGGGTTCTTGACTTAGACATATGGTCTACAAGATGCACAAGTTGTGTTTGTCTTGCCCGTTGGTCTCACCACAGTCAAATCAACTATTGCATACTCAACAGATTGAACCTGTTAAGATGTGAACAACGTTGAAAAAAAAATGTAATTCATATGTTACAATTAATCGACTAATTGTAGAACTTTATTAAAGCAGAACAACTAAAGGAAAGTAAGAACTGTTGCAAGTTAGCTGTCCACCATATGATTAATCTCAAAGAGGGCTTTGCTTCTATTTGGAGTCTTGACCTAGTCTTTCTCCCAGTTGGGCAGCAGAGTCAATAAAGGTGGTTAACAGAACTGCAGTCCTATTATGTGGGGGTTCTTCTCATATCTCATATCTACTGCACTGGGTCTCTTAAGAATCATCCCCTGAATATTGGTTTGTTGGTGGCTTTATTTCAAAGAACTTTGTTTGCCATCTTTATTGGTAAGGATGGAGCTATGACATACAGTTCCATTCAACTGATGAGAGCTGAATAAACACACAGAGTTAGTTAACTCAACATAACAGGTATCAGCAATGAGTGTCGATACAAACGTCCAATTTGTTTGTGGACACCCCTTCTAATGAATACACTTCTCACACACACACACACACACGCGCACACACACACACACACACACACACACAAAGGCAGCTTGTCTAGCCTCTGTAGAGAAGTACTGTCAATATAATAGGACTCTCTAGGGCATGGGCTAGAGGGGTATAAAGCCCCCCAGCATTGAGCGGTGTTCTTTGGAATGATGGTGCTCCATCCAGTACTTTTGGGAAGACTTGGAGAGCTTGGGATGAGGTAGGGTAGTGATCATCCAACATCCTCATCTGATCCTGATTAACGCTCCTCACTGCAATGCTTCAAAAACTAGTAGAAAGCCTTTAAAAACAAGATAAACTCTTTTTAAATCCCCTTTGATTTTAGAAGAAACAATGAATGGGAAGGTGTCCCAATACTTTTGTCCATGTAGCGTATTTTCAGTTTGCAAGTCAATGAACCATCTTGGTTTCTTTTATGAGTGAGTGTGGCTGAAATTGATGAATACTGATTGCCAAACTTCTCCAGCAGGGCCTCTGATGGTCAAAGTCTATTACTGTCATTAAATTCTGTCAAGCCAAGCAACAGGTGTGTAAAAGGAAAAAAAAAAGAAAGAAGAAAAAGCTTTAGTGAAAAACGCAGCCTGACGTCCTTGTCAAACAGGTGATTGTAATCAAATGCAGCTGATCTTAGTAATAAGCCTGCTGCAATTAACAAGAATAATGAGGCATGAAAGCGCATCATTTCGCCGGGTGATGATAGCAGAGGGATGACTAGGCTCCGCGCCTGCAAACTCTTTTCCAGTCCTGTGGCTATTGTTAGGATGCACAGACTGTGCGGCCAAAAATAAGACAGAAATTTAACCCTTTCATAAGATGCCCTTCAGTCATATATTGAGCTGAGTGTCAGCTTTTTAACTGCTTTAAGTACAATGGATCAGTATGTGGAAGTGGAGCATGACACCATGTTTGCTATCACTTTAGCACAAACACATTCAGAGTGCTGTTCGAATACGAAATCCCTTATTAGTATTTTTGTTTAAGCATAGTAATAATAAAACATGGCAGATGTGTGACTTATATTCCTGTCCATAAATGTAGTTAATTACACTAATTAAATAAAAAAACCCTCTAAAATTTTACATATTTTTATACTATGTGTCACAAACCACCATCTTGAGCGATCTGATAAAACAGATCAATCAATGTGCTTGCACTCACTCAGAAATCACAGAGCATCCAACAAAAAAGGCAGCACGGAGCTTCCTTTATTCAGTGACAGAAACACTGTAGTTCACAGAAAGCTCTAATTCCACTCATTGATCCATTTGTACTATGATCAATGTGAAAATGCAGCTCACACACTACTCTGGGTCTGCAGTTAAAGAAAAGACCAATACAGACAATCACAATCACAGAGAAGATGCTAGTTAAAATGACATTAAATGAATCTATCAGCAGAGCTCTAATCACAACAATACACATAGGAAAAAAAACACCTAACTTGTTTTCTAGCACCACCATTACACCTGCACTGCTACAAAACATGCTGTTAACACTCCAGGCGCCTTGATTCTTTAAAATGCCTGTTTTAATATTTGTATTTATAATTAATTATTTCTGATTTGTAAGGCAAGAGAAAGTGTGTGTGGAAAGTACAGATTCTAAACTTTAATACAAAGTCCATTGTTGTGAACTGTTATAGTTTTGTTTTGCAGCAAGAAAACAATAATTTACATTTTTATGTCACAGAAGGGGGATATTGGCTATAAACAACAAAAAATAATAAAACCAAGATGCTTCATAAGTTCAGTTTAAACTCTGTAAATATTAAGCAGGAGACACTAAGCCAAGATATATAAAACTCATATCATAACAGAAAAAATGGTTTCCACTTAAATAGGTCCTAGATATTTTGTTATGCAAAGTTTAATATTTAAATATAATACCTGCAACTAAGTAAATTATTCAAATGGGAGCATGTATTAATGAAGTAGTGCCAAGTTATATATTTGCCAACTATTATTAACAAACTATTACAGAATGATTCAGTTAAACTATACTCTTAACATGTACACACTTTGCACACTAAAGCAATTATGATTAATATAACTTTACTGTACATTTAGTGCCTATAAGTATTCCTCCCCTTGGACATTTTGCCCCTTTATTACTTTGATATATAAAATCATGGTCAATGTAATTTTTTAAACAAAACAATACGGTTTCAACTGAACTCTAAGTTGAATGTAAATGACTGTCTCTTGAATGTAACACTGCAACTAACCCTAACCTTACGCTTACCCTTTCCCATTAGGATTAGGGTTAGATTTAAGGTTTAGGTTGAGGTTAAGGTTAGGGTTAGATGTAGGGTTACATTTACATTCAGCATAGAGATCAGTTGCATTTAATACATATTCAGTTGAATGTTAGTTGAATGTCACAGGAACATCTAACAGGCATCTATAATGGACCATCCAAATAATGAATAAACAAATGTGCCAAAAAAAGTTGTTAAAGTAAAAACAGCTTTCTACAAAGTAATGTCAATTAAATAAAGAAAAATAACTAGGAGACCACCCTACATGATCAGTTTCTCTGGTTTTACTATTTATGTGTTTAGGGAAATTAACATTTGTGTTAATTTAAACAACACAGTACTTGTATTTAAACTTTGAGAGCATTTAAAAATCACTATGGTGAAATAACCTAGACTGCTAATCACAGCTTTTACGTCTTGGCCGGCTCTCCACTAGTCTTTCACATTGCTGTTGGGTGACTTTATGCCATTCATAGTCTGCAAATTCAGGAAACTCTGCTTTGTTTGGTGAAATGCATGAAAATGGCTGCCATAAATGTAGAGATGCAAATCTAAGAAAAACATTGTGGTCTCTTAATTTTTCAAAAGCTGTATAATGTAAACGAAGTGATTTTATAAATATTTATCCCCTTTAAAGTAACTGACCTAATTCGATAGAGATGTCTGAAAGGTACAGTCACTGGTTAATCAGTATTCGTGTCCACATTGATGCAATAAACATCTGGACCCCTGGAGTTCAGTCAAATTCAGCATTGAGAAATACCACCTACGACACCCTCACTGCACTCAGATGATCTTCAATTCACTTGCACCAATACTAGCACCAATTGCCTGGACCTCTGTTAAATTAGGTCAGTCACTACACAGGGGGGTGAATATTTATGCAATCACTCGTTTTATATTCTGTTTTTATTTCACTTTTTACATTACTTTTCTATTTCACATTACTTTACCCTGACAGTAAAGTGATTTTTTAAGTCAAATTATACTGACCATGATTCCATTAATAAAAGCAATAGAAGAGGAAAACAGCCAAGGAGGTGAAGACTTTTTATAGGCACTGTATGTCTTCTGTGTTAATGAGCCGGTGGGTGTGTACTGCATTTATCTACATTGTACATTGTGCCGCACAACTTAAAACAAGCTTCCAGGTCTTAGATCCATGTACTTCTCCTCCTCACATTTATCTCAGAAATACTAACACGTTCAGCAGGACTTGCTAAACTGTTAACTTGATAAAGTATCACACTGTGCTGAGACGCTCCATGTTTCAGAGCTGTGAACTGCAGCTGAGCGTGTTGGAGGCTCCGGGGGAAATACTTGCCAACCAGGTTAGAGTTATGGTTGTTGGTTAAACTGTTGTGTCTTAAATTAAAGTGACAGTGTTAAATTGATTTTTGAATATATTAACATATTTTTTATTAATGTATTGACATAGTTCCATATATTTAGCACACACATCTTTTTGTGTATGTATGTGTGTTTTCAGTTTACTTATATAAAAGATTTATATACTGATAGTAAGCTTCATTTTGAGTGGGCCATGAAAAAGCCTGAGTGTGCCTAGGCCTGCTGGGCCCAATCATAGCACCACCACTGGTAATAATATTGTTATTGTTCCAGTGACATGACTACAGTGAGCTGTTTATTTTTTTATATCAGCATGAAAACTGCTCCAGGCAGCTCTTTAGTTGACATGTAAAAAGCAGACAGTGTGATCACAGCCTAAGTGTGTATTGGGCTTCATGTGTCAGTGCAGAGGTCTGAAAACTGCATGTGAAGGCAGAGAGGATGAACTCACGGTCTCCTTGACAACGCAGAGGTCCCACAGTCAGCTTGGCCTCTGATCCGGGTCGATTAGTGTCTCCTACTGCGACCTGGCTGACAGGTAAGTGGTCCTTATACACCAGCAGGCCGGAATCTTCTCGCCTATGAAGGAGGATAATATCTGATCAATACAAACCAATCAAAGCCTCCTCGGAGGCCAAGGATGTCTGACCTCGTCATGTGATATGGGCACTCCAAACCTCCTTTCCATCAAAAGTGATATCAGAATAATTTTAGCTGTCTAAAACCATCCACCAACATCTGCAGTGTGTTCTGCAGCTTCACTTTTTGTCGCTGTATCGACGTTTAAAGTAGCAGTTAAATCGTGCCGTCCTGAACGTAAAGAATTTCTCTAGTTCTTTAATGAAAGACACAAATATGCTCAACAAAATGCGCGTTCCCAAATCTTTTCCCAACTGAACGAACATTAAAGAATCCCTCATTAGAACACTAGAGCATCGACAGGCAGCAAAGCATCAAGCATGCATTATTTTAATATCGTCATCCATTAGATGCCTCACAGGCTGGAGGGAAACTGTATTATTCATGGCTGAAATAACATACATTCATCACAGATTAAAAAAAAGAAGAAAACAACAACAAACATGATTGGAAGAGGAAATTTCAGCCTAATGTCCTAATTTGTATCCATTATGCTTGGCTAGTTCTTTGCTTTGTGTTCATGAAAAATACTTAAAAGTGACAAAATCACCCAGTTTGTCTCAATGTAGAACAGAAACACTCACATATGCACTCTATATTCATTCTCATACACTCTAACGGAATGTCTGTCTTGTAACTGTGCTGCGTTTCAGAGTGAAAGCAGTTATAGGCATTTGTTATAGACCGCTCCAATAACTCTGAAGTAGGGTGACCTAAATGACTTGTTTCTCTCAGTCCAGAATGTAGCAGAAAGTTATTCCAAGTTGCATCTTAGTTCTAACTCGTTCTGTAAGGGTTGTGGAGTTTAGAGGCGGAGGCAGATGTAAATGCAGGCACAAGACCAGACGAGGAACACTGAAACAATACAACAACAAGCAACAAGCAACACCTGAGACTAGCAAGAGGGCAGGGCTACAAAGGAGGCACAGGTGGGAACACTAACGACAAGGTGTGGCTGGGGAGGAGACAAGAAACAAACAAACAGAGCCATGTGCCACTGTGCACATGGCAGGGCAAAACAGAGACACAGACCAGGAAGGGAAAACACAAGGGTGAGACAAAGACACCTGTTACAGTTTTACATTCACACTGACATATCTGATCAAAACAACAACAATAACAAAAACAACAACACAAGGAACAAAACGCACATGAGTAGTAGAAAGTCACAGATGACCTAGTTGGGCTGTCAAGTTTTTATGCAAGTCTTGTTTGATCTGTCTTTTGATATTTTAAAGTAATTTGCCATGGGATGCTGTAGGATACATGGTTTTCTTACAGTGAGTAAGAGGGCTTTGAGTGGGATGCTGAGTTTTGATTAAGTGGTGCATTAATATATCATCACTGTCAGATCAAAATCTCATATATCCAAAATATATTACAGAAGATGGGACGGGACCCCGATGTGACGTGGGGCTGGAGCCCTTTAGATTGTGTCATTGAGGTCCAACTTTTGTTCAGACTGCAAAATTATTTAATACAAATCATGTAGTATGTGGTCATACACCGTCATATTTTAGAATATGAGAACCCTCTCTGGTTTGGAATGAACTTAGTCTGGCCCATTATATCAGCTCCACTCACCACCATAGGAGCACTGTGTAGTTCTGTACTTACAGACTGTAGTCCGTCTGTTTCACTGCATGCTTTGTTAGCCTCCTTTCTCCCTGTTCTTCAATGGGCAGGACCCCACAGGACCACCACAGAGCAGGAAGTATTTAGGTGGTGGGTCATTCTCAGTACTGCATTGTGTAGTATTGTGTGCTGCGCTGGTAGATGTGGATTAGGCACTTCTTTAAACACATATGGGTTGAGAATAGTCCACCAACCAGAAATATACAGCCAACAGCGTCCTGTGGGCAGCATCCTGTGACCACTGATGAATGACTAGAGGATGACCACCACAGATTGTGAAGCAATAGATGAGCTAGGTAGGTAAGAGTGTCTAATAGAGTGGACAGTGAGTGGACACAGTGTTTAAAAACTCCAGCAGCACTGCTGCGTCAGAGCCACTCATACCAGCGCAACACACACTAACCCGCCACCACCATGTCAGTGTCACTGCAGCGGTGAGAAAGATATAATAGCGGTAATAATAGCTGCTCTGTGGTAATCAGGCCTGTGGGGTCCTGACCATTGAAGAACAGGATGAAAGGAGGCTAACAAAGTATGCAGAGAAACAGATGGACTACAGTCTGGTAGAACTACAATTGATAGCTGATAAAATGTGCCGGGGTGGTCATATAAGATATACTGACTAGTTCTGCATACGTGTAAATTGCCACCATATGTACCACGTGTTTGTTTAAGAACTGAACTGTCCGTCCTAGTAAAATCCAGAGCTCATTAAGAGATGATCAAATATATCCAGGTGTCAGAAAATCTTTTGCACAAACGAGAGCCGGTCGGCAGAGAGGAGATGATGAGTTGTCCTGTGTGGTACGAGTTTGCTCTGTTTTGTTGTTCACACTTAAATCAAACCACAGCAGTAAAGCAGATTGGTCTCAGATCACAATCAAACAAACTCCAAGAGAGTAGTTCGATTTTAGCATGTACACAACACCAGACAAAAATGTCTAAACGGACCAAACACAGGATGAATCGCCATGTCCTCTCTGCAGACTTTCTCTGGTACGTGCAGATCATGATATTCTGACACAGTTTTGAGGCATGGACATGTTTGATCATATCTTCACGGGCTCTAAATTATAATAAAGCACAGTATCCATCTTAAAAGGAGGCTGTGGCACATCCAATAGCACTTTAAAATACTCCACATACACACACATACATTTGGTTTCATTTGGTTACTAATTTCTTAACATGTAATTTTAAACGGTCTTATTAAAAACGACGATATGAGCCTTTTATTGGACAATTTCTACAACAATCAGTTACAAGACTAGTTAAAACGAAAGAAAGAGTATGTTAACCAGCCACCAGCTGGTCCTCAGTGGATGTCGTATGGCCTCGTATATGAAAGGATACGGGCAGTGTACTGTGAGAACTGTTGACAGGTGACCTTGCATGTCTCTTCTGCAGTATCTCCTGAGACAGGCATTTATAATAAAACAGGCAGGCAGAGTTAAGCAGAACCCATCTGCTAATGGAAATGTCAGGGATTGGCTGTGCGCTGGCATCTTCACCTGAACAATCTGTCTGCCATTTGTCCCAGCACTGGGGTCAAGACAACAGCACATCACAACAAACCCTGCCATTTAATGAATGCACTGAGATGCAAAAAAAAGCTAGGGGTCATAACAGGACATTGTGAGCTGGGAGGACTAAGACAAGATGTAACTTGGTTAAAACAGAATTTTGTCTCTACACACAGTGTCAGAAACCACAGAAGCAAATCTGTTACAGTGATATAATCTGTGATAATATAGGCACCATGCTAAGTGCTGATCAGCCACATTAGCACTGGAGGTCTGCTGAAAAACTCAATGAGTTTTAGACAGCAAACATACTTGATTGAACGCTGGGATTGAACTGTTAATCTTGTTAAAACTCAAAAACGACTGCTTCCATACAAAAGCTACTCACCACTGTTTCTGGTCAGCATCACAGTTGCAGTGATATTTGGGGTCAGTGCAGTTACGCTCGATGCCGCAGAAACATTTCTGGATGCCAGGCGCAGAACCGCCCCAGTAGAAGTGCTTCTCATTGCCTCTTCCGACCCACCAGGTGTATGGAGTGCCATCTGCAGTACACACATATTTGAAAGTTATGTATTCATTACATTTATTTGACCAGAATCCTGTAATATATGTAGTAGTTCCATCATAAGATATGTAATTAGTCATGAATAGGCAAAAATATGAAAAACTATTTTTTTTTGTGTCACAACCAAACAGTGGTGTCACGACCGAAAACAGGCTAATTGGTCTTGAAAAAAGGCTAATTACTTCCGAAAACAGGGATGTCACAACAAAACAGTGCGTACACTTCTCAGAAGACATTATCGAAAACAAGCCTGACACAGGAAGTCACTTCCTATGAATTGCCCCTGCACTACCAAAAACAGGTCAGTAACTACTGAAAACAATACGGTCACTAAACAGGCCCCTTATAAATAAAGTGGCCAGTGAGTGGAAGTACAAAGTAGGGGTTTCTAATAAAGTGGTCAGTGAGTGGAAGTACAAAGTAGGGGTTTCTAATAAAATGGCCAGTGAGTGGCAGTACAATGTAGGGGTTTCTAATAAAATGGCCAGTGAGTGGCAGTACAATGTAGGGGTTTCTAATAAAGTGGCCAGTGAGTGAAAGTACAAGGTAGGAGGTTCTAATAAAGTGATCAGTGAGTGGAAGTATAAGGTAGGGGTTTCTAATAAAGTGGCCAGTGAGTGAAAGTACAAGGTAGGAGCTTCTAATAAAGTGGTCAGTGAGTGGAAGTACAAAGTAGGGGTTTCTAATAAAGTGGCCAGTAAATGAAAGTACAAGGTAGGGGGTTCTATTAAAGTGGCCAGTGAGTGGAAGTACAAGGTAGGGGTTTCTAATAAAGTGGCCAGTGAGTGAAAGTACAAGGTAGGGGGTTCTATTAAAGTGGCCAGTGAGTGGACGTACAAGGTAGGGGTTTCTATTAAAGTGGCCAGTAAATGTATATGTGCATGGAACAAATCAAGCTGTATCATTCCTATCCCAACCTGCAGAATTTAAACAAACAAACAGTATTTGAAAAATGATAATGGCGCTGGCCTCCGCCTTTCAGTGAATGACATTTCTGGGAAGGTCAGACGTTTTTTAATATGTTGTGCCATATTGTTTCCCACAACGTCACAGTGCAGTCGATTGAGACACAGGCTATTTAAAGATTATGCACATACTTGCAATATGCAGGAAACAGTCAGAATGAAGGGGTTATACTGGCCTTTGCTTGGCTCAAAATGAAAGTGGGCTATACTGTGTGCTCTGTAATAACACTTTTATTTAATGATCTGTAAACAGAGCAAACCTTTGCGGACACTTCATCCAGTGGCATTTGCATCCAACCAGGGTGATTTCCCCTGATTCTTGAGCTTCCTAGCTTTTTGTGTCCACTGCATTCCATTATTACACTGTGACATAGAGTGTGTGTGTGTATATATACAGGGTTTATACATAAATACATATAAATACACCTTCTTCTATAGCACAAACCGCAGTGATGTTGATTACCATTGTAATGTATCAAAACATCAGTGCTGTTTAATACCACAATGCAGTACATAACTCAGTACTCTTACTCTGAACACTCTCAGTTCCTCATTTAAATAACTCTCTTTTGATGTATGCAACCTGCAGGCAAGTCAAATTGCATATGCTAATCAGACTGAGATGGACAGGGACACGCTCATTCGCATAAGTAAAATATTCAGGTGGTTTTATTGAGTAACATGTGACTTCTAGGTCCTTTAAACAGTCAACATAAGGTAGAACACTTGTTTCTACTAGCTTTAACACAGTGTGATAAATGTTTAGTAATACTGCATTTACGTTAACAGCAGATGCTGTTATCCAGAGTGATGAACAACCAACCTTTATCATCCGCACAGGGATGTATCGTGATATATGTTGTATGTATAGTTAATCAAAAATACCCTTGACCTAAGATACTGCCAGAAAAGTTTTTTTATTTATTTGTTTTTTTGTCTGTCTTTTGACAGAAAAGCCTGGAAAATCTGGTCTAAGCGAAGCAGTTTTAGTCAATAAAAATAGATGGTCAGTGGAACATCTCTCATCAGTCACAGTGCTGGAATGCCCTGGACAGGCATGGCTGGTCACCTACAACAAAACCTGAACTTACAAAAAATACAGTAAAACACAAGTTCAGTGTTTTCCTAAATAAGTTGGATTCGTATTCAGCAGCTTCTTATTTTTAATTCTCCAATCCACTTTTAACTGATGCGCCTGTAGCGGTGCTTCAATGCAGCTGTGAGGCCTGCACCTTCAAATAACTGCAAAAGAAAATTCTTATTCTCCAAAATTGCCTTCAGATCAATTACGTATATATATATATATAATATTTTTTGTTTGAAGCATGAAATTACTTGAGTAAACTTTTAAAGACTTTTATACACTATATACATATATATATATATATATATATATATATATATATATATATATATATATATATATATGTGAAAGGTCTTTCAAATTTTACTTTTAATTTTAATTTCATAAAAAATTATATTTTCCAAAGCATGCAGTGCACAACAAAAAATATGATTTAGATTTTCTTTTCTTTTTTTTTCTATATCATCATTTGAAATATTATTTTTAATGTTTAAAGTGAATGCAAAAAAATCACTGTGGGAGGCATGCACTGGAAGACTAACCAGGAGATAGCTGCAGTAGTCAAGCTTTGAGATGAGAAGAAACTGAGTAAAGAGAAGGGTCATAACCTCCGGATGCCCTGGAAGATAAACCTGTATGAGCGAGTCAGGCTTGCAACATGAGCCGAGAATGACAACTGCTCACCCAGAAAGAGTTCTCAAAAGTGGTGGCAAGATCAAGGTCAGGACCAACAGTCGCAGGGATGTGCAACAGTGTCGCTGGGGTTCAGTTTCAGGTGGTGGACCGCCATCCACAAAGAGATAAGCTAGTGAAGCTGGTCTATTACATTAGGCCACATTTATTATATTAGACCTATGCAGACATATCACAGACTGAATAGTACTAGGTGCGGAACAGTAACGGTTCGATCTGTACTGCGGTTTGGTCCTTATTGTTTTAGTATGGCATAACGAGAAAGAAAAAACAGACTGACCGAGGTTTCTTTTCAGTTAATTTAAACAGACATTCGTGCAATCTACAGTCTGGGAACACATTTACTACTAAATGTGGGTGTTCAGTGAAACGTTTAGCAAATTTTAAATAGAAAACACAAAGCAGAAATATAATAAAGCACTCCTCAAAAATGTCCTTTTTTTACCTTTTTACTTTGAACTGTGGTGGTGATTTTACAGATCGTGAGGGACTACTGAGGTTTTGATATCTGTAATAGAGTGACCGGCCCATATACAGATACACAACATAACAGAGCTTGCTTTGAGCTTCAAGCTTGGACTTAATCTCACAGAAATGTGACATATCTGGACTACAGAAGCTTCTACTTGGGTTATCATCCAGCTCTGAGTGGAGCTCTACCACTGAGAAGTACAGCCCAGTTACATAACCCGGCTCTCTCTTGCCGAGCTACGCAAGACCTAGCTCTGCACACTTTCAGAGGAGCAGCCAGCTAACCCAGACTCGTCCTTGCAGCGCTACAACACTCATGCTCTGCCCACGCGAGAGACATAGCCTGGCTAATACCAGTCTTTATCTCGCAATGCTATGCAGACTCACTCATTAGTGTGTTTACCTTAATAACATGGACCGTGTATTCTCCATGCGACTGCTTGCACCGAGCCATGACCCCCCATACTGTGATGGTTGGGTACACATACACATACTGTTACACCCCTAGTTAGACAGACAGCTGTTAAAAAACCACTTAACTTCAACTTTGATGAATGTTTATGCATTCTTGCTGGGCCTTGTACATCTGCCCTACGTTCCTGAGTGCCTGCCTTCAGCCTGCAGCATTCAGTATGCTAACTATCTAGTAACTCTCCTGATTGTCAATTAATTCTTTACAACACAGATTTTAAGATGGACATGCAACAAAAAAACAGATATCGTGAAAAGGCAAGGAAAGGGTACATTCATCATTTTCAAGCTAGCAGCTGGGAGCGTTACTCATGGCTAACTGGTTTTGGTACAACGTTAAAAGTCGTGCCGCTGGGACTGTTTGCAGTTTTCCACTGGCAGCAGTGTGTGGAGTAATACAGGATTTGACAATTTAAGCGGCTTAACCAAGACTGCACAAGAACATCACAATTCTGCAAGAATGGCATGCTTCTTCGAAATCGCTTGGAGACACAAAGATTGATGTGCTGCTCAATGAACAGAGATGCACAACAAAGGGTGAGAAAAATAGGGAGTCTCACCGCCAGTGTGATTTTTCTTGGGAAGCAAGAATTGCTATTTAGAGGTCTCGATGAAGGAAGAGAGTCTGCGGATCATGGCAGTTCTCTGGAGTTACTTTGTTTTTGGCAGATTATTACAGGTATTTAAAAGATTACTTATCAACATTAAGGTGTTCACTGGCACCACTGCAACAATACAGAATGTCTTTGACTAATGTGGTTGCTGGAGTAATTGAAGAAGAGCACCGAATATGAAATGAGTAACTTTTTCGCTGCAGTGGTGGGTGAAACAACTGGTATCAGAGATACAATGCAATGGTCACTGGTTCTATGCAATGGTACAGAGCTTGGCTTAAAGGAGAGGTTCACATATTGTGTCAATTTGATGTGACAATGATGTGACAAATAGTGAATGGGCTCATGCCATTGCAGCTCTAGTCATCAAGTCACAGTGCACAGCCATTATAGTCTGGGGTGAATGGGGACCATAATATTTTATGGGAGCTTTCATACATTGTTATGCTCATTCTTAATTAGGTCTCAAGGAGAATGCTACTTTTTTCCCCCCTCACACCTTGTCAGCTTTCTTTTTCAAATCGCCTAAATGTACCCAGCTGAGCCACAAAATTAGCAAAAACGACCAAAATATAAATTAATTAATTTAAAAAAAGCCACGCTATTAAAATTGACTTTGAGACTGATTTGAGATGTGTGAGAAGAAGGATGCTCTAAAGGAAGTGTTTAAATTCCATTGCTGAGCGTCTTGACAAAATTCAACCAGACGCTATAGACACTGCTGAAGGCTGCTCATCACTCTTCCAAGTTTCAGTTTTTTCACAAACTGTTGAAAATGTTGATGCCTTGACGCATTTCATGCAGCGCAACAAGTATCATGATGATGTTTATTTTTTTTTTTGATGATTTTTGCCGTATCACTCACCCGTCATCCACCATCATCTTAGTGACACTCAATTAGCAGCCTCTAGCACCTGCTGCTCCAAGTCGCCTGCTGCTACAAGATGGAGCCCTAAATTAAGAGCTGCTGGTTTCTAACAGGTCCTGGAGGAGGACACTGATGCTGCAGCTGCAGGCAGAGAGCCAGCAATGGCCTAAAGAGACCTCAGAGGGGCAAAGCCAACAGCAGCAGTTTGGGGAGAATGAGAGCCAGTAGGAAGCCAAGAAGGGAAACAAATGAAGGGAATTCAGCAGAGCAGCAGTCAGACTGACAGATGGCCAGTGGTCTACAGTACAAATGATCAGTACTGAGCTCATGAGCGCTGTTTAAGGTCCTTTGTAAAAGTGGGGAAACTGCGTGGTCAACAATGTTGTGGTCTATAATGATACTGTTGTATTTCTGAAATACTACTTTCTCAGCTTACATAATGTGTTGCCGGCAAGATATACAGAGCCTTTGTGTTTGTTCCCTGATTAAAATGGATCCCCTGAAGCAGTGTGTGAGCTGCAAGTGTTCTGCTGGTCATTGTGAAATGGATTGGCATGCAGAATTGGAGCTTCCATTTTGTTTCTATCACTGTATAAAAGAAGCATCATGCTGCTTTTGTTGTTGGATCAACTTCACCAAATGCAAGTGACATCACTAGCAAGATTATTTTATATTGATTTATTTCAGTAACAATAAAATGTGAAGTGTATTCATGTGTTTATGTGCTGAAAATGATTGATTGTGACACAAAACTCTGCAATTATGCTCTCTCTCTCTCTCTCTCTCTTTCTATATATATATATATATATAAGATCGTCCAAATATATGATCACTATGTACTGATTTATTGATACAATAACTCGAACAAAGAAAATCATCAGAAAATCACAAAAATCATTCACTTCTATTCTGAACAGCTAAACTTGCTGCACATTAGCAACACGTCCACAAAGCAGGTGAAAGACAAGGTTGGATTTGCTTTGTTGAAATATAAATGCTGTGTTCTAAAGTCTATATTGTTGCTACTGCACCCCTTACCATACTTACACAACACAACTATAACTTTCATCTCTAAAACCCTCTAAAAACAAAGTATAATGCACACACACACACACACACACACACACACAAGCACAGCTCCACCTCATTAAGCTCCAGGGCCAAATGCCAGCCTGCTAGAGTTATCTGCATGGACCCCTTCCTTTCCTCCACCTGGGTTCACACCGACCCAATCAATCACCCCATTCACTCCAACTGGAGCCCACAGCTAATCTTATGGAGAGAAGGAACTGCCTTTGTGTTTAAACCCAGAGCTAAAGCTGGAGAGGAGATTCTGCACCTCACCCTTTTGTTCCTGAAACACATGCAGAGAGTGCCTCCCTCTAGAAGCTCGTTCAACCGCATTCACATGGAAATCCAGGTGCGCAAAAAAGCAGCGTGAGTTTTTTGGTATTTTGCAGGTGTGTGTGTATGTGTGTATTTTTGTGAGTATGTTTGAAATTAACATATAACAACTCTAAGATGTTAAACTCATCGCCGGTTTCTTCAGTGTGAATTTTGTGGAATTAGATGCCACCGGTGTGGCTTAATTTGTTTGGATAGTTGTTTTCAAGCTTCAAAAATAGCTTCTATTTTAAAGTTGGTACCACATTTTAGCTGATTAGTATCACTGATATTCGTCACTGAAAACAACACTTTTTATGCACATTCATATCATAAATCATAAAGGAACAATGTTCTGATTTTTCAATAGTTAACTATGTATTTACTGAACTCCAGAAAAGCACAATGGTTGGGTGATACTGGGCCACTGCCCTGAGACTGCATTTATTCACCCTCCATGTACTTCAATGCATAGCCTGGCCAATTTGAGATTGAGCGCCTTTGAGATTATCTTAATGACCAAAGAAAGAAGCAAAGAGCCAACCAAAGGAAAGCCATCAAATATCACCATGCAAATGGTGATTAATAATAATAGTAAAATCATTATTAAATGAATGGACTTGTATTTATTTACTGAATTATAAAAAAATACCTGTGGTCTTAAATAACAGCAAAAATAACAATTGGTTACAAAACGTATTCAAAAACACAACTTGGCGGAAGTAAGCTTTACATATTCCAGTGCATTATATGATTAATTCACCCTTTACTATTCACTATTATTAGAAGAAGGAAAATAGGTTACCTTTTTTTTATTACAATATAAAAAGTATGTTTTGGAGAGAAGCATTTGATAATATATAATTTGCATTGGTTAATCAAATCCTGACTAACCATATACATCATTTTGATCACTGTGTTATGACTAATGAAAAATGAAGTCTATTATCCTTTTACATTGATTTCAAGTGAAGGTTCAGGGTTTTCCCTTCTGAAAAGTTGTCGTTTGTAATAAGTGTAAATACGTGCCTGCACATTTTAATACCTGATTATTTTTTTGTTTTATAATTAACAAGAAAACAATCAGAAACTCGCTCTAAATGTACAGAATTTTATAATTATGCTTAACAAATAAATTTGTTTTTTCAGCTTAAAATTCATTTCTAGCTGCACACCACCAGAGTGCATTGAATGTTAACCTAAACAAGGGTCAAGCTTGTGTCCTCACTGCTTTTTGAAAACATATAAAATGAAAAGTGAAAGAAAAAAAAAGCCCTAATATGAATGTGTGTCCAACCATTTGACTCTTTTGACTGGTGCTGTTCTGCATTTTGCTTTCCCCCCTTCTGTTTTGACTCCTTCTTGCACAACCCAAGCAAATTCCCCCCGAGCAAAAATATTTCAATCCCTCCCAGAAAAATCAATCAGAGAGACACAGAAACTCATCTCCAGAGTGTCGGACGGGCCCTTCCCCATGTAGGCCACTTTCCTTCTCTCCGATTTTCATCTTTCTGTCACTTCAAAGGACATATCTCTCTATCTTTATCAGTCCCACCTCCTTCGCAGCACCCCTCCCCGAGGCAACGTCTGCTTCTGACAAGTGAAATAAGCGAGGCTGGCACCTACCCGCGTTGCGCAGAGAACTGTAAGATGGAATAAAGGGAAATCCCTGCTGTAGCGCAGGAAAGCCACTGTCCCGGCCGGAATGACGGCTTCATTTCCCTGTTGGGCCGATCAGAGAGCCCATAGCGGCTGTGCTGAGTGGTCAGCCCATGGTTGGTTCGGGCTGGTCAAAGCTACGCCTGTCTGCCTCCTTCTCCTGCTGCGAGTCTACTGCTCTCTAGAGGAATTGCTGCCTCATGGACCAGAGAACGCAGCCTAAATTGGGGAAATGGGCCTTCACTCTGAAAGCAGAAGAATTGGTGTGGATGGAAGGGGTCCAAGACGAAGGACAAGCCTCATCAAATCTTGTCTTCAGTGTGACTGTTTTCAAACTCTGGAAAGAACACGCTGTTTAATACATCTCCAGTCGCATGTCCAGCAGTGCGGACTGGCTCTGAATTCATGGATTGATGCAGTGCTCTATTCAGCTTTAGATTTATTTATGATCACAACAGACGTCCAACCACTCATCAAATGAGTTTCCATCAGCTCTGTGTAAGAGTAATAAAACTCTACATCACGTCTGTACAAGCATTTCTGAGAATTACGCAGAGGGTTTACAAAGAAATGTTCAATTTTTAATTCAGTGTGGAGCCCTCAGTGCCTAATTTCTGAAAATGAAAACACATGTTTGTAATTTTTAGTGCACGTTTATTCAATCGATCACTGACAAATGTTTCTTTTTTGAGTTTTTTTTTTTATTTATAAGTCTAAGCTTTATTTCAATTGTTACGTCTTGGTTGAAAACTAAAGGGTTAAATGTCTAATCCGCCAAAGGAAAGATAGGTAGATGCAACCAAGCAAGCACTTTCATTAGATGGGACTTCATAATCAGAACTGAAAGCTTAAATGCATCAGATTAACTATCAACCTAATAAGGAACTGAGGATTCAACTGTTCTTTCATTTCCACTGGGTGGGACCAATTTTATCATTTTAGAATAAAGATTCCTCTAGTTTTTCTGGAAGTTCTAGATATGCCCCTTCTTGTGAATGTGAAGGTAGTGTGAGCAGGTTTCAGGCAGTTGTTAGAAATGAAAAACAGTGGCAGCAGTTCTGTGTCGGGACTCTTTACTGAAAGTTTTACTATTAGTGTTTTAAAAACTCCAAAAAATATAAATATTTTTAAATATTATATATAATATTTTAAATATAATATATAATATAAATATGCATGGACGTATGTGGAAGGAAACCCAGCTACTGGCTCCAAGCTGCTTTCCAGACTGGGAAAAATACATATGGTACATGAGTTTTTTTTTTTTTTTTAGCTCCCAGAAAACATTAGACCTTCTCTGATAGCCTAGAAGGCCCCCGAGATTCACTGCAAGAAAATCACAAAAATGTGAGGGTACACACTTGCAACATGCAACAGCACATATTTGGTCATTACTACCATTGCATGTGAAACATTCTGAACAGCCATGGAAATAAAACTCCCTCTGTCCATCTGAAGGGGCAGCCACTTTAAAAAAAATTGCTGTTGATGGGCTGGTTGTTTGAGGCATGGGGGAGTATTTAAGTATTCTCCTATAATATCAAAATTCAGCAGAAAAATCTTTTGAGCTGTTTATATTTGAGTTATCATAGCCAATCAGTCAATTTAGTAAAAAAATGTTTATCTAGACAACAGATGAACTGCCAATGTTATAAACCACATAAGCAAGTCTATTAGACATTACTGAACGACTTCAGTTTGAGGCGATTGCAAGATTTAGGAATACAGTTAGCACCATGCTGACCTGGTGGTTATAGTTTAGTTAGATACATCACCCTTGTAGCCCAGTGTATAACTACAGAAGCTCATGTGTTTGTTGTTATCTGTAAAATGCACGTTTCAGTACATGTTACCTACATTGGCTTTGTATCTCTAATGGAAAAGAAATGCAACATATATTTTTACCATAAAGCTGTACATGGCTAACAGATGCTCTACACCTGCTAACGCCAAAGCCTTTTCATATAAGTGTGTAACCCTTGTTAGAAATGACAGAAGAATACATGTAAAAGAGGCATTCAATATTATATAGTCTAAATTACCACATATTTGTGTTGCTAGCGAAGACTGAGAATGCAAATAAGGAAGCCAAAAGTGCCCCCAAAAATGTAAGATACAAGATTTGTAGCGTATGTATAGATAAAAGTGTCAGAGACCACATAATCAAGTCTGTTAGAAATTACTGAACAACTTCATGCAGTTTGAGGAGAGTGTGGTAATTTACCCATGCAGTTTGCTGATGTAAGATGGTAGCTGTAAGCTTGCATTACTTGTTAGCTACATTAGCTTTGTAGCACCAATGCAAAACCTTAAAATCTGCTGTCTATGTATCTTTATGCCTGAGCCTATTTTCTGGGGCTTTCGGAGACTTATGGATGGCCATTTCTTAAACGGGACACAGGGGGATGTGCATGGAAAGGCATTAGCTGTTTGCTAGCAGGTCTCCGCTGAGTACTGTGAGAGATATGTGACGACAAATATACACCATAAAACCTAGTTGGACCCCGAAGTCACAAACCATAAGCTCTGCTGACCGCTCAGAACGCTGAGTCGCTGTGTAGCGTCTGGCTGCCCTGAGGCCCCTCCCTCTCTCCTGTCTTTTATCACTGGAGTGCGATGCTTCTGTCAGAAGAACTCCCTTAACAATATCTCTATTGATCCACGGTGCAATCTGATGCGGCTCTGGTTTGACTTGGCCGGGCTTTAATCTGTGCGTGGAGAGTGATTTACACTCCAGTAAGTTTACACTGGACTCGCTCGCTCCGCTAGCTACTCAATCCCGCTGAGTTAATTGGACTTTCAGAGACAGGTAATGCAGCAGATAAAGGATCGCCCACCTCTTCTTCTCCGGCCAGATAACAGAAAAATGGATCTTGTTATATAGCCTCAATTTCCAGCAATCATTAGAAGTCTGCTAATATGGAATAGACGAGGTCATGGACCCAGCAGACAAAATAGTATGTCTGAACAGCAGAAAGCCCTGCATTTCTTAAAAAAAAAGAAAAAAAAGTAGCACAACATATTATAAATATTATGTACAAAGCAATGCATGAGTATTTATGTCAGCAGTCACAAGACAAAACAAGGCCTTTTCTGAAGTAAATGGGGACTTTAACTTTTCTAACTATTCTAACTAGCCTTTTCTCTGTATCACTAAGCGTAACTGCCTCATTCGGTAAGCAGTCCAGAGTGAAACACTCCTTAGAACTAAACTGTTATACATGGGTTGTTGTGATATCACAAAAACTATTTAATATAGGTTGAGCTTTGAGCTTTTTTTTTTTTTACATGGCCTGCAGAGAGACTGGGACATTTTAATGGTGTTTACACGCTCAAAGTGTTTAAGTGAGAAACATTATATAACATATATTTTTGCCTTTGACAGATTTCCTATTTAAACCAACATTATGCAGCATTTTTACCACCTATATTTTTAGCTTATTTCCTCATAGAAACTTCATTTTGATGCTCCCCTGACTTGTAATGGCAGGGAAAATGTAATCTCTGTCATTGCCATGCCGGGCTGGAACGCTGCTAACTGCAACATGTAACTTTGTCAGAGTATGCATGACACCTCTTGAGAGAACTGCATAATGCTGCATAATCCAAGTCACATTTCTGTCAAATCATATAATATAACTGTTTAAATAGTGTAAAGAAATGTAAATAAGAACAAAAATTAAACCATAATGCAAGTATTGCAACAACACACAGACTCTGAATGAGTATGTAGTTAATATGAAAATGGTCCCGTATTCTTATATTTCTGCAGTGCATTTTTCACCTAGTAAAGGTTTAAAAGTGTTGTAGTAGAATGCCATCATGGGCGCTTTTTCTTTTTAAAGCTTTTTCTTTTTTTTGGCTTGGATTCGGCTGACATGAATACTCTCGAAGCGCAGTGTGATATCTCAGGATTCCATTAGTGCCTCCTATCCAGCCTCCTGGGGAGCGAGCTCCTCTCCGTGCTGCAGTTTGTGCCACTGGAAAATTGCTCTCTCCAAGGGGGCCACCTGGAGAGTAACATAATGTGCTGGAATGGCATGGAATCGCACAGACCCGAAGAAGAGCCTGGACACAAACAAGGTCATCGATCAGTCCTCCGCTGGCAGCAGTGCCTTTCTCAACACACTCGCTATTTGTTGGATCTATGACAGTCCTCACTTTCTAGGCACAAATTAGCATAGCTAACTGCAGGCCTAAGTCATCAAACACTCGCCTCAAACTGAGTTCAAAAATCTCTAGATTAGATAGAATAGATTATGTGGTTTTTGGCACTGTAGCAAGTTTTTTTGCAAATGATGCGCAAAATATGCAAAAACAAAAACCAAAATAAATATATATATCACAAAAATGTATACACTAGAACAAGGTGTAAAAGTTAGAATACTGCTAAATCCAAAATGTAAAAAAAAAACGAGCGATGAAAAAGGGTTCTTCGACTAAACGATGACATGTCAAGCCATAAATCGCTACAATTATTTTATCGGTTGTCAAAAGGTGTCCGGCGACTGAAAATAGCTGGCCCTACTGATGGTCCAATCGACCGAACCAGAAGCAGATTTGTTCGACTGGCATCTCTGAACTTCACGTCACCACATCCATTAAAAAACAAAAATCAAAGAGAGAGTTCAGCCTCTCCATGGCGCTTGTCACTAAGCATGGTTGCTTAGCATGGTAGACTTTTTTAGGCAAAATTTCATAACTGTGCATAACATCTGCGAAACGTTTGAATGGAAATCTGGCTTGTGTGACACTGTTGTCTATAAACAAGAACTTCAGTAAAATCTGGATTTTCAGAGTATCTAGCAAGACAATTTCTTTTTGTGTGTTTTAATTCACTCTTTAAAATATGCTGTTCAGGGGTATCTGTAAAAAAAACAACAATTCTTCATAGAGCCATCTTAATAACTGTTCTATCAGCAGGACAATCCTCCTAGTACAGTTTCTTCATAGAACACTTTCAAATGAATGCTATACCCAGTAACACCACAAAGGGTTCCACTATTGTAACTAGAAAAAGAACCTTTTTATTACCACACAGAGCCATTTTTAATAAAAACCTGTAATAACTCAGATTGTGGGTTATTTTTAACCACATACATTAAATTAGTTGGTGTGCTACCAGTGACCAGCAAGACTTAGAAGTGAGTTGGTTGATAAAAGTGGTAAACATATTTTACGAACTGGATTTATCAGATAATGAGTCCACACAGTTGCGTGTAAGCTTGTCCTGCGAACAACATAAAGAAAGAATGAAAAACAGACGTAGAAAAGGCTTTGACCCAAAGAGACTGGATAAAGGATGTCAAACCAGAGTGAACACTGGTGGGGACTTGAATCTTCTGCAAATCCCTACACAATGCAATGATATTTTCTTTAGGTAACACTATCTTAACATTCACCCGTCTAAGCTTCTCCATTCCCTCAAGGGTTGAGCTATTGTTTCCTGTGTTCTTATTAGCATCGCACAGGTCCACCGGTGTGATTTATAATCCGCCTCGTGCATTCTACTTCCACGTCTCCGACCTTCTGCAGATCCAAAGCGGCTTCAGTGATGCATTGTGCATATTGCAATAATTACCTTCAGAAGGTCCTGGAGTTATAAATCCGCAAAGCCGCATCCCTTATAAATTGAAACAATCCAACAGTTTGAAAATGAGGATTAATTGGCCACTGTTAATTGCCTTTTCCCCTCGAAAAGGACACGACAGATTTATTCTCGACCTCCTTTGTAATCCGCACTCACGTGACGCCCGAATCTTGTGACTGGAGTTAGCTGAAGTGCATCAAAAACAATGAGTAGACAGGCTGTTACTGCCAGCGGTCTAAATCGGCCCACATTGGGATGAATGCTAATATTGCAGCGGAGAGGCTGTTTGGCCAGATGTGAATCTACCGCAGAGAGTGCGGCCTGGCGTCAATGGGAAAGAAAACCGCTTTCATCTGCCCCACAGTTGCTAACAGGCCCCAAATAATTGCTGATAATTAGAGGGAGAAGAGCTCTAGCACTAACCACAGAACACAGCAGAGCAATAGAGAGAAGCTCACTGAGTGGAGAGAGAAGTATGGTGAGTGACAAAGGGAGTGGGTGAGTACAAGAGAGAGAGAGAACAAGTGTGGAAGAGACAGAGAGGGTGAGCAGACAGAGGATGCCACAAAATTTGCAGTTTTTTCAATTTCAGCCCATCCTGGCTCCAATCCAATTCATCAACCTCATCGTAACGGTGTGCTCAGATGGTTCTCATCTATTGCAGAGTGCGCACTCCACAGTTTTAGCCAAGACCTTCCTGTCATAGATATTTAAAGCCCCAGCTACAGTATAGTCAAGATCACCACTGTCAAGTCAGAGACAAGTCCAATCCCATGACTTGTTGAGATTGAGTCAAGATACAGTCTAAAGGGGGTTGAGACTAAGTCCAAATGTGTGGTGAGTGAGAGACTGCGTCAAGACCAGTCAACTAGTTACAGTCTAGATTTCTTGGTCTTTTCAAATAGCCCACTCTGAATGAATACAACCAATGCCTTATCTGAACTTGCAAAATGACCTTTTCTAAACAATGTAGCCACTTATCTGACCTCATACTTTCACAAGTACTGTTTGCCATCTACATCTACATCATTCGCTGCTCTCTATTCCAGTACCCTCTAGCCAGGTTTAACCCCCCAGTTTTAGCTGCTTGTGTACAAATGGCAGTGGAGACTGAAACATTCAAAAATGAAACGTTTGGGGGAAGGTTTGTTTGGCTTGGGCCTAGAGACTATTTCTGGTGAGTGCAGTGGTTGAGAGTACAAATACTATAAATACTAACGTGTTAGTACTAAAAGTCATTCTGGTGTTTTTAAACATGATGATGTTATGATGTACGTTACGTTATTGATGTTATGGCTAATGTAGTGTTTAATATTGATTTTCATTTTGTTGTTGCTAGCTGGGTAGCCTTTAACATGCTAAACAGTCATACCGTTATATTAGCACTCCTATATGACTGATAAGTGGAAGTTACATTATCGCAACATGGCAAATCGTCATGAAGTTTAAACAGCTCTGTGCTCACTGTGATTTATAACAGATTCTGTTGGTGATGTTAACACTCTTTTGCACTGGATCCTTTAAACCTCCTGGTAACTGTCTAACAAGCCTTACTTGAGATGATATCCTTGATAAAGTACTTGATACTAGATAGATGATTTTTGCATAGACTGAGAATCCTGCAGGGACACTAGTTGCAAGAAAAACAAACAAACAGAAAAACGCTGCAGAACGTGATTGTATAGAAACATTAAGGTGAGAAAAAGGCAGCTATCCGGACTACCTTACACCAAATGACTAAGTTGAGTGGACTGGGGCATTGGAAAATTGTCTGCAACAGTAAAATCTTTGGTGTGAGGTTGGCATAAGACAGAGTCTGGAATTGCCCTAAAGCAACACTCTGAGGCAAAGCCAAAAAAAAGCATGTTAAAAACAGTACTGAAACAGGAGGTTTGTCAATGTTCTTATTTTCCCTGTTTGGGAATTGAGATATTACATTTGTCTGTAATACCGTGCTCCCTCCTGTCTCCTAATACCCACCACAGACTAGGACAATAAGTTGAAGAATCGCCTTAATAAGTCCAACCTGCTTGTGCTTGCTGCTGCTTCAAGCACAGCACATGTCGAGCTGAACAAACTTGCAGTGATGCATAAGTGCTTGCAGCGTCGCTGCCTTGCTGTTGTGTGAAATCCGTAAACTCTTAATCAGCACTATTGCCGCAGTAATGAACACGGTGCCGAAGCCGTGGTGCTGTCAGCGCGTGCAGAATGCAGTCTCCAGGGCAGGTCAGGCACGTTAGCCGAAAAATAAGAGTCTTCCTTTCCCTTAAATGTGCTGCAATTACCCGAGCCCAGGGCCAAGAGTTGTTCTCGATTATGAAGTGAGGATTACATGAGGGAATTAAGGACGTTTAATTATTTTCTTGTTCAAAACAGCAATGGGTAAACACTTCAGTAGCCAAAGCAAGATGCCACATTAAACAAAGTCTCCAGGTGTGACTAGAGAAACGTACTGGGATGTTGTTACGGGCAGTTTAAATGTGTTTATGAAGTAGAACTGTTGCAATGAATTCCCTTTAATTCTAGTTTACAGATCTAATAATCGACAATTTAAGCATAATTATCTACCGACAAAATTAAAATGTTTGTAGAGAAAAATTAAAACATCACTTAAATAATACTATAATAATGTTACACCAATTTGAAAATGAGAAATGTTAGATATATTAGATGACTGGGAGATTTGTTTTTTTTTTTTTGTCTATACAAAAAACTTGCACCTGTTAATTTTACAATAAAAATGGTTTGGCAATACAAAATATCTCCCAAATATAGACGACCAGCCAAGGCATCATCCTTTAACTTCATCTACTTCTGCTCTAGAGCTACAAAGCTAATAAAGACAACAAGTAATGAAAGCTTAAATCCACCAGATTAGCATGTTGCTAATGTTGTAACTGCATGCTAAATCAGTTGTTCAGTCTACTCTATAACACACTGTTAACTACACAGTCATTTTAGAACATCATGACCACCTACCTAATTGTGGAAATTACCACCATGGCTCGGATGACACTAGTGAGACACCGTGGCATGGACTGTACTGGCAGATGGAAGTTGTTCATTATTGAGGTTAACTGCTCCACAGTGGCACGTCGACGGCTTTGTACCACTCTCCAGAGTCATCATTCCCCTCTGGCATCAATGGCCTGTGGGGTCCCAAAACTGTGCCACTGGGATGCACTCAATGAACCTCAAGTCTCTCTAGAACATCCCACAAAATGAGGGGTTTCTGAGAAGCTTCCACCGTTCGTCTGGTACCCTATTATCATGCCCTTTTGGACATCAGTGAAATTGCATCTTTTGCTTATGATGATCGTTTTGCTGACTGGTGTGCTCACTCATTTATACATGCAGCAAACTCTGACATCAGACCTTGTGACATCCCAGGCCGACTTCACTGCAAACTAAGGCCGGTCATAATACTCTGAAATTACTGTGGCAGTGGGCGAAGGGCGGTAGCAGGGGACAGACGACTCCGGCGAGTGGTACAATCAATGCACTACCTTGGACCAGTTAACCTCTATAATCACCACCTTATACAGCCCATGCCACAACGTCTCGCTAGTTTCATCCAAGCACTAGGTGTAGTTATTCCCACTATAAAGGTAGGTGGTCATAATATTCTGATATGACTGTGTATAAACATGTACTAAAGTATAGACAAAATGTGTGCATTTCTGTCTGACATTCATCATTCAATAACATTTTAAAGAACTTCAATTCAATATGAATTCTGCATGCTTTGTTTTACCAAAGAACCTTCATCCTTCATCCTGATTGGTGCCTTTGTTGTGCATTACTCGCTACATAATCCCTACACCTCCAGTCATAACACAACCACATTTTACATGACTTCTATACACACACCCAACAGTCATCTATATACCCAACAGTCATCTATACACCCAACAATCACATCTGTGTTTGAATTATGGGAAGTCAGGAGAAGCTTAGGCCCCCCGAAAGGAGGTGGACATATTGTAAATGAACTCGTATCTAATTCATAACAGTAAATGTTTGTTCTGATTCTTATATGAAATGGCAAAAGTGCTGCTTGCTATATGTAAAATCAAGGCGAGTGATTGGTCAGAAAATTAAGACCCATGAAATGTTAAGAAACAATTTCATGACAAGTCATGGAAAACACCATCACCGATATGCTAAAAATCCAGCATCAACAAATCGGACAGCTAACAGATACCACACAAAAATCTTCACATCTCTTCAAATGCAGTACCGTCCAGTATCCTTGCATTAAAATGAAAGATAAGGTTTGAAATAGTTGACAGAATCGGGGATGCTGTTGCAGTTTTCAGGGTCGATGGCTCCATTGAGGACCCATAAAGATTTTTAAAGGGTTTTGCAATCGAGCCGTCTGAAAACTCAGCAAGATTTGATACATCATCCATTATCATTCTCCATTCGTCAAGGCTCTGCAGTCAAATTTCAGATGACAAGACGGCATGGAGCGCTTTGAAAGATTCATTCATCTCTGCAAAATCTCTGTAGCACCATAAATGAATGAAGCAGCTCGAGTGTGTATCACGGAAACAGAACCACAGAGCTCCGAACACTGTACTCACTCCGGTAGTTAAACAGACTGGTGAAAGCAGCTCAAGCCCCCTAAGCCTGATGAAGCTGGTCAGAGTCTGTCAGTGGTCGACCCTCTCCTGCCCCTAAAGACCCTCTAACGTGCTCAGACTTGGACTGTACCTTGCCCCTGGACAAAAAGTGCCCTGCCCCAGGCATGGAAGCAAGGAGCTGAAGTTCAGTTCGGATGGATCTCTGCAGACTGAGCTGGGCTGCAGTGTGTCCACTACAAATCTTTAATTTAACATGGAGTGGACAGGAAGCAGAAAACAGAAGAGAGAGAGTGACCTTCTTCCTTTTTCAGATTACTTTCTTCATATCAAAGACATCCACTGCATACTAAGCAAATCCCTAAAAAAAAAAAAAAGTTAAGAAAGTTTACAAGTAGCATGTACTGGTGCAAATTTCCAGCAATCTTTCTTTAATAAGTTCTGCAATTTAAAAAGGGTAGGTTTGGTGTGAAATGGTTTATTGTAGAATGTGCTGATTTCTTTCACCACCACAATTCTAATACTGTAAGTTTCTCTAGAATTCAGCGCTTCACACCAAACCCACTCTGAATGCCTTTGTTTACATCTTAATTATTTAATTATGCAAATGTTTCCTCTTTTAAAAGCGTCTGATGAATAATTTTAATATACTTTACGATACTTGATTTTCATTTAATTCATTTTGTTCATTATGTTTATTATTATTTCTTTTTTTTTATTTGAAAGCTTAATTTTTTTAGGGATGACAAATGTAGCCTGAACTACAATACATTTTAACAAATGGCTCATGAAAATCTACATTTAGTCATTTTTCCACAAGGTGAAATCTGTGATTTAGGGGAAGTAAAAGGTAGGTTTTGAGTGCAGTCTGAAAAAAGTTGGAATTGGCTGCTGGACACCAAGGCTCATAAAAGAGATTAAAGTGTGCATTAAGTCACTGGGTTACATCCCATCACATCCCAATGTAAAAACACCAAGTCTTTACGTGTATCCAAGGGGTATCCAACCCAAAAATACCCTCACTGGCCATTTTATCAGAAACACCTATATTTAACTATACTTTACGATACTTGACTTTTCATTTTGTTCATTTTGTTCATTATGTTCATTATGTTTATTATTATTTCTTATTTTTTATTTGAAAGCTTAATTTTTTAGGGATGACAATGCCTCATGAAAATCTACATTTTGTCATTTGTTCACAAGGTGGCAAAATTCAAAATTGTTGAAAGAAATTGCAGAACTTTCTCTGCGATGTGAATACCATTTTAGCTGCAGTAAATTCTGTGACTGCATTTGTGCATTTAAATTCCTTCAAACTATGATGTTTGTTTTTTGCAGTTTTTTGGGAAACTGGTGAAATATAAACGCTGACACTGCAACAATACCATCGTCAATCCTAGCCCAGCATTTTAAACAACAGCTGGATTTAGCTCCTTCTGTACCTTAAGTTACGTTTCAGCACACAATAAACAGCCTGTTTGTTTTTATTTACCCCGCCAAAGTACAAGAGATCTTCTTCAAAGCCTATGAGTCATCTTGATCTGACAGCCGTTAGTGATGAGTGATCCTGATCCGACCTCGAAAGGAATAAACTGCAGTCAAAATGAACCCAAAACAAACTTTTACCTTATTCCCAGAAATGCACATTAATATACGTATATGATTGTGCGAGCTGCTGCTAGGCAGAGCAATGCAAATGCACTGCTCCATTCCTGACTGAAGGAAATTACTAATCATCCTGCGAGGTACACATTATCATAATGACAATTAATTAGGATAATTATGATTATAAGCATAGTGTTATTTTGCCACTGTTTTCCATGCGCTGCTAGGATGCGGCAAAATTCTCACCAGGAAGCGGCGGCAACTTTTGTAATTAACACCTGTTCTGCAATCAGTTCCTTCGAAAAGCAGTAACTGAGAATGATCACATAAGACAGTGTATGTATGTATATATATATATATATATATATATATATATACGCACACCCACAATCATAAGCAAATGCACATTAAACCCGGATTTTACCACATCCTTCTGTCATTAACTTTACACTAGTTTGTCCGGAAGGTGCTGAATATCATTTGACCTCTAACAGTTCTCTGAACACACAGTGCTCAGCCACAGTTACATCCTCACCATTCTGCCTTTGGCCTAGCGGGCAACTGTGCTACAATGGTCCCTAATAAAACACACACACAAGCACACACACCTTTGCTCTGTGATTTAGGGGAAGTAAAAGGTAGGTTTTGAGTGCAGCCTGACAAAAAGTTGGAATCGGCTGCTGGACACCAAGGCTCATGAAAGAGCTTAGAGTCATCCCATTACATCCCAAAGTAAAAAACCCAAGTCTTTATGTGTATCCAAGGGGTTTTTCAGAAAAAAAAAGAAACCCAAAAACACCCTCACTGGCCATTTTATCAGAAACACCTACCATTACATACAATGTCAGTGTCACTGCCGTTTAAGTGGACTGTTCTCAGCATGGCATTGACAGTTACACTGGTTTTTACACATATCCAGAAAAGAACAGCTTTTTGGTCAAAAAGGGTCAGAGATGGATAACACACTCTGTGCATCAGCAGACTGCACACCATGTGCATCTACTAGTGCAGTGGATCTCCAATGGAATAGGTGTATAGTGTTTAGGACCACTAGAGTAAACATTGCTAAATACAAACTACTTTAAAAGGGTTCTCCAAGCGATCTTTAGTAGAGGTGGTGATTCCATATGAGACCATGACAACTTTGAGAACCATCTGAATGCTCAACTGGTTCTTTACATAGCTAAAATGCTCTTTAAATAGCAGCAAACGGTTCTGTCATGACTGGCTAAGTCAGACAGTGAGGGATGAACACTCGCAGGGACGGTGCGATGCAAGAGACTTTATTAACAGAAACAAGGGGATAACGTAAACGAAAAAGCAGCAAAGTACAGGGCCAAATGAAAAACGGAACAAATACGTGACAACGGAATGTGGGTAATAATAACAAACCCACCTGAGGCTTATGGAACTCAAGGAGCTAAGCTAGAACCCATACCCAAAAGTGTGTGTCAAGGGGTGGGATATATTAGGCAGCAAATGAAGAGTCAGTTCTTGAAGGTGATGTGTTAAAAGAAGGAAGAATGGGCAAGTCCAAGAATCTGAGCCACTTTGACAAGGGTCAAAAAACGACAGGTCTTGTGGGGTGTCCCAGTATGCAGTGGTCAGTACCTACCAAAAGTTCTCCTCAGAAAAAGTCAACCGGTGAACCTGACTTTTTGCTAGGATCACTCGTGAACCTTTTTCTCTCAGAAAGGAGACCTGTTGACCTGGTAGACCTGCTGTTCACCCACTACAGCAGGATCATTAGTCTACTGGTATTCCCCTGTTTGCTGTAGGAAATGTATCATGCATTTATATATTTTGTACATCTAAAGTGTTGTCATGTTGACATATTTCCATATTCTCCAGAGGCAGACTGGATGAGGGCTTTGCAGTTTAACTGCTGTCACTCACTTACCGCACAGAGAGAGACATGCACACATACTCTCTGGCATCCAGCATAGCTGGAAATATATCAACCAAGATATCTAACATTTGATGTGTTTTTAAAGGCTACTGTTTTTGGCATTTAAAAATGAACTTTATTCGGCACTTCATGAACATTTTCAATTCGTAGCACCGGCATGCTGTAGAAGTACTGCAAGATGGATGAGTCAATCATTTAAACTCAAACTGCACATACAATAGTGTGCAATGTTACTGATGTTTTCTATTTAATCTTTTCATTTCCGCATAATGAATATCAAATAATCAGAACATAAAACACTCTAGCATGAGAAACATGGCTTTGTTGAGTCTTGCCAAGACAGTTTATGGTCCTAATTCCCCTGTATTTCCTCTGAAAAAGCTCATTTCTCTCCAGACAAGAGCCAAATTACTTTTGTCATTTTCCTATTAGCACGTCCATATGGTTTGTTATCATTCCTTTGTCAAGTCACCCACTGCTGGACCTTTTTTCCGGTGTGTATTTTGCCATGCGTAATGAGTGCAAGATCCATAATACGGTTTGCACATTAAGCAGCTGGTTTAATACGTTTACAGTGCAGTGTAGTGCCCCTCCAGTAATAAAGGTAATGGAAGAGGCCAGGGGGAATTTTCTGGGAATTATCTGAAGTCCTGAACAGGGTTTCTATTTCTTTCTGAAGTGTCATCTCTCTCTCTCTCTCTCTCTCTCTCTCTCTCTCTCTCTCTCACACACACACACACACACACACACACACGCACAACAAATGAGACATTTATATCTTCTAGAAGAATCATGAAGAATTATGAAGCCATTCTGCCCCAAAATCCATAAAAGCTGCCGTCAAACTCTGCTACGGGGAACAACGATGAGTCACATTGTAGGTTTTTATTCTTGGATGCACCCTAGAGCACGAGGTCATGAATAAACATCTGCAATATTTGTGTGTAATAAGGAGAAAGCAGGTGACTGATGGGTCTCTTATCCCTCTGGAATAGATAGAAAGCTCTAAGGAATATATTGACCTTCACGTCTTGTGTCAGTAAATAGAGTTCCCCTCAAGTGCTCTGTGGAGGTGACACCGGGGAAGAAAGAAAGGAAAAAGAATAGGGGATTATGCCCATCTCTCTGTGACTCCAGCAGCAGAGAGCAACAGGGACTGGAGGAACAGAGAGATCTTTAGCTTTAGCAGGAGGAGAGCGGCTGCTAGAAAGCAGTAGCCTATGGAGGCTTAAAAAAAAAGCTCAGCTCAACATTTTCTGTACTATTGAACTGGAGCTACAAAGCTAAATTAGCTAAAAAGCAATTAAATTTATTTACGAATTTGAAAACACTGGCCTATTCCTACCATTTAAAACTGCATACAGTGTCATGCAAAAGTTTGGGCACCCCTTTTAAGCTGTGTTTATGAATTATTTTGTTTTTTACAATTTTAGAGTAAATAAAAAAACAAAAAAGGTGCACCATGAAAAAGTCTGGACGCCCTAACAGATTTGCTTTTTTAGATAACAAGGTGTAGAATTTCATGAAAAGAACATCTTTCCAACTGTTAAGCTGGGGGTGGATCAAGGGGCTTGTGTGGCCAGTGGCACAGGGAACATTTTACTGGTAGAGGAAGAATGGATGGAGTTAAATATTAGAAAATTCTGGAAGCAAATATTACAATTTCTGCAAAAAAAAATCATCACATAAAAAGATAATGACTTTTAAAGCAATATAATGATGTGAAGCACACTTTTATATTCACAATGCACTACTTCAAGAGGCACAAACTGAAGGTTCGTCCATAACTCTCACAGTCCCCCGACCTAAACACTATCAAAAATCTGTATACTGACCTGAAAAGAGCAGTGTCTACAAGAATCTCACAGAACTAGAAGCCTTTTGTAAGAGAAGAATGGGCAAAAAGTTGACGGTACAAAAAGCTGTGATCATTGCCAAAGGGAGTGTTACTACGTACTGACCACGCTTGTTTTAGGATCTTTTGCTCTTTTTTGTGTTATTTTGGAATTTAAGTGGTGTTTTACTTTACAGCAACAGACATTTTGACCAGGGCTGCCCAAATGTTTGCATGCATTATATATTATATATGCATAGATACCAGTGCATAATCGCATAAGCAAGTGTATTAGAGATTACTGAACAGTTTCAAATTGTAGGGAGTTTGTGATGATTTAGACATATAGTTATCACAATGCTAACTGATGTATATACTTGTTGTATATATACATATATATGGTATATACATCAGTATATAAACTGATGTACATACCATTACTTGTTAGCTACATAGCTCCAGTGTTAAATATAGAAATAAGCAAATTTCAGAAACCAAATATGTCTGGTTATATGTCAATAAACATATCATAAATATGGATATAATAAATGTTTATTGAAATATTCCTTAATTCTAAAATCCAGATAACAGGAGCTTTAACATTGTCAAATTTAAGTTTTTCAATCAAAGATGTAACGGTGTAAATTTTTACATTTTAAAGCACAGATGCTCATATGTGTGAAAATAATGTTTGATGCACTGGATTTGGAGTGCAGTAATCTATTCCACAAGAGATTATATATGGAAAGTCTATGGACATTCAACACCTCAGTACATATCATATCTGTAATTAATGGATTTATCATTTATCAAGATGGTTGTGTTCGACCATTAAACCTGTTGTATATTTTTTGTAGGAATTTCTGTGGTGATTTTCTGTATATTATATTTCAATTCCTTTTTAAAACTATTTTACATTTTTTTTTGCATTTCTTTTCAGTGGTTGCATTTCCCCCAGACCCCCTGTTGTCCACATTCTCCAAGTTATGCCCTTATGTACAGGGAAAACTGAGCAAATTAGATTTGTCTACAAACTACTGCTTAAACACAGGGTTGTATATAGCTGAGTCCCAACTACAGCATAGTGTAGCCGCTTTCTCCAGTCTTTCTGCATTTGCAGGGAAAAAAAATCATTAGGAGCCACACACTTCTGACAACATGAAACATGACCCTCTGTTCCGGACTGACATCACATCCCCTACACTATTTCCCCCAAACTGCCCCGGTGGAGGGAATCTCAGGAGCAAGGCTTATTGTGATGAAGTGTGGAGCCTTCAGGGTGACAGCGGCAGGGAAGATTGTGTTCACCAGGCCAGCAGCCACGAGCCAGGTTTTATCGGCTGGACTTTGAGCGCCTGTGCTTCCCTCTGCTAAAGGTTGAGTCGTCTCTGCTCTTTTTCTTTTTTCTTCTTTTTACAATTCATGAAATGCCTCCTTGCAAATGGATTTTCTCCACGGAGGCGTAAAGTGAATGATTGAGGGCCGGTTCTGTCTGAAATTCTGAATAAAATCAGTGTGCGCCGTGTCCGCTCCACCCGCGGTAAATTTGAGATTAAATCATCGGCGAACGCGATCCTGCAGTTCATTTTTAGTTCAAATTCCTGTTTGGAGATTTCTTCATCAGAAAAAAAAAGAAAAGGGGGTGGGGGGGACGGTCGGTCTCATTTCTTTAAAAATGACTGGGTTTATGATTAAAGCCTTCTCTTCTGAGGTACGAGAAATCAGGACAGCTGTGGGATGACTAGTTGAAATCACAGCTATGCTGTTACAAGTAGAATAAAAAACACTGGCTTATTCCTACGTGTAGAAACACATGGTGCAATCCTCCATTTAATCACAACGAAAAACAAAATAAAAAAACACGGATGAAAAGCACTGGAATGATTCAGAAACGGCGTGTAGGCCCAAAGCTTTCAGGATTTTGCTTGTAGTGCAGTTCTGTACGAACTGCTTATGATAAACTCATTATCACATACGCTCCAGCCAAAAGAGGCTGTGCTCTTTTGAAGGTGGTGAATTAATCCAGTTAAAAATGACCTATTTAGCAGCTCTGCCTCATGCCATATAAAATCAGATCCAATCAGACCATTCTGATACCTTCTTCAGCCAGTATCAGACTTGGAGTTTTTTCAGATCAGTGGTCTCCAACCCTCCTTCTACACGTTAAAAGTATCTAATTACCTTTTCCTATTCACTATTAAATAGCCATTCTTCATTCTCATAACTCGTGTTCCTGATTGGGCACATAGGAGGGTGCTTCCCATATTTTAGTCTTGGTTCCTCTTGACTATAATACTTCCTTGCAACAATGACACATTCAAATAAAGGCCAAAAGACTAGGCCAAAATCGGTCTGATTACCCTGTAGTCTTGCCGAGGCATTAAGGGTTAAAGATGACAGAAGGAAAAGGCCTGAGATGTTTCCCACCTTCCTCCACTTTACACAAAATTGTGTACTTTTGAAAATTGGTTCAGCTGGGCACAAGGTGTCGAACGAGTCCACAGTGTACCAGGACTTAAAAAGGCCTTCAACACTTCTTACAATTCAAACTTCACACACAATAGAACAGCTTCCTGTTCAGCTCTGTCGGGCTGCAGGGTACAGCTTTCCAGCCACAGCTGAAGTGATATTGAGCGTAGCTTTGGAGTGAATGTAGAGCCATTGTAGCTGTGAGGCATTTCTCTACCTGGCGTCATAAACACTAGTGCTCCGCCAATTTCGCACACTAAAAACGCATCAGAAGTGCTCCTCCCAGTACAATGCAAAAGGAGGCAGCTCCAGCAGCTATGCCGGAGGCCAGAGCCACACTACTAGGTATAAACGACTGTGTATATGCCTCTCCTGGGTCAACGACACCACTATGCAAATGATATAACCCATCTCAGAGCACCCAAATAAAAAAACAGAATCTGAATAGACCAGGAATAGTTCACCACTCAGCTGAATTACTTTCATCTGAGGTTCTGTGATTTAAACAGTAGGTCCACTACTAGGTCAACATCAGCGAGACTCCACCTCTCAGCACATTTTAAAAATTTGGGGGGAAGGACCAACCACCTCCACCTCATCTCCCCAATTTTTGGGGTTTGGGGTTTCACACACTGACCACCGGAAAGTCAACCTGGACCTGGCACTAGCCAAATGCACGTTAGGGGGCCAATAACGGGTGTGTGGAGACGAGGGTTGGTCAGGCACGGAAAGGGTAGAAAGCAGCCAATCAGAGGCTTTGTACAAGCATTAACATTTGGAAGGTCGTTACCCACCGGAGTCCTTACTATTACTTAGTCAATTATCATTAACTAGGGTGGAACTACAGACACAGCAGAACTGCATTTTTAACTAAATGTCCTTTATCACCATAAATAAACAAATCACTTGTTTTAACAAAATACTACAAGATGTACGCCTGGAAATTTTTGTACTTAAAATATGTAGAGTTTACTCACACTTTGAGTAACTATTAACAAGATCAGTGATTTTAACTGAATCTGCAGTGTGTTAAGTTCACACAGTCCAACAATAACCAATGTGGAGTTTTCATCCAGTATGAATCTGTTGTGTATGTAGTTTTTATATTCTGACTGTAATAATTATGGATTTATTTTAATCCAGTATGAATCGCTAGTGTGTTATGGGTTTACAATCCAAGAACAATAACAGTGGCCTAATTTCATCCAGTATGGATCATCAGTGTGTTTAGTCTTTACACCCTGACAAGAACTTACAAGTACATGTAATCCAGTATGAATCTGTAGTGTAACTGTAATAACTGGTGTGGTTTTAATCTAGTATGACTCAGTGGTGTGTGTAGTTTTTACAGGCTGACAGTGATAACTGTAGAGTGTTTTTAATTCAGTATAAATGTTTTGGAGTTTCTAAAAATGTTTCTAAATGTTGATATATATACACACAAGAATGCCTCCACTCCAGAGAAAAACAGACCAAGCCCAGGTTCAATAAGCTGCAGTAAAGAGTCACATTCATACATGTCTCACACACACACACACACACACACACACACACACACACACACAAATAAAAAAATAAATAAAAATAAATAGAAAGGTTGAAAAGAAGCACCCTATCTTCTGCCTTTATCAGGATGTATGTTGTACTCTGCACAAGATTCAATAAGAAACAATTTGTTCTGCAAAGACTGAAACATGTCTCAAGCTATCAGTCTTCTTACCTCTCACCTGCTATTCTTCATGTTGTAGTTCTGTTAGTTATACATTATGTAGACTCATATGTAGAGTTCATTAGTCACTCAACTCTTACTGATGACATCTGCATGTTCTTAATATGTTTATTTCTGATCCCTTACAACCAACTTTCCAACCTAACCAAAGTTCAGATCAGCAAGTTTGTGGACATCTGCTCATCCGGCGTTTCTTCAGAAATCAAGGGTAGTAATAGGGAGTTGTCTGCAGTCTCAGCTTTTACACTTTTAACAAGGCTTTACCCTGAATGTTGGAACAATGCTGTATGGAATTGATTGCATTCAGCCTCAAGAACAGTAGCGAGATCATGAACTGATGCTGGATGATCAGTTCAGCCACTCTAGCTCATCCCTCCAGACAACATAGTTCTGCGCAGCCCCAGGAAGTGAAATAAAGCATGCAGACAAGTATACAAGAAGACTCGACAAATATCTTAATAAAAATATGACATTAACTTATAAAAAAACAAACAAAACACAAGTAAAAGAAGCAAAAAGTGCTTCTTTTGGGTGCTGTCAGAGCACACATATGCACAAATTACTCTGATTTAGCCTTCAGATAAAGGTCAGTTCAGGATAAAAAACCAAAGAATTGTTATTTGTTTTGCTCCTCTGAAGCATCATCTTGCAGTTCAACAACAACAAATGCTCAAGTGCTACACATACAAAAGAAAGCAGAACGGCATTCATATCCAAAGCCAGTTCAAGGTACCTGCAGAGTACATTTAAATAAATAAATAAATAAATAAATAAATAAATATTCAATGGATCATTGATCTCTCGGCATTGAAATCGGAGAGAGGCAATCTAAAGAGTTCTATTTTGAATGAGCAAAATCAACAGCAAAGCCACAACCATCAATCAGGAAAAAGGGGGCACAATCTGTTCTGAATGACAACCTTTGGATTCAATTAGGCTCAGGCACTCCGTTCAGAAAACACATACACCAGCTACTAACTGCATCTCCATGAAGGTGCAAATCGATTTGCTTTTCACATCTGCTTGAGAAATCCACTTAAAAATCATACTTTACAAGATCCTGCTGACGATTTGTCACATCATCCACATGAATTTAAATGATGATTAAAACAAATGCAACAGCTTTAGAGTTGACAGCGCTGGTAAACTGTTTAAATTCCTGACGGTTTAACCATCTTACATATTTCATTTTGTTTATTAACCTGTATTCTGAATGTAGTCAATAAGCCAAGACACGTTTAGTGTGTGAAGTTTGCTGCTTTCGATTTTTAATGGAGCCACAATGCAAGCATAGCTAACAAGTATTGGAAGCTTATGGTTGGGTTACAGTTGAAGAGCTGATGCTCATCTTTTTCAGTGAACAATGTGTCAACATTATTTCAGGGTTTTTGACCCAAGCTAGAGTAGTTAAGAGATGTTGGAAACGTGAGCGTGTCATGCAATTCTTTCAGAACTTTCAGGAGCACTTTCATGCCATGAATCTCCAGTTCTACTAGATTCGAAATGTTTTCCTACTGGATTCTGATCCAGGACCGGGAAAGTCACTGAACATTATTTGTAGCCAAGTAAAGAACACTCTTAGAGGTAGGCTGTAATCAAGAGATGCAAACCACTGGTAACATTAACAAGAACAGACAGGTCAGATTAGACTTTGGTAGAAAACATCTAAGCCTGCCCAATTCTGGAAGAAGATTCTTTGGACAGAAAACCAAAATTAACTTGAGGATGAAGAAGGAAAGGAGGGCTCATGATCTGAAGAATACCAAATCATCTGTTAAACATGGGCATGGGAAAGCATGGCTGCCAATGGAACTGGGTCACTGGTCTTTATTGACGATAGGGCTGCAGATAAAAGTAGCAGGATGAATTCTGAAGAGTGTACAGCAACACTTTCTGCCCAGATTCTGTCAAATGTTACAAAACTGAAAGTCTCAACATACAGCAAAAGCAACCCAAGGCAAAGAGTTTGAATGTTCCTAAATGGCCGTCACCTGACCTCAACCCAGTTGAGCATGCTTTTTACTTTATTAAACATGGAACTGAAGGCAGAAGGACTCACAAACAAGCAGCAACTGCAGGCAGCTATAGTAAAGCCTGGTAAAGAATTTTTTGGAATAAACTCTGGTGAAGCATTTGATGCTGATGGGTTCCAAAGTTCAGACAGTCATTGACTGCAAAGGATTTGCATTTAGGTATTAGAAATACTCTGTATAATTATGGTAGTTTGTCAAATTACTTTTTAGCCTGTGGGAAAAATAAAAGAAGTGGAAGCCTGTCAAATCATCATTTTAAACCAGTTGAAAAGAAAACCCAGTCGAATCAAATAGAACAGCCTAATCTTATGAGATATAAATACACAGCTGTCAGCTGAAGTTTTGCAGTTGCAACGTTACACACTAACTGATGCACTTTTCAGACCCTGAAATTAAATGGCAGTGATCTTCTGCTCGCACAGCCTAAAATGGTTTAATTTATAGGTCAACCTGCTCCATCTAACAAAAGTGTTCCCGTACGTGCATCTTCACCAGCTGCCTGCTCACCAGCTCTCTGAATAGCTAAGGGAAAATGTTCACATGTTCTCTGCAGCATATTCATCATCGCTCTCACCCAGTTAACCTTCCGCATCAAACTTGGAAACCATCCAAATTTTATTTTCCCTGCTGATTTGATGGGAACAGTTGCTATGGCATCCCAACTACCACAAAAAAACTTTCAAGGCTTTACGTATAGCTCAGAGTTCAGAGACGCAGACAAAAAATTAGCTATAACAAATTCATTAGCACCGTCAACAGTGCCTCTGACACCATTTGTGCATGGAATGATAAACACTTGCACCGCAGAATTCTTGCTAAATCTGTGTGAACACACACACACACACATTGATATATATGCAGTCAAGGAAACTCAAGTCTTACTATTACAAAATGATTGCACTGAACTTATGGACCTTGACTGTATATAGAAATATGTATAGTTGACAGCAGAGGTTTGTGCACATCTGTTTAAATGGCATGATATTGATTTTCTAAGTGTAAAGAAGTGAACAAATCATTTACAGGTAGTTTATTTATGTACTGATCTTAGCAGATTGGAACAAAATATATCAGAAACATATGTGCCATACTTTGTACATGCCACATTTGGTGTTGTACACTGGAATATGCAGTAGTGTCTCTCTAAAAAGAAACTGACCTATTTAGAACAACCAGTGGTGAAATGCATGTGGCTGTAGATGTTTCCATACAGTTGAGCCATAGCCCATGTTCTGACAGACTGGTCAGCATTTTGCCAGTGATACAGTGAGACCCCACAGGAGACTGACCAGCAGAAACCATCTGCCTCTCCACCCACTGCCCACTCATTCACCCAGTCACGACTCGGACCACTGACATGTCCAAAATCTCTCATTCTCATTCACAGTTCACAGTTAAAATAATGTTTTTCATGTTAGGTGAGTTAGCAAGCTTTCCTTAGCTTGCAAGTTGAGCCATGTAGTTAAGTTTTCCGTAATTGTGAGAGCAGCCAAGTTAAATGAACCGGAAATGAACTATAAATAAACTTGTATGGTGTATGAAACAGAATAAAGTACTGCTACAGGGGGAAGAGCCTTAAGCCTCAAAAGCAGCTGAAATGTGTTACTCTGTCCAAAGCTGTCCATCCAAGTCTGGTCGTCCATCCTGGTCTGTGATCATTAGAGTAAAGAACAGGTTAAATCCTTCACTTACAAGTATTAATCCTCGCCAGCTGTTTGCTGCTGCCCAGCTGTTTCCTGCTTTGACAGGTTAATGAGGGTGTATTGGCACCTCTGTGTGAGGTGTGCTAATTTGCTGTAAAGCCTGTAAATCACAACTGCTCTGTGAAGGACAACGGATGAAAACACACACTTTTCTCAAGCTGTCTGCTGACTGACAATGGGCAGAACATGTACACTTTACGCTTAGCAGCTGCCATGAAAACCAGAGCCAGAGTTGTAAACACACAGTCAAATCAGGTCAAGTTCTTTATTGTCAGATGCAGAATGAATATGCATGACTTTCAGTGTGAAGTTTTGCAGTTCCATCAGTAGCATAGACCACAAAGAAACAAATACAGATGCGCCATAAACTACAAAGTAGGATGGCCAAAAATTAGCATTGTGACCGATACAGAAAACAGTAACTATGTTTGAACAAACAACTTTAAATCCACATGTAAGAGAAGAAGAGTTAAGACCCTAAAGATAATAGCTAGTAACGTTAGTTACCCCTGGACTATACAGAGTATTGCTATATAAACATCAAATGACAACTTAGACAAAATAGACAAATAGTATGGAAAACAAAATGACACTATAATCCATGTGAGGTGTGGTGAGTGAAAAGACAATGATAAAGACATATTTGTGTTGAAAGCATTTGGAACATTTACCCCACAGATGAACTTCTCTATTTTTATTTAAACCTTCAAAACAACAAATCTCAAAGACAAGGCTTTCACTATAGTACAGTTTCTGCAATTTTAATTGAGTTAGGTTGTGATACAGTACTCATACTTTCACTATAGTACAGTTTCTGGTCTTTTAATTGAGTTAGATTGAGATACAGTGCCCATACTTTCACTATAGTACAGTTTCTGCTCTTTTAATTGAGGTAGACTGAGAGATGGTACCCATACTTTCACTATGGTACAGTTTCTGCTATTTTAATTGAGGTAGACTGAGAGATGGTACCCATACTTTCACTATGGTACAGTTTCTGCTCTTTTAATTGAGTTAGATTGAGATACAGTGCCCATACTTTCACTATAGTACAGTTTCTACTCTTTTAATTGAGTTAGGTTGTGATACAGTACCATACTTTCACTATTGTACAGTTTCTGCTCTATTAATTGAGTTAGATTGTGATACAGTACCCATACTTTCACTATAGTACAGTTTCTGCTCTTTTAATTGAGTTAGATTGAGATACAGTGCCCATACTTTCACTATAGTACAGTTTCTACTCTTTTAATTGAGTTAGGTTGTGATACAGTACCCATACTTTCACTATAGTACAGTTTCTGCTCTTTTAATTGAGTTAGATTGTGATACAGTACCATACTTTCACTAAAGTACAGTTTCTGCTATTTTATTTGAGTTAGATTGAGATACAGTACCCATACTTTCACTATTGTACAGTTTCTGCTCTATTAATTGAGTAAGATTGTGATACAGTACCATACTTTCACTATAGTACAATTTCTGCTCTTTTAATTGAGTTAGATTGTGATACAGTACCATGCTTTCACTATAGTACAGTTTCTACTCTTTTAATTGAGTTAGATTGAGATAAAGTACCCATACTTTCACTATAGTACAGTTTCTGCCCTTTTAATTGAGTTAGACTGTGATACAGTACCTTACTTTCACTATAGTACAGTTTCTGCTCTTTTAATTGTAAAATTCTGTTTAGTTTCAGCATGCCTGGAAGTCAGTTTTAACAGAGCCAAACATTTTGAGCCAAAAATCCCTGGCATCCATGTAATATGGCCTGGTTGGTCTCTTATCTCTGTTTTGCTGCTGCTGGACATGTGTTGGGTCAGTGGAGAAACTGCAGCCGGCACATTTGCAGTGCTTTTCTTTGATTGTTTTCTTTTTTTCTCCTGCTTTTCTCTCTGGTTGCCATTCCAGGTGCCAGAGTGAGCATGTTTGGCAGGTAAAACGCTGTGGCTCCCGCTCCACAAGGTACATTACAGGTGGCAGATGGATATGACAAATGAGTTCTCTCTGGCACGCGGAGAGAGAGGGCGTGTGGGTAGGTGTGTGTCCAAGAATGAAAGAGACAGTGCCACGGTACACACACGCAGCCAAATGAACCATGGCGAGTTGCTCACGCTGCATTGAGGCAATCAGAGGCTGTAGGTTTAGGCATACGTCAGAAAGACTGAGGACGCACACGCCACTTTCGTATGAAATTTGAGCTTCGTCATCATCGGGTGCTGAAATATTACAGTGTGCAAGCCATATATAAACTAAGGCTGGCTGGGCTTAAGAGTGTGCGTCTGCAGAAGATTAATATGCAGAGAAAGCGAGTGAAAAGTACAGCAAACTGAGGTTTATCTAGATCTAGGAGAAGAACAACATGGTCTAGACTGGCTAGATATTTATATAGTTGAAGCTAGGCAATGTTTTGTTGTCTTTAAAAGAAAAGGTAAGGTAAATACGTCATAGAAATTTATGAGAGTTTATAAGACCATGCGACAAAAAATGATCCAAATCATTCAAGCAAGTCTACAGAACAATGATACAGAAATCAGACATTTATAGATGTTCTACACCCCACTAAAATGTTGTAGCCTACAAATTACACAGAGCTAAAGCTATTTTGAAAAGGAAGAAATGAGACACTAATTAGTTTGGTTTCCTACTTCTAATATCTACCTCTTCTGCCTCCTCCCACATCTCCTTCCTAGTTCACCTTGTCATTATTGCTTCCACTGGTGTTTAGTTTGTGACTTGTCCTATTTCCTTCATCTGGCTTTGTCTCTCTGTGATTGTGCTATGCTTTCTTTGCAGTTTGTTTTCCCCTTAGGTTTAATAAAACAACAACAAAAAAAGTGCTTAGTCTGTAAATGACTTTACTGGTGTAGCTGAATTAATTTTACTTTAGATTCGGGGCTGCTAAAATGATTTTAAGTGAATTTACATTCAACTTCTCATCTCATTTGTAACCGTTACTGTTTTACCATTTGGTAAATCATATGGAGGCTTAAAATGTTAAACACTTGTTTATTTAGAATTAACAAAATGACACATTACATTACCAAAGATATATCCTTTTTAAATGTCAGTAAATTCCACACAGTATATTTTCCAATAACAGATTACATCTGCATTTCTCATTTGTTCATCATTTATTATTCTAAAATAGTAGCAAGCATGTTTATGTTTTAAAGCAGATACACTGAATAAAAACAACATGAAGACAATGACAATGGACCTAAAAACACAGAGAGAGTAAGGCCAGTTGGACTCTTGGCCACTGCTGGCTGTGGCATCCCAATGAAAGGGCCAACACTCAGGCCAGTTGACAGACGCTAGTCTTTAACTAATCTGATACAACTGATTAGCTAATCAGCATCGTTAGACAATAGCCATATTCTCATTACAATTGACAACTTATATGAAAATAGCAAAACACAAAAGCAAAAAAATAAAATAAAGGTAGTGTGAGTTGATTAGCATAACTTGCGAGTCCACTTGTGAGTACTGCCTGCCTACCCTCTGGTCCAGACTCTACCACTGTGTAAACTCAAAGATTTACCACAATCCTCCTAACCGTTTTTCCTTCCTTTCTGTCTTTTTTTTCTTTCCCTATGTACTGAGATGCCCTGTTCCTACTGTTCTGTCCCAGTCTTTCATAATAACACTGAATGTGTCCTATTTTCACTTACATTCATTAGACATCACTTTTCCTTAGCTCATTCTTGCTGTCCAGTTATTCTTGGGAGTTTTTCCTTTCCACTGTTGCCCTTGGCACAGGCCTGGATCTCTGTAAAGTTGTTTCGTGAAAATTAATATGTAAATAAATTAGAACTTTTTTGCAACTGCTAAACAACCTTCAATCTGCCTCAAACTGTTACAAGCAATATCAGCCTTTTTTGTTTACAATACCACAAACACCCCCCCCCCCTAAATGTATCCTGTGCAATAAAGTTGACTGCACCGTAGGAATTGCAAACACAATAAAACCTTCTGGCTTAGATGCTTGTTCTATTGGATGCTTGTGAGATTACTTAACAACTCAACAAGGTTTACGGCAATCAGGTGATTTAGAAATGCAGTTAGTGCTATACTAATTGGTAGGGTATACACTTCCATTAGCTCCAGTGTAAATTAAAAGATGTAAACTTCAAACACTATACGTGCCATTGCTATTTGTTGAGGTTGTGGAAAAATTGGGTAAAATATTTTTTAGGAAAATTAAGCATGACTGAGGTACGTTTATGAGCACTGCATTAGCGGTGTGCTAACGACTGCCATTACTGGATCATTATGTTTGAACCTCTCTCGACTAATGCAGATTAGCAACAACAATAACAACTGCGCCGGCAATGAGCTTTGGAGTTTGTCCTTTGTTTCATGATGAGTGTATATCCAAATGATTACTGATCAACAATGTATAGCCAAATGAGTGCTCTGATTAATGATGCTAATTTCACCCAGAGACAGTAGCCCCCTACATCCAGGGCCATGGTAAAGCCCCAATATTTCTATAAATAAAAAAGAGAGAATAACAATCAGCAGGAAATGATCTGCTATGAAATTATCAGGACCCCCACGAGATTTGAGCATATGGGAAATGATGGTAATCTCCGTCTCTTGCTGTTTTCACATCGCAGTGCACGCTTCAGACTGTTAGCATGAGGGCCTTCTCAATGGGAGCCCGCTCTTCTTTTGCTAGCACACAATGGCAGCACCTCCTTTAACTTCAAAATAGAGACTTGAGCTTGAATAAATGCTCCTCTCACATTTGCCCTGCTGTCTGATTCTCCGAACAGACAGATGGCATTACTGTCAGAGCGATTAACCATGGGCACACAAGGCGGTTTTTCTATTAGCTGTGAGCACGGGGCGCAAATGCTTCTGTGACATTGCCTTCAGTCAGATATGTACAGTGTTCAAACAGAAAAGCGCTTTTTAAAGCAAAATGTGCCGCATTAAGCCGAAAGGTAAGTGTGTGTCAGATCACAGAGCGCATTGTGAAAAGGAAAATCTATCCGTGACCTTCACCACCTGCTAATACCTGCTTTTCACTGCCTCTGCATTTAATAGCTCCCATACTGATGTATTACAGTGCAAGCTTCTGGGTTTAGAGGGAAAGTTCAGACAAGACTCGAATATAAGCATTTTATCATTCACTAAATAAGTACAGTATATCAGACATCCTGATGCCAGTCAGGGTGTCCAGGAATGATTCAGCTTGTAATATCATCTAATAAATGTCGGCACATCCAACATACACAAAGCAATTGTTTACTCATGCCCCCCTTGCAGGTTTTTGCTATATGAGGTATAAGGAGTTTTATAGGGCCCCTGAGTCACAAGGGACCTACGATCAGTTGTTTTGCTTTATTTTATAATTATTATTAGTTTTTCAATCAATACTAGCACATTAAATATGCACCATACCATCATTTTCCATTTTGCCATGGCATACACTTCATATAGAAAAAGGCTTACATCAATTTTGGAGTGCTTAAGCTTAGACTATTTTTGAATGAGGCACAAAACAGGCCAGCCAGTCAGAACAGAGCAGATATATATATATATATATATATATATATATATCACTCTTAAAGCCATAACATCACAGAACATTTAGGCTATGCCCCCTTTACTTTAAAAGACCATTTATTTTTCTTTATACTTTTATACTTGCATATAAAACATGTATGTCTGTGTAAAATGACTTTTCCTCTCCTTAAACACAACACACAAAAACACACTGTGGTTGGTCAGTTTGCATGGCAGTAAAATTACCCCTTTCTCAGGAAAGAAGGTGGTTTTAGGCAACACTGAATGACAAAGGGACAGAGGTTGAACCTGTCCTACAGGACCTTGAACGTTGAAGTATGTTACTTAACAGCTAATATGTTTCCCAGCATAGGGAAACAAACTCTTCTTTGGCTCATTTCAACAGCATTAGGTGAAAACTGGCACTACAGTCAGAAAGTATAATTTCCGAGGGACATGCCTTACACATGCATTTCTGGACAAGTCGAGAGATACAGAACCGTCACTGAAAGTGGAAGAAGCATGTGGACTGAGGTGGTAAATAAATAATACAGTATTTCACACAAATATGACTATGTTACACAGCATTACTCTCAGGAACATTCTCATGAATGTTGTCCCACCCACTTCACCAAAGAGTGGGAATGAAAGAGACGCTTTTCTCCCTTGAGCATCTCAGTGATTTTGATAAAAATGCTACATAATGTTGCTTTAAGGACTGCTTTGCATTTCCATCATGTGTGTGTGTTCTTTTTCATCCTCACTTTATGAGTATATTCTTTACAGCAAAGCTGCAGACACTACAGGACTGCACTGCTGGATAAGCTTGTAGTGCAGTAGTCTATTTTCTAGTGGATTGTGCCAGATTTGTTAAGACTGTTTTGCACTCGAGATGAAATCATTTTCTCCGGAAAATAGAAAAAAAAACACATCTCGCCTGATTTGCTTTGTGATATCTTCAAATATATCCTGATATATTTGATTTAAATATGAAAAGACGTGGCTGATGCACTTGTCTAAAATCATATCATTACTGAGCAAATCAAACGATGTTTGTTTGTCAAAGCGTAATGGCTTCGGAGGCGAGAGATAGCCAAAATGCATCTCCAGAGATGAATTTCACTTCACATCTCAGAATCCTACCGCTGTCTGAATCACAATATGCTGCTGACAATCTGAAGAGTGTTTCTAGTACCACAAACGCACAATCATGTCAATCTGCACTGAGAGAGGGAAGGAGAATGAGAGCGAGCAAGAGAGAGAGAGAGCGAGAGGGAGAAAGAGAGAGAGAGAGAGAGAGAGAGAGAGAGAGAGAGAGAGAGAACACAAACAAAATCATTGTTTCCTTCTACTGCATTTTTGACGCTTTGTGTGGGGAATAGCGATGAGCGGGCAGCAATTTCTACCGAATTCTCTCCATTTCCTGCAGACGGAGGCGAGACTGAGTCTGAGCGTTTACTGACAGCGCCAACAGGCTCAGTGCTACAGAGGAGACCACATGAAGAGGAATATGCAATCCAGACCATCACAAACAGATCGCTTTGAGACCAGCTTTGGGTCCTCGAAGTCTCACAGCAATGAAAGGAATTCCACCTGCATAGGTAGTACAGTCTGATTCCATCCACACACCATTCATATAACACAAAGACCATCAGGGACATGCAAAGTTAGACAGGGGGTAGCGCTTCTGTGGCCCACAAGATGATTTGACTGACCGGGGAGGGAGAGGTTTACAAACCAAGACTTCTGAAGCCAGTTTCAGACATGCACAGCAACCCAGACTCTTTCCAGACCTTACCCAAAGGAGCTGTATGTCTGAATGCAAATGTCCATAGCTGTACCGGAAATCACCTGGACTGGATCCTGGATCCTGCTGGCTCCCTAGTACATAGTCCGGGTAATGTCCGAATGAGCCCATGTTTGAATAAAGCAGGTCATTTTTTGGAGAATTCACAGTGGACATGTTGACATTTCTCATGTGACCGACGCAAAACCAAGGCAGGAAGGCATCCTGTCGTGTCAAAATTGAAGTTTAGTAAAAAACAAAACTAGCTACTAGCTAATGACAACACAGCTAAACAGTCCATTCTAGTAGTGAGCTGTTGACACTTAGGCAACATCAGGGCCTACTGTTGCCTTCATGATTCAGTTACAGAGACCTTCCCCATCACTACCCTATCTTCTAAAGCACTGACCTGTGAGGCAGTGTGGGCAGCAAGGCATCAAGTCAGCTACCTCCAGTTCCAGACACAGCCCAAGATCTCCTGCTATTTCAGCAGTGTGCTTTTTGTGTCATGCTGTGCCTCCTGTACACACTACACAGGCGCTGCTCCTCGCCTAAACCACAAGAAACATTTCCTGTAGTGAGAACTCGCCTGACATGGAAAATCTCCGGCTGTACACGACATGTGTGAAAGGGCAACTCCAGACTCTGGACCTGATTCTCCTGACATTTTCCGGAGTTCATCAGACAACTTAAGCCTTGTCAAATAGGAATGTCCGTCAGTCCTTCTCCCCTTAAATAGGTTAGAAATAATGCAATTACTCCCTTATATAACACAGATGTATAACATAAGAAGTACGTCTTAATATCCTCTATAACTGTTTACAAACACAGAAAGCTACAGTAAGTTAGAGGATATGTTGCGGAAATCCACACAGAGAAAGGCTCCCAGTCTTTTAGATAAACAGACATGTGCTAGTGGTCTGTGCCGTCAGCTTGCTACCATTACTAGCTGAGCCTTTTTCAGCTCCTATCTTTTAGCTGGTAAACAGTCAGTCTGTAAAGATGTGGTAAACTGATACAGAGCATGAAAAGTGGCACTGAAAGCTTAAAATCCTTCAATTTATCGAATCACAAAAAAATAAGGAACTTGAACTCATGTCTTTAAACGAATGCCTTAAAAGTAATCTGATAATAAAATGGTAGCAATTACAGTGCTGTGATAATTGCTGTAATAACGATTTTAGTACTATCATTATTATTGTAAAAATAATGTAGTTTAGAAGTACTGTGATTAAATGTACAATATGCATATTATGAAATTAACTACAGCAACGTACTAGCCAATTGCTGCCTCCAAGTTACAGTACATTACACAGTATTCCTTTTACAGTGTATTCATTTATCAAGTCAAGTTAAATGTATTTGTATATCACTGTTTACAGCTGTTGTTATCACAAAGCAGCTTTACACAATCAGTAATTAGCTGTTTTATCCATGGCGGATGAATTTGCCTTCATTAACCTGCACTGAAAACATAAATGTCTGAGTAATTTAGTCAAATCTAGCCTTCTGACACTCAAACAGCTATTTATTCCCTACATAGAGCTTCTGGGAAATAGAAATAACTGATTCTGCACCCAAACACTATTAGGGTATAGAAGCCAACCTTTCTGAACTCACATAACATTAGTGCACTATTGGTTGCAATTAAGAAACAGCCTTGGTTTAATACTTCTGAAGACAAATGTTAGCCAACTGCAGGCTTCTGAAACTGGTAAGACATTGAAGTAACGCATTCTTTAGGTTTTGTATTTTACAGTGAATTAGTTTTGCTTTTTTTGTTACATATCATTTCATCACCCAAGTTCTAGTTGTCTAGAGTTCTTACTACTTCTTAGTACACTCAATGGTCCATGTGAGCAGCGTCACAGTCCATTAGCTGCACAACAGTTCACTAGTATTTTACAACAGGTTCAAACGGGAGCCAATCAGATTCTAAAACTGAAACTTTTGTCATAGGATCTTTCCTTGGCATTGGAAACAATGCCAAAAATCTGGTGTCATGAAACCCCTCTCATATCAAGTGCTCACAAAGAAATTAGGATTCAGACCCCCTTTTGTTTTGTTTTTTAAAAAAGAGAAAGGCTATCTTTGGGAAGTGTTTCTAATTCAAAGCGTGGTCACATCGCAAGCGAGGCAGGGCCAGCACACACAAACAGAGCTGACCATGTTGATAATGAAGCAGCTTGTGTTGTCCTGAACCATCTGGAGCACATGAGGGGGGCTGCAGTGTGGCTGCCCAGCGCAATTAACCACGTCTTCCTCTTGGACACCAGCGACGGGCCGGCGCGGGGGCCAGAGCGCGCATCCCAGCTAAGGCCCAGATCACTGTCATGACAAAATTTTAATTTCAGCTCACAGGAACCGGCCGTGCAGACTCTCGTCAGATGACTGCAGGTGGCCGCCTGTGCTCAAGGCCCTTATTTCCTTCTCTAATGTTGCACTCATGCGATGAGGGGTTGCATTAGCTGTGGCCAGGTGTGCTGACGACATCCGCTGGAGTTGTGAGATTAGTCCGAGCACAGAAGCTGTAAAGGAGGAAGAAATCAGCCTGCAGCGATTGGGCGATAAAACCAGGCGACGCATGACTCACTCCATAGCACCGAAAAGAATGATTCAAAAGTGGAGATGCGGAGGCTGGATCTTTATGCAAGCCAAAATGGAGAGCACAGGGTAGGGCTGGGTGATATAATGGTATGATATTTTTCTCACTGTTTTCAATGTTGTGTAAACCCTGTTAAAGTTTCAAGACGTACCATCAACGTCCAAGTCCATAGAGTCAACATGTGGACGCTTAACTGAAACCCCTGTCAGGAAAATCAACATGTTTACATATCATTGCAAATCCTTCAAATATCTCCAAAATGCTACGGTTACAGCCTCATTCTGCGGGTCCACTACTGACCACTGTCGACGGAAGTCAGATTTAAACTGGTTTAAATCTGCATATATTCACTGGTAAAAGCGCTATGGAGTTTCTTTTAATATATAAACTAGTCTTTCTTTATTGCTGGGGGTACTATGAATTTTTCCCTGAGTGAGTGGGAGAGCTCATTTAGAGCATGGTTTGGATCAGCAAGTGCTAATTATTGTTTTTGTTTGTTTGTTTTTTTGGCAGAATTAGAGTTTTTTCATTATTAGATGTTATTATTAGTTTACATAGGATTATTTTTATGTTATTATTAAAGTCAATGTAACAATGGGACCTCCCCCCAAGTAATTTTGGAACATGATAATCTAAAAAAATTACAATGTGGATAAAAGGTTTTCCTGCAAAAGCAATGGCACATCCATCAATTCAGTTCACATCTGCTAGCACATTCTTAATACTCTACATCTCAGTATGAAAACAATACATGCCCTAAAAGTTGACTTGATTTATGACACAACAAAGGCTAGCAAATACAAAAAACAAAACAAACAAAGAAACAGATGCAAACAATGATAACAGGGAGGAGCTACAAATGACACATGACAAGAGGGTGGGGCTATGTCAAAAGGGAAACAGGTGCAACGTGTAATAAATATTAAGATAAACAAAACATAACTTTACAGGAGAAAAACTCATTAGCCATTAGCTCTTAGCTCTACTTAGATCTACCATTGGCCATCCGGCTGGAAGAATAGAAACAGGCTTTTAGATAAACAAAACAAAACAAAACAGGAGAACAATGCAGCGATTTGAGGGGGAGGAGTCAGGCTATAGATACAGTGAGCTAGCTTTGCCTCCAGACAACCTTACAGCCCTGTTGTATGTTCTGACTATTTGAATAATGAATTTTATAAATTAGTCAAATTTGTCACATTGTACAATTGTACAATAATGTACAATAATGAAGTAAACAATAACAACATGGTCTTTTACAGAGAGAGAGAGAGAGAAACTATAAATGTTAAAAAGTATTTAGAAAAAATACATATTAACAGGTGCATCAATCAGACTGTGTCTGTAAACTGTAAAAGATGTACATTTCCAACATGCAAACTGATCACTGCTGATCCTGAAGGTTTTTTTATCCATTTCTTTCAATCAGTGATTTTTAATTGAGTAATCATGGCAGCCCTGACTCTGTCTGTTGTGGGTTGCTGTTGGCCGGGTGCTTGTGTGCTTGTAAATGACTGAGCTGTGAGGGGTTTCCTGTCAGCTCCAGTCTTTTGGAGAGATATTTCCACTGCAGGAGTTCTGGCACCAAAGCTAATTCTCCTTCATTTCAATCTGCAAAAGTGGCTGTGACGACGGCAGGCGCTCCTGCAGTGGAGAGGTAAGACACACGGCGCTGTCAGTGCAACATATGACAACATTATTGAAGGTAATGATGCATTATTGTATGCAAAACGTACAAGGCGTATTCCAGGCTGGAGATGATTGGATGTGGAAGACGTGTGCTTGGCTGCCTGATCATTAACTCAGAGAGTCAGAGACTCAAATCTACACCCAGAGAAGCGTGGAAACTTGCAGACTTCTCATTAATAGTATCGTCTAGCAAGCTAGTTTGTTACTGGCACACAATCCGAGCCAATTTGCTAGATATATGTAAAAAAAAATAAAACTGAGAAAAATAGCTGAGTTTTTTTATTTGCGATCACGGGCTACTGTCAGGTCACTAGCTTGTTAGCAAGACTGCAAAACTGGGTTAGACTTGTAAATGAATATAGTTCTAAATACTGAAAATGATCTAGAACACACACACACACACACACACACACACACACACACTTCCCCATATAAAGGCTCCAGAGCTGAATTCATATTTTAGCCCTGCTCATCAACTTGCACATTTTAGGGAATGACATTTTTGACAAGTTACCTTACAAGAACTTTTACCAGCACTAAGATTCAGCAGCCTAAAAGCTCCGGAAAAACACATCCACTTAACTCTGCCTGATCCTCTACTTATCAGCATTACCAGTAATGTAGTTTGAATGTTGACAAGCCAACAGCGGCAAAAACTGCTCAAAAGCCTGATTTCTGAGTAAAACTCAGTTTTTATCTATGACATTTAGAGAAATCTAGAAAAGGATTGTGGCTGTAACCCCCAGCACAAGAACTCCTGGCCTAAAGGTGAAGAGCAGCTGAGCTGAGATGCCGATCCAGAGGCAAGCCAGACCAAAGCTCAGGACTCCCCTCAGTACTTAACTGGATCACAGATCACATCTTTTGCTTTGCAGATACAAGCTGGAGTGTCCTAAAATAGTAATTTTTGTTGTTTTTTATAATAATAAATGGACATTTAATTATTTATCCTGTCCAAATTTTAGTTTCAAACACACACAGAAACACACCCCACCAGGGAGAAATTCACACAGTCGGTTTACACTCATCCACTGCGATGCAGGGACTTTCATCTCAGGACCAACTGCTCCACACTGTTAAGTCTCTCAGCTCGCAGTCTGGAAAATTACACAAATTAAGACTATTTGTATGTGCAAGAACAATTTCATATTCAATAAATATAGCAGTAAATAACATTTGATTTCTAATAGTTTTAATCTACTGTTAACCCATAGTCAACATAGTAACACAAGAAGTTCAAAGACAAAAGGTTTAAGTTCAGTATTAATGGTTTAACCTCTTAAATGGCCTATGGAGCGCCAGTGGGCTGAAAGTGTTATTACAAACTTCTATTACTAAAGAATAGCCCCACCAGCTTGTACAGAAGTCCCTGTAGCTACTGAGTAATACACCTATTATATTTAATTAAAAAATTATATTTATTTATTTGTACAGCAATATATAATATTGGCCATTACAAATTTGTCATATACAGTTCTACTGTTGAGTTGTTGGTGTTGTTGCTGATACCATAAAGACCATAATAACTGACTGTCATGAACTTTTGGAGGCAAATGCAGCCTTATATTTTTTAAACACTACTTGTATGACTTGTCACAGTTCTCTATGAACCCACTGTCTTCACTAAAGAGCACTGGAGAGCACATTTCTTCAAGGCTTTATTACAGCCTATAGCACAAGAACTTGGCTGGTTAGTTTGAAAAGTCAGTGGTAAATTTGTCCTGTCTCTGGGGAACCTCCTCCTCTAATTAAACTGAAGCCACAGCACCCGGCTCCACAGGAGCAGAGCATATTTACAGTACACACACTGCCTCCGAAACAGGCCGTAGAGAGCACACAGAGGAGGATCAGCGTGCTCCAAAACAAATGTGGCATGGATTTAGCTAACATTTGCTAAAGGTTACACCTGGACAATATGATTCGGGGAGCAATATCCGGGTCTGTTGTTTTTTGTGGAACATAGTTTAATCAGATCCTTTCTGCGCTGATAATTGCAAATATCACGTTATTATTCTCATATGCAAACTTATGAAAGCAAAACTGGATGTGTTTACCTTGTGTTTATTGGAATTCCAGAGGAGCACCAGGAGCCATGATTTAAATATTGATGTAGAACTCTGGCTTTAACAAACAGTTATGTAAGAGGAAACATGATGATACAGTACTCATTTCAGCATGAATAAGCTGACCCCCTGACACCGGACATCTTGCATTAACCATATCCTTTTCCAGGCCCAATAGACCTTCCTACAGGTATACAACAGATGCAAAGTTCTGTTTGCTCATACATATGACAGAAATATAGCATTATGATACTTGCTAATATCCTTTTTGCCAACAATTTGAAACAAGGATGATTGTAATATTTTCTGAAAACTATTTCAACCCCTGAACACTCCAAGGCTCATTACACACTAAGGTGTATTAATCAGTAACTACAGGGACTTCTGTACAAACTGGTGGGGCTGTTCTCTGGTAGTAGAAGTAAATAAAATAAAATAGCCCACCAGGTGCACTATAGGCTGCTTAAGGGGTTAAAATGAAAAGGTGAACAAAGAGGTAAAAGGTAAATAAATAAAAAAGGCAATGTAATAACATATGTCCATAACCTGTTATCTAATCAGTCACGTGTTACACTGCAGTTATGTCTCTAACTATGTCTATAATTTCTCTAGATGGATGGATGAAGTACAAATGCAAACAAATGATACTCCCTACTGCACAGCCTTAAAAATCTGAGACAGAATGGTATCACGCTGTGAACTTTAGAAAGACTTTAAAAGATTCCAAAAACATCTAAGAGTAAATTTATTTCAAACTTTAATTTCAACAGTAAATGTTTTAATATAGTTTAATATTTGTTTTGAATTTAAATGAGGGCAGCAAGAAAATTAATGCTGGGGAATCTTTCTCCTTCTGTTGCTTGCAGCTGTATTTCAAAATGTTGACTTTAGTATATGGAAATGTCATTCTCTTTTTTGACTCCATGCCAGGATAAGGTTTGCAGATTTTAAATTGTAATGTTAAGATATTTATTTTTTCTAATAAGTCTCCGTGCAAAAACTATGTCCCAATTATGTGACACACAAACAGGTAGAGTCAGAACAGCCCACTGAACAACTGTGTGGATCTTAAGATTTGGACATGAGATACTAAGTCAATACGTACTGGCCAGAAACGAAAGAAGGAGACCAGAACCATAGGCATATGCAATACTTTACCTTGTGGAAATGAACATAAAGAAATGTTGATACTGATATCTTGTCTTAATGTCTTGCAATAGTGATTTATTTTCTCAGAATTTTATCCTCAAAATAATGATTAATTTTATGCTGAAAGGTCTTGAGATTACGACTGATGATTTACTGCCTCAGAATCATGTCAAATTATCTTGAGATTTTGTGTTTCTAAGACAATTTGTACTGTTAAAACATTGCTTTCAAGAAAGTCAGTGATTATTTCAAGATCCTGTAAGAAAACCAAGTCGTTATTTCATTATGGCAGGATTTCCAGAAAATACGCTTACCCTCTTCTACCCTGGCAGGAAAAGGTGTTCATAAGTACTAGTATTGGTATCGGTAAGGAAATATTTTGCACAATGCCCTTTTAATGACCTGATATAGTTCATTGTCTCCAGAGGAGCTTTTTAGTGCGTGTCCTCCAACTAATGAGGGAAGAGCATAATTTCTTCATGTTTCATACACAAACCCATTTGTTTTAGCCACCCCACTCATGATAGAAATGTTCTGGTGGTCGAAGGGCAAACAATGGAGCTCATGTACAACAAACTAATGACTCTGAGTTTATCTGGCCGTCACGGCCGCGGGCCATTTGAGCACTGGTAATAATTTCTGAACCCAAAAAGACAATCTGCATTTTAATGTGGGGCGCCATTTCTCTTTGAGCCGGCGCTGCTCGGTCACGCTCTGATTGCTATGACAGCACATTTATGCAACGCAATTCATCCTCATTTTTCCCATACGCATCCACACTCCCACACACAGCGCTGTGCTGTAAGGTTAACAGGAGAAAACATGATAAATTAACTAATAAAAGAAGCTGTTTGTTTCTAAAGCCACACAAACGCAATTATAGCTCGACGCACAGCTCGGTTTCCCGTTTACTTTTAACATTAATATTATTTTAAAAGGTCGAAGTTAACCTTTCGGCAACTACTGGGAATACAGTTGGTGGTGCCTCACAAAACAGGGATTTTATAGGAGTTAATATAGTTAATTGGTGCACATAATTAGGTTGCTATTAAACAGATGCTGTTTACATGAATGGTATTTTGATTCATGGTCTTTGTCCCACTTTAAGGGTGTATTGGAACACAATAGTGTTAATCATACTGATCCATTGTGCCACTTTATGTTTAGAAGTCATCTAATGCTGATTTCTCACAGCATAACCTAGTAAGAATTCCAGCTCTCATATGAGACAGTTAATTTTGTCAATTGGAAATCATATCACATTGTGAAACATGGTATCAGAGAGTGTGTTCATGTCCCATCAAGGTGAGAGGAAAGGGAAGGAGAGACTACTTTAACTAACATTTAGCTAAATGTCTACTAACAATAGCTCATCGTTAGACTGAATGGAATCAATTCTATGTCCTGTAAACCTAAATCTAACCCTAACAACAAGTCCATCACTTTGGTTCCAGGACAGAAAAAAGCCTGGACGCTTGTCTTCCGTGGATCTTGAAGGATGGCGGATCAAGACAAGCTGTACTTGAAGCCAGGTCAGTGTCAGGGTCACACCAAAAACTTCCTGAATGTTCTTAAATGTTGCTTTTGAGATCTTGAATCTAAATTCTAAAAATAATTTAAAACGTAAAGCCTAAAACAAATCACAACACTGCAGATCATCATAGTTTTGCTATTAGATAGTGACAAGACTACTGTTTTTAAGATTATACCATATGATGGATATTTAGTCTCTTTCCAAACCCCACAAGTTACTGCCATTTGTGCTGTTTAATCTACTTTCCACTTTTAATAACACCTGCCAGATGTTGCTGTATTTACCATCTATCTTTTATATAGGGATTGAAACTGTCACAAATGAACAAGGTTCTATTTGATATGACTGAAACTATAGAACTTCCAGTTTGGGAATCTTAAGTCATCTTGTTATTTGGTGAATGTCAGTGGTGAACCATTACTTTGTAAGCTGGGCCTTCATTTTGGCACCCCTCTTCTATGTAAAGCCTCAAATGGAACTAGTAGCATGTTAATGCTAAACTAATACTAATAGACTGAAATTTGGCCATTGTTGGCCCTTCACATTGTAACTGAGATTAGTTTTATGTATCAGTTTTGCAGTTTTCTTTAGTAATGAGTACTGGTACAGAGCTGCCACTACTGTTTCTAACTACACACTACAGCTCACATTCATGTCAGAGACATATTTAGAACTTTTTTCTCATGAAACTGGTTCCACCCAATGGTAAATCCACACTTCCTAATTATGTTGGCAGTTAATTAAATGCATTTGTGCCTTCGGATCCGCTTGTGAAGGCTTAAGCAATGGGAGAGCTTGTCTGGCTGTATCTACCTAGGAGACAAATCCTGATTAAACTGTTTTCTGCTTGATGATTCTGAAATGTCACCCTTTTGTTGCCACCCAAAACTTAACAGCGGATTAAGTCTGGTACTGTGATAATTGTAGAATTTAAACTAAAAATACACAAAAACATTTATTTTATAGATATTCTCTGAAGACCTAGAGGGCCCTGTGGGCTATTTATGATAAATGTAAACAGCATAACATTTTACAAAGAGCTGAAAAATTAAGCACTGTTTCCTGCCCATTTTCTCAAAACGTGATAGATGATAATGAAATGTAATACTATTAATTTCTTCCTTTTCTTCCTTATTTTTTGTGATTCAGAAAAATGGGTCACATTCTACACATTCTGTGGACTACAGAGACTGAACTGGCCTTTTAACTGATCTAATACGATACCATTAAATATATAATATGATGGATTGTGTTCAATAGGACCAGAGATTTGAAGTAACAAGGTGAAAAAGATCCATTTTAACTTCAGGCTGACTTTAAAGAGAAAGCTGAATAAAAGTTTGCAAAGGATAAGAGAGCTTCTATTGACTGCATAATCCCCATCCCCCTCTGTCTGCATATCTCATCTTGTTAATCATACTCAAACCTGCCCTTTATGCTTTCTTACACAGCCATCAGCTACAACCCCTCGGTGTCTCATGAGAACACATAGCCTTATACCTTCCTGATAAAACTAGAATTCACACATTCATACACACACATACATAAAAGCAGGCAGAAAGAGATATTATATAAGACTGTGTATAACAATCACTAAAACAGGCACAGGCTGTATATGTACAATCCCACACCTGTATATTTACATGTATAATTCCATACCTGTATATGTAAATGTGTAATCCCATATATATATATATATATATATATATATATATATATATATATATATATATATATATATATATATATAATCCCACACTTGTTAAAATGATTACGCTTAAGGGGGCATAAAAATACTTTTATGGAATCAGATTATGGCATTTTAGTATAATGTTCTTACATGCATGTTGTATCACATTACTACACTGTAAATGATAATGGTGAACAGTGCTTGTGCCAACTATCGGCAGATCAGGCAGCTGTCTAGGGCCTCCACATCACTGCTCTATTAGAGATTTTCTAATGTTGGAGTTGTTGACTAGAAGGTCAACAAAAGGATTTTTTTTTTTAAATGACTGGTTGGTTCTCAATGATCATAAAGATTCAAGGTGGGCTCTTCTTCTAATAGGGCCATGTCGAACAAAGCCACACCCCACTTCGTAGTGTACTGTTAAAGTATCTAAAAAAAACTACTTTTAGTAAAGTAGCTAAAAACCACAGTGTAGTAATTGAGTGCATTAATAATATACGTATCTATTGAATATAAACATTTAACTCCACTAAACTGAGCCAAAAAGTGCTGTAAGTGTTCTTTCTATTTTGGTTCTATCTGGACCTCTTTTTTAAGAATGTGACTAGAAAGAACTATATACAAGGTTTTTTCTTATTTGCAAAGAACCATAAAAGAAGCATCCAAATGCTTCTCTGAGTAATCATCCTTCTATACAGAATCACTGCATTCACTAAAGGACCATTGAATTTTTTAAAAAAGATGTATAGCAACTAACTTCATACAAACAATTGCATTATATTTATTATAAAGGGTGGCACATGATAGACAATGTAAACAAAAACAAAATAAATGTTTAAATAGTTGAAAATGATTATTAACAACAACAGCATTTTACTTACTACAGTATTTATTACAACAACAGTCAGAGGTCAACATGTTATGGGGCAACATAACATTAGACTTGACAGTCAGTTGTCATGAACAGTTTATGTTGGTGTTATGCAGCCCTACATCAAACTGTTTCCAATAAACTTACAAACCAACTCTACAAAGTTACAACTACTAATTAAATTCTGTAAATGATCAACTGGGCAGTGAACCAAAGGAATGACAAAGGGTGAACAAACCACCCATCAAGCTTGAACCATGTACTTACTTTAGTTAGAAAATGTAATTAAAATAGCCTGTAAAGGCTGTATCCTAATCACAGTGTACCTAGCTAATATGTATCTTCTATTGTGCAGTTAATTTTTCTTAAAGCTAGAATCAGTCGAAAGTGCGCTAATTACTCCTTTCTGGCTGCTTAAGTTCATTGCCACTCTAGAGAGCAGCTGGCATTGACCGAATGGGGAGTAATAAAAATACATGACTGGGGTCAAATCTGTCTCAATTGAGAGAATTATTTAATTATAACCAATAATTAAATACAAATTCATTTAATTTGGCTTATTAATATGCTAAAAATTTTAGTCAAATCCTGCAATTGAAGTCTACTGGACTTGCTGAGGTGAAAAGGAACTGGGTGAAAAGAGGCACACAAACTAGACATCTTCCAGCATGGTTTCTCCTTTCTTGTCTGAAACAACCGGCATGGCCATGCTTAATCACTCCAGGCAAGGACTATTTCTAATATTAAAGCGGACTGTTCTGCATCAAAGTTCTATGCCTTATCTATTTCACCATCATCATCACAAATAAAACTCAAAAGACACATATCAACCTTCATTGTTTGCTTTGGATAGCAAATAAAATAGCCCTACGACTGCGTTGTAGTCATGGTGACTCCTATCACCACCCTGTTATGACATTTGACATTCGGTTAGTTTGTCTAGAATTAATCATTTCACACTAAATTACAATCTGACAAAATGACTGTTTAGATCTCAACCACTAAATTAAGATATATAATACCTATCTATAATACCATGGCAACAACCAACACTGAGAAATAGGTGAATGGATATTCCCTGCTTTATTAACAAACTGCATGTATGGTTGTTTTTTTTCCATATTTTCATCCCCTTTTGTCCATAGCACCAAATCAGCAACTGTTCGCAGCAACTGTAAGGCCTTCAGTGGAATTAATGCTTTACTTACGCAGCAAAAGTTCACCCCAGCTATCAGTTTATCATATGACTGCATTAATTTGGCAAAACAGAGGTATGTAAAATGTGACACCACAATTGGACATAGGTCTAAGGGAGAGTGACTAGTCGAAAACTAAAGCTTTAATCAGGATGAGAAATGAAGAATCTCTGAAAGGACATAATGCACTGAATCTTTATAAACTAAAACGAATAAAAATGTAAATGTTACAATGGCACCATCGACTGATGGAAGCTGAATTAGGCAAGTAAACTGATAATTCTGGCCGATGCAACATTAATTCAACACTCATGGATTACTGTGAACCCACACCTCGCAGTCAGTGAAAAATTACATTAAAGAGATAGAGATAACCTCGAAATGTGGGGTTATTGCGAAAAGCACCTGCCAGAACTAATGAGGGCAATCATGGTGAAAAGGTAACATTGGCCGCTAATGATGTAACACACTATCGCAAAAGTAGGATGAATGGGAAAAAGGGGTAGACGGTGCACGTTTAAAGGTTCTTGCCATGGGGCACACCATTTATTAATCCATGCTCATGAGAGTGTTTATTTGAAAGTAAACTGTGACCATAAAGCGTGATTTGTAATTAAGCTAACAATGTGGGTGGACATATACTGCCCTCTGAGCCTCTGAGGAATATAAAATTATTACTAAACTGGAGAAACCTACACGCTTCACAAGCTTGACTGGATGTTTTTCCCATGTAATTCCTTAAAAGCACACATCCAAAGCAACTGTAATTTACAGAGATGGGCTAAAAGCATCGATATGAGCTAAGGTATCAATCTTGAAGAATAATCAACCTCCCCATGACACTGACACAATCAAACCAAATTGTGACTTTAATAATAGACGCTGACGTTAGGCAACATTTCATGTGAAGAAAAGAACTTTCCGCATGGCAAGTGCATTGTGCTCAAAGTAATCTATTGTCATGGATGCCAAGTCCCAGTCCCATGGCATACCGAACTCACAATCCATCCTTTAAAAACACACTTAGCAATCAAGACCGCACTCCAGACGCTTTCAGATGCTAAAATCCCAGGCACAGACGCCGCGACAATACAGCACCATCACATATCCCAGAACACGCGCTGTACTTATTCATCCACTCTGCACATACAATCAGCCACTGTGAATCTTCTGTTTGTTTATCACAGGCGTGCGGGGGATTCCATTCATCATCATCCAGTGTTTTTTTGGTTGTGTAACTGCGCATTAATCATAGTAGAAAGAGGATAATTTAGCAGTAAAGAGCACAATTTAAATAAGAGCAGTGGCCTGCTTCACTCAAGACGGAAGAGCTGGAATTGAACAAAGCATCCAAACCAATAGAAGACATGGATATGGGCAGCAGATAATGCAGATGTTTATTTCAGGCTATGACAAGACAGAAGATGAAACCTTATGCATAAGAATATTACCTTAAAGATAACCCTTAAAATAAAACCTTGTATCTGCAAAATAGTAGTGTTAACACTTTCCTTCAGCCCTGCTACATAACATTGACATAATCCGGCCATGAAATTGTCACGGCAGATGTTATGACCTACAGATCATGTCCAGTAATAAAACAGTAGTAGGGTGGTGGTTATGAAATGTGGACTGTACAGATGGAAGGATCGACTGGTAATGTTTTGGTATATGCTCAGTCAAAATACGCAATTGGCACATTGTCGGACGAAAAATGTGAGCTGCTCAGATCACATGACTTTTTTACATTTAAGGAGTTGCTGCTGTGTTGCACGAGGTCACAAGAAGCTGCATATCCATGATTAACAGCTAGATGGTAAATACGGACCTCCCTCACGGCTGTACAACCCCATTAAATCCAGTTTTGAAAGTGCTGAATGCTGCTGTCTGAACTGAAACTCACATATCAGTAGAATGTGTGTAAGTAATTCAGCTTCTGAGGGAAGCAGAGTAAAGACTTTTAACACCACTAACCACATACCCCTTTCGAAAGAACATCCCTTAGTATATTTTATCTTGAGAGACTATGCATGCAACATTACAGAAGCCCTGCACAATGATACATTACCAAGTTTGCATGAAAAGGTTAATGCGACGATTTCGCTGATTGCAATATTAGCCTCAAAAACTCTGATCAGTCCATCTCTAGTGGACTTCAAATATATTTCATCATCTGTGATAAGACTGCTTAGATAATAATGTTGACATCAAGTACAGCAGCTTTATAACTGGCCACAAATCTTTTAAAATGATTTAAAATATAGGTAGTAGAAATGATGTTATAGAATGAACCTAAAAGAAAATAAAAGGAAAAACTGGCAGTTTTACAAGGGGAGTGATTTTGGTCTTTTTAGGATGAGGACAGATAGTAATCTCTTACATTCCACTTCAAATCAAGCCCTGTCTGCATGATTATTTCCTAAAAGAAAGGTAAGAGGGAAACTGACTAATGAACAAAAAAGAAGGATGTTTTTTAAGCATGGTCTTGCATTAAATACATGTGTTAAAGTATGCACTTTTGGATGACACCTTGTCACCAATCTGTAAAAAGTCAGTAATAACTGCATTAACAGTGATGACACTTCTCATATTATGAAATAAACATTTCTCGCAAGGTCTATGAACGTCCTGGCGGCTAATAAAGCTAGTAATGGTGAGCATTTAAGACATAGATGGTGCAAGGTTTACTGCAACCTTGGAGACAGTGCTGAGTGTTTATTGGTTGATAAAAAACATACCTATCAATCAAGGAAAAAAAAACCCTCTAAGCCTAAACGATTTTGGGCATTATCATTTGCAAACAGACTAATAGAGGCCAAAGCATCAGTGGATTGAGATGAAGCTTTGGCCCCTGCGAGAGGCTCAGGAATCATAAAATTAAGAGAATTAAAGTTTAACTTCCCAATTACTGAACTTAATGCACCTTGGAGGCCATTTTGATTTAACGCTTCATTTGGCAGCAGAATGCCGGCCCACACAGTAATGTGATGAAACCTGACAGTCCGTTTAGAAAGCATATTTTTGGAAATAGTTTTTTTTTTTTCTTTTTTCACTCGTCTTGTGTATTAGCCAAGTGTATTAAGCAATATATATTGCCAAGCTCTAATTAAATTGCATTAACTGGAGAAAAAAAAGGATCTCTGGTAATTTTCAACCACAATAAACCAATTTGCAACCCTAATATTCTCTAATATTGAAACAGCAATCTATAAACTAATGTAACACATTAACACACCCACACCATCCACACATCACTGCCTGCCAAAAATCTGGAGACACTCAGACTTTCGAAAAAATGGTTCTAATACAAATGAGTACTTTTTTACATTTTGCAACAAGAGAATGAAAAAAAATTATAAAACCTTCAAATGACCTTACTGAGAGCTGTCTAGGCAGGTTTAATTAGCAACAGTTTCACACATGAGAATTCCTGTGCTACCTTAGGAATGAAGCCAAAGGCCATGCATTTGTATGCCCTTGTTTTCATGTCAGCACTCGTGAGCACTCATTAGCCTTTTAGGTGTTTAAAGGGCCCATACTGTGCAAAGCCGGATGCTCTGTAATGTGGCACAAACTATAAACACTGTCTGTTAGTGAGCTCTTTTAAAATCATCATTATTTGTGATGTCACAAAACACTGCATTTACATATATCTTATTTATGTCAATGCAGTTCTACATGTATAAGTGGGAAGAGTTAAACTGCTATAGGCTATAGGCAGTTTAACTGCCCAGGCTTTCAGCCTATAGCAGTTTAAATCTGCCCACTGAAGTTAAAAGGAGAGTTTAACCCCTTAATGCAGAAAGGCTTATTACTACCGAGGCATATTATCCAGTAACTACAGGGACTTTTGTACAAACTGGTGGGGCTATTCTTTGGTAATAGCGTTTGTAATAACACTTTCGGCTCGCTGGCGAGACATAGGCTGTTCAAGGGGCTATACCCTTTCTTGCTGCCAGTCAGAAAATATATCAATCTTAAAGACACAGTAATAAATAAAGTGGATATACTGGATAAAGTGAGGCTGGGAAATGGTTGTGCGCCATGTAATTAATGGCAATGCACCCTGTATAGAACCTTTCATCTGGAATAGAACCTTGACTTTAAACATTTCTTCAGTGGCATTTCAATCTCATATATTATTATTATTATTATTATTATTATTCAAACTGTCAGAAAATCTTGCCTTCTTTTAAAGTGGACACTTCCAATTTCTAGGTTGCTTCTTTCTGACCAGTCAAACCTACAACACCACAGTCTTCACAGACTGCCCTTCAGTGTGTGTATGTTCCCTAATGAACTGTAGTTGAACGTGCTAATGGATCTGTTATCCACCGCAGCCTCCACACACGACTTTGGAATAATCACGGCTCATAGGCGGAAAGTCAACAGGAAGTCACACAGCAGTGTCTGGCGATGGCACGTAGATAAATCTCATTATTAGCTGGTATACTAACAGCTTTGTCGATAGGCCAGTTTAAATGAATAAAAACCTCAATTTCCAAGACAAATCGGTGTCCTCTGCATGGAGCATATGGACTGTTCGGAAAGTTACGCTCCACAAGGCAACAACAACATGGAAAAACAGACACAAATTGATGGCCACTGCAGGCCAGGGGAGACATGCAATGATGAAAACATTGATTATCGGCACCAGCTTTTCTGAACTAATATCATGGAATATTTGGTACGCTAGGTCATACTTTATGGAGCTGTGTTGGCAATTACTGCCTACTCTGTCTGCATATATACATAAAAGTTCTCAGCTGGATATTTCATGAACCGGGCCATTCTTACTTCATTCAGAATAGGATCCATTAGTTGACAATTTTTTTGTCTTTTAATGTTAATTTAAGAAAAACGGATAAATGAGCATAGAAAATGATAAAGAAAACAAATCTCTGATATAATATTAAATCTATAGCGATACACTCATTTCTGCCCCTACATGGACCTTTAGGAAAATCTGTAATTCATATACATGTTCTTGAATGTAGTAGCTTTTATCAGTAAGGCATTACATAATAAATTGAGAAAAGTAAATTGAAGAGCAGAAATTGCTGACATTTGGGCTTCATTTAAATTTTGTCGATATTTAGTGCGGTTTCAGTGCTAGCTTAAAATAGCTTGGAACGAAATTTAGTTACATTAAAGTGTCTCAAATGTTATTGTCCCTCCTCTAGAAATGTGTTTAATATGAGGTTTTACATTGACATTTAAGGCATTTAGCAGATGCTCTTGTCCAGAGCGACTTACAAAAGTGCTTTGCAATTTACCCAAGAAAAACCTTTAAAATTTAAAGATATCTCTAGGTTTAGACATTACTAAACACAAGTCAATATGGAGACCATTCTGCTATTCGCCCAAGTATTATCTGAAGAGGTGGGTCTTCAGTCTGCGTTTGAAGACAGCGAGCGACTCTGCTGTTCAGACACCCAGGTGAAGTTCGTTCCACCACTTTGGTGCCAGAACAGAAAAAAGCCTGGACGCTTGTCTTCCGTGGATTTTGAGGGATGGCGGTTCAAGCCGAGCCGTACTTGAAGCTCAAAGGGCTCTCGGTGCGGATCGGCTTTTGACCATTGCCATCAAGTACGGAGGGGCTGGCCCGTTCTTGGCTTTGTAGGCCAGTGTCAGGGTTTTGAATCTGATGTGGGAAGCACGTACAGGACACCAGGTTTTATTTACAATATACTGACTGTACTCTGTACCACCACTGCAAGCACTCGTCTAGCCTGTGCAAAGCACTTCCCAATGTAGAACCACTTGTTTCAAGTTAAAAAACTGAACTTTTCGACTGACCAATCAGAATCGAGGATGCTTTCTAATCGGTCATCCATCATGAGGAAAATCTAGTTTTGTCTGTTTTCAAACACCTGCGGCTGTATAACACTGGACTCTGAACATGAAAATCTAATACTAGCTAATCCAATACATCAACCTCTCCACCCCACACTCATAAGCATGTCCTGCATTTTTAAGCAGTAAAATGTTTTTTTTTCATACTTGTATTTTTGCTAGCCAACAGTTAACATTATGAAAAAGCCACTAATTGCTGGCATTAACCGCATCATTAGCATGAATGATTGTGTTGTCCTTTTTACAGATGACATTGAATGGTGCCGCAGAAAGAAGAGAAAGAGAGATGGCCAAAAGAATACTTTGGCCTATAATGCTAACGTTTCTGCTTATGAATAAAAAGGACTGGCCATAATTAGCATTAGGAAAATGACATCACGCTAATTGGTGGATACTTGCTAACCGGCGTACATAGTTAGCAAAAAATTGGCATGTAGGATGGTAGGGTTGTTCTTTTTACAGCCCAACACTGAATGATGATGCAGCAGAAAGCATACAGAGACAGTGAAAGACAGAGACAGCTGGAAATACAGTTTAAAAAGAAGAATAAGTACACAAAAAGAAAAGGTCCATGGGGAGAAAAGCTTTCGCGGGAAAGGGGAGAAGAATTCTCCACAGCCAGATTAGCAGCAGGGACGTGGGGGCTGGTCCCTGCACGCCCATTAATAGATTAGCATCAGCACCCTGCCCCACAGTGCCACATTGCAAAATTGGTATTACTTCTGTAATCAGAAAGTAGGCCGCTGGAGTGCCAGGGGACGGCGGCAGACACAGACAGCACGAGTAACAGCATGCAACAGTAAATAAATAAATGATAGTGACTGGAGAAAGAAGAGAGAAAAAAGGAGAAAACGGGAGGGGTAGAGCAGAACGGCATCTAGCAGCATTATAGAGCCACAGTCTGGAACTGGGGTCAGCGTCACCACTGTTAGTAGTTTAAGGGTCTGCTTGGATTAATTTTGCATCTCTGTCTATGTTTTAATATTAAGAGTGCATCTGCTAACTAGCTGTTACCTCAGTGAATGAGATTTTCTGTTTTGAAAGCATCTGATTCTCAGTAATGGTAGCTATTTAGTGCATTCCAGATGAGTTCATATCGCAGTGTTAAGGATCCTACTGGCTTAACATGTGACCTGTGACTTTTGTTGGTTTTCTAGAGAAATCTAAATGTGATCTATGGGAAACCAGTGGTTTATAAGGATAACAATGAATATAATTTCCACTGGTAAACAAAACCATCAGGTTTTCGAGAGGAAAGGAGTGGGAATAGAGCCTGAAATACATGTGTTAGTATGGATCCACATGTCACCATGTCTTTCACAGGGAATGTAGAGCGTGCTTTGATTGTAGATGCCTAAATAAACAGATTTTCACAAAAAAACATGAAAAAACTGTCATTTTGTGGATGCTAGCATACATGCTAAAATGTCAATGGTAGCTACCTACTTTAAGAAGTGATCATTTAGAAAACAGCATTCAACCTAAAGAGTGTAGAAAACATGGGCGCCGTGGTTCCATTCCCTTCCGATCTATACAAAAGAAGCCAAAACTGTCCGCCATGTTGGTACATTTGCAACCAGAGTATGCAGAGTAGAGACTGGAGGCGGAGCTAGACTCGCATACTCATTTGGTAGACCTACCCCCTCCTCCCAGGTCAAGCATGTCTCAGACCGCCTATACTGAGATGTGACAATTGTTCCCTTAAAATTCACATTTTAGTGATTACAGCCAATGGATATCTCTGTCCTGTCTGTTGTTATTGCTTGGAGGTCTCCATTTACACTGTAGCAATACATAAGTGAGGACATAACTTCTTATTGTGGACATGTTACATGGACATGGACAACTTACAGTGAGTCCAAGAAGTATTTGATCCCTTGCTGATTTTCTTTGTTTGCCCACTAATAAAGACACTATCCTTCTGCACTTTTAATGGTAGATATATTCTAACATGGAGAGACAGAATATCAAGACAAAAATCCAGAATATAATTTTAAAGAATATATTTTAATTAATTTGTATTTCAATGAGGAAAATAAGTATTTGATCCCTCTTGCCAAACACACTCAATACTTAGTGGCAAAGCCTTTGTTTGCAAGCACAGCGGTGAGACGTTTGTTGTAGTTAACCACAAGTTTAGCACACACACCAGGGGGAATTTTGGCCCACTCTTCTTTGCAGATCCTCTCTAAATCATGAAGGTTGGTGGGCTGTCGCTTGGCAACTCTGACCTTCAGCTCCCTCCATAGATTTTCGATCGGATTGAGGTCTGGCGACTGGCTGGGCCACTCCATGACCTTAATGTGATTTTTCTTGAGCCAATCCTTTGTTGCCTTTGCTGTATGTTTAGGGTCGTTATCATGTTGGAAGACCCAACCACGGCCCATTTTCAGATCCCTGGCAGAGGGGAGGAGGTTGTCCCTCAGGATTGTGCGGTACATGGCTCCATCCATCTTCCCAGTGATGCGGTGAAGTAGCCCTGTACCCTTGGCAGAGAAACACCCCCAAAACATTATGCTTCCACCTCCATGCTTGACGGTGGGCACAGTGTTCTTGGGGTCATAGGCAGCATTTTTCTTCCTCCACACATGGCGGGTGGAGTTGAGGCCAAAAAGTTCAATTTTGGTCTCGTCTGACCACAAAACCTTCTCCCAATAACTTGGTTCATCTTTCAAATGATCATTGGCATACTTGAGGCGCGCCTCCACATGTGCTCTCTTCAGCAGGGGTACCTTTCGGGCACTGCAGGATGTGAATCCATTGTTGCGCAAAGTGTTGCCAATTGTTTCCTTGCAAACTGTGGTCCCAGCTGCCTTCAGGTCATTTGCTAACTCCTGCCGAGTGGTTGCAGGACGATTTCTGACTGTTCTCAGCATCATTGCCACCCCACGAGGCGAAATCTTCTTTGGAGCACCGGGCCGAGGTCTGTTGATTGTCATGTTATACTCTTTAAACTTTCTGATAATTGCACCAATAGTTGTTACTTTCACATCCAACACCTTACTAATCTTTTTGTAGCCCATTCCAGCTTTGTGAAGGTCAACAATTCTGACTCTGAGGTCCTGTGACAGCTCTTTGGTTTTACCCATGTTGGAGACTTGAAATCTGTGTGATCTGTCTGATTCTGTGGACAGGTGTTTTTCACACAAGTGATTAGTGAGAACAGGTGGCTTCAGGTCAGGTAACAAGTTGATTGGGAGTGTCTAACTGGTCTGTAAAAGCCAGAACTGCTAATGAATACTAAGGGATCAAATACTTATTTCACTCCATGAAATACAAATCAATTAATATATATTCCTTAGATTTATTTTCTGGATTTTCTTTTTAATATTCTGTCTCTCCATGTAAGAATACATCTACCATTAAAAGTATAGAATGATCATGTCTTTATTAGTGGGCCAACGAAGAAAATCAGCAAGGGATCAAATACTTCTTGGACTCACTGTAAATGACATCCTGTTCTTTTTAAGTCACTTTTAAGACATTTACACACACACACCCAGCTGGAAGGACTCAAAAACCAGCAGCGATGATCAGCCTCAGCTTCTTCCCTTCACTAGTTCTGTTCCAAATCACAGCATGTGCATCTGTTTAAGCTCTATACACTGAACACTGTCCAGGTTTATCCCTTCCAGACCTACACAAACGAAGGATTTTTACCTTTATATTTCTGAATACAAACATAGCATGAGACTGTTAATCCTGTAACATGTGCAGCATGAACACACAACCAAAATCCTTCTAATCCACACAGCTGCTCTAAACATCATACATCATGAAACCCCATATTGCTGCCATCCAGAGGTAAGCACGCATACAGAAAGTTTTGAAAAGTTTTGAGACACGTGTTTCTTCTACAGCGATGGGTATTATTGGGAAGTGTGCCCTCCTTTGCTGCTTCAACAGCCTTTACTCTTCTGGGAAGGCTTTACACTAGATGCTGGAACACTGTCTTAAGGATCTGACTGCATTCAGACACAAGAGCATTAGTAAGGTCAGGTACCGATGTTGGATGATTAGTTTTGGCACACCAACTTATCCCAACTTATATCTCTGTGACTCCAGAGAAGTTAGTTCCAATGGTGGGGGCTTTATACCCTTCTAGACTACTTTCTGCTTTTAGCACAGTAACAGTGGCTCATATGTGATTAGAAGGTTGATTAGAAGAAATGTCTGCATGTGGACATAGTGCCTATATATTATTATATCAATAATAATAATACTAGTACACTGATCAGCCATTACATTAATACCACCTGCCTAATATTGAGTAGTTCTCCCTTGTGCTGCCAAAAAGGATCTAAGCATTCGAGGCATTGAATCTTTAAGACCCTTTAAATGGGTCCTGGCACCAAGACATTAGCAGCAGATCCTTTAATTCCTGTAGGTTGTGAGGTGGGGCCTTCATGAACCGCATCAGTGAGCCTTAGGTGTCCTTGACCCTGTTGCCGGTTCACTGGCTGTCTTTTCTTGGACCACTTTTAGTAGGTACTGATCCCTGCAAACCAGAAAACCCATCAAAAAAAGCCCTGCCTGATGTTTTGAAGGTGCTCTGACATTGTCGTCTAACCATCACAGTTTGACCCTTGTCAAAGTGGCTCAGATTCATACACACATGACCTTTAAGAATTGACTGTTCATTTGCTGCCTAATATATCCAACCCCTGAGAGATGCCACTGTAGATGAAGATAATCAGTTTTTTTCACTTCATCTCTCAGTGGTGTTAATGTTATGGCTGATCGGTATATATAAGTATGTATAGCATGATCCTAAAGCTAATCCTAAGCCATTTGAACAGGCACATACATACACACACACACACACACACACACACACACACACACACACACATCTGATCTGTCCATACCTGGTGTGTTGAGCAGACGTGACATGCGGCAACTGTAGGCGACGTGCTGTTCACAGTGTTCGGCACTGCTGGTAATGGCGCTGATTTGCTCCATGGTGGCGCTGTAGTTCAGCTGCAGCACTGTGCGTCGTTCTCTGCTGGAGCCAGTCACGGATGTCTGAGCGGGGAGGTTATTCACCACTGTTGTCCACACTTTATCCTCTAAACTCACACACACACACACACACACACACACACACACACACACACACAGATGCACACACACATGCAAACACTTGTTTACAGGTTGTCATGTTGCAGCCGCCCCAAACGCTGCTCTGCAAAATCTGTCCCATAATTAACACTCCTAGGTCCCCTATGGTGAATACACCTTGAATACACCTTTATTTACTATTTTGCTTTATTAACTGTTTATCACTTGCAAATCATTAAAAAAGCAGATAAATTGTGAGGAAAGCGCAGATATAAACCCAAATTAATGTTTGTAAGCAGAAGAGATTTTTTTGCCATTTTGTGAAATTGAAAGCAACAGATAAACATCAGAAATACAGACTCAAACTTGTGAAAATAGACTGTGAATTAAATGTCTAAAGGCATACTGTAAATCATATGTATAGAATAAATCAATAACAAATTATAAATAGAACCATAATTTACTTTGCGTTGTTGTAAACAAACAACTAAACTAAATGCCAAGTATTATTTAATGAGCCAATGGATAGAGCAAGCCACCATATCAAAAACTACAGACATACAAAGGTAATAACTTCAATAAACAAATAATAAAAGGGAAACAAACTCTTTATACACACATAAACAGACAAGAAATAATGATAATGAGGAGGAGAAGCTTTTAAAAAGTTAAAATAAATAAATAAATAACCAACTAAGGGAGAAAAAACACAAGCCAGCACATGGTAAAATGCAATCAATGCCATTGTGATATTTGATATAGTTAAACTTTCAAGACATTTACACACACACAGCTGGAAGGAACAAAATCCAGCAGAGATGAACAACCTCAGCTTCTTCCCTTCACTAGTTCCCTTCACTAGTAATCACAGCATATGCATCTGTTTAAGCTCTACACACTGAACACTGTGTTGGAGAGTTAAACAGATTAAAAAATGATCATCGTTTAGCAACGTTATCTGCATCATAGAGAAATTGGACAAATATTTCTTCCGTTTCCCCCTGAAGACCCCCTGTTCCCCCTGTTTCTGTATCATGGATGCAGAATCATGAGAATTTGAGCCTCCCTCTTGGTGGCACACTGAAAGCTAGCCAGGCTAAAGTACAGCCTCCACACCATGGGGTTAGTTTAACACACTGTTACAACTAAGACCCCCAAAGCAGTCTCAATACAGTGAGAAAACTCCACACCCTGCCATTCAGCAAAGCTAGCTCTTACCCATCTAGTTTGATGGGGCTGATATTTGCTGTCCTACTTTGTGGAGTAAAAGAAAAGTGTTGGGGTTTAGGCACGTGTTAAGACACAGCAGCCTCTTCTCACTGATCACATTAATTTTAGATGTAGATGCAGTTAATGTCTTTAAGTTGGAAAGCTATTACTAACTATTACTAATAACTAATTTTTATTCAAATATTTCTAAAATGAAACCGAAAGTGTCCTCTGCTCTTCCCTAGCCTATGCTTACTATTTTCAAGCTACAGACCAGATTCCAAAAAAGTTGGGACACTAAACAAATTGTGAATAAAAACTGAATGTGGAGATGGCAAATGTCAATATTTTATTTGTAATAGAACATAGATGACAGATCAAAAGTTTAATCTGAGTAAATGTAACATTTTAAAGGAGAAATATGTTGATTCAAAATTTCATGGCGTCAACAAATCCCAAAAAAGTTGGGACAAGTAGCAATAAGTGGCTGGAAAAAGGAAATTGAGCATATAACGAACAGCTGGAAGACCAATTAACACTAATTAGGTCAATTAACATGATTGGGTATAAAAAGAGCTTCTCAGAGTGTCAGTGTCTCTCTGAAGCCAAGATGGTAAGAGGATCACCAATTCCGCCATTGTTGCGCAGAAAGATACCAGAATGGTGTTACCCAGCGTAAAATAGCAAAGACTTTTAAGTTATCATCATTAACCGTGCTTAACATCATCAAAAGATTCAGAGAATCTGGAACAATCGCTGTGCGTAAGGGTCAAGGCCGTAAAACTCTACTAGATGCTTGGGATCTCCGGGCCCTTAAACGTCACTGCACCTCAAACAGGAATGCCACTGTCAAGGAAATAACAGAATGGGCTCAGGAATACTTCCAGAAATCATTGTCAGTGAACACAATCCACCGTGCCATCCGCCGTTGCCAGCTGAAACTCTACAGTGCAAAGAGGAAGCCATTTCTAAGCAAGCTCCACAAGCTCAGACGTTTGCACTGGGCCAGGGGTCTTTTAAAATGGAGTGTGGCAAAATGGAAGACTGTTCTGTGGTCAGATGAGTCACAATTTGAAGTTGTTTATGGAACACTGGGACGCCATGTCATCCGGACCAGAGAGGACAAGGATAACCCAAGTTGTTATCAATGCTCCGTTCAGAAGCCTGCATCACTGATGGTATGGGGTTGCATGAGTGCTTGTGGCATGGGCAGCTTGCATGTCTGGAAAGGCACCATTAATGCAGAGAACTATGTTCAGGTTCTAAAACAACATATGCTCCCATCTCTTTCAGGGAAGACCCTGCATTTTTCAACAAGATAATGCCAGACCACATTCTGCAGCAATCACAACATCATGGCTACGTAGGAGAAAGATCTGGGTACTGAAATGGCCAGCCTGCAGTCCAGATCTTTCACCTATAGAGAACATTTGGCGCATCATAAAGAGGAAGGTGCGATTGAACAGTTAGAGGCCTGTATTAGACATGAATGGGAGAGCATTCCTATTTCTAAACTGGAGAAACTGGTCTCCTCTGTACCCAGACGTCTGTTGAGTGTTGTAAGAAGAAGGGGGGATGCCACACAGTGGTAAAAATGTCCTTGTCCCAACTTTTTTGGGATTTGTTGACACCATGAAATTTTGAATCAACATATTTCTCCTTTAAAATGTTACATTTACTCAGATTAAACTTTTGATCTGTCATCTATGTTCTATTACGAATAAAAACTTTTTTGGAATCTGGTTTGTACATTTTCACTCTAAACTGAGGCACAGTGGTGCATACATAAGTGGTGTTTGACTGTGATAACTGTTACAAATTCTACACATTAAAGGATTATAATTTCTGATGCGTTTTGTCGCAGATGTCTCTCAGAAGTTCAGACCAAAACTGTTATCCTCCTGCACTGCGCTTTCGTGCGCTCTCTCAGGAATGTGTTCAATGTACTTGGAATCTGTTTGAATCCTCAGAGCCACTTCCGTTTAATTGGCATCTCTGCTGCCCATCACATTAGCACAGGGATTTCTCGGGCTGTTAGAAGGCTCCGGGTCTGGCCCAAACTGATAGCATTTCAGCATTTCATGTGCTGATATCCGCATGCACCCCTTTTCTGTAAGTGACTTATTTCATTTTTGATGTTTGTTTGGACTATCGGGACTTTTAACAGTGTAGTCCAAGACTGGCGCAGTGTAACGGAGCCAGGTTGCCTTGGAAACAAATGGGCTGCTATGTTAAAGCAAATGTTTGGCCAGAGAAGGGGATGGTGTGCCTCTCTTGAATCTCGCGAGTTGGCTTAGGGATGGAAATGTTTGTAGTTTTCTCTGGAGGAAGGCGCCTCGGGTAAAGAGCGTGCCTTATTTAAACACTGTGAGCTGCTCTGCTCTTACTGGTCTCATGCGATTTCTCATACTGCGCACTAATGCAAAGTAAACCTCAGGGTGTTTAATTAACGTGAATTAAGTGCATATCAAAACACCAGTTCTGCGCAGTGGAAACGAACGAAGTACTAATGAGTGTAAGTAAAGATGGGTTCAAAAAATGGTATTAAAGGGCCCATATTTACAATTTTCTGGCATTTTATTTATTTCCCCTGAGGACAACTTGTGACATAAACCATCAGAAGTCATTCTTACACTATTCCCCAACCTTTTTTTAATCTCTCAGAAACATCCAGAGTGTTTTTGTTACTGTAATATTAACAACCTCTTTACTGTGCCTTAAACAACCTCTGTTACGATTGGCTGCCTTGTAATGTGTCTCATTTAAAAGAGCAGCAAATGGGTGGAATTTAAACTGTGGTGGGCTAAATAAGTGCACAGACATCTATAAATGCATTGTTTTTTTGTTTGTTATTTTTACAAACACATTTAAAACAGGTAAATGTACTGTATGGACTGGTATGTTTTGAAATTATATAAAATCATATAAAAACCTTGGTCCTTTTATGGTGGTAAAATACATAACACATAAATTACCTGTCATGTTGCAAATGACTTTAAAGGGTCCTAGAGGTCCACTGCCATCTGGGTCAATCCAATACAGGTCCGAAGATCTGCCCAGATGTTTATAGGCCTCGCACGACTGTTCATAGACAGCTACAAGGGAAGAAACAGAAGACTGAGTCTAAGCAGACTTCAAAAACAGTGGTTCAAATAAACTTGCTTTAACCATTGTGGTTGAAATAAATTGTTTTCCTCCTGACCATAATCACATGTCAACAGCAGTCAGTAAATTCCCCGTCCGTTGAAACGCAGCAGAATATAACTAGAAAACAATCTGCAATGAATGTGCAATCTAACACCATTGTGGTGTGCTGTGTTCCTCCAAAGCAGATCTCAATGGAAGCGGCCATGATACTGTGTGTAATGTATTATGTAAAGCCTCCCCACTGTGTGGCTTTTAGACAGCGAGAGGCATCTTTACAAACACACATCAGCAGTCAAACCGCTACCCAGGCCCTGGAGGGATAAGGTTGAAAAGAAAAAGTGTGTTCCTGAGAGAAATATCCACCATATGTTTCTGCGCTAGCGAGAAACATTTTCATCAACCCCAAAAAACAAACAAGAAAATATCTACTTCCAGCACTTTCCTGTTGTAGAGCTACTCTGGAAGGGTCCAAACAATCAAGCACAAACCAAGAGGTTACCAGAGAAACACTGGCTAATTTTCTATACCAAGTCAGGCCTTTTTATCATATTAAGCCTCACATTTAAAGGGAAATCCACCATTATTTCAAAACTAAATGGCTGATATAAACATATAAGTCATTCAGAGTGGGTTTGTTGTGAAATGCTCCATTCTACAGAAACCAGGTCAGACTTGCATACAGTCCTAGTGAATAGAACCACATGTCTACGAGTGTAGCGCCTCAAAAAACCTCCCTCACAAAAAGTGTGTTGTAAAAAACAGAACATGCAGAACAAATGCATTCCTGTAGGAGGGATACATTTAATGTGTTGGGCATATGTTTCAGATTTGTCACTTTTTTACATTTTCTTTGGACATTTTCCAATTTTCCAAGCTTTTCCAGTTGTCACGACTCTATATTGAACCACTGACTTTACCATATAACCCTTGAAGAGCCCTTTCTTCTTTTAAGAGGGCATATCAGGACTTCCATACCTCTACAACAGGGATAAAACCTAGGAGAAAGGATTGTTTGAAGGCAGAGATGGAAATATATTTCAGTTGCTTTTTAAGTCTTAGACGCTGAAAGAATAAATAAGGCGGAAATTTGATTCGGAAAAGCATGTTTCACCTCAGCCTTCAGGGCTTCTGCAAACAGAAGGCAGCTATAAACATGCAATCAATTGACTTTAATATAAGTTATGTTAGCTGAGAGGCCTACACAGACTTGCTGATAGGCTTTTATGTGTAGGCTATAAATGTGACAACAAAGAGTATGATTCATACGTAAGAAGCCTTCAGACGAAACAGCCCTGAGACGGGGTGACCTTGTCGGGCCAGCGGGTCTCCTTGACTGAAACGATTTAGCTTCAGTGGAGGAGCTACTGTACATAAGCTGCCTCTCATGTAGTCTCCAAATCAATGGAATAAAGAAGGAGCTTGCTTCAGGCTTTGTGAGAAATCTGCACTGCGAAGGTCAATCCAGCGCTGAAGCCAGAGAATACTAAAAGGGTGAAAATTCAGAATTTTAAACTTTTCCCTCTGCTCCACAACAGTTTTTAAGCGAAAGACAAAGAAAATGGGTTTTGTTTGTTTGTTTTTGTATCTTAGCTGTTCTCCAAGCTTACAATAAAGCAAGCAGTGTTTACCAAAAGGTGGTGGAGAATTACATCTTTGTGAAAAAAAAGAAACAAATAGGAAGATTCAAGCAACTCTCTGAGTGACAGTTGTGTGATTGGTGCCTGTGTTTTACTTTCCATCTCGCTGACAAACTGAAGCGCTTTGTTTATGTTCTCCGTTAAGCCCTGGGGGTCTGGAAACAATCCTCAAAACAGTAAAACTAAAGCTCAGCTCAGACGGCTGATTCTGAGAGACCTTCAGAGACAACGCAATTATCCATTTCTCCATAAAACAAATGAAAAGTGTTGTACAGGAGCTGTTTTTCTAAACATGCTGCAGCTGTATCATTAGACCAGTGCAGTGAGGCTAATGTAGCACCTTCTGCATTGGATAAACAGTGGTCATTATTGTGCTGTGAAATGTCTTGGACTCAGACATGAGAAAGAAAGCCAGAAGTGAGAAAAAACTGAACTGCATCCATTCCACATTTGTTTTAGTGATTATTAATGTCTTAAATGTAGCATTTGTTCAACAGCATGATCTTTAAATGCTGTCAAGTATGCATCAGGGCGCTTTAGCGTATATCTTAATGCAAATGCGACTGTCTTCACATACGTCCTTGACCACCATCAAAGACAGATTTACGGACTAGATCACAGTGCATCAGAGTGAACACACGTCAGTACAGTCAGAAGAAGTGCAGGCTATATTTTGAAGTGTACAGCCATTCATCATATGGATAATATTGGCCTGCTTCAATATTGGAGGTCCACAAATGTCTCCAGTATACCTTATTTGTGGGTTCATATGACAGCACAATATTTAGGATATCATCATTTTGATCAATGCAAAAAGTAACTTAATAGGTCTGGTTCTTGCAGCTGAAAGGTAGCTTTCTGTACTGGATATCACTGATTTAAAGCTGAGATTTGTCTTCTACAAAGCAACTATTTATTACTTAATTCTTTTTGAATAAAAAAAAATCAACTCAATATGTATTTGTATTTGCCATGACAAATTAAGGAGCTCCTGAGGCAGAGACTTTTGTGCTAGCTAGAAAACAGTCCCAACCAACCTACTAACTCAGCCTAACTTATTAACACTAACTTAGCTCAACTAGTTATAGCAGCCTTAGTATGCTGTTGATACTTGTTGGTTCCAAATGCAATTAATTCAGCAGAGAAGACTTATTTTGCACACTAACCTTTTTTTTTGTATTATCCAAAACAGTGCTAACACTCATACAATAATAAACAATATCAACGTAGGGCCATCAAATTAATAGACTATAAGCTGTTAAAGCATTAGCATCAATAATAAAGTCCTTGGCTTGGCAGAAGGCAGGGTTGAGGTTGTGCCTGTTTTTAGAAGAACTGCTCTAAAGCAATGGGGCTGTGCATGTTGAGCTTACTTTGTTCTCATGGAAGCTACTGTCTGGATTCCTGTGGGAAAATGATGAGAACCACCATGTAGTGATGTAGTTCAAAAACATGTATTGGGGTGCCCTTCACCACTTGGGACTCAAGGACAAAAGAGCTGAGGCCCAGACTGATGTGACTGGAAGAATGTTAAAGAATCTTAGAGGGGCACTGGAGCCAGAAAGCCAGGCCATTTCAATGATGACTGGGGCAACTTACAAATGGAAACTACAAATGTGGTGGCTTGCCTAGTAACTTCAAAAAAAAAAAACTCTCCACACTATAGGTGGACATTGCAGGTTTACAGTCACAGGCTTTAGGCTATCAGTTAAATTTATCAACCAAGTCAAACCCACAATAGGGTCCACCATAAGACCACTCATGATCAGAACCTTTTTCCAGAATTATATATGAACAAATGTTAAATGCCTTCACAGAGCTTAAGGTGACCATGTCCAATACCAAGCATTGGCATGAAGGGTATAAAGCCCCTCAGCATTGGGCTGCAGAGCAGTGGATCTGCATTCTCTGGAGAGAAGGATCTCCATCCAATACCTTTAGGATGAGCTAGAGTGACAAAAGTAATCATCTAACCTCAGTGTCTGATCATACTAACTCTTTAATGGACAAATTAACAGTCAAATCATCACAGCTGTATTCCAGCATCTAGTGTAAAGCCTTCTTAGAAGAGTGGAGCCGGTTATTAATGCCCTTGATGTTATAAGTAAATCTTTATGAATAGGTGTCTAAAAACATTTGGACATATACTTTTGGACACATGGCAGTGCATTATGGCAGTCTCTTCAACTGTACACCAGTAAGGTGGAGAAATCTCCATTAAAAAGTGGCCAGGAGGTGAACACTTAGCGGCCTGGGGTCATAATTCACATTCTTTAGTCTTGGTCATACCCCTAACATTCACCACATGTAATCATACTACTAAAGCTAATTACCTAAATGGCGGAACAAATGGCTAATGGCATAATGGCTAGCCTAGCATTCTCAAATAATAGCGCAGCATGTTGCGCAAGCTAATTATGTCTAAACTGCGTCTAGTGGACACAGGAAACCATTGAAAGCCCAGTGCACTTAATGCCCGGGTGAAGTTTCATAAAGGATTTCATAACTGCACAGAAATCAGGAAGGACATTACTCAGAATGTCCAAGTCAAGAGGGCCATGAAGGCAGGTTTAAGGGCTCTACGTATGTAGCATTTTCAAAACCTCTCTGCCCTCAGAGGGAATCAGAGGTCTAACCGCTAGCAATTCCACTCAGTTGTTCTCAAAGCAGCATGCTAACGTCATCAGATGCGGCTGGCGCTTTGGTCACACAAAGGGTTTGCGGGACTAATTGCGTAGGAGCTCTGCACGAACCTGAACAAAAAAAAGAACACAAGCAGATGTTAAGGTGTACACATGGGCATGTGAGTGTGGCACGCACACAGATGCACATCGTGTGCATGAATTTTTGAAAGCGTACGTGTGGAGACAAAAGGAACTGTGCACTTTCTTCCCTGCATCCAGGTGGAAAAAAATGGAAAAGCTTCATTTCTTGTTACCTAAAGACTAGGGATAAATTTTACGTGGGAAAAGCAAGCATTGCAGGGTCACATATAACTTTTTCTTATGGATCTTTCTTTTGCATGGTCCTGTTTAATATGATAATTGGTCCTTTATAATTGTCAATGAGAACTGCTAATTCATTTATACTTGCTAATGATAATTGTTGCTTTGGAGATGCGTACCTTGTCTGTAACCTTACATTAACTTCCAACAAAAGATCTATTAGAGGTGGGTGATATAATAAAACATAATATCACTGTACTTGGAGTCGTTTCTAATAGTTGGAACCCTCAGGGTCTTCTAGTCTTTTAGAAAAGGCCTAATTATTTCTGTGAGCTACAAAATACATGTCTGTGATTTTTTGTAAATTTTTATTCAATCAAATGATGTTTGTTTACAAAGTGTGCAAGTATTAAGAGTACTAGTCTTCTCACATTGTTAAGATTTGGATGGTAATAAGAGGGTTAAATTATTGAAATGGCAGACAGACAATTGTCCAGTCAGAGGTTTCCCACGAAACCAATGCAGACTCTCCAATTGGTTAGGACCTCACAAGAAGAACTGAAGGTACTATACATCAGGTGAACCAACAACCAAAATTAGTTAAAGGAACAGTGAAAACATCTAAACACACTCAGATTTTGAATGGGTGGAACCAGTTTTAATGACAGAAATGTGAATCTAGTTCTTCTGGACGTTCTAGTTACATACATGTGAGCTGTAGTGTGAGCATGTTTCTGTGAGTTGTTAGAAATGGAAAACAGCAGCGACAGCTCTAGAATTGGTATAGAACCTTTACATTATGTTTAAAAGGTTCTATGTACTCTTTTATTAAATCAATTATCATCCCTCAGTGAAATCTCTGTGGCACCTTCTGCTGTTAAAGTCTTTATTGTTAAAAAGAATTAAAAAGAGTGTAAACTTCAGGCGAAGCTGAACGAAATGGCACTTACACGTGTGGCAGGTAGCTCCAGTATAACCCGTCCCATCACAGGAGCAGCTGAAGCTGTCCCAGGTTTGAGTGCATCGTCCTCCGTGCTCGCAGTGATTGGGCATACATCTGGAAGACAGGACAGCGCATCATTAGAGCAGCCGAACCGAAAATCAGGGCTAAACTGGCCTTATATTAAACATCACTGCAGGCTTATCCGTCTATTCAGTGTCATGACTTTTCACCCACAGGAGAATAAGCCAAATTAGCACCTTTTTTTATCCCTGTCTGTCTGTCTTTCTCCTTATCCATGGGGGACTGGCTGCTCACAGAGTCTTTATGATGGTTTTGATGTGAGCGCTCATTGGAACACATCATTAGAGGCCAGGCTGAATAAAAATGGAGGGTATACTGAAAGCTAGCCAGCCTATAAGCGTCCAGCCTATATTTAACACAAAAAAAAATCTTTCTGAGGTGTATATATTCTTAGCACCTGCACAAAGCAAAGGTGCAAAACCCCTTTCTTTTCATCAGAGACAGTTCCATTATGGAAGGAATGCAGTAGAAATAGAGCCTCGCTGTTAGATCCGGAGGTATGTGCATTAGCTATTGTGTACCAGTGGACAAAGTCTGGCATCATTAGCTATATATACTGCACATTCTGTCGCTGTCTGTACAAAACTTATTCTCTGGTTGTTTTGGTACTTTTTTGGATGATTTGCAAATGTATCTTTGGCATGGTATAAAAGCCTCCTGACGAACAGACCAATAAATACAATTACTGGAGTAAAATCTTAAAAATATCCTTCTGTAAGTTTTGGAAATATGTGGTTTTGTTCCAACAGTGACAATATGGATCATGCAAATTTGTTACAGAAACCTACACTTTCTGTTATTAAGTGTTAAGAATCGGCAAATACAGTTCCAAGACTCAATTCCATTCAGTGGTTTTCTTGACTCCAAAAACAAGAAGGTAATACAGAAGTACAATTACATGGGAAGAGTTTAAAAGTGAATAAAATTGACTGTATGGAAAATATTAACATGATTAGCTAGCTATGTAATGTATGTTTTGGCAAAGGATCACATTGTGTTTGGTTAATGTATATATTGTAATAACATTCCATACATAACACAGACAGCCACTCGCAATAGGTGAAATCCCTGCTAAAAACTAAACGGCATAGACCAGCCCCACCAAAAACCAACACATGTTGTGTTTTAAAAGCTTTTATTCTGGCCACCAGCAATAGAAAATGATATGCTGATCACCAGCAAAAAACAGCATGTGTTTCCAGCACTGATATACTGGTCCAGCAAGGGCTCATAAAATTCGTACATATACAGTGGGCAGAGGTGGCTCAGCGGTTAAAGCTCCAGGCTATTGATGACAGGGTTGTGGGTTCGATAAGCAGGCCCTTCACCCTCTCTGCTCCCCTCACTGCGCTGTAGTTGTAGTGTGTGCTCACTGCCCCTAGTTCACTAGTGTGTGTGTTTGTGTGTGTGTTCACTACCACAGATGGGTCAAATGCGGAGGACACATTTTGCTGTACATAGTACAGTGACAGACACTTGCACCTTTACCTTTATATACCACTAAAGTGCACCCCCAAGAATATGATAACATTTGCAAACACATATTGCACACACATATTTTACAAATCACAAGGAGCTCCCGTTCACTGGCAGCACTGTTTTGACAAATACACACCACCCAGTCTGTGATGCCAGCTTCTAAAGTAGGAATTAATGGATAAACTCCTGCAGAACTGGTAAGAATTCCACATTCTACTATGGTTATGATTAGGGTTATGGTTTAAGGTGTGGGTTTGGTTAATTATTCTCTGTTCTAATCGTTTGATCAAATTAGAGCCGTGTCTGGGTTGAGCCAGAATTTTGTGTATATGCAAAAGTCAGGCTATATTTAGTACACATAGTCCAAATCTAGATGTACGAATTCCTCTTGAGACCACAATGGCTGGTCAACCAGCACCACACCAGTACCAGAGCAGCATAAACCAGCTTGTGTTGTGTTTTCAATGAAAACACCTTCAGATATCTTTACCCGAGTCATGCAAATGGTTTTTTAAACATAACATACATAGACTTAGTGATTAATTACTTCATCTGGCCATAAAGCTTAAAACCAGTGGTGTAATATTTTGTTGTAGTCAGCCATGTGACCTTTAGCTTGCTGAAGTCGGCATGTTCATTCTTTCTTCTAAGGGCTCCTATAACCAACTCCACTCGAGCTAATAAAGTAACAAAATGGCATCAGGGATTGTCTCGAGGGGAATTGGCCCAAGCACATGTTAGAACGAGTAATGAAACGGGTAGTTAAAGTGACTAGGGAATGAGAAACTCAAATCAGGTACTCCCGTGGGTACTCCTGTGTCCATCACACACCTCCACACTGATGACTGTAGGAGATATTTAGCTGTTTTTAAACAATTTCAGAATGAAATGACAATGTATTATCACCGTTTGAATCAGAAAGCTACGAACCTGAGGCATTTAAAGCCTTGATTTAGGCCTAAACTATCAGTGTAAGATTATGCTTTGATGGTCCAGTAACAAAGAATTCAGTTTTTGCTCCCCATCACTGAGTGACCTCTGCTCTTTTTAGCCTTTCTTGGTGCCATTATCATTCTGAACTCTGAGAATCAACACGATAAGCATTTCCCAAAAAGGCTGAACACACAGAGATTACAGCGCTGCAGACACAAAGCAGATGAAAAACCAAGGCTGTGTAATTCCCATACAGAGAGCACACAAGGAAAGATTAGTATTTTTAAGCTACGGCGATTTTCCCCGCATATCCTTTATCTTCGTCTCTAGTGAAAGTCCTAATTAAAGCACCAAAGTTAAAACAATTAATGGCTTCACTGCCTTACTCCTCGCCGTAATTAGTCATCTTCAAAGGTGCTTTAAATTAGCCGAGGGATCAGAAGTGAAATATGGTGGCGTGCGCTCACATTGCTCTCAGACATGGCGGCGAACGAGGAGAATATTTTCCAAGGTTTTTTCCCTCGTCTGCCGCGTGTCTAATCCATTAGCACGGGCGAATCTGGCGTGAAACAAAATTAAGCAGCAATCCTCCTTCGGCTAACGCTCGTTAGGCTAGTGCCACGCAAGGAGAGCGATGAATATGGAAGCTTTCTGGACCGCCGTTGTGCCACCTTCTCCTGCGAGGTGATGCAGAAGGTGTTCAGCCGGGACACTTGCTGTCAAATTCGGCCCTCTTGTGACAGGACGTCCAGATTAATTGGGTTAGCTCCCTGACCATCTGCGCCTGGAGCAGTGGAGCTCTCCCAGAAACTTTATTTTATGCTATACATGCAATCAGCATCTACAATAAGTATGATATAGCTGGAGGCACCATCCTAAGGCCCTACCCGGTCAGACGACAGGAATAATTAGAGAAGGGGGTGAAGGGAGTGCTGGAGGGAATTGCATATGATATAGGCTAATATATATGATTTTAAACAGACCGTTACATGCCTTCAAATATTAGAATTACTGTAACACAGTATGTTCTAATAAAACTATTCTTCAGGAGTTCCTTATTAAAGGCAATTAAATAGTCTCTCGAACACTCAAAGAAGCATGTAAATGCATAGATAGAGCTCAGACTGGTTCTATTTAGCACCAAAAAGGGTTTAGCTATTGTACCTCAATACTATATAGAACTATTTTTAGAGAACCCTTTTATATATAGTTTAGGGAGCAGAACTTGCTTAAACCTGACTGAATGTCATCTTCCAAATGTGTCGGGCAGAGGTCAAATTTCATGCTTGGTGTCTCAAAGCTTCCACATTTACAGATTTAACCCAGCCTTAGTTTCTCTCTTTAATGTATTCATCCCATCTACTTTCATTACCTTACAGTGTTTGCAAAAATGGTCTTATGTGCCCTGAAAAAGGTTCTTTTGGCTTCTTTAAAGAAGCATATACAAGAGGCTTTCCACTATTTAAACAGCAAAATATTTAAGGTTCTTTGAGTTTTAGCAAAGAATACTTGATTTGTTGACAGAATTAAACAATGGGTCATGCTCATGACAAGATGGATTTCCTGTGCATCCATTTTCAGCCTAAAACACGCTTCTATTTTTCAATATGTCATATGTGGCATGTTCTTTAAAAATCAGATTATGCATATTTTTTAAACATATCTTTCTGTATTTTATTTCTGTAATTAATCACACTACAAAATCTAAAATTACAAGACATTCATTACTGACCAACATGGTTAGCAAACACAGCAAACATAGCTCAAAATAGCATGTGAAAAGTCAAGGCCTCTCAAAAAATGACCAAATAACAAATGACCATTAACTAACAATTCAGCTTGCAAGCATTAACTTAACATTAGTTAGCTAACTAGCTGTCAGCCAAAGGCCACAAGCTTAAAAGACATTGCTTATTATGATCACCCAAACAAAGTGATATGAACAGCGGGGTTCATACCTACACAGACTAAAAGAGTTGTGAGCGGCTGCAGTCATATGTCACAGCCCACGGCGCGCCGTCTCTGATAGTGTGTGTAGGCGGTGCTGACACAGAGGCATATAAAGACAAAGGTACAGACTGTGATAACATCCTTCCATAAGATGCGAATCACCTTGTCAGACTCTGAGGCCGAATGAAGGCTGACATTTGCGAGGAGGCGCTTGTGAAAGTGTGTATTTGCTTTTGCCAACTTAGTCAACTCTGGAGCTGCGGGAAATCAGGGCCGGTTTAATCAGGTTGGAAATAGGCTCCGGATCACACCTGTGGCCGAGCGTGTCGACCGATCTTTCCAGGCCCAGAGACGGGTGGCCAGGACTAACGGTAGCTGAGGGACTGTACCGGCACACACACACACCTGCACATGCACACAGCAGAGGGACCGGACCCAGTGAGGCTGAACGAGAACAACACGGCTTAGCTGAGCTGCTCCAGCCACTGGGCACAGCTCCGATTTCCATCAGTTTTTCCAGGGGACTGAAAGAGAGTGCTGGATTTTATAGGACAGTCAATAGTGTGTGTGTGTGTGTGTGTGTGTCTGTGTGTGTGTGTGTGTGTGTGTGTGTGTTTGTTTTCTTTCATTTTCAGGACAAAAAAAACAGTTTAAAAGTTCAGAATATGGATATATTATAATTATTTATGGATACGTACTAATAAGGAAAATGCATATGGGGCATCTAGGTAAATATATAATGCATAAGGAATATCGTATTATTATATAGCATATAGATACCTGCATATTTAAGGTGCATATGAAATTTATTATTCCTTACTTATTATTTAGATACTTGAGTACTACAGAAGAGATTCTGTTCTGTGGTGCAAGAACAGAAAACTGGCTTTATGTCTAAAGGTGAAAGAATGAAGCAAACTCAAAAGTATGGCAGTGGTTCTGTGAAGCTCTGGGGCTGCTTTGCTTCCTTTGGCACTGGGAACCTGCAGTGTGTGCAGAGCAAGATGGATTATATCAGTATCAGGAAATCCTAAGAGAAACTGTCATGCCTTCTGTGAGGAAGCTGAAGTTGGGACATCATTAGACTTTTTAACAGGACAATAATCCACCAAGGCTAGGTGAAGAAGTCCTGGACGATTCTGGAGTGGTTGTCACTCGTCTGACTTGAACTTCATAGAAAAGCTTTGGTGGGATTTAAAGATGGTGGTCACAGCACACAAACCCAAGAATACTAGTAAACTGGAGGCCACTGCCCATGAGGAATGGGCTAAAATTCCTCAGGACCACTAAAGGGGTTGAGTAATTCTGAGACTGTAGTCGTCAATAAGTGGTATTCTGAGATAAGTTTGGACATGTTGCTACAGTAGGAGGTATTATTTTTTCCACTGCAAGTGTAGATGCATATGTAGAACATAAAATATTTAGTATTAAATTTAGACGCTTATACATATACACATATATGCTTACACACACACACACACACACACACACACATATATAAATATTTATATCAGATTAATCAGATATCAGATTTTATATATAGAAAATACATAACGGACATATGACTGCCTCTGTTCTGGCACTGTATGAATACAGTGTTTGTGTGTGTGTGAATGTGCGAGTGTGTGTATTCAGGAAGTGCCTGATTGAGGGCAGTGGTTTTGTCTGCTTTGGTTGTTTACTCCTGCAGTTCAGTGGCTGTAATGGAAAGTGACAGTTATATAATGCAGCTATTATGAACAATGAGAGTGGAATAATGTTTGGCTTAAAATGCTGTCACCAGATTAGACCCTGGAGGATTTAGGGACACAACCCCATGTGCTTGTCTTCTTCTGAGACAAGTGCAATGATGCCCCTCTCCTACAGCAGGCACTTACAAAAACATACAGACTCACACACTCATTCACACACAATGTGAAAAAGGACTAACCAACAAAACTAACCAAATATCCCTGACTTGGAAACTCCAAAAAAGCTCCATGTTTCAAAAAGTTGTGAATATGGACACATCATGACTGTCTACTTGCCTTATGTTGTGTAGGATGTTCAAGTTTATGCATAGAAATTCATACATATTTAATCCACAGTTGTGTGTGTATTTATAAGAGCCCCCAACAGTGCTCTGCTGCACTGTGCTCACTGTGTGGACAATAGGGAACGAGGGGCTCTGCAGGGAAGCGGCAGGGGGCGTTTTTAAACGTAAATGTTTTAACAGCCAAGCTGAACTTGTATCTCAGTCAATAAATATGTGAATGAAAGCAAATTTGTTCGGATTGTTATGTGCATTGGGGTCAGTTTGTATAGAAATGTAGTCTACTGGAGAAAACTGCTAACGGCTGGCTGTGTCCAAATACTTGAATCGGCCCTTTCTTAGATTCTGCCTGATCTAGTAGCCATGTGGATCAATAGGTTAGTCAGCTCTACCAGTATATTTACTGCGACCATGAGATACATATCAGATAGAATCAAGGAAGCAGACAGGCATGCAGATTTCAGTATAGTTTTTGAATACATACAAGCAAGAAGAGTTACTATGGTTGTGTCTGAAATTTCTTTTCAATATAATGAGATCATACAAAAAAGAGTAGACACAACAGCCTTTATACAGATGTACTCGTATTCATTTGTGTTCTCTCTTACAAACAAAAGCAATACTAGACATCAGTTTGACTGACATGAGGACTGAATAGAGGCAGTCATACTCAATCCTCATGTCAGAAACTGGCCATTATCTCAGCTGAAAGCACTGACACAAGTTAATCTACATTAGCACTGCATAGCCCATTAGCACTGACAATGCTTCTGACAGTATTGAACTTCACCTCTGCCAGCAGCCAGAGACAGGGAGAGGAACAGGGTTACCTGCAGGGCTAAGCCATTGGACACGATCTGAATTATGTTGCACAGGCCTTCGGCCTACACTATATAAATTGGCCTGCAATGTTGTGGCAATCCGTTTGCTGGAAGTTGACGTGTCCATTGTTTTGCACTCTGTTGCATATTACCAGGGCTAGTGCTGTTGGTGTTAGATGTGTGCTTGGCTTAGTGAGATATTGTAGGCTGGATGCACTATGGTGATAACTAAGTCTAGTCCGACAGTAACTACACACAGCCTTAACTTTATCAAGTGAGCCATCTGGCAAAGTGCTAAGATGGAAATTCTAATTCAAGAGACCTTCCTCCATCATTCACCAATTCATAGAATATAGAGTGACATCTAATACAATCTGATTCACCTGAAGGATAGAGTGGCTCACATTCAATTTGCAGCTTGAGCTCAATGGGTGATTTATAAGGTCAAAAAGAGCCTGTGTTAAAGTGAGAATGTGTTTGTGTGTTCGCCCTAGTATCCGTATCTGTTAAGAGAGTATTATCCCTTTTATTTCATATTTGGTTATAACACTAAAATGTATGCTGTCACCTAAGTTTGTAAGCAAGTCTCATGGCTCTTATTGTGCTATACATTCTGTATGTACTGGCTAGAACAGTCTTGAAGGACAAGTGGCGATCAATGCCTATACTTGTTGTGTTTACGTTTGTGTCTGGGGTTGGGGAAGAGTCTGTCTCAGTACACCGACTACTTCAGACTAGAATACACCACTGCTCACAAGGTACACACAGACACACCGACAGACCAGTGTGTGAGACACAGGAACTCGGAGTGCAGAGGGAACTGAGCACAGCATCAGCACCTGCCCTGATGAATGAGAACACAAAATCAATGGGCAGGCGGAGGCTGAGTATTCCCCGTCTGCATCCCGATAATGAGAACGCTCTCCCAGGCTGACGGGATGGGGCATTAGCCGATAGAGCGATATTACACTGGCAGAGAAAAGGATGAGAGGCACGTCACATCTTTTGATCACCTTCATTATTACACTACAAAGTAAGCTCAGGAGTACATACACCGAACATGATATACTGTATATGTGGGCTGCACAATACACTGTTTGGTAAAATGATAATGTCAGCGTTTGCAATATAGATATCGCTGCCGTATGCAAATGAGACTCTAACCAATCACAGCGTTGCGCTGTAGGCTATGAGCATTCCTGAATTCCAATCACACATGAGTGTCTGTGGGTGTTTTGATAAATAAAGGCAGCAGTCGCATGAACCAGCAAAAAAAAAAAAAAAAAAGTGATGCAAGCATTTACAGAATAGCATGATTCTATACAGAGCCAAGACAAATCAAAGAAGCCTTAAATGTTTTTATTGTTCCTCTGCTTCTTCTTTGAAGAACCTCTTTAAAATTGTTCCTGGTTAATTGTCACCGTGATGTAGAATTAACAAATTACCAGTGCAGGTCATAGTATTTCTCTTGGTTAAGAGTGGGTCTACTACCCATAAATATCCACCCAACTGAGGCGAGGATGTTAGATGATCACCACCCCACCTCACCCTAACTCTCCCAAGTCATCTCCATCAAAAGTATAGGCTGGAGCACCACCATGATTCCAGAGAATACAGCCCCACTGCTCCACAGCTCAGCGCTCCACAGATGGCATTAAGCCTGGTGCCTATAAGTTCATGTTTATCTGCTCAAGAGGGTCCTATTCTATTGGCAATGCTTCTCTACAGGGACTAGACAAGCTGGGTGTGTGCATTTGCACATCTTTGTCAGGCTGGAAGATTTTTGAACATAATTGAACATGACAAATAGAGTATGTATAAACCCCAGCATCACAGCTGTGACTGATTCACTGATACAATGGCAGGGTCAATGCTGTATTGAAAATGCCCCACCTAAACAGATGTGGACTGTCAATGCAGAAAAATCAGACATGAGCGAAAAGGCTTATAATGTGAACATAATGTAAACCACATAGTAGTTTGTGCATGTTAGCTATGCAAAAACTCATTAAGTTTCACTGCCGACTAAAAATACTGATCAATACCCACTGTCAGAATACCGCAGACATAACTGGACATAAACTCATCAGTGCACCACATCTTTAACATAATACTCCTGGCTAAGTGTGAAAGCCTGTCCATAAAATGATCTGTAAGAATTTCCGTGACCTTCGCCTCAAGGAGAAATCAGATACTCCTGAAACGTATTACAGACTGATGTATAAGTAACAACATCATAAGATTTCAGTGAAGGAGTTTGGTGCAAACTGATTTTCCTTTCCTGCAGCACAGTTATGGACATATACATGTATATTTACTACACAAATATACATATATGTGCATGTATTGCCTCAAACTGTACACTATTAAAATAAACAGTGAACAACTTTGAACAACTATTTTCAAACAAATCTTTATTCATTTTTTTTTTTGTCATTTGCATTTTTTGAGTAAACAGTTAACCTACATGTGAAGAAACTAAAGGGTTTTATTTTGACAGATGATGAATGCATGTGTATAAAATTTTTTTTTGCAACCATTCTGATTTAAATGTGGGCTTTTAAAATTTAAATGTGGGCTTTTTAATCTAACAGTACATTTCTGTTTTTTGACAGACAAAAAATATCTAGAGAAAAACAGTAACTTTCTTGTAGCAGGGGTGCCAGAAAATGTCTGTAATAAAATGGTAAGCTCTATTGCCAGGTAATTGCCTCTTTTTACAGACATTTTCTGGCACCCCTTCTGTTAGAATCAGAATTACAATCAGAATCAGAAATACTTTATTGATCCAGGAGGAAAATTGCAGTTGTTACAGTTGCAACCGCTCGAGTAAGAATAACCACTCTGCAAAATATATTTAAAATAAAGAGAGAATAAATGGAAACATGTACAACTATATATATATATATATATATATATATATATAAAATGATTTGAGGATTGCACAGATGAACCATAGTGTCACACATCGAGGGAGGAGTTATAGAGTTTGACAGCCGCAGGTAGGAACAACCTTCTGTGGCTCTCTGTGGTGCATGTGAAGTATGCACCAATTATGGAATGAAGTATATGAAGTAGTGGTAGTATTCAGTTTGTGAGATTGTAGAAAAATGGGTCAGTCAAAATTGCTAATGCTAATGCTGCTAAAAGGGAATGAAAGTGAATAGGCACTAGTTAGCATTATGTTGTTACTAGTCTTCAGCCATTGTTTGTCATGTAAGCATTTCTTAATTTAATTTTGGAATCACTTTTCATATGATTTGTTTTGTTATTAAACATACACTCATGGTCTGATAATGTAGATTGATTTTAATACTGTAAATCATATGGCATAAGTCTTTTGTAAACCATTTCAACATTTAAAGATATGTATAGGATATGATTATTCAATACATAGTCATTTGATCATTTTATCATTATTTTATCATTTTATTTAGGGCCTGTTTACACTTGGCATTAACATGGACATGGATGTGGATAGTCTTTAGATACACTTTATTGTTTACACTTAAAATTAAAATTAAAATGTGTCTCCAGTGTGACCAGAAAAGATCTGAATCTACTTTCCCACATAAAAAGCACACCAATGTGTACCTCATTTCTGTTCCACTTCCTGTAAACAGCAGTTTCTCATTGCTCTGTGAACAGTTTAGAGAAATGGTGGGGCAAAGATTTACAGTAATTATTACTGGTAAGTAAATATTCTGTAGAATTCCTTTGTTTATTTGTTTATTTTTCTATAACGTCCTACTAAATATTTGTAGCTATATAAAATATAAAGGTACACAAGAATTATTTGTAACTTTATTGGTTCCTTAACCAGTTTATATGAATAGAAACACCCTACTTTAATCAGTAGGGTGTAAATCAGTTACTTTGCAGCCGATCTACTTTAATAATTCATCATTATTAATGAAATTATCTTGTGAGCATTTGTTTGACAGTTTCTTGTTGCAGATTAGACACAGTGGGAACATATCTGGAGTGTTTATAAATGTAAACAAGCCTGTTTGTCTCAAAAGTATTCCTGTTCATCCTAAATCGTTCTTTCTCATTTTTACTGTGTTGTTTGCTTGCCAACGCTAGCTGGCGATATGTGACCAGCATTCATTGTGCTAATCATTATAGTTTAATGTAGGTAGATTTGCAATTATAAGATAGATATGTTCAAGAGATTAGGTCCAATCATTATGGAACCGTTGGTGTAAAAAGGGATCAGTTATCTACACTTTATGTACTTTATTTAGACAGAATTCCGCCAGGACAGTAAATGGGCCAGAGCCACATGTTGCTGACCTCTGGGTTAAGGTAATATTAAGCTAAATCATTAGAGGTCCTGCCAGAAATTGCTTTTAAAAACACCCAATTAGAACAGCAAACTGCTTCTCAATCTGCCTTAATATTAAGGCAAATTAGTTTTCTCATATGACAATAGACAACTGCATTGTCATTCAGGTCTGTCTGGTGTGAAATGCTTCATCCCAGGCAATGAGATGTTATTTCTTGGAAATAATAGTGTAACAAATTGAACTGTCAAAATTTCTTCAAGAAACATTTTTTTTTAAATAAGGCACATAAACACAAGCCATGTTTAGACGTGTTTCAATTACAGATTATTTACCAGTAAACATAAAAAAAATCGAATAAATCCTCAGGCTAATGGAGGAGAATTGAGTGTTTGTCACGTCTCATAGGGAAGTGTTCAGTTTCGGATTAGAGCCTGTGTTTAAGTCACAGAGAACAACGTCAAACATGGATTTCTCTCATCAATCACATTTGTTTATCAGCATGCTGAACACCACACACCTGAGCAGCAGAATAGGTGCGAACTGGGCCGCAGCGCATGAGTGGCTGCTGTGGCTCAGTGACAGAAAAATGCATGGATAATCAATCAATCTGAGCGGAATGACAGCGATCTGGCCCTCATATTCCTCTGAAATTGAAGGAGCCTTGTTGACGAGGCCTTCCTGAACAGGAGCCACGGAGGAACGGCTGCACTGATTAAACCTTAGCCTGTTGCCATTTTATTTAGTCGTATTATATCATATATTCAGATTGTATTGCATCAAATTAAATCTGATGTGAACTGAGCCACAACAGGCTTAATAACGCTTCTTGGTCATTCTAGTATAGTGCAGTACAGTGCAAACACATGACATGCAATTAAGCCTCCACCATAAGGCACACTGCGACAAGAAGAATACACAGGTCCACTGGTGAACAGTGGCTATCAGAACTAGGCCTTCAGTTCAGGCCCTATATATCAAAATATGTCCAAAATAATGGAAAAACACATCTATCATAATGCTAATGTCTGCTATTTAAAGTGTGGATGGAATCTTGTGAATCATTGGAGTCGTGATTATTTCCGTAAGCTTCAGCAGTGTTTCAAACAACTGTCATTGTGATGTGTCGTAGCCCTCCAACAGTCATATTTTGTTGTGTATGCAACCCTAAATGATCAAATGGTAAGGAGTTTGTGGATGGAAGTTAGTCGAATCACAGATTTAAATAAAGCTAAATGCAGGAGGTTTGTGTCAGTGTGTGCGTCAGGGATGTGGGATATAGATTCCCAGGAAAGCCGTTACTTTTACTGGCTGTTTTTTTTTCCAGCTGATTACCATGAAGGTGCTGTGTTGCAACTGTGCTGTGAGATTTTGGTGGGGACTTTTCTGTCAGGTGTCTCTGGCGTGAGACAGTCACAATGATTGCCCGCTGAGGTCCCCTCAACCTGCGTCAGACCAGCTGCCACCTACCAATCCGACCATCAGGCCCCCCACCCACCACCACCCATAACAGACCAGCCGCTTAAAACCTAAATGGACTCGTAAATATCTGTCAGTATTAATATTACCATTATTAACTATCTGTTGTCTGGTTAGGTAATTTTTATCAATAATGTTGAAATAGTTCTGACCAGAGGAGGATGGGTCCCCCTTGTGAGTCTTGGTTCCTCCCAAGGTTTCTTCCTCCAGCTCTGAGGGAGTTTTTTCTTGCCACTGTCGCCGTTGGCTGCTCACTGGGGGTCTTTGATCCTTCATGTCTTACATCACTTCTTTTTTGTCTCTGTCTTTTATTAATCACTATTTATGTAAAGCTGCTTTGTGACGACAACAGTTGTAAAAAGCGCTATACTAATAAATCTGACTTTGACTGACTTTGACTTACCTGCTAACATTAGCTGTTCACACGCTGACCAGCCTAGCACCTAGGCAAGCAAACCTGCCTAGTTAGCAAGTAATTTGCAAGTAATATTTACTAGAAATTTCATTACATTTCTTTTCTGAAAAATAAAAAGTTGGAGTATTTTTTTAAGTATGCAATATGCTTGACAGGCTGTAGTAAAGATGTTGAATTGTTTAATTGTTTAATTCATAACAGCAACAGAATATTAAGCTTCAAGGTTAACAATTTAATAAAATGCCTGAAGTTGAACACTTCAAGGTCGCCCACAGCCCATAAGACTTGGAATGCCTCTCCTTACATATTGTTTATTTATTTCTAAGATGTAGCTCTGTAACTATGTGCTGCCGATTCTCATCCAAATCACATTAGGGTTTTTATGGAAAAGAGCAGATTTTTATTATGATTTGAATTTAATGAAACATGTACAGTCTTGTTTTGTGAAACCATACTTTATATTTCTGCCACATTCTTGTCATTTTAAGACATAAAAAAACACCAGTCAGAAATGCAGACTAAGCCAGAAGTTTTAATACACTACTGTTCTACACATACTAATGATTTTTGCTTGCTGCGTTACTTATACAATGCAGAATGTAATACTCTAAATGAGACAGACATGACTTTCAGATGTTTTATATTGGTTATTGAATTATTTCATGATAAAGAATAACCTGCAACTATCTGCAAATGATCAGCCTTTTAAAAACGTACAGTAATGTTATTCATCTTATTAGAACTGTATGTTGTGTCATCATTTGCTGTCCAACATCCTAACATAAATAAAAAAAAATAAATCTAAAAATATTTAGTATTGCTATGAAAACTTTATTTGCCAAAATATTGGTTATGTATTATTGAAAAAAGCACTAATCCTCAACTGTTGAACAGTAGAGTAATTAACTGTAAATGAAAATCAGAACATAATTATGTAATTATTAATAATTTCACTTTTGTAATTACATCTGAACAGTACAGCAACACAGAAACAGCTGATGAATTAAGTGGTGTCAGAGGCCAGGCACCAGACCACCATTGATCCTAGCTTACTATGGCAAGAACTGTGTTTGTGTGTGTGTGTGTGTTTCTGACTCGGGCTAAACTTCACTCTCTTTCTTGGCATGCCCATTTAAAAAGGTGGTGGTCAGGTGATGCAGCAGAAGCTCTAACCTGTCAATGATGGCACACATGTCCAGGCTGACGTTCTCGAAGGCTCCCAGCCTGCCCTGTTCCACAGCGGTCAGATCGGCCAGCTGATCGTCCACCTGGATGAGCTGCATACAGCCCTGGAAGGAGCGCTGGGATGGAGAGGCCTGCGTTCGAAGGAAATAACCTGGAGACAAGGCAGGAAGAGACAAACAAACAAAAAAAACAGTGAGGCATTTTGAGGCAATACCTTTCTGTGAAGAAGCCTTTAGGGACATTCAATTCTTCAGATGTCTGGTTCTAGTCGCCACCACTGTGAACAATCTCTCTAAAGTTTCTCTAAAATCGAGCCTTTTCTACCAAAACTCACTCTAAATATAACTTAAATAATAAAGATTGTAAAAGAATTATTCCTTAAGTTGAACTTCTTTAAGTCATTAGACACTGATACAGTATCTCTAAGAAATACATGACCACCTAGTGATGGTGAAGATCAATGATCAGTGATCACTCTGTAGATAAACCCCACGTGACCTCTGATCTCCCATGCAACTTAACCAGAATTAGGAGTTTGATTACAGCAAAGCTCTTGCTGCTTTTTTGAGGTCTTTTCCCAGTCGATCTGCAGAAACAGTAGAGCGCATACCACGTGAATATGGGCAGGCTAAGCTTTAGAGAACCACTAAACCCGACAAACTGCTCAAGCTTGTACGAGATAAACAACAATCTCTCCATTGTTAGCCACAATAAGGCCTTCTGAGATTCACCCAGAAGCCTCCTGACATTAATAGACAAATTACAGCATCTGGAGAAGATGGAGTTTGTTTTCAGCTTCCGTGAAGAAGAAAAAAAAAAAAACAGTGGATGAGAAAAAAAAAAAAAACAAAGTTGAGAAAGTTTTGCGGACCATCTGTCTCGTCTGCTTCGCGCACCTGTCCAAGTGTCTATCTGCCTGAGCAGCTGAGAAGGAGGGGGTGGGGTGGGGTAGGTGTGTAGAGGGAGGGGGAGGAGGGGTGTCCCAATGGTGGGATCACGATGGCAAATGCACTTCTCCGAAGACGAAAAGGAGAGAAATAAACCAGCATCTGGTGAGGAGACAGGCAGAGGAACAGCAGCGTAGCGCCTGAATGACTGCCAGGATGTGTGGGTACGTGAAAAAGCTGCCAGGGGAGCACAGGTGATCAATAAAGGCAGGCAGAAGGAGACGTGCTTTAGCTTTTTGTGCTTGGATGCGGGTTATTGCTGCAACATTCTTAAAAATAGAGGAAGCTATGAAGATTCTTTTGGGGTGAAGTTGTAGAAGAATCCTTTTTGGTTTCCTAAAGAAGGTTCCAAGGCTTGTTCTTTAAACCTGTTGCACTCCATGGATTCATTACTGGGCCCAAAAGAAAAAGAAAGTCACTTGTTTGAATCTGTGGGTAAGGTGGTCCCACATGCAGGTCCACATTATCCATGGCAGAACATAGTGAGTCCTCAGTATTCTCAGGACAATCTGAATGAACAGATCAAATTTAGATAAATGATAAATGCTGACAATGATGACAAATAGGACAAGAGTTAAGAGGTGGAAAGAGTGTGGTGCATCACTGACTGACTGAGCTGGAGTGGTTGTTGATTGGTTCTGGATGTGTGCAGATTTTGGTGTTCAAGCAATGCACCTTCATTAGAAATCATAGTTAATACAATGCCTTTTTCCACAATGCATATTATCATGTTTTTGCATGGCAATGTTATGATTTTTGCGACGCACTGTTACACCCTTATAGTGAAAACTTTATGACATTATTCTGATGCTGCCTGATCTCTTTCCTTTATGCCCTTTATTCAAATGCCGGATAGTGATGTACACAGAATCAGTTAAAGTCCTACTATAAGCTACCATTCCATGAAGCGGCCACAACAGGAGTTTTACATTTTTTTAAGGCAACACATCAGAAATTGCATGCATTTTCTCAAAGTAGCCATATAAGTGACTGAGTGCTGCGAGTACTGTAAGATCATATTCATTAGTTTACAAAATCTCCAAATGTCTGTCTTTCTTCAATCATATTTAATATCATTTTAATGAAAAGGTTGTCTTAGATATTTTCATTTAACATAATAACATAATAACATAATAGCATAATAACATAATTTAGAGATTGTCTTATTCGTGCTAAGTGGACACTGAACAATTTATTTTTAATTTGGTCTGCTGTACTGCTCACACTTTACAACACTAGTTGCCTATAAACTAAAGTTATGTGGATGAAATGGTGTGCACATTACATGAGCGAACACAAGCAAGGTTCACACACCACACAGATCTTCCAGATCATGCCTAATCACATGCAAATAAACGTGAGGTGCAGTAATTCTTACACAGAAAGAAAAAAAAAAAAAAATCAATCATTTCCAAACAGTGGCATGTTCTGTGCTGCTTCCTGACGCCCAAACATGGCGAGGGAGCACAGACAAAAGAGATTCCATTAGTCTTCAATTTACAGCTCTAAACTGTACCACAACAACTGCAAGTGGCAACATCTGTTAATGCAAACATTTTTCTACGCCCTCTTTAACCTACTCAAGGGTTGTCTCACACTCTCATTGGCTACCACTCATTGCTGATTTGCTGTGTGTTGTAAAGGAACTCATACTACAAGATTCATTACAGAGACTTTCAAACATATAACACTCCAGTCATATTCCTCTGCCAAAGTCAGGGTTCATGTCTATAACAACTGTCAAATCAAGGCCAAATCTGTGGGCCATGGCTGTGATAACAGTTCAATCACAGCCCTCTGTTGATCAATGTAATATCATTCTTATCACAGGCCTCAGACAGACTTGGGGATCATATCTGTAATAACACTCCAATCACAGGCCTCAGACAATCTTGGGGTTCATATCTGTAATAACACTCCAATCACAGGCCTCAGACAAACTTGGAGGTTATATCTGTAATAACACTCCAATCACAGGCCTCAGACAATCTTGGGGGTCATATCTGTAATAACACTCCAATCACAGGCCTCAGACAATCTTGGGGGTCATATCTGTAATAACACTCCAATCACAGGCCTCTGTCAAACTTGGTGGTTATATCTGAAATAACACTCCATTCACAGGCCTCTGTTGAACTTGGTTGTTATATATGTAATAACACTCCAATCACAAGCCTCAGACAAACTTTAAGGTTATATCTGTAATAACACTCCAATCACAGGCCTCTGTCAAACTTTGGGGTTATATATGTAATAACACTCCAATCACAGGCCTCTGTCGAACTTGGGGGTTATCAGTGTAATAACACTCCAATCACAGGCCTCAGGCAAATGTGAAGGTAATCAGTGTAATAACACTCCAATCACAGGCCTCAGGCAAATGTGAAGGTTATCAGTGTAATAACACTCCAATCACAGGCCTCAGGCAAATGTGAAGGTTATCAGTGTAATAACACTCCAATCACAGACCTCTGTCGAACATAGGGGTAAAGCTGTAATCTTTTTCCTAATACGAGCCCTCTGCCAAACTTTGGGGCGTGCCAGGAAAAACCACAGTCCCCTGTCAAACCATGGGGTCACGGGTATAATTACCGGCCAATCATAGTCCTCTGCCAAACCTGGGGGCCATGGCTATAATAACTGTTCAATCACAGCCTTCAGCCCAACCTTTCTGACTGTGTCTATACTAACAGTAAAACAAACAACATCCAATCACAGCTCTCCTCCAAACCTAGGGGTGTGGCTGTGTGTCCAGTCCTATCCCTCGGCTGATCTCCGGGGGGTAATTAGTCATGATTAAGTCCTACTTTTCGAGCATGTTCACAACTTAAATTTAAAACTGAGGAAGAGGACAACAATTCAGTCTTAATTTACTCTCCTCCCAGCAGAAACGGTACTTAGCAGTGTAAGTGTGTGTCAGCGCGTGTTTGTGTCTGCTGGATTCTGAAAAAGCTGGAGAATAAGTGCAGTTAGATTAATGAGTACCTATGCGCTGGTTGTTTTATTCATGACCAGTGGCTGGAGTCAGGGGGATTCCTTCGAGAGCTACACACTGTTAAACTTTTTTCCTCATCAATAAGCCCAGAGCAGATGCTCACCAATTTTTGCCCCCAGAAGCTTGTTGTGGTGTTAAGTACCATACACACCGTTCAGAGGGCCCTGTCTGAGCCCCTTTTTGTAATACTGAACATACCAATCCACCATAAAGCTGTCAGGCACAAAAGAATGATAGCATCTCTGTTTCTGCTGGATGAGTGCTGTACGACCCTTCCAGACTGCAGTGTGGTAACAGTGAGGCTTTGCCTTTGCTTAAGGTGCTAAAGAAACCAATCTACAGCTGTCTACTGTCGGACAGTCGTCAATTTTGGTGAGGCCCATTACAAAAAGGAGTGAAACCATCCTCTGTAAAATGGGTTTTGGGTGTTGGAGACGCCACCTGAACTGAACAGCAGACGGGAGAAGAAATCACTCTAATCACTTTCTGGCCAAAAAAAAAAAAAACTCCCCAATTTCTATCACAGTTGACTAACCACATATTAGATGCCACTCTTGAACCCCCTCGAACAGCAATGGGTCCTAATCTCCACCTTTTTCCAAGCCACATCATAATCTACCATTATAATCTGGGTTCGCCCCACTGCAGTATGCCCCTTTATGACCCCACCCTTTTAAGGTCGGCCCAATTATGAGTCCACGCCAGTACAGTTTTGCCTCATTATGATCCATCCCAGTCCTGTCCGATTATAACTCATAACCCATTATGACTCTCCCCCTTATGGTTCGGTCCCATTAGGACTCTTTTCCAATGTTATGGTTAAGTCCCTGCTCTACTATGGTTCTGCCTCTTTATGACTCCACATGATTCTGGCTTTGTCTCATTGTAACCCTGCCTCATTACGGGTTTTCTCCTTCATAACTCAGCCAAATTGTGACCCCACCCCATTATGGCTAAGCCCCCTTAATGATTCTACCCTTTAAGGCCCCTACCATGTTCTGGCTCCTCCAGTTGTTTTCCCTAAACTGTTATAGCATCACAGCGTTCGGCTCTGTCCCTTTACAGTCATGCCCCAATATGTCTCTGCTTATTATAACTCTGCACCAATTCTGGCTCTTGTCCCATTCTGGCTGCATTGCATTATGACTTTATGAGTTTGCACAGTCATATCTATCAACTGCTGAGAACCTGTGTTTGCTTAAAGACAGTGAATATTGGAGAGATACTTAACAGAATCCGCACATACAGCATAGTGTAGGTCTTAGGCAGCTACATATATTGTTTCATCTGGATAATAACTGCATTTATGCATAGAAAACAACATATAACAACAGAAAAAGAACATAATTACAGTAAGTAAAATGGTAAAAGTACCATTATTTGGCATTGGATGAAAACTACAAACAATACTGGACTTCTATAGAGAAGGTTTGTTTTTAATAAACACACGGAAGCACACAGAATCACTTTTTTGTATTCAGTTCTGTTATTTTATTCATCTGTATTCAGTATTCAGTAATATTTATTCTAATAGTGTTTTTACGAGCAAAAAAAGGTTTTCATTTTTTTCTTATTTCTGCCCGAGTGTTGTCTGTGTCTGCCAGCTAATTAGTATGCATATCGTTTCTTCATGTCTTGCTTCTTTGCAATGTATTGGGTGCAATTTCAAGCTGTTCTCTGTTCTCAACTCTGTTATTGTATTTTCCTCGTCACCTTGTTTCTTTGTCCCCAGCATGTTCCGGTATGGTGACCCTTGTTGACTGTTGTGTGGATTTTGAATGTTGATTATCCTCCTGTTACTCTGTCTGTCCTTTCCTTTACCCCTGTCTGTTCTGGCTGTGGTTTTTATAAATGTCCTAATAAAGGTCACCCGTGCTGCCATTCCACAGCCTGGCTCTAGTAACAGTTAGTGAAACCACAGACTACTGTTAAGGTCATGGCTGTGAGCATGAAGTGAATGAAACTTTAGAAACTTTTTGTCATTTTTTTGTGGAAGGTTGAGCCCTAGCTCCAAACGTATGTAGAAAGCAGGTGAGTGTCAAAGGACTGGAGAGAACATTGAGGCGAAATACCTGTGAAGGAGATCAGAAAGGTATTGTGCAGGACCCAAAATAAGTATTTTATACTGTATGTAGAAGCGGACAGGGAGTCAGTCTAAGTTTTTGAGAGTTTTAGAGTTACATGTTCTTGTAGTCTGGTGTGTGTATGTGTGTGTAAGAACTCTAGCGGTTGCATTCTGGACACACCACAACTTCTTCAGCCCACAGGCAAGTAGACCAAAGAGAACAGAACTGCAGTAGTCAAGACTGGATGTAAAAAAAAAAAAAAATAACAGAGTGGGTCTCAGTAACAGAGTGGGAAAGAATAAAAATATGCTGTTTTAGTCATGCTTTGAATGTGACTGAAACTGCTCAAATAGGCTGCTGGATGGACAGCCACTCTTACGCTGTTTGATAGAAAAAGAAAGGGTAGAAATGTAGTTCTTAAAACCTGTCTTTTTAAGAGCTAGAGGAATTGTAGTAATTTGTAGGTTGAAAGGGACCGAACCAGATCTAAGGGACACGTCGAGGTCATATGTTATAAGAGGGCAGAGGGAGGGAAGATATGCTTTAACTATCAGGATGGGCATGGGATTCAAGAGACAAGCTCCAGATCTGGATACCCTGATAAGCCTAGCACCATAACTTTCATCTACTGAGGCAAACATAGATAAATAACTGTTGACAGGAGATGGGAATAAGGCAGGTGTGTCCACAGAGCTAGAAGACTGCTGGAGTGTAAAATAGATATTGTCAATCTTTTCATTAAAAAATGTCAAGAACTTACTGCGAAGTTCTGAGGATGGGCTAAGACGAAGTTATTATCAAACCTCAACAACTTATTGATAGTAGAGAAAAGTGCTTAATTTCTCTGACTGTTGCTAAAGACACTGGTATAATAGTCAGTACTGGCCTTTTATAGCCTCTCCTTATAGCAAAGTACATCATACTCATAAGCCAGTTAAACCTGTACACTCCTTTGTAGATGCTCTTGTTGACTCTCTAATACACTGTAACTCAGGTAAACCAGAGGCATACTGATTTAGGGTGGCTAAGACAATGTGATCATAGTGAGTGACCAGAGCCTCGGGAGATGACATTATTTTTCCCTGAGGGAAAAACGTATCAAGAGCAGACGGGCTGGCGTTTTAATATTTCCTAAAGGTGATACTACGGCATGTATGATGTCGCTGCACTGGACAGAAAATCAAACTGATCAAACAGATCAGCTTTATGATTAAAGATATTAAAATCACTGCCACACAAGTTAGAGGGGAAAGTACCTAATGGAGTGCAGGCAATATCAAGAATGCATCTATCATTTGTGTGCATAATAAGGTTCACATGTTGGGTAAGATAATAACACTGAAGCAGATGAAGAGAATCAGGTACACCAGGGTTACAGGTTACAGGAGTTACAGGTTGGGGACCTCTAGTCCTGAGCCCCTTCTTTAAAAAGGTTGAGAAAACAAGCTGATAAACTCATATTCATTCATTCATATGGACGCTTTTAACAAGCATGACAATGAACTGCATTCAGTTTTTATGCTTTATTGTGTGAAAGGATTCTAGATAAGGACAGTGTTTAGCATGACAGTGTCCTAGGCGTGTTTTAGTGCTTGGCTGTCCCTCCTCTGCATGATATGCGACCTTGTGAAAGTAGCAGGCAGTGATAAAGCCACGTATCACTCCCGAGTGACCTGAATCAACCTGAGAAATGTCAGGGGTTTTACAGCAAAACACAATCTGCTCCAAGTCAATCTGACAGTAATGAGAATTAGAATCAGGTATATACAAGAGCCAAAGATAGTGCTTTATCTTCCTCCAACACATGTTTATGTTCTCACTCAGTGGGGGTAATCATCTCCACATGATAAGGATATTGTCCAACCCAAACCAGACAAAGATGGTACACTCTGCAATAACTGCAGAGTATTAAAATGTGCAATTTTGTTATCCTTTCTCATGAAAATCTGAATACGAACGATAAACAAAGTTTGCTGAAACTGGAAAATATGGTAAATATTGTAAATGTAATCCAGGCTCAGAAATATCCTTCTCAGTATTCACTGTATAAAACTAAATACATGCCCAGTTATGAATAAATATTCAAAATAAATAGCAACTGCAAAAATGGCCTTCCTCATACCCTGGGCCATTTCTGAACATTTAGAGAGCCCACTATCCCTCATATTTTTAGTACAAAAGAATGCAAAATAATTGTGTTAACACTTCTAAAATAAAGCTATGTTTTTTTCCTTGCTTTGTAGTTGACAAATTTCAACATTTCACGTGAGACAGCACTGATATAGATTTTGCCTCTGCCACTTCAGAGAAGAAGAAAAAAAACCTCCTTAATGATCAATGTCAATGTACAAAGTCAATATAAAAATATTTATTAATAAGTAACAAGTCATTTTGGAGCATTTGTACTGGTCCATACATCACAATATTCTAACACAATACAAAAACGAATACAGGGGTTTTGTGTGACAGCAACTTCACACACACACACACACACACACACACACACACACACACACACACACACACACACACACACACATTTAGTCACACAGAAGCCCTATGCAACTGCTTAAATCTTTCACAGCAAGAGAGGGGTCAGCCAATAGCAGGGTGAGTTAAAATGGAAGAGTGCTGGAACGGACATGACGGGCCGGATGACAGAGAGAACGGTGGCATATGAGCTACAGCTGTAATGAAACACTTTTCATTAGCTGCTACGGGCAACTCAATCTGGCCCAGTGATTTGTGCTGCTGACCTTGCTGTCGCCATGCCGCTGATTGGACAGAGTCTTGAATTTGATGATTATACACAATTAAATCTGATGTGCTCTGGCCTGTGCCTCTGAATTAGCCTCTTAGCATCAACAGGCTCAATTACGCTGCTTGGCCATGCTAGCACAGCGCTGGGGCTAACACCTGGCCATGCGTTGCAGCCTCTACAGTCAGACAAGATGAGTACATAGCAAGTAATCAGCATTCAGAATGAATCTTTTAAAGGCAGCTACAGAACTGAACATAAAACTCATACCAGATTGTGAATAATTCATAATAGATGTGCTACTTATAAAATCATAATAGATAATAATAGTAAATAATAGAATAATTAGCAGGTGCTAAATAATCAGCAGATACAGAATAACTTATGGTACTAGCATGCTGCATGTAGTAGTAGTAGTAGCAGCATCATAGCATGATGTAATTGTGCATGAATTATTCATTGTTTATTGATACAAACAGAAAAGGTTATTCATCCACTTATCCATCTTATCCACTTCTTCCTGGTCATGGTTGTGGTTGGTCCGGAGCCTACCCAGAATCATAGGGCACAAGACAGGAATAGGCAAGATAGGATGCCAGTTCATTGCTGGGTACCACACACACAACCATTCACTCACACTCCACACCTAGGGGCAATTTAGTCCAATACACCTTCTATTTACAGTTTTGGGAAGCAGGAGGAAATCAGAGTACCTGTAGCAAACCCAGGCATGGGGGGAACACACCAAACTCCACACAGACATCAACCGGAGCAAGGATCAAATTCACATCCCCCTGGAGCTGTGTGCAACACTGTGTCACCGAGTCCAGTCTTTATAGAATCTAAACCGCAGTGTATTTAGATAGTTAGATTATTTCATAATAATAATAATAATAATAATAATAATAATAATGAAATTAAACAGTTAATAGGTAGTAAATAAATAATGTATAGTTATGTATAAAAAGTGAGTTAAGGAATTCAGCTTCATGTTTACAGAATAGTCAAGTATACAGTCTAAAGGGTCTGAAGATAATCTATTTGATTATGTCAAAAAATCCCTGGCGGGGCAAACAGAGGAGCTCTGAGTTCACAGGCCCTGCACTTCTGGAGTAAAGAAGACTATTTTCCACGCTGGAGAAATCGGTCGTAAACAAATTAGAAAGCAGAGACATATCACTTCTCCGCTGGAAATAACAGCAATGGATGGAGGATCATTGATTGATAATTACGGCGGGGCCTGAGCGATCCATCAGGAGCGTGTGAGGCGGCGGAGAGGCTTTTTGATCTCGTTTTGCGGGCCGCCGTGTGTAAATGTGCTGTCAGGGCTGGCCGGGCCCAGGTTGCATCTCCGTCCTCATTGAAGCCTTTTTGAAGATGAGTGAGGCTGATAAAGCTATCAGCCACACTATCCTTCAACATTAACTGGCAGCTCTGCGGATAGTGGCAGACACTGCAGTCCATTTGGAGACGGACTGCCATTTTTACTCTGCATGCTTGCCGTCCTCAGCCACTCCACGCCTCCTTATGTTAGACCACTGCCAATAGGCCTGACTGGACAGATGGCGGGACGAAGGGTGAGTGTGGGTGCATCAATGGTGTACTCAGAGTTTATGTGTGTGGGAAAAGTGACATAAATATATCTAGATACGTTGTAATGATGGCACATTGAGCTGGCAGGGAAACAAGGAAACCCACTTTTGTGTAATTTACAGCATAAACACAGTCAGTATTCAGTTTAGTGGAAACCCCTCTTTTGTACTTCACTCACTGGCCACTTTATCAGAAACAGCAACCTTGTACTTCCACTCATTGACCATTTTATTCAAAACCCCTACCTTGTGCTTCCACTCACTGTTCACTATATTACAAACACATACCTTGTGCTTCCACATGGTGACCATTTTATTAGAAACCCCTCTTTTGTACTGACACTCACTGGCCACTTTATTAGAGACATCAACCTTGTACTTTCCCTCATTGATCAATTTATTAGAAACATCTACCTTGTGCTTCCAGTCTCTGGACACTTTATTTAAAACACCTAGTTTGTATTTCTACTCACTGGTTACTTTATTATAAACACCTACTTCAATAAATAAAATGGCTATATCTGTATATGTGTTTTAGTCCCCTGGTTTCCATCACCACCACTGTAAACTTCTCTATGTTGAACCATTTCACAGCAACCCTTTCCCTCTGCATGACTGTTTACTAGCGGTGTAACAGTATGTGTATTTGTATTGAACTGCCACAGTACAGGGGTCACAATTTGGTGCTAGTAGATGGCCATGCGTAAGAAGTGCATTGAGGTGTATTAATATGTTATATCTAATATGTTATATCTAAGGCTCATTTTTTTACTGTTTTATAAAAGAACAGAATACTGGATTAAAGCGGATACAGGTGGGCCTTATTTATAAAAGGTTTGGGAACCCCTGCTTTAAGCTATAACCTGTTAGCAACATGTCATGCTAAGCTTAGCTGAATAATGTCTAAAATGAAAACAGAAAGAAATATAAAAAAAACCTTGTTTTGTTGTTTTTACCCCTGGCTGTCCTGGAAACTTACCAAATTGTGAGGTCCAAACTTGGTGTGTACTGAACTGTGACTTTTGTGTATCGCTACACCCCAACTGTTCGCATCTTTACCGTATGCTGAAATGTAGAAACATTGGTGGAAACCCCCTTTAATGTGTCTAACATAGAATTATGCTTCGTGACAGTGTAACGGGCACAGACACTCTGACGTTTGCATATGTTTTAAGCCAGAACAGAAAGTCCCTAAATAGCACCTGCGTGCTGTAGCTGTTTACATGCCCCATCGCTGGCCGTCAGAAATCTGCCATCTGAGCCACAGCAAGTCAAACTTTTCCTTTAGGAAACTAGTTTACTCCTCTTCCTTAAGTAGAACGTCCTCTTTTTAATTTTCAGAAGAAATTAAATTAGACATGAAAGTACATTAATATTTTGTGGTGTGCTGGAGCCGTCTGAATGCATGCGTTAGAGCTATAAAAAAAGTTTCTCATCTCCTTTATAGTGCAGATCTCTGGAGCTGTCCAAGACTTAAAGTAAAAGTAAAGTGAATAAAGACAGGCCTTTGTGCATTAACTTCAGCTCCCAATGCACCAGAGAGAAGAAGAGGGAAGATCTGAGACACTCTCCTCCAGAATCTTCTGCCACATCCAATGAAGTTTCACCAACGTGTTAAAAAGCAGTGCAAGCTAACACTGAATTTCATTCCGCTAATCACGCTTCGTGAAAAATGCAGCAAATGTTTCAGGCAGAGGTGTGGACTTGGGCTGAGTGACTCACAATTTTTACTTTGGTCTTGGCTTGAAAAAAATATATAAAATCCTTAAGATTTGACTTGTACTCCTCCAAGACTCGAGACTTGAACTGACTTGCAGATGAAAGACAACTAGATGCTGTTGCTATTGTTGATGATAACAAACATGGTGCTTTCACTTTCTTTCACTGGCTTCAGCTCTAGAGCAACTAGAACTGCTTTTGAAAGATGGAGAACAGGGAAAAACGTAAACCCACTATACTCCTGTACTGGAGTATATTCAGCATTATAGTCGACTGCATTATTTTACCATGTTTATGTGTTACTCCTCAAACTTAAGGCAGGGTATATCAATACTTTCTAAATTACTAGCGTCCCCTACTGGGTCTGGCACAGAACTTTCTTAAAACACTCAGATTTAAAATCTTAGTTCAGTAAGTTTCGTTCATATTCGGCTCTATTTAACATAAGCTTCTACACCGCAAGTTATCCACCCAGACATACTTCCCATCCGTATCCACACAAACAAACTGCACGATTTCAGGAGTGTAAAAAAGGTCCCACCCTCTATAAATACACACTTCTACACATGCAAAAGTCCTTATTAAAATGAGAATAAAATGATTACTGTTTAGTACCTTATTAAACACATTCCATTCCATTCCAATAAATTAATGAAATGAAATTTAAAATGCATTTCAATTAAATATGTTGTGTTAAATTCAGAAAATAGAGTTACGCTTAGAATATTAACTAAATTTGGGTGTCCAAACCTCTGCATTAGATTATAGATTGTAGATAGCTATCTGGTTTCCAAGACTGACACACTGAATCACTTGCCTCCAAAGTGGTACGTTCCTCCTGTAGTGATCTGGATGGGGGTGTTGCTTTTCACAGCTGAAGCTTCATCACCATCAATGGTCAGCATGGCAAAGTTCTCTTTGGCCAAGAAACGGACATCGTGCCATTCTCCATCGTTCAGCCCAGAGCCTAAGACAAAGCAGACAAGAAGAACGTTACTGCCATTCCTTCCACACTGCAGTGTATGCTCACCATCCACCTTATGCAAAACACTTTCAGGGCCCAGGTCTCAGTGAAACATGAGTAGGAAAAGCATAGAATGAGGTACCAGTTACTGTAGATGTGGCCTGTATTGACTTATTAAGAAACTGTTAATGCTTATCTGACTCATCATCGTTTACACTAAAAAATATAACCACATACACTGACAAACGCAAGACTAAACAACTAAATAGTGCCAATTTTATTGACAAGACAAGATTGCGTTTTAAATCTAGTCAAGATCCCTAACATTTCCCATTTGAGATTATTTATTTATTTTACTTAGTTAGTTTATTTAGTTTACTTATGTTTTTTTTTATTATTTGTTGTTTTATTGTAAGATAAGATCTTTTTGCTGATTTTAATTTTACTTCAAAGTAATGCCAATAATTATGCTATTTTCAATGTTATTTTACAGTGGAATAATCTAATTTTACAGGTAATATTAGTTTTAAACTAGATGTGTTGTGTGGGGCAGTACAAGTATAGAATCTTCTAAATGTAGCTTCACTATACGCAGGATACACATCATGATATTTCAACAACCTGCATCACATGCTTCTCACTGACCAAAATCCATTTCAGATTTTCAGAAATTGTGCTCTACTCCTGACTAATCTGTTAGAAATCCATGCTTATTGAGGGCACCCTAGTAGCCAGGGCCCCTGTGCATATGCCCCGTTGTTAATTACCTCATAAACTATGCTGACACTGAAAACTAATAAAAAGAAAAACTAATTAAAAAGTGAAACTGAATAACCCTGATCTAAGTGCACTGATTTGGGCAGATGTTTGAAGAATACTGACATATTTTGTACTGCATTTCTGGACAAATGAAGAAAAAAACCCCACTTCTATAGCACCCATGTGTCATGCAGCCCTTTTCAAAGTACAGAAGTATATATAGCAGCTGTGAGTGCACTCATTACTGGCTCATCCAAGTTTATACTGACGCTCAGCCAGATGTTTCTTGCTATTGCAAAATGCTTAAATAAAACCCTGCAGTGGCCTAATGCAGAAGGCAGTCCTATAAACTTCAGTCAATGCCTATGGGTTCCTCCAATGGAAGTGAGGTCAGTGCCAGTTTCATGCTGTTTAGGAGATATGTGGAGCAGAAAAAGAATAAATTACAATAATGCATAAATGTATTGAATGTAGAGCTGGGCGGTATGAGCAAAAACAATGATCACAGTATTTTTCAGATTCAGATTTTGTTGGTTTTACTGCAAATCACAGTATTTTTATTTATTTGCTTTTTTTTGAATGCCTGGAACTTTATATTGGTGTGTGGCTTATTCTATTTTCATAGAGTATGCATACTTTTAAAACATTAAAATTTTATCATGTATAAATTGAAGGCTTTAAGTAATATAAGGTGTGTTAAAGCCATTTGTACATGTTGTGTATGTTAAAGCCATTTTTTAGTCTTAACATGGATGTTGCTCAGTCACAATTCCCTTGGAAACCTATTAGAAAACAGTAAGTCTGTCTTTGTAGGTTGTGGCTTATTTTGCAATTAATACACATTTATGATCTGAAACATTTATCAGGGCTGCTGGACTTCAGCAGAACAGTCATCGGTGCAGTGGAGTATACACTGGGAACTGTTTTCTTTTAATTCACATACTTTTTATGCTTATATCAAATATAATGTGATCTCTGGAGAAAATTACCTTCGTGTAACTTCACCTTTTCCCAGTTATCTATGCAATCCTTACATGCCTTTACATATAAATACTGGCTTTTGCAACGTGAAAGGTAAGAACTAGGTAAGAACCAGCCTTAAACATGAACAGACAACAGTTACGATTGTCTAGACTAGCGCATGTATGTTCTTATTGGGTGCTCATGCATTGTGCGAGTGCTGCTGTGGTATACCTTTAAAAACTGTGCCTAGTATACAGTCCACCCTTTGGTTTCATCCTAATTTCAGGTTCTCATACTTTTGATGCCTATTTTGCGACCGAGTCGGACTCTATTGTTTTATAGAACTGTGGCTTTGATGACTGACCTCATGGAGCAGTTAGGTAGTGATAATGAGGAAAAGCATTTGTTATTTGCACTGAAGTGTTTGAGAGACCTAAAAAGCTTGTCATTTTTTTTTTAACTGTTCTGAATAGGTTTGTCCAGGTGTGTGTGTGTGTGTGTGTGTGTGTGTGTGTGCGTGTGTTTGTATGTGTGCGTAAAAGAGATGTAAAGAGCAAAAGAGCAAATTTTTTTTGTGTGGCAGTGACAGACAAGAGCTACCCTTTAGTGGTTCACAGAGCTGGTTGAGAGCTCACCTCTACTGACCGTAACCTCCAGTTAACTGTAGCAAGTGTAACAAATGGGTTTCTTTTAAATAATCTGAACACGAAAACTGCCGAGTGGGGGGGCTTTGGGAGAACTTGTGTATCCTAGCCTATGGTTGCTAGCATCAAATTTGTGCTACGCATTTGTGCCGTTTTTTAATGCGTCTAAATTACACAGCACAAATATTAGTTTTGCGTTTTTCTGTTTTGCAGCAGTATTATGGTAATGAAGAAATACAGACCTTAGGACACATTTTAAATGGTATACTGAATAAACCAGTATTCCACTCACTACTACACGAATGAGCACAAAGAGTTTAAAACCATCTAAATGTTGGCTCTGTTTTTAGGAGATTGTTGCTTCAATCCCCAGTAGTGGCCCAGTCATCTGTGGCCAGGAGTCTCAGAGAGCATAACTGGCCAAGCTCCCTCTGGATGAGCAGGATGGTCCCTACTTTCCCTCGCTCTTTAACTGTTGCTCAGTACGATGCTAGTCAGTGCCTGTTAGCTCATAGAACAGAACTGGCAGTTAGTGTTGTTCTCCAAGTGCTTTCAGCTGTCCATAGATGTTGCATGGTGAAGCCTGGTGGTGACTAAAAGGAAGCACATGCTAGCTTTTACCCTTATTAATGCCGTTAATATCGTTTGATAGGGGAGTCACAGCTACTGGGTAAGCATTGGAACAGTAGAATAAAACATAAAAGGCAGGAACAATGTAAAAATGGTTGGTTTTTCATGATAATAACAAATATAAATAACTAATAACAGTCCTGTGCCATCTGCAAAAATGTCATGTCCTGATTTTCATGCAACAAATTCCTCCTGAACAATACACACATTCACACAACAAGAACTGGACTGGCTTGACTTCATAAAAATGCAATCAGAGATTATTGTAGCTTTATTCAAGTAGAATGCTTTATCAAGTGCTCTGCCTATTGTAGCTGTCTGATTACCACTCGTTCAGCTCAGACAACACTGCTCCATCAGGCGGGTCAATAGGTTGATGAGTGCCAAATTACAAGGCACTCTTAGAATCTCAATCAGCGGCCAATGCTTATTCTGAAGGACTCAATGTCCAGGTGAACTTTTTCCACTATAGCCGGCGAGTCGACAGTCGTGGTCGATAAATCACGGCCACGTGTTATTTACTTGTGAGTCATCGCGAAGGCCGAGAAGCTGCTAGGACATAATAACAAGCAGCGAGTGAAAAAATGAAGTCTTTTTTTACCATTAATCATATGAGGATGAAAAGACATTAACTCTGCGAAGCTCCCCGCTGACCATTTGGCCACTGTCATGCAGCACAGGGCACTGAGCTATTGCCTTCCTTTCTCTTTTTCTCACTTCTCCACCCTCCCTCTCTCTTTCTCTCACGCAGAGGCCACAGTCTAGTAGGTTTGAACAAGGGCATGCCACCTTGAACACAGTTCCTGCTGCGAGATAAGTCAGATATTGGTCATGAAACAGAGGTGTATTCATCTTCTCATTGTTTCCATCCATCAGTCTTACTCACACACTGTCCATTTTGTGCTCGTGCAGCTGCATGACAGTTGCGGGGGACGGTGCGTTCAGCTGAACATGGTTGTCAAAGTCCGGCTCTCTGGAGTATACGACGAGAGGAAAGAATAGATGGCTTTGGGCAGAAGCTGCCACTGTGAGTCAATTTTACAGGAAATTAATGGTAATAGCTTCCCAGAGAGCGACAAGCACAAAGGTGATGGGATCTGTGATTGGTGAATGTGCAAAGTCAGCACACTGTATGCAGGCACACTGTCCGTGCTTAGAGATGTCATAAGTAAATAAAAGTGTAGTAAGTCACATGTGGACACACCTACAGTACAGTGCAGGAGTGTGAGTGTGTGTGTGTGTGTGTGTGTGGGGGGGGGGGGGGGCGTAACCTACTGTATGCTTCAAAACAATTTCTGTGGGATCCAAGAAGCTTTCCTCTCAGAATATGTTATGGCATTGTTTGTGATTGTTTGCCTATGGACCACAGCTAGGCTAGAAGTGTTCTTGCAAACTTCTATTACCAAAGAATAGACCCACCAGTTTGTACAGAAGTCCCTGTAATTACTGAATAATACAACCTAGTGTGGAATAAACCTTTTTCTGTTAAGGGGTTAAACACTGGTTTCCCAAGCGCAACAGACTAAACAGTGTGACAGACTGAATCACCAAATAACTCTTAAACTTTAATGGTAGCACAGCCTATTAAAATTTGCTTGTTAGCTTGGCCAACACTAAAAATGTCACAGCACCCCATACGGCATACATACACACTTATTGTTCCAAGAGCAATCAGGCTCTTCAACTCTTCGCCAGTGGGGCTGGACGGGGGAAGAGGACAGATGAGGACTGAGTCTTTTATGCTCAATCATAGGTTTATTTATCTGCACTATTAACAATGTACTGTAGATCCTGTACATCTGCACTCCTGGACACTATTTAACACTTTACTTAAATACCAAAACATTACGTTTTATTTTTTGTGGCATTTAGCAGACGCTCTTATCCAGAGGGACTTACATGTTACAGTAGTTGTATTACAGATATGGATCGACGTGTTAGGAGTCTTGCTTAAGGACTCTTGTTGGTGTAGCACTGCACAGTCACCCAGACTGGGAATCGAACCCCAGTCTCCCACATGGTGTGGTAGCTCATTGGCCAGTAGTAGTGTTATCTGTTGTGCTACACCAACCACCACATGCACATTCAGTATTGTCATATGTGCTGATACACACTCCTACTGCACATTATTATTCACTCATATATTCATTATTCTTCCATTGTTCATTATTATTTGTTTTTATTTTAATGTATTTATCTGTATTTTAAATCTTTATTATTCCTTATTATTGTATCTATCTATCTATTTATCTTTTATGTAAGTCATACATGTACCTACCCTACCAGCACAGTAACAACACTGGTTCTTTTTCTTCTATGTGACCTAAATGGATTGCTGTAAGCAAAGGTTTCTCATTTTTGACTGATATCAACACCATTTTAGTAGTTCGAGCACTCACAACAATAGTCTAGCAGCAGGGGATTTCGCGTAGTGAGCCATTCACATGCTTTAAGCTGCTGAGGCTCTGCTCTGATATGAAAAACAGAAAAAGAAGTTCTCTTCTAGGAGTATGAAACAGTTCCAAACAGTGAACTGAATGTTTTGCAGATGATTGTCAGTGAGTTGGCAGTCAGCAAAGGGGACCCCCGATTGCCGCTGGGTATTTTGCACATTGCATATATGCCGCTTGTCATTGTATCTACCATCAGAGAAACTGTGAAAAGTGGGCTCGTTGCCATTTCTGCGTATTTCTCTTTAACAAAAGACAGGAGCTCCTACAACGCAGTTCAGATTTTCTGCTCAATACTACGTCACATCCAACAAGCGTCTTGCCCCTCACTCAAACAAACATGCCCACTCAGCCAGCTCTCAAACTTTCAGCAGCTGATGTTTCACACTGACGTCTCTGACAGAAAAGACAGTGTAGGACGGTGATGTAGCGCCACATATCACACACATTACACTGTGTGTGTTAATGACTGACATTAAGAGGCTCTCTGTGGGATAACTGGTCCATACTCGGTCCTCAGTAGAGTAAGTTTAGCTAAGCTAACAGACTGCAGTAATATTCAGAGACAGGCTCTGGGGTTTCTCACAGCAGGAGCCGACATCTAAACACTTACATCTAAGGGAAAGAATATGTAACTTAAATACTGTCTGTTCAGAGCTTCAAAAGTCTGCAGTTATTTTGGAGAGTGGCTTTATGCTAGCTTAATGCTAATGTAACAGATAAATCCTTATTACCAGAATGGTGGAAGCTGGCATAATCTTAGCAGGTACTGTAAACAACAACTACTTCTGAAGTGAGTTACAAGGTTTGTATGTAATATATTATTAAATTAATGAATAGTTTAATGTAAAGACTGGTTTTGTGTAGTTTTAAACCTGACAGCTAGATTCCAGTGTTGTACTCTATCTTCAGTTCCCACTGTTCTGACTGCAGATGTATGTGTAGTGTGGGGCAGTGGTGGCTGTAGGGTTGTAGGGATACTCTGGGTCGTCAAGCTGCCACTGCTGGGCCCTTGAATAAGGCCCCAAACCCTCTCTGCTCCCAAGGTGCCACGGTAAAGGCTGCCCAACGTTTTGGGCATGTGTGCTCACTGTCACTGTGTGTGTTCACTGCATGGATGGGTTAAAGGTAGAGGCCAAATTTGTGTTTTCTTTTAAGAACTTGTATTTAAAGTTTTTACTAGAAAATTAATGATGATAACAATAATAATAATACGAAGAAAATAAAGAAAATATATAAAACAATAAATTCGGTTCTAACTAGCCTTTTAAGTATTGTGGCAATTTTCTATTATATTTACATACAACATCACAATATTGTCCTTAAAACTGAGAAACTCCTTTAGTCTTAGTTATATAGTAACATATTACAAAAAAAAAAAAAAAACATTAATATGGACTAAAGCTATTTTGTAAGTAAATGCAGAGCAGCACATTTCTCAGTGTGCTGACAGGTGGTTTACATTTAGAGATGAACTAGGGTGTAGCGCAGTCTCTCCGTGCATTCTTCATCTCTACAGCCTGACTGTACTCAGCCTCCAGAGTGGCACCTAATTAGAGTCTTACAGGGTGAAAGGTCACTGGCATTTGAGTTCCTGCACGTCGCCATGGGAAACCCTGCGATCACCTCACGCCGATGCAGATTAATTAAGAGGGGATGAAACCCCCTGTTAACACTGTGTGTGTGACTCGAACTCTGACCCATCAACCAAGCCTCATTGCTTATCCACCTGCTTAATCAGCTCTGCTTTTAAACGCTGACCTCCAGCTCTACAGACCTAAATACACACACACACACACGCATACACACACACACACACACACGTACACACACACACACAAGCATATATAGAAACACAAAATACATATTACTCTTTTGTAATAATAGGAAAAACACCATTGTTGTCAAATCCACGTCAAAAGGTGTTTGTCATTCCATCTGAGTACAGTATATACTGTAAATTATTCAGAATCTACTATGAATTATTTAGAATCTACTGTAAATTATTCAGTATATACTATAGATTATTCAGAATTTATTATACATATTTCAGTGTCAACTACAAATCATTTAGTAACTACTGAAAATATTCTGCAAGCACTATGAATTAGTCAGTAACTACTGTAAATTATCCAGTAATAATGTGTCATTTATTATTCGAGTAAGGAACTGACATGTAAAAAAACTTATACAGGCACATCTCTAATAAAGTAGCCATTTTAGAGATATTGGTTCTTGTTATGACAACAGCTTTATAGACGCATTTATGCCACTAAAAATGAAAACAACACAGTGGTTTACCATGCTTTAGAGAATGCTTTGGACATCTTTGGCTATTAAAGCTTGAATGACATTTGAAGGGCATTTCCCTGTTGCCCTTTAAAGAGCAAGCCAATTCTCATGAGGGTTTTCCAAAGCAGTGATGCAATTACGGCGATACAAAGCCCCCTAGGTCTATTCGTCATCAGGGTAAGGCCAATGTTTGAGTGTGTGGTTCTGGAGCGGAGAAGGAGAGAGGTCAACAACGACGAGCCAGGAGGCTCCCGGTGCAATAATGTCATCAAAAACTAGAGCGCAGGGAAGGCTTCTCTTCTGGAAAACAGACACCGGGCCATGATTAATGATGGTCTGGGCAGCCTAATGACGGCCTCTTCGGCCAGCATAGCTTTAAGAGGAACACAAAGTTTCTGGTTTTCTATGAATAGATATTTTGATGTTACATGTGCCCACATTCAATCTCCCTCTCTCTCTCTCTCCTTTTTTTACACACAGGCAAGCCTTGAGGTCTATAACAGGAAAGTTGTAGATATTCCAGAAATTGCACACCCTTAATAACTTTTTACCCTGTTCCCCAAGTGTTCTTTACAGTGCTTGTATGAAGAACCATGACAACACATGTTTAAATGGCCTTTGGACTGCTTAAATGATCCCTCTGTATGTTGGAAACATCTTGCATATGGTTCTTTAAGAAACCTTTAGGTGGAAAAATTTGTTAAATAACATTTGGGTAATTTAAATACATGTATTTGGGTTACTACTTTATAATTACACTGTGAAAGTGTAAAGTCCTTACTATGTAATGACTGTGAGCTTAAGAGCCTAGAATGAATCCTGAATTAATCTTTTATTTATTTATTTATTTTAATTCTGTACAAAATGTTTTCTCCCAATTTGGTACTGCCAATTAACCCAACCGTTTGTAATTCCCCCCAACACTAGCAAAGGTCACAACAATAGGAGGGTAAGGACTTAACACATGTCTACTCTGATACATGTGCAACCAGCCATCTCCACTTCAAAACTGCCGCCAATGCAGTGTCGTTGAGCAGCCAACACCCTGTAGAAAAGGACAGCGCTGGGTCCTCAGCTCTGCCGCACCAGCTAGACAATTCTGCTCTCTCGAGTTATGGACGCTAATGGCAAAGCCGCATGAACTCGTGACCCCAGGGCCACAGTGGCAGAGCATTAGACCGCTGACCCACTCAGAGCCCATCCTGAATAAATCTTGCTGAGAAACAATGCTGATGGATCAAATTAAAATCCTAAGACATCACATTGACCTTCACACATTTACAAATGTGCCAGAAAATGCTACTCAGATGCTTCTGTAATATTTCTGCTCTTTTTGAGTTTATGTACATCTGGCACACCTGTGTCCTAACAGCCTTGATTGGGCCAGCTGCACCATCTGCATTGTGTTTGAATATGATTCCCAAATGTGTTTTTGTCATACAGAAGGTCACATGATTTTTTTTTTCGAGATTCCTATTCTCCTTGGTCATCAAAATTTCCCTAACCTGAATACTTTGCCTTTTACTGTGTGATCATAATGCTCTGCAAGCCAAATCAAACTGATTAGCATGCATGTTTTTCTTAATTTAACATCAGATCAGATTTGAGCTCTTTGATTCATACAGTATTAGGGATCGGCATATGGAATTGGAGCTTTCTATCTGCTGCTGTGTTTCTAAAACTGTGTAAGAATCTCCATGCTCCATGTGCCCAATGTATACTTCTATGTTTTTATTTAAACATTGTTTTTTTTTGGACAGTTTTTAAAACAGTTTTTTTTTGGATTGTTGGATGAGCTAACAGAGCTAACCAATATGCTGGGTGCTGATAAGGACTCATCAGCTTCTACACAAGATCTTTTTCCCTTAGTGGATGACATGCCAAAATGTCTTCCTGTGGCAAGTACATTTTACACAGGACATAGCTAACACCTCCTATAGAAGTTAGCATGGTATAGCATGAGCAAGAACCACTGAGATCCAAGAACCAAGCCTTCAAAGGTGAAAATCCCACTAGCATTAGGGCGATCCCCTGAACCACACGAAGAAGAACCACTTTATTTACAGTTGACAATAAAGCCATACTGCCATCTCAGTCACCTTAAATAAATATTTAGGCAAAGAAATATAAGGTGCAGGTTTTATCATTTACCCTGGATGCAAATGAACAGCAAAGACATGTTTCATTCAGACATGTATGTCTTTAGTTTTCAAAAGGAGATGCTAGGCTAACATCGTTAACAAACGCTGGACTGTCACCAATCTGACGTCAGGAAACAGAAGATTTTTTTTTTGGTTCAGACTTAACCCACCCAGCACCAAATGTTATATGGAAGTTGTTTTTTGGGCTAAATCTGGTTGGCCTGTCATGGACTTCATTTAGTCCAACAAGATACACTGGAAATTGGGTTATATGTAGTCAGTCGGACCACATGCAGCTATAATATAGCCACGGAAATAATTAAATGAAAATGTCACGTACAAACTCAAACTAGACTTTCTGAACATAATCGCTGTTGTTCAAAAATGTTATATACTGACATCTTGGAAAAGAAGGAGACGTGTCAAATGGTCACTTTTAAAGACTCCTGCAGCAGTGAAAAACCACCGTCCAATGCAGTCCAATGCAATGTCTTTTTCTAGATGTCTTTCAACAACCTGAAAAAGACGGCTTCTCACATTTCACTTTTCAACCAAATATCAACATTGTTAACCCATCATGCAAAGAAATCTCTTCGTCTTTTCAACATCTTTCCAAAAAGCTTTTGCTGTGTGTTGCTAATGTTACCCTAGAATCCCTCTTTCTAAAATACCAGATACCAGATAGCATGTCCTGGCTGATCAACTGTATCTGGGGTAAGTCATCAACTTACCGCCTTACAAGCGGGCACATTTTATAGGTCTTATTGTTATTCAGATCACTTTCATACTTTCATGCATATCTTTAGGATATACACTAATCAATCATAATTTCACTCAGATCTATTCAAAATTCCTCTTAACAGCAGATGGGTACATGGTCTTTCTCTACTGACCTTGTCTAGTTGTTGCTGTGTTCATATATTGGGCCACAGACGGCAGACTCCAGGGGTTTAAGATTAGATACAAGATTATTGGTTCCTCAAACATTTATGAGGCATATAAAATGCATATATGCCAGGAAATGAAATGTTAATGACTAGGGAGGTTTTTACAGCCGTATTTAAGACAGCACACTGGCCCGATATACTACAGTTTGCCAGAAGGGAGAATGCTGTAAAGCCTAAAAAATCGTCTTGCCTTCAAAGAAGGCCACACTGGGGACTTCAACACTGTAGTTTACTTTTGGGACTAAACTAACCCAATGAGGGCCTATAAAGCAAACCCTAGACTAATTTAATTCAATTTAGCTTCTTCCCAAAAAGACATTGTCCCACTGATTGGAAGCAAGAATCTTAAAGAGAAACCCTCTGGTAGCATGGGAATGAACCACTGAGAGGAATTAGGAATTAGAAAAGAAAAACAATATAATATATATTATAATATTTGATTATTAAATGTTTTAATGTTTTTATGTTTGTGGACTTTTAATTATAATAGATTCAAAATAACAACATGGCCATTAAAAAGTAAGTAGAATGTGGGGTTTTAGAGAGATTTCACAAACTCAGCAAGAGCCCTGAGCATTAGCCAACTCTTTTCTGTTCAGTCACCTCCGCAAATTAAATTGATTTTTGAAGCTATTGTTGCCCTGAGGATGACATACGGTCAAGAGGCATGCTGTGTTTATTTTTGCTTCATAAAATTTGACCCAGACTGACTGAAAGAGGTGAATCATCCAGCACCTAGCTGATAATTTCAAAATTGCTTTAGATAAAACTTCAGAAACTGCTTTGTATAGAGACCAACTCAACAGCATGTTTTGTTCCTACCTAGAAGTAAAGACTTGATCTGACATTATTTAATTTAAAAATGTGAATACGTGAGTAAAGCTCTACTGAAAACTTAAATGTACTCTAAACATTTTAGATAAAATGTATATTTATTTCATGAATTTACACTTTAGAAAAATCAAAAACATAACATTTTTAAAGTGCCATTACTTTTGCACATGCCACATTTCATGTTTTTAATTAAAACAAATAAACAGTAACGAGACTGTATGCACCTCCACCACCACCATCCCATCCCATTAACTGGCTATGTATTGGTATCAGCCAATTTTCAGCCCAAATATTTTAGTCGATCCTGAGAGCTGCTCAGATTCAATTCAATTCAATTCAAAGTTTATTTATATAGAGCCTTTCACAACAAATGTTGTCACAAAGTGCTTTACAGAGATCCAGGTCCACACCTCTTATGAACAAGCACCACAATGGAGGTGTTAGCGACAGTGGCAAGGAAAAACTCCCTCATACTAAAAGACTCAGTCTGAGGAACCCATCTGACTTAGGTTGACCCGCACAGCACAAACAAACAAACAAACAAACAAATAACATTACACAAAGAACTAAACAGATAGATAATGAAGAGCTATAGCTAATGTAGCAGATCACATAAGAACACTCAGTCCAGTACAGTGAGTGTCAGAACACAGCAGAGCTAGCAAACAGCACCAACCATACTCTCAGCTCCACAGTGCAGATCTGCATGGAAACTGAGGTTGATTTAAAAAGGAAAAGAACATTTAATCTTGAGAGACATTAAAAAAGCCCTGAATGGTGACATGTTATCAAATATGCCTGGATATGTGGCATCCAGCTCTGTCCTTGATTGTTAGCCGATCAGCCGATAAAGCTGAAAGACGATCTGCAGTTGGTATTAGCCCTAAAACAGGGATTGGTCCATCTCTAGAACATGCTATGACTGACTTTAGTTTAGAAACGCAGAAATAACAAAAACATCATAAATAACCAGAATTACTACCTTATCACAATGAGTAACACAAATCACCAATTATGGTCCAATCCCCTATGATATTATGTGCAGATTAAATAAAGTTCAATCCATGATGTTTTCCGAAAAAAATGGGGAGGGGGGGTGTTTATGTTGCTGTTTGTAGACAGATGTGTGCATACTGAAATTAGATTGGTGACTTAGTCTACGTCCAGCGTTTGATAGCAATGTAGCTTCTCCCTAAAGAAGAACTCATCAGATATCATTTATGTTTAGATTTTCTGAGCATGCATATAAAGTAAATTCACTTGTAACTGTTCACTGGTTTTGTACACTACAGGTACTAAAGTTTTCCCCACTTAACATTTAGTCAGCTCTAAAATAAAAGCTTTTAATAGGGAGTTTGTCCCCCTCTGCTGCAGGAATTCTAACCCCCCACACTGGGGCAGCTGGGGCAATTTGATTTGATTTGATTGTGAGTTCACCCACGAGAGCAACAGTGAGGTCAGGTTCTGATGTTGGATGATTAGTTCTGCCCCTCCGACTCATCCTAAAAGTATTGGATAGAGCTCCATCACCCCAGAGAATGCAGCTCCACTGCTCAACATTGGGGGTTAAGAAGACATTCATTCATTCACACAGGACCAAGTAATAAAAAGATTCAGTGCCACCTTCAAAGCCCCTCATAAGCAAACCTTTCTGACAGTCAAAATGGACAATTCCTGAACAGCCGTCAAGATTATTCAACTATTTGGAATTCAGCGCATGGATCCCTTCCCTGGAAATGAACATCAGGCATCTCCAGAGAGGCATAAAGAAGAGCTGAGTTGCATCTCTTTCCACTTAATTCTATGCATGGCCTCCTCCGTCACTTAGAAACACCGCCTATGCAATATGCTAGAGCTCCGAAAAGCAATCTACGCCTGCCGCAATAAAGCCACCGTTAAGGGTTTTCTCTGAGAGCAAAAGAGCTATAAAAAAAGATTCAATTTGTGATTACATTTCCTTCTACACTGTGAACACAAACACAGAAATGATGCATATCATTCTTTTATGTACGTCCGGGCATCAAGGGATCTACAATGGCTAAGTTTAAACTCTGGCAATGATACAAACTGAAGCAATCCTGTAGTGGAAAGTCAGTCAGGGCAAGGTAATTTCATGTGCCAAAGGAAAAACATGCTCAGCACTTGGAAAACATTATATTAAATCGTGGCGGTTGCTGATTTACTGAAACCATCTGGTGTCTCGTGAAGCGAAACTCAATTGTGCTATCCAGACCCCGCCCAAAAATGCATTCCTTTATAGCTACTGCAGTGAGGTTGAATAAAATTTACAGAACGGTCCATCGCCTCTTCTTCCGGAACTTCTGCTATAGGGTTTATGCTTAGGCTGGTAATGACTGATCCCTTCACAGACTCCCAATCAGTCCTAGCCACTGTGGACCTGCCTCAAACTACCCTGAGCTCCTTATCCTCTCATCCTTTCTTAACATGTTCTCACAACGAGCACCAATTTTTTAAGTGTGTACGACCTAATTAATAACCTTTAATAAACAATAATTGAACGATTCATTAACCTTTACAAGGGTTGTCTTATTTTAAACTAGTAACCCAACTGAAATACGATCTACTCTCTGCATTGGTTTTCTCATTGTCTTCTGCAGCCTCCCACCCTGGATTGTGACAGGTCTGAGGTGATGCTGTGACAGATACCTGTCTGAGCAAACGACATCAAATGAGAAAAAAAGACGTGCAAGCTTGTTAGCAGCCAGTCAAACTCATGTAATGTGGTAATGTGATAGGATGAAACAGGCCTGTTTAAAAGTCTGGTGAAAGTAGTCAGTCAGCAAACTAAACAGGGAATTTAAAAAAACGAACACCGGAAAACCTCTATGAATGTGAACTGAATATGATACTGATATGATGCCTGATATATTTTTACTATGTCTTTTTAAAACAAATAAACGCTGACTATGATTCTAAATTCTTTTAAATATAATTATCCCATATGCCCAACTACTTTTACACAGTACAGTAAACACACAAATTATTAAAGATTACTAGAATTACTAATCATTTTAATGATAATTCATTTTTTGAAGCTTACCTACACATTCAATCACAATGTATTACTACCCATGAGCCAGTCACATACCGAGAGCACACTGAATAGATTCCTAGTAGGTCATATTTATATTTGACCGCCTCCAAGCTGCATGAGTGGAGACTCGATGGTTAAATCAAGAGCCCTTGAGGTGGTAAAAAAGGAAATCTAATTTAAACTGTCGTGTGTGTGTGTGTGTGTGTGTGTGTGTCAGTTCAGCAAAATCAGTGATGAAGAAATAAACCCACAAAGTCTTCACATTTCACCTTCCACTGAAAGGTCTGGATCCAATTGAAAAGCATTACAATAGTGGAGATCCCTCCAGGGTAGGCCAAGCAAAACTCTATACTCTACTATGATTATAATGCCCTATTGTTTTGCTTTATGGGCATGGCAAGGTGCCCGGGCTGCCTCTCAAATTACCTCTGAGAAGCAAATATTTGGGACCAAAGCACAAAGTTGAGTCAAATTCATAAAAAGCTACGGGGCTCCATATATTTGAGGAGAAAACAGATTTAGTTATACATGTGGATCAATATGCGATAGAACAGTGGGTAGAGAGGGCCACAGCAGTAGGCAATTCAGCCTGTCTCTTCCCAGGAGACTTCAAAACTGCCTTGAAGGCTTCAGTCCCTGACTGGCAAAGTCAGAAAAAGGCACAGCTGAGTGAGCGTAATAGGGAGAAAACAAAAGCCACCAAGCATATCAAATTCAAGGGTTTTTTCCCCCCAAATTATTGCATTAACACGATGGAACAGGCCCGTGATCGGTGCGATTCATCAACCTGTCAGCAGCGTGGCTTGTCATTGTTGTTCTACAGGCCCGGATTTCAGGAGGAGGAAATCTCTGGCAATTTTCAATCGCCCTGTCAATTTCGCTTTGTAATTGAATACGCGGCAATGCTCTCAGCACCCATTAGTTTCGCTCAGAGTGCCAGCGATTAAAAGACAAACAAACACATTAGAACAAGCAGAATTTCAAAACATGGTACTAACACACCAGGTCATTTTGATGCAAAGGATTCATTTCTGGTGTCCTGAAAAGCTTTTTCTGAGAGATTAGTATTACAATAGCTCATATTGTATTCAGCAGTCCACTTTCCACGTGTACAATCAGGAGAGAAAAAGACAAACAAGCGCACTTGAAAAAAAAATCCTTATCCTTATCTTGGAAATATCTTAACATCACATTTAATTGCCCTGCCACAACTTATTCATTATTACTAATTAAATATTATTAAAGGAAGTCATCAGTAACTAGTGTCCAGGTTCTTCTGTGAACTGAAATTCAAAATGCAAGAGAAAATAAGCATCAACAGATGATAAGATGCAGCATGTGAGTCTAATTGCTCACCTTTTGTTAAGCTATCAAAGCTCACCTGTTTAGATGAAAATGCACTTGTAGTAGAGATTAACAATACTTGGGGGGGGGAGGGGGGGTGTCACCGTAGCTACATTTCCATTCACTCTGCATATTACATGCAATAAACAAAAAATAAAAATGCACAAAAAAAACGTACTGCAATTTTTTCTTGCTTGTTTAGAAACTATGTTTTACGTGTTTCCATCTCTAAATTCATGTGCAAGGTATATATATTTTATATCATTAGCTTCCACAATGTCCCCAATATTAGACTATCTTAACCAACATTCAAGCTGTGAGGCAGTCCTCATAAAGCTTCATTTAGCTATTGAAACAGCAACCTGTATCTGAACTGACATCAGCATTTGCTTGTATTTTAAAATATAAAACATTTTTGCACAAAAGAATTTTGGGTCATGTGGCATCCAGTGGGTATAGTTTTGACTTAATCTTTAGCAATTTTAATGTTTAAGGAAAAAGTAAGCAGTAGTTTTAGTAGTTTGCAGTTTAACATGGAACGTAATAAAGGAAAAAAAATAAACTGAGTATCAGATAGAGAGAGAGAGAGAGAGAGAGAGAGAGAGAGAGAAGCAGTTGCTTAACGCGGCCCTACATCATGGACTGTAAAAATATAAAATTCAGTAATACAACGAAAAAACTGACCGTGTCAGAATAAAAGTTACTAAACAAACATTTTCGTCACACATTTTTTCTTTTTGCTAATCTGAAAAAAATATGGGAAAACTGATTGACGTTTGTTATATTTTACGTCTCCTACTTTTAATGCTGACAAGAAAAAGATATTGCTATTTTATTCATCTTTAGTATTAGCAGGAAAGTTAATTAAAACATTGAATTTGTAAAAAGGTTATTCATCTGTATACAGTGAGGAAAATAAGTATTTGAACACCCTGCGACTTTGCAAGTTCTCCCACTTAGAAATCATGGAGGGGTCTAAAATTATGGGAAAACTACTAGCCATGTTAGTAGTTGGAGTCTTACTGATTGTGTGGGGTGGACAGGTGTCTGTATGCAGCTAATGACCTCAAACAGGTGCTTCTAATTTAGAATAATAAGTGGAGTGGAGGTGGACTTTTTAGAGGCGGACTAACAGGTCTTTGAGGGCCAGAATTTTTGCGGATTGGCAGGTGTTCAAATACTTATTTGCAGCAGTAACACACAAATAAATTATAAAAAAATCATACATTGTGATTTCCGGATTTTTTTTTAGATTATGTCTCTCACAGTGGACATGCACCTAAGATGAAAATTTCAGACCCCTCCATGATTTCTAAGTGGGAGAACTTGCAAAGTCGCAGGGTGTTAAAATATTTATTTTCCTCACTGTATATATATATATATATATATATATATATATATATATATATATATATATATATAAATGTATTGTCACTTTCCTAGATACACTTTTTTTTGCAGTAGGCTGATACGGACATGAGTATCCCCACTGGAATTGAACTTAAATAGAGTTTGTTGCAAGATTATACTTAGTAGAGGCTCTGTCATGCATCTTCTTCTCACTTCCTAAACCAATTTACACCTCAGGAGAAGCAGAATGGTCCTATGACCCCATCCAGAAAAGGCAGATGGGCCCGTCATAAAGACAAGTGAAGACGAGCATCACCATCACCACTGAAAGCTTTACTCTATTACCCAACTAGCCTTGAAACACTGCCATGATGTGTTACCCTCTCTCCAGTCCTATATCTTAAGGGGAAGGTTAACTTTACGGCGTCCGAGGACTGAATAGTTTCCAGTTGAGTGCAGGCATCCATTGGGCTATTATGTCGTTCTTCATTTGGAGACCAATAATCTATCACTCTGACATCAATAAAAACCAATTTGCTATAACATGCGTTCCTTTTCAGCAGGTTAACAGGACGCTCTTTACTGTTACTTCCATGTCTAACTTCCATTTCTAACGAATAGCTGCAAGTTCATTAGTAGCCCAATAGCCTCCGTCGTCTACACTATTTACTAATGTATTTTATTGTCATGAACAACTCAAGGCTAAAGTAAATGAAGGGCATGGCTCAATCAATGACTGACTTCATTTGCAGGTGTAATCTTGCATTTTCTAGCTTATGAGTGAATTTCAGCCTGCATAACCTGTAATAAAGAGCCAAGCTTTCGACAACAACAACAAAAAAAAACAATTTGGCTTCCATTAAGACAAACTCAGCCAGAGGGATACCTCCTGTTGAGCTCTGAAATGAATAAACCTGTTTTAATATTCTATACTGCAAACTATCTGGGTGAAAAAACGGTTGCGTTTCTGCATTTCAGGGGTTGTAACCAACATGCAGGGGTGCACATTTGGTCTAAATTAAAAGTCTAGATACATCGGTTTAAAGGTAAATGTTATTGTATATTGTCATATCTCTTAATATAAAATATGGACCCTCAGATCCTTGAACTGTCACTCACTGGCCCTATGGGTGGCAGACCCTTCAGTGCTGCAGCTCCTAGACTTAGGAACTCCCTTCCCCAGTCTGCATTACTGTCTCTTTATTGTTAATTGCTTTTGTAAAGTGACTGGGGGACAACATTTTTATTATTGTGCTGCTGTCACATGTAAGCAAGAAAATACACAAATATACAAAAATTAAGAAAAAGCATCACAATGTCAACATGTGGTTTGGTGTAAAATGTTCTACTGAAACTTACTGGGTGATGAATGAAAAAAAACATCTTAATGCCTTAAAGCTCAATTTCAGGTTATTACTTTAAATAGATAGATCAGACACTGTCTGATACTTGAGATCCCAAAGCAACAACCTTGCATTACCATAGCAACAACTTAGCAACCAACAAACAATCACCTTGCAATGCATGAGCAACCCCTTCTAATACCAAAGCAACCAGATATCAACAGCCCGGAACAACATTTCAGCCATCAAGTAACTGCTCAAAATACCATACCAACTTCTCACCAAAACCCTCACAACAACAGCAATACTATAGCAAACTGTTTAGCAACAAGCTAGCAACCATCTAAGATAACACAGGAACTGCCTAGCAACACACCAATAACCACTTAAAACATGTGATCAACCACCTATCAATCACTTGGGATATGCTTCCAAAATGCACTTTTAACACACCACAGCAACTGTATAGCAACCCCAACTGTAAAGCAACCTTCATGAACTTTCCCTCTCTAGTTATGATATTCTTTCCTTTAGTTTTGTCACATTTCCATCACTGTATGTCATTAAAACAATCAGAAAAAAAGTTAGACTCAACCCTGTCAATACAGAATGTAAATGTGTTCACTTTATATAACTATGTGACTATATAAATATGTAAGTATGTAATAAGTATGTAATTACACTAAAAGACAACAGTAATATACTTTACTCTAGCCTTTTAGGTCATAGTTGTAGCAAAACAAGAACTTTATAGGCTGAAGCTGATGTGTACTCCTCTCTAGTCGTATGCAATAAGAATACACTGAATCTGCAGGTGGCTTTTTCAATTGCTGAATGGACTTCAATTGACAAATTACTGTGCATGGAGCGCCATCCAGTTATTACCTGCCTCTGCCATGCTGAGGATCGGTTTGGAGTCACTTTTCTTGATAAAAGATTCCTAAAAGCTGGAGCCCAATTAGCCTCAAGGTTAACAATGGAACAGTATCCAGCCTCACTCTTAATGGCCTATTAGTACAGGGGTCCGGTGAGTGTGCAAGGAAGGCTTTTAGTTCACACTCTGGAAAGAGCACTTCAAAGTCAATGAAAAAGGGTATAATTTATATTGAACAGAAATGAACCACACTGTACCTATTGTTTCTTTATATTTATGATGCTAAAATGAGTGTTTTAGACAGCCAGTTGGCCAATTAGTTCAGAAGAGAAAGCCTCAGTGGAAAAAGGTGATGCAATGAATTGTCTGGAAACAAACGTATAAATAAACCATGCTTTCAGGTTATGTCCTTGTGGAAGTAATTCTGTCAGTGTAATAGATTTTATCCTGTTGTCAAAACTAAAAATGTAATTATTTTTGCAGACCTATGGGATACTATTTGTAATAGTAGCTCTGATCTAAGGTGGGGGGGGGCACCTTTTAACCCCTTAAATGGCCTATGGCACATCTGGGGGGGGGTGTTCTGGGGGGGGGGGTAACAAATTTCTAAGCCTTGAAGTGTTTAGTTTGCAACAGGCATTACCATAATACTTCTGTCGGAATAAGACTTTGTATCTTATTTTTTGTTGTTGTACTTTTTGAATATAAAAAAAAATCTTGTCCATTGCATTGTATGTAGGGATGCACCAATATTGAATTTCTTGGGCCGATATGTTAACTAATTATTAGCACATTGTTGTGGCCAATACCGAGATTAAAAACCGATAACCTTTTTAGTATTTAAAGTTCACATTAGAATCCATATATGACCTGCTTTAAAAAATCTTTTTCAGTAGTTCACTTTACATAGGAATAACCATCAGAGCTGACAATCACTGTAAATATAAGTTGTTGTTCTCATAAAGAAAAAAACAAAACAAAAACTTTTATTAGCCTTAAATTGGTACAGGCAGCAACAAGAAAATTACATGTTTGACAGCTTACATGTATGGCAGCTTATGGGAAGCTCCAAGAATATATATATATATATATATATATATATATATATATATATATATATATATATATATAATATAACTTTATATATAACAAAATATATTTTTATTGATGAAAAACAGCCAAAAGAAAACCAAAAAAATCACACATTAACTCATCTCATGAGATGATTATTCCAAACAGAGGTTGTACCAAAAGAAAACTTTGAACTATAGTTATAAAAACAGTCTACAGTTGTGGCCTACATAAAACCAGGTGGAATCTATGGCTGGCCTGTCCCATATAAAAATGGAAACAAACATTAATAGAATTAATTTCACTGCTTTTTCAATGAAAACATCTAAAATTTAAAGGAGGAAACAGTAGTGCTTTGCAACTAGTATAAGAGGCAGGTTTTTCTTTACAAACAAGAGCATTTCTGCTTTCTCACATGCAATCCTGTTACGTTTCTCATCAACCACATGACCAGTATCAGAGAATGCTGACAGAACCAGAGGGCTGACAGATATTTTCCAGGACAGGGAAATGACCTTTGTTGTTCCTCCAATATCCAAAAGGACTTTCATTCCTGGGAAGAAAAGCTCAGCAGTAAGCTCAGCCAAACATAATTCATGCTATTCAGTCTACTGTGGCTAGATTGCATTTTATATGCTTGTTTAATGGGAGACAGGGCTAACTATAGATTTGAATTCAGTTCAGGTTCAGTTTAATTTATGTGTGACTGAAAGCCTATGAAATGGGCTGAAATGAATGAAGTAAGCATATCTGCACGGTTGTTGGACTTTGTTCGTCTCAGAATGAACTGTTTTCCTGAATAATTTCATTCAATGAATGCATATGCAGTAGGGAATTCCCATCTGACCTGTATCTTTTACCTTGTGGTCCCTGTGCTGTGTCACCAGCAGAGGAGTTGCTGTTACTTGGAGCAGTGTCATGGTCATGGTGATGGTGGGTCCACTTGTTCTCGCAACTTTTCTATTGCTTTTGGTTTTGTAGTCAAAATAGGGATCATTCCAAGATGGCGCCGCGGAGGTGGCAGCCTGTTGCAGCAGCTCCTGCTCACTTCTGAGCTTTTTCTAACTTTTTTCCAATTTAAAAGTTTTTAAGTTAAGTTTCTTTGGTAGTTTAGTGTTGTTTATGACTCTAGGCACAATGGACAACAAAAGCGTGGTGATTTTTAGGAGATTGAGGTCCTTTGGAGTGCAGGGAGCACTCCTGAGGACGTTCTTCGACACAGTGGTGGCATCTGCCATCTTTTATGGAGTGGTCTGCTGGGGCAGTAGCATCTCGACGGCAGATAAGAAGAGACTGGACAAACTCATAAAGAGGGCCGGCTCTGTCCTGGGGTGCTTCTTAGACCCAGTGCAGGTGGTGGGAGACAGGAGGATGACAACCAAGCTGGCATCCATGCTGGAGAACAGCTCCCACCCCATGCATGAGACTCTGGCAGCACTGGGCAGCTCCTTTAGCGACAGACTGCTTCACCCCAAGTGTGTGAAGGAGCGGTATCGCAGGTCCTTCCTTCCTGCTGCCGTCAGACTACACAACCAACACTGCTCCCAGCGGACCACATACACACACACTTAACTACACACACATGTTCATGTTCAGGGAATACTATGTGCAATATCCCACCCCCATGTGCAATTAAGAGTCTTTTGCTGTAGATAATATTGTTTATTGCTTTTTTAATTCTTATTTATATTGTGTATATAGTGTAAATTATTTATCCAAATTTTTGTAACTGAGTGTCCTGCTATCCCTTTCTGCTGCTACACTGTGAATTTCCCCACTGCGGGACTAATAAAGGACTATCTTATCTTATCTTATCTTATCTTATCTTATTATATCTGGGATCCAGGACTGCTGCAAGAAAATACAAAGGCTCTGTACTAGCATGGTGGAATCCCTCGTTTACTGCTTGTAGCACGGTTTCCTTGATTGTTTTCACTTCGTCATCAGACTTCAGTGTCTTTTTATTAACAGACATTTCAACACCTCGATTGAGGGGATCACATCTGATGACCGACTACCTTTCTCCCGATAGACACGCAGTCCGATATGCCACGTTGGCTTAGAACGCCATTGTTAACGGCTAGCTGTAAAGTATGTGCCATACAGCCCACGCTAGCAACCCCACTCTCCTCCATAGCCTTAGCCATATCACAAGCATTATCTCTGATCACAATGTGCACTATTTCCTTATGTTCCACTTGCCAAGCATTTCTTCAAAAGCAGCGGAGATTGCTGCCGCTGTATGGGAAGTACAGAACTCCTGTGCGTGCAACACTGCCCATCGTCATCGAGCCACAGGGCACGTACAGAGCCGGCAGGGCAACATCTGGAAAATAACGACTTGGGAGAGCAGAACACGGTTCCAAATGCTCAAGCAGTCGGCGGAATCCCCGGCCCTCCGCAACGGAGAGCGGTTGGTCGTGAAGAGCCATAAACTGCATGATTTTGGCTGTCTTTCGCAAAATTTCTGCCACTTTCAAATGCCTGTTTTATAGACACAACGGTTGCTGCTGCTCCTGTTTTCTTGCTAATGCTAGCAGCTTCATATTCTTTATATACATCAGTGGCATGATGAATTCTCAAATGACTGATTAGATTAGTGGTATTGAAAGCCCTTGCTGCATTTTCCCCTCGCTGTACCTCAGCCAAACATTTATTGCAAACTCTGCTGAAACATTAAAAACCTCCATACAGCAGACATTTTCACTCTGCAGCACGGGAGCCTCAGTGTATGTGTCAGTGTGAATCTGCAAAAGGCAGAAAGTTATCGGTTGCAATATCGGCCAAAATTCCTATATCGGACCGATGACAATAACTAAAAAAATCCATATATTAGCAAATGATATATCGGCCGCAGATATATCGTGCATAACTAATTGTATGTCAAATATATGTAGTGTATATCAAATTTCTTGATAAATGGAAAAACAGAAATGCTCCTAACAAACCTGAAATAAAGTTACTTTTGCCACATTGCCACAGAACTTACTATGATGGTTGGTGGTTGGTGTGGTGCAACAGATAACAACACTACCTGCCAGTGAGCTACCACACCATGTGGGAGACTGGGATTTGATTCCCGGTCTGGTTGAGTATGCTGCGCTACACCAATAAGAGTCCTTGGGCAAGACTCCTAACACTACATTGGCCCACCTCTGCAATATGAGTACCTTTGTAAGTCACTCTGGATAAAAGCGTCAGCTAAATGCTGTAAATGTTAAAAATATTTTTGTTTCTCCTTGTAAACATTTTTATACTCAAATTTTGTCGCATCTACCAGAAAATCTGACATGTATGACCTTCAGTCCAGCTCCTGAAGACCTAACCAATGGGAGAGCTTGCCTTTTTGAGTTTGACAATCCTTTTGTCTCCAACAAAAACTTAATTAAACAAATGTATTGGTATGGCTTGTAGAATGTAAATGTGCATTTTTATTCTATTGAATAAATACAAACTGGCAGACATGAACTGTTTAGGTTTGTAAAGGCATGTGTGTGAAAAATGATGTCCACATTAGAATCTAGTCAACTCAATGCATCAGTGTACTGTTTTCCTTTTATGATGCAAAAATGAGTGAATTTAGGACAGCCAATTGGGTAAACCACATGTTAGTTTTTGTAATTCAGTGCTGCAGCTTCGTAATGGATAACCAAAACAGCTCGACTAGACTTAAGCCGTGTTTCCCCAAGAAAAACAGGAAAACAAGTTGATGCAACCTGATGAAGTCTGGAGGAAATAGTAAGAGCAGGCCCTGCCTACCTGATGCAATGTCGACACGTGCGTTTTTCTGCTGGGTGACGTTGATGTGAGCCGTGACTTTTCCATCCTTCAGAGTGATCTCCAGCATGCCGTCGGCCAGAGAGCTGAAGAGGAAAAGGCCGCTTGGGTTCCACGTTCGAAACTGGAAGCCCACAGAGACCATGTTGTGCTCCCTCCTGCCCGAAAGCTGCAGGAAGCTGGTGGCGTTGAAGAAGACGGGGAAGGTGTGGGAGTCCACGCACGAGAACGTCAGGTTGCGCTACATGTGGAAGATTGGAAAACTCACATTAGTAGGGGTGATCTAACTGGTGATCAAATGACAATATTATTCGTTATTATTAGAATCAACTCTTTTTTCCATTTATTTTTTATTTTTTATTGGATTATTTCAATTGGTCCACTCATTATGGACATTTTGATACAAGTAAAGAGCAACAGCCAGATTAAAATGTAGTCAAAAATTGCATTGTAATTGTGTTGTATTTAGAATTTGTTTTTGTATTCAGTATTTAGAAAAATATGTATTATTGGGCAAAATAATTAAATAAAATTGTAGGGAAATGTGGGTTTTTATGATACACTGAATGGTAAAGAGTAAGAGAGGTCAGTGGCTTTCTTTTCCTATATTGTAGAAAAGTGAAAAAAGTACTGACACTAATTTTATTCTACTTTACTCCATACAGTAAGCAAATATTCTTTATGCAAGAAAGACTCTGCAGGCATCAAATTCTAATCAAGATATATTATGTTTTAATTCCCAAACGCAGTGTTTCCAATGCATATTAAACCACGGCTCTGCGATTCAATACAAAGGACACAAGGGAAGAATGTTTTGCAACGGGCAGCAAGCAAATCAATGTCTGAAATGGCTCTGTTGCGTGAGTTCAGCGCTGCAATGGGTTCTCTCATGCGAAACGTGGGCTTACAGATAGCTCTTCGGAACTGCAGCTACAGCATGTTCAAACCACAGTGAAGATTTTTGGACCTCAAAACCTCAGGGCATAAAAAAAGGGAAAAGCGCGTAGGGAGGCAAGGTCGAGCGCTTTTATTCATGACTCTCTCTAGCTCTTCGCCTTTCTAAATGGTAATTCTGAGGCCTTAAATGCACTTCAGCCCCGTTTCAAATGTAGAGAACTTAATCAATCTCATCATAACAAAATGGAAAAGTGTATCCAGCCATTTCAAAGCACTTCGCATGAATCGCTTGCGCCAGTGCGGACTACAATCAGCACCTTTTCCTGAATTTGAATAATTAGTCAGACTCTTTGCAAGAGGCGTTTCAAAATAGCACAAGATAAATGAAGAGAAGCTTTTTTTTTCCCGGTATTAACTCTGGCACTTGGGCCACTGTCATTTCAACTGCTTTGGATTTGTTCATCAGAAAGTTTCATAGAGCTTCTGCTTGTGTTTTTAAACAACACAAGCGTGCCTGATAGATTTGTCATTTTTTTTTCTCTGAACAAGTTGATAAAGCATGGGGAAATCAATGCCAAGCTAATTTAAATCTCATATATCAAACTTTCAGAGCGTACCCATATAATTGTAAAGGAATAACTCAAGGAAAGAGACATATTTCACTTTTAGCATAAACAAGGCTCTAAATGACAAGTGTATTTGACATATAAATAGGTTGTCACTTCAAAGCAGTTATTAGCAAACGGATAGTTCTACTTCTAACAGCTAATTGGCTAAGGCACATTGAAATCAGTTGTAAAATAAAGCAATAATCCATGAGAGACTGTGTGTTAAGGCTATTACTCACCGAACATAATTTCAATAAAATAGCATCTGTGAAGAACTAATGATATCTTGCAGAGTAAATGCAATCTTTAAAACGGTCAAAATGTGGATCTTATTTGCTTCTTTTCTATTTCGTGAACTTTCGCTGTTGACCTGAACTCTCTCCACCAATCACGGTTGTTCTGGTTTGCTTAGCAGCTACCCTGACATATAAGAAATCAAACCAAAACACATACATAGAAGTCCCAAGGATAAAAACTGACAGGGTACTTTTTGGTGACAACAGTGATGATGTTCAACACAACTGCTGAACTCCACTGTGTTCTGGTTTGTGGGTTTTATGTGTCTCGTAAATTTATAAGCCAATCTGCCAAAAGAGGCCATAGGTTCATCCCAATTGTGTACTAATAACTAATACTAGATAGCTTGAAGTATGTAGCACAATTAAATGTTTCAGGGTTAAGTATGCCCAAATTTCCAAGATACACACTCAGAAACGGTGATTTGTGAAGTGTGAATAGGATGGACACTATTATCCCATAATGCATAAAGATAAGAGAAGCAAATGTACTGCTTCTGGAATCCAGGAACCGAAGCGTAAGGGAGCTCATTAAGTGGTAAAGCCATGCTCTAAAACAGGTGGGGGGACAAAAACACTCCTGTGACCACTCACTTGACTATGTGCTCTCAGATATGAGGCTTTATCCTATAAATTGGTAAGATTTGAGCCTGTTAGCTGGACGTTTCTGGCTACACATTACTGTTGTGGACCATTGGTTCTTTGGTAATTTGGATGGATTGCTGTCGAGTCCAACTGCATTTAACATTTAGCAGATAATCACTTCATTCCTGTTTCATGATCGTTTCACTGCCGGCTTGTGGCAGTTTTCCTAACAAACTAAAGAGGGGTGTGTTCCATAGTGCCAAGCGGTCAACTCAGTGGCAACACTTGCTCTCGAGCTTTTGGAAAATGGTAAAACACAGTGCATTAACACAGAGAATGACTGATGTGTGTGTACACATATACTGTATGTATCTTAATGTTTTATAAATGTGTCAGATGTGCCTGAGGACTCTGTTTCTTTCCTTGTGAGCTCAGAATCAGAACAAACACTTCCACACTTTTTTAAAAAGAACTCCATGTAGTAACGTCCTCAGTTATACTAATTTGTTTTACCAGGGGTTGCAAACCCCTTTTCTGGGGTTTGGCTGCAGGTTCAATCAATCAAGTTGGAGCTCATCTCATATAACTATTCAGTTGTTGAAAGCTGGAGACCAGTTGGCTAAACTAGTACAGAAAGGTGAGCTCCTGGTTAATTAAAATAAAAACTAACAGCCAAACTGTCCCTTCTGAGACAAGATTGTTCAGCTTTTTAAATGAATTTTGGTGACTGCTTGTTGCAGTCATTCCATCAACTTTCATTACAATTATTAGTTATTTAATAATGAAAATATCCAAATACAGCAGTGATGAATGGAGAAACATATATTATTTTACGCTCACTTTATTACTTCTGGGACAATCATAATAACTTCTGTTGGTGTCTCTATACGCTTCAATCTTTGTTACCATTAAGCAATCAGTGTTGTAGCTGACAAATCTGAAAAACATCAGAAAAATAGAGAATTTGATTGGTTCTGATTTCCTAATCATTCCTACGGTTCAGTTTTGGTGTGAGTGAGTTTTCATTAATTTGTAAATAATTGAACTTAATTAAACAGTCGCATGGGCTCTGACTTTGGTAGACCAGATCAGAACTTCTATGGGGCCGGTTCTAGTCATCCCTGCCTTAGATGCTCTATAGGAACAGCATAACAGTGCCATAAGAGCACAATTGTATAAGTAACATGGCACACTATTTCAGAATTCTACTACTGTGAGATGATTATGGGTGTGTGTGTGTGTGAACCAAACCCAGCTTAGCATGGCATAGCTTGTCTCAAACAGAAGTGATTGGGCCAATGTAGAGTATGTATATTGAATATTTTACAATGGCTTGGAACAGGGTTGAGTCCAGCAGGCCTGATGTAAATATACTGCTAAAAGACATTATATTGATATTATAATAGACACGTACAGAATGCCTGCACACCCGCTGTTCTTCAAAGTGACTATTATATTCCTTGCCAACCATAGCCTACTTTTAACAAGCTATATTATATTGCTTATAGTGAAACATTGTTCATTGTATTTAATAATAAATGACATTATTTTGTTACATTGAGGCATTTTATCATATTGCATTATACATACTATATATAATATATATATATATATATATATATATATATATATATATATATATATATATATATATATAATATATATAATGTATTTTTATTTTTGTCGTGCTTAATTACACTTCTCAATGCAACACCTGGCCTCCTGCTGCTTACTGCTTTCCGAAATTCCTCCAAATAAAAAGCACAACTCACAAAGCTAGAGGTGTCCAGTTTCTTTCTCCTGGCCAGGTCAGTGATGTTTTCTCCGTTGTAGTTGATGCTCTCCATGCAGCCTTTGAAGTTTCTCCGGCCCCCTGAGATCGGCTTGCCAGAGTAGGGCATTCCTCCAAAACTCAACTGCAGGAAGAAAAAAGACTTTTCTCAGGACATTTTTTTTTTGCCAGTATAACACTGCTGCTCCTGTTTCCGATGGACTCTGGGGAAATGATCACAGCTTGAGACATGCTTAGTCTAGTCCACACAACTGGTTATAAATAATCTACAAGTGAACGCAAACAGGTACAGTGTGTCCAAATGGACATCCAGATAAATCAAATACATTGCATTGCTTTGTTTACCCTCTGCAGTTTTCTGACTTGTGATCGGGTGACTGTTTCAAAGTCACCTGCAGCTCTACCAGAAAACGCATATGTAGCACATTGAGGCACTTCTCCCTTTTCACCTCGGGCTCTGGCATTCTGCATTTCCAAATGAAACAATTTGAAGTTCAGTTCTACTGAAAATATGCAGGCGTATTTTCTATCGGACCACGCAGTGAAATCCAACACAGCAATTCTGCAGCCACACACATCAGGCTGGGCATGCATGACGGCCTGGAGCCCTTTCGTGATGCTTATTTTACAACAGACCCAACACACACGAGTCCAGGGCGAAAGCGGTTTCTGTTCGCATGTCTCTGTTTGTATTGGAATACAAGCTAAAAATGAGTGTGTCTTGCTTGAGTAAACGGTACAGCCTACAGCTGCAGTAAAACCATTAAAGCCCTACAGGTTTAGCCAGCAGTTAATCCACATTAATTCACATGCGTGCCAATCCATACCTGTGGTAGTCAACAGTCTCATGAATGCAATAGATATGTTCTATATATTGGCGTCAACAACAATAAAACTTTCTGAAAAACCTCAAAACAGACACATTCAGCTCCAAAGCTAAAAAATGTCAAATATGCAAACAAACTAATTCATAAAAATATTTGTCATTTAAGAAAATCTCGCCTTGTTATTTCTGAATGTTATTAGAAAAAAGTTTTTGGCCAGAAAACAAGGTTTTGTATTTACTTTGTTAGCTACCTATCTAGCTAGCTAGGTAGCTACGTAACTTAGCTAGCAATAGCTACCTTGCTAGTAAGCAGGCTGGTATTAATGTAGTATCTGTCTTGTAAACCCATGGTCTAACAACCAGCTAACTTCTTCAAAAAGTCATATAATGTTAGTGATAAGTTACCAGCATTAAAAATGTCTATGTGTCTTTACTGGCCATCTACCACAAGCTGCGTCTTAGCTTGATAGCATTAGCTCACTAGTTAGCAACTTGTTTAGCTATAAATATCATCAGCTCTACTCGTTTACATTACTAGCAATATTCCTTGTCACATGGCTAATGTAGTTGTGAGGCTAAACAAGTATAGTAAAACTCATATTAATTATATTATATTATTATATTATATTAATCAATATTAAGATTACTTAAATTAAATTAAATTTGCTAGTAAGTCAGCTGTCTCCAATTGCTCCAGGTCTCCTTCTTAATCCACTAGATGAGACACAGTTCTCTAACTCCACAACAGAATAATGTTTGCTCACAGAACTAAAGAGGTCATGCTTAATCCCTAAATCCTAAATTAATTCAGATCAGTACCTCCCAGTTAGGAATATTCATCAGATCAGAACATTTTGGCACAATCATATTCGAACAACATGTATTTTTACATTTGCCAAACATTTGCTTAACCAGTCTCCACAATGTGCCTCTTCACTAGTCATGTTTGCAATGTAAGTACAGGTTCATCTTTGACACCCATATGAAGTCCCCATCCCACACAGCTCTTTCTTAATACTGCCCAGGCCTGCTGCAATTCATTGCAATGGCTTCAACAGTTTCAATAAAGTGGTGTTTATTTTCCTAGCACTGTGTTGACACAAGACAGCTGTCTAATTAAAGCTGCATTGAATTATTAGTGAACCAACCCGTGATATTAATGAGCATTCAGATTTTACTGAATTCAATAAAGGCTCGATAAGGTGATATTAAAGTCCCACTCAGTCAGCAGAACACATTCGCTGCGACTAACTGCGCCTACTTTAGCAGAACCCAAAGCCCACCCGTTCGACATCTCAGATTGATCTGTTTTCTGCTCAGTTAATTAGACACTTTTCCTTTAATTGGAGTGCATTTGTCCTCAACCGTCCCAGCCGTACTTTGCAGTGTTGTTCATGAATGCTAACGGAGCCGGAGCCGCATTCAGAAGACAATAAAAGCGTTTCAAATCCGTCGCTTTCACAAGATATTTCCCCTCATAGCTGAAAATCAATTTTCCGTACATCCCACCACTCAGCACATTAATATGCATTATTACTGCATGATCACATTAACACCCTGCTACACTGTCTTAATGTGGATTAATACCATGCTAAGAAAAAAATGTCATTTCCAGCAGCATACACCACAGAAAACAGAGCACAGACAGGGCTGATATTCTGATCAAAACATATTCAATGTGCTGTATGGTTTAATACGACAACAGCCATCAGACGTTCTAATAAGTCTCTGTATAGACTAACTGACATGACAATGGCAAATGTAGTGTGTATAGTAAAAGGTATATAAAATAACTATACTGATCAACACAGTTGCCACACAGAGCAACAGTGAGCAGCTCACAGTTTACTGACTAATCTACCAGACATCAGCAGCATTTTATTATTATTATTATTATTATTATTATTATTATTATTTATACATACAGTACAATCACCAAACAACTCCTCTCACTGTTTTTCTTTTCTTTACAGGCATCTTGCTTACATATCCAGTGTCAAAGCAACCACATCTGTCTACTTTTCACAACCTTTTAATGTATTACAGAGCGACTGTGTACAGAGAAGAGACATGTCTGTAAACCAGTGGTGGGGGTGACACCTATCAAAAGTGGTGGGGCAAAACATTTTCATTAACTGGTACAAGACTAGTCAACTGACAGACTGACTGACTGACTACAACTAGCTGTCAGCACTACATACATACAGCTCCCCTGTCCTACATATACATACACTAACATGCCCCCCAATAATTGTCTTTATACACAGGGACAGTGTGTTGTGCTAACATCTTAGGAGAATCTTAAACAGGGTTCCCACACTTTAGGGCAATCTGGAAAACCTGGAAATTAAAAACACGTAACTCCCAGAGAAAATGAAAAATATTAAATAAATAAAAACATTTTTCAATTTTTATCTGTTACATCTGATAAACATTTTGAATGTATCACAATGACTGTAGAAAAACATGGACAGCATAAGACAACATCTCTCCAAAAAGAAGCCTCCACAGATCTAGTGCCCCTGCTGGCTGGTGTAATATGATGTGTAGCTCCACCCATCCCCTCTGTTCCAAAGGCAAAAAACAGCCCCTTTCCATCTCATATTTCATCTTTCTCCTCTGAACTGTCCCCCTTTCCATCTCCAGTGTCTAATTCCAACAGTTGGTTCCCCTTGTGGTATTACTGGCACATGTATTTTTATTTCCGCCAGAAATAATTTTTTAGATAGATAGATACTTTATTGATCCCGAAGGAATTTTAGCCGCCAGTAGCAATTACACAGTATAGTACAGCACAGTAATACAATACAGTAATTACAATATTAACAATAAATAGAATAAATGTAAAAACTACAAAAAAGAAATAAGTGTCAGTTTAAAACCTCATTCTGCTATATCATACAAAGGCGGAGTAGGACGGAAGTGATTGACAGTGTGGGCTGAAAGAGCCCAACTACAGGACCTGAGCTGTAGCTGCCCGAGCTGTCAGGTAATTAGCTAGTAAATTATACTATTATCATTTCTTACAACTGTTAAATTGGACCATTTGATGGGCTTGTCGTGCTGTGCTGTTTGTGGTGTTAACAGACACTCTCTACAAAGTTCTCTGCAGCTTTTTTCAGTATGTCTGATTTTACTGTATAATGGCCCATGTGTTTTAATAAGCTGTTAGTCAGCAAGACAACATTAGCGTAGTTAGACGTGCTGGACTCTGTAGTAATTGTACTTGGTCTTTGCCAGCACTCTCGCCAAATTTAATTCCTGGTCTGGGCCGAGTCCAGATACCACTTACCACTTTTTTTCTTCTGTCACTGGTGCGCGCTGACCTTCTCGCAGGCAACAGCTTCAGGGTTAAACTGGACCATGGGAGCTATGATTTATCTCAGGGGCAAACAGAGCAAAGTGAGCTGAGCTCCGGCTCAGTAATTTGATAGAAATGTAAAGAATTTTGTAATAAAATGTTTGTGAACCCACAGTGAGAAATAACCTCTAATCTCGCTCCCTTCAAGTTCATTTGTGTTTGTTTCCGCTGTACATTTAACATCATGTTCATCTCGTCATTCAACCCAACCTGTTATATAAGTGCTGGCATTTCTGCCATTTCCTGACATTTTAACTCTGTTAACAATCAGATCAGTTCAGATCAGACCAGCAAGTAGACAGGTGTCGAAATTCCTCCCGTTATATTTGAAGTAATCTGAAGCATGACTGAAATGTTTAAGCTGTTGACAGAAGTAATAAAGATATTTTGAGAATGTGACCATATTCAGCTGATCATTTCTACCACTGGTGTCCATTTCGGATACAGAGACTCATGCTCACTAATTAAGAATGATGGTTTATTGATGCAAGTGACAGCAATAAATAGCCATTTTTGTTTGGTGTGGTCCTTTTAAATGAAATAAACACTCATCAGCAACATATCAACATCATCTCAATGACGTAGCAGCAATGAAGCTTCTAAATACATTCAGTACATTATCAAGACTTTTAAATAACTGCATAAATAAATTGTGTTAGTGATCTCAATTTAGCTGTTTTTCACTTTACTTAGAGAGTCCAGGTTCAAAACTGTAGATGATAACCTGAGAAATCACTGATTATCTAATAGTTCTAATACAGATCTTCTCAACATCCTCAACCAGCTGCTGCTGCTGCTGATACCAGTCTGGAACTGGAGCTTTACTGGATTAGGCTGAGACTAGGTTTTGGGTTGAGTTTAAGGTTAGAACCTGGGATGAGGGGTAGAATCAGGTTTTGGGTTGAGGTCATGGTTATGGTTAAGGTTAGGGGTGGGATGAGGGTTAGGATTAGATTTTGGGTTGAGGTTAAGGTTAGGACCAGGATAAGGTGTTGCGTTAAGGTCAAGGTTGCAGCCAGGGATGATGATTAGGATTAGACTTTAAGTTAAGGTCAATGTTAGGGCAAGGATGAGGTTTTGTGTTGAGGTCAATGTTAGGGCAAGGATGAGGTTTTGTGTTAAGGTCAATGTTAGGGCCAAGATGAGGTTTTGTGTTGAGGTCAATGTTAGGGCCAGGATGAGGTTTTGTGTTGAGGTAAAGTTAGGGCCAGGATATGGGTCAGGATTAGGTTTTGGGTTGAGGTTAAGGTTAGATCAATGGATGAGAATTAGGATTAGGTTTTGGGTTAAGATTTAGGTCAGGGCTAGGGCAAGGATAGGGGTTAGGAATAGGTTTTGGTTTGAGGTAAAGGTTTGGAATATGCATTGGCTTGATGTTAAGGTTAGGGTCAGGCCCAGGATGAGGGTTCAAATTAAAATAAAGTGTTTAAACTCAAAATAAGGCATAACTGACTGTGCTGTAAGCAAAACGGCGGTCTGAGATGCTTGATCTGAGAGGAAGTTGGTCTAACCAAATAAGTAGGAGAGTCTGTCTCTGCCTTTGATCTCTATTGTGCAGACTCTGGTCATTTTATAAACAGTTAAAATCTTGCTCACTTAGGATTTTGTTTCCAGCGAAATCAAGGTAAGACAAAGACAAACCAGTTTTCCCATTGGTTAGGATGTCAGAAAGTCTTACACGTCAGATCACCAGTATCTTAGGAGCTAACAGAGGAATCCGCAATCTGCAGTTTTAGTTTACAGTGGATGGGAGCAATTTCAGAATAAGAATCTCTTTATTTCACCAAGTATGTTACAAATGCAAGGAATTGTACTTGGAGAGAGCAACACAAGCACGACATGTAGCAAACAAAAAGACTGTTAACAAGTATGAATTTGTTATATTGAAGCTTCATGCAGATATAAATAAACACCACTCTAGGCCTGGAAGTTCTGGATTCATCACTGACAGCAGTAATGTAAACAAGTTTCAGTCATTTGTAAGAAATGGATAGTGGAGTCTTTACTAAAAGAATTACAGTAAAACTACTGCATACAAGTTTATAAAAATGCATCTGGTACAGCTTTCAGATAAAACATATAAAATGCCTTTTATAAGATCCAAATGTCTGTGCTCAATCAAGCATACTCTAAAAACTGATGATCTCACAAAGCGATAGGAGACACGATAAGTTTTTTTCTTAGTTTTTTGACTGTTTTTATATATTAATGGGTGGAGCTGAAGGTCTATCTCCAAGTCACACTTTCCCATTTGATATTAGGTAAGACAGGGTTAATAAGAGTGTGTGTGGGCACGGTGTCCAATGTGTGAAGACTGCGGAGTGTGAATTGACTTTAGACTCCTCAGTGAGTTCAGGGATAATTAGAACAAATCTATTAGAACTCATCTATTTTGAGCAGAAGGAGAGAAGTCGATACGAAGGTTTCCCAGCTAGTGTCACATCACTCACACACTCACTCACTCGCTCGCTCACATACACACACACACAGCGTAGATTAAATTTGAGAATATTATTTAACATAACTTTTTGTAAAAGAACACAACTATACCAAAAGTCTGCTTATTTTTCTGCAGTCTGCAGTTTTCTGCTTTTAAAGTCCCCCTTTCATTACTGTCCTGCAATTAAAGTAAATGACCCCAGTTTCCTGCCGTGTCCAAAGCTAATTTAAATATGAAATTAAATTATAAATTAAATATTTAGTGCCTGTAAGAAGCCATTAGTCCTGCCGACCATCCAGCCGGATGAGTGTGCCGCGTACCTCATAGTCCAGGTCGAGATGGTCAAACTCGCCGTTGGTGCGGAAATGCTGAGTGTGCTGGTCGAGGGTGAAATTGACATTTCGTCTGTAGCGTTCAATCACCACCGAGTGCCAGTGATGGTCATCCAGCAGACTTCCACTGGTCACTGACGTGTGGCCCAGGATGGAGCCGTACTGATTGCTGCCTGAATCACATGAAAAAAAAAAAAATAAAATAAATAAATAAATAAATATATATATATATATATACATATATATATATATATATATATATATATATATATATATATATGACAAATTACAATTTAGAATACTTCACAAAAGAGCAGGAAATGTACTGACAGAGCCTAAATGATTGATCATGCATTAGTTATTAGAAGAGGTTACACAGACTAGTGGAGCTGTCAACTAATGGGTTCAGAGCAAGGGCAGTCTGAAGTGCAATTCTCCATATAAGAGAAGGTTCTGAGAGCTTTTGGGTTCTAAAAGGATTTTAGCTTACATCAAACAGTGGACAGGTGTCTGAGGTTGAAATGTAATGAAACACAGCAAAAACTAGAAATAGACTTTTTTGAATGATTGGTTCAGACGAGTACATTTTAAATTTATTTTAAATTTCATTTCTATTTATCAGAGCTCATTTTCAGCCTACGCCATTCAGAAGTAATTATGCCTAGTTCCTATTTCATATGCCCTATGCTTTACTTTCTATACGCTACTCCCTATCACCTATGCTGTACTCCCTATGCACTGCCCCCCATGCTCTACTCCCCTAGCTCTACTCTCTATATTCTGTGCTCTACTATTACAATGCAAATGCCCTATATCCTATGCATTACTCCCCATGCCCTACTCCAAATACCCTCTGCCTAAGAGCTATCCCCAATGTTCCATTCCAATCCAGAGGATACCTTAGAAACACCATATTACTCTATAAACACAGATCATGGGATGTGGATGTGGGTTGATTGAATCTCCAAATCCTGCAACATCACTGTCAAACACCAGGCAAGGCACAAGACATGCCATCTTCCTAAGCAGTAATAAACTGTTAGTCTCTACACCCTACCTTGCTTGAAGTTACCTTCAAAACATACTTCTGACTCCCTATGGTTTGGAATCTCTTTCAAACTGCCTGAATACTCTGTGTAGTCCACTTCCCAGGAAACGATTAGAGTCATTGAATTGTACTCCTTCTCTCTAAACCCTACTCCTATGATCATCCCCTTTATGTAATAATCTTTACGCTATACTTTCTATACAATAATCTCATCAGGAAACTCCCTGTGACCCACACCCCATCCCCAATGGCTGAACACTCCACCCTTGCGAGTAGCCCATTTAATAATTGTTTCCCTACATTCATCCCACCCTACAATCACTCACTATTGCGAGGGTTCTCTTTTCAAGTTTCTTTTATGCTGTTTGTATACATTTAAATAAATCACAATGGGGTCTCCGTATCTAATCAGCATCCCTACAGCAGCTTTACAGTCATTTCTACAGCTTTGCTAATTGAAAAATATCTGATTTCATGATATCAATTAATTTACATTACACTAATTGAGCCCATTCGTTTTCGTGAGCTCAGCATTCTTCAGGATAGCCTGGTGATGCTGAGCTTGCTGTGTAGTAGCAGCTATTTACTCTGTTCATGATTGATATTGCTCTTCCCTGTGACTGCCTTTAACTCAATATTGGATTAAATGTCACTGACTTTCTGCATTACAGAAGTAACAACTATATTGATATAAGATGACATGCACTGCATATAGTCAATATCAAAAGAGAAACCCTATATAGGACTACTGTTATGCAACTACATGTAATAATAATGTGCCCTATATGTGCCCTATACACACATTAAGTAAAAACTGTGTATATAGCAGGGAAAGGTTTTTTTTTACTCACAATAGTGACAACAGTGGAATATTCTTTGGTGCAATATACTGTAGAACCACGTATTAAAAGGTTCTTTAAAGAATCACAGGCAAGAGATTTTTCATTATGCAGAAGAACTATTTCACCAGGGAAATAATCACCTGACCTGACAACTCAGAGAACCATTTGGATCATCTGTGTATGAAAACAAACATGCGCATGGACACACATCTCACACACACACACACAGACAGATGGGTTTTAACTCCCTTCCAACTTGACATTATCGCCCACACCTTACTCTCTCAGCAAAGAAGGTGCCGATGATTAGTGTGTAATGAGTAGTGATCAGCACAGGCCATACCAAGGTTTATCTGCAGCAGCAGCCGGCCTCTTCGCAGCTCCAGTGTGATGTAGTCTCCCTGCTGGCCTTCACCATGCAGGATCACCCCCTCACTCTCCGCCGTCTTAAACTTCAGAGCTATCACGTCCTTCAGGATCTTCATCTTCTTCATTTTGAAACGGTAGGAGATCACCCCCTGGCCGTCAAAGTTAATCACATCAGCCCCTGTGGTGATAGAGCGGGAGGAGAGACAGAAAAAGAGAGATAGAGAAAGAGAGAGTTGGGGGGGCAGGAAAGACAAGCATGAAAGGGAGGGTTAGATAAGTGCTTCCAAGACGACTGGGTGTCACACCCAGTTTAGTTAAATGATGGGTTGAGTGACTGTGTGTGAAAGTGGCTGGGTGAGGTTCCGCAGATAGACCGCAGCTGGGATCATATGATAAAGTACACTGAGAAAGCAGAAAAATTGCAGCAGGGCCTCACCTGCTGACAAAGCCGTTCTGCTTATTGTGCGATTTGGGAAAGGAAGCATTTTGACCCCTGTCAAAGTGCTGACTGATGCACACTGGAAGTCATGAATGTAAATGTCCATCAAACCATCTGCCTCATATTCCACGCTCTAATTCCCCTCACAGGTACCAAAACACTCATAACCCTGATGGACTCCACATTTGCCTACAGCAGTAAATAGCAACCAGCTTTAAGTTCTGACTCAGCCCAACACAGCTCTGTCTAAACCCGACTGTAGCCCAACAGAATTGTGTCTAAAAACGACTATAGCCCAAAAGAATTCTGTCTAATCTCGCCTGTAGCCCAACAGAATTCTGTCTGATCTTGCATGTACCCCAACAGAATTCTGTCTGATCTCGCCTATAGCCCAACAGAATTCTATCTGATCTCGCCTATAGCCCAACAGAATTCTGTCTGATCTCTCCTGTAGCCCAAGAGAAATCTGTCTAAACCCGACTGTAGCCCAACAGAATGCTGTCTAAACCCGACTCTAGCCCAAAAGAATTCTGTCTAATCTCGCCTGTAGCCCAACAGAATTCTGTCTGATCTCGCCTGTAGCCCAACAGAATTCTGTCTGATCTCGCCTATAGCCCAACAGAATTCTGTCTGATCTCGCCTGTTGCCCAACAGAATTCTGTCTGATCTCGCCTGTTGCCCAACAGAATTCTGTCTGATCTCTCCTGTAGCCCAAGAGAAATCTGTCTAAACCCAACTGTAGCCCAACAGAAAGCTGTCTAAACCCGACTCTAGCCCAAAAGAATTCTGTCTAATCTCGCCTGTAGCCCAACAGAATTCTGTCTGATCTCGCCTGTAGCCCAACAGAAATCTGTCTAAACCCGACTGTAGCCCAACAGAAAGCTGTCTGAACCCGACTCTAGCCCAAAAGAATTCTGTCTAATCTTGCCTGTAGCCCAACAGAATTCTGTCTGATCTCGCCTGTAGCCCAAAAGAATTCTGTCTAATCTTGCCTGTAGCCGAACAGAATTCTGTCTGATCTCGCATGTATCCCAACAGAATTCTGTCTGATCTCGCCTGTAGCCCAACAGAAATCTGTCTAAACCCGACTGTAGCCCAACAAAATGCTGTCTAAACCCGACTCTAGCCCTACAGAATTCTGACTAAACCCGACTCTATCCCTACAGAATTCTGTCTAAACCTGACTGTAGTCCTACAGAATTCTGTCTAAACCTGACTGTAGTCCTACAGAATTCTGTCTAAACGCGACTGTAGCCCAAATTAATTCCTTCTAAACCCAATTCTAGCCCTACAGAATTCAGTCTGAACTCGACTGTAGCCCGATATCCAGAATTAAGTTTCAATTCTACTTCAATCAATTTATTTTTCAGTGTGTTTGAACATCCCAAAAGTTTCAGTGTGGATTAACTGTAAGGGTCGGGTAGTGATGTGACCAGTCCAAACAAACAAATGAGCAAGACGCCAGATGCCACATGCAGTAACTAACAATCCCAGAAGGCAGAGTGTCAAAGAGTGTCAAAGAAGCCATGTGTCAAAGACAGCTCTCTAAGGGTGGAGCTACAGTACGTAACAGAGACAGTCCCAGAAGGTGAAGCAATGTGACAAAATCTGTTATCCGAGAGAGATAGAATGGGAATTCCGAATTCAACCCAAACCCAACAAACATTTGATAAGTGATGTCTGAACCTGACCAGACCTGCTGGAGGTCCCGATGGGTTAAAACAAATGTTCAATATTTCTAACTGCACGTCTGCCTTCAGCAGCAGTCAATACTTGATTCCACAAGAGCAGCTTACTGGACTTGTTATAGGATTGTATCATCACGTTAAAGGCTCAAGAGGCAAATTGCTTTAAGTTGAAACAGCTGTTCTCCCAAATCTAATCAATGTTTCAAATATGGCCACGCAACGAAGGACAATCGTGAGCAGGCTGAACGGAAGCCTATACAAGCATTAGTGAAATATTCTCCGCAGATGATGCCTGAGGTGATGTTTTCCTCTGCCTTACATAGAGATTGATTAGGTTTGATCCGTGCTTAATTAAAATGTAAATGATCTTGTTGATTTCACAGTGAGATTAATGCTGACTGCACTCAATCCTGGAGAGAGAGAGAGAGTGAGTGAAAAGGTGAGAGGGAAAGACAGAGACAAGTTTGTCTTGCTTTAAGGCTATGGAACAGTTCCACTACAGAAACACATGGTACAGTCTAATAGGTCTTACTGAACTTACTTGGATGTTGGAAACTTAGCGAACAGGGGACTGTATACACCCTTAAAAAAGGGTTCTTCATGGGTTCTTTATTTATTTATTTATTTATTCTACAGTTGCAATCAAAAGGATTCAACCCCGATTGCCAATTGAATTGTTTTTTTGTTTTTTTTGGCAAACTTTACCACCTCTCAGCTGTTTCCAATAAACCATTCAAACAAGTACAACATTAGCACAACTAATATAACAAGTGTTTTCTCCAAATTCAGCACAAACTGCCACTTGTAATGACTTACTACTCAACTCGAACTTGAATAGAATCCCACATGAAGCAAATTCATTAGTTGCATCAGGTGCCATTATGATAAAATAGTCATACACCTAGACTGGCTCTGAGTTTGCTAACTGTGATGCTTTACTGCAGTTTATAAATATGGCTCAGACAGGAGATCACTGCCCTGCACAAACAAGGGAAAGGATACAAACAAATAGCAAAGCACTGAACGCTCCTAGAGATATAGCTGGAAGCAGGGTTCACAAGTTCATAGCTAAAGAAACACTAGCCTAGACTCCCTGGACGTGGCAGAAAGAGGAAGCCACCAGGTTCCTGAGGAGGCAGGTACTCAAAAACCATCAAGTGAAAAAGTGAAAAAGATCTGTAAGTTCTCCATGTCTGTACACCTCTACTGACCAAAAAGCACAAGAAAGAATTTGGATGAGCAGTACATCTTGAGGAGGATAAATGAACCAAGAGCTGAGATGAGCACCCTGTCTACAGTGAAGCATGGTAGTGGTTCGGTGAAGCTCTTGGGCTGCTTTGCTTCCCCGGGCACTAGAAAGCTGCAGTGTGTGGAGGGCAGGATTGATTCAATCAAGTACATCACTCCAAGTTCCACTGACTATGCACAAGGTGCATAGGCCCAAATCTGTATGACTGACTGGTTCTACAGGCCTGATGTTCAACACTGGTACACTTTGACTCAGCAGACCTCCAAGTTCCCAAGTCCTCAATCTGGAGCAGCAGATGCTGAAGAAAGTGCGTACAAGCTCTGTGAAAGAGTGGAGTACTTGGAGAACTTGATACAATCTCTCTCAGAGACTGGTGTCGTCCTTACCTAACAGGACTAACACTGTTACTAATGCAAGTATTAGAGACAATTTCTTTTGTCTCCTGAGCTATTATAGTCCAATATTATGGCCAAATGTTCACAATATAAGTATAGTCTGCTAATAGCATAGCATGCTATCACATGAATGTACCAAGCTATTAGAGATGAGAACTTTCAGTCCTTGAGACTTGTCCTTGTCAAATTTATCCAGATTTGGTTAATTTAGAAACGTTGTGCATTTATCTTTACTTGCAGATTCCGAAGTGACATGTCTCTAGATTTACTTTTACTTGGCCTAGAATCTCTCACCTATGAGAAAAAGCCACAAATACGATAAGATTAGTGCTTGTTTTTACGTCAGGCCTCAACTTCAACCACTTCAACTGAGCTTTAACTGCGGTTTTCCAATCTATCCATGTCACTCAAGACAAACAGCAAATAAATAAATAAATAAATAAATAAATAAATAAATAAATAAATAACACCTATAACAATAACACATGCATCTCATGCCACTATCCATTTTAAAAGGCTTAATTGAGACTGATTGCTTCATGAACTGTTTATACTTCTACATTTACAAAAACAATATGCAATTATCATAATTATCATCTCCCATGGGTTGCATTAAATATGAAAGAGCAAATCTCTGAAACACCACAAATCAGGTAGAGTGAAGTATGTGGACTTGCCTTACGTGTGTGTGTGTGTGTGTGTGTGTGTATGTGTGTCTGCATTCTAGTTCGTTAGCTACAAAGGAGATAAAGCTGCCAACATGTGTTAAGTGTAATGCTAGTTTTTATACCATTACTGAGCCTCATAATAGTGACTGAAATTGGTCTTCAGTTACAGTTTGGTGACTTTCTATCCACATCATGCAATTAAAGCAGATTAATACACCTACATGTACTTCCATTAGCCATTTCAAAATGCTTAATTAAAACAGTTTATAACCATAAATCATACCAATAAAAATTTTATCTATGATCATCATCCCTGAAGAAGTATGGTTGATGAAACATATAACCAGCGACCCATTTCATGATCAATGGACCAATAGAAATGCTCGTCACATTAGGGTCCAATACCAACATTTTCTTTTTAAAAATCTCTGCATAATTTATTGGTTGAGATGAACACATTCAGAGTGTCGTTTGATGTGAAATGGTTCACTGTTGAGCCACTTTATGTCTTATCCAAAACCACCAGTGGGCCTACACCAGTCTTCTGGCTTTCAAGTGTAATGTTGCTAATGGTAAAATACTGGCAAAAGTGAAAAAATAAGATTTATTCTGGCACTATTTTGCCTCATTACACCCTGCATGTACACCTCCACCATGAATAAATAAAAAAAAATGCTTTTTGGGCCAAAATCTTATCCCAAAACGATGGCAAAATGGTGTCTTGGCAGTTTCACTCTCTGGAGTTTAAGGGCATCTTTTTTAAACTCGCATATTAGATAATACCAACATGTTTTACATTAAAATGTTCAGAACAGTCTCAGCTCTCTCTCTATAATGAAACCCCATGTGACCTAGTACACTGTGTAGAAATACTCTGACCCTAAACCTGAAAAACTGAAGTCAGATTTAAAACATCCTGTAAAACAGGCCTTTACTCACGTGGATGAATTGTTTTGAAATCCAATGGAATGTATGATTATATATAAACGGCAAGAGACAGAAGACGGGTTTCTAAACGCGTCCACTGGTCAGTTTCCCACAAAACATAGGCAGACCCACAAATCCATCAATTACAGCTGAGAGTCAGATGACTGACCCACGAATCCACCAATCAGACAGGGCTGAGACGAATATCTCGACCCGTCTTCATAGTCTTGTAATTCTGGATGTGAGTCATGGCAATTAAACTCTACAGAGTTTAATCTACAGATTCAGAACATGTTGACCCATATTTATGTGCTGTTTTACCACATGGATATTAATAGAAATACTGAGAAACATTGAATTTGACGTGTCATGTGTTCATAGACCTCAGAGGGTTATTAACTTTCTGTGAAGAAGCTTTTAGATTCATTCACCTCTCCAGACATCTGGTCCTTTTAACTTATAGAAATGTCTTTTCCTGTATGGGTTCTAATATGTTTTGTTACCTGTGCCTTTGTTACCAGTCTTTTAGAAAGCTAATTTAATTGTCTTTCTACTCAAGTCTCCGAACCCGCTCCTGATGTGTAAGAAGGAGTGTTTTGTTTGGCTGCCTCTGCTTAGCCTATTCGCTCCCCACCTCTAGCCTTCTGCCCATCCCCTTTCACCCCATCACCAGTGCATTCATCCATTCTTCTGCGATCAACAAGGTCAAAGCTGCGGCTTTATTCTCCACCGGCCTTCATCTCCACTGCAACTTCTGCTTATCCAACTCCTTTTATTTCTGCACTTTCACAGTCCAGGAGGTAAAGAGCATCTCAGTGGCTGTTAATGCCCATCTTTTACACATTTACTTTTTACTCAGCAGGCACTACATTAAGTGGTTGGGAGAAAAGGAAGAAAAAGAGGTCTTTAAAAATAATAAAGGAAGGTATATTTTCTGTGTGAGGAGGAAAAAAGTTCTGTTAGCGAAGTCTTCTTTCTGTAATCCTCCAGCACTCGGCAGGCCATCTTTATCAATGTCACTGATCGACTGTTGGAGATGACGGAGGAATATGAAGGCATTCTGCAGTGCTGAGTGAACGAGGATGAGACGCATCCTGACAAGAAAATCAGCAGCAGCCAAGCCCCTCAGCTTTTACTCCAGAACGTAGAGTGCTTTGAAAGATGATGCAAATCTGACGCTCCCAGGCTTCATTCATATCTGTCATAAACACAAACACAAGGAAAAGCCCTGCCTGCACTGGGTTCATTAAGATTTCTAGGGGCAGCACAAAAAAAATCATGCTGGAAGAAGCCGTGGACATGCACATGGTGAGGTTCAAACAGGAAGTGGCATTTAAGTGAAGAAGGACTGGTACTAAAAAAAGGCCTAAATGGGCCAAGAAAACATTCTGCAAATTGCTTACATCACCTTCACCAGCCTGGCCCGCTGACACAAGGCAGTAAACGCCCAAATGTCCAAATGTCCAAATGCAGGCAAGCTGTATTTAAAGTGTTCTTTCTAATTTGCTGTTAGCAAGCATGGGTTTAACTTTCGCATACAGCAAGACGTTTAACATGAGGACAACAGAAAACCAGGCGGAAAGTTGTCAACACATGTTTGCAAATTGTGCAGTGGAAGGGCAGACCTGAGCCTTCACGCCAAAATATGAAAATAAAATATGCGCAAAGTAATTACATTACTGTAATTAGAGAAACATGCATGTCACTTCTAACACTAAGCGGTGTGGGTGTTAATTGAAATCTGTTATCAAGATCACTTTGGCAACACTTAATAAGATGAGAGTGATGAGTTTGTCAAGGGTTTTATTCTATATGCAAAAACATTGCATGTTGATGCTCCATGTATATAATTCCATCTTCATCCGGGGCTGCTGGCATTATCCCCGTAACAAACACGAAGCAAGACTGGATTTAAAACAGAAAATGAAAGCCTGTCGAGAAGTTTTTTCGAAAATGATGATGCAATGACGTGCTGTAAGCAGAAAAACATGAAGTGTAGGATAAATTAATCACTTCTCAAGAAAAAATGTAATCAGACGGAGGAGGTCATGACAATTATATATTCATTGCTTTGGTTTAAATATGCCACACTTTAGAATGGAGATGGAAAATTTATCTTTACGTAATGATGAATTATGCAAAACTTCAACATAACATAAATAGCTGCTTCTATTCAGCAGATGACACCTAGATGTCACAGTAGATGTCTTTGGCACGCAGGCTGGTGGAGATGACTGAAGTGTAGATAACAGAGTGCAGGGCAATTTTAAGCAGCATACACACACACACACACACACACCACAAACAGCAGTACCTACACACTCTGCATTACATCATTCTCTTTAGTGGAACAGTTTGGGTCATTTATGAAATGCAACTTGTATAGACTGCAAACCACATCCTGTTAACTTCAGCAAGTAGGATTTGATGGGCACCAGTGTTAAAAAACTAAAATGATAGCCACACTCAAAAAAAAACACCCCAAATCTGAATATACAGTACTGGGTAGAATTGTAAGATACATAGGTTCCTTATTTAAAAGCATTTATCTCAGAAATTAAAGTGTTTCTTACTTTTCCATAACCAGCTCACCTGAGTTAACATCATTAAGCACTGATTTACCAAACCAGGTGCAGGATGATAATTACAAGTAACACAAGACTCCAGTGAGGAGAGCTTTGGAGATGTTTTAATGAACACAGTGACATAAAGCCACTACATTTTATATTAATGTTATTTGTATTTCTTCTAATAATAATGTTTTACTGAGCAAACAGATGTTTATCACATGCATATGGTTATGGTACAATTACGCACATCCTTTTTTTTTTGCTGTTTTATAACAAGCATACTGTTGTTGCTATGTGTTGAGACTGATGTTGGCTTATTAGTCGAGTAACCCCTCTGACTTTCCTCTCTGCTTTATATTCTATCATAAGATTGGTCTAAAACGACTACGCAAAGTTGGTGCTGGCTTCTTATTTGAAATAGTATCATTATTATGTGTGTGCTTCGAGGACAAATCTTTGACCAATCGAGTTGATACCAAAAGAGTCGATTCTCTGAATTCAGGCATTTGAAAACTGAGTCCACTCCAAAGCTGTGGACTTGATTCTGCACAAACACAAAGTGTGAGATAGTCTGAGCCAAATGATAGGTTGCATTTTACTAAAATACAACCAATAGTTACCAAAAAAACCCAAAACAAAATAACAAACAGGAGGTCTTAGCTAAACTTTAGTGTTGAGAAGGTGTGTACTCACAGTATGGGCAGCCGTAGATCTCAATGCGGAGGCCTATCCGACCCTCCTCACTCCAGTCCAGTGGGATGATGCGCAGGTACTGGGCAACGATGGCATGCTGCAGGTCATGACGCACCACGCTTTCTGTATTGGAGTTACCTGTAAATGCCTGCAAGGGGAAAGCCAAACAAGTGTTAGGCAATGCCTTCGGAGCTTTGTAGTTCAAGGTCATCAAGTGTTAGGTGTCCAATTAGCATATAAAGCTTCAAAAGGCTTTCCCAGCATATGATACTGCATGAAATCTAACATACTTTATACACACAGCCTACTAAGCCAGTACTCTTAATTGCTAAAGCAAGGACACAACACAACACCATGCACCAAGAAGCTGTGTTAAACTCGTACATTCAAGATGACATTTATAATTTTAGATACAAATAAATTTAGAAAATCGTGTCACTTCAGGCTGTTGTTTTAATTGGCCAGCCTGCAAACACAACTACTGCTAGGCTGTTGTCAAAATTGGCATTTTTATTTCTTTTTTTTTATATCATGAGCAAAACACTTGCTAAGTTCCTCAGCTCAGCTCCTGATGCTCACCACACGTCTGTCTCTTTATATTAAAGACTCTTTTTGATCATTTACAAGTGGCAACACGTTTATAGTGAGCTGACAGACTAAAAAGACATTTGCACGTCATCCTTTGATAGAAAACACAAATGCAGACTGACTGATGTGCATCTTGCACACGACATTTGGGAGAGTCTCCGGCTTGCTGCTTTTGCAGTGTAGCTCACTGCTTCTTGCACGCTGCAGGAAAAGAAGGCTATTGTGAAAACTCATTTTAAGAATGAAGAATATTTAGTGACACTCAGCACTTTGCTCTTCTCTCTGAGCCCTGAGAAAACTGGCACCAGAACTATGGTCTACATGCTAATGACCCTGAGCTGAGGCTCAAATTAAAGACATGCACTTGTGGATGTAAAATTGAGGCTTTACAGAGATCTGTGTCACATCCCCAAGTGAGTAAGCTAACAAACTCTATAGTATATAGTCACTTCTTCAAATTTCACAACCCGGCTGTCAAATGTAGTTAGCTAGACAATGTCAACTGCTCCCATTATTTGTGGTAGTGTCTGATAATTAGTCTAAATTATGCAGATTCAGTGCAACTTATCTGTAGCTAGTTAGTTGCTTATCTTCACAAACGTGAAAAGGGTTGAGGCAAGTAAACAATGGAAGCATGCATGAGCCAGGAATGACTGGTGATGTCATCTCTAACTAGGGTGTTCTTTATCAAATTTCTTTTGGTTAACCCATCAAAACAAATGAAAGACATTAGAACCTCATACCTTGACGTACGTCGAAATGGAAAGTATGTCAAATTTCAATGTAATTATTTGGGTAAGTGAATATGTAATTATGCAAATACATTTCAATAATACAGCAAAATAAAAGTAGCAGCTCTAGACCTATATGATGTAGGTAATTAAAAAGTTGTTCAGTTAAACACAAATATCTGGAGTAATATACATCAAAGAGCCATAACATTAGGACCAGCCGCTTAATATTAAGAAGGTCCCTCTTCTGCTGCCACAACAGATCTGACCATGCAAAGCATGGACTCCACAAGACCTCTAGGTCTGGCACCAAGACATTAGCAGCAGGTGGGACCTCCATGGATCATATCAATGAGTCTTAGATGCCCATGTTCCTGTTTACTGGCTTTGCTGGGTTTTTTTGTGGACCACTCATTGTAGGTACTGACCACTGCATTCCAGAAAAAAACCCACAAGACCTGCCTGATGTTTTGGAGATGCTCTGTCCCAGTCATCTAACTTTTACATCTTGGCCCTTGTCAAAGTGTCTCAGATTCTTTTCACTTGGACATATTCACTCATTGAGAGATGCCACTGTAGCTGAAGATGTCAATGTTTTTTTATGCTTTTTATTTCACCTGCTCTGACTAGTCAGGCTAGCGTTCCTTATAATCTTCATGTAGCTTTAAAACTGTTCCCTTGTTGATATACCTTTTCTCTACAGCAGGTCAAGTGTGGGTTTTAAAGATCTCACTGTGGTCATCCTCTACACTACCACTTGTGTCACACAGAGCCAGAGATTGAGTTGACCACCCATTCAGCAGAAGCAAACTTCAGTAGCGATATGAAGCGTATGGGATCAGAGATAAGCAGCCCACTGCCACCGGACTGAAATGATGTGGATTACAGGCTGCGGCCTTAAAGCGGACCACCAAGAAGAGGCTTTGCTTGACAAACTGGTTTTCTCCATTGGAGCAACTGTTATCGGTGCCTTGGCTACCTTCATTGCTTTGTGAAGGGAAGAGAATGGCTACGATTTTACATTTGACACAACAAATTGCACAATATGTCTATTTTGTCTATAAATGTCTATTTTCTAATTTCTGGGAATTAAAAAAGGGTCATATTTATTAAGATGATTCTGCATGTTTATTGTATTTAAACTTTACAAATATTGCAGTAATATCTTTATTTCATTGTTAAGTTTGACTAAAAAATTGTCCGAAATTGTCCCAGATTCTTTTTAATCTAGGCATCTATGTCTCACAATCAAGCTCCTTCAGGAGCTGTAGGTCAGAATAATCACCATAATGAGGAATCAACCAATCCAACCAATGTTTTAAGTTTTCTGAATATGTCAGCAGTTATATAAGTAGGCTTCAGTTAGTTGTTAGCTGTGTATACTGAGAGAGACACTGTACAACTGTTACATACAAGCTCAAATAAACCATTGTCATGTTGTCTGGTTCAAATGTCTGTATGCAATCTAGAATACCCAATTAAAGTTAAATGCACGCGTTAAATGCACTAACCATTGCAAGTGGTCCTGGATGAGAGCATCTGCTTTATAGCTATTTAAAAAAATAATTAAAAATGTTCATAACATTGCTACAATAATTCTCATCATGACATCTTTATTGATGTCATGATTATGTAAAATAACCACACTACAGGATACAGGACCACACTGCAGGATAATCAGGCCAAAACTGGCACCAGTTCACCCCTACTGACAATTGTGTTCAGGCTGGTTGTAATTTATTATTGTCTGAGATTATCCTGTGGTGTGAGGTGCATAATCCAATCGTTACCCCTCCAATCTGCTTACACAGCAAAGATATGTGACATTGTGTGTGGGGACTCACGCATTTTCAACATTGGTTCTCAGCATCTCAAAAATCCTGTAGTGTAGACCATGCATTACAGTGTTGTATAAGTGTTAATTATCAGTTATTGCAATCAGCCCAGAGGAAAAAGTTTCCGACTGAAGCCTAGAATGACTGAAATCTGTTGCAGTTCATTTCAACTTGAGCCCTGAACCTAAAATATCCAGAAAGTGTGTAATTAACTGGGCAAATGTGAAGCCACAGTGAGAGCTTAGCTGTCTGGCATGTTGTTTAATCAAGCACCTTCACAATTTAAAGGACAAAAGGCCGAACAGAGATAGAGACGCTCCTTCATTAGCGTTGAAGCCTGGCTTTAGACAGCAAGCCGTCTGTAACTATCACAAGCTGCACATTTATTTGGTTTCCACAGTATAATTAATACTGGTGCAACTTATTTCACTTTCAGAGCCCAACAGAGAGCCTGGGTTTTCTTGTTGGCTTTGGGCCTGTACTTTAAAAGCACATCTGGACTGAAATAAACTAACTCTGTCTTATCCAAATGGATCGTCAGCCCACATACCTTCATTAACTGATTAAAATGTGACCCCCAGAGTAGTGGATGAGTGCACAGTTGCTCTGAACTGGAGCTTTCTGTGCACTCCTGTGTTGTCCATCACCAAAAATATGAAGATACAATGTTGCCTTTATTGTTGGATGGTGACCTTTTTTTTATACGATTCCAAAATACCAGCCACTTTTACATGGTATGAACATTTCATAGAGAATGGAAAAACATAATCCAAAATCCCCATTAAATTAGCTTGTGACATTGCCTTTCATTCACATTGAGGTTTCTTCAGACAGCTTGGAGCAGAACACTACCTGCTAGTTTTGTTCTGTCAGCTTACAGACTCCTACATTAAAGATAAAGGTAAAGGTGCATGTATTTGTCATTGCACTATGTACAGCGAACTCCGCATTTTACCAATCTGTGGTAGTGAAAACACACACACACACACACACACACACACACACACACTAGTGAACTAGGGGCAGTGAGCACACACACATCCAGAACTCCAGCGCCCAGGGAGCACAGAGGGTGAAGGGCCTTGCTCAAGGGCCTAACAGTGGCATCTTTCCGATCCCAGGTATTGAACCCACAACCTCATCATTAATAGGCTGGAGCTCTAACCTGAGCCACCACTGCCCTAGCTAGCATTGTGCTGAGTGATGCGGCAGTGGAAAAGCACTGAGAGTAAAATTATGCTCAAGACCAGAGTAGATGTGCCGGGCAGCAGGCTATAGGGATCAGTTGGCTTGCTCTTTAACCCACGGCAGTCTCTACACTACCACTTTGTCACAAAGAGCCAGAGATTGAGTTGACCACCCATTCAGCAGAAGCAAACTTCAGTAGCGATATGAAGCGTATGGGATCAGAGATAAGCAGCCCACTGCCACCGGACTGAAATGATGTGGATTACAGGCCGCAGCCTTAAAGCGGACCACCAAGAAGAGGCATCTTTCCAATCCTGGGTATTGAACCCACAACCACATCATTAATAGGCTGGAGCTCTAACCTGAGCCACCACTGCCCTAGCTAGCATTGTGCTGAGTGATGCGGCAGTGGAAAAGCACTGAAAGTAAAATTATGCTCTCTGGAACTCTGGTAGTCATCACTAAGGGTGGAACCAGTCCAAATAAATTAATGCCTCTTATGGCTTCATGGGCTTCACGCCTCTTATGGCTTCATGAGCTTCAAGCCTCATGACAAAAGCAATTAGGATTATGCTGTTCAATGCCTGAAACACTGTTTGTACGATCCTAGGTTTTTCACACATTTATGATGGAGGTAGACATGCAGAGCTTGCTACCCAAATAGTATTCAGAAAAAAATATATTTGTTTGAATTTGCCACTATTTTACTATCATCCACATTACAATGCAGAAAACACTGTAAATTGACTGGTTTCAGAGAGTAAATAAAATGCCTATATTTGCGCAGTAGCCATGGTGACCTGTGGTTCCTATCACCGGCACTGTACAGAAAGCTGTAGTTTCTCTGCAATGAACCACTTCACACTAAATTAACTCTGAATAACTCAAATCTGTGGAATTGCTCAATATAAAAATGAAAAAAAGGATGATATTGATGATAAATATGTGCCTCGTGTTACAGGGTTAAAGGTTCAGGACCACAAAGACAAACGTAATGAATTAGCATACCCGGGATACATAGTACAAGTTGACTTGTGAATGCAGCTTTGGACACCATTAAACTAATAACACTAAGCAACATTCAAAACCACTTGGCTGCAGCATGGCCCAGAATCAATCCTGTAATCATTCACTTGAAAGCTCATTCACTCAAAAGTCCTTGATAATTTAAAACCCAATCCTGTCACTCGGTTCTGCAGACGCGTCCAGAAGAGCTGGGACATAGAGAACAAGCCGATCAGCCAATCAGCAACTGATCAAATGAGACAGTGCTGAATGCTGTATGCTTCAAACAGCTTTGTATTTATTCACCATCAATCATCTCGCCCATACTCAGTCATACATGAAGACTTTTAAGTTTATTAGAAACTACTACCAGGTATTTAAGCTTGTTTTATCAGGTAATTATTACCAGGCATCTATACATTATTTGAGATCAGATAATTATCAGATAATTACTACAACAATTATTATTATTCTCAGCTAATTACTACAAGCTACAATCTACACTCGTTTTATCAAGTAATTACTACCAGGTATCTATACCTTGTTTGAGATCAGATAATTATCAGATAATTACCACAACAATTACTATTATTCTCAGCTAAGTACTACAAGCTACAATCTACACTCGTTTTTATCAGGTAATTACTACCAGGTATCTATACCTTGTTTGAGATCAGATAATTATCAGATAATTACCACAACAATTACTGTTATTCTTATCATTACTACAAGCTGTCTATACTCATTACATTAGGTAATCATCTCCTTATTTGAGATCAGATAATTACTACAACACTTACTATTATTCTCATACACACATGGACAAAATTGTTGGTACCCCTCGGTTAATGAAAGAAAAACCCACAATGGTCACAGAAATAACTTGAATTTGACCAAAGTAATAATAAATAGAAATTCTATGAAAATGAACAAATGAAAATTTGACATTGATTTAAAACCAACAGAATTATTTTAAAAAGTGAACTCATTAAACAGGCCTGGACAGAAATGATGGTACCCTTAACTGAAATGGACAAAAATGATGGTACCCTTGAAGGGCATTTTGTTGAACCTTTTGAGGCAATCACTGCAATTAAACAATTCCTGTAACTGTCAATGAGACTTCTGCACCTTTCAGCAGGTATTTTGGCCCACTCCTCATGAGCAAACTGCACCAGTTGTCTCAGGTTTGAAGGGTGCCTTTTCCAGACGGCATGTTTCAGCTCCTTCCAAATATGCTCAATATGATTTAGGTCAGGGCTCATAGAAGGCCACTTCAGAATAGTCCTATGTTTCCCTCTTAGCCATTCTTGGGTGTTTTTAGCTGTTTGTTTTGGGTCATTATCCTGTTGCAAGACCCATGACCTGCAGCTGAGACCAAGCTTTTTGACACTGGGCAGCACATTTCTCTCTAGAATCCCTTGATAGTCTTGAGATTTCATTGTACCCTGCACAAATCAAGACACCTGTGCCAGATGCAGCAAAGCAGCCCCAGAACATAACAGAGTCTCCTCCATGTTTCACAGCAGGGACAGTGTTCTTTTCTTGATATGCTTCATTTTTCCATCTGTGAGCATAGAGCTGATGTGCCTTGGCAAAAAGTTTCATTTGGGATTTGTCAACATGTAGTTTTGCAAATTTTACAATTTCAAGTCATTTTAATGATTTGTTTTCAACAATGGTGTCCTCCTTGGTAATCCCCCATGAAGTCCACTTTGCCTCAAACAACGACGCATGGTACGATCTGACACTGATGTTCCTTGAGCTTCAGGTTCACCTTTAATCTCTTTAGAAGTTTTTCTGGGCTCTTTTGTTACCATTCGAATTTTCCGTCTCATTGATTTGTCATCAATTTTCCTCCTGCAGCCACGTCCAGGGAGGTAGGCTACAGTCCCATGGATCTAAAATTTCAGGATAATATGTGCAACTGTAGTCACAGAAACATCAAGCTGCGTGTAGATGGTCTTATAACCTTTACCTTTAACGTGCTTGTCTATAATTTTCTTTCTAATCTCCTTAGACAACTTATTCCTTCGCTTCCTCTGGTCCATATTGAGTGTGGTACACACCATGTCATCAAACAGCACAGTGACTACCTGTAGCTCTATATATAGGCCCACTGACTGATTACAAGATTGTGAACACCTGTGGTGCTAATTAGTGGACACACCTTGATTTAACATGTCCCACATTATTTTCAGGGGTACCATCATTTTTCAAAATCAATGTCGGATTTCTATTTGTTCATTTTCATAGAATTTTTTATTGCTTTTGTCAGATTCAAGTTATTTCTGTCACCATTGTGGGTTTTTTTTCTTTCATTAACCGAGGGCTACCAACAATTTTGTCCACGTGTATAATTACCACAAGCTAATATCCACACTCATTTTATTAGCTAATTACTACCAGGTATCTTTACGTGTTTTATCAGATAATTACTGCCATGTATCTATACTTATTTTGCAGATAACTGCAACCAGCTATCTTTAGTTATTGGCCATTTAATCAGATATAGACACACTCTGTAGGTGTACAGTTACAGACTGTAGGCCATCTGTTGCTGCATTTGCCAGCCCCACCTCCACTCCATTCACCAATGGAAAGGGATAAACACAAGGCCAGCACTGACCAGATATTATTTGGGTGATGGTTCCTTCCACTCAGCTGCAGCAACCTACAGTAGGGTGTAGTTATGAACAAAACAGATACAAACAGTGATGCATGCAGGGGAGATATTTTCTTGTCAGAAGCTGGACAGTGTACATGCCCACATACAATGACAAGAACAACCTCAAATACACCCACAATACACACACTTGGCATGACATTAACGGCTTGTTGCCTCTTAGTGTGAACATACGGTTAGAGACTATAGCCCACCTCCATCTGTTGATGCACAGTCTGTGTTAGCCATTCTCTAGCCCTTCATCAGGGGTCAGAAGTGCTGTAGTCAAGGCTGCTACAGTCGAGTCTGAGTCAAGACCAAGACTTTTAGTGGTGGCAGAGATAAATGTTCATCGTATATAAATAAACAATCAATCAATCAAGTTATTTGTTTGTTATTCACTGTACATTCATTATCATTCATCCTACATGATAGTAGCATATTTCATTATATATTTTTATATAACACTAAACTAATTATTCATTAATATTATAGTCTTAGTCAAACTTAGGCAATGTAACTTTTGGAAGTAAAAATGATAATGATTCTGTGTCCCTTTCTCTTTAATACATAATATAAACCAACAACATCCATCCCCCCATTTTTATTACTGCCCCCCTTCTGCCTCTGCCACATTTAATCACTGCAACTCCCATAGTCCTTCACTCTCTGACATCACAATCACAAGGTCACCAGCCCACCAATGGTTTTTGACTCTGACTCCTGACTCTGGTTTTTGGTTTTGCTTTTCCAAAACACTTTTTGTCTCCACTCTTTTATAATATACCCAACCCATCTGTTTACAACTTTCAAGTGTCTGGTTTGTTTCACAAAAGTTACAATTGCTAAATGGGGGCAGTGGTGGCTCAGCGGTTAGAGCTCCGGGCTGCTGATGACAGGGTTGTGGCAAGCTGCCACTGTTGGGCCCTTGTGCACTTTTCCCTTTTTACCTTCACAAAATAACACTACAATCTGCCCTCAAATAAAAACTCATGGAAAGAAACAATTAGATGCTTGACGTGTGTTCGATTTCAGTGCTCCAGTCAGCGTTCTACCATTACCATACTAAATTAAAGTCATATACATTGACATGTGACATGTGGCTTGAAATTTACACATATATTTAAACAGGTAAATGGTTACCGTCTTTTTCATCTCGAACACCTCAAGCTTTAGAAAGGGTATTAAGCTCAGCTTGAACCTGGTATTTATCGGCACTCTGTACGTTGGGTGGCTTTAATGGAGTAGAGAGTAGATTAGAGAGTTTACTGTTTAGCACATTGGTTTGTACACCCTCAATCATGACTATTATTCAATAACCGTAGGAAAAAAAAGCTGTTTCTAATTAACTGTACCTCAGACAGACACTCTGGACTAAGCTGGTCTTGACAACAATTTCCACAACAAGGTGAGTCCACCTCACCTCAAGACTGAGACAAGACCAATTCCAAATGAGACGGAGAAGAGACTGCTCAAGTATGGTCTCGAGACTGGATTCGTGATCTACAATATGAGTGGTCAGCGGTCAGTTTGTGAACACTGCTTATGGTTTGATGTGTTTGGGTGACACTCATACCAGCACCACACACACACACACACTACTATGTCAGTGTTGCTTCTGTAATAAACACTTTTTTCGCAGATCCTTCTTTCCTGCTGCCGTCAGACTCCACAACCAGCACTGCTCCCAGCAGACCACATACACACAAACACTTAAACTACACACACATGTTCGGGAAGCAGAAGTCCCTTAACGTAAAAATGCAATGTACACCCCCCCCATGTGCAATTAAGAGTCAATTTACAATTACCTGTAAATAATCTGTAAATAATATTGTTATTGCTTTTTTTACTTCTAATATTTATATTGTGTATATAGTGGTAATTTATCTACGTTTTTGTATCTGAGTGTCTTGCTATGCCTTTTCTGCTGTGACATTGAGAATTTCCCCACTGTGGGACTAATAAAGGATTATCTTATCTTATCTTCTAAAAACAGGTTCTTTGAGGGTTTTTAGGTAATGGTTCTTTGAATGGGTTCTTCAGGTTGGAGGAGAATATTTATATATATATAAAAGGTTCTATATAGCATTAAAAAGGGTTTCTTATTGCTATAAGTCAAACCCCCCTTTCAGTACTATATAGAACCCTTTTTATAGTGTGTGCCAAACAGAACCCATATACAGATAAAATGGCTATTGCATGTAGATACAAGGTAAATGTTTCTGCTTTATAAACCCATAACAAAATCAATGAACCACTGTGATGCTTCAAAGTTCTTTGCATGTTTTTCTTTTTCTCAGATTGCTGAAGAACCTTTTAAAAATGGTTCTACGCATAATTCCTTAGAAAAGGTTTCTTCCACAATTGACTCAACCCGCCTTTTTGTGCTGTATAGAATCATTTGTAGGAGCACACCAATTTGACAGGATATTCCCCCCTCATTAAATTTTTTCTTAATGTTTCTATTATTTTGCTCTTTCCAACAAATTTATTGTATGTTCAGAGGTTGTGGCTTTGAAAATAGCAGCATGGGAAATCAGTGGCCTTTCCTATTGTCTCCTGAGGATCATCAGAGCAGTCTATAAAAGAAAAAATCCATGGCCAAGCCCATCTAAAATGGTGCTACATCAAAGCAGATAGTGAAACGTGCAGCTGTCAAACATCGCTGTCCAACACATTAATTTATCTGCACACATTCAGAGTGGATTGTTTTTTCAGTTGTTATGCAAATACACCTACTGCATTTGTTGTTTTCACTCCTAATTAATGAGTCTGGATAACACAGAATTAACCCTCTCTTTCTTCATGACTATTCTCCTGCAGTGTTGATACTATAAATGCATCACTCAAAATCTAATCAAAAACATAATACATGCAGTCAATTCATGTGAATCGGGTCTCACTTAGGTAGCTACAAATGAACGTGTTACGTTACGTAACTCGCTGTCACATGTAATTTAATAAGCAATTACTACAGTATAGCAAACCATCAGTAGTAACTCCTGACTACGACTACTACGAGGGCTCGTACAGTACTCTGGACTAAATCAGGAGATGTTTAAAGCACTGAAGCAGCTGTGTAATTGATACTGTAAATGACCTGCACACTTTCGGTGGCTCTTATTTTGAGTCATAGTCACAGTGCACAGCGTTTTTTTTCCAGCCGCGCAATCACCGGAAGACAGAGCAATACGTCTCCGTGCCAGCAGAGCGAAAGCAGACTGTGGTCGAGTATTTAAGAGACTATTATCTTCTGACTGAGAGCATTTGGCACCTTCCACTACTTTCTATCCACTCGGGGCCATGTCTGACAGATGAGTTAGAGTTAGGTAGAGAGAGAGAGAGAGAGAGAGAGAGAGAGAGCAAGACAAAAAGAGAGACACAGCAAGGAAGAGCCGGAGACAGAGAGACAGAGAAAGTCAGAAAGAGACAATGCAAGACAGAGAGCGAGAGACAAAGCGATGCAGAGCAAGACAAAGAAAGTGAGACAGAGAGAGACAACAAGAGTTGGACAGAGAAATGGAGCAAGACAGAGACGAGATAAAAGAGACTGAGTGAGACAGAGTGAATAAGAGCAAGACAGAGACAGAGCAAGACAAAGACAGATACAGAATGAGACAGAGCAATACAGAACAAGACAGAGAGACAGTGAGACAAAGAGACAGAGCATTACAAAACAAGACAGAGAGACAGTGAGACAAAGACAGAATGAGATGAAGTGAGATACTGGGTGAAAGAGAACAAGACAGAGACAGAGGAAAACAAAGACAAATAGATACAGTGTGAGACAGAACGAGACAGAGGGAGACAGTAAAACAAGGAGACAAAGAGAGACAGAATTAGACAAAGCGAGAGTGAGACAGAAATGGAGCAAGACAGAGAGAGCGAGCGAGAGTGAAACTAAGTGATAGCGAGACAGAGCAAAATAGAGCAAGATGGAGCAAGACAGAGAGAGTGAGACAGCTTGGAAAAAACAAAGTGAGAACAGAGAGAGACAGAGGCAGAGGCACAGGGCGAGACAGAGAGACAGAAATAGAGAGAGAGAGAGAGAGAGAGAGAGAGAGATAATGTATGCTGCATATGAGATGCAGTGCCTGAGTTGAAATGCTCTGTACAGATACAGTATATGAGAAGAGACTGTGAAGAGCGGCCTGCTGTCCAGTGACACGCTGGACGTTTCTGCCTCTGACCCAAAATAAAATGCACACAATCCTGACACATGGAAATACGCTGCTTCGGGTGTCTACCGTGTGGCCTGTGGGCCGAAACAGGTCTGAAAACCCAGCCTGAAAACCCAGCTTTGATCAGCGTGCAGCAGCAAATCCACAGCCCCGATGGCCATCTCCAACAATAAACCAACACTGAACAATGACGTGTGTCCTTCAAACCGCCAAGCAGGAATGCCAATGACCTTTGGAAAAGCGCGTGAGCACCAAACCGGTCAGGAAACAGAGGCTCATATCATTTAGTTATTGAGGAACGCATACGGGAAGCCCTTCAAGTTGCGAGGCGAGAAAATAAGTGGAAGGAGGAACGCTTCTTATGCAAAATTGGATGGTTTTGCTGTGCTAACACGATTTCTTCAAGTGCCACGCACCCTACCAGGAGAGCACGGAAGTGTTAAATCCTCTCAGAGCGTCCCTAAAAACTGAAATATGTCACACACTGCAGCCTGCCAGGACTCCGTTTTTTTAACATAAGGAGGGTAAGAACAACACGCTAGTGTGATTTGTCCGTCCTCCATTAAGGACACAGTGCCAGGAAGGCGTTCAAAGCCAGCAGAGCGAGTTTAGTTAATTACCACGTTTCGCTCCCATTGTTTTTAAACACTGCTCGCTGATGGCGAGGAGTCGAGGCAGCTACTATAAATGCTTTGACTCCTCGTCATCACCGTTTCCCCTTTTGTCTCAAGCTGGGAAAAGCTGCCAGTCTCCACTTCACACATCCCAGGAGTGAAGACAGATTCCTGCTTGCGAGCAGAGCCGGTCGTAGGCCCTGTCCACACACACCGATTTATTTTTAAAAACTCGTTGCATTTCTGCATTTCTGCGTTTTAAGCTCTTCTTCCTGGTACACAGTTCTTTAAGCAATGCCATAACCATTTTTGGTTCCATACAGAACTGTTATTGCAAAACAGATATATTTAAATAGGATTTATTAAAGAAGTCAATTTACAAAAATGGTCCTTATTACCATCAAATGTGCACAGTAAGAAAATGTTTGATGTCTGCTCTATTTTTAAACATTATATTTACTTCTTTTAGAATTTGGAATAAAAAATGTTAAGGTGCTGGTGCCTTTAGAGTGGCTATATTGAAGATCTAAGATATTCAAGACCGTTAAAACAGATTATGAAAAAAAAACTGTACACTATACAACATATAAAATATTGTGAACCACACATGAAACTACTGTATAACAGGGAGTGATGAAATGTTCAGTAGAATATATCCATATATCTCCATTGTTGTCCATTTGTAGTTTTCTCCATCATGTGAACCCTGTAGGTGCTCTGTACACCATCTCAATATACATAGTGAAAAACATTGCTTATCTTCACCTACAGTATCATCCGTCACAGGGTGGGACATTTTAGGCAGCAAGTGAACCGTCAGTTCTTGAAGGTGATGTGTTGACAGAGAGAGAGAGACCAGCATATTAACCCAAACAAATCAGTGCATCCAAATCTTATATGGAATTTACTTAAGAAAACTCAGTGTTGGTACTGCACTAGTTCCACTTATCAGCCTCCAGTTTTCACCAACAACTTATATGCACAGCTTTGGTCTCTAGCAGTTTGGTCCTTCAGATGAAAGATGATATTTATTTTTATAATCACTAACTAATGCCGCCTGAGTCCATTTCCAGGAGAGCAGAGACTAATCAGTCATCCCGACTTATTGCATTACAAGAAAAAAAAACCTCATGTATAATGTATATCAAACCATACAAACATCAGAACTGATCTTTGTACTTGTCGCTAAACCAAACTGCATTGCTTTACATAAAACTTATGCTATAATTACTCAACCTGCCCTGCTATATTAATGGGCCTCATTCAACAATATCTTCCTAAGAATTTTCCTAAATTTGTTCTTAAGAAAAGTCATAAGGTGTTTTTAAACACACATGTTTAAATGTGTTTTAAGCTCTTATAATAACTGAGCCCGTTTTCTCATGTTCCCAATATACATGAATGACAGAATCTTCAAGGTAAGCATTTGATATTAAGGTGTCATAGTTGTTTGTTAGAGTGCTGTAGTACTCAAGTCCACTCCTGAGATGTATTTGTCTCAGTCATCTAAATTGGTGTCTGATCTCAGCACAGACCAACTGGTATTAAAAAAAAAAAGGCTTTTCTTACTTTTGAGTGTTACCAACATGCCTTGCGCAGGCCTTGTACCTAAGCAATTTAAAAGCAAATTCCTGTTTGTGTCTGATTTGATCAACTGAATCTGAAAACACAGTCATCACACAGGCGATTACACTATATCATAAAAATCAAATACGCCATGTTGACAGGTTTAGGTTGATTATGGACACTAGAACAAAGAAAAACGGATCCACAAATAGGCTTTGAGCATTGACAAAAACTTCTGGTCCTCAAAAGAACCATGTTTGTAATAGAGAATATGATTATGAATAACCTTGTAAAGAACATTTAGATCAAGGGAAGGTTCTTTAGTCAGTTTCTCAGAAAAGTTCTTCAGAAAATTTTGAGATGAACATGGTCTCACTCATTTGGACTAGGTCTCTCAGATGGACTCGCTTTTAACTTTCTCATTTGGAGCAATCTGATGCTCTCCTCTATAGGTGGCTGGTCATTTATTGTTATGGCTAGAAGCATCCCAACATGTTGCATTGTTTGTTTTCATGTTATTCATTGTATTGGTTAAAAAGAACTGCGAACTGACCTTGACTTTAAGAATCTGTATATAAATAAAAAAGGGGTTATTTGACAGTTTGAAGTTCACAATGATGAATTTGTTCCAATGTTGTTCTTTCCCAGCCAAATCTGATCGTATGCATGCTCGAGAAATGCACATCTGTATGCACACTTGATATATATCGCCCTGCAGTATGGACCGAGTTCTCATTTGTAAACAGAGCATGGAGCTGTGGATAGTATCAAATAACCCACACTGATGTTCACAGAAATTCAAATGCTCTCAAAACTGCACCCAAGCACTTTTTTTCTCGACATTATCAAAATCCTCATATATAACCCTGGCTTTGGCCAGTGTAGTTCACACTCCTAGTACTCATGAATAATACAGAAAAGTTTACAGGAAATTACAGCAGTGGCTGGATCCGTGTGCAGGTGGCTTCGCTAAGCTCTCTCTCCAGGTTTATAAAGCTAAACTGTGAAAGTGTGGGGCTCCGAGTGCTCAGAGGTCACGCTGTGAAGTGAAATGTTTCAAATGGACTGGAGATGGGTGGTCATTTTACAAAATTCCCTGCAGGTCACTGTGTCCTGTCTCTGGATAGATTGGCTTAATCACTGAAGTGGGGTCGATGGAGATGATGTAATCGGGCAAGCACAAGGGCTTGTTTACAAAAGAGAACGCCATCTGTCCTCACAGTAAAGAGATAAATAATCCTAGATTGAGGAGATATGTGTCAGACAAAAATAAACGCATTGCAGGATGACTGTAATGGAAATAAAAATAATTCAAATGATATATATATACATATATACAGTGGGGGAAAAAAGTATTTAGTCAGTCACCAATTGTGCAAGTTCTCCCACTTAAAAAGATGAGAGAGGCCTGTAATTGACATCATAGGTAGACCTCAACTATGAGAGACAAAATGAGAAAAAAAAAATCTGAAAATCACATTGTCTGATTTTTAAAGACTTTATTTGCAAATAATGGTGGAAAATAACTATTTGGTCAATAACAAAAGTTCATCTCAATACTTTGTTATATATCCTTTGTTGGCAATGACAGAGGTCAAATGTTTTCTGTAAGTCTTCACAAGGTTGGCATACACCGTTGCTGGTATGTTGGCCCATTCCTCCATGCAGATCTCCTCTAGAGAAGTGATGTTTTGGGGCTGTCTGCGGGCAACACAGACTTTCAACTCCCTCCAAAGGTTTTCTATGGGCTTGAGATCTGGTGACTGGCTAGGCCACTCCAGGGCCTTAAAATGCTTTTTACGAAGCCACTCCGTTGTTGCCCTACCAGTGTGCTTGGGATCATTGTCATGCTGAAAGACCCAGCCATGTTTCATCTTCATTGCCCTTGCTGATGGAAGGAGGTTTGCACTCAAAATCTCACAATACATGATGTTGCCACCCCCATGCTTCACAGTTGGCCTGGTGTTCTTTGGATGCAACTCAGCATTCACTCTCCTCCAAACACAACGACCAGTTCTACTTTGGTTTCATCTGACCATAAGACATTCTCCCAATACTCCGGAACATCCAAATGCTCTCTAGCAAACTTCAGACGCCCCCGTATATGTACTGGCTTAACCACGTGTGGCACTGCAAGATCTGAGTCCCTGGCGGCGTAGTGTGTTACTGACGGTAGCCTTTGTAACGTTGGTCCCAGCTTACTGCAGGTCATTCACTAGGTCCCCCCGTGTGGTTCTGGGATTTTTGCTCACCGTTCTTGTGATCCTTTTGACCCCACAGGCTGAGATCTTACGTGGAGCCCCTGATCGAGGGAGATTAGCAGTGGTCTTGTAGGTTTCCCATTTTCTGATTATAGCTCCCACAGTAGATTTCTTCACACCCAGCTGCTTGCCTATTGCAGATTCAGTCTTCCCAGCCTGGTGCAGGTCTACAATTTTGTTTCTGGTGTCCTTCGACAGCTCTTTGGTCTTCACCATAGTGGAGTTTGGAGTGTGACTGTTTGAGGTTGTGGGCAGGTGTCTTTTATACTGTTAACGAGTTCAAACAGGTGCCATTAATACAGGTAATGAGTGGAGGACAGAGAAGCCTCTTAAAGAAGTTACAGGTCTGTGACAGCCAGAAATCTTGCTTGTTTGTAGGTGACCAAATACTTAGTTTCCACCGTTATTTGCAAATAATGTCTTTAAAAATCAGACAATGTGATTTTCTGATTTTTTTTTCTCATTTTGTCTCTCATAGTTGAGGTCTACCTATGATGTCAATTACAGGCCTCTCTCATCTTTTTAAGTGGGAGAACTTGCACAATTGGTGACTGACTAAATACTTTTTTTCCCCACTGTATGTATAGGATGATGCTGCATAGTTGTGCATGTAACTGTAACTCAAGACTTGCCCTCACATTACACATTAATCTCTTGCATTTTGCAACCTGTCTTGCAGCAGTGTACACTATAGGTCAATTTTATATATGTAATTTCTTTATTGTTTATTAGGTATGCCATTGTCTAAAAGTATCTGTACTTTTGACCATTGTGTGAATGGATCAAACCAGCAGCAGCAGAGTGGAGCTCCACTTCCTTTCAGAGCCTCCACTGTACCAACAACCCACAAGTGTTTGTGAATGTGAGAGAGAGAGAGAGAGAGAGAGAGAGAGAGAGAGAGAGAGAGAGAGAGAGAGAGGCTCAAGTCCATCTGCTCCCCTGCTCATTCATGGTTTCTTCTAAAATCAAGTATATAAGAGTTTACTGTTCTGCTACTGTTAAAGTAACTGTCTACTATGCAGGGAAGAAGGCTTTCTATTAAATTTTGGTGAATTGCTGGGAGGACTGATTTACATTCAGCGTCAGCTAGTGAGGTCAGAATGATGGATGATCACACCCCACCTCTACCCCAACTCATGCCAGAAGTAGTGGATGGAGCACCATCATTCCAGAGGACACAGTTCCACTGCTCCACAGCTCAGCTTTTACACCCCTCTAGCTCACACCTGGCATTGGGCATGGTGCCAAAAGGTTCGTGTTTATCTGCTCCAGAGAGTGCTATTCTACTGGCAGTGCTTTTCTACAGGGACTAGACGAGCTGGGTGTATGCATTTGCACCTCTCTGTCAACAATGGGTGCCTGAATGCATTCATTAGACGGGGGTGTCCACAAACATTAGGACATATAGTGCAGATCATATATTATATTATTTGAAACACAGGTTTTTAAAAGTGTATTGAATTAAATATATATAAAGCCTTTAACTATGCTCAGTTAAAAATCCTAAGCAAACCTCAACTGAATGGCATGGGGCCTTTATTGTGTACGCTGCATTGCTCAAAGCAAACTGCCCTAGCCGCTTTATCCAGCTCAGCAGAAGCGGAGTAGGAGCGGAGCAGGGACTTCCGCACGGCCCTGTGCGCATTTCAGAAAATTAATCAAAGTGGTGTTCTCTCCGTCACTGTGGAGCGTGTACGACTGCAGTACTGCAGGGCTTTAAGAGTGCAAGTGTAGGAACTCGGCCATGGCCTTCATTTAGGACAAGAGGACGCTTTTTTGAAGCTCATTCAGTGCTGACTGCAGGGGTGAGAGCAGTATCAGTAATGTATGAGCCTCCCGGAGGCTCCATCAAAATTCAATTCTCAGCAAAAGTACTTCAAGAAAAAAGCCTGAACAGGTCACACTCCAAAGGGGGGGGGGGGTAGATATGGTGAGGAGGGGGACAAATCGCCACTAAATGTCTGGCTGATGCATAAAATGGCCACATCGGCAGCGTATAAAAGTCTCTTTTTCACTTTTGCATGCGTGTGTGCTGGGAAATAAGGACGGGTGCACAGGCTGAGTTTAAGCTTTGTACTGTGGCAGGATGCAATGAATTTCTATTATAAAATGGATAGTTCTGCTTCTAAAATCTGACTGGGTGAGCCATGTTCACAGCTATAAAATATTCTAAAAATACCCAGGACCGCACACTGAACTCAACTGAACTCTGCATGAATGCACCAATCTGTTTAAAACCAATTTGCTGTTCATGGAATAAATTGACTTTTACCTGAAAATCACAGCCTGCCGTTCATAAACTACTTATTTATTGTGATTGTTGATCAAAAACTAATGACATTTATTGTAAATTGGTGCAGTTTATCCTATTGTTCTTTGTCACAGTGTGAAGTGAAGAATATCGTCGCCATCAGACAAAAAACATTCCAAAATGACACCTTAACAGGAGAAGGAGAAGGAGTCAAGTTCTACTGGTCAATTCATCATGGAATTCTGACACAGTGTAATTAACAACTTTCAGACTTAAAGAAAAAACAGCAAAAATGGAGATACAAGTCTTTTGCAAGACAGTGAGAATATGGTAATTTAATGTCTCCTAGTAAGCTGATGTCTGCGGTTGATCTGGATAGTTGCTGCAAAATGCCAAAATTCCCCACTGTGAGCTTGATCCTAACATAATAGGCCGATTCCTATGACCAGGCTAGCATTCTCTACAACAAATGTAAAGAAAATGTAAAAATAATAATTACATTACCAATTTATGTGGTCTTTTGTTGAGTTGTTATGAGCCATTGTTGAGATCTCTACCATCACAAAGTACCACAATCTTCATTCTGCCCCCTCTACTGAACAGATCAAATTTCCACACAGTCCCCATGCAAGTCAACGCATTTGCTGTATCATTTGGCCAGATTCTGCATTTCTACAGAGAAGACGCTTTTCGGCTGCTCCCCAAGCCAGCTGAGCACCACTTCCTTTCCTTCATCCTCAGAGGTAACTCTGCTCAGTGGAATGAAGATGTGATAATCAGTCAGCCCCAGATCTGGGCTGTAAGGCGGATGTGGAAGACGGTCATAGACTACTGTGGCTGCTGCTGGATGAGGACATGCACGGTCATTCCTTGCCCCCTGACGATGTGTTCTTGTGTGCGCGATGTTGATGGGCGACAAGAACAACCTTTACTAGTTACTGCCTTAAATCTTTCTCTTCACTCAAACCTTTTGTTTCCATTCATGGTTCTATTTTCTGAGCCAGCAATCGACTATAAATTTCTGCAGGTTTCACTCCCTCTGCCCAAAGAAAGCCCACTACGGCGTGGTCAAACTATCCATTTTTTCTAGTTCCTCTTTGTTCTGGTTAACATGGAATAAAAAAAAAAATATATATAAATATATACTCTGAGGGTAACCCTATATATGTATAGTAGTAGAAAGCCTTCTCTGGACAGCGGAGACAGTTACACCAATAAAAGCAGAATAAACTCCTTTAATACCCTTGATTTTTGTATCTAATTCACAGTTACAATATAACAAAAATCTAAGCCTATTCATTAACAGGTTTTAAAACCAGACATGCTAATATGGTTATTGAGTGATATCACTGTGTTTTTACTTCAGTTCACTTCCTAGGGAAAAAACTAACATGGCAAAATATTAAGGATTAGTTTTACAATTGTCAAACAACTCTCCATCAAATTCAAATCCTAATAAAATATGTTCTCTTACACACACAAGGTGCTACTTGAACTATGAGCGAGAAATATTTCATGCTATAATACACCACATGTCCGTTACTGCTGACTTCCAATGGTTATCCAACTATGAGCATCCCACCATAAACTGCAAGCCTATTCTATTCAACACCCTGCCAAAGGAAAGCAGATGAGCGGATATAAAGAGGAGCCTCAGTCAACAAAGAAATAAAGCAAACCCTGATATTTGATTTGATGCAACGTGCAGAGGCACTGTATTAGCAAGCCAGAGGGATCAGAAACGAATAGCTGCATCCTCTCCAGAGCGAAACAGGCCCAGAGAAATGCCAAGTCTCAGGGGAACCGAGCTCCAAGCCTGCTCTTGTAATAAATGTGACATCTGCCATGTTACCTCAACATTGCAAGTCACAGTTGGGGATCAGGAGGAATGAACTCACCTGGCATCTTCTTTCTGTGGTCAATCAAAAAGGGATATATAACCGAAATATTATGTTTGAAAGAGACTTAGCCACCTGAATGGATTCCATGGTGTACCTTACATTTCTCAGAAATGAAACAATACTCAAACCCACTCTTTTGGATCAACGTTCAGCAAACGGTGCAACACACATACCACAACTGCAGGTGAATGTTATGTTTATGAAAAGCTTCAAGATCACTAGTTCAAAACTAATGGACCCCTAAAAACTTCACCGCCATTTGAGAGAACAGCTAACTTTATATTCCACATTAAAGAGCAGAAAGGCCTCTGCAGATGTGAAAGGATGCTAAAGGATGAGGAAATAAAATCTTGGAATGGGTCTCAAAACTGATTTGCTGGACTGAAATGTGGCAGCTGTTGTTGGTGTTGTCATCATTTCAGAAATGCAAGTGATAACTTCACATCTTTTCTACTCTACCTCCACATTTTACTTAGCTGCTAGCTAGCATTATATCCACAGGATTTCTCTGACATCACAGCATGAGAGCAGGAAACAAGCAGCAGCAAAAAACATCTCAACACACAACAGCGTGTGTCCAAATGTCTTTCTCCTCTGCTTACGCTGGTTTTGCCTGATATGTAGCTCATGGTCTCAGTAAATTAAAGCAGCAGTATGTATTATTTGTACCTTAAAATACCAGCTTCAAACTCACCACGATACTCCAGTGATTTGTAATAAAAAAGTACATTCATAGAATTTAGCTGACGCTCTTATCTAGAGCGGTTTACAAGGTTACTTGTATTACAGAGGTGGACCAATGTAGTGTTAGGAGTCTTGCCCAGGGACTCTTATTGGTTAGCGCAGCATACTCACCCATCCTTTAATAGTACTCCACCACATAAGTCCACCTGCTTCTTTCACTTGAGACACCGGATCTATGTTTCAGCTTGTCCAGAAACACTTGTGTAGTGCATGTCCTTTAGAGGTGGCTCAAAGCATGACTTACACTTCCAACTGCAGGGGGAGCCTAGGAGCAAGAAATGCCAATTCTCACATAATGCTGCTTTAACTGCCATAGCTGACTAGCATGAGGTTCCACATGGCTATCAGATCGGGCAAAGTTCAGGACACAGACACAGCAAGGAAAGGGAGTGTCATTTAGGTATTCAGACGCAGCCATAGAGGAGCTCTGTATTACTGTATTAATAGCATTAGTATTACTAATGCACAGATGTTCTCTCTGCGACCAATTGTAATTTACCAATCCATGCTCTGCACGATTGCGATTGCATTCGTTTATAGCATGGGTTGCTAGGTTGAATAGGTTTTAGAAAATGTTGCTATGAATCTAGGCAGGATGCATCTGGCTTGTGCACCAAAAAAGAAAACAGGACTCATCGGACCAGGCCAACCTCTTCCATCGCTCCAAGGTGCAGTTCTGATGCTTGTGTGTCCACTGTAGGCACTTTCTGTGGTGGACAGGGGTGAGCATGGACACACTGACTGGTCTAACGCTATGCATTTCAGTAACTTGTGCCACAGCAGCCCTTCTGTTAGTTCAGCCCAGTCAGGTAACCTTTATTATAACTGCCCTCAGGCACTAATGACCCCCCCACCCCCCCACAAGCCTTGAAGAGGAGAGCAGGACTTCATCAGTGTATACCAATGCTTATGAAATATTTCCTGCTTGGCTGGCTGAAAAATATACACTGTAAGATTTGGCTTTGTGAATAGAGAGAATACAAGCACAAAAGCCAAAGTCTCAAAGTCTCTTCCTCATTAAGCTCAGTGGGGTAAAGGGTGTGAGTTCAGGCTGCCCTTGTTCAAGCATGGTATTTAACTCTCACTGAGTGGCAGCTCTCTGGTGTATGAAACATGTGAAAGGCCAATAATGTTATTTTAAATTATGCATCAAACGTAATAAGTAGCTTTCATTCCTCCATGACTCAATTAGACCCGGAGTTGGTGCTAGGATTGGTGCGCTCACGTTTTGATCACGTTTCTGGTCATCTGGAATTCAGACTTGAACTGTCGCCATGGAAACATCACATGATTGAAGTTTCACACGGCTATATTGTGTGATCATTTCTCAGTTTTAGAAATGTGAATGAAAAATAGTAGGGGAATAAAGTAAGGAATACTAGGTCTGTATGGAAAAGCATACAAATTCTACAGTTGATTTAATTTATTTGAATAAAAAGTATGTGGACACTCCTTCTAATTAATTGCCACAGACACAGCAATTAAACAATAAAAATGCTTTTTAGAAGGATCTAAAATTTCTCTATTACTGTTATTGGGGGATGTCCTGATCCGATCCAGTGGCTTGGGATCAGGGTTGATCCAGGCATATTTTAATGGATTGGGTATTGTCTATTTTAATCCCAATCCAGCTCCGAGTCTTTGTTTTAACCACAGTGTTCAGAGCACCATCTGGTGTCCTCAAGGCACCAATAACACATGACACTATTCCCAGCCTGCAGCAGAGAGTAAAAAGACAGGACAACTATATTTGCCATGCCTTGAACTTATCCATGCAGTGTGGCACCTGGGGAGCAGAGAGAGTGAGGAGCCTTGCTCAAGGGCCCAACAGTGTGCCCTTGATTGGGCCCTATTGATGACACAACCCTGTCATCAATAGCCCAGTGCTCTAATAGTTGAGCCACCACTGCCCCAGGAGCATTTGCAGAGCGTTCTCAGAAGGTAAATAAAAGAGCTTAGTAAGAGTCTGCAGTGTGGAGCCGCATCGAGTCTAACCCTAATGCTAATACACACACGCTATAGAAACCCAAATCACAGAACATTCACCCACGATTAAAGTTAGTCCAGTCCAGATATTAGTCCAGAGTGTGTACCTCTACAAACTCACACACACAAAGTGACTTCTTATAGGAGGCAAAGAACAACATGGTGCATCCATGCACATGCATGCACTGAAACCGAAGATACTATTATGGCTACAAAATAATACTTTTACTTGTTATGGATTTACCAAATACAGCATATTTAAACTCATCTGACCTCTCACTCTGTATATGTATAAGCACAATTAGTTTCTGTAAAAAGATGACAACTACAGGAAGGGGTAAATTATTAATAAACTTCATGTTTTTGCCCACGTCCACTTCTTGTTCAACTCTGAATACAAATACAGACCTTCCATGCCCCAAAAAGCACTGCACTGCACCCAATGCATAGAATTCATGGAATATTTTCCATGGTAGAGCAGCTGTGCACAAGCTAAAGATCACCATGCTCTATACAGACCATCAGCGTGCTGCCACTGGACTCTGGAGCTGTGGAAACATGGTCACTGGAGTGATGAATTACTCTGGGGACAGTCTAATGTCCAGAGTCCTGTCCTGGACAGTCACCCTGTGTAACATAATGACCCCTGCAGCTGTGCTGGTGGGGCAATTCATACACTCAAAGCCTCATGTCATGTAGGTACCAGGCCCCTACAGGCTAGGACTAGTCCAGTGTAAAATAAGCTGTAAAATATGCACATATTGGTGTATTCCTCCACTTGTTGAGTGACACGCCAACATGAGAAGGGAATAAATAGCACAGTGTGGACTGAAGTGCACCTTCCACTGTAAGACTGAAGCACTAAAGGAGAAAAGAAACTGACATGCCATAAATTCTAAACTCTGATCCATGCCTGATGTCACATCCGAGCACAGATCAAGAGCAAACACATCTCACAGAGGCTCCATTTATCATCCATCACACCTGACTGACAGTGTGGAATCACAGCAGGGCAAATATAATACGGCGGCCAATGCAGTTGCGGCTTGGATGGCGCACGACTGCATTACAGCAACAAAGGAGGTGATAAAATTCATAACAAATTGTGACAGCTTGTCAGTTTGTGATAAATGGTGTACAACTGGTGTTTAGCAAAAGTGTGTGCACACACTCTTTCTGTCCTTCATTCACTTAAGCTAACCAAGTTAGACTAATTAAACAAGAGGGTTGGGGAGAATAATCTATTCACAGAGGTTTCCTAATTCTCTCCTGAAAGAACCTGCTGCAACACATCAAATCATACACAATCAAAAAAGTCATACACTGAATTTATGCATACTTTCTTTTTTATTGGAAAAAAAGGGGGAACAGTACCAAACATGAAAAGTAAACACTATGTGCCCTATTGTGTACGATGTGAAGAGCAAATGTTATGGGAAAGGTCAGAGAAAGAACTGTCCAGAAATAAAGGAGATGTAGCTGTAGTATGTAAATATACATATATGGAAACTGCTGTATGGAACCACTGAGAAACAAAAATTTACATTCATTATTCTTATGACATCTAGCTCCGCCCACTCGAACAAAAGTTACAAGGATTCATTCAGACCAGACTGCTTTCTGAATGAGTCACAATACAGGACAGTCAATCAGAACAGATCTCTTTTACATATACGAGTAAAAGCACAGTAACAAATTAGCCTGTCTAATTCTTTAGGATAGGGACAGTTTGGAAATTGATCATGCTACATTAAGTGATCCATCTATGCATTTCTTAATCTTAGTAGATAAAATAGTAGGTAAAATACTAAGAAACCTAATATATATTCCCCCATGATTCCTACACTAACCTCCCTCATCTAATTTAATCATCTGCCTAACTCTAACAGGCATTATTTGGCAAAATGCCACAACCTTAAATCATCCGTTACGTTTTGGCCACGTCCACTTCACCTTATGTGCCCCAAACAGATAACAGCACCGCACTGTACTCAGTTCAGGGAATTTTTTTCATGGCAGAGCAGCTGTGCACAAGCTGAAGATGACCATGCACTATACAGACCATCAGCGCACTGCCACTGAACTGTGGAATCATGGTCACTGGAGTGATGAATTACTCTGGGGACAGTCTAAGGAATCCTGTCCTTAGCATGTCTAATTTTAATGGAAAAAGAAAGGTTGGAAAAGTGACTACGTTGTTGTTTCTGATGCGCAAAGCCACACTATACAGTATAAAAGGGCCAAGAAAAATAACATAACATAACATAAACATAAACATCTAAAAAATGTCAAAATATAACCCTCATGAATACCAAAACTAAAAAATATTTAGAAAAAAAAATGTTCTGGACAGAAAGGCTGAACATAAAGGCTAAGCGTTTGAAGATATTTCTAAAGAAATGTCCGGACGTGGCCACAGGAGGACATGGCTGCAGTGTCAAAGAAAAATTAAAAACTTAAAAAAGAAAAAACAAAGTTTAAAGAAACCAAGGATACAAACCAAAGAAGTGGCTGTGTTCGAACAACGTGTCCTTTTTACTGCAAGCTTGAACACATTCAAGCCCAGCTGTCAGCCACTGGGACTCCTTGTGGGCTCCTGTGATGCTGGCAAAGATGAAACCAAACCTCATGTGAAGCATTGCTCTTTTGTGCTTGTGCATCAGTAAAGGAGAATGAACTGTTGAAAATAGGTCACATTAAAAATACAGTTTGAACAGCCTAAAAAATGAGATTTGGTGAGAAAATCAGATCTGGGCCACTTTACCTGCTGTGTGAATGCAGCCTTAGTGTTACTGAAACAAATGAGCCAAAGAAATTGGGTGTGTGACCTCCTTTTTAATGAGATAAAATACATTTTTAACAGCCTTAACTAGCCTTAACAAAAGCATGTTGTGATTTTCAAATAATTAAAACAAGTCAAGTTATGTAGTAAGTCTTAACACACAAGTTACATAGACAAATGTTTCCTTAAACATAATCTGAATTTATGTTATGTTAATTTAAGTTATGTGTACAGCCTTGTTTAATGAAAAATAAAGTCCAATGTTTATATGCAAAAATGGAAAAAAGGAGATGAGAGCAGATTAGGGCCTGTCGATGATGATTGACAGGTAAATAGAAAGTCAGTGTCATTTGTTGTGTAACTCTCTATGCAATTAAACACACATACAGCTATATAATATAGAAATACTTTAATATTGAGAATGCACCATGCAAGGCAGAACCCTGGCCATGTATGTGACTGGAAAGTTGACTCTCTTATTCTAATGGCGTGTGTCCTCAGGGTGTTACGTAAAGTCTGGTCTATTCATTGCTTATTTAATACTAAAACAACTGTAATTGAGCCCCTAGCATGAGGACTTTTATGTAATCATTGTCCATGCCAGAGAATCTCTACTGTCTTTTTTTATACGTAAGAGGTACTTCTCTTCCATTGTATTAACCGGCAGTGCTGCTGCTGTGGTCCGGAAATTGAGATCACTTTGAGCATCTCTTGGAAAGGAAAAAAAAACAACAACCTTTCATTGTTTTCTAATCTCATGTCTGATTCCTCCTTTTTCACAAGGACACGGAGCAGAAAGCCAGGTAGCTGATTTACTAGGACACGGCTGAGAGCTTTAAAAAAGTAAATTAGTCTCTTTCTTATGAAAACCTTCAGAGGTTTGAAAAGGTATTTCGCTATTCATTTGTTTGATGCAGGCAGCATCTATTGGGATCCGATCAGAAAAAAAAGAGTGTGCTCCGCCTGGCTCGGCTCTCATCATCACGGGCTCATTTAACTTGCTTTAAACAAAGCCCCGAAGACAGAGGAGTAGAAGGGAGGAGACGTCCCCCGCCGGTGCCAAAAGAATGCAACCAAAGCCAGCAACGAAGCTGATTACACACATGACTGATAAATCTGAGGCATCTCCACACCTTCTCAAGTTCCAACATGACTTTAGTAACACCTTCCACGCTAATAATGGCTTTAGATGCAGCAGAAGCTCAATTCTACCTTAATCACACCTTTCTTTACAGGCAACATGACAGCACTAACAAATGCAGCTGTCTCTGTAATGCAAAGCAATTGAAAAACGAATACAAAAGACAAGGTGTGGGACTGAGAGGACAGTCGATAAACGACAAACGATCAAAAAAAAAAAAAAAAAAAAAAAGCACACATCCGTTCAAGGAAATAGCTTGTAAATCAGCCAAGACAAGTTTGCTACTTGACAGCTACGAGGATAAATGCAACAAGTAACGAAAGCTGAAGACTGCATCCCAATTCAATACTATACACTTTCACTATAGGGTATAGGCTATGTACTAATCCTTATAGGGTGAGTTTGTCAGGTAGTACATGGAAATATGTGCATATTCATCCATTTTTTGATGGATGGAAGCGATGAGGTGTTGCTATGACTGCACACATCACTGTAAGATCTCCTTACAGAGCCATATAAAGCTCCTCCCTTGACATTTCACATAGCATTAATAGTGTCCATTGTAACCACACTCAAAATATGCATCTTGAATATCTGAGCATACTCAACTTTTTTATCCATACTACATACTTCATCCTCAAAAAATATTGGGACACATCCTAAACCTTACTAATGAGCACCCTGGACTGACTGCATGCCTAAAAATCATTACACACACCAAAATGTGTGGAGTTGTTCAGTAAGATCTCATAAATCCGATTATGTGAATTCTGACACAGCATAAGCATGCTAACTAAACTCCGGCATCAGGATAGCTGCTACTGCTGTTTGTAGCTACACCCATGTAATCACCAATGTAATGTAATTTACCCATCCTATCCTATAGATAACAATAACTGCATCAGAAATGTTACTAAACTAAAGAGATTCAATAAAACATGGAAAATCTATTAGAATAACCAATACTTGAGCCACTTTCAATGAAACTGTGCCTCTGTGAATCTGTTCTTAACAGTGACAGGAAACAAGCTAAATGCTAGTGAATCTCCAGTACTATGCAGTGGATGGGCATTTGAAGGGAACAAGAAATCAGCCAGTGTGAACGTCACTCATAAACAGTGGACAGAAAAATGTCTATGCATGTCAAGTTCAGTTCTTTCCGGTCAAAGCAGATAGCTCATGGCCACAGTGATATCCGATATGCAATAGTCCACACTGCAGCTAATAAGAGACTGTTACCATCAAACTGTATTTAAGCTCTAATGTGAGGCAATAACTTTAATCTTTAATGGTCCAGTACAGTCTAATGAAGACGCTAGCATGCTCACTACCAAGTAAATGAGAGTGTGCTGATTAGCAAGCTGTCTTAGGCTTTTAAGATGCTGGTTAAAAAGAGGTTAAATGTTTCCTCTGTGTCAAAAATGCACGGGAAGAAGAATTGAGTATGGAAATTTCTGATTGGGAAGCTGGTCTTAAACATATACATTCTTGCTCTGTTAATGCCAGGCACTGTTTTATTCGGATAAAAATATTGCACAGACTACATTATTCCAATGTAAGACTGCATATATATATATATATATATATATATATATATATATATATATATATATATATATATATATATATATATGTGTGTGTGTGTGATAAATGTCAGTCAACAGAAGCCACCCTTTCTCACAATCATGTCCTAAGATTCATACATTTTGGATTTACATTTTTGCAGCCTTATCCGATATGTTAACTGTACACCTGGAGCCAGACCCAGTTCTGATCATATTTGGTATATCTACAATTTTATTGGAGCTCCCTTCAGCTCAGTGACAGCTGGTATCCGATAGTTTAATTACTGCTAAAAAACTTAATTTCTGGAAAAAAGCAAAGTACCTTCACTTAAGCAGTGGATTGTAGAAATGACAAACACAGTACATTTGGAGAAAATTAGGTTTATTCTGAAGGATAAACTTAATTTATATAACAAGATCTGGAGCCCCTTAATACTCAAAGGAGACTGAAGTTAGGCAAAATCTACTCAGTACACCCACCCCTTATATGCAGCATTCTTGGGAAGGTTGCGGGTTGGGTATGTTTGTTTTTTGTGTTTGTGTTTTTGTGTTTATTATTATGACTGTATCTATCATAACTTATTTGCACATGCGTCATGTGAAGCATTTGAAATGTAAGCAATGTGACATAAAAAAATAGAATCATTTAAAAATATATATGTTTCCCCTGTGCTCACTTCAGCACCACTGACATGGAAAACAGCACCAGCAGCCTGCTCAGGGTTGCCAGATTGGACATGATAATCTGGATTATTATTATATGGTATTTCTTATGACAAGTGGGCAATCTTTAATAGTCATTTTGTGGTTGTGTTATAGTTTTTTAATGCTAAATAAATAGATTTTGCTAATCATTTTAATTTAATAACAACAACAACAATAATAAAATCATTGTTCTAAAGTTATTATTTCTTATTTTTGTAGAATGTTTGAGGTACTATAAGAAAGTTTACTATATTTAAGGTAATATATAACATTTAAATGAGCTGCATTTAATCTAACCTGTGATACCAGTGAGCAATTACAGCACACCAACACTATGGGCACTATATTCACACAGATACACACACACAGAACAGTGGCCTAACACCTCAGTACCTGGACATCAGCTGAGGTTTAGGTCCTTTGCTCAAGGGCACTTCCCACTATTCCAGGGGATGAAAACAGATGTCTTAGTCCCAAGCCCCCTTCTTTAACCCTTAAGCCATGAATTCCCCCCTTGGGGGGCAAACAGGCATGCAATTAGCATCGCTTGCTATCTACATTATCCTTGTGCTCCACTGCAAAACTAAAGAAGCAAACTTCACATACCGAACATGTCTTGGCTGACTGACCGCTGACTTGCTGTAGAGAGAAAATTGTTTAAATTTGATGTTTCACTGAACTAAACCTTTAATAGGTTGTGGAGAAGAGCTAAAACAGGAGCAGATCACTTGCTCAGCAGCAAAAGCCGCCCCCACCTCTTTTGGCCTCAGGCAGAGATGGTAGTGCTGCTGTTCCCTGTCAGCTAAGCCCCAAATCACCTTCCTCAACCTCCTCACAGTCACTTTTAGAGCCCCTCTGATTGCTTTGCCTTGATTAAGGCTTCATGCTAAAAATCAGGACAGCAGCCTGACTCCATGATCTTCAGCTGTCCTTGCTAAAAACTTTGTCACGTTGGCTTTGAAGAACAGACCCATTAGCATTACAGCAGGCATTATCCCAATGCCCAATGTAGCAGAAAAAAAGGCATGGGCTAAGTTAAGAACATGAGACAGGGAAAAACTGAAAGTACGTCAACATTAAATCGATTAGCAGAGGCATGTTTGGTGTCTGAAGTCTAAGGCTAATGTTGCTGGGTGACTGAAGTTGCCTGAAGTTATATACAGCTGAATCTCCAGAAGATGAAGTAAAACATTAGGGACTCCTTAATGTCCTTACAGAATTAGCACTGATGCATTTTGTGTATTTGTTCATTCGACACTACAAAAAAACTTAGCCATGTTACTTTCAATCCTGTTACTCTTTTAAGCCAATATCAGCAAAGAAACTTTGTAAATATTATAGTTTTTCACAGATGATTTGGTTGTTAAAATGTTTTAAAATGGCTATAAAACGTAAGGGATAACTGGCGCTCCAGTTGCAAAATTACCCAGCCAAGAAGTAACGGAAGTTTGTAATCAGTACTAAGATTTTTCAAGAGGGCTGGAGGGGTTAAACAGCTAAAGAAAGATTTGTTATGATCTGCGGCTAAACACAATTCACTTTTTGTAGCATAGTAAAAAACATACAAGGAAATGTGTCTACTTGCACTGTGGTCTGCTGTGGTCAGATTGCATGATAATAACTACTGTGCAACCTGACCACAGCAGACCACAGTGCAAGTGTGGTACATAGAGCATTTACTTTAGATCTTCTAAATCTAATAGACAAGTGACATTCCGTAAGGACATTAATCCATAAGTAATGGAAACGGACATGCCATTTTGATTTTATGGGAGATCATTCGGGTGCAAAGCAGTTTATCTTTATATTCGTTGTTACTGAGGTATTCTGCACAAATATTTATAGCCACATGCAGGGACATGCAGTGGGGAAAAAGCATGTAGGCATTAGACCTGAAGTTCTATAATTAATGTGTATCAGAAAATCCTAAAAGTTTATCTTCATTTTTTTTTCATATGTATATATATATATATATATTCTTCTTATATATTGATTTTATAAGAATATGTTTTTTCTAGTTCATCTATTTTTTTGTATAAATTGCTGAATGAAGGCTGCTGCCCACTGATGTTGGTTCCCTTTACTTCCCTCAATATCAACCCCCCTGCATCCATGGTTCTGAGTCTGATTTGGCTTTGAGTTTGCTAAGAAGCTGATTTGCCATAATACAGCAAACTATGTTGGGTATTTCCAGATTTCAACAAGTCTCCTCCTTCAATAATGCCTCTGTTCTCAGTTACGCAAATCTAACCTTCCACTATGCCCTTGAAGAGAGGTTTACGTTTCCATTACCTATTAGCCACATTAGCTCTGTAGTGGCAGTGCTAAAACTAAAGAAGCTGAAAGGTCAGAAATCAAATATGTCATGGCTATATTTATATAAGACAGTGGTCTGTACATCAACAGTCATCGTGAAGTAAAAAAGCCCCCAAAGCAAGCCTGATCAGTGTTACAGAGCAGTATTTACCCATATGTTTCCATCCTGATGGTACGGTTTCCAGTTCCTGCCCGTGTCACTGTAAAGCAGCCGGTAGCGTGTGATCCAATCGGAGCTGCTGTATCGACCTTGGGTGGCAATGGCTGTAACCTGTTTTCGGCTGCCCAGGTCCACCTGCAGCCACTGGTAATGGTCACTGTCCAGAGGAGACCAGCCTCCAGCACCTGCACTCACACACACACACACACACACACACACACAGCAGTGAGTGCCAGGTTGTTAGCTTTTAGCTTCTGTGCCTTGTTTAGCACTACGGGGAAAATGACAAAAGCAGGGAAGATTAAAGGGTTTTGCTGTAGTTGTAGTGAGAATCTGTGTGCTCTGCGCTGTGTGTTTTGAGGAGGTGTGACTAAATCCTCTCTGAGATAATGATGTGCAACATGGCCTGTTTTACAAAGGCCTACATAAGCCTTCAGTGAATCACCTGCTAATGCAAATTTGATTACTTCTTTAATGGATTTCTCACACTTCATTTTTTGTCTCTCAAAAACCAAACAGGTGGAAAAAGGGACTGTTAAAGACTCAGAACAGAAGAGAAGGGTGTGTCAGTGTAAAACAGTTGAGAGCATTTAAAGGGTACATACCATTTTCCTAAAAATTTAGTTCAGTTTTTTTGTATGTTTTAATATTTGTGTTTCTTTGCCAAAAACAGTCCATCCAGCAATTCTGACTGGCTCTCGTGTATTATGCCTTATTCAAAAAGCAGTATTGGCTGAAACACTGCTTAAGACATTATTAAAGTATTAGGCGCTGCATGTGAATATGTGAATATGCAGGTTTCCGGCAACATTATAAATGAGAGGAACTCAAAAGAGCCTGCTTTTGCAGTTTAGTTTCCCTATCTGGACTATATGGAGACAACTATATCTGAAGTGGAGAAATATCAAGGCTATTTTTAATGAATCATTAAGTCGACTAAGCAGGAATGCAAAAGATTGTTTTCTTCGGTGCAAACAAATTTTACAAATCTGATGTCATGTAATGCATGGTCTCCGAGCAGAATGAATTGCTTAGTGTTTTCCTAGAAGAGCACTGAGGTGTTCAGTAATGTCGCAGAGCTGCATTTCTTTTTCCATTCAGACGTCCTGGGTTGTAAACAGAAAAATGTTACTTTCTTACCGCTGTGTGACAGATCTGCTCAGAAAGAGCACCTGTGTTGTTCCTTTATTCCACCTGAAGAAGCTCCAAGCACTGTCAAAATGTACTTTTTGCATAGCCGCGAGCTGTGAGCCTGTAGACGGTTGTCTTTTCCTTCGCTTGTGAGGCATACAAATGCATTTTTGCGTCTTATGCTCGAGGCAGAAGCCATTCTTCAAAAAATATATCCAAAAGCGTCCAAGAAGGAGGACTGTAACGTACAGGTTCCTTTGCCAGTGCATTGGAACTGCAAAAAAAGCAGAGATTTTGGACCGATAAGATGCGGCACGGCCTCCAGTGGGATCTGATATCTGATCCAATTACACGGCCATTACTTGCTGTTTGGCCTTGACCGGATAAACAAGGAATATCAGTGGAAAGTCAATACTTCTGAAGTAGGATTTGGGAACACTTTAAGGGGACACAATGCTATCTTAAAGGTGGACACAAAGGCTACCTGTGTTGATAAGTGCATACAAAATGGAGATAAAACACAATAAGCAATGTTCTGGCTACATTTGAGGAGAGGGAGAGAGAGAGAGAGAGAGAGAGAGAGAGAGAGAGAGAGAGGGAGAGAGACACTTTATGGGACAGATTTGGCCGCCCGGAGAGCGGAAGATGACTGAAGGAGGTGGAGATGTGAGCAGAGCCAAGGGGACAGACACTCTGCTGCCAGGCAGATGTTCAGAGAAGATAACTACAGTGGAGGAAGGGTACTGGAAGGACACTTCTGTGTTCCTATCCAGAGCTTCTATGCGTCTCATCTTCTAATAAATTGCTTTTAAATATTATCTCTTTACATATATAAACATTTCTCTAAATGGACTCTAAATGGACAGTCCAAAGAACACTGTCCCAAGACTCATGACCTTTTCCTGATTTTCCAGTAGAAAATTGCATTTGTATTATTATTTTATATATTTATGGTTAAATGTTTGTGTCTTGGGTTATTTAACACACATTCATCTTCCTTTGCTTTATTATCATTTATTTAATTGAAGTATTTAAGGAAAGAGTTTAAGATTTAAATCATTTAATACAGTTGCAGTTATTGAATCTAGTAAGATAACTGCTTTATTTTTAATACTGTCATATATTTAATGTTGTTATTTGTGTCGCTCACCTCTGCAACAGCCACCAGGCAGAGGGCAGAGAAAATCAGATCATTAAAGACAATACAGCTATTAAAATGTCCTGCATTTAGAGAATGGTCCCAGTAAACTCCCTGCTGATAAACTGGCAGGTGTAAACAGAGGAATAAAGGAAACGAATGGAATGGTAAAAGAATCCAATTCTGTAAGGACTCAGGTCAATCTAACGATAGGTCACTTAAAGGTGTAGTAAAAACACAGCCTTCCAATGGATGCAAGACCTTCATGGGTGTGCAAGAATAAACTTGGCTTGTAAAGCAGACTCAGATCTAATCCAAGCTGGGCCTCATTCTGTCTGTGACCGGGAGTCAAGTGGGGCTGCACTTCTGGATTAAATTTCACCCACCACTTTTCTAAGGACTGAGGCAATGCCCCACCACTTAGCACAAGCCATTATTTGAACAACTCTCTTACTGACCTACAGGAACGAACAGACACACAGTGTAACCTGTGGCTGAACCAATCAACTACTTCATTTCAATTGGGGGAGGGGACTTTTCTCAAGCAATATAACCTGTGTAAGTTTGTGTTCAGGGAGTGGAGCTGCAACTCGTTAATACGATAATGTTACCAAAATAAATATTAAATAATTTTAAATTATTCAGCAGTCCACAGTAAAATGTAGTAAATACCTTTTGCTGACTACTAATTTAAATGAGCTATCTAGCAAAAAGGATAGCTAAGAATTTCACATCTCTACATCCTTTTGACCCATAAAAAATAAATAAATTAATTAATTAATAAATGGTCCAGCCTATTGCATTGTGCAGACTTTGGCCAGTGACATGAAGAGTTTGATACTCCTGACACAAGTGAAAGTACATTTTTAAAAGAATCACTTGATCAAAACTGTAAAAGGAGCTTCAGTACTGTGTAAGATCTATTAGCACTACACACATGCTTCTTTCACTTTTAGTGGCGGTTCTGTATGTGCTTGCTTGTCAACAAATGCTGTGTAAAGCGTGTCTTTTAGTGGTGGTTCAAAGTGCAACAAGACTGCAGGGGAAGTCCAGGAGCAAGAAATACCAACTGAAACAGAACTAATAAAAAGTTGATTCCTTCTCCTTGAGTAGAAGTAAAACTGACATTTAAGATACGTATAAATTCGTCAATATTAAATATACTACACATCTTTATTTTGGTGAAAAATATTTGACAGATTAAATCTCTACAAAATACTAGCTTTTATAAGTAGAAAAGAGTCACCTGGACCTTTTTAAAATCAATTTCCGCTATTAGTTGTTTAAACCTTAAATGGTCTGCCGTTCCAGACTGTCTTGCAGGTTTTAATTCCAAATCAAGCTAAAGCTCATGAAATACTCAAAATGTCTACATTAACAAATCGAGGAAGAGTGGCAAAACAGCTTTCTGCTCCAGAGAGTTTAGAGTTCTTTGCCTGTTCAGAACTGTCACACCTTCTACTGACAGCTTAAAAAAAACCTTATCACTAAATTATTCATTTCAGCTGTGAAATACAGTGTGCTTTATTCATTATTCTTTCACTCTGTTTTTATACAACATTAGTGAAACACTTTTTTTAACTCCATCTCTATGTATAAAGGGTGCTAAATAAAAATTAGCACCTTTCATATACTGACTGTTATGATCATCAGTATTATGTGACTCTCAACTGTTGGCTTCATACTCGGTCACAGAGGTCTAGAATTACAGCATTTGAAAAACACTGTGCAAACACTGTGCCTGAGACATAAAGGGCCCATACCATGAAAGATACTCTCATGTTAAAAACAGTATATATAAGTATACTAATCTATAATATATAGATGGCATATATCTTCCATTTACATATTCACATATGCCAATTTTATTTTAATTTACATTAAAGGCCAGCTCCCCCCTTCTCTGGACCCACTGCAGTTTGCGTGCAGACAACCGTTCAACAGACGATGCCATCACCACCACACTCCACCTAGCTCTCCCCACCAGGACTATAAGGACACCTGCGTCAGAATGCTGTTCATAGACCTCAGTTCAGCATTCAACACCATCAATTCTCAGCACCTGATTGGAAAACTAAGCGTGCTGGGCCTGAACACCTCCCTCTGTAACTGGGTTCTGGATAGGAAACAAAATCTCCAGTACCACCATACTGAGTACCGGGGGCCCCCAGGGCTGTGTGCTAAGCCCACTGCTGCCCAATGGGTTCTCATTTTGAGTATTGGTTCTTCCAATATTTCTTCCAGTATTTCCTTGCTGCTGTTGCCCCTGGCTTGCTCAAAAGACGCTCGCACCCAGATCTCTGTAAAACAGCGGTGTGACAAATTACACAATTTACACCAACTGACTTTGTTATCATCCCTTTTCCTTGTTCTTCAACGGTTAAAACCCCACAGAACAACCGGAGAGCAAGTAGTATTAGGGTGGTTGGTTACTCTTAGCACTGTAGTGACATGGTTTGTTAGTGTGTGTTGTGCTGGTATAAGTGGATCAGACACAACTGTGTCCGCTCACTGTCCACCCTATTAGACACTCCTCCCTAGCTGTTCCACCTCGTAGATGTAAAGTCAGAGATAGAAGCTCATCTGCTGCTGCACATTTAGTATTGGTCATCCTCTAGTCCTTCATCAGTGGTCACAGGACGCTGTTGGCTGGTCCTGACCATTAAAGTACAGGGTGGAAGGAGGCTAGCACTTTGTATACAGAGATACAAATGGACTACAGTCTGTAATTATAGAACTACAAAGTGTGCATATATGGTCAGTGGAGCTGATATTATGGACTGTGCACTGTTATTTGTTATGCTATCTGGTGTTGACCAGATGAGGATGGGTTCCCCTTTTGAGTCTTGGTTCCTCTTATGGGTCTTCCTCTTGATCTGAGGGAGTATTTTCAGTGTGATACTATAACACATTTACAAATACATCACAGAATGGAAGGATAATGTAATATTTGAGACGTATTCACTTAGTGGAACATGTTAGTCCCACAGAACCCAAATCCAATGTGTTGTCTTGGTTAGTCGCTGGCGTTACAGTGTTACAGTCTCAGACACTTCAACACTACAAGCATTAGTACAACAATTACAATGTACTACATAATGTTTTGCTCTGATATGATTTGTTCTTAGTCTCAGTCTACAAGACCTTTTCCTAACTCTTCAGCTCCTTTAAGTACTTTATAGCAAACTGTACGTTGGCCATCCTGACTAGTGGTTTGCATCATGCAGTGTAGGCTCTGTCTTTTTGTTCATGAAGTCTTCAGCAGACAGTAGTCACTGACAAATCCACACCTGGCTCCTGAGGAGTGTTCCTGGTCTGTCAGAGAGGTGTCTGGGGATTTTTCTTCATTATGGTGAGAATTCCTCAGTTGCGAGGGTCTTTCTTGGCCTATCAATCACTTCATGGCTACTAAGGTCACCACTCGTCTATTTCTTGCTAACAGCTGCTTTTGGTTTGGCTGATCACTTACTGTTTTCTTGTTTCTCAGACTTATCCTGGTTTCCTTGACTTTCACTAGCACAATTCTGGTCCTCATGTTGACAAACAGCAATAGCAGACTCCAATGATGAGAGTTAGGACTAGATGCTTAAAGCTCTAAGCATACAGTAAAGAAATTCTATGTCTAAAATATTATTGTGCATGTAAAATTGTGTACAGATAAAAGTGCTGTTATTCCTACATGAAACTACAAAAACAGAAAAAAATGTCAACCTTATGTGGAACACCTACTTTTTAATGCAATTATCTTCTCAGAATGGTGCAGTAAAACCAGAAACCAGCAAACATTTTCTATTCAGGGAATCTATTGTAAATCTATGGGAGAAAAGGGATATACATATAAATATTGTTCTATGGACAGAAATGCCTTTTGATGACAGGGATCAATGGAAAATGGCCAGACAGGTTGGAGCTGACAGAAAAGCTACACCACTCTGTTCAATGGTGGTGAGCAGAATAAACATCTCATCATGCTGCTTCAAGTGGACGGGATGCAGCAGCAAAAGACCACATCAGGTTCCAATTCTGTCAGGCGAGAACAGAAAGCTGATGCTGCAGTAAGCAGGCTCACCAACACTAGAGAGTTGATGTCTGGAAAAACATAGCTTGGTCTGATAAATCTTGATTTCTGCTAAGCCGCACAGATGGTAGGGTTAAATGCATGGACCCAACCTGCCCCGCATCATCTATCATCATAGGCTGGAGGAGGTGGTTTAATGATGTGGAAAAGGGTTTCCTGGCATACTTTAATACCTATCAATCATCACTTTGCCATAGCTTGTTTGAGTATTGTTGCTGACCATGTGCATCCCTTCATGACCACTATTTACCCATCAATGGTTACTTCTAGCATGGTAACGCACCAAGTGCAAAAGTCGTTTTAAACCAGTTTCATGAACATGCATCTGAATCCAAATAAACACCTGTGGAATGTGGTAGAACAGGAGTTTCGTAGCATGAAAGTGATCCTGAAAATTCTCCAGGAATTGAGAGTTGCAATCATGTCAACATGGACCACAAAGAATGAAAGCCGTTGAGAGCAAAAGCCACTATTTCCATAGTGTTCCTAAAGAAGTGAGCAATAAATGTATATAGTGTCTTTTAAAATCGGAGAATGTGCACTTTAACCACAAGTGGATTGTAAATACATATACAACTGTGGAGTTCAGAGACAAACAGGAATTTTCCCGAACATTATAGAGGGAGGTCATTTTATATTACCTAAAACACAGATCATAATCAGCATGAATGAACAGACTGAAACTGTTATAAGCAGAATAGGCAGATATATTAATGGGGAGATAATAAGTTTTTTTGAAACTTGAACAATGTTTACATAATTCCATTTTTATTAAAGAAGAAAAGTGTCAAAAAGTTTTAATGTAACTGAAGATGGTAAAAATAAATGAGTGCATTCAAACGGAGCAGGAAATTCAGAGAAGGTTTTAATTTTAGATCAGGAATAATAAAGGTATGGGGGGGGGTAATCTTTTGCACAGATTATAAACGCCACTGTCCCTCTGTCGCAAGCTGAGAGGATTTAATTCGCTCTGGTAAATGATGTGGATTTTGGATCAGTACAGACGGAAGAGAGAAGGCTGGAGAATAAAGAGAAAATGAAGTGCAGGGATCACTGCGTCCATGCCGCTTATTAACACTCCAATCTCATGCATGGCCACATTGGTATTCAGCAGAGCCCCAGTTACAGCCTGAGTGAGGTGGGCCCTGCCACCCCCCAATCACCAAAATCCTCCCTCACCTCAATAGCTTCCCCACTCTCTCCTTCATTAGCGTCCCACCGGCTGCCTATTCTGCCCGGCCGTCTGTCCGCCTGCCCGACCGCTCCCTTTCCAGCTGTGAGGGACAAACAGGTTTCCACTCGAGAGGGGTCTGACCTTTTCCCTCCCCGGCTCCATCTCACAGATGAACTGCCGCTAAATGGATGCTCCAGCCCTCTGCCGAATGAGGACAGAGGAGCAGAACGCAAGTTGTGGATGTGATAAGTGGCTCTGAGGCACTACCACTGCTGAGCATCGACATAGTAAAATCATAGTCCATGTTTGGTTTAAAGTGTTCAAAGGAATAAAAATAGAAGCCACAAACTTTTGGAGAAGAAAAGAATGTGCAGGAAAGTGGAAAAGGCCTAAAGGGGCTCATACAAAGAACTGTTCTCAAGCAAAAAAGGATAAAAAGCACTAATACAAAGAAGGACACCTTAAAAGGATGTAGAAATAAATAAATAAATACAGTTAAGGAAGAATAGGACAAAATGTTCAGGTGGGAGAAACAGTGACTGTGTATTCCTAATGTGGCTGTATTTACTTGATCTGTAACAAAGTTGATCAACAAAAATAATCAATTAAAAATATGCTCTGAATAAGCTTACTCACTCACTTTAGAAAAAAAAACACAGTGCATCCAACAAGAACAGTAATTAATGAAAACATGGTAGCTCTCAGAATGTGCTAATGGATACATTCATGAATGAATGACCAGTATGGAATTTGCATTAAAAAAAGATCTGCAACAACAAAACAAGCTCAAAATATCTACCCTGACTAGAAAACATGGAAGTGAGGCTAGGAGGGAAAAGAAACTCACTTCTCAGGGAGTTTTCCAAACACTGACACTATATAAACATAAAAGCCTAATTAAACAGATATGTCCCTGCAATGGACAGGTCCACTAGGTATTCCTGCAAAGATTTCGGGAATGACCCACCGCAACCCTGACCAGGAAGAAGTGGATCAGAAGATATATGGATAAACAGAGGTGAAAGAAACCAGGGGCACACATGTAAGCATGTGGAAAAGTCTGAGCCAAATTACAGCTAATGTGCTTCTGTATTTTATTCATTAGAAACATTGCTGACATGAATTGACCGAGCAGAGTGGCCATCTTGGAATCATGTAAATCCACTTGCTTACAAGGATGTTGTATTAATAACATCAAAACAGAAAAGGAAATCTTGTGTCACCAGTTTTAATACAAATGTTTCACATTATGCAACTGTTGCAGTGTTATTATAAGATGATATGTATTTACATCATTGTTTTACCAAACATGCCAAACATATAATAAATAAACCCTCATACATACTAAGACATTTGGGTGGTCTTCGCATGGGGTGCTTCTTTTTAAAAGATTACTAGATCTATGATTGGATTTTAGGATTGTATAACAGCTTGAAGGTATAACTGCTTGAGTTAACCCATAGGTTTACTAACATTCTTTTAGGAAGACCAAGAGCAGACAACAAGACGTACCACAAGGCAGCAACTCACCCTAACTTATTTCTAGTTGTTTTGGTCATTTCATTTAAAAAAAATGTTGATTATATTGCAAAGCCTGATAAATAAATATTAAATATGCTTCTAACCTTTTTGCAATTCACATTTTCTCACATCGAGATGTATACAGTATATTATATTATATTAACATTAACATATTATAGGAACTGATTGTCTAACAAGACATCAATTACAGTTGGTAATTGATGGTTTGTCCTGTACTTCGTCTCACACAAACCCCTAGCATTTCCTTGCAACTTCACAGGACAAAAAACAACCCTCCTAACTTGGAACCCTCCTAACTATGGAAGTCAAAGTAAAAAGATTTCCTTCCATAATCATGAAGCATTTCTATTGCTCCATTCCTCATCAATTATGGGAACAGTATAAAGACCAACCGCCATAATCATGTCAAAAACTAAAAAACAGCAAAAATGCACAGATAAGGTTTTTTGAGCAAAAGCAGCGACGTCTAAAGTTACCATTCTGTAACAACTGTGGCTGTGCAGAATATTTCCAGTGGAGAAAATGACCCATTTGTGAGCTGGCGTGCCGTTAATCTTAAGCATACTAGCGAGGGAGATATGTTCTCTCATTACACTGAGAGTTCAAGGTCAGCTAACACATGATGCTTATTTTTCACCATCACGCTGACCCGTGCCCTGGAAGCGCTTGACCCTGTGTTCCGCATCATGAAGGACTTTATGATGTGCTTCATAAGTGTTTACCTCTGTCTAACCGCTCTCAGTAAAACCCACACCGCATAAGTATGCACACACCTCAACAAGGGGATGCAATTATTTTAGCACCTACACACTGTATGAAGATCAACGGCAAGGAATACTCTGCTGAACACTGCATTAGTGTTGCTATAATAAAATGAGTACAGCACAGTAACAGGTTCTGAATGTGATAACTGGACCTGAGATAATGTAGAGAGGTAAGAATTCCAGAAAGGAACATTTGGGTTAAAATGTCTAGATAATCTGAATTATATTCCTAATTATATTTCATTATATTTTATTTTGTTCACTAGCCCAAACTGTCTCATGAACTTGGAGATTCAGAGTTCAGCTACAACCCCTTAGATTTGATTGTTGGGACTAAACTGTATAGGACTAAAAATCTCTAGAACCAGGATTGGGCACTCTTGCCATAGACGAACCCATTTTTGTCCTATAAAGAACCTTTCAGTGGCTGGTTAATCCTTTGAATTATTTTGGTAATACAGTTGTGTGAACAGATAATACACATAACGTAAAGCGTCTCTACCTATACAAGGTACAAGGTGGTGGTACCTACAAGGTACCTCTCTAGAACTGCACTGTACAAGGGCTTCTTTTCTCATTAACTGATACTGTCTTCAATAGCCCATTATAAATCATATAGCATTGCAAGTAAGAGTTAGGTAACAGTCGCATGCATTTCTATGCATCAGCTAGTGCTAACTACCCAACTGGGTTATAGCTTGGGCCTCAGTCTTCAAGCAATGGCCAAAATTGAAGTTAACAACAAAGCTCTTTCTCTGCTTTCCTCCAAATGTTGGTAAGGTGGCTTGGTTCCAGGTACTCTACTGCTTTAGATCACTGTTTGCTTTTGTTGGGACATGTTAACTAGTTTTGCTTATGATTTTGCTTCAATTAAATTCATATGACCTGTTTGATTTTACTCATATACACAACATATGTTTCATGCGCATCATTCTTCATTTCTGTTCTTTCATCTTGTTTTGTGTGCTGGTTTCAAGTCTTCAGATATTGAGAAACTTATTACTATTTCTATTTTCACTTTTTAACTTCTTTCTAGTTGTACTTAGTGTAACTCATACTAGAGTGGTACTCCACTTTTTAATCTCATTTCTAACATGACATCTGATAGTATTAACTTGTTCATATACCCTACAGAGTTGGGGCCCACATGATTTCTCCCACACACATGTCTATAAGAAAAGGAACAGAAAAAGTAAATATGAAAATGGAAAAAGGGGAAGTATTATGAATCTGTGTAAAGCTTATTGATTCACCTGTAAAAATATGATTACAGTGAAGGTACAGTGGATACACGTATGAATGTCTCACATCTGTACTGCTTATGTAATGAATAAAGCCACAGTACAAGGAATTCAAACAGCAAAAGAAACATCTCTCTCATCGTCTGCTTCTGTTTCAGCAGAAATCTCTCCAGACTCATTCAGCTCACACTTATAAAATGAATGATCAGAGCTCAACTAGTTTATCAAAAGAGAAATAAGAAAAAGTGGAAGGTTTTGAACTGACCGAATTAATTTTCCATTATATGACCAATAAAACAGGCATTTGTCCAGGAGACAGAAGTCAGAAACCTTGCAATTCAAATGAAAAAAACAAAACAAACAAAAAAAAAGAAATAAAAAAGGAAGATCATGGGATGTAGTGCAGCACAAAATGAGCAATATCAGGCTATAATATAAAGAAATAGTTGGTAACAATAAGATTGAATGAATTATGACCTTGAAAGTTCTGCTGCTATTATACAAGAGTTTTGCAAATATATAGGATTATAATCTTTTTTTAAAAAACATTTCTGTTTTTAATCTTTATTCAACATAATTCAGACAGATTTAGCCCATTAGAAGTAATGCGGTACTCTACAACATCAAAAGGGCCTTTCACATATATTTTATATAAATGACTGCATTATTTAATAGATAAGAAGTAAAGAAAGTCATTCTGACTGTGAAACACTACATTCTAGAGAAAGTGTCCGAGTCACAATTGCTCACTGTGTTCGTGAATGAAACCAGATAGTTATGAATACACTGTGTTATGCCTGAAACCCCATTTTTTCCAGTTTTGAGAACATTTTAGTTTTAGATGTACTATTTAATTTATTCATGGTGGAGAGGTACAGAGTGTTGTGAAGCAAAAATAGTCCCCAAAGAAAGTACCTTTTTATATTAAAGTACTAAATTAAGTTTACGTTTAAGTATTAAGTAAAATGCTATATTTGTGTTGTCGTCATGGTGAGCCCTGGTCCTCATCATCACCTCTGAAAAGCACGCTGTCTTTAAATTTCTCTAAAATGAACCATTTTACACCAAACCTCACTCTGTAATGAGTTATTCTTTTACATCACAGCACTTTACCTCTACAGCCATTTGGAAAATCATTGGTGAAGCTCTCCTTTCATTAAGTATTTCCATGCTGTTATATTACACTCATAAATAATACATCGTAGAGGCCATTAAAATTCAAAAAAACATCTCATCGTCTGCTGTCTACTGCCGCCTACTAGAACATAAATAAATATCAATCATTGGTTTTGAGCTATATCTATGTCCAAATTTCAACATCTTGTCTCAAATAATTTGTTTCACTAAACTAAATTCTAAATACTAAGATGCTAAGTGTTCTAGACCAAATCAGAGAAGAAACGTCTTTATTCATTCTACATCTTTGAAAACAATGATATAGCTTTAATAGAGATATTAAAAGATAAAGATAAAGACACAAAAAGTATGTTGCTACAGCACTGAACAACAATGTTTTTTTAATTTAAAAATAAACCAAATCTCGATCCCTCCACAAAGACAACATTTCTTCACACAATATAAAAACAACATCTGTGTTATTGAGCACAAATAAACGCCAGCCATTGTATTGTGCCATCTCTTTGTCCAGACTAAAGGGTTTTGGCTAAATTCACAGCTACAAATTTGCCAATTCTGAGAGCATCATTTGCAGGCCTTAGCAATGCATCACTGGTGGAGGAGGAAAGCTGTGGCTGGCATATGGACATCCGGATCCCTTCATTAGCTGTGGCAGACTTTTATGATGCTGCTTGTCTTACTGTAGCTAATGAGCTTGCGGCTGTGACATCATCGGACACGGGTCCACCAGGGAGATCGGAAACTACCCCATTTAATCTGGATTAAAAACCAAAGCAGGTCATAGATTACAGTTACTTTCATATGGATTACTATTTTTAAGGATTAGGAAAGTTCAATAAATCTGTCAGTTATTTACAGAGTGTGCACATAAACTACACAATAGCTGTGCCACTATGACTGACAATAATAGTTGCATGTAGTATTGGATGATGGACGGGGAAGGGAATGTAAAGGCTTTGTCTGCAGATGATCTGAATTTCAAGCAAACAAGTTGAATTAGGGGAATTTGCATTTGATTAGGGGATATGTAAGCTGTAACTGGGTGAAAGTTGTTCTATTTGATTGCTAACTACCCTATAAAGTCTCAGTAGTTGGTGGTGTGTCTCCTTTTACTTTAATTTGGCTCTCATGAGCAGATCAGATCCACTTGAGAGTCGTCTGAACACGAGCTTCAGTGGAAGAGATCACACGCAAAATACATTGCCGCTTTTTGTACAAAGACCTTGACATAGTCAGTGTCACACATCTGCATAGATTTTAATATTCAACTAGAAATACAGCTAAATCTTCAATGCTCCTTTTTTTTCCTCCACAAATCAAAAATATGTTGTTGTTTGTTTCCAGGTTGAAATAAAAAAAGAAATCCCACATTATTAAAGTGATCTCAGACTTTCAGACTTCCCTGTACATACAACTTCATACAGTAAAGTGACCACTGTTTTTGCCCAACAATCAGTGTTCAGTGATGCCGGTATCATATAAAGCCAGTTAGATAGTTTTCTGCTTTGAATGTCACTGATGTCACACATGTGAACAGCAACATTCTCGATTTAATAGTGAGGAAACTTGACTGTTGTTGGACAAATCACTTGTTTTAAGAAAACACAACGAGGTGTATGTGCAGTCATTGTAAATAAAAAAATACGGTTGAAATGTTTAGTTTATATATATATATAGGTAAAAGAGTTCAGTGTTCTTCTGTGGCCTTCATTAGATCTGAATCCAATAAAACACCTCTGGCAATGTGGTAGAACTGGAGATTCTCAGCATGAAAGTGGTCCTGAAATTTTTTGTCAGTATTGCGTAATGCAATCATGTCACCAAGGATCAGGGATGTTTCCAACATTTAGTGTAATCCTTGCTGTTTGGAGAGCAGAAGGAGACTCTACCTAGTGTTAATATACTATCCTAATAAACTTATTGGTGACTGTATGTAAAAACTGTTGGTTTCTGTGGCAATACCAACACAAAGAATTCAAAGCGGACAGTTTCTTCCAGCTTAGCTATATACATATATATATACACACACACAGCATTGACCGCAGAGTGACCTGTATGTTCTGAAATTTGTTTTAACTAACTTTTGTTTCCAAAAAATGAGAGGCAAATTAGTTTTTTCACAATATGATCTCTTAACGTAAGTAACCTAACCAGCACAGCGAGGCAACCCAGACCACTTTGAGAGTGAGAGAAGCTGTGAGTTAGAAGACACCCATCTGTTGACAGGTGCTAACAGGCTGTCATCCACACCACTTTCTGACCCCCAGGTTAGATCAAATCCAAAAGTAATTGCTTGCGGTGATGGCCCTCATGACAGCTGATGCTAATTGGCTGCGGAACATGTGAGAATCTTCGGTCACGATCTCAGCACAGCTGAGGCTTTCGCTCCAGTACAGCCAGTATAACCTGTTAACATAAGCTATAAAAAAGTATCTGTTGCGAATTAAAATTTCCTACTTTATTAGCTTCAGGTCAAAATCCGAACTTGATGACGGGTTCTAATGTTTTAATAAGAACGTGCAGCATTTTCTTGTTCCTTCAGGATTATTAACTTTGGGTCAGAGCGACACATGTGACAAATATAGCTTCTTTCTTCCTCAGATAAGACATTATTAGCATACGCAGCTGGCCATGACAGCAATAATGAGAACCCGAAGCCTGATAAGACAGGGCAGAAATGGCACATATGATCCAGACCACACAGTCTCGTCAGTCTCCGTGCTTTTGCTCCCTGCAACCTTCAGAAGACCACCGTGGGCCGGGAGGGCTGAAGATCCAGACAGAAAATGTATTGTGATAAATTAAATCTGTCCAGCAACGGTACAACTGATTATATTCCAATCATGAGAAAATTCAATCGAGTGTGTGCTCTTACGACTGTTTATGGAAAGAAACAAGCTCACAGTGTGAAGCTCTTGACTTGCTAACGAAGAATTCCATTTCATTAGCATATTTCAGCTAAAGTGGAACAGCAGCTAACTGACAGACAACTAACAGTTTTCTCTAAATGATGAAAGACAATAGGGCCACTGACTGACTGACTAAGACTGACTTGTGGTTCACAAAATTGCTTAGCTTTAGCATTTGATTTCAGACCAAAAGGATCTAAAAGTAGAAAACTACACACTTCATTTTCTGTGCTCTGGAACAGTTCATATTTAAGAAGATCCACTGTAGTTCTAGATATTACTCCTATTACTACATTTGTTCTTTCAATCAAGTTGCTTTGGGAGATCCCTTTACTGTTGCTTGAGTCATTATTCAATATGTTTACTAGAGTATGGGTTTAGGCCATGACAGCAGGGCATTCTTAGCGTGCTAACAAAGCGTTACAATGGCCCATTTGGGCTAGAAAGTGCTGCCAGTCTAATTACAGTTTTCTCTGAGTTATGAAAGTAAAATGAGCCAATGATTGATGAAATTAACATTTCAAGCATTACATACAGCCTCTACTAGAGCTAAAGTATAATAGCTTTTCCAAGTCAACCCTTTCAACACTTAGCAACACTGTGCTGTGACCCTGTGGGGTTTGCTGGGTTGTGAGTCAAGAGAACATCTAGGTCTTCTGGCAAAGACCAAGAATTTCCCAGTTATTTTATTAATAGATACACAGTTTTACATTCTGCAAGAATTGCACTTCAATCTCTCTCTATATATATATTTTTATTTAAAAATGTCCAATCAGGGTTTTCCCCCTACTGGTATCTGGGTAGATACAGCTAAATGAGACTTTTGACTGGCACTTCTTTACAAGTCAGATGAAACATTAACAGGAACTGACAGAGGAATTAACCTATTAGTTCTGATTTCCAGCAAATTACACCGGTTTAAAAAAAACAAAGCTCTAGCCTTTCTAGAAGTCCTGAATATGTCACTGACTGTGAATGTAAGTTGTAGCCTATCCAGGTGTCAGTCAGAAGCTCTGTGCCAGGACAGACAAGGTATAATACAAGCTAAAGTCTGTTGCAAGCATCAAATCAAGCTTTGCATGATCGTGTTTAATCTAGGAGGGCCTAGATTAGAATCTATAGAGTCACTTCCAATCACAAATTCAGATAGGGAAGGTTAGTGACCTCACTAGGGGGCTACCAGTGGTAGCAAACAAGACACGGTTTTGGACGAATCCGGAGATTCCATGACTTACTGAATGATTTCATAAAGAATCACAATGGAATGGAATAATTGCGTGGCCGGATATTTTTACACCCCTGAACAGCAGGGAAAAGCAATCATGTCCCAGTGATACTGTAGCTCCATGTGCCAGTGCGAAAAGTTGATGAACACACATACTCTCCGGTAATGCGATTGATGAACACACACTCGGGCCCCTGCAGGCCACCGGCAGCACAGCAATGTAACAGAAAGTGCTGCGCCTGGGGGCATGTCCCATTGATTATTTGCTCAAAGCTCACTGACCCGCACTAAGGGAGGGTCAAACATGAGCGCTGGCTTTACATTCACCTGTGTTACGCAGAGATGTCTCCAGTTGCCCCCTTGATACACACATACTGTATTGTACAGTATGGTCCTGTGAGTTAATCATGTGTTTCTTTCATCTGTACAGGCTATATTTTGCAAGTATGCAAAGACACACCCGCTGCACACTTCAAATGTCCCTGTTTTTATGCTTCAATGCTGTATACTACATACTAAAACATTCTACACCGTGCACTTTATTAGGAAGAACTACTCATTCTTGTTATTATTAATCAGCCAATTGTGTGACAGTAGTGCAATGCAGAAAATGATCCAGCAGCATCAAAACTGCTACATACAATGTCTACTACGTAAGCACTCTCAGCTAAAAGTATGCTGTATAGTACTTAAATAGGGGTTATTTGGCACATAATAATAGTGCAACCTTTTTTGGGAGCTATATTACAGACACTTTCAAAATGGTTCTTCAAAGAACCATCTACAGTTCAGTAGATTTTTATACTTTAACAAGATGAAGAAGCATTTTCTTTAGAAACTGCTTCAAACACAGAATGGTAGCGATATGCCTTCTTCTTTTGTTTGAACTGAGAAATCACCCCAAATATTTATGAAGTCTGTTACCTCGCCATCCCACCACTGAAAACCTCCCTCACTGCTTTTGTCAGTTCTTCTCCACCTCAGCAAATTTCGATAACAGATAAAACCTGGCTGTTCAGACTCAAAATGTTTAGACGGACAGTGTTTTTGCCACTGCCACACAGATAACACATCTGAGTCACGTATGTCGGAAAAGATCAGATTTGGGTCACTTTTACCTGTTGTGTGAACGTAGCCGAAATGTTCCTCAAAATGACTTTGTAGATGCTCTTTTTCAGAAGAGATATTCCAGGAGTCTAAAGATTGCCAGTTTCTTGTTGAATGTGTTTATCCAGATGTTGAGAGCAGCTGTTTTGGACACAATCAAACGATCAACATTGAGATAAGGCCAGGTTTTTCAAGGAAATATTCCATCATTGTGATGAAAATTGAGGCATTTGTATGGTAATCTAATTCATTTGAGTTGCATTATGCCTATTCAACAGTCTAGATCAACAGGACAAACAGGACACCGGAGGGAACGCTGAAGGTTCTGCACCACACCAAACAGACTAAATGAAGTTACCGAAGTTACCAAATAATTTCACAATGTTAGTCACGAACAAACCCTCCCCCAAACGTTGTAAATCTGTCTATGGGAAAACAAAAGGTACAGTTCCCAGTTGTGGATAAGCTCCTGGTAATAAAGTAACTACCGGTTTTAGTGGTTTTCACTTCAGTATAGAAATTAAAACCATAGTCAGGGTGCTTTATCTCTTCTAAGCCATATCTTGCAAAACCCCTGTCTCTCAGTGCCAAGGAGCAGAAATGAGCTCTGATTCGAGCTCTCAATGGAGCATTTTCACAGCCCATAATAGCGTACTCCAAGTGGTGAATACTTAGACAAGCCAACAGCTACTGTAAACAAAAGAAGCCCACAGAGTGCATGTTCTGCTGGCACAATTTAATTTCTTAAACCAATCAAAAGGCAGGAGTACGGCCCTTTGCCCCATCCCCCCAGCATCACACAACTACATGACTCAAATCATGACAGGAACATGTAGACCTTTGTTAAGTCTCATGTTTCTGCAATTTATGTTTCGAGAAAAATGATAGACAAATCAATTAGCGAACAATAAAGAGATAAATATACTATAAATAGACTATAAAATGTAGTTATTAGTGAGGAAATAAAATCTACTCGGTGCATCTAGAGAACATCCAATGCAAAAACACATCAAATGCCATGTACATATTATATAACGGTCAGAGTTGTCAGATTCTTGAACTCGTCACACTACACAAGTTGTTGTCTTGTTATGGAGAATCTTTTAGCCGTTGTTGGTTTACACACCACATGACTGGTCAGTGAGGTCACAAATTACAAGATCTTTCCCCAGGAGGAACGTGCGACAGGTCTGTCTGCTCTCCAAAATTACTCAGTATCACGAAAACACATATGAGAGCTGATGTATTTTCTTCCATTTATCAAAAAGGCAAATTAGTGTTTCTAAGTTCAACCAAATGTTCCTCCAGACACTAAACCTGCTAGACGTTTGGCATGCAAGGCACTCTGCGACATTCGGCGAGCTCTCTGATTGTGTCTTTCAGCAGTTTACACATAGCAACAGAGCCAGCGGCTGAACCGGCACCAAACCAATGCTGATTTGATGTGATTTTGTGTGAACACACCCTTACCCTAACAGAAATGAGCTTTATTATAGCAGCGTTTTTGTTTCTCATTGTAGAGTTTTGACATTTTAGCCCCAAACATCCAGGTTTACCACTGATTGTACTTTGATGCTATTTGGTCAATGTAATGACCCACTGATGTCATGGGAACAGTGATTTTACTGTGCTTCACACTGTGTAGAAAATACTAAACTGTATTACATATATAAAGCACATTAATAATTGAAAAATAAGTTAATCAATTAATAATTGCTACTTGCTGTTGAGGCCCTAAGCGACTACTTGCACTGCTTATTGCAAGAAACAGCCCTGTCGAAATTGTAAGCTGAATGAATCTGATTATAGAAATTATAATCAAAAAGAGCCTCAAATTGTTTGCTGTTATGATTTTAAGAAGCTTGTCAGTTTGGGCCGCCTAAATGAGAACGAAAACACAACACAGGTCAAGCATATCATATTACAACACTAAATTTAATATGTACCCATGTACTATGCTTAATTAAAACTCTCCTCAGCACGTACAATCTGAGAAATGCTTGATGTAGCAATTAAAATGAAAGTTTATTGTGCACATAACTACACAGTGACTTCATTATGCATCTGGGTGTTGTTTACATGCTTTAAAAAGGTGCCAAAGCCACTGTGAGGTAAAATTCTTGTACGTAAGGCATCTGTTTGGGGGAGAGAAAAAAAAACACAACTATATACCACTGTATATCTTTAGCTTACGAGGGTGCATGACATTTGACACACTATATTAGTTCCTGAGTTTAATTTCCATCACAAAATCAATCCCGCATCGGCAAACCTCAACTATGGAGGCACTGAATTAGAAGCCAAAGACTTGTAGTTTAATTAAATCACCAGTGCAGTAAAAAGCTCTGAGGAGTGAAAGCAAAAATAATAAACGTGGCAAAAAGCTGACATAGCTTAAAGCAGAAAATTAAGAAATTATATCAACTGTGAGAATTATACTCAATTAGTGTAAATGAGATTTCCGACAGACCTGCTTAGCACTCTTAGATGCATCTTAAGCTGTTGTTTATGCAGTGACTGTCGTAGGTCAGTCTGTGTAGCTAATCTTCCTATAGGTCATGAGTGCAGCTAGGTGGAGAAAGGTGGCAGAAGTTAAATAGTCATTATTACATCAGAACAGTTCACAGTGGTGGTGAATGGAACAAGACGTCTAAAGAGTTTAATGCCTATAAAAGCTCTCTTACAGAAAGCCATTACATTAAATGATTATGAATACACAGCTTTTTTGAAGAAAATAATAAACAATAATTAACATTAATAAACAATAATTAACAATAATAAACAAATAATAAACAATAAACTTTTGTTGGGCCCTTGAGCAAGGCCCTTTACCCTCTCTGCTCCCCGGGCACTGGAGATGGCTGCCCACCGCTCTGGGTGTGTGTGTACTCACTGCCCCTAGTTCACTAGTGTGTGTGTGTTCACTACCACAGATGGGTTAAATGCAGAGGACACAGTGTACACTGTAAAGTGACAAAAACGTGCACCTTTACCTTTACCTTACCTTTAGAAGCACTTTTTAATAAGCATTGCATGCGATTCTGAAGAAGAGTTCTTTTTCCTTATACATATGATGCTAGTTAAAATATTGCAAAAAGATTCATGCCAAAAATCAGTTAGACAGCTGTTCCTAGGGCTGGCTAATTTATCAAAAATGTATTAAAACAGTCATTCAGAACTTCTAATCAACAAAATCTTTTACATTAAAAAAAATATATAAATATTGTTAATTATTTCCGTTAATACGTTCACCACTGCTCAACTGAGCAACTTGTTTGTTCCATAATTGTTCATTTTTCAGCCCTAACAAGGTTTACCACTGCTTGTACTATACGATCAATGTAATAACCCACTGATGTCATAGGAACAGTGATTTTATTGTGCTTCACATTGTGTATTACATAAATAAAGCATGTTAATAATTGAAAAATAAGTGAATCAATTAATAAGTGCTACATAAGGCCCTAAGCAACTATTTACACTATTTAGCCCTGTCGAAACTGTAAGCTGCATGAATCTGATGATTAAATCGTTCAATCCTCATAACCGAGGTAAAATGTCATGGCAACCTGATCACCAGGAACAGCGTGAGTCAATTAAGGTTGAAGTAATTAAGAATTATGGGGGGGGGGGAGCTGTGTGGTCAGTTACAAATGAATATGTATTTGAGGTGCTATCATGGCGATGCCTGGTTCCAATCACCATCACTGTAAAGAAATCTTTGATAGCAAGTTTCTTTTACACCATACCCACTCTACCCACTTGGGACAGTGGTGGCTCCAGGCTACTGATGACAGGGTTGTGGGTTTGATACCCAGGGTTTGGCAAGCTGCCACTGTTGGGCTTACCGGGTGCCGCAGCAATGGCTGCCCACTGCCGCAGGCACGTGTGCTCACAGTCACTGTGTGTGTTCACTGCACGTATGCACGTTCAACACTAAGGGTGAATATAGTTCTCTTGTCTTCTGAATGACTTTGTAGTAGTTCATATAACACTCCAGGTCTGGGTTTGCTTCTATCCAACTTTTATGAAAAAGGTGAAAAAGTGTGTGAGTAAGAGAGTGTGTGTGTGTGTGTGTGTGTGTGTGTGTGTGTGTGTGTGTGTGTGTGTGTGTGCGTGCATATAAAGCCTCTTACCTCCTCTCCTGTTAAGTTTGGCATATCCAGGTGCATAGCCACTGGTGAATACAGATGAGCTGGTAAATGCACTGTGGGGAAGAGACGTGGCCAGTGCTTCGTCACACTTTTCTGAAAAAAGAAACAGAAAGACACACAAATTACTACCTCAAAAAAAAAAAATCAAACCCAGAGAGCCATGGATATAAACAGTACGGAGGATTTACATTCTAAAACAGCAGCCTCATCTCAAGGCTGAAAGGTGGCTCTAGAACTCAATTCCTCTCTCAGGCTGAAGACCCAATCGATGCCACAGAGAATTTCCAACCAGTGCTAGAGGACTCCTTTAAAAATGAATGGTCCCAGTAGACATTTTACAACTCAGGCTGTACTCCTTCTGTAATATGCCAAGTCAATGTCTTTATCAAACTACCGGGTTAGGAAAGACGCTGTCTGTTGAATTCAATCGACAGGCCACCAGCCTGTTGAGGTGTTTTTGTACGTTTGGGCCTCTCTATTAGGAACAAAAACACCATAAATAACTCATGATGAACAGCATACTTTACTTCATGCTAGCAAAGTTGACATAGCCTCTGTGTTGTGAAATATCACTGGGAAAAGATTGCAACAAATGACGACAGACAGACATGGTGATATGTGCAAACACAGGTGATGGAAACCCAAGCACATAAAAAAGGCCAATCTAGCATCTGTCAAAAAAAAAATATTGCTTAACAGAGCAGAAGGATGTAACTAAGCATCTGTAAGAATAGCTTACACCCAGAGCTGTACAGCCTAACTCTAAAGATCTCTGTGAACATCTCCCACCCAGAACCACACAATCCAACTGCAAAGTTCTAGAAGGACAGCACATATAAAGCCCTGTAAACATCAACGATCTAGAGTTGCACAATCCAGCTCTAAAGATCTAGAAGAACATCATACACCTAGAGTTGCATGATCTACCTCTAAACATCTAGAAGAACAGCTCAAATCAAGAGCTTTACCATCTAACTCCACAGTTCTAACAAAACTGCTCAAATCTATCTATCTATCAAATCCATCTCTAAAGATCTAACGGAACCACTCAAAAATAGAGGTGCACAATCCAACTTTAAAGATTTAGAAGAACAGCTCACATCCAGAGCTGTACATTCTTCCTCTACATATCTGTAAAGAACAGCTCACATCCAGCTCACAACACTAAAGCTCTATATGAACAGTTCGCACCCAGAGCTTTACAGTCTTACTCTAACAATCTACATGAACCGTTTACATCCAGAGCTCTAGATCCACCTCTAAAGATCTAGAAGAACAGCTCAAATCAAGAGCTTCACCACCAAACTCCACAGTTCTAACAGAACAACTCAAAGCAAGAGTTGCACAATCCAGCTCTAAAGATTTGGAAGAAAAGTTCACATCCAGAGCTCTCTTAAGATCTATGTGAACAGTTCACATCCACAGCTCTACAATCTAGCTCTAAAGATCTATAGCAGCTTACATCAAGAGCTCAGAGCCACAGCGTAGTTTCTGGAAAAAAACTCCTTAGAAGTAATTGATAAAGCCTGTTTTGGTGTCTTCACCACAAAAGCACCTCTACAGCGCCTCTCATCTTCCACTACATTAACCAGCTGTAGATGTGCAGATGTAGTAGATTCAGTTTTTTCATCAGTAAGTGGGAGAGTGTGGAGAGACACGGGGTGGATATACACAGAGAGAGAAAAGCAGAAAAGAGAGTCCACCGAGACGATACGGAGAAAGGGCTGAATAGGCTGACGGGCCAGAGAAGCTCATGCCAGTCCTAATGAGTATCTGTCATGTTTCAGTATGATTGTATTTACTTTTCTTTTTTTTTCTTTTTTTTTAAATCACTCTCCCAGCCAGATGTATTGAGTAAAAATGAATCTCGCTTAAGAAGCTGGCACCAACCAAGAGTCTATGTCTTTTATTATTCTCATTCTAGTGCACAAACCCCATCACCCAAAGGACATCAGCACCCGGAGGACGTCTCAAAACGACTCACCGCCAGATAACACCACTCACAGAGCTTGCACATGCCAGCACTTTCTTATACTGCAAATTTAAAAACAGCCTTCGACAAAGTAAGCACTTCTTATTCTTGTACTGTTGAGTTTGAAGCCTAAGACAAGCAATCCATGTGGCATGAGGCATTTGCTAAAAAAATGTGCTTAAAGTTTCAAAATTTGCCCTGGTCAAGATATACTGATGCTGTCTGTGAAAACATGTCATGAGTGTTATTTACTTCAGCATGAAGGGGGCAGGGCAGGATTAGTAGAAGGAGACAGAGCGAGAGAAAGAGGGATGGAAAGAGATTGTGATAAGCAGAATCTAAGCATTTATACACCTGGGAGGGGTAATGATCCAATTATGATATTATATTCCAACAGTTCTATGAAGTCATACATCATTTTATAGTTAGTGTTATAACCTAAGCGGTCTATGAGTAAAAATATCAGAGAAGCTGGACATGGCATTAAAGCAAACCTAGCCTAGAGGTGCCTGGTGCCTAGTTTTGAGCTTGGTTCTCTGGAATCTGGTCGGTCCTGCCTCGCTCTACTTACTCCTCTCATTCTACATGCTTTTCAATTGTGGAAGCAGACAAAGCACTGTTCTATCCTCACTGCTCGCCCTCTCTCCTTCTCATGTGTGACATCTAGGCTTTGTGCTGGTTTCTGTTCCACATGGTGATCATGTCAGCCCAATGTATTGTGGCTGCATCACAAGCCAAATTTACCATACTAATCCGCAGGTCACTGTAGGACACCACCAGGTACTACTACTGTTAAGACTATGCTGTTTAGTAGGCTATCATGCATATTGAGACACAGCCTATGTGTAGGCACATGCATGGTAGTAAAGATGCTTGCATTGTAAACCTATATACTGTAACATATAATGTTCAATATATTGTACATAAAATATAATGTTCAATAAAATGTAAACATATACACTGATTGGATAGAACATTACCATCATTAACATCACCTCCTTGTTTCTACACTGTCCATATAGGAACACTCTGTAGTTCTGTAATTACAGACTGTAGTCTATTTCACCTATTTCTAGTCCTTTCACCCTGTTCTTCAAAAGGTCAGGACCCCACAAGACCACCTTAGAGCAGCTGTTATTTGGGTAGTGGGTCATTCTCAGCACTGCAGTGACACAGACATGGCAGTGGCATGTTGATGTGTGTTGCACTCCGACGCAGCAGTGCTGCTGGAGTTTTTACACACTGTGTCCACTCACTGTCCACTCTATTAGACACTCCTACCTAGCTAGTCCACCTTGTAGACATGAAGGCAGAGACAGAAGCTCATCTGTTGCTGCAGAGTTTGTGTTGGTCATCCTCTAGTCCTTCATCAGAGGTGACAGGACGCTGCCCACAGGACGCTGCCCACAGGATGCTCTTGGCTGGATATTTCTGGTTAGTGGACCACTGAGTCCAGCAGTGATGCTGAGGTGTTTAAAAACTCCAGCAGCACTGCTGTATCTGATCTACTCGTACAAGCACAACACACACTAACACATCACCCCCACATCAGTGTAAGTGGAGCTGATATAATGGCCAATGAGTGTAGAAACAAGAAGGTGGTGTTAATGTTATGTCTGAGTGAACTGTAAAGCACAACGAAACACACCACAAAAGAACTGTGGTCTGTGTACTGATATGATTAAGATGCATTGGGTGCTTGCTGAACACCCCACTCAACAACCCTGTCTCCTGGCCTGTCAGGTTTTGCCTGAAGGCTGAAATCTGGCAAACCTTACCAGACCAAAACATTATGATGAAGATGATATTTGCTTTTTTATTTCACAATCTAAATGAAATGTAATGTATGTACGGTAAATGAAATGTAGAATAAGGCCCTGTATATTTTTCATAAGGCCAGACTGTACTAAAGCATTGCATGCTCAGATACTCAGATAAATAACAGGGTGGTAGACAGTGGACATGGCCTGAGGGGCCAAAATATGAAAGAAATTAGTAGCGCTTTTTACTCTCTTAATGAGAGGGTAGCAAAGACCTTGGCCAGACAAATGTGTTGTTTTTAGCCAACATCAGGCTGTTGATTCAGCTTTGGAGGAGAAAAATTACTGCATGCATTGACATCTCATTAGCAATGGCTGGATTATCAGCAGAAGGATCAGGCTCCTAACAACTGAAGCAGGATACAGGCAAAGCTGTGCTGAAAGAGGTACTATAGATATAACAGGAATTATATAAGTTACTAAAGTCACATAACTCTTTCAGTTACAGTCCTATCTACAGCAGCATTCTAAAGTTTGGGAATTCCTCTTGGTTATTTCCTACGTAACATATTCTTATCGTTTTTTTAAATACATTCATTTAAGCAAATAAACAGTAATTGTGCATTGAAATGTGCACAATTCAATTTTTTCAAGTTATTGGTTTTGCACACATGCTAATGCTTTCTGCACCATGTTAAAGGTTTCACATGAGCTTTAACAGCCCACATCCCACACACTCTCAATGTGAATGTTACTGTCAACAGTTTGTGCAGTGATGCCTGTGCTCTGTCTGCCTGTGTCAATATGTGTACTGTGTGTAATTTGTGTATTTATTATGTTATTATGTTTCTGCTTCTGTTGAAGCCAAATTCTCTCTTGAGGATCAATTCAGCACATCTCTTTTTTATTTATTTGCACTGTCCCTTACACTGTATGTGCATTTAAAGCTCATATTAATGAGAACTGATTGGGGTTGAAGGCTCACATCCATTAACGCAAAAGGGGGACATACCACTAAATATTTTAAAGCCTAAAATGCAGGTAAAAATTTCAAACCTTCTTACCATATCATTCACCCTTCCATATCAGTGCATTTCTAGTTCATTTTTGATCTATGACGTTACCATTTCAGCGTTATGAAATCTTTCATATGGTATGGTTAAAAAGCATCAGATGAAACTAATAAAACATTTTTTAAACAATATTTTTAGGCATTTCTCAACAGATTGTGCCAGTATTTAAAACATCACACTATAGAAAGTGGTTAGCGCCGCATGTCACATGGTAAAAGTGAGAAAATTCTATGTAAAAGTTGCATGATCTGAACTGAAATCCAACTGAATATGGATTAAATGCAACTGAACTCTAAGCTTAATGTAAATGACTGTCTGTTGAATGTAACCCTGCACCTACCCATAACTGGTCTTACTCTTACCCTTGAATCAACTCTAATTCCCTAACCAAACCCAAACCTTAAATCTAACCGTAAACCTAACCCTAAATGTTCCCAGAGTAAGGGAAGTATTAGGGTTAAGTGTAGGGGTAAATTCAATAGACAATCAGTTCAGTTGCATGTAAGAGATATTCAGCTGAATATTAGTTGAATGTCAGGTAAGCATCTACAAAGCATCCAAGTAAAGTGTTACCAATAGTTTGTAACAAGAGTATATACTGACATGGCTGTGCAACTGTCATTAAAAGACATAATAGTCTGTACATAACATGGGCTTGTGTGCAGCCGGACCCATATATTTTTTATTTACTTCATAAAAGGTTCTGCAAATGATGGCATAAGCAGTTTATAACATGTTTTAAAGTGTATTAGTTTTTGCTTATATGTTACAAATGTGTTATAAAGTCCATGTATGTATACTAGCCTTAAAATAAAGCATGAAAGTCTTGAAGAGACTGGCAATTTGTTCATTTATAACATTCTGCACTTACAATCATGAAATGTGTTAAAGTGCGACACGAAGTGAGCAATGCTTTCATTACAAAAACTCATCGAGGAGTAGAATATTGTTTATCTGTAACATATACAATTCTATATTTTATTCACATGGAAGTGGCGCATGCATTTAAATTCAATGAATCACTTGTTTCAGTGCAGTATTGTGGGGGGCTTACATCACTGGGCCACCGGCAAATTGCCGTTCAATCCAAAAACAAATTCTCCCCTTATTCCTGCGAGGGCAGGAAACGAGCTGTGTTTCACCGAAATAGATTTACTCGTCCGTGTGGCATTTTCCTCTACACAAATACTTCTGCCCAGAGCAAAGAGCAAGCTGTCTTTCTGCCACTCACTGTGGAGCGACCTAAATGGTGTTGTCGTTTTTACCCAGCTATCCATCTGTGCCACGCACTCCAGTTGCAACGACCAGGAAGGAAATAAAACAACGGGGAAATTGTGCTTGAAAGCTCGGAGTAAAAATACTGAACTCTGCCTAGTTCTCCAGTCCCGCGCTTGATTTGACTCTTAAAACACCCCCTGATTGCCAAACCTATTTATTTAATGCATGTTTGATTAATAGGTACAGATATACACACATATAAAAATATAAGTCAACGTCATTAATCGTAGCATTTTTACTTATATGATTTGCCAATATTGATCCCACATAGTTTAAGGTCTTTAAATAAACCTAGAAATAACTTCAGTTCAGGTCAGGTTCTTTTGTTTAAAAGGTTCTTCAGATTCTGAAGATATAAACATATAAAAATAAACACAGGGATAACAAATCTACACATAGGAAAATCTATAAAATGAGATTTAAGCAGGAGAGCAAGCATAGGCAAGTCAGTCTTATTAGACTCTATCTTAAAAACAGGTGAAATACTGAAGGTAAAGAAATGGGAGAAATTAACATGGCTAACAAACACTAAGAAAATGATGAGAAACTGGGCCTAATGAGCCGACAGACCAAACGATGTCCAGCCAACGACTAAGGGGTTGTATACACTTCTTAATTAGCTGACTAACAGATCCACTAGTAGGCACTGTGGACTGCAGTGGGAGGAAAAAACAGCAGTGATGTGGCTAAAGGAGAGAACGGAATGATGTTCTAAAGAGGAGAACAGAGAAGTATTGTACAGTTTGGAAATACACTGAACAACACAATGAAACCAATTCCACTGCAAGCTGTGAAAGGCCACACTGAAGCACAGCCTCCCAAGGCAGACTGGGTATATTTTGAGAATCACTGAGTCTAGGAGCAAAGGCACATTTTAGTCCGATCACAGCCCGAAAAAATGAGTGCAACACAACTTCATTTTAGACAGTTAAACAATACTGAGGCTACAGTTTACTTGCTAGCATTTCAAGGTTTGCAAGTATACCTTACTCTGAAACTTTTAGCCTGATTGACACACAGTCGTTCGTTTCCCATCAGACTGACAGAAGCGGGGTGTGATGGAAGATTCTGAGAGCTGTGCTGATTTGTGGTGCCCACTTCTTGAAGCACCTCGGAAATACTTGGCATGTACCGACTGGCAAATCTATAAAGATGTACTACTACTGGTAAAAAGGAATAGTTGTACAAACAACAAGACAGATGGCCTGTCCCTATAGCCCACACCTGTGGATGTATTATTATTTAGTATTGATGTGTGCATGTGTGCATTCACATGCTTTTTGGTAAGTGTTCAAGTACGTCCCATTTTTCAAACATGCGAAATTAACACACATCACCCTCTTACACCAAGTGCACTTCATTAGAATGGGATAGGGCTAAGTATATATTCCACAGTTTAAAGTATAGTTGACGCTCTAGCACATAGTTTGACCATCCGTCTCACCCATTGACAACGTCGGCAACTGCCTGTCCCACAAAAATTCGATACACATCCACACACTCTGGGTCTTAACAAGCACTTTGATCGATTTGGAAATTCGACCTGTTAGCGTAAACCAACAAGTCTGCAAGTCTGGACAGGTTTGAAGACAAAGAGTATATCTACTAGGAAACACCAAAAAAACACCTGGGAGCAATTACAGGGGCACAGGTGAACAGGAGGCGGAGCTAAGGGGGCAAGAGCCAAGACTGCAGAGGACACTGGAGAGGGCAAAGCCTAAGACTGTAATGATCTATAAACAAGGACTGACATAGATATAGAGAAAGTATCCAAATGTATATGTAAATACAGTTAGAGATAACACTTTTTTAAAGTTTAGCAAATCTCTAAATAGCAGCTACATTTCTAATTTACATTTACAGCATTTAGCAGACGCTCTTATCCAGAGCGACTTACAAGGTTACTCGTATTTCAGAGGTGGGCCAATGTAGTGTTAGGAGTCTTGCCCAGGGACTCTTATTGGTGTAGCGCAGCATAGTCACCCAGACCGGGAATCGAACCCTGGTCTCCCACATGGTGTTGTTGTAACGCAATGGTAGGTGGTGGTGTTATCTGTTGTGCCACACCAACCACTAATTGGTGTGGAATCTCTACATCTATAAACTATAAACTACCTTAAGACAGAAGGACTAGCTTCAATTAGTGGTATTGTTAAATGGCCCAGACAGTGTTGCAGTCATTACTCTGTAACTGAACAGGAGGAGCATTATCAGATCTTTAGAAACATCCATCAAGACAAAAAGACGTATATAATGTTTATGACAGAGCATCTCTCTCTGCCTCTCTCATTCTCTCTCTCTTTCTGTATTTGTATATACAGTACATGGCTTTTAGAGTATGTATTGGAAATGCTGTCTGATTCACCTTGCCTGAGGAAGTCTCAGTGCGCTGATAGCCAGCACGATCATTATCTCCTCTCAGATTCACTGCCATTCTGTATTCTGCCAACACTGCCTTTTTCAAAAACCCACTTAAGCCAATTTTACGCAGAAAATTAATTTCCGTACACATTCAATGATAATTATGTATGCCATTGTGATTAGACAGACCAAAGCATTCAATGAAAAAGGAGAAAATAATAGGAGATCCATCCCTCGCTGTTATATTTGAATTTGAATGACTATGGGCCACAGTTATAGAACTTACTGTAGTTCAAGAACAAGTCAGTTCTGCTGGACTGATTTGACTGGAAACACAGTCTGCATAGCCACACTTTTATTCCAAGTAACATACACAGCTGTAGTGATCTGACCTGCAACACTTCCAGTCTGGTTTCTATTCAGGTAACTAGCCCTTGCAGCAAATGTCATGCCAGCCCAATGAATGGCTGTGTTTTTACAACGACAATGGACAATGACCTTCTTAACTTATCAGCCTTACGCTAGCAAGCTGAATCTCAGTGTTTACAATTCTGTATGTCCCGATTCCATGCATTGCAAAATGTAGTACCAGTGTTACAGTGTCACCCACCACCACCCATACCAGACCAGCACCACACCCTCCTACCACTGCTACCTGTTTAATGACCATGTTAAAACCTAAATGGACTCTTAACTATCTGCCACTATTAATATCACCACTATTAACTATCTACACCATGATTATGATCAGAGCAGTTCAATAGTATAGATGGTTTGGTCATTTTTATCAATAATTTATAAATAGTTCTGATCAGAGGAGGATAGATGGGTTCCCCTTGTGAGTCTTGGTTCCTCCCAAGGTTTCTTCCTTCAGCTCTAAGGGAGTTTTTCCTTGCCACTGTTGCTGTTGGCTTGCTCACTGGTGGTCTTTGATCCTTCATGTCTTACATTATTTCTTTTTTGTCTCTGTCTTTTACTTATTACTAATTATGTAAAGCTGCTTTGTGATGACAACAGTTGTAAAAAGCACTATCCAAATAAATTTGACTTGGCTTGACTTGACATGTTACCAGTCAAGCTAGCATTGCCTATTAGAATGTGGTTACTATTGGGTTATGGTGCATTTTGTTTTGTTGCGGGAGAAAGTTCAAATGAATTCTATTCTTGGTGTAAAAAGCAATTTAGCTGAAAGTTTAGCTTAAAGTTGTATCTCCTCTGTTGGCCTAAACTTGTAATCTTGCGTCATTTTCTGATTACAGCTATTTCACCATTTAGTGTCCACACCAAAATGTTTTTCTTCAAAACATTGACAAAGAGCTCAAGAAAGGCCATCTGGAAGGCATATTCCCTGTGTCATCACATACTGGGCTCGGTTCAGGGTGGATACTAAAGTCCGAGTTACAGTCTCTGCTACTTCTGTCTCTGCTGATTCTGTCTAAATCTTGTTGGCTGTTTAAGAAAAAAATAATTATCTAATTCAGAGTTTTTGCAATAAATTAGAAGTTTAATTTCATGCACAACCTACTATCCTAACTATCTATGACTAGTTACAATATCTATCTACCAAAATATGCATCTATATTAATTTGCATGCCAATTAAATGCCAACCAGCTTTGAGGCTAGTATCGCCACTGACTGGGTCGGCACGGACTCCACAATGACCAGTCTAGGCTCCAAGAAGCCCAATATTCTCCCAAATTTAGTTGTGTGCTTTTCCACGCTCTAGCCAGATCATTCCCATCACACAATACTAACAAGCTGGACAGGTGAGGGCTTGCAGGTGCTTGACTTAAATCATGTAAAGAGATACTGAATCTTTCAAACCTGCTGCTACCACAGCTCAACATGCTCAGATAAGAAGAACACCACAAGTAATCCTTTAAATTACATGGACAGTTTACATTGTGTGTAGGTTCCAATGAAAGGTTATTTAGGGAATCAACAGTGGTTCATCTACAGCACTGCTCTAAAGAAAACCTTTCTGGTGCCTTTATTCTTAAAGGAATGTAGCTTGAGGACTTGTCCTATAAAACAGTATTGAAATATTATTCATGGCAGATGGACATGCAGGGTGGTCTCAGTGAGCATTGCCCTTCTTCCTACCCATCCTTTTCCCCACCTATGGGTAATGACCTCCTTTCTTCTGCTACTTTGCTGTCAACTGAACATGCTGGAAGTGCAATTTTAATCCACATCAGTATTCTACTGGCTGGGCTGTCCGCTGTGTGATCAGCCACTATTCAAGATCAAATCTTGTTTTCGTCTGTCTAACTCACTGATCGTCTAACAAAAAAGTCTGGCTGCAGCAGTTCACAGGCATATCCATGTGTGTGCGTGTGTGTGATTCACGGGTATCACAGGTGAAGATGACGGATATACCGTTCGAGGACTAAAAGCATTTGAAATAATGCTGCTGTCAGGGTAATTCACACAGTGTGAAGAAGCACTATGAGAATAATTACAATCATTTCAAGCTCAAAGAAATGGCCCCCTTTTTGTACTCTATGACAATTCAACAATAGATTATTATCAAATAATTTCATCATTTATCTCCGCACTGTTATAAATTTCATTTTACACTGCTGTGTCTATTTTAGGACAATAATTACTGAGAATGATTAAACCTAAAAAGAAAAAAATAAATGAGCCATGAGTGAATAAGTACTTGACGTGGAGGACATGAAGCATGGTTTTCATTTTTTTAAATTCTAACACACCTCGCCATTGATTTCAACGACGGCAATGTCCTGACGAATAGCAGATGCCGTTGCAAAGCACTGCGCACTGTCTGTTGAAGTTCACCAGAGATGACATTTTCACAGAACGTATTTTGACATAAATATGTCCCTGCCAGTATGTGATATAGTTCAGTCAGTCATGTTGATGAAATTGCTCACATTAGCAGGGGTACAGTACTCAATATAAGGCTATTACTCAGCAATCCTGATGCAAATGGACGACAAGAAAGTGCTGAATATTCAGAAGGGTTTATTTTTGTTCACATAAAAACTATAAACTCAGATATGATTTCTCATTTATCCATTTTTTTTCACTTATTTTCCATACGTTAAATGTTCTAGTTGTTGTGATACAGCAAATCCATCATCTTGGCTGTTGTCATTCCAACAGCAAATACAACAATGATTGAGTAAGAGAGCTGGTGTAGAGTTTGTGTACTGTAAACAAAAACAAAAAATTGACATAAATCTGACATGATCTGGTTATTTATTGGTCTATGTAAATTTGGTGTAATGTACTGACATCTGAATAAACTGCACAAGTAATTACTTTCAGTGTGTGAGGATCTTGCAGAAGTCTTACAAGACCCATTCATATTTTGTTTGGATCATTTTTCTTGAAAGGGAACAGCGAAATATCTCAAATTCTTTTGGGTGACCTGGAAAAAACTCTGCTCACAAACACTTCTTTCACAAACCATACTTTTATATTTATATTTTAACAAAATCTTAAAATATCTTGCGAACACAGTTCTGTTGTATAGATAAACAATATAAAAACATGCTTTATGTCACTTTGCATGTTTGGTATGTAATGCAAAAATACAAGCTGGAAATAAAAAATAACTGTTGGACAAGTAAGTTTCTAGCAGGTTGTATTTTCTATGAACCCAGATACTTAATATCAACAGTATTATCCTGTTATTCTTATAAAACAGCTCTACTGTAAAAGTCATTTTGGCTGTAAATTACCAGCCATTTTCAGCAGTGTTGTCCAGTTATTATAAAGAACAGTTATTTATTATGAATTGAATGCATGGTGACACAGGAGCGATGTGGTATGGAGCTGGTCTGGCAGTAGCTGGTGTCAATTCTTTATGTTGAAGTTCTTGATTTTTATCCATCCTCATAATGAATTATAATTATCATAAAGAAATTGGTTTCCTCACAGCCAGCAAAGTGTAAAAACACAGGTTAAAATTAACTCCTGATTAACTCCCAGAGTGTTAAGCGACTGTGGCCGTGGAGGAGCGTGTTTACGAGGTCTGTGTCAATTACCTTCTGTAAATCCTGTGCTGTGCTAGTTATTGTAAGTTGTTGCAATATGTGCTGCATGTTTTAATATATGTAGGTGCTGCCAGGCACAAAATGTACACACAATCACCATTTAGAAGACATGTGGAGTGAGTAATGACCTCCGGCTACACGGAGGGTGGGCTTAACTTAAGGGTGTTAGGTTGTTGTAGGAGATACTGACTCCATTAGTTCTTTACTTGATTTAAAGAGCTCCTGTTTCCAATGCGTTCTTCATTTGTGAATGAAGAAATACTAGAGTAAGTGTGCTACATTATAAAGAGTAAATGTGGAGATATTTCCTGCAGAGTTTAAAATGGCCATTTCTATCACTGAACACCAGTGGTGAAATGTAATTTAACAGCATAATACTATAAAAGTACTAAATTACAGTTAGAGCCTGTATTAATTAACGCCAATTTTCAACCATATATTTTTACAACAGTAGGATCCCGTTAATTTAATAGTTCGTTTCTGGCAACCCCACTTTTACAGTGACATTTTTTTTTACAGTGTAGGGAAATGATTTATACTTGTAGCTGCCATTATATTCTTTACTTTTGTCAGACAGTGGGATGAGTTTTCTGACTGACTTTTTTTCCCCATGCTGATTCTTCACATGGAATGAAGGACACAGACAAAGTCCAAGAAAATAGCTGATAGTCTTCCAAAGAATCCATCATTGTGTGCTTCAGGAAGTGTGTGTGTATGTATGACAATATGCAAAGCTTTAATTACAGCAATGCTAATGTATGACAAGAGGGCTAACTGAGTTCATTCATAATTCACACAGCAACAGTCACAGCTGCACCTGTATGAGCCAATGCACAAGCTTAATGGATAGACAGCATCAAGGTCAAGAAGAATTGCAGATTTTTAGAGACTTGGAAAAAGGAGCTACCGTGTTCCCAAAACTGTATTAAAAACAAAAGCTTGATTTTAACCATGCCCTTAACCATCCTTTAAACCATGCCCTGTGATGGTTTCTGACAATTCACATCATTGTGGAAATGATTACTTAGCACTAATTTGTTTGATTAAAACAACAATAAAAGGCGATCGACGTGAGAAGTTTATCAATATCCATGTGCTTGGTATAATAAAATGTAGCGTATGACATGAGAAATCTGTAATTCTGAAATGGACGTGTTTCAGAATTACAGGATTAACCTTATAGGACCAGGCAAGGTGAAGAACACATACCCCGCAGCAACACACAGTAATCACAGCCCAGGATATGGTAGGTCCAGTCTTTATGGTTAAATCATGCAACCATTTGCTCTTGTAAGGGTTTAATCGTCAGTCTGATGTAGAACCTCAGGCCGCCGACCACCGCGGCAGAGTGAGACTTTGATCAGACTTGGAAAAGGCGGCAAGCGCAGCAGGGGAGATAACAAACAGCAGGGTCACTACCCTGGGTGTGAAGGCTGGGTTACATCACACCAGGAGTGTGTCCAAAATAGATCACTATCTATCTGCGTTTTAAGGTAGTACTACACCAAGTCGGCCAGCGTCCAAATTGTAAAATGGAATCAATGCATGTATTTCCTAGAAAGTTAATTAAAACGTAATTAATAACATTTCCTTTCATTACTGTTAGGTGTATTCAGGTATTTGCACACAACAATGGGCCAAATTCATAATGAAACATGAAGCATTAGCTGCAACAGACAGCGCAAAGTGTGTGGCACAGTAATAAGGTCCTGATCAAAAGTCTTGGTGCTAGTCAGCAGTAGTATGGGAATAATGCCAACTACAGAATGATGACATGACTGAAGTGGTCAGTTTGCCAGCGTGAATCTAGGCCATTATCGTTTCATCAAATTCAAAAGCCTGGGGCTCACGAGTTCAAATCCCAAGCTATGCCGCTTTGCAATCAGTGGCCACAGTCAGAGAGAGCACAACTGGCTGTGCTCTCTGTCTGGGTAGGTAGAAAATGGTCACTTCCCTCATGACTCTTGTGCCATGTGGACCGGCACAGACATCTCTTTGCTGGTGTGGTGGCACTGTGGACCCGGCCCTTTTTTCTAACAGCAGTTCAAAAAGAGGTGGTGGCTGGCTTTGCATGTATCGTAAGAGACACCTGTTAAGTCCTTACCTGCCTAGTGTTGGGAGCATTGCTAGTGCTAGGGGGAGTTATGGGTGAATGGGTGGGTTAATTGGCAGCACCAAATTGGGCAAGAAAGGGCAAAATTCGACAAATGAATATACTGAAGTACCTAGGGATACGACTGAAAGTTTAGACATTGCACTTTCCACTTTTTTCCATTGCACTTGTTTTGCTGAACTACTGTCTTTAAAAATTGCACCATATTTTTGTTATGGCCAGTGATAACCATACCTTCTATGGTTAGTTTCTTGGGAACAACACAGATCACTACATTCACTCAACTGCACTGTAAGACTTGTTACTAAGCAACAGACAGCTTCTTCATACCACTCGTCAAACAATACTGTGAGATCGGTGGGCAAAAAGAGCCTGATGAAGCTTTTTCTCAAATGAGCATGTCGACATTATGGACTGCAGCACTTTTCAATGGGATCGTCTCGGTTGAAAGCTTTGCTGGAACAAGCAACTGATGACGGTTTATGCAACTGGCAACTGCTGACACAGGTTGATGATAAAGTGTAAGTTCACTTAATCATTCATTAATCCTTGTGTTTTCACCTCTAATTAATGAGCTAAAGCTCGGGGGCGGACGCAGACACCATCATATAAAATGAGAAACTCATCATCAGGCTTTTCGCATATAGTACAGAGGACTTGTTCATGGTCAGCAGCCAATATACCAACCGCCTCTCCTTATATTTAGTTTAATTATTCGAGACTCATAGCTCATTAAAGCAGGCAAAGATTGCTTGGAAAGTGCAGACTCGAAACTTTTAATCTCTTCCACATTTGAGTTTGTTAGTAGAAGAGCAGACCTTCTGGTTTTGAAGAAAAACAAACTATCATATACATTTTATATGATATCTTTTTACATGCATACCAATACAGAAAGCATGTCAATATATAGACGTAATTAATTATACACATTTTATAGCCATATATATATGTGATTATGTCATTTATAGAACAGTGATAACAGAACCTTAACAAGATATTAAATATGGATGATGAATGGACCCGGAATGTGTAAGATGTTGGAAAATTTCATGGGCTGTACCGGGGACTAAAAGCATAGGCAATGCAGTGAGGGTAACACAGGCAATGCAGTGAGGGTAACACAAAGAAGCTCTGCTCCTCTACTAACAAAGCAGATAAAAGCATTGCTTTAACTTAATTTCTTCAATACTTGAGACAAATCTGAGCATTTTTCCTCAACAAAGAATAAACAAGAATCGATGCTTTTGTTAGCCTCGCTATGACAAAGTGACCTGACCTGGAAAGCCTTCTTATGAATGGCCCTCTTGTAAAATTCAACGCTGGCCTTTCACACTGTGCAAAGGAACCAATTCCCCTTATGTACTGGCCTGTCAGGAATAACAAAGCACATTTTGTTACACTCACTGGCCACTTTATTAGGAACTCCCACATTATGCTTCCACTCCTGGCCACTGCATTGAAAACACCTACCTTATACTTCCACTTACAAGCCAACTACAACGGAACGCCTACCTGCTTATGCTTTCACTCACTGGCCACTTAAAATGTAAACATATAGCTTGTGCTTTCCCTTACTAGGCACTTGATTAGAGGCCCCTGCTTTGTACTTCTAGTCAATGGCCACTTTATTGGAAACCTCTACCTCATACGCCTGCTCACTGGTGACTGGCTGATGAGACTTCTGGCGAGGCTGGTGCGAAAGCTAGTCCAATTCTTCCAATCGCTGGCCACTTAATTGGAAACCAGTGTCATTAGCTTCCACTCACTGATCATTTCTTTTGAAAAGAATAGAAAACGTAATTGTTCATTTCTGGAAATTTGTTGTTGGGTTCACTGGTTTGCACTTTCTAAAATAAATAGTAGAATAAGTGTACATACAAAAGCAAATGCAATACATGAACACACACACATAAGAGCATACACCAGCTTTAATTCCACCAGGTATCAGAGTAATGACAGTACAAGTACAGTCAGCTATATTTTCATCCAATAACTTTTCATCAATAAATAACTTTCCATATTGAAAAATTCTATATGGAATAAACTAATTTTTAATTCAAATATTTATTGTGGCCCAAGTTACCCTAAAACGCAGATCAAATTCAACAAACAGAGGATGGGTATGATCCCCCATAATTTATCTTGGGGGTCTTAAACTTAGCCCCAAAGATACCATACCCACTTTATTACCACTGTTGTACGCTTCCACTCACTGGTCACTTTATTGGAAACATCTACCTCGTACATCCACTCACTGGTGCCTATGTGACTGGCTGATGAGACTTCTGGCGAGGCTGGTGAGGAAGCTAATCCAATTCTACATGAATGTGATTTGCAAAATCAATACAAATGATGTTTAAATATGCATGATTTATGTTCTGCCCATCTGAATTCCCGCAATGAGCCGCCTGCATTCGGCGCGAGTGCTTGAAACGCTACAGTCTACAGTTTGTTTTCTGCCTCGGTCTGAACATATTGATGAAATGATCCTGTTGCGTTTACATTCACAGTGTTTTCTTTCCAAAGCATATGAGAGTAGACACATTGGGTAACAAATGAACGCATTGCTATCAGAGGTGTAAATAAATGAATTTTGGCCTCTGCTTGCGTGTATCACTCTCCAAAGCATCTGATATTCCTGATATCACTGTGGCCCAGACCCTAAGCTTCCAATGAATATTAAATTGTGTCCCATTTTGTCCCTCCTAAATTCTGCTCTTCCATCTTCCAGTGATAGCAGGATGACACATTGTTTGGCATGAGAACCCATGTGTGAAATTGTTCCTTGGTCACTGCGAATAAATAAGATTTGCAAAGATGGAATTAAAAATCACTGGAGGAGCTCCCCGAGAGGGGAACGAGGAGGTTACACAAACATGGCGGCATCTCTCACTCTCAGCCTGCTTCGTCTGGGGCATTCATGCCATCCATAATTACAACAGCCAAGCGACCAGGAGCACGTCTTCCAGACACTGTTGTTGAACCAACACAATCATAACAGGCTGGCAGAAGAAGAGATTCATTAGGATAACACTCATATGCCAGACGTCAATTCATTAAATTCAGCTCCAGCCGTAAACACTGAAAAAAATGTGTAAAAACCTCAAGAGTTATAAAAGTCATTTTGCTATACTACTCAATAAAGGGGGTGCAGTGGTGGCTCTGTAGTCAGAGCTCTGGATTATTAATGGCAGGGTTGTGGGTTCAATACCCAGATCTGCTAAGCTGCCACTTTTGGGCCCTTGAGCAAGGTACTTAACCCACTCAGCTACAGGTGTGATGTAGTGTGGCTGACCCTGTGCTCTGACCATGGCTTTCTAAGCTGAGATATGCGAAGAGAAGTATCTCGCTGTACTGTACAAGTATAATGACAATAAAGGTACTTAACAATCGGTCTCCTGAGGTTACACTGATTTTCAAGTGACTTACTGCTTTGATAAAGTGGCAATTAGGTTTTTTAACAGTATGTTATCTGGGTAGTAGATCATTCTCAACACAGCAGTGGCACTGACGTGTTATAATGTCATACTGTATACATTGATGTCACTGCTAAATTGAGAGGTTTACATTCGTTCGCCGTTTTTTTCTGATTTAAAAAAAGTTTTGGTTCTTTTCTTTAACAAAATAAGTGACAAAAGCTGCTGCACACAAGCAATTGTACCGGATGCATTCATTGCATGCCGCATCTCCCTCCCTTGCATGCCCACATCAAGGTGCTCCAATAATTTAGGGGCTGGTCAGGGACAAAAAATGAAGAACTTCCAATCTGTCATATGGTTGATCAGGAGGATCTCTTTGTTAGCCACCCAGTATACTACTCTCTGCTGAAATCACTTATTTTTTTTAACAATGTCGCTCGACATGATCATGTGATTCATTATTGCTTTGTTTGTTCGGTTGTTTTTTGAAAAGAGCTTTAAATACTTATGGTTGTCCCTGTTGCATCTGAGTTGAGAGTTAATTGCAGAGCTTGCTATGTTATGCAACTCAAGTGAAATTCAGTTTCACATATTTTCTCTTCAATTAGGATCGCCAGTTACCCAGCTCATACATATTCTTCCCCTATCACACGCAATGCTCCCTACACTGGGGGTTGGGGGGTGTGGGGGGCTGAAGGACGACACACGTCTTCTCCAACATGCGCGCAGGCAGCAACCAACGCGCTCTGAAGAAAGCGTCTCATATTTGGCTCTGATGCATCAGCCAGCATTGCACACTAGTGCCGGCCAGCATTGCACTGGAGTCGAGTGATGTGGGGGAAAAAATGCCATCTACTTACCCTGGAGAGAGCAAGGCCAATAGTGCTCTCTCTGGGCCCCGGCTGCTGCTGACTTGTGCTCGTTTCAAACAGCAAAAGCTGCATAACAGTAAAGCCAACCTGCCCAGACCTATTACAGCATGAGGTCTGTTATCCAGCACATGCATGGAAAAACAATGCAAACTAAGGCGTACTGTGAATGCCGACAGCTGGCCATTTAACAGGGGTAAAAGGATGTCAGTGGATTGGTGTAATCAGCGATGGTCAGGGTAAACAGAGGACAGCGCTGGATGATATCAGTGAGACTTTTGTTGCCGCAGGCGATGATGTGGCCTTCCCTAAGAAACAACCTCCTCACTGAGACACAATATGTCTTGCCTTGTCCGCTCCGCTGTGTGCAAAAACAGAAAGGTCCGGTTCTATCAGTGCTGTCAGATCAATAAAGGCCTTTCAGCTGCCCATTGTTGTGTCCTAACCAGTGATGGTTCAAAATTAACAAATGAATCCTCAGAGAACACAAGCTGGAGGAGCAGCGAAGAGATCCACACTCAGATAATCACTTTGCAGTGCTGAGCTACTGTTCTCGGTCTCTCTCTCTTTTTTTTTTATCTCTTTTCTTCCACACATACACACACACACAGTCTGACCGAGGCGTACACATGCTTTCCTCTCTCTCTGTCTCTCTCACACTCTCCAAGCCTGTATCAGTGCTGTTGACAGTGCTAGGCCCAGGAGGGACGTGTTGCACTGTGTAGCAGCTTTAGCTGGGGGAAGAAAAAAAAAGAAAAAGACTTTAGACTTTCACTAAGACTTCCAAACAAAGCTTTCCACTCAGTCAGTGCTGTCCACAACACATAAAACACTGCACAGCACTCTGAATTTAACCCTTAGCAGTCTTAGGAGTTACTACTGATGCTTTATTACACTATTATAATGTAATTACATATTACATTCCTAATTAAATAGTAGTTACATAACGCCATTGGCAGGCTCGAGTTTCAAGTTTGCGACTTGTCTTGCTTGTTTTAGTGTTCAGAAAATGACGTCTTTCTTTCAGCAAAGCTTCTCGCCCCCACAGCTATTACAACAATTCTCCATCAAACGCAGATACTCATAAAATGTATGATGTGGTGTAGAATCTGCACTTTCCACATAATCTCTCCACTTGTTTTAATTAGATACCAGTGAGAAAATAATTAGCTCAAAATGACATCATGCTTCGCCAATGATCTAAATTGCATTGCAATTAGATATCAATTAGCAGCGTACATGGGGAATACAAGGGAATAAAGATATCTGATATTACAACATAGATATTAAATTATTAAGAGTGTAATGATTCACAAAATGTATAATTCAACCGTGTATGTTTATGTCTCCACAATGTCTCCATAAAGTCTCCAAAGAGGAAACCGGAACCTGTTCACACTAAAACTGGTGACTTTTTTATTATTATTTATAGAAACCTAAAAAAAGCATCAGATTTGGTGAGGAAATCGAATTTGGGTTTACCTTTACCTGCAGTGTAAACGTAGTCTAGGAGCATGAAGGTCACAGAGGATGTCATTGTTTAACTGTTGCGCGCTACACCCTAAACAAAAATATTTCTCTCTCTCTCTGTCTCTCTATCTCTATCTATCTATCTATCTATATATATATATATATATATATATATATATATATATATATATATATATATCCACACACACACATATATATGTATATATATATATATATATATATATATATATATATATATATATATATATATACAGTGGGGAGAACAAGTATTTGATACACTGCTGATTTTTCAGGTTTTCCCACTTGCAAAGCATGTAGAAGACTGTAATTTTTATCATAGGTACTCTTCAACTGTGAGTGATGGAATCTAAAACAAAAATCCAGAAAAATACATTGTATGATTTTTAAATAATTAATTTCCATTTTATTGTGGGAAATAAGTATTTGATCATCTATCAACCAGTAAGAATTTTGGCTCTCACAGACATGTTACTTCTTCTTTAAGAAGCCCTCCTGTTCTCCACTCATTACCTGTATTAACTGCACCTGTTTGAACTCGTTACCTGTATAAAAGACACCTGTCCACACACTCAATCAGTCAGACTCCAGCATCTCCACAATGCCCAAGACCAGAGAGCTTTGTAAGGACATCAGGGATAAAATTGTAGACCTGCACAAGGCTGGGATGGGCTACAGGACAATAGGCAAGCAGCTTGGTGAGAAGGCAACAACTGTTGGTGCAATTATTAGAAAATGGAAGAAATGCAAAATAACGGATAATCTCCCTCGGTCTGGGGCGCCATGCAAGATCTCACCTCGTGGAGCATCAATGATCTTGAGGAAGGTGAGGAATGAGCCCAGAATTACACGGCAGGACCTGGTCAATGACCTGAATAGAGCTGGGACCACAGTCTCAAAGAAAACAATCAGTAACACTCTACGCCGTCAAGGATTAAAATCCTGCAGTGCACGCAAGGTGCCCTTCCTCAAGCCAACGCATGTCAAAGCCCGTCTGAAGTTTGCAAATGACCGTCTGAATGATCCAGAGGAGGAATGGGAGAAGGTCATGTGGTCTGATGAGACAAAAATAGAACTTTTTGGTTTAAACTCCACTCGTCATGTTTGGAAGAAGAAGAATGATGAGTACAACCCCAAGAACACCATCCCAACCGTGAAGCATGGCGGTGGAAACATCATTCTTTGGGGATGCTTTTCTGCAAAGGGGACAGGACGACTGCACCGTATTGTGAGAAGGATGGATGGGGCCATGTATCGTGAGATTTTGGCCAACAACCTCCTTCCCTCAGTAAGAGCACTGAAGATGGGTCGTGGCTGGGTCTTCCAGCATGATAACGACCCAAAACACACAGCCAGGGCAACTAAAGAGTGGCTCCGTAGGAAACATCTTAAGGTCCTGGAGTGGCCTAGCCAGTCTCCAGACCTGAATCCAATAGAAAATCTTTGGAGGGAGCTTAAAGTCCGTGTGGCCCAGCGACAGCCACGAAACCTGAAGGCTGTGGAAGAGATCTGTATGGAGGAGTGGGCCAAAATCCCTGCTGCAGTGTGTGCAAACCTTGTCAAGAACTACAGGAAACGTCTCATCTCTGTAATTGCAAACAAAGGTTTCTGTACCAAATATTAAGTTTCTTTTTCTGGTGTATCAAATACTTATTTCCCACAATAAAATGGAAATTAATTATTTAAAAATCATACAATGTATTTTTCTGGATTTTTGTTTTAGATTCCATCACTCACAGTTGAAGAGTACCTATGATAAAAATTACAGTCTTCTACATGCTTTGCAAGTGGGAAAACCTGAAAAATCAGCAGTGTATCAAATACTTGTTCTCCCCACTGTATATATATATATATATATGTATGTATACGTAACAGAACTAATCAGAACCATTGACTTTACCAAAGAACACAAGTTTAACCCATTAGACCGCGTATATAAGCCCACATGCTTTTCTCTTGCATAACTACTTTAACATCAGTTTCGTAGGCCTTAAAATAGAACCCTGTGGGACTAATGCTACGCCAAATGGTCACCAAACAATCACAATATAGTTCCTGCATTAGGATTCATAACTGAATATTAAACTTCAAGGGTTCAAGAGTTCAACCCAAAGAGCAGAAACTGTAAACTATTGTTAACTATGATGAACTAATTATGCCATTTTTGGTAATGCTGTACTTAAACCTAGTTACACTGACATACAGTAACTGTACCATAAACATGTCATGTCTGATGACAGATTATGTCCAGCATAAAATTTACCAAGAATTGGAAACATGACACAGTTATATGATGAGCATACACTCAGTCATGTTAGCTCATGACAGAACATGGCCTCAGTCATGATTTGTGGCCTGTCAGTGTAACGTACCAGGGTTCAAGTAAAGTGTTACCCATATTTTATTCATGCAAAATGATGTAGACATTGGAATCAAGTAAATTCCCTTCATCCCTTTTCTCAGTGTGGTTTCATTGGTCAGCCTGCCTAACAAACCGTACCAAAGCCAAAGTAGCAGAGTATATCCCTTTGCTAGTTTCTAATGAGAAAAAGTGACTGCTGCCAATGTCAACAGAGAAAAAGTCAAATATGTATATCTCACATCCTACAGCTCAGATTGAAGGTAATTAAAGGTAAACGTCATTTTCTAATAGGCTTCCTCCTCCTGCCCCGGAGCTGCAGCTGATATATAATGAGAAAGCGTTCAGGGTCTGCTCGGGTTAATAGGAGCCACAGGCTGCGGAAGCTAACACGCCAACACACTAACGTATGGAGCGTTAAAGCCGCAAGGCTTTGTTAGCATGTCTGTCACTATTTACTGCAGAAATCCTTAAACAGCCCTGGCTATAAAAACCCCATTTTCTTCCCCAACATAGTCTGGTCTCTCCAGCACATACTGACCATACTTTCATTAGGAAATGAACTGCATTGGTGCCCTCTGTGCTACGTTAACACCTTCCCTCTCACTGCGGAAGCTATTAGTGCTGGACTAATTGTGCCAGAGCTCCATTTCCTTCACACTTCTTCAAAATTTCATGAAAATAATTGCTGCGTATTTAATGAAACTAATTACACTTCAAGGCAGAGGAAAATCTAAAACCTAACATGCGCTAATAAGAAGCCCAAATTCTAATTAAAACCCCTCACAAAGGTGGAATATCAAGCAACAAAGTGGCAATTAATTTTTCCTGACAACACAAAAAACACCTACATGAGTCCACACATCATTCACAGAAGTTTTCTCACCAGCTGCAGTCTTTGTGCTGGGCCAAAATGGGCCGGGAAATAAAAAAGGGAAGTTTTTAAGTGGTTCTTGGCTTGGGTGTGCAGCTAAACTTCTCACTGATGCAGAATGTTTACATTATGTGGAGATTCTTTACACTTGCAAACCTCATTTATAAAAATGCCCTCCACCGAAAGGAGGCTCTCAAACTGGTCCAAAGAGACCTCCAGGCGGTCGACATCTTTGCTCCAACCTAATTTCCTCAGAGACACAGAACAAACATTTGGGCTGTCTGAGGGTCCTTAAGGAACCATTGCTTTAAGGAACCTAAAGATGCTCTTTTAGTGGGAAGTAGCAAACAACAGTAAAGAACCACCTTTTAAAAGACTCATTAAAGACCCAAAATAAGCCTTTGTAGTATAAATCAAAGAACCATCTAAAGAATCATGTACTGAAACAGTTCTTAAAGAACCAAAATAAACTTTTCAAGTGGGAACCATTAGAACCATTCAAAAAACACCCACTGCAAGATTTTAAAGGAAACCAAACAAAGCTATTTTACTGGCAAGCAAAAGAATCATGTAAGGACCATCCACTGAAATACTATTTCAAGCAGCAGAGGTTCTTGTATTGTGAACCAGAGGTTCTTCCTATCCATTCTGGCATTGGCCTTTTTTATTTTTATTTATATTTTTTTTTATTAAAGAGTGTGGCACAAGAATATCTACAAATTGCCAACCCCGATTTGCAGTCCAGTAGAATTTGCAAAATGAACAGTGTAAATTACAGGCTGTATTTAATTATCAGAATACACAGTCTGTTGTGTTTTATGGGGTGCTGATGTGTTCATTAGAAAGAGGTCACTCTTCATCATCTTTTATATTCAGGCTTCATATCCCTTGAAGACCAGCTGCCTAAGCTTGTAGCTACAGTCATTTGTCCTAGTGACCTGCTTACACAAAGCCTCCCAAGTTTTTATTCTGCCTTAGAAAAGACAACCTGATCAGCCCTAATGTGCTGCACAGGAGGGCTTTGTGATGCCAAGAACCTGGCAACGCTGCAAGTATCACCATACAGTTTCATTTAATATATTACAATACATGGAGATACTGTGAGCAAGGTCATATATTGCAGTTAAAATACATGCTGCCTTGGTGGCTATGATGCCAGCTAGAATAGTGACTAGAATAACTTCATGCTCTTTGTGTATATACAGGTGCTGGTCATAAAATTAGAATATAATGAAAAAGTTGATTTATTTCAGTAATTCTATTCAAAAAGTAAACTTGTATATTATATTCATTAATTCATTACACACAGACTGATATATTTCAAGTGTTTATTTCTTTTAATTTTGATGGTTATAACTGACAACTAATAACTAAATTCGGTATCTCAGAAAGTTAGAACATTGTGAAAAAGTTCAGTATTGAAGACACCTGGTGCCACACTCATCAGCTAATCAGCTAATTAACTCAAAACACCTGCAAAGGCCTTTAATGGGTCTCTCAGTCTAGTGCTGTTGGCTACACAATCATGACTGCAGACTTGACAGTTGTCCAAAAGACAACCATTGACACCTTGCACAAGGAGGGCAAGACACAAAAGGTCATTGCTAAAGAGACTGGCTGTTCACAGAGCTCTGTGTCCAAGCACATTAATAGAGAGGCAAAGGGAAGGAAAAGATGTGGTAAAAAAAAGCGTACAAGCGATAGGGATAACCGCACCCTGGAGAGGATTGTGAAACACAACCCGTTTAAAAATGTGGGGGAGATTCACAAAGAGTGGACTGCAGCTGGAGTCAGTGCTTTAAGAACCACCACGCACAGATATGCCAGACATGGGTTTCAGCTGTCACGTTCCTTGTGTCAAGACACTCTTGAACAAGAGACAGCGTCAGAAGCATCTCACCTGGGCTAAAGACAAAAAGGACTGGACTGCTGCTGAGTGGTCCAAAGTTATGTTCTTTGATGAAAGTAAATTTTGCATTTCCTTTGGAAATCAAGGTCCCAGAATCTGGAGGAATATATGAGATGCACAAAATCCACGTTGCTTGAGGTCCAGTGTAAAGTTTCCCCAGTCAGTGATGGTTTGGGGTACCATGTCATCTGCTGGTGTTGGTCCACTGTGTTTTCTGAGGTCCAAGGTCAACGCAACTGTATACCAGGAAGTTTTAGAGCACTTCATGCTTCCTGCTGCTGACCAACTATATGTAAAGGCAGATTTAATTTTTCAACAGGACTCAACAATGTAGAAGAGCTGAGGGCCACTATCAGAGCAACCTAGGCTCTCACAACACCTGAGCAGTGCCGCAGACTGATCGACTCCATGCCATGCCGCATTGCTGTAGTAATCCAGGCTAAAGGAGCCCCAACTAAGTATTGGGGGCTGTACATGCTCATACTTTTCATGTTCAAACTTTTCATTTGGCCAACATTTCTTAAAATCCTTTTTTTGTATTGGGCTTAAGTAATATATTTTAATTTTCTGAGATACTGAATTTGGGGTTTCATTAGTTGTCAGTTATAGGCATCAAAATTAAAAGAAATGAACACTTAGTTTACAAATAATCTGTGTGTAATGAATGAATATAATATACAAATTTCACTTTTTGAATGGAATTACTGAAATAAATCTACTTTTTCATGATATCTCACACATACATACATACACACACAAACACATTATATATATATATATATATATATATATATATATATATATATATATATATATATATATATATATATAATGTTGCACAAATCTTGGTGTCTTTTATAAGCTCTTGCATAGTGCGCAAACTCATGCAAGGTTTTCTGCTTTTATATACACAAGATACATCGATCAGCCATATGCCTTTTTATCATTAGCATCACCTGCCTAGTAGATCCCCCTTGTGCTGCTACAACACAGACCTCAGAAAGTATCCTGTGGTATTTGGTACCAAGACGTTAGCAGCAGATCCTTTAAGTCCTGTAAATTGTGAGGTGGGGCCTCCATTAATGAGCCTTAGGTATCCTTTCTTAGGTTGTCCTTTCTTTGACCACTTTTGTTAGGTACTGACCACTGTATACCAGAAAATAAAAATGCACAAGACTTGCTGGATGTTCTGGAGATGCTCTGACCCGGTCACCTAGCCATCACAATTTGGTACTTGTCAAAGTGGCTCACATTCTTATGCAGGCCCATTTCTCCTGCTTTTAACAACACATTACTTTCAAGAACTGACTGTTCACTTGCTGCCCAATATATCCACCCCTTGACAGATGCCACTGTAGATGAAGAGTTTTTCACTTCACCTGTCTGTGGTGCCAATGTTAAGGCCAAACAGTGCAAATTCATGTGTGTCTGTGTGCACGTGCATAGGCTAGTTTCACTATTTGGTGGGCAGTGGATGTGCCACCTTTGCTTTACACCATTTTATGGGGAGTTTCTGGGCATGGGCATGATGCAGCTTCCATTTTCTCAAAAATGCTCCAGCAGCGCTCACTTGGATCTTTAAACACTTTGACATCATGTTGTAGCCAATCATGTGCATGTCTAACTTTATCCCCAATGTCCTTAAAATGCTCTTTGGACTTCATTTTCACAGCTTCCCTTCAGACTCACAGTCTGACCAATGGTAATTGAGTAAAGGGGGTCTTTTATCTAGAACGTTTTAATGATTTATAGGTTGACTGTAAGCCAAGTGTGCCCTTGTAGGGGCGATATCTTTCATCAGTGTAAACTAGCATCTTCCACAGCACAGGATGAAAACTTATGCACAAAACCACATTCCCTTGACATTTATTAATTCTGAGGGCCAGTCTTTTAACATTAAACATGACTCAGGGTCAATAGTAATCCAGACAAATATTATACAATTCAGTCAAAGGGTTTAATACTTTTGGCACTAGTATATGTGAATGGGTGGAGTTCCCAATAACTGATCTCCCAATAACTGATCTGTGGAGTTTCCTCCACAGCTGCTGATATATAATATTAAGCATGCACAGAGCACTCCCTTCACAGCTGTACGTGCAGAGCATTGCTTTGGTGCTAGGGAGCAGCAAGACCATCATTCAAACAGAAGTGGACCAGCGAGGCTGTGAGATGAAACCTTTGTTTACTAATAACCACAGTCCCTGAGGGCGCCTAAGTAAGAGGGACCTTACAAGAGTGTATTAAAGGCCCATAATGCGTTCATTATAGGGCCAGAGTGCTTGCGTTAACATGGCGTCCCACAAGCCTTGGCATCATTTTATTGGTGTATTTTGGGCTGTATCACTTTTATTTGGCTCATTAGGTTGGGGGATCTAAAACCTGGGGAGCTATTATTCAAATTATATATGTATGCATTCAGGAACATTTACTCCCCTATACCTATCAAAAAACTACATAGACTATTGTTTGTTTGTTTGTTTTTTAATCAGTGTTTTCATTCATTTTGTTTAAGCTCAATTAAGCTCACAAAGTGGGTAAGGAGCAAAGTTTAATCCGAATCATATCAATGGACCACAAACATCTCTGAATGTGTGCATACATAAATATGCAACAAAATATATACATTGGCCATTATATTGGAAACACCTATAATAAAAAGTGCAGTGTGTTGTTGTTGTTTTGCTGACTAACTCATCTGCTACATTATGTATTAGCTCAACACTCAACCACCACTGAGCAGAAACTGACCACTAAAGAAGAGCTAGAGTAGTGGCTCCCAGTTCAGCTAATTAACAAGGCCTTCCTAAGCTGAACCAGCAGGAAAACACAGCAGGGTGCATTTCTACATGTAGTTTAGTGCCCAGCTAACAAAGCTGCTCGTCCAATCCAGGATGTGTTTTGGGAAAGGGATTTTTTGAGTGACCACAGCTGAGGTGCCCTTGAGCAAATCCCCTTTACCTCAACTGTTGCGCTGAAGTGACTGCCCACCGATCTAGGTGTGTTCTCACCCTTAATTCACTAGATCGTGTCTGCCAGAGTTTGGTTAAATGTGCAGACTGAAGCTGCTTGTACTGTTGTGCAATAGCTATGATGTGTATTTGTAATTTTAACAGTATTCACTCAGATAACACATAGGGTTTTAACATTAAGATCGAAACTAAAGTCATTTGAGTATAAGGGTGCTTTTCCACCAGCCTTGTTTGGACCTCCGGGCTTTTCAGTTTGGTCCGGACTAAGACAGCACGTGTGAAATATGAACTGGATAGTTTTCATAATGTACATTTGGCTTCATTGGCAACAATATCCAACTTTTTGATCCATGCTGTACTTGGCCTAACTTAGCATGTGGAGTTTATGTATGTCTCGTTTTATCTGTATTATGATACTCTAAAATAACCCACCACAATATCATGGTTTTCCACAGTCTTTGGTCTATTTCATTCATATGTCAAACACACTGCAGCACAGGTTACTTAGAAGCAGACCATAGTGACCTGTTCAGGGGTCTACATAAAACTAGAGTCAATTTTTTTTGCTGCACACCAGGGTTCGAATGGCAGCATTCTGACTAACAGAGAAATCCCATTAAGATTCTTTTAAATCTAAGCAACCTGCCAAGGCTGCACACATCCTAAATGCAGGACAATGGTACATCACATTACATGGTAATGAAAGCCAGAGGACAGCTAAAACATATTATGCATCAACACTATAAACCGTATACAAAAGTGGACAGTAAGCCCCCGTTCACTCCCATCGTGATGTTTGAACACAAAACATATCTTGTTTGCACTTCCCTGGCAAATAGAGACGAGATGCGAGGACATGTTGCTACCTGAACCCCGCCCATATTTCTTACTGTTATAGAGACCGGGGTATAGAGACAGGGCGGGGCGGGGCGGGGTTCAGGTGGCAACACGTCCTTGCCCATATTTCTTACTGGAAAGCCCTCCCCCTGTCTCTATACCGGGACTGAACACAGCGACTAAACTGTACTTTTTATTAGTAACAAGAAAACTTGATTTCCACACAATGACGACTCAGTCAACTGCAAACCAAGTATGTAAGTACACCAATATGCCATTTATTTTCTTGAAATACTTGCATGTTCACAATGTCAGATGGTAAGTAGTAGCTGTCTATCCATTTGTCCACAGCTGGCAATCACCTCAATGCCAAACCCCTTTAAATATCACCAAATAGCTCCTATAAAGGCTCCTTTATAAAGCTTTTTCACAAGGCAATGCTTCACAGTGCGGTATGAGTACTAGTCTAAATTAGTCTTTGGTCAAGTACTCATTTAGTCTACATGCACATTAGTGTGTTTACCAATAGGCCGTGTTTAATAAAATAAAGAAGTGCTGCAGAAGAGCTTCCCTTAAGGCTAGCAGCTACTGGTCATTGGTGGTCCCTTTATATTAATGGACTGTTTAGAGGGGGACTGAAATACATGAGTTCAGAAATATGAGTTGCAGTCTACACAAACCGCAAATCTACAAAAAAAAGTACCTATATATGGTAGATGTTTCTGATAAAATGGCCAATGATTATAGCTCCAAGTAAGCGTTTTGAACAATTAGGGTATATTAAAACACACAAGTCTACATCAGTTACTCCTCATATAGTCCCATGTATATATGCTTGTGTGTTTGTGAGAGACTCCACAAGGAGTAACAGCAGTAGCCTTGGTGGATATCTGCATTCTCTAAAGGTTAAAGAAGTGTTCTCCCCTTGCCCTCTGAGGCTGTTCAGTAATTGATTGAGGTGCAGATCTACTGGGCTGCAGCTTCGAAGACTGAGCTTGGAGACTATACACAGTGAATAATAATCCAGCTGGATGGGAAACGAGACAGAACACACACACTCTGGCTCATCAGAGAATGTCCATCTGTATCTGCCTCACTCTCTGACTCTAAGCCTGTGTCTCAATTGTAGGCACTATGTACCACACTATACTTTCACACTCTTAACAATACACTTTCTACACTCCAAGTGGAACTCTTTTTGGTGCTATATTGAACCACTTCCTTGAAGAACCATATACATAACCATTAAGCAGGCAAAGAATTCTTTAAGCATTGACATGATTCATCGAGTTGGCATGGTTCTTTACATTAACCATTGGCTTTACTACAGATCTCAATGAGAACCCCCCCCCCCTCTTTTTTAGGATGTACATAACAAGCAATGAAAGTTTATATCCTGCCATTTAGCATCTAAACCTCTGTAATATCTACCCACTGTCAAAAGCAATGGCAAGACCAAAAATAAAAATGAAAAATTAACATATCCAGATATATAGGCCCTTTTTTGCGTGCAACATAACCTGCACAAACTGCACATTTGCTTCAATGGTTTTGCTACAGATCTCTTGAGAATGTCCCCCTCTTTTTTGTAAGGGTGTAGATAACGGAATTATTATTATTATTAAGTAATGGAAGTTTATATCCTGCCATTTAGCATCTAAACCATCACACACTTCTTAAACAATTTCAAGCTACCCAGAAGTTGTACAATGGTCCTAGCATATCATCTAGGTTTAACAACCCTAAAAGTAAATGGTCAGTTGTTTCAGCAGCAAATGTATTTCAAGCACACAAGGGCAACCAACAATAAGGGTAGCCTCATGTTTTGAGTCTTTTCTGTTCTTTTACAGGAAAATGTGTTAAAATGATGCCGCAGACAGAGAAAAGCCAACCCCCCCCCCCCCTCCCAGAGTGTAAGTAAGTAAGTATACTACTGTGTCACAGAAGCACTCGATTCAAGACACAGATTACATGATATACCTTAGCCATGCAGAGGTAAATGACTTTGCATGCGTTGACTTGAACTCTTCCTCGAGTTTTTACATCACTCAAACGTGGAGTTAGAGGACATGGCCAGAACCTTCATGGGTGTAATGGTGGGTAATTTTCACTATTGATCCACGCTGATTGCAGCATGTCTGGGACCACTTTACAAAGGTGGAATATCAATAAAAAGTTCCCTTCCCTCAACACCACTTAAGCTGTAACTTGCTTGGAAATATGTTATTTACTGTTTGGCAATTTGAGCTTTGCTCTTTAAAGAGACACATTTACACAGTTGGCAAATGTAGCTGAACAACCAAGACACATTTGGGGTCTACAGTTTATGTTGATTAGTATCAACACTGCAATCCTAAAATTCTTCAGTCATTTCTAACAGACCTGCTTTTATGTGGGTTCTGACACTGTATGACACACTTTTCATACGCGTCAGAATTGCATCACATAGCATCTAGCAAAGAGGCAGTGAGACTTCTTCATTGGTGCCTTTACTGTAAGATTGAGAGGAGATACAGTTTTGACTTGAATTGAAGATGTTCTAAGGAGGTGTGTGATGCAACTGGGGAACCATGCTTGATTTCCTAAAAAAGTTTTCAATGGCTTTAAAAGGATTGTGTAAATGTGATGTAGGGGTATGAGGAACTCTTACATTGGTATAGAACCACTGGGTGCCATAATAGACCAGTAATCTCAGTTAGACCAAAAAATCAGAGGCAATTCAGAGGCAATTTGTAATAGCATTGTATAATATTCATATTATTAATAAATAGCTTGGGTAAACAAACACAATGTACAACAAAATCATCTACACACTGTCAAAAGCAATGGCAAGACAAAAAATAAAAATGAAAAATGAACATATCCAGATATACAGGCCCTTTTTAGTGTGCAACATAACCTGCACAAACTGCATATTTGCTCTGATGTGATGCCCTCAACTCTGAAGGCTGCAGTTGTGATGTCATGATGCTCAACCCAAACAGATCCGAATGAGCTTTTAAAAATATCAGCTGAGGCTGTGTACGTGCATCAAGACTAACCTGCGACACCAAGGTTGCTTCTGAAGGTAGCTGCCCTGATGTCTTGCTATCCATGCTATCTCATAAATCCCTGCCTTAGAAGGCAGTGTAGCGATGTAGGTCTCTGTAACTCAATTACAAAGGCTCCAATACATTCTGACACTTTGAGCCTCTTGACTACTAAGCGATTTTTATGTTTCAGGCCCGGCCCCACCATGTTCATCGAAATGTTCATTTTGATCTTAAGGTAATGTGTAAAAATACCAAATACTGTGGTAAAAAGGCAGTGGTATGGGGCAAGGCAGGTTTGTGTGTTTAATACCCGGGCTCGGCAAGCTGCCACTGTTGGGCCCTTGAGCAAGGCCCTTCACCCCTTCTGCTCCCCAGGTGCCGAAGCAATGGCTGCCCACCGCTCCGGGCATGTGTGCTAACAGTCACTACTGTGTATGTGTGTGTGTGTGCACTGCACGGATGGGTTAAAGGCGGAAGCCAAATTCCACAAATGGTGAATATGGCGGTCTTGTCTTTATGAATCTGGGCCTTAGTGTTAGAAACTTCGACTTGATGCAATTTGAGAGTGTGTGATGATTCAGGGCTGCTGATTGGACACCAACCTATTATTTTAGGTGCCCAAGGTGGGCAAGTCGTCTCCTTCTGCAAAGCAGCGAAGGCGTTAGCTGATCTACACCACTGTAAACTTTCCTGAATATGTTAACCTCTGAACTGCCGTTTAACTCTGCTGTTAAACTCTAGCGTTAGCTTAACAGGTCAGACACTGAACGCGCCACAGATCGAAGGACAAACCAGATTCGCTCAAATAAACACGAAGCTCAGGCATGCATCTGTAGCGCTGCTGTGCGAGTCTCGCTGTGCGAAAGTCGAATTAAATATCCCTCATTAAAAATGCATGAGGCTGCATTTATTATTACAAAAAGATTCACATTGGCATTATCCACACAATTAGCAGCACACACTCACACTGTCTCTCAGGGGTGCATCTCCATTATTGTATATCGGTATGTTCATTTTTTTATTTGTTTGGTTATTTATCTGTTTCTTTCTGCTTGATTTCTTTAGTTTTTTTCACTATATTCTCTCTCTCTCTCTCTCTCTCTCTCTCTCTCTCATTCTCTCTCTCTTAAGGTTGTTAGAATCATGCACACACAGACAGATACACACACACAGATCTCTCAGGGGTGCATCTCTGTTATCGTTCCTTATTTATTTATTTATTTATTTTTCTCTTCTTTCTTTTTTATTTCACTCTCTTCTCTTCATCTCTCTCTCTCCCTCTCTCTCTCTCTCTCTCCCTCTCTCTCACTCGCCTAAGACTGCTAGAAAAATGCACAATCTCTCACACTCACACACACACACACACACACATCCATCATTTTTGTGTCTTACAGCGTGAAGATGAACGAAACACTGGACATGTCCTGCCCCTTTTTCCATGGATTTTCATGTTTATATAACACACACACACACACACAGAGAGAGAGAGATAGAGAGTTGGCTGTACTGTCAGCTGGACATGCCGCTTCACTGTGACAGGGCAGGAGAATAAAGAAAAAAAACACCTTCAAAACCTCCAGGTTCTGAAAAAAGCTGAATTCAGCTTTTGCTCTAACAGACGTGCTGCATTCATTAGAGCGAGAGCAGGTCAGCTCGGCCTATCCAGCAGTTTAAACACTCCCTCTCTCTCTCTCTCTCTGTCTGTCCACACTCACTCATGTCCTCAGGACAGGGACACACACACACACACACACTGACCTTCAGGTAATTAGGACTTTATAGTGTGCCCAGCAGCCACTGTCTGAAGCAAAAGTTTACACGGCGAGGGGAGCTGGAGGGGAATGCACGGAGGATGTGCATCAGGCCATCTTAGCTAGTTTCTACTGGACCTAAAGAATGAAAAGCAACTCTCCGTTTAACCACTTAAACTCAAATAACCTTTTTGTTGTCATCATGACATTATTACGTGCATATTTTCTTTGGCTGCATGATGTAGACAAAATACAAGTATTGTGATAATAAAGCTACTTTTTGCCAGAGACCTCTGAGACACTGCAGTACTATCATGTCCTACGGTTAACAAACACGTTTCAGACCAGATACGTTTTGTCTTTTTTCCGCTAGCAAACTATAAATTTTGCTAGCTAGCATGTGAGCTAATACTGCTGCTTACTACACACTAATGCATTGTCATTGTCCTCACCAAAATACCCCAAACAAACCAGCAGCTTTGGCAAATGAAGGTAGTTAAGAGTCTATGGCAGTGGTAAAGGAAAAATTATGTACATGGGACCCTCTCTTACACCCTATGCAAGGTGCGTTGCAATGCTCATTGCTACCTTACACCCCGCCAACAGTCTATTTTCACGCCTTCCGCATGCGATATTTAAATGCCAACGGTGCCGGCAAATATATCTACGCCGCTGGCCGTGGTGGTCTCATAATGAGGTGTGTTCGGGTAAGGAGGTGTTTTCTGGCGTATCGCTATGTTTGCAAAGAAAAACACAGGTTTTTCTGACTGAAAAAAGTCAGACCGCACCTGGCTCTGATTGGGTAATTGCACATTACGCCCCAAAACACATCCATGATTAATTAAGAGACTTAGTACCTGCCTTTTGCACAGTTTGAGTCGCACAAGGGATACTTTTTCAGTCATTACGACAGCAAAGACAGACTAACAGGGCCTAAATCAAGCTGCGCAGTGCATGGTTGGCGGCTCACCAAAAGATCGCTAAAATAGGGCCCACGTAGTGTTAAATTTTAGCAGTCGACTTAAATTTGTGCCGTGTCTTTTAGGCTTGGGCGGTATAGTGGTAATACCATATACCACAGTATTTAAAAAGTCTGACTGAAATGTACATGAACCATTCACTTGACTTTCTACAAGAGATCTGTAGTAAAGCCAATGTTCTGTAAAGAACCATGCCAACCTTGATGAACCATGTAAATGCTTAAAGAATTCTTTGACTGCTTGATAAACGTTATGTATATGGTTCTTCAAGGAACCTCTCAAAAATGGTTCAGTATAGCACCAAAAAAGGTTCCATTTAGAGTGTAGAAAGTGTATTGTTAGGAGTGTGAAAGTATAGCGTGGAACACAGTGCCTCAGGCTTAGAGAGTCCGAGAGTGAGGCAGCAACAGTTGGACATTCACTCTCAGATATGAGGCTTTATCCTCCAAACGTGTGCAATTTGAGCCTGAGTTAACTGGAACATGGTCACTTCTGTGGTGTTTAGCCTGCTAGCTATCTAACTCATCTAAGCCTCAATAGCCAGCTGCCAGTCCAAACACAGCAGAACCGGTCTCTCATTTCGCCTTTCTGTCACTCCCAACTCCAGTGGCTCGACTTTTCTCTCCCTCTCAGACATGAGTTTTTATCATCAACATTGGGTCCGTAGCTTAGCAGTTCGTCTACAGCAGCTGCACTGGGCTGTGTGGTACTCGATGGAGCTGCGGCCGAGCTAGTTACTCAAAGGCTAGCTTAGCGAGGGGGCTGCAGATTCAAAACCATAGGGTATAAACTGTTCTCTGGTGAGCAGATATTAGCTGTGCGGCTAACTAAGCTAATACTAAGCAGCTTCTCTCTGTCCTGATTTAGAACAGTCAGATTGACAGTTTAACATTAAGTGAATGATTGATGTATTGCTGCACAATATATTTGGTAATTTTCCAAGTTTTTAAAATAAGGTAGAGTCTGTAAATATGACCATTTTCATTGAGTGATCTGTAGCTTATTAGCCTCACTACATTTTGGCAGAGCAGATATCTGGAACTACATGGCTTCCGATCCGGTAAAAACAAAGAAAACAGACAGGATAGAAGTCTCATTCTATGAGACACAGCCCTCCTCTCACCTTCTGGCTTTATGCCACCATCTGATAACATTCTGACCTGTTTTTCAGATCAGGTATGTGTAGTCAAGAAGATATTCTTCAGTGTAATGGATTTTAGACTTGGATCTCCTATTATGGCCAAAATGTTGTACAATGAACCATGAAAACATGACAATATCCTGTGATATGGATGATATGGGAATTATTTATCACCTACAACTGATGGGTTAGGATACCCTCTATGGAGAGCTCATTTCAAGGCTAACGAAGCTTTTACTGGAAGGCCATGACATAGAAGTCTATTGTATGAGCCTTGTAGCTCACACAATAAAATCTTCGGACACCAAATACAGCTTTTCCGACGTCATGTTTGGACTAACAGGAAAATTCAATCAGTCAATCTGAGCGCTCAAGACTGCACATAGAGGCTAGCTTCAGACTACACAGTGAAGTGAGAGGCGTTTGCATGAAGAGAACAGGCTGATATCCACGCCTATATACCATACATGGAGAGATCTCCAGGAATTATTCTGAATAGAATATGAAGTCTAAGCACAGAATGGGGGCAGCTGAGGGCACGCTGGCAGGTGAAGGGTGAGAGATGGCCTGAATTGTGATGAAGTTCAGAGGCAGTCAGCAGTCAGGCAGTCTTTCTCTTCCTCCATTATAATCCACTGAAAGCCTATCTGTGTCAATCGATATGTGTAATCAAGGACTATTCACAACGTTCCGCATGCAGCTGATTGAAACCATTCTCCTCACTCTGGATGGAAATACAATAGCGGAGGCATTAATGTAAGGACGGTGTTAAATATGAACTATAATGCAGAATTAGTCTTTTTAGACGTCTAAAAGTAAAACTGGGAAAAATATGTAGAAGTCTTATTAAATGCAGAGTTAGGGATCACTGGATGCTGGTTCTACACTGTCTATCCTAAACAATTCATTGAAACTAGTTACATTTTCAAGCTAGTGTCTTTTCATTCAGGCCCAGCTGTACACTTGGCATCTTCAGCTTTTTTACAGACGGTGTGCTGTTTGATTCCAGCACTTGCTGGCATTTAATTGAATACAGTGTTGTTCTACCAGTTAAATGCCTCCTTGTGCCACTGGCTACAACACAAGCCCACAGCAATGGTCGATCCACCTTGTGCTCAACAGTTGGCGAGGTGTTCTTGTCATGAAACCCTGCACCAACTTTTATCCAAACAAACCTTAGCTCACTGTGACCTGAAAGTTCTGTTTTAACTTAAGCCTTTTGAAAACTTTAGACACTTAATGAAGGCCATATTTGTGCAGGGGTTGCTGGATAGTAAACAGGTTTGAAATATATCACATTCGCATTACATGGCCTTTCCTAAGCCCTAGCCCTAACAATTTAATCAAGCTGTAATATTGTTCAAAAGGAAAAAAAAAGAGAAAATAGTAATCTTGCTTTAAATGTTCACCTTATGCTATTAGGAGATTTGTTCATTTCTAAACTGGAGTGCCTAAAACGTTGCCAAAATTATACTGTATGTATAGTGTCTTGATATACCCACACTCCATTCCTGTGTTATGTTAAAGGATTTGCAATGCAGTTAAATTAAACACTTTTTTCTAACATGTCCATAACCATGATGCTAACAAAACATTAAATGTTAAATCAAAATTGTCTTTGTCAGCTACAGTTTGGAGCTAGCTCAAAGCCAAAAACCTGTCAGACCAAAACAGTGGCATGCATTATTCAATTTTAACAACAACTTTAATGATAATGATACTGATAATTTAATGATAACATTATTTTACATATCTGGCCCACTACCTTTTTCCCCTTTGCACCTGTCCACTGGTTTTGGCATTTGCTCAGCACATTTTTTTTGTTTGTTTTTAAGTTTTTTGATCTTGAGTTTTTTGAAGGTCTGTACCACAGTACTGGCCCAAGTCAGTAAAGATGCGTATAGTACGTACAAGAAAACCTGCTCAAACTGTGTGTGCACTACAACCGGACGTTTGGGATGTGCTGGACTAAATCGGGCTATCTGGGCAGCTACTTAATTTACTCTACCTGTACCTGTGCCTGCTTCTTACTGAAATGAGGGATGCGTGATTGTCACATGTTGATGTGTTGATGTTCACTAGCAAGCAGTGACTGGAAGTGTGGTAATGATGTTGTGAGGGTGGAGTCACCAAGATTGTGGTGGCTGGTCTAGCCAAAAGTCCAGGGCTGAATTTAGCTCCCAGTCTGACTCAGGCTACTAATAAATAAAATGAAATGCTATGAACATTCACCTCTAGGTCAGTCTCTGAAGACATGGTCATAGATTTGCTAATAAGGACCATACTGTGCCAAATCCTCACCATGGAATCATGTCTGTACCACGGTTTAGTCAGAGCTGGAAATGATTTTCACCATGACAAGCCTATTAAATTGTCTTTAATGTATTCCTTATATTGATTCATTACATCTATAATCTCTTGATGCTCCTCCACACTCCTTAGGTTACATTATTTTATCTGAAGGCTGTTAACATGTTATGAGCATCTAATTTCATTAACCTGTCAGTCATTGTGTGGCTGAATGACAAGAAAATGCAGTCTACCACATCAAAACACAGGGTATCCTGTTACGTCCTTTCATTTATTACTGATAATCATTTAAAACTTCCGTGACAGAACAATGTGATGCACTGAAGCATGGAAACCGAACACTGTATCTACACACAGTGCGCAAAATATATCCTTAAAATTATAGGTCCCGTGCTGGCTAGTTTTTTAAGCATGCATAGGTTCCCACCTTTTTTTTACCATAGCAATACTGGTGTAATTGGCAACAGTTAATAATTTTGTGTTAACAGAAAGCATTGAACATCTAGGGTTCGTTTGGAGTGTAGAGTGTATGTCCTCAGTAATTAATACAGTACAAACACAGACTGTGGGGCAGTTTCCCGTTGCATTGGGTTTTTTTTTACAGGTCATTCTGCTGGCCATCAGCAGCTGGAGTCAGAGGGAGCACAGCTGGTCTTGCTCTCTCAGGGGTTGGTTGATGGCACTCCCTCCTCACATCACTCCTAGTGTTATGTTGGTCAGCACAGGCGCCTGTTAACTGTTGTATTGAAGCCAAGGAGCTGCTTTCCTCAGAGCGAGATGGATACCTATGCTGCATCAGCGGCAGTTTGAAAAGAGGTGGTGACTTTCCATGTGTCTTCACCCTCCTAATGTTAGGGCATTGCTAGTAATAGAGGGAGTTAACATGGGTATGGGAATGAATGGGCCTTTCAAATTGGGTCATAAATGGGGGAAAATTAGAAATAAATAATAAAAAAAAAACGGAAACCTTATTAGCTATGCTTATTGATGACGCATTTGTGCTAAATCAGATGAGGTAATTAAGGAAGGCTTTTTTGTACCAGTCAGAAATGACCTGCCCACTAATGGCCATAGGTTTTATTCGCCCAGATAGATCAGTGGTACCAATGCTGCTAGCATGGCTGCTGTGTAATATAGGCACTGATGGACAGCAGGTGTATCGCTGCCCTAAAAATAGAGTCGCAGGTAACCCTTGCTTCATCTGAAATGGTCTCGAGTCAGGCACGTATAACACTGGGTTAGCAGCGAAAGAGCTGGCAAAACTGGTTACAGTGGCAGATTCTAAAAAGCTCCCTCACAAAACGTTATTACAAAGTCTGCCTGATGTCTGAGACTGAGAGGTTTATGATAGTTAATAAAAGACTTTGATCTAAAGGCAATTTAAAAAACCCATTCATGGTGGAGGGGTACATGCAGGGTGTTACAGAGGCAAAACAGTGCCCAAAGATCTTTTTTTTTAAACAACATAAACTCATATGAAGATATAAATGATATGTGTAGGTTTATTGGTGGGTAAAGATTTTAAGTTAAATGGCCACATTTGTGTTGTAGTCATGGCAACCCCTGGTTCCTAAGCCCAAAATTGAAAGAAATCAGAAAATTTTACTCTAAATTAAGCAGAAAATTGGTGAAAATCTCCCTATTTTTGACTATTTGTGAATCCTCAGAACTGCGACATGTACAAAACTACAACACTGAGTCTCCTCAATGAAATGGAAAGAAAAATGATGACCCATTCCCAAGATGAACAGCCTCCAGATTTAATGCTAATGTGCTGCTATGACCTCAAACTACGTCAGTCCACTCGCAAACCCATCACAACAAAACAGGAACTGTGTCACTGGAGAAAATGAGATGCCTAAAAACACCAGCTGAATGGCAAGGTTAGTTGCATTTGTTTACAGACATCTCCACAATATTATCCACAGCACGCGAGTTGCAGGATAACGCTGCGCTGTGCCTGGAGGCAGCATCATTTAAAATGCTTAAATGGTTCCCACAGCAAAGATTGATTGACTCTTCCCTTTTTTTCAAAGCTTCGGGCCATTTCCACATGAAACCTCACTGTGAGAGGTAATTATTTCCCTTCAGATTTGCTTTGTTTTCCTTAAATTAAGCAATGTGCATGCTATTTGTGGTCTGGCTGTGTGAAGCAACTTAACAAACTGAATAATCACGCGACTTCACACAGTGACCCGAAAGATGGATAAGCTTTCGATCTGAGGAATCAATCTCCTCCAAAACAACAGACACCTGCCAGGCCGTTTCTCCTGAGCAGAAGAGCACAGATGTGCACAGAATGAGGAAGCTTTGAGTCGTGCTGCCGCTGAGAAACTCCTTTCTTCGCTAAAGGAACATTCATGCTTTGCTAAATCCTGCACCTTGTAGGGACAACAGAGCAGCTTAAGCAAGTGCTGTAATTAAACCTCCCTGATACAATTCCAGTGTAAAACAGAGGCGCTGTTTCAGTACAGGCTTAAAATTAAGCCTGTGTTTAAATTACAGCATTGAGGTGCCTTTTTTTTCCTTCTTCTTCTTTGCGCTCGAAGATGACAGACAACATTTTGTGTTATCTACCTCAACACATTTCGTGCCATTATGCTAACTTCAACATAATTAAATGGATATGATGTATGGTAAATCAGTCAGAGTGGTGTGGTGTGAAACGCTCCTTTCTAGGAAACGTACCGAGTCAGAATTGTTCACAGTGGTAGTGAATAGAGCCAGATGCCTGACGAGTTGAATGCCTCTGAAAGTTGTTTTAACAAATGGTTGCGAGTATGCAGTCTGATGCCTGAACCTCTGTTTTACCATAGTTTTGAGAATGCATCTCCTTAAGGGAAACTTTGACATACACCACTATTTTACTATAATCAACATTAAACATATGACCCAGAAAACATGTGTAGCTTCACCGGTGGTTCTAAATCACATGTGGTGTGATGTAAGAGAAACAAATCACTTTATCAATTCAATATACCGTTTTCATCAAGTTGTACTGGCTGTTAGTGATGCTAACCAGAAGGTAATGTGCTATCCTCTAAGCAATGCCCTACCAGTAACCTCTAACATGCTAACTTTAAAGCCAGCTTAACTGGCTCCAGCATGATTAATGTAATCAAGAGTCTTCTTTACATCCCTATGGTGTGGTCATCATCTACAGCAGTGGGTCAGCGGCTAAATATGCTCATGTGGGCTCTTTTGGAGAGATACACACACACAAATGATTGTAAAAATAAAATTGTTAAAGATTATATCTGAGCCAACAATCTGAACTTGCTTGACGATTTGTGGCGTAAGGTGTCCACTCCAGGGATTCGCAATATTGTAAGACTTTCACAGCATTCAGAGCACTGATGTAGGGTCCGAATTGCTTGCGCACCATCCATTATCTAAGCTCGGCTAAGAATACCTGCAGTTACAACGCTCTGTCTCTCTTTCTGATGCAGGAAAAGCGTTATCAGAACACGTCCCAGCACATTTATCCAAGTTGCTCAGCCAGCAGAAATGGAGGGGTCAATGATTAGACTATTGAACTGGTCCAGTGAGCCTTGGCTAATTGCTTGATCAGGCCAAATGTTCGACATGACATCCCTCTCCCTGCCATACCGGAGCTTTTAACGGTGGGCGGTTATCATTACTCAAAATCAGACGTGACGAAGTTTATTTAGCTGCCATTCCCTCCTCTACACATCCTTATGTCAAAGAGAAAAGTAAGTGATTTGATGAGAGATTGAAACCATTATTCAGAGTGAGTCAAGCAAGCGGATAATTGAGCTTTTGTGTGTCTAAGAGGGTAGCGGCTGACAATTTAATGGAAACGCTTGTTTGACTCACATTGCATGATTCAGCTGGTGATTAAATAGGGGGAAAGAATAGCTGTGGCTTATGTGTTTTTTTTTCCTCATTATATCAAGCTCCAGCTTGCAACTTTTGCACCTACTGGCCACAATGATAAAGCCATATTTAGATTTATAAAGTGCTCATTATTCTTCTAAAAGCAAAGCAAATATGCATAAAAACTCAATAAATGTGTTGGTAAATAACATCTTAGTAGCAGGCAAAGAAGAAATAAATGGTATTAGAGAGAGAGGGCTTCATGACAAAATCCATTTTCTCAATAGATTACGCGAGCGTGGATCAATACAGGGAAGACAGCTGGGCTCCACAGACTTAAAGTATAAAAATACTGCATGTTTAATTCTGCCGCCAAATAAATACAGTTTAAACCTGATTGAAACTTTAGGCCTTTAAAAATGGATCAAAGAGAATATGTGGGTACAAACAGCACTCGATGGCCATGCATGTGATGCAGGAAAGAGAGAACAGTTGGAACATAATCTGTTTGGTTTGAGAGAGACTTGTGCTGTAAAACTCGCTATGAGGTTTTGTTAAGTCTTAGTCGGGAATATTCAGCTCCTCCTTATTACAGACCCAAAAACGTGTTCAAGGGCCTTTCAATTATCTTGAATGTGCTCATTTTTGTTTCCACCACTATAGAAACTGCCAGAAAACCTAATTGACATCCTTTACGCTCATTTCTGTCCTTCTGAAGATTACCGTCGTCATTGTGTGTCCCGCCAATGGCAGCGCTCCTATTATAATGTAGGTAGAGGGTCTATTCAGGAAGTCCTTTTAAATCAAAATTCTAGCGAGTCCCGGCCTATAAAGGATGGCAGTTAATCATTCTTAGGGAGAAAAAAAAAAAAAAAAGTCCAGAGACGAGATGTGTTAACGCACCAAGGCTCAAAACGTATGAGTGTGTGGTGTGCAAAAAGAGGGAAATGTCCTTGGCTCTGAATCAGAAGACAGTTTGGGGAGATTTCTGTCTGGATAAATCAGCCTATGAGATGACCCCATATCCAGACTAACTCAGACAGCCTTAGAGTAAATACTGTACGATTACACTGTTAGAGCCATTATACACTGTATAGATTAGCAGTTAGTATAAGAGTGTGTTAAACTAACCCCGCCTGGAGGATTCTGTACTATTCTACTCCGCTCTGTTCTGTTTCAGATACTGCTAGGTACACAACAACCAATATTTAAATAATAAACACAAAATGAATAAAAAATGAATACAAGACAATGATCAGAAACCAAAACACTGCTAAAATGCTGTGAAGCTTCTAAGCTTCTAGCGAGTTTCTAATGTTGTTCAGCAGAACTGAAAACTGACATCAATCAGCCTAAAACTGGACCTATTCCTTTTATTTAAACCATATAAGACTATACCACCATCAGTTCGCAATATATTAGTCAAAATGATGAATAACTTACATTTTATCATCATCATCATCATCATAAGCAAGTTACTGTATTAGGAGCAGCAGAGCGTTTTCTCTCTAGGATAGGTGAGGGTGGTGGGAGAGGATGAGAAAAATGAGAATGATGGTTAACATTATTTGTCCTCACTGCATGTGATGCTGCATGGTGACGCCATTAAATTCACAAAACAAGAATTCAGATCTTTTAAGTGGCACGAAATGAGGTACTATGTTTAATATGACCAGAGACACAGTACCAAAGTCTTAAGTCATGAAGGCTCATGTTGATTTCAGGTTGTTAATATGTTTTAAATATGTCTGTATATCTGTAATTATGATATTTTCATGTCAGTCAGGCTCCAAATTATACTATGTAATAAATAAAATGTATAATCTAATAAGATTATATATTTTACTATATGATATCTAAAATCTTGGCCTGATTTAAGATTATATAATTTTATAATTATAAAAATAATTCTAAATATAATTAAGTCCCAAATTTGCAGGAATACATAGAAGAATCACTTTCAGTTCCCCAAACATCTATAATTTCTTATATATGGAACCTCTTCTATAAATGAGATGCGAGTGTAGAACCATTTCAAAGCTTAAAAAGCTTTGTATTTTTTCCCCCATTTTATTATTTTTTGGATTTTTGGGTTCATGGAGAAGGCATGATGCTGTTAAAACGTATCTGTCTAAATTATAGTCAAAATAAACTATTCCTCAGCCAAGAACACAAACAAGGGGTGTCATATGAAGTTAATTCAGTCAAGTACAGTCTTATGCAAAAATCTGGACACCCTTGGTGAAATGACACATTGTCATTTTTAAATTAAGTAGTAGTACACACAGTCACTGTAGCTAATAAAACATAAAACACAATATTTTTGGAAAATCCAAATATATACAGTTTTCATAGCATAAAAATAAAAGAATCATCAGTGTGGCCTGCTTGATAGGGCCAGGACTTAAACTTCCTTTGTCAGAAACCACAGCTGCAAACCCCTGTCATTCAATTCTCAAAGTGGGAATTCTTCTTTGCAGAAGGCCTCTAGTACTCAGATATTCTTGGGCCGTGCTGCTGCACAGCATGCTTTTAGGTCTATCCACCAATGTTCTATTTTGTTTAGGAAAACTGTGGAAACTGTGAGGCCTTTAGTTTCTGTCTCTTCAGGCAGTTCATAGAGGATGTGACATATTTTGAACATTCATTCTGTTGGAGAAGCCATCCTGTTTTCAGCTTCAGCATTTTTAACAGATGGTTTGACATTTGCATCCAGGATTTGCTGGTATTTTGTGCAATCCATTCTTCACTCCACTAGTGAAGTATTGCCAAGGACACTGGTGGCAACACAACCCCAAAGCATTATAGATCCGGCGCTGTGCTTCACAGTTGCAAATGTGCTCTTTTCATGAAATGCAGTTTCTACAAACATACCTTTGGTAATTGTGAGCAAATACGATTAATTTATCTTGTTTCCAAAACTCATCTGGCTTCTCTAAATGTTCTGTAATATACTTTAGAAATCAAATAGCTTATATGAAGGTTATGGTTTACCTGCCTTATTGGCATATGAGCAGTTGTCTTCAATAATTTTCTTGATCTTCCAGATCTCATTATGACCTCCACAGTTACCTTGACCTGCCATGTCTTAATAACTGCAAGCTGAAAACAAGTAGGTGTCCTCTTATTGCCTTAAGTTCCTTTCATTTTTAAGTCTAAAGACAGTTTCTTAAAGGAGCCCATGGTTGCTGAGTGTCAAAGCAACATTTCAAGAGATAGAAGTTATGAAGCTTGGATATTTGATGCAGCTGTCAGATCATAATTACAAATGATAACATGCCTTAGGCCTCAGGTCTGATTTGCTTTAGAAAAAAAGTGAGTGTCCAGGCTTTTGCACAGGCCAGAGCTGATCATTTTTTATTTATATAGTTTTTCATGTTATGATTGACAGAGTATCTGTGCATTAGCATTTCCCGAGTTTCCTGTGTAGCGGACTACCTTAGAATGGGGCCATTCTCTACTTTTCAATTAAGAAAGGACAAAATGTGTCAACTAGTTGATACAGTGTATCTAATATTTCTCATTAGAGGTTGTTGTAAGACATTAACATTAACATTATCTAGCCATATTTAGGCATAAGGAAATTACTGGTTTTAAGTAATTTTATCAAGCACAATGATCTGGGCAGATAAGCAAACTGCTATTTTTTTGCAATGTACAGCCAGACTGTTAAACCTAAAATGCTTAAAAAAAGGATGATAAATGATCTGCTTTCTACTCAAACTGAATATGGAAGCATGGATACTTGAACAATCTTGAGTTAATTTTAATCTGCAGCCTTGATAACACAAAAGATATTGATATCGGAATTCACACTCTATTGAAATCAGATCTTAGCTGACTGCAGTTATAATTATCATGGAAATTAATTTCATACCATCATATTGTTCCAAGAATGGCCTCTTCTCTGATCTAATTTACTTCAATAACGGTGCGGCATGGTGGCAGAATATCGATCATTAAAATGAATTATTCCTCTGTGCTTTCATTTTTGCTCCCTGTGATCCGTTCTGCTATCAGATTATCTCGAAAGACTTCGCTTACTGTCTAAATGTAATGGTGGGGGTGGAGGTAAGTGTCTTTGCTCTCTCTCTCTCTTTTCCCCCCTCTCTCTCTCTATTACACAGATCTAATGGAGCTTATGAAAAGGTACTGCAGTGCCAAGTTTGGAATTATATTGCTGGATCTTCAGATGTATGCTACCCAAGTCTAGATGAATGATGATTCTCGAAGCTGCTTGAGATAAATTGAGACAGCATCAGTTAAATTGCTGCCGCCTCAGGAAATCCCGCTTCAACCCAGTAAATCTAAACCCTCTTGTACTGAACAGAAGACCTTTATGAGTCACACTCTCATAATATTGCATAAGATGCTCCAAAATGTAGTGCAGTTCCTGCTGTAGCATCATCACATGTTCTGCATTACACCCTTGTTTGTACCATGTTTGTGAAAAAGATGTGAGGATCAACCTGCACTTGATGTAGAAGTTCCTCAAAGTTCCTCACACTAACTTCTCTTTTGGAACCAAAAGTGGTTCTTCTATGGCATCGCTTAAAGAACCTTTTAGTAGCACAATTATTTCTAAAAACGTAGGACTCGAATTAACTTTTAACTTTTTACTAAATTACTGTCCAAACTCCACTCCATGCACAACCTCCAGTTCTCATTACCCCTTAAAAAGATGGTGATTACATATAACTTCTACCAAAGAACAGCCCCACCAGTTTGTACAGAAGTCCCTGTAGTTACTGAATAATACACCTTAATGTGTAATAAGACTTGGAGTGTTCAGGGGTTAACCTCACTTAATTCTGACCTCATGGCCTCAGTAAATATACTGGCAAAGTTAACTAGCTTGTGGATCCACATGGCTTCGAACCACTATTACCAAGTTTTCCAACTGTAGTGCACTACAGAGCTACAGAGCCAAATGAGACGCAGTCTTGGTTAAATACCACTGAAGACAAATGTAACCCAGCCACAGACATCTGACGCTGGCAAGACATTTAGGTAATATAATATTTTTTACTATGCAGGTTTCCAAGCAAACCACTACCATACTACTTAAATACAAAGCTAAACACTGAGCCTAAAAGGAGAAGCAGTTTAACCTATTAGTTAGGTATGTTTTAGCTGAGCTGACCCCCTTCCCCCTTCCCCCTTCCCCGTTCTAGTTGTCCAGACAAGGACTAATGTAACCAGGATCAATAAAGGCGCTCAAGACCTTGACACAGCTCTTGTAACCATGTTGGTTCAGACCATGTTTTCTTTTTTTAGACACAGAATATAGTTGGACAGTTGTATGTAAATGCTGTTACTGATAGTGGTAGTGATAGTCCCTTCTTTCCATATTTTGAGACTGTATTGAGATCATTAGTGTTCTTATCATACTTCTGCTTGCCCTTGGGTCCTGAACATTTCTGAGACACTGACCCACGGTCATTAAAGTCACTTAGAAACAGGCACAGTGCTCTGCTTCCGTTTCCTACGCCACCCAAACGAGCAGCGATTTGAGCTGATGAATCACCTTCAGCTGCAGAAACAATCATCCGCCCCCCCAGGACCTAATTTGCATAAAATCTGCAAATGACACACCCCAATTTACCTTCCCACACGTTCACATGAAACACACCCTATTAGTGATATTTTTTATGTCAGTAGCAAGGCTCTATGTACTAAAGCCATCTTATCCCAAACTTAACTCCTTGACATCCTCAGACCTGGTGTGATCGCAGATCTTATCCCCAAATCCCTAAGGCAGTTGGTGAAGCTTACTTCTACACTATACATGCAGTGTTTTAGCCAAAATCATCAGAATTCATCATTTGTTTGTTAGGTACATATTAAAGATGGATACGGTTAATGCCATTTTATCCCCTTCTGATGTCAGAACTGACACAACAGGGGCAGTCGTGCCCTAAAGGTTAGAGTTGCAGGCCTGGGACTGGATGGTGGCTGGTTTGATCCCCTGGACTGGCAAGAAGTGAGGGGGGGGGGGGGTGAAGGAACAGTGCTTTCTCCTCACTCAACATTCACAGCTCAACTACTCCTTGGCTGCTGAAGTGACATGAGTGTGTGTGTGTGTGTGTGTGTGTTCACTGCCATGGATGGGTTATATGTGGAGGTTAAATACTGCTGTGCAATGGCTGCGAAGTGTGTTTCTATACTGATATGCTGAGATGTTCCCAAGGATTTCCCTACACTCTTAAAAACAAAGGTTCTACTCATGGTGTTACTCTTTCACGGATGCCATTGATGTAAAGGTTTTTTCTCAATTTAAAGATCACAACTCTTTACAAAAAAGGTTCTTTATGGAACCAAAAGTGGTTCTTCTATGGCATCTTTTATGGAACCTTTTGTAGCACCCTTATTTTTTATAGTGTAATTCCATTTACTGAACCCCCAACCTTCAACAAACTCCAACAATATATCCACTGTACAGCTGTACACTTACAGTTTGGGTTTACCATCCAAAAATATCCATACGAGAGCAGCTCCGTTTGGGTTTACCATCCAAAAATATCCATACGAGAGCAGCTCCGTGATTAGAAATCGATCATTTCTGAATTCAGAGCTACAGCTTAGCTAACATAAACTGTACATCAGCAGATGGGCTACAGTCTACAACTGTACACCAGCAAGGTAGAGACACAAGAGAGGGGTTTCTGACAAAGTGGCCACGCGTTGAGCTAAATTCTCCTGTTCGTGGGCAGGGAGAAAAAGCTAGTTTATTTAATTACATACCAATATAGTGTCTAATACAAGAGACTGCAGTGCCCAGAAAAATCAGTTTTAAAATCCAATAAAGATCAAGTCACAGTGCAAATGACAACACACTGTGAAAAGAGAGAAAGAATAGCTAATATGTTACATTCACACAGAAAGTCATTTTCGGCAAATATACTGTTGACATTATCCATGGGAGGCCCGACATAACTACAGGATTTCAAAACTGAGGAAGTTAGAAGTTATATCAATAAATCAATCAATAAATAAATAAATAAATATATAAAAAATAAATGGATACAGCTGTGGTGCCAGAATGCTTTGTATATATGCTTGGTATATTGGGTAGACAGATCATTATTAAAATCATGTTTTAAAGATAGGATAGACTTCCCAGTAAACAATAACTCAAACTGTACTTGTAAGCATATCATATGACTTGTCCATGTTTGATACATGGTTTTGATGTTGATACACTAGACTTGTATGATATGTCTACTTTTATTTTGACAATTTCTGACTCTAAATGAGCCCTGGCTGTCAGGCCCTTGTTCTCGCGACTTCCCCCGGGGCGATACCGGGCCGCCGCCCACAGGCCCATAGAAGGACTTCCGCCTTGTTTCCGGTATTTTGTGTTTGATTCATGTTCATGTGTTGCACCTGGGACTGGGAGCACTTAAGGAGCTCCCTGTCTGCTACTCTCTGCCGTGAATTGATTCTCCTTGATTCCCCATGTCTCTCCATGCGTCTGTGGCGTGTTCATGTAGGTTAAGTATTCTGATCTGGTTTGAGAGATATCCTATTCTGATTCTAGAGGAAAGCGCATTGTGTCACTTCCTGCTCTTGCTCCTTGGCGATCCCAGCTCACAAGGCAGTCACGGCTCGCTCAGGTTAGGCTTGCCTTATTATCTAGCCAGGCAGCTGGCTCTCCAGCTTGCCAATTGTTTACCCTCAGCATAGCTCTGGATTTCAGTTCTAGTTCTCCCCCGTGTCCTAAGCTAGGCTTGTGGTTTCTTATATTCCCTTTCCCTTGGGTAGAAACTTAGTCTTGTTCCTGTGACTCCCTGCTCCTCCCAGTGCCAGGTTTGTTGTGTTGGCCAATTGATTTGTCACCTTATTTTTTTGTTGTAGTTTTGACCAAGTAGATTGCTGCATGTTTTACTGAAACTTTTAATATTTATTGTGTTATTACTCTATGGGTACTCGAATAATACACATGGGATGTATAGTTGATGCATATAGATATATGTTCCTGAAAGAAGAATGCTTTAAGTGCTGTTGATCTGATGGGCAGTGGTGTTTTGGAAACTCCTGTTTTGTTTCCCTCTTCTTTTAATTCTTGGACTTTCTTCTTCCTTATGCAAGTGGATATATATATATATATATATATATATATATATATATATATATATATATATATATATATTTTTTTTTTTTTTTTTTTTTTTTTTTTTTTTTTTTTCATCTGAAGCGCCTGGATAACACACGTTTCACATGAATGCTCTTTAAGCTGTATGGGAGCCTGTTGCTTTCTTCACCCCGTCTCTCCAGTGGCATCCATCATCCATCAGAGCCCAAACACCTGACAACAGTCACCCCCACCCTTTTTCTCAATCTTTGTTGCTCTTTCTTTCTCTCTCTATTGTTCTAGTTAGAGAGTGAACAGACTCAAAGTGTGTGTGTGTTGGGGGGGGTAGCTACATCTAAAATCCTCAAATTTGTTCTATTCAACTCAGGGGATTTCCAAAGATGAAAACTATCATCATTCCAAATCCCTCAACTTTAGTGTGTGAGTGTAAGAGAGAGAGAGAGAGAGAGAGAGAGAGAGAGATAGAGAGAGAAGGGGGGGGGGGGTGTAAGCCTGAGGAAAACCCACCTATTTTACAGTTTATTCTGAGAGCTGCGTTCTTGTGTTGACGTTCAGCTCAGAGATCTTCCATCTCCTCCTGAACATCTTCCATCTCCTCCCCACTACTGAATAAACCATACTCCACTCTTCCATATTCACTTACTCTCAAGCCTTTTCATTTAGCTCTGTTTTCCTTATACCACATTTCCTTGTACCAGGTTTCATCTTCCTTATCTTAATGGGAGTGTATGTTGTTTGTTCTTCTTAACTGTATGCATTTATTTATTTTTGTCATTACTGATTTATTATTCATATATTTCTCACTTATTCATTATTTATATATTTGTCTTTTTTGTACTTGTCTTGTATATCATGTAGCTCTCATGTCTTATTTGTATTCTTTTATTCATTTAGTTTTTAACTTAAGCATTTTTATACAGTTTGTTATTTTGAATGGCTTATTTTTTGTATTCTGCAATGATTCATTTAAATTGATCATACTTGTTAAATATATATTTTCTAATATTCATCTTATGTGCATTGCATTTTACTGTTTTTTTCATTATTCTTTCATTTACATATTTTTACTGATTCTTTTCTATGTTACATTAATATATAAAGCAATAGATCAGCCTGTGTGTGTGAGAGAGAGAAAGAGAGAAAGAATGACTGACAGGGAGTTTCCCATTAAAACCTCAATTTTCAGGCTGTGAGGCAAAACGTCAAGCATTGCTCCAAATCAAACACATGCACGCACACACACACACACACACACACACACACACACACATCAATAACAAATTCCAGTCACACGGCTCAGTGTATGGCAGAAAGCAAGTTTGCATCACCTACATTCAGCGAGAGCATCTGATCTGCAGCTTTCCCTTTATTTCACCAGCACCTTACCTCGGCTGGAATTCCATTCTAGTACAAATGACCTGCATCTGCACCTGCGTGCTCTAAACTCCCCCCACCAGTGTTTACACACTGTAACACCGAACTCTGTGGCTTTCATTGTTAGCTGCACAACCGCAGTCCTTCACTGCACAAGTGATGATCTTATCCGGAGTGTCTTACATTTGAATCATGTCACGCAGGTAGCTGAATGTAGTGTTAGGAGGCACTCTTATTGGGTGGTGTGGTGTGCTTGCTCCGCCAGGGAATCAAACCCTTCTAAACCCATAGGCGTTAATATAAAGTCGGCAGAAGTGTCAAGTAACGCAATACAAATACATAGTCACTTAAGTAGAAATTCTGGTTAGCTATACTTTACTGGAATAACTGTTTTCCAGACGACTTTATTTCTACTCCTTACATTTTCACACATGAATCTGTACTTTCTACTCCTTACATTTTAAAAAATAGCCTCATTACTCCTCACAAAACAAAATAAAATAAACCCTATCCAGATAAATCGCACCATCTGGAAAGTGTGAATTTGATTGTGGTTGGATGAGAAGTATAAACATATACCATTCGGACACCCTATTGTTAGCAATCCATCACACCTGCACATCACGTCACACTCCAGCAAGGACATAGCAGACATATTCTGCTTAGTATGAAGATATCCATGGCAGAGACTCAAGAGAACTCAAGTGAAATGACCCAACTAAGCCCCACATTTACCTTTCAATAAAGGTTATTGATAACATGCCTCTGAAGCTGACTTTTTGCACCATAACAAAACTTATAGGAAACTACTCATCATATTTTCTGCTCCATGAAACATGTGAATGCTCAGTAGTGCACATATATGCTCCTTCAATATATGTGATATAACTAAAATGCATTCATTTTCAATGGGCAGATATGCAGCTGAAACAGGCAGCCTAGTGTATCCCAACATTTTTCAACAATAACATTCCAAAAGAACATTATAGTCATTATGGCTTTTAGAAAAATGTTTGTTGGGGAGGTGTGGTAGTGTAGTCTAAGCTTTATTACTTTTACACTTTTGGAAGTAGGTTCCCTCTTTGCAGCATTCATAACAGCAGGTGTGAAACTGTGCAGTTACTGACCCAGCAGAGCGTTGGCCACTTTTATGCAGTATGCTCCTCTGCACTCGGCAACCCCGCTCCGTAACTTTACGTGGTCTGCTATGTGGTGGCTGAGTTGTTGCAGTTCCTAAACACTTCCACTTTCAATAATACCACTCTCAGCTGATGGTGGAATATTTAGGAGGAAAGAAATTTTACCTGCTGGCATCTGTGGTTAAGGTGGCAGAGAGGGTGTTAAATCATAGGTTTAATCTGCACTATTTACACTTAACTGTACATCCTGTACATCTGTACTCCTGGACACTACAGACACTTAAATACCAATATATGCATTCATATATTTATTCATTCATTCAGTCTGCTTCATTCCTTATTCTTTATAACTGCCTTTTCCTATCTCTGGTTGGTTTCAAATGCACATTTTATTATTTTTACTGTAATTAAGTTGAGAGACAATATGGTGAGGCCCATGGGTTAGACTTGAAAAGGAGAAAGGAGGCCTAATTTGGTAAAGCCATACATGAACTGAACAAATATAGAATGTGACGGTTGATTTACACTCCTCATGGAGTTAGACAGTGACACCCTATATATGGAAATAGTGCAACAACGCATGACCTGTAGAAGGGTATAAAATGTGAGGTGTTTCTCTGTCTGGAGAGAGAGCAGAGGGGCACCCAGAATTGGCAGGCTCTCTCCACACTGTACTGCTGATTAAAATGTTTTAACATTGCAACTGAAAGACGGTGGTCACGAGTCTCCTTTTAAGAAGAATTCCTTCCAAGAACACCACCACACTATCTATCACAGTACCACACTGGAATTCGGTGCACTCTTTAGAACCACCCTTTCTTTCCCCAATGTTAGTAAATGCAGGCTTGTCTACTTAAATTCACTATTTTGGTCACATACAGCTACTGCTTTTAAAATGTGATGTGAATTAAAGTATGAAAACACTGTATAATAAAATTAGACATCAAATGTTGGCTGTTGGATGTTCCTTCAAAGTTTAACTACTGAAAATCGTAGTAACTTTACATCAATTAATTCAGATTACACTAAATTTAGAGTGCAAAATGGAAAAAAAAAAAGCTTCACATGTCCACTGCTCTGTACACCCTGCATACCTAACATTAGGTCATTTCATTTTCCATTAAGAGGCACTAGTCATTTCAGAAGCACAGTTATGCCCTGTACTCTTGAAACCTGCTGAGTGTTTGTGCAGTCACATCGTGCTGTGTCTGGAACTGTAATGCTGAGTTTCCTTCAGTGCAGAGTGGATTAGGGTTTAAGCATTTCCTGTCCTCCAGCCTCCTGTCCTGATCCCAGTAAGGGAAAGTGAAAGCACCAGGTCAGCTAATATCAACAACAGCAATATTTAGAGCATGTTGGTGGTCAAACTGTGAATATTTAAAGATGTTTACAGTATCTTGTTTAACCCATTATACCCTGTATGTTGTTTGTCCCACACTTCAATTCTTCAAGCGTATAACTACTAAACTCAACGATGACCAAACAATTCAGAATGGTTTCTGCATTTGCACTAGTAACTGAGAAATAAACGTAGGGTTCAGGTGTGTTAAAGAGAGAAAGAGAAAGTGAGAAGGAAATATAGGGGTCATCGTTACTGTGACGTGTCCATCTGCTCATGGTCACCTTCTCTGGACTCATTTCAGAGGTCATTTCTGACTTTATTTAAGCTTTTATAAATGTGTCGTCTTTACTTTGATGCTGATTTATCTTTGGCATGCTGCATTACACTGCATTTTGTTAAGTTGTGCAGCTAGGATATAACATAGTACAGGCTGTCAGATACTGTCGCTTAATGCATTATTTTTGTGGTCGATTATGGATTTCCCTGCATGAGCTACTTTTTTTTTATCTGAATGCACCAAGGATTTATACAAGGTTGGTGTTGATTTATATGCATGTGCCCCCCCCCCCCACACACACACCCCACCTCAAGAATATTGCTAGACTATGCACAAAACTCACTGCGTAATTTTATGTCTTTATTTCTTTATTTAAGGTATGGGGGTGCATTTGGGTATATAATACATTTAGAACTGGGGAAGCACATTCCAAGTCATCTTTTTATATCTGACTGCATTTCATTGGAGTAAATAAACAGACATTCAGTTTAATGCAGGGAAGGAAACGGGCAAAAAGGCAAAAGACAAAAAAAAAACCCATATTGTAAGGCTTTATTGTAAGGTGTTTTTGCCTGGTGGTAAGATGGAAAAGAAGCACAGTGAGAGAGTCTGAAAAGACATCATCTGAATTGCCTGCTAACAAACAAAGGCTGCCTCTTCAGATGAGCTACAGTGCTAACAGAACTAACCAGTACAGTCTTCAGGACACAGGGTCTTTTCTCTTTAGAAGAGAAATCCATTTGCACTGTGTCAGAACCTATCCAACACCGGCTAAAGTAGATAGCCTAGTTAGCAGCCACTGCTGCTTTCATTCTGCGCTCAGATTACAGCACTTTTGTTTTGGAGTATCTACTAAGTAGTTATGGGAAAGCACATTTTAGACTCCTGATGAAGCTGGGGTTGAAACCTAAGAATATCAGTATTTGGAAACTGTCAACCAAACTAGGACTGAGTACCAAGAACAAAAAATATTACACTGTAAATAAAAATGTATTTTATATTACAAGTTTAAAGAAAGTTATTGTTTTTTTCCCAATCCTTTCTTAAGCCCTTTTTGCAGATTAAAAAGGTTTTTTGAACAAACTTGCATTCAGAAATAATTTTCAGAAAAGAAATTAAATAAAATCCCAATTTCAGTTTAGAATTGATGTATTGCTCTACTTAAGAATTTACTTTGAATTTAAGATGTACAAACTTCAATTGTAGTATAGTAAGCTCATTGTCTAAACTTTACATTGTTTCTTTACAGGTCAACAAAGGTCCTAGTGGAAACATAGTAGGGTACATTAGGCTTTGACTAGGGTTATTTGACTTTAAAAGGGGCCATCTACAAAAGTCCACAGTCCACCCTTTAATCAGACAAAGAGCTATTTAAGCATCCAAATAGTTCTCATTATATGTGTGGTGTATATATATATGGTTTGTTATACTTTCAAATAAGGAATTATCCATCAAAAGATTATTTAGAGAGTGGTTCTTCTATGGCAGAATACTTGTGCCTTTAGTGTTATAGCATACAGTTGCTTTCACAATTACTCCGATTTGCTTTGTGTTACTCTCTAAACAATCCATTAAGTTCATCCCAGCTCACCCCAGCTGGGCAAATGAGACTGGCCTTTGGATAACACTGTGCACTAATTGGGCACCACTTTGCTAAGGTATTGCTATAGGCTACATCACAGGCTCATTAATTACAGCCAAAAGGCCACTGCTTTCTCTGTTGAAATGGATATGGTAGGCGAACCATGATTTACATATTAAAACCTCCAGTCAGATCATTTAAAATCAGCCTGAACAGAAGATGAATCTGGGCCTTAACCAACCAGGCTGTCCAAGCTGATGGAAGAAACATGAGGGACGACACTCCGTGCCAGTTCATCAGAAAAAGCAAGCTGTGTTGCATTAAAAGAGTCCACATCTTTTGTATTCTCTCTTTTCTTTCCCCTCAGGTCTACTTCAATGAAATCTGAGTGTGTTCGTGTAGCCACCCTTTCTTTATTCATTAGAATTTGCTACCATGGCTTTAAAGCTATTATGTGAATGAGCTCTATTCTGGACTGAAACGCTCTATATGAATTCAGTGTACATGGGCGGAGCTAAACTGCTGTTGGCTGAATAGGTGAATAAAGTTTTAGTGACATTGGTCAAGAGACATTACAACAAGGAGCAACTCACTGATCTCCTTTCCATGCCTTTGAACCAACATTAAACTACTTTTATTTATTTAAAAAAAATACAATTTTCTAGGTTTATTATGTTATGTTATTTATGTTTTTATTTAATAAATATTTATTATTATATTATCACTTTTTACATTTTTCATGTATTTATTAATGTTTTTTTTTTTTTTTTTTTTACAAACATCTACAGTCTCTCTAATGTTCAAACCATAAACATCACCCCAAAAATAAGCTCAGTCTTAGGCACACACATCTCCATTACATCTGCATTTAACAGACCTGCAATGAGGACAGTATGTTGAATAGCAAGCAAAAGCATCAACCTCAGCAGACATGCCTGAGTAAATCCATTACCATTCCTGCTAACACAGACATCTGGTATGAGAAGTGCTTAAACAAGTCGATTTATATATATTTAAGTTATCACTTTAGAGTGATCTGATCTCTGTACAGTGGCCCACAGTTTTCTGGTGAGATCTATTAGAACGGTATAGGTAGTTATGGTGACAGAATAAAGAAAATGATCTTATAACTTCAGGCTAAATAATCAGCACTTAATGATCTGAACTGTACGCTGAATGAGCTTGCACTCGTACTCAGTTGGAAAAAAATTAAAATAAATAGATAAATAAATAAAGCCAGCTTTTCTTCTAAAACCAAGAGGGATGAAAATGGATTCTGCCCCCACTTAGTCTCATATAGCTATAGTCTCATATCATCTGGGAAGGCTTTCCAACTATGTGCTGTAAGGATTTGATTGTGGTCAGTCTCAAAAGAGCATTAGTGAGGTCATACACTGATGCTGGATGATTAGTTGTGCCATTCCAACTCTTCCTAAATTTACTGGATGAAGCTCCTTCACTCCAGAGAGTGCAGTTCTACCACTCCACAACCTAATAATGGTGACCCTTATACCCCTCTAGCCAACACATGGCAATGCACAGTTGGCACAGTGACCTTAGGGCCTAGAGCATCTGCTCCAGAGCATTCCGTTATACCGAATGACATTTTTTCATGAAGATTATATACTATAGATCTTTTAGGTGTAACTATGTAAGTAAGTGCACACAAAAGCCAGAAGGGGTGTCCACAAACTTTTGAACATACAGTGCATATAGTGATATAGCTGCACTTTGTATGGTATGCTACGTGGTGTTTCCCGGTGCTTTCAGTGTGCTGTAGTCTCCTTTACATTTCAGCTAGCAAGAAAAATATCTTATAACTTCAGGCCAAATAATCAGCACTTAATGATCGGAACTGTGCGCTGAATGAGCTTTCACTCGTACTCAGTGCATCCAACAAGAACAAAAGCCAGCTTTTCTTCTAAAACCAAGAGCAATAAAAATGGATTCTGCCCCCACTTAGTCTCATATAATCTGGGATGGCTTTCCAACTATGTGCTGTAAGGATTTGATTGTGTTAAGAGCACAGTGAGCATTCTGTTCTACCGGTTGACGCTTTTCCATGAAGATTATATACTATAGATCTGTGTGTAACTATGTAAGTAAGTGCACACAAAAGCCAGAAGGGGTGTCCACAAACTTTTGAACATACAGTGCATATAGTGATATAGCTGCATTTTGTATGGTATGCTATGTGGTGTTTCCCGGTGCTTCCAGTGTGCAGTAGTCTCCTTTACATTTCAGCTAGCCCCCCTGCTTGCAGTGACTTGTTAGTGCCAAGCTAACGACGATGTACAGTCAATTCCCCCACACTATTTATTATAACAATTTATTATTTTCTCCGTGAACGATTGTGACATGGAATTAAAATGCCATCACGGTCAGCCATTGGAAATCGTCCCATTTGCGCTCACCCAAAATATAGGTAGTGCAACACAGCAGATGAAAGTCAGAAAACCATCCACCCCAAAATTAAGGATTTAACAAAGAACAGACATTTCCAAACGCACTGACGTGTTCCAGGATTATAAAATCATGTAGTGTGGGCAGCACCTGCTAATGGATGAATTCAAAGTGCCTCTTCTAATCAGCTCAGCAGAGCACTGAGCACAAACAGCAAGGGAAATGCTCTGTATTCATTTAATAATATCCCTCCCTGTAGCTGTCTGTCTCTCTCGCCCGCTCTCATGTTCTCCAGGCAGGCTTTAAAGCTTTATATCTTGTGGGTAAAAGCAAAGGAGGTCCGGCTTTGTTTATGTGAGCTGTGGTTGTGATCATTATGAAAGCAGTGTTTCACTGAAAGGAAAGACGCCAGTGAGGACATGTCAGGAGAATCTCTCCGATTTTTACACAAGTTTTGATAATCATCCACAAAGGCCACGACTGCGCCAGGTCTCAAATCAAACTGGTGAATACATGAGAAATAATGAATTAATATATAAAAATACATTATAAAACATCAAACCTGAGTAGACGTCCAGGCTCAAAGGAGAGTCAAATCTGCATCGATAGTCCAAGCAGAAGCTAGCCTGCAGCCGTGCGGCTTTTCAGAGATGGCTGGGGCTGTTTGCATTCTGATGGTAAGCTGAGCTCACCCATCATTAGGCTCTGTTGTGTTAAATTACTGCTAAAGTGAGGAAACTCCCAGGACAAAAAAACAGACATGCTGCAAATAAGAGCTAATTAGGAAAGCCTCAGAGCACGGCCTACCTGGACTCCACCTTAATCAGGATTGTAGTACGAATTTGGGTTCTCCCATCATCTGTAATACTCCAAAATCAAAATCCACAGTTTGGCTGCCCATGATCCAGCTCAGGGTGCATGGGACGTGAACAACTAAAAACTGTCCATGACTTTGCTGACAAGCTGAATAGCAGATCTGCATCTGAAATACAAGAAGCATGTGGATTTACCCAGCAGAGTAATACCACATGATTTTACACAAAGATGACTCTAGACTCTAAAGTTCTGCAGTTATCGTGAGAGGTCTTGAGCAGTTCCACCAAAGTTACATAGGGCAGAAAACAGTGTGCTGAGCCCACAGTGACAATGACAGAGACACAATTCTCCCTATACTAGGTGAGTGGAACATCAAAATGATTCTGAATGTTATTTTAAGGTACAATTATTACATAATGTTGCTTTAACATAGACAAACAACAGAGTATCAAGATACTGAACTGAATTTAACTGGATATATAGCATCGTACGTATTGTAGTGAGAGACCTGCAATGACAGCAATATTAAATTGTGAACTCTGTCAAAGTGATGAGGCTGAAGAAAGCAATGCTGCAATACTGAATGCTGCATAACTTTACAACCTCTTTACTACCTCTTGACCAGCATAGGGTAGGTTTTCGTTTGAGTTTGATAATTTAGCTACTAAATTATTTTTTAGCTAATTTAGTGACTAACCTGACCAAGCTAGCTCCAAGCTGGTTGACCAGCATAACCAAGGTGGTTGACCAGCATGATAAAGCTAGCATGACCACACTGGCCAACCAGCTTGGTCAAGTTGGCCATACAGACCAACAACTCCATCAAACTCCAATGTAAACATACACTACACTGGCCAAGTGCTAAGCAGGCCAACTAGTGTAACCAGCTTGCTTACCAGCAGTTTATGTCTAGAAGTCCAACTTGGATGGCCCTGAGCTGGATTTTTCAGCAGGGAAATAACATATTAAATCTTGATGTTAGACCAGAAGGCCCTTTCATTAAGTATGGGTTTAGGCTACTTTACTTTTGGCAACCTTTTGCAGTGAGCTGCATCTCTCACCAGTTAACAACAAGAAAGTAAACAAGGTCTTGCTGAAGCAGGTTTATTGGTAAGTGAACGCATCATAACTAATTTTGTGGGCCTGTGTACTTGTTATAACTTAAAACATCTTCAAATTCACAGATTGTCAATGTGCTGTCAGACCTTTGGACCTCACTCTACATTGCTTCCATTTGAGATGCTTTCACAGGGATCATTTTTTTGCAGTATGGTGCATTTTAAGTAAAAGTATCAAAAACAAAAGAGCGGTTTTCTCCATTTCTCTGCAGGACACAGTATTTCTACAACCTTCTTCTTTTTAATTGAATCAGGAGGGAAAAAAAAAAAAAAAAAAAACACACACACCCTCAGGCTCTTGAAGGCAGCGTTACTCTCTGCAGTGTATGTAATTTGCTCAATTGCTAATGATAACAGGTTGCCGTCAGGCCGCATTGTTTTCAGAGTGCCATGGCTAATGAGTGGGCAGCTGGGAGGAGGGTGAATCTGGGAGAGAGATGACACGTCCGGAACAGGGGAGCTGGCCGCATGCTGGGGTGAGTGTATGTGTGTGTGTGTGTGTGTCTGAAGAGGTGTTCGCCACCTGTGCTCTTCCTCAGTCTATAGTGCCAGCTGTTAATGGAATCTAATTGCTGACATTTTGACGTGAACCCAACAAGCCCTTCCCGCTTCACACCTGCAAATGAGTGTAACGCTACCTTGATAACTCAAATCTCTGCGATTTTCCCAGTTCTGAACTGCTTACTTCCCACCACCTCAACTCTTTGAGGTCAAAAACAAATGGAATCTTACAGTAGGCCATCACTTGGTCGGCTGATGTATAAATGGGGTGGGTAGAGCTGTGGGGGTGGGTAGAGCTTTTTCCTACTCAGTCATCCTAGCTTCAACATAGATGCCTGTCCTGTAACATAATGCTATGGGGATGATTATGAGCTGGGAATTTGGAGTGGGAATTATGAGCTGAAAATTCAAAGTAAGAGTCAGAGATTGGGAATTAAAAGTTGGGAATTCTGTTCGGTCATTAAGAGTTGGGAAAGTCATCTGAATGATTTTGAACTGAAAATGCAAAAATAATGGCAACCCACTCAAATCCATTAAAGATACCCAAAGACACCATCATCAGCATCATATATCCATCACAAGCTGCCAACACTCCCCTCTTTGATCTCCCTTCTCCAGTTCTGAATGAACAGCCTATTCAGTTTGCTCTGATGCAGAAATCAATAATACAGTCCAACAGCTACAGCAATTACACAAGCATGCATTCAGATGGCTTTACGTCACACACCATTCCGGTTTCCCTGCGTCAGTAGCGTTCAGCCTGCTGACAACAGAGGCACGTCGCAGGGTAAACGTATGTAAAGCCTCCATGCATTTTTTCTGCTGATGCTACACACACACACACACACCTGCTCTGCTTTACCATCACAAAGCGCAAAGACGAACAGCATTTAAAAACTGATTTGCCTCGTTTTTTAAAGCTGAGCTTTCAGTTTGTGCTAAACCTCGGCAGTGACGACAGCTGGTTATCAGAATGTTTACGTTCAGCCAACGCTGTAGCACTTCTCAGAGAGAGAGAGAGAAAGAGAGAGAGAGAGAGAGAGAGAGAGAGAGAGAGAGAACGAAAGATAAGTGTGTGTGTGTCTGAGAGAGAGAGAAAGAGAGAGAGAGAACAAAAAATGAGTGTGTGTGTCTGAGTGAGAGAGAGAGAGAGAAAGAACAAAAGATGAGTGTGTATGTGTGTGTCAGAGAGAGAGAGAGAGAGAGAGAGAGAGAGAGAGAGAGAAAGAACGAAAGATGAGTGTGTGTGTGTCTGAGAGAGAGAGAGAGAAAGATGAGTGTGTGTGTGTCAGAGAGAGAGAGAGAGTGAGAGAGAGAGTGAGAGAGAGAGTGAGAGAGAGAGAGCGAGAGAGAGAGTGAGAGAGTGTAATGTGGTGTATGTTGTACAGTGAGCCGCTGGGCAGAGGAGACGTAGTTCTCTTTTGAGGAGCAGATCAGGGAATTCAGAACACAGGGCAGAAACACACACTGACAAGAGCGCTCATCCCTTTCACAATTACACTCTACAATACACACACACACACACACACACAAAGGTGCTTTCCTACTCAATAATGCTGTAAAGGGAGGACTTACCTGTGCAGTTTAGAGATGTCGGCAGCAACAGAGACACAAAGAGAGAAGAAAAAAGAGGAGTCAGTCAGTAGTGCTGGAAAAGATCAACAGTAAACTAAAGCCAGAAATGAAGAGTTACAGATGTGTACCACCTGGAGTAACAAGACCTTACATCTCTCAAAACTATCTGGAAGAAGGACAAAACATGCTTAACAAGGTTTACCCAATCAAAGACTACAGATACTAGGGAGTCTCAACAGGGATATATTCAGTGTGTGTGTGTGTGTTTGTCTCTTTATAAAATGTGCCCTGCCGAAAGCAGTGTGTGAGCTGCATATCCCTGCTGGTCATAGTAAAATGGATCAGCATGTGGAACTGGAGCTTTTTGTGAGTTACTGCCCTTATAGTTGGATGCCCTGGGACGTTTTCCGCTTTTATTGCTTTTATGCATGCGATGGATCATTCAGGTTTGAGGACAGTGCTTCTGTGTCTGTGTTAGCTTCTATCTTCGTCTTTTCAGTTAGGCTGCCACACTCTGATACTGTCCATATTCCATGTACTTCCAAACTAATCTAATTTCATCCCTTTACCTTTTTTACCAAGTCAATGACTGCCCACCTGTCAAACCAACTGCCCACCTTCCAGCTATTATCTGGGGCAAAGTTGCCCTCCCTCCATTACCGACTAGACTGTAGTTTACATGCACAATTCAATTCATTTCTCCTACCATTCTCCATTATGACTTTTTATCAATAATTGATAAATAGTTCTGATGAGAAGACGATGAGTCCCCCTTGTGAGTCAAGGTTTCTTCCTCCAGCCCTGAGGTTTTTTTTCTCCATGTTTTATGTTTTGTTAACCCTTTATCATACTGCTGAATTCCTGTCAGTTGTAAAAAGTGCTACACAAATAAATTGGATTTGATTGTAATTTGGCTTTACGTTTTACAATAATTTACAAAGTAAGAGTACAAAATAAAGCCAATTATATATATAAAAATATAAAATGTAAAATAAGTAATTGCACAAATATTCACCCTTTAAAGTGACTGATCGAATTCAACAGAGGTCCAGGCAGTGGTGCTAGTAGTCTCACAACTAGTGAAATGGCGATCACCTGAGCACAGTGAATGTGTCTCGAGCGATTGTAGTATAAGGACACCTGTCTGACCAACCAAGGTCCAGTCACTGGTTATTCAGTAGTCCTGGCTACAAATACACCATGAAGACAAAAGAACACTCAACACACACACACACACACACACCATCTACATATATTTATCTATCTAGATTGTGTGTGTGTGTGTGTGTGTGTGTGTGTTGTTCTTTTGTCTTCATGGTGTATTTGTAGCGAGAGAGAGAATCTAGTACACATCCTGTAGGAGTTTCAACATGCATCATTTACACAGAACCAAACTGGAGGACCTTGACTGTTTATTTCACTGCAATAAAACAAACTGAACAATTTGGGGGGAATGTTTTTTCTTGTTGATTCTTGTACTTGCTGTACAAGCCTGTGAGAGCAACAGAGTCGTAATTCACTCTTTCAGTGCTTTGGAAAATTTACGGCTGGCGCTTTGTTGGTGTGCCAACTCCCTAAATGTCGCTTTAATGACGTGCTTTGTTATCTCATCCATATTTTCCAGAAACTATTAAATCACCAATTTACACAGCGACACGCTGCGATTAAACCCCAAACTGCAAAAACAACAACAAAAAAGCATTACTGAAGGAAATGATCTTGTTTAATACATGTAGTCTAATAGCAGAAGCACAGCTAAACAGGTGTCAACTGCATATCTACTGCAGTCAGAAAATACCACCCAGCAATTTCAATAGTTCTGACATTCAGGCTGAAATGACTAAATATCACCTGAAAGAGGTCAACGCTTTCAAAGAGAGGCATGAAAGAGAGTGTATCCGATTAATCGTTCCGGAAATCCTCAGTGTGTCTTTCCCACAGTCTCTTTATCATGTGCCAAAGTAATAAAAGCACTGCATGAGGACAGTTTGATGAAAGAAGGGGGAAAAGAGAATCAGCCTCACAACAAACTAGAGAAAGAGTGAGGCAAAGCTACTCAGCAAAAAAAAATGCTTTTATAGAGTTTACTGGCTGTACATATTCAGTTGAATATTCTCTCTGCCTTAAATGTTCTTCAGAATATGAAGTGTTCAGATAATAAAGGCAATAGTAATGTAAGAAGGTCTAAAAGCTTACTAAATGAAAGGGACCAGGGTGCCAGTTTGAACACATGCGGATAATCAAGGATAGAGGACAAAAGCAGTAGATTAACCACAGGGTAGAGCTGACCCAAGTAGTCGCTCATAATCCTGGTATTAATTTTTTGATGTAAAATTCAGAAGCTCCGTTTTCTTTAAAACCACAAACACTATGGCTTCCAAAAGTCTTCAGACAGCCTTTAGACAGAGCAGTTATCCTTAATATATGGTTTAGTTTAATGCATCATAAATTCAAGCCAGGCACCCACGTCACCTAACCCAAGAGCTCAACAAACTGCAGCACTTTCCAAGCGCAAACTGCTAAAAGCTTAAAGAGCAGACATGCCTCACATATGGTTTATAACACAATGGTAATATTAAGGTGGTTTTGAGAACAATCATTCTCAGCACTGCAGTGACACTGATATGGTGGTGGGGTGCTGGTACATGGGGATCGGACACAGCAGTGCTGCTAGAGGGTTTAAACACCTCAGCATCCCTGCTGGTCTGAGAACTGTCCAACTTCCAGAAATATCCAGCCAACAGCGTCCTGTGGGCAGCGTCGTGTGACCACTGACGTAGAACTAGAGGATGACCAACACAGACTGTGTAGCAATAGATAGGCTTCTGTCTCTGACTTTACATCTACAAGTTGGAGCAACTAGGTAGGAGTGTCTGATTCACTCCAACTAGCGCAACACACACTAACCCGCCACCACCATGTCAGTGTCACTGCAGTGCTGAGAATGACCCACCACCCAAATACTTCCTGCTCTGTGGTGGTCCTGTGAGGTACTGACCATTGAAGAACCGGGTGAAATGAGGCTAACAGTATGCAGAGAAACAGATATGGACTACAGTCTGGAATTGTCGAACTACAAAGCGGTCAGTGGAGCTGATATAAGGGACAATGCGTGTGAAAACGAGAAGGTGGTATTAATGTTATGGCTGATTGGGTGTGTATATACACAATCCAACTATATACATAACCTTTCTTTTCAGGGAACATCACCCATTTTTATGCATATAAACATACTGTGAATTCTAACCTTATCCATTTAAACTTTCCACACACGGACAACAAAACATATAATTAAAAAAGGTACATACTGACACTGTCAAATGGAAAAATACTCTACTCTATTTTTGCTGTTTTCACATAATTTGCCATAATTCGGAACTGGCAGTTCTTTACAATGCGTCAAAATTTTATGATGAATGCACCAATAGAAATGCTCCAACATAACTTGTGTTTTTACATGAATGTCTACTAAATTTAAAAAGCTTTTTTTCTTCTCTTATAAATTAGATTTTTTGATGATACAAGGTTTTGCAAATTTCCAAATATAATTTCCAAATTTCCAATCAGCTGTAAACATACAATCTGACACCTCAGTTGCACCACATCTCTCCTGTCTTAACATGGGCTCCACCTATCTTTATGCATATAATCCAAAAAGCCATCCACCACATCAGTCCCAGTACATGGGGCACCCACTAACAAATACAACATGGACCTGCACATTTGCTCCGCCTACTTAAAACCTCACTGCAAAGTTGTGTCAGTGCTATCAAAAATGATCGCAGTATATGAATAATAATCTAAATAATGTTCAAACTGTCCTGACTGAACTGAGGGCAGTGAAGGCTAAATAATGTCGTTCTGTACATTTAATTCATTAATTCCTGCTTTTTGGTTCATTAGGCTCTAGGCTGCAGTGAATGACATCATCTATCACTCACACACACACACACCTTATAATCGATTCAGGTAATTCTACCTTATCATCTCCAGCTGACATATTACCGCAATCAGAGGACACTATCATGTATCCATCTTTATTCCTGCGATTGGACCAAAGAGCATCAGATGATCAATTAGGGAACTTTTCAGTTGGAGGGCTTAATTACTTCTTGCATTCCCACAGCCATCTGGCAGTGCTTTCAGCTTCCCCGCTCCTCTGACACAAATTGATTGATGCCCCACATGATGGAGATCCCCTGTCACCGGCTCTTTCCCACTACGCGCCGCGACTTCGCTCTGAGGACATCAGGGGAAAGCGTTTGCCCGAATGTAATTTTCCCCCTCTGTCTCTTTACTCTGACAATGCACTGAAAGGCTTCTTGTGGTTTGAATTAATCTTGAGGGATCAGCATTGCAGAAACTCTAACCACGTCAACCACACTTTGACATCGCTAGTTATTAACGTTCATCGAAATTTCCCAGCACCTGCCAAGGTTCAGGAGATAAACAGGAGGGTGTACCTAAGAAAGGTTTTGTAGATAGTAGGACTAATATAATATATAACATAATCTAATACTTGTCAGACGTCTTCAATAGGACACCATTACCTCACTCATACACTTGCCAATACAGAACCAAGTTACACAAGTCATGTGCTAGATCAACAGTACCTAAATTGAGCACTGTAGATTAGAGCTTCTTGTCTGTTTTTAGCAAACTGCCCAGCTTTCAGAGCTGTAATTTAATGTAGAGGATGTGCGATTTTAAGACTACACAGGCACACAGGACATGACCTCAGGTTGGAAATTTACACTGAGAAAAGCAATCTGAAATCTTTATGATAATCAGACAAATGCTAATATTTCTTACTTTGCTAACGTTCCTAGCCTTATTCCAATAGGCATAGAGTGCAAAATGAACTTCAGCTTGACATTCATTGTCTTTGTCATTGCGATGCTTCCAATGTGGGACAGTGTGGGCACTTATCCCAATCTGCCATGCAGCATTTTTCATCTCGGGTGCATTAGCCTTTAGCAACATTTTTTTTAAGGAGACAAGTTTCTGTCATTATCTATTTTAGAAAATATTTGGCTCTTTCAAAATGAGGGGACTAAACTGGGTTTCAGTGTCCTCAGCATAAATGATGTCTCAGGTAAAGAGTTCTAAAGGTTCCATTTGATGCCATCTCTGCCTGCAACCAAGCCCATGGGCCTTGCTTTTTTTGCCCTTGGAGTTTTGAGCTGATGCAGAGCAAGAGAGAGCTGGACAGAGGCAGGCTTTGCTTTTCTGCCTGCCAGAGCTGTGTCAGCAACCTCAGCATCAGACTGCAGTATGACCAGACATTTTGCTTCGAAAGGTCAATCAGATCAGCTGTCATAGCTAGGAATGGCCCTTTGCCACCACCGAGGGTTACACTGAGACCTGCTCGTACAGTTAAAGTGGGTGCAGTTCTAATCGAACACGCAAGCAGCTGCTTCATAGCAGTTAATGATGGAATAATATTTACTATGAGTGACCCGCGGGACTGGAAATGGCATCAGGACCAAATTATGCTTGCAGAACAAACACTGAGAAGTCCAAGCTATTTCTGGAAATAACAGACAAACATTGAAATTCAAGCTGAAATCCTTTGAAAAGTGCTGATCATAGACGTCAATGGACAGCAAGTTTGAGTCTGTAATAAAAAGAGGAAACATTTTATTATGAACTTTAGAATTTAAGGTTACACTTTACTTGGATAGTTCTTTGTTGATGCCTTATAGCTGTTCAACTAAATGTCTCTTAAATGCAACTGAATTACAAGTTGAATGAAAATGATGAATGTCAATTAAACACTAACCCTAACCATAACCTGATCCTTTTCATTTTAAGGTTTATGTTAGGGTTAGTTGTAGGGTTTGATTTAAGATTAGGGTTTAGGTTAGGTGCAGGGTTAGATTTAAGATTAAGGTTTAGGTTAGATTTAAGGTTAAGGTTTAAATTAGGGTTAGATGCAGGGTTAGATTTAAGATTAAGGTTAGGGTTAGGTGCAGGGTTAGATTTAAGATTAAGGTTCAGGTTAGATTTAAGGTTTAAGTTAGGGTTATGTGCAGAGCTAGATTTAAGGTTTAGGTTAGGTGCAGGGTTAGGTGCAGGGTTAGATTTAAGGTTAAGGTTAGGTTTAGAGTTAGGTGCAGGGTTAGATTTAAGGTTAGGATTAGCGTTAGGTATAGGGTTAGATTTAAGGTTAGGTTACAATTATGTGCAGGGTTAGATTTAAGATTAAGGTTTAGGTTAGGTGCAGGGTTAGATTTAAGGTTAGGGTTACAGTTAGGTGCAGGGTTAGATTTAAGATTAAGGTTTAGGTTATGGTTAGGTCCAGGGTTGGATTTAAGGTTTAGGTTAGGGTTAGTTGTAGGGTTAGATTTAAGGTACTGGTTAGGGTTAGATTCAGGGTTAGAATTAAGGTTTAGGTTAGGGTTAGGTGCAGGGTTAGATTCAAGGTTTAGTTTAGGGTTAGTTGTGGGGTTAGGTTTAAGGTTTAGGTTAGGGTTAGATTCAGGGATAGATTTAAGGTTTAGGTTAGGGTTAGGTGCTGGTTAGATTTAAGGTTTAGGTTAGGTGCTGGTTAGGTTAAGTGCTGGTTAGATTTAAGGTTTAGGTTAGGGTTAGGTGCTGGTTATGATTTAAGGTTTAGGTTAGGGTTAGGTGCTGGTTAGATTTAAGGTTTAGGTTAGGTGCTGGTTAGGTTAAGTGCTGGTTAGATTTAAGGTTTAGGTTAGGGTTAGGTGCTGGTTATGATTTAAGGTTTAGGTTAGGGTTTGGTGCTGGTTATGATTTAAGGTTTAGGTTAGGGTTTGGTGCTGGTTAGATTTAAGGTTAGGGTTACAGTTAGGTGCAGGGTTAGGGTTAATTCATCTGAATTGTAGTGCAAAGTGATAGTAATAAAGTCTTATAACAAAATAACAAACCTTGCTGCTATATGGTGGTGGCGTGTGTGGGTGTGTATGTGTGTGTATGTGTGTGTATACTCTCTTTACTGGTAACCTGAGCTACTCGAAGAGTGCCTTATAGAGATTTATCCGTTTTTGCTGATTTGACACTTGGTGTCAGAGAATTCCTGCTGGCAGTTTCCTCATGTACAGACTTTGAAAGGAAACCCTTTCCTGTAGCATAAATCTCTCTGCCATTCTCTGAACAGTAGATCCTGTTTGAGCTCCTTTTACCGGGTACTATGATGGGGCCATCCGGATCTTTTAAAACTGCACCCATTTAATATAACCTTTACAAATCCAGGCTGAAACAATTCCCTATTGTCAAGCACTTGCAAGCATCTCTCCCAGGTGTGTGAATGGAGCATTTACAGTTCCCAGCCTCCGAAGGCAAAGCCTCCAACCAAAAAAGTGCTTATTTTAATCGACTCACAAAATTGCTGACTAAAAAGAGTGTGAGAAGGACAAAGCGTTTGAAAAAGAAGCAGCAGGTTCAGTCTGGGCTCTTTAATAAATAAGCAAATATAATAAAGATCAATTTGATCACTCTTTGGATAGTGACTAGTTCCATCTATTCAGTGAATGAATAGTTTTAAGAGTTTTTACAAGTCATAACACTTTCACTTTTACTCAAAGAGATCAGTGAGGAAAGGAGCTTCCAGTTCCATTCTACTCATTAACATATTGTTCCTAATTATGTTTTTAGGTTAAATATCATGTTGTGTATCTTTAGCTAATCAGATGTTTCCTGTGCATTGCTCGACTCTCATTAGATAAACTACGCTCCCCACCACACTCCCGCATTCTGTTTGACATTCACACATCCAGAATTCAAACAGCAGACTCGAGCTGAAGGAGAGAGAGAGAGAGAAACATGTTTAAACACTGATAAACAGAACATCTACAGACTTTCCGGGAAAGAAATTTGGGCTTTTTCAAATGATTCATTTAGTGCAGCTTGTGTTTATCTTGTAGGTGGGAATTAATTAAGCAACCAAATGATGGGAAAAGCAAGCACTTTGAAGATTTCATTTGGATAGAAAAATCCTTACTTATGCTGAACATTCCTCATAAACAACATCATAAATTACCATGTAAACAGAAACAGCCCTGAAATCTAGACAAGATCAGCTTATATTTATGCACACGTCTCCTTCTTAATCTTACTATTACATGTGTATAGAGCTCCTAACTCCATACTCCAGTAAAGGAACTGCTACTTGTGTGAAATGAGGACCAAAAGAAAGTAACACTGGTTATGTTAGAACAGCACTTTTTTATAAATTAAAGCAATAGTATCATTTAAAAATCTGGATAATGATATAATACAGCCACTGCATTACAGTGCAACAAAATTTAGCCTCCACATTTAACCCATTTAACACAATCAATACTGAACATGGCAGTGAAAACAGACATGCAAAGCCACCACAAAACCCAGGGGGCAATTGGGGGTTAGGTGCCTTACTTCAAAATGTGTATCTCCAAAAAGGTGCATTAACAAACAAACATTCTTAACTTCCAAAGTCACAAGATATCAGGTCATTTCCAGGTTTCAATTAGTAGTAATTGAAAGGGTAATCTTGAAAATGACAGCTAATGTTTACAAAGTACATTTCAGATGAATTCAGTCAAATTAATGATTTTTTTAACACCCAGATAAAAGTATAGTGGAGAAGACTGCTTTTTAACTGCTGGGATCCTGTTCAGGTCCTTTTTCAATGTCCTTTGCTGCCTTTAACAGGGCTAGCAGGGGAGGTCAATAGATTTCACTACACATGCACTAATCTGGAGTTGCTAGGCTAGAAATCGCTAACATCAATCCACTACATAATTCATAGGTGTAACCGCTTCAACTGACTGGCTTAGGCTACTAATAATAACTCAGAGACTGACCTGAGAAGATCCTGACTGCATGCAGCTAGCTTTTGTTGTGAAGAGCCCATAGCATGGAAAACATCTTTCTGAAATAGAGGTTATATAGTATGTCCACACTGTTAAAACTTTTGAACCATAGGTCAAAACCTAGCAAGCTGTTGTTGTGATATTGCTAAAGAAAATAAATAAATAAAAACACATACTCCAACATGTAAACATGCCAAGCCAGCCAACAGCAGCTTGACCCTAACCCACGTATAACCACTTTATAGGAAATGTAGTGGAACCATGACCTCACAGACCCACTGGAATGTGCCGTTCTTTCCTATTTGACGTCTTTTTAGAGCAACAGCAGCCCTTTTTGTTAAGTGTACAGAAATTGGTATCGTTTGCATACTTAAGTTGTTATGATGTCAGAGCATTAATCCCCCCCTCCCCACCCCATCATTGGCAATAATCTGAAGGAGACATGGTATTTTTCCTTTCCAAACTTGGCAAAGCTTGTTTAAACAGTGAGCCACGGGGACTTCTCACCTGTTCTCTGCTTTCTCACAGCTGATGAATCGCGTCCCCCTTGTGATTTGCACGTGGCAATCAAAAAGCACATTCAAATTCAGCTAACAGCAAACATGCTCCTCCTGAGCAGCCACAGACTGACATCTTATACCGAATATTGCAACCTTTATCAGAGTGATTTTTTGAAAATTGTTGCAAACCAGCTTCAAAATCAAAGGGAGACCATTATGAACAATTATGTATTGTACAATAATACCAAAGTTCCATTTTGGCTTCCTACAGCTTAGAGGAATAAGGATCAACACCTTGCTGTGGCATGGTGAAATGATTCATCTGATTCATCTACACAAAAAAACAACTTACCACCTTTACTAATGCTGGTGGAACTGAACAAATCCATAAAGTGGCTGAAGCTCACTGAGAAGTCACCAACCACGCCTGTGTTCCTCTGACTGTGCTCTTTTAACTGAAGTCTTCGGACTGTGATCGGTATCCTTCTGTGTCGAAACTGTGGTCTTCTGACCGTGTTCTTCTGACTGTGATCTTTCTGACTGTGCTCTTCTGACTGTGTCAGAACTGTGGTCTTCTCACAGTGATCTTTCTGGCTATGCTATGATGCTCTCCTGACTGCACTCGTGTTGTTCTGACTGTGCTCTTATGACTGTGATCAGTGTCCTTCTGACTGTGCTCTTCTGACTGTGTCAGAACTGTGGTTTTCTGACTGTGATCGGTGTCCTTCTGACTGTGCTTTTCTAACTGTGAACAGTGTTCTGACTGTGCTCTTATGACTGTGTCAGAACTGTGGTTTTCTGACTGTGATCAGTGTTTTTCTGACTGATCTTTCTGACTGTGCTATTGTGCTTTTCAGACTGCTCTTCTGACTGTGTCAGAATTGTGTCCTGATTGAGCTCTTCTAACTGTGGTCTGTCTGACGGTGCTATTATGGTCTTTTGACTGCACTCGTGGTCTTCTAACTGTGTTCATCTGACTATATGTGCTCTTCTAACTGTGTTCATCTGACTATATGTGCTCTTCTGACTGTACTTCTGACCAACATATCCATACCTTTACTCACCAACAGCACATTCTGATCACAAATGTTGTTTATTTGGGGTTTTTGGTCTACTATTTGCACCCATTGCTCTGAATTTTACGTTTCATGTTCAGCTGAAACTGGAGACCACTGTTCATGTGACAGGAGTCCGCTGGCACATTTTTAGAGCTGCCGTGACATTTATATCTCGCCAAAATAAAGACCAGTCCGACACTTTGTCACACCTGACTGCCTGCCACCTCATCTGACCACCCTTCCATCCTGCCCTGGGGTTATCATCCTTCCTCTGAAACCCACCCAACCCCCGCCCACCCAACAGCCCCTCTGCTTTGAGCATACAGCTCTGCATACGATTCAACATGTTCAAAATGCCAAAGGAGAGTGACAAAGGTCATATGGAAAGTGAATAATGCGCTTGCACTGTTTGTGCTGACTGCTAAGCAGGCTGAGCGGCTTTTTGTGCCCACACACACACACTCCTCTGATGTTATGACCACTGAAGATGGAGCAGAGAAAGTCAGAAAAAAGTCCAAGTGAACACATACATGCATAACATATATGCACACAAACACACACACACACACACACACACATATATATATATATATATATATATATATATATATATATATATATATACACACACACCATCATTCCTTCCACACAAATGAGCATTAACTTTAACACTATTATAGAACAACAGCAGCGACTCAAACGGTACTCTACTACTGCCAAACACACTCAATTAACCTCATTTTTTAAAGCTGGCTGGTTTGTTAAATGTATTGTGTTGAGATCATGAAGGCAGTGCAGTGTGCAGCAATGTTAGCCTAGCATCCCTCGTAATTCAGAGGATCCAGAGAAAAATTAACACGGGAAAAATTAACACGGGGCAAATCATATCAGATCCCAACACTTTTATTTACCACAAAGATAGTACTGATTTCCAATTTTCTGCAATTTAGAAATCCAAATAAGACTAGAGGTTCCCAATACAGGCCTGGACTACAGGACTGACTTCAAAATGTGTGTACAGTTTAAGTGGTCTAGTATGGGCTTGCTTGCTTTATGTTTTTATACTTCATGCATTATGATCAGTAAATGTATATTTGCTCCAGTCAGTTGAATGAGGTCAGTATTGAACTGTTGAAACTGAAAATGCAGACTGAAGAATATACTAGTGGTTTCAATTACCAAAAAATGTAGAAACATCACTCACCCCCGAGCAGACTGCTCTTTTAAAGCTGTGTGTCATATCAGAATCAGCAGCTAACAACTTCCTGCTCATGCTCATACCTGCACAGGTATCAAGCAGCTAGCTAATCTCTGAGCCCTTTTCCCATAATGACCTTATCTGTACCCCCTTTAGCCATGTCATGGGGGTCTCAATTAAACCCCAAACATATAAAAGCACTTCAACAGCTGAAGTCATGTAAGTAACTTGTGAGAGATTAGGACAGATCCCCATTAAAAGATGAAATATGCAGGCACAGGAAAGGGCACGCTCTGTGTTCGGCCGCCTCTAGCGCTTGTTTGCTGCTCCAGCTTGTTTGACATTTTGATAGAGTGCTCAAAAGGACAATTAACTCAATGAGGAACATGCGCACATGAACCCGTTTCTCTCGCAGTACAATGCCGACATGAACTTTCCCAATGCCACGCAATATGTCACCGTTAATCCCTAAGGCTTTCAGTTTCAGACAGATTCAGAGGTACTAACAAGTGCTTCAAAGCATTAAGAAGCCCCGCTTACGCTAGCTCTCAATCCCATCAAAGACATAATGCAATCCACAGCAAGGGCCTAGTGCTTTCGCGCCTACTTCTAAATGCATGTCAGTGCTGTTCTTATATAACACAGAACAGTGGGAAGTGGCTAGTGTTTAGCTTATGGAAAACAGAAGACGTCACGAACTAAAGAGCTAAAAAAAGGCAGAGGAATCAATCTTGTGCTGGAACATTTGCAGATCACTCAGCTGCCAGTCCTCCAAATGCAAGTTCATGCGAATGCAAGTTCATGCGAAAGGGTTCTAAAGGAACACTGAACACTGTAAACCCCATGCTTTGCTCCACAAACACATTTTTTCATAGCTGCTATTGCACAAGCCTGAACAGGCATTACTGAACAGAGGCTAAAATAATTCCATTCAACATATTGAACACCACCGTGCACAACTCATGTTTTATGAACTTCCATAGCACAGAACACTGAAAAGACCAAAAAATCTAGTAGAAGTCCTCTCTAGTTTGTCATCAGTATCCAGGAGTCATATTTCTCAGTGGGAAAAATGCCATTTTCAAAAATCAGCTCTGACATGCTCAGTAGTTAACGAATGGCTCTGAAAGCCTGCATGTTTTCTCCAGCGTCATTTTAGTTATGAAGCTGCAGTTGCTGAAACAGGAATATTGCTACACAGGTGAGAAGGAGAGGCACAACCTAACTCCACTCACTTCTATATTACTCGAATCTCCCTCTTGGTGGCTGTAATAGAGCACTGTTTTGAAGCAGATCAGCAACTCACAGTGAAAGCTAGCCAGGCTAAAGTACAGCCTCCACACCATGTGGTTAGTTTAGCACACTGTTACAACCAAGACCCCCCAAAGTAGACAAGGATGAAACTCTATACCCCTCTTCCTCACATATACATTCATAACCTTTTTCCATTTGTGGATATGTTTTATGCAGACCTGCATCAGAAAGGAATTGAAGATGTGATGTTAAAAAAAAAATGGAGTTTGATGGGGTGATATTTGCTGTTCTACTTTGTGGTGTAATATAAATGTGTCAGTGTTTGACACAGCAGCCTCTTTTCACCGTTCACATTCATTTGGACTTTGATATTTTTATGTATTTAGGTGGTTGGAAAGCTCAGCTCTTTTAGCAACATAGAACTAAATTCAGTTCATTGTTTTGCATCATTTTACCAGACTTTTCAGCAACAGTTACAACTTACCCCTCAACTTCTTACAATTAATCCTGCACTCGCTGTAATGTTGTACCAATTTTTCATAAACAGTAGATAAACCAAATAATTAAGTTCTCGTTTGTCAAAGAGGTGTGCAAATTGCTTATATGAATAAATTCATCTTTCTCAAGCACTTTTAAAATTACTTAGCCATAAAATTAACTGGCATTAGTTTTGCTGCTAATAAAGATATTATTACTTTTATATAACAATATTAAAGTAATTAACAGACACAGTACTTTTATGTAGGCTTGGGTGGAATAACGATAATATCCTATGCTGCAATATCAAACATTGAAAAATATTTGTTCTGTATATATCTAGAACATGGTCAAATAAGCTCGTTCCCTCCCTTTATATATATATATATAAAGCCCACCATAGCTGTTTAGAAACACCAAGTTTGACTGAAATGCAGATCAAGAAATCCTGGAAGGTTAGTAGTCTACTCAGTGTGCTTAAAAACAGTGAAAGACAGTGGCAGAACTGGTCTGGCAGAACACCAGTCACCAGTCTTACCAGTGGGGGGGGCATGGATACAGGCAACCTTACTTTCATGTAACTCTAACCTGTTTTACGCATTTACTTTCACCCTGGCATTGACCGGTATTTAAACAAGAAGGTGTTCAGTGTGAACACATGCTAGAGTTGAGATTCCAGAAAGATCCAACATTATTCCTGGAAGGCTCATGTATGAACAGATAGCCAATACTTTATTGAGAAATTCTAGATCATAGCCAACACAGGAGAATGCTTCTGCGTGTATTTAGAGCTTCATTTTTTTCCTTTTTCTTTTTCTTCATTTAGAGTATTTAATATTTACTTTTGGGAGTGAAAACACCATAGGAGTGAAGGTTGTACATAATTCTAAAGAGAAGCAGTCAAATCCACCCTGCTTGTGAACAGAGCAAAGCAGAATGATTGTGTTCCGCTTCTGTTCCTCCTGTAAAGCTTTAGGTTTTTAGAGAGTAAAAGGTGCTATGGAAGTAGATAATTACTCTATGTACACTATTCAGAAACAGTGGTGGTGATCTTGGCCATTCTAAAGACACTGCGTCCACTTTGCACACAGTCGTCCTGGCATTTAGCATGAGGAAAATGGGAGGTGTCATATGAAACTAAAAGAATGTGCGCAAATAATCCTCCTGTTGTGGAAAAAGCTGAGTCCCTCTTAAAGCTAGAACATCACTCATCTCCAGCCAATCAAAAGACTGAGATCAAAAGAAGCCGTCTTACTGCATTAAAATGAGCCTCATTTCCCAACCCCTCCACATGCAAAATCAAGAAGGAGACACCTTATTATCTATGCATCACTTTCACACAGAAAAGAAAAATTAATTATGATCCTATGATGTTTCGCAGTATGGGGTGTTCTGAGATGATCCATCTGCTCCGCTCATAAAAGAAGAAAAGACTGCAGCAATATGCTAAGACAAATTAATTACATTAAATCAACCAAACTACTTCTGAAACATGGGACAGCTCGTTGTCGTTCTTAAACATTATATGATGGTGTCATGATCGCTTTTCCTCAGAAGCTGGCAGCTTTTTGAAGCCTGGTACACAACTTCCCGTTAGCGGATTAATTTCGTTACACTTTCATTAAACCAGATTCGAGAGGAGCCACGGGCCAAAACACAGAGAGCAGCAGGATTACTTCCCACTGTATTAACTACACTCTTAAAAAGGGTTCTTAAAGGGTTCTTTAATACGGGCAGAACCATTAATGTAGAACCATGACAACTTAAAGAACCATCTGAATGATTAACCACATCTACACGGTTCTTTTTAACAAGGCTTTCATAATGATTCTAAATAGCACAACAAATAGAAACTAGTTAAAGAACCCAATCCTATATAGAACCCCCCACCCCACACAATAATAACAATCACAATCACAATAAGAGTGTAGTCCTTCTAGGAAGAAGTTAAGCGAGTGTAATGCGAGTGCTAAACGGCCTCTTCAGGACGTTCAGTGCGTCTGTATGCCACCACTAACTCATAAATCAAACATAGATGTTCTAATGGAGTACTTTTGAGATGCAAGCTGATAATACATAAAGTTTATACACTTCTAAGAAACTGTTTTTCAAGCATAGCAAGGCAATTGTAACTAGTTAAATGGGTTCCTTCTATGAAGGAAAACCTCTTCTAAGGGGTTCTTTTAAAAAAATGTCTAAAAATGATATTGTACAGCACGAAAAAAAGGAAGGTAAAAAAAAAGGTGCACATATTTGTCACTGTACAGCGAAATGTGTCCTCCGCATTTAACCCATCTGTGGTAGCAAACACACACACACTAGTAAACTAGGGGCAGTGAATACACACACACCCAGAGCGGTGGGCAGCCAACTCCAGCGCCCGGGGAGCAGAGAGGGTAAAGGGCCTTGCTCAAGGGCCCAACAGTGGCAGCTTGCCAAGCCCGGGAACTGAACCCACAACCCTATTATCGATGGCCTGGCGCTCTAACTGCTGAGCCACCACTGCCCCTAATTGTCTTAGCAATTGTGCAATTGTCTTGGCAGTATATAGAACCTTTGTGTACTTACTATATTTCATTTATGCTCAATCATCTCCAACAACCTTCAAGCCCTTTAATATAACCTAACCAGCACCTTTTTTATTATTATTATTTTTATTATTATTCTTATTATTATTATTAACAACAACAACAACAATAATAATAATAATAATAATAATAATAAGTTAACTTGTAATAATTGTTCATGCATACAATCACTCTAAATGATTAACAGGGGGCTAGACTAAAAACACAAAAATAAGGTAAATAAAAAAAAACATTAGGAATAAGCAGAACAACATCATATCCAATCATAAACCCCATAAATATGGCCAATTATAATAAAAATCTAAACAAAAACATAAAAGGCAACAAAATATGCATATATACAAAAATATAATAAAGACAATAAAACATACAATGAAAAGTAAGAAGCAAAAGAAAGCATGAACAAGGCAGATGAAAAAATATAACAAAAAGCTGAACTATGAAAAAATACAAAAGCACATTAGAACATAAAACAGCAGACTCACATCATGGCACTTTCACTAGTGCAGACTGAAGTGAGGTCAGCCGCAGCACACACTGGACCCCACAACTTTTCACTGCTATTCTTTAAACTAGTTCAAGTAGTTCCAGTCGCGTGTTCTGTTTTGACAGGGAGAAAGCCATACGCAAAGTAATTAATCAAAACATCCCGACAGCGGCTTTTTCACCGGCTGCCAGGCTGACAGTGCCTTAATCTCAGGCTTCAGCGGAAATCAAATATGAGCGCTTACTCTGCTGGACACTCCTCCACACCATGTAGCCTGAACTGTAATGTATAATAAATGATGGAGACGAGCACACAACACCCCCCGGGCTTTGATCTCATTATGAGCTTCGGTAAATATGTGTTTTAGGATGTTGCCTCACAGATATTTGTCCTACAAAATCAGCCATGTTCACTTTTCTTTCAATCACTGTCTTTTCATGCATTTCTAGACTTCATGTTTATTTCTCCAGTTTAAAAAGGCACAAATTTGTGTTTTGCAGTGGATTGGTTGCAAAGGCTTTAAAATACATGCTGGGAAAACGAATACTTAGCAATGGAGGTTGATTAGCTCCGAAAAGATCTGACAGGTATAGGTACAAATTTAGCTGGGTAATGTGGAATGCTAGATAAATGGCAAGGCTTGTCCCGCAACTCACACAAACCATAGGTTATATATATTTCCAATGTGTTTGAAAGTCAAACCCTACATTTTTAAACACAGAAACATGAAGAAAAAAAAAGCTAATCCAGAGATGAATGTGTGGGCGGTGGAGTCAAAGAGAGGGCTGAAAGTCTAGCTCGAGAAAACAAAGAGAACATAATAAAACCACTAAACAGAGAAAAGCGGATGAAACCCCTAAGAAATGAGAAGAATTATAGGCCAAATTTTCTTTAAAGGGCAGCCGAAAGGTTCAGAATGTAACAAAATGCATAAGCTGAGTATCTCTGCAGCTGCTACTTAATGCAAAACTGTACAGCTTGTTTATTTCACTCCTTTTCCACCCTTTAAAAGGAGTTCTTTAAGGGTTCTTTAGTAAAGGCATTGGTTCTACACTGAACTATGAAAACATAAACTACTTGAAAGCATGCTACACAATATAAAATAAATATGGAAAGCTGGGGATGAATGGCTGAATAGAGAGCTGGGGATGAATGGCTGGATAGAGAGCTGGGGATAAATGGCTGGATAGAGAGCTGGGGATGGATGGCTGGATGAATGTCTGGATAGAAAGCTAGGGATGAATGGCTGGATAGAGAGCTGGGGATGGATGGCTGGATAGAGTGCTGGACGTTTTTCAATGTCATTGTAAGAAAGTTCCTGGCTAGCATTTTGTTTGATGTGAACTACATGGGGGGCATGGGGCCACTTCATATTGCCACAAAATTACTTAGCAAAGCCCCCCACCGTGATCTCAAGCAGCAGCAAGCAACAGACACGAGTCCATTAGACATTTCTGATAAGTCACAAGAACACTAACAAGACTAAAGACTACAATCATGATTGACACAATGTGTAGTTGGATAAAAGAAAATGTTATCCGTAGTGATTCCATGGGTTCAGTCACCTTTTGACCAGCTTATCACAAATTGCTTAGACCTTCTTGGACGATGAGTTTTAAACACTTTAGAAGCACTGTGCCAATTCACACACCCCTGCCAACTACAGAAATCTAGACTTCTAAGTATTAAATCTCACCAAGAGGTGCCTCTGCTTAAGCTTTCAACAAGCAACAGATACAGCACACCCACACCAAGTCATTTATATCTTTACTGTTCAACATCCGGAGTGTTTCTATTGCACTGACTGATGTTTTTCTCTTTTCCAGGGCAGTTCCTCTTGTTCGTTCTCACAGTGACTCATGGTGGCATCACAGCCCCCCAGCCACGGGTTCACTTTCAATCAAACAGCATTGTCAAAATGGAAACTGACAGCATAATTATATTTAGCTGAAAGAAATCAAGTCTGAAAGGTTAACTTGACTGTTTATATTGCCTCCAGGCATTTCTTTTTTTGGGGAGAGGGGACTCTCGCTCACACATAAACACTCTTCTTTTCTGTTTCACACATTAGGAACAGAATAGCTTGGTTTTTAGGTCGATTGAAAGAGTGCACACAGTTGTGTTAAATATGCTGCGAGAGAGGGGAAGATAATGGCGCAGACAGCAGATCTGGCCACTTTCATTGTGCAGAAATGTGCAGAAATGTGCTCCACAGCCGGTAGAGGGGCTTAAATGCAAGCTCCGGTGAATGTTACTTTATTGAAATAACAACTCAAGTAGAAGTAGCCTAGCATTGTAAAACACTCCAAAGTGGAGCTTCTCGGTGCATCAATGATCTCAAGTCTGATTGAGTCTACTGTTTTCTATGGAATACAATATTTTTAAAAAAACTAAACGCTAAGCTATACAGTGACAGACGTGACCAACCACAGAACAGTACATGGGCTGAACCAACACAACAGAATGACATTAAAGACAAAGACAATTAGCATCTAAGGGCTCTACAAGTGCCTACTAACCAGGCACTCAAACTGTTTACTACTTGACTCTTAGTGCTTGTCAAAATGAAGGCCATGTGTGTTCATGGGCTTCCAATAGCGTTCGTTTTAAGACTGACTAAATGTACACAAGCTAAATGACCACATTTGTTCAGATATAAAGTGTATAAACACTTACAGAGATGGCCATATTTGTTCCGACAAGAGAGCTCAAAGGGAACATTAAATAAACGAGAAATCTTAATCTACTCAGCTAACCCAGTTCAAAGTGGGACCCATCTGGGTTTGTACATTGCATACAGGGCCTTGATGGGATCCACGTAAGATCAAGGTGGGCTGTAACAATGGTGCCTATTTGGGATGCCCAACTGAGTCCCAGTAAAAACGTACGTACAAACCCCACTCAGAGCAAATTCCCACCTGGAACCCACCTAGCCCATGTGCCACCCAGGTGGATGTTGGCTGGGTAGACCTATGATGTCTTTGCTGTTACAGCAAGGCACTGCATATAAAAACACATTCCCAGATGATGATGTTTGTACTGATTAAAGAGCTTGAAGATTCAGTAGAAGCTATTAATGCTATCTTAGTGGATTGTGCTAATAACCGTTAGCTGTTTCCAACTCAATCTGCTACAGAAACATAGTGCAGCTCAACCACATTATACTTCATCAGTTACACTGAGCAAAAGTTCAGACTTACGGAACGCCTTTGCTGTTAATGTAGCGTGCAGCGTCCAAGAGAACCATGTACCCCGATAACCATATTTGTCCTGATTAGGGAGCTTGAAGGGACATTGTTAACACGCTAATAACGATAAATTAGTGGATGATGCTAATGCTCATTCATTCACTTGTAATTTGTGTGTTATGGTTCAAAAACAAAGATTGTCATACTTCGTCAGTTACGCTGAGCAAGCGCGTAGACACTTGGGGAGATGCCTTTAATGCTAACGTAGCGTGTCATGCATAAGTGATAGCAGCAGCCTTTCTCTCTTATGAATGTGTCCCATGCGGCCATTTGGTCTTTTAATCACACTTCGCAAAAGTCCCCCAAAGGACTGGCACTCCCTTATGAATTTCCACAAATTCAAATATTTATGATTATGACGAATGTAATGGCATCACCGAGGCTGCTCTCGGAAGACAAATACAGCCATTTTTGATTCACAACCTTTCATTATTAATGAATTCGCAGAGAAATGTTCGGCTTTAACTATAATGGCTTAACCCTTTCTTACCTTTATCAGAGATCCACTAAAATAACATAAAAAATATAGAGAAAATAATAATTCTGAAATTATTCTGAAACTTCTGGAACGTCCCATGTTGTTCCTCTTGTTACTCTGGATGTATTTAACCTTTCTTTATTTTCATGTGCGGCTGCCTAGTGTTCTACTGATGATTCGAACCCTGTAAAGGCATTCAGGAGCAACGTCTTACAATCATTTACAACTGGGGTTATATTGTTGAAAACATAGTTTCCAAACCTTTGAACGACAATGTAGACCTATAGTCTAAATATAAAAAATAAAAAGGCAAAATCTTTAGCAGTCTACTGAGGTAGTCAAAGCTGAACATCAAAAAGCTCCATTGCACACATCTGAACCCTCGGCCGAGCTTCGCCTGAAACAAGTCTCTGTGTGTGTGTGTGTGTGTGTGTGTGTGTGTGCGCGCGCTTGTGTATAGACCTCGGCGAAAATCCCCAAGCTTCTGGAAGCAAACAACTCATCAACAAGTCTGCCTTTTGATTCGGCCTGACAATCTGCCATGTTCTCATGCTCATCTTGTAACCGTGGGAGAGACACTCAAAGGATGTGCCAGCTCCAACAGCAAACAACTTATTGACTGATCAACACTTAAGGGTGGATTTGAATGTCAGCATTGAAAAAGAACAATTTATGATGGAATATGCAGGTTTGTGAAACATCAACCGTCAACAACCATTACATTGTCATAACAAAAAGGTGGCCAAAAAGAACTAGGGAGAACTGTTCTTTGATATTCGGTGGTTCTTTGAACTATAAAAAGCTTCCTTCAACTCTTAAGATCTTTTTAAACATTTCTTAAGTAAAGTTCTTTAGAAAGTGGTTATTCTTCAGCAGCTCTTCTGCCACCTTTATATTTAAGTGTATGTAGTGAAATGATTCTTGAGGCTTACAGCAATGTGGTTAAAGGCGAAAAGACCTAGCCTTTAGCCTTTAGCATTAGCAAATAGTGTGTGCTTTCACTGAAATATCCACAAAACCATTACAAAATTAGCATGACCGGCACAAGACTTACTCAATACTAAATACTTTTGTATTGTGTAGCAGTCTCTCCCCTGATAGCAAGAGGATAGCGGGCCACTGTTGGCCCACTAACGGCAAAGCTCAGTGTTTTCTAGGCGACCAGCCAGTATTAGACAAAATGCCACTTTTTATCACTCCTTTTTCACCATCAGTCTAATTGACATATTTTCCTTCTTTTTTTTTGGTACCTTTTTTGTATCTTTTATAAATTAGTTTAGTAAATCATTTTTTAGCTTTAACATTTAACAAAATTGTATATATAAATTATAAATATCTTTTATACTTAGTCTTTATTATGTTTTATTTTTTTCCCATTGTTTGTAAAAAATAATAATAATTAAAAAAAAAACTGTTTTAGGTGATTAAAACTAGATTTTGTACACACAACAATTATATGGGTGGTTCAAGGGTGGACCAGCAGTGGCAAAAAAAAGGCCAGTGGGGTGCCGACCTTATGAAGCCTTATGAAGAGCGACATATGCTCGCTACCTGGGTTATAAGTTTCCAATCACAAATTAAAGCCATTTGTAAAGTTTAGCAATTGTAATCAATCACGATGGAGGTCTGGATCTATTTTTCTCTTCCAGTCCTACCCAAGTGCCTTAAAGCTCTAGTTCTAATCAACACCAATCTGATCACAGTGTTTCTGTATAAAATACAGCCCCACTATTTAGGTCAGATGTTCTGTTACAGATATACAGTTAATTTTACAATGTAGTTCATAATTCCTGTTCTTATGCATAAATTGAAGGAATTTATTGAATTTACATTGCGAATTAGATGCATTAGATGCTACAGCTGCTTAATTTATGGGGACTTTTAGGAATCCTTACAGATATTAAGTCTTTCAGATATTCACACTTTTGTACAACCTGCAAATCAAAGACCTTTTTTTCTCTACCCACTAAAAAAGTCATCATGCAAGGTTTCAGCCTCTGACAAAATTCTTTCATTATGATTCAGTCCCTGTCACTGGCTAGAAAAGGCTAAACTTTTAATCTCTGAAACAAGTGTTCGCACACTGTTATGGATTTGGTGTAAGTCATTGTCATACTGTTAACCAGCACGATCCCCGCTAATTTCTAAAGCTCATTCTAATCTAATCTACATATTAAAACACAGGGAGAGATTAGGCCATCCATGTGATGAAAAATAACCCATACCGCTATCCCAATTCTAAGTTATCGCTGCATAAATGAAGCTATCTGCACAACTAACAAGACGCCAGCTGCATATTAAGGTTTCTCACTGCCACGTTTTAAAGCCGAAGCCTATTAAACCAAGCACTCAAGCAGAGGTTCCTGGTAATTGGCGTTCCTCTCAGTACACAGATAAACGTCATGAAGGTTAACCTGACTGAGAGCAAGCGAGGGAGGCAGAAACAGCGCGACAGGACGGCAGAGAGAAACTCTGGCAGCTGCTGAGGGCTAGAAGTGCTCCTTTGAGTCTTAACCCAGATGCTTGGGTCTATAGAGTTGTCCTCTGAGTCATAACCCAGATGACTGTTGGACGCTTTCTGTCCCCTGGCCGATCAGTTGGCGTTATTCATAAGCACTAGCCCTTTGAGGTGCTCTGAATGGATTTCCTCTAAATGCTGTTACAATCATATTGAACTGCTCTTAACTCTGACAGACTGTAGACAACTCCCACTTCTTCTTCCTCCTCCTTCTTCTTCTTATCTGCTGCTTGGTGTCATAGGGAGCAAGGCAGGAATACCCCCTGGACAGAGTGCCAGTCCAAACACATCCATTCACTCATGCTGAGGGGGCAATTTAGCATAGCCGATTCAACCAGCATGTTTTTTGTGAGGTGGGAAGAAACCGGTGTACTCTGAGGAAACCCACGTGGACACGGGAAGAACATGCCAAACTCCTCACAGACAAAGAACCAGAGTGAGGCTCAAACTCAGGTCCCTGGAGCTGTGGACCACTGTACTGCACTTTTTAAAATAGGGGAGGTCACATTTGCAGTTACATTTATGGCATTTAGCAGACGCTCTTATCCAGAGCGACTTACAAGGTTCTTGTATTACAGAGGTGGGCCAATGTAGTGTTAGGAGTCTTGCCCAAGGACGCTATTGGTGTAGCACAGCAGAGTCACCCAGACTGGGAATCGAACCCCAGTCTCCCATGTGGTGTGGTAGCTCACTGGCAGGTAGTGGTGTTATCTGTTGTGCCACACCAACCACATGGTCACAATGCAGCTTTACAGATTTCTAGGTTTATGCACCTAGAGCAAGACTAGATAAGAATGAACTCCTTGCCACCAGCGACCGGAGTCCAAGAGAGCACAATTGGTGCTCCTTCCGGATGGGACGATGGTCATGCTTTCACTGCTCTCACTGCCACTGTCCATGCTTTCATGTACAAACTGATTAAAAATGCTTTCCATCCCAACACTTACTCCGAGACCGACACTTAGTGGACGACGGCAAGACGGCAAGTTCTGAAGGCTATACCGCAGTCATTGTCCATTCTATGAAAAAGGTACTGATTGAAAATGTCGCACCCAATGCTAATCCAATGTTTGCCGCAGCACATACAAAAAAAATAAAATACGCCGTCAGTGTAAACAGTCTTTCTGAAGGCTGTGTCACTGCCACTGCCTCGACATGAAGGGGTCATCCAGTCATCCTGTTCTCTTTGAGGGGATTTCTCAATTGAGGCCTACAGTGGTGGCATTTCTGTCAAAAGCGCTTCAGCATTCATGAATTCATGGCAGAGGCGAAATAAATAGCGAATGAGCTGCTAATGAATTGAGCTTGCATAATGGAGCATCAATTTGTCGACATCCCTGCTACTTCCGCATAGGTCGTCGGGACAAGGTCAGTGAATGTATTACTGCGCAGTGGCCGGCACGCAGCTATCAGTCATCAGTGATGCAGGGGGGAGGCAGATATGCTCTCTACATTGTAAGAACGCACCACCAAATGCCAATGAAATGCCAAATCTCGAGCTTCCTGACGCAACGCAAAAACAGCGGAGGTTTTGTGTTGACGCATCTGTTTGCCTGCAAAAAAGGAAGTGGGCGAAACAAAAGAAAAAGCAGGCCCACGCTGTCACTAGCTTCCTTTTTTGTTTTGTTGGAGGTGACAATGGGCATTTCCTCTGTTTTGTGTGAGCGCGTCTGTCTTTGCTCGGTTTTATCTCCGAAACTCACATGCTTTTATAGTTAAAAAAAAAAAAAAAAAAAGCTCAGGCTTTTAAAAGCATGCCCTGCTCTTTTTCGGGAATGAAACTTAACTTCTGTGAAGCTAATTACTGTTGAGTTACGAAGTGGTTCTAATTGGAAAAGCTGCTTTGTTATCTGCTGCTCTGAAAGTTAGAGACTGCTCATAGTTAGAGTTTTCAAATTGAATCCAATATTTCTTCCAGACTACATGAATACAAAGTGTTTATCAGTCCCTCCAGGAATTTTTGATCTTACGATCATGATAATTCACACAAATTCAACCAGTTGGGAGCCTTCAGAGTAGACTTAATGATTTCTCGTAATTATGAAATACATGTCTGTAATTTTAGTTCACATTTATTCTGAGAGCGATGCTTGTTTTTTTTACACTCTGTAATACAGTACTAGTCTAACTCCATTATTAGGTTTTGGTGGCAACAAAATGGTTCTTGGTTCAGCCACCATGCTCATTTGGGGCTCACATGGGTGGAACACAGGCTAGGTGAGTTCCTGGTGGGCATGGGCTCAGAGTAGGTTTGTACATGTGTTTTTACTGGGAGTTGCATCATCGTTACAGCCCACCTCATATAGGTCCTGTATGCAGTGTACAACCCAGATGGGACCCAAGTTTAACCCCTCCTGGTTCATCTTTGGGGTCAATGAGGCCCAAACACAAGGACAAACCTTTCTAGAAGCCAGTTGAGCTCCCCATGCAGGCCTCACATAGACATGTTAGCTAGATAAACATTAAATTATCCACTCAGGATCGATACAGATATACAAGCTTTCCCATTGGTTAGGACTTCACTGGTAGAACTGAAGGTCAGATTAACATCATTACTGAGAATTGACGAGGAAAAAAGCTGATCACAGATTTTTGTGTGTGGGACTTGATTACTAGATTTGTTACAGACTAAGAATGTGAGCTGTAGCCTAACTGGGAATCAGCCAGTCAACAAATATATACAATCTTAAAATAAAATAATAAATAACTTCCTTGGTTCACAAAATTAGTGGCCTGAACTAAAGGTCATGTATTACCACTGTATTCAAAACATCCTCACAGTATTTTCCAGGGCTTCCAGTTTTAAATTGACACTTAAATGTGTCAATGATTTCAATTTAATACACTTTTAAATAAATAAATAAATATTAGCAAATGCTTCCTCATGGTTTGCTGTCTCTCTGGTCTGTTTGTGTCCTGGAAAAGTCTGGTGTTTATTCTCAGCCTTGGCTCTGTAAATGGGAAGAAAACAAAGTGGTTCAGGCCGAGCCACACAACACTATTCTAGCTAATCAACAACTGTGCTAAGGAAGAGGAGGGGCAGGGGAGAAAATCTGAAGAACAAAAGCTAGAAAATATTAGATCAGGCAATGCTGAAGACAGAGGTTGGTGTGGCACAAGGGATAACACCACTACCTGCCAGAGAGCTATTACACCATGTGGGAGACCAGGGTTTGATTCTCAGTCTGGGTGCGCTACACCAATATGAGTTCTTGGGTAAGACTCTTAACCACCTCTGTAATACGTGTAGCCTTGTACGTTGCTCTGGATATAAGCGTCAGCTAAATGCCATAAATGTAAATGTAAGGCATGTGTAAACATTGGTGAGGTGGTAAAGAGTAATCTGTGTAATCTGTGTAATCTGTGACACATTTTCACCATTAAGCCACTTTGTACCAGGAAGTCACAGGCTGTGTATACCAACTATACTATAAAGACTGTGCTACTAATGGTGACGGACCTTCTTTTTATTTAGCATGGCAGCATGCTGTTTTGGACACAGTCACAGTCTCACTCCGTAACTGTGTTATAGTTCATATCAAAGCTAAGATGCAGCAAGAATACTGCATTTGGTCAGTTCCATCACAATGTTCATGTAAAAGCGCTATTGCAATGTTTGTGTTTGTATGTTTGACTGTTATAATGTATATTTCAATCTTCATCTGTTTGTAGGCTCTCTGTGTTTTGACTGGATCTATACTACATTTAAAGCAAGTAAAATAAAAATGCCACTGCAAAAATCAGGGATTTTAGACTGCTATGATCCCAAAGAAGGTTGTGAAGTCCTGGTGGGCCTGCTGTACTCTATGTCATATCCATTCTATATCTGCACAAGCAAGTTTCCAAGAAGTTCCACAGTGCATCCTCAAGTCCTATTTTTCATAGCAAATTCCACACCGTATCATGCAGTTCAAATAGCAAGATGACCCTGAACGGCTAGAGGGTCTGAAACCTCTCTCTCTCTCTCCCTTTCTTTTTCTCCATCTCTCTCGCTCGCTCTTTGTGTGTCCATCTCAAATCTCTCCATTTGTGGTGTGACAGCTGAAATGGCAGGATGTTAACTCCAGTCATGGCCAGTCAAAAGCATCTTATCGCTAGAGTCCATCTGCACTCAGGTGCAATTGGCCATTACTGGGGTGAAAAGCTGTGTGCTGAAGTATACCTCAGCTTACTCAGTACAGTGCATGGTACAGTTTATTCTGCGTGGCTGACCCTTTTTCAGCTTAGAGGGGGATCGCTTTGCCCTTGTACCACATACATGGCCAAAATAGACCAACTGTCCTGCAAAAATGGCCCCACCTACTGGTAGCTAGGTTCTTACCGCAGTTACCGAGTTATCCCTAGCTACCCAATATGGATGAAGTAATTGGACACAGGCTTTTAGGTCATCCCATTCTAAAACCACAGGAATTAATATTTAGTTGCCCCCACTTTGCAGCATCTATAACAGCAAGTTAGGAACTCTGCAGAGCACTGGCCACTTTTATGCCTCCGCACTTGTTGACCCCGCTCTGTAACTTTACCTGGTCTGTTACTTGATGGCGGAGTTTCTGTGGTTCCTAAACGCTTCAACGTCTCAATCCTACTCTTGGAGTATATCTCGGAGGGACTGACGGCAGTGGCGGCATCCTATTAGAGTACCACACTGGAATTCAGAAAGCTCTTTAGAACCACCCATTGCTTCCATAGCCTGTTTGTAAAGGCGGAATACATGGTTAGATGCTGGTATCAAAATTTTAGGGCTTGTCATTTTGATCAAAAGAATTTCATAAGGTAGTAAAACATTTACAGTACTACACGACACCTACACAATTTCTTCATAAATATCCATAAAGACTTTTCCAACAAACATTAGTTGTCATAACAGTTGCTGAGACATAATGACATCAGAATTGACCAAATAAGCCTTGATGACAACTAAAGCTAATTGGAATAAGACTTTAGAAATGGTTATGTAGTCACTAAGACGCTTATGTAGGTTTTATGTAGCCTTAGAAAATCTTACCCAATATAAGTACTATGGACCACGGAGTGGATTTGCAGTGGAATGCTAACACCTACTTCTAAACCTACTGCTGCTGCCATTACTACTATTAGTGAGAATAATAATAATAATAATAATAATAATAGTAATAATAGTGCGTAATAATGAGATTTTGGATGGCGTGTGTGGTTCAGTGTGCAGTAATGTTAGTCTACATCAGGCGGGAGTGAGACAGTCTTATCGTATTAGAATGATTTTTAATTTAGCTAGTCCCATAGGCCCCACGACCACCTGTAGCCCTGGGGCCCACATGCAGGTTAAAGCACCTCTGCTGGTAGGTAGTTATGACAGGTACGACAGGCAGGCCCTCAATTATTCAACTGCAATTACTGTTGCATGCCCAATCTGGCAGATGTTTATTGCTTTGATAGCAACTTCATTAGCAAAAGTTGTACAGATGAACTCCGTGATCTCTAAATTGTTTTCCTCCCCTCATAAAACTCTCCACCTTTGGCTCCACTATGCTTTGTCTTTTCCTTTTATTTCCAGAAGAAATCGATAACAGTGATCAGAGGACCTGTGACCTTTCGCTGTTTTGTGCTTGGGTTTTCAGCAAGGGGGATATGTTGCAATAACAGAGCTGGAATGGGTTTGGCTTTATGTTTCTCTCACTGAAAATGGGCTTGGTCATTGCACATCTTATAGCTTCTATATAAAGGGGCCTTCTTATATGGTTCTTTATAAAGAGGGTTCTGACCTTCAAAACCCTTTGTCAGGAGAAACTGTGTCCTTACACTCGGCCCCAAATGAACAACCTGACCTGATATATTGTCATATATTTTATTTATTTTACTCCTTTTGAAAATGCCAGCTGCCCCTGTACATTGTGCAACCTTACTTTTAACCAATGTGTGGTTTTATTGCAACGGCATAGCACTGCTGAATATCAGAAATGGCCTTGGTGCTAATCAGATGTACCAACACAGCGAACACTAAAGCTCTGAGCCGTGATCTGGTGCCCATTATCAGTTAATGAATGATTAATCGTCTGACATGCAATAAAGGTTTTACATCACGAAAATGGACTTCTAATTCAAAATGTGATTAAAAGTACGTCTTTCATGTCCAAATAGCATTGAAACTAATAGTGAAGAATCGTTAAACGTGTCACTGAGTGACATTTATCATCATAGCCCTCTTAGTTTCTAACAAAGTGGGCCAAAAGTGAGCTGACATGGCAAAATTGAGCATAATGCTGCAAAAGCTAACACAAACAACCAGAATAGCACTGTGTCTGGTGCTTTTATAGCATACATGCAGGGTAGAGGCATGCATTAGCTGGTCATGCATGTGTGAGAAAAATAATTAAAAAAGGAATTTCCTTTGAGAGTAACCCATAATGCACCTAAGCAGGTCAAGGTCAAACTTCACACGGGTGTAAACATAACCCATACACAAACGCTACTGTAGCAGCCTCCCAGTGGGCTTGCTCTGTGGTGGCTGTGTAACCTGTGTGTATGAGAAAGAAAAGGACACCGTGCCGATAAAGGACTCAGCTGGTGTTCTTTAATCAGGTTTAACGCTATATAGTGCAGTGTTGGCCCGTGGCAGTCGATAACAGTGGGGCTTTCAGGGATTGCCTGTGATTTGGCAAAGCAGTGACTGGTGTCCCAACTACAGCCCAGCCTGTCAGGGGACACCTGAAAAGAACCAACCATATCCAACGGCAATAGAGATGGAAATAAATAAATGACAAAGCTAGTGTCCTGCTGACCATTATTATGTTACATTCATATTATATTGTATGTTCACGATCTGAATTGTTTGATTAGCATTAAAAATTAAGATGTGTTCTGGTAATGACAGAAAAAGCAGCTAATATGAGGCTAATGTGGCCTTTTTTGCTTTAAATATAGACAACAAAATGCATGATCAGCATGCCTGGGCTTGGGATTAACGGTGCTAAATGTAAATCTACTCCATCCATGCACATTCCCTTAAGTTCTCCACGGAATACATCCTACATTAGTCGGACATTGCTTCCGAAATAGGTCTTGGTGTTACCGCAGGTCATACAGGGGACAATGACAAGCAGATTTTTCAGCAGAAATGCAACTGTCTTTAGCTAGCCTGGCCTTAGTGAGCTAAATTAAGTAGCTAAGCAAACTGTTTAGGATCTAGGAAACACAAAGGTTTTAATAGGTAAATAAAGGCTCCTGGGAACACAGGGATGGGCCTATATCAGCTGATCCTTAGTACATGCATTAGCATGTGTTCAGTTCTGTCCTAAAAGTGTAAGCAAAAGCCATTGTATAGACATGCCTGGCTAATTTGGGGCTGAAATGTTATATCAATTGGTCTTTAGAATTAGCATATTTGATTCTAAGTTGCACAAAAATGCAATGCCAGCACATTTGTGCCAGCAAATTGTGGACTAAACTGGGCTAAATGGGAGCAAATCTAAGTTCCTAGGGTCCTGTGTTCCCAAAACTATACATCCTCTAAACCCTATATGAGTGACCCTATCATGTGTCGATATGATATTTTGAATGAAATTATGAAATGGTTTCAACACTTGCCCTCAGCTAGCTAGATGAGTGAGCTAATTAGCCAGCTAAGCAACCATTGCAATGCAAGTTGTTTAAAACCTCTGGAACATAAGGATGACCCACCGCAACACCACCATATCAACTGGTCCTTAGCATGAGCATTAGCATGGGTTCTGTTGGTTTCTGAAATAGTCAGAAAAGACATCTGAATCAGCACATCTGGCTAATGTTGGGCCAAACGAGTAGATCAACTGGTATTTGGCATTGCACATTAGCATGTGTCCCGTTTGAGTTGGAAAGTGATTGAAAAGGCATCTGTATCAGCACATCTGCCTAATTATGGGCTAGATTATTACATCAGCAGATACCTAGCATGTTATATTTGTTTATGAAAGTGACAAGAAGAGGCATTTGTATAATCACATCTGGCTAATTTCAAGCAAAACTGTTCTATTTATTAGTCCTTATGATGTGTTTTGTTTGATTTTGAAAGTGACAGAAAATGCACGACTAGCTAATTTTGGGCCCTGAGGGTCCGCTGCTGTCTGTCATGGCACACTAGTATTGTTCCCTGTCACGGTCTATAATCATTTATCACTTTCGAGAAGGGTTTCTTGCCATATATCATCAAAGACTGGGCAGCGTGTGTCATCTTCACATCACCACACATCACTCTTATGTTCTATTGGTCCGACGAGGACACAGTGCCCTGTCTCAATGCATTTAACATTTGTCCTCTAGTGTGTATTTCACCTGATATGTGTAAGAAAAAGAAAAAGGAGGGAAAAGCAAGGACGACACAGAGATATGTGACTATAGTATACACACATTTTTTTAATTTTTTTTTAATTTTATTGTATATGATTGTTATAGAACCTGTACAGAACCCATATAGAAACTATATAATATTGGTTTAGAAATACATTTTCAATACTTTGGTAAGCAGTACAACAAGAATAGGGGTTTAGTGATTCATAAAATGTACAGTTCCAGATAATACTTAATTCCAAACTGCTAAAATGCCAGAAATGCATCTCTCTTATTAAGAAAAACCATTGTAATTCCATCAAATATATACAGTTCTATAATTATCTATAGTATTTATTAATAATATATAATATTTACCAGAAATTACAGTCTGTGTCTGAACTCATTGGAAGCTTCTGATAAGAAATCTCTACGGGATCCCATCTTTTTATTAATGCTAAGTAAGTGTTAATGTGGGAGCATTCAAAATTGTAAAACTACAATATTAGAGAGTTTAGAATTACAATTTAAATTCAGGAACTGTTTTCAGCTAGTTTCACAGAGAAACTAACCACAGAACAACCATGAGCTAGTGTGGCTACAGCAAACTGACAATACAGGAGGCTATAAAAGATGGGGCCTTAAGCTTACACACTAACCATGAGCTAACACACTAGCCTTAAGCTAAAGTGCTAGCCCTAAGGTAACATGCTAACCATGAAATAAGGCCCTAATTGCTAGCAAAGATCTTAGCCCCGAGCTAATGCGCTAGCCCAGGGCTAACACACCAGCTCTAAGCTGTACTGGTTTGGTTTGTGTAGATCATCTGAACTACATCCCTGTAGATCACAGAATCGAGTCAGTCCTACAGGACTATGGCGTGGGGGTAGCTAGTTGTTTAATCGAGAACAATAATAGAGCGTTGTAGGTTTTTATAGCTACATATTGTATTAATGTGGTTCCTCTTTTTTCAAGGGAAACAGATTAATTTCTTTAGCGTTCTTAACTTGTGATTTGTGTGGGTAACGGCATGACAAGACGAGAGTAAAGAGGGCAGGAGTGTTCCAGTGAACATTTTGTGAAGCAGTCCATGCCTCTGATCTTTACTAAAAACGGCTGGGCATTAATCTCAAAGGCGCACGGGTCGGAGTTGACAGCAGTAAGATTACAGCGGCACAGTTGTGAGGTGTGTGTGTGTGTCTTTGAGGGGAGGGGGGGTCAACTCAGGCGTCACCTTTGGAATGATCTACAGGGGGAGAAAGGTTCGACATTTCAAAGCAGGAGGATTCACTTAAAGCCAGCCTTATTCTGTTTCAAAGCGAGGGGAGGGGGGTGAGGGAGGTGGATGAGAGGGAGAGAAAAATGGGAAGAGCGCTCCAGGTTTAGGTGGTTACATTATGCACGGTTACACACAGGAAGGGGCAGCAGAGCAGAAGCTGGAGTCAAAGAAAAAGCTACCAGTGGCCGTGAGTCATTCATATTCAGAGCCATCAGGGAGTGCATTAATCTATGCACATCTAAGCATACCATAGCATCTCTCTCTCTCTCTCTCTCTCTCTCTCTCTCTCTCTCTATTCTCTCTCTCACTCTCTACTCCTTTCTCTCTTTCTATTCTCCTTTCTCTTTCCTTCCAGTTACCATAGCATCTATCTTGCTCTCTTCTCCTTTCTCTCTCTCTCTCGCTCACTCTTCTTCTTTCTCTGTCCTTCCACAGTTACTGTAGCATCCATCACTCTCTCCTCTCCTTTTTTTCTCTCTCACTTTATTCTCCTTTTCCTATCTCTCCTCAATTACCATAGAATGTATTTCCATTCTTCTTTCTCCGCTCTTTTTCTTTCTCTCTCGCCCTCTCTATTTCTCTTTTCTCCTTTTTCTTTCTCTCCTCAACTACCATAGCATCCACTCTTCTCTTTTCTCTCCCACTTACTATTCTCCTTTTTCACTCACTCACTCTTTTCTCCCTCTCTCTTTTTCTCACTCTTCTCCCTCTCTCTCATCCTTGTCCTTTCTCTCTCTTTTTCAAGCTCACTCTTCTCCTTTCTCTTTCTCTTTTGCTCACTCTTCTCCTTTCTCCCTCTCTCTCTTTCGCTCACTCTTCTCCTTTCTCTCTCTCTTTTGCTCACTCTTCTTTCTCTCTCTTTCGCTCACTCTTCTTTCTCTCTTTTGCTCACTCTTCTGTCTCTCTCTCTCTCTCTCTCTCTCTCTCTTTTTCTCTCTCCTTTCGCTCACTCTTTCCCTCACTCTTCTTTCTCTCTCTCTTTTGCTCACTCTACTTTCTCTCTCTCTTTCACTCACTTTTCTCCCTTCTCCCTCTTTCGCTCACTCTTCTCCTTTCTCCCTCCCTCTTTCGCTCACTCTTCTCCTTTCTTCCTCTCTCTTTCGCTCACTCTTCTCCTTTCTCCCTCTTTCGCTCACTCTTCTCCTTTCTCCCTCTCTCACTCACTCTTCTCCTTTCTCCCTCTCTTTCGCTCACTCTTTTCCTTTCTCCCTCTCTCTCTTTCGCTCACTCTTCTTTCTCCCTCTCTCTTTCGCTCACTCTTCTTTCTCCCTCTCTCTCTTTCGCTCACTCTTCTTTCTTGCTCTCGCTCTTTTGCTCACTCTTCTTTCTCGCTCTCGCTCTTTTGCTCACTCTTCTTTCTCGCTCTCTCTCTTTCGCTCACTCTTCTCCTCCCTTACTCTTCTTTCTTTCTCGCCCCCTCTTTTCTCCTTTCTCTTCCCCTCCACTCCAGCCGTTGTCAGTTATGTGTGTTTATTGTCTTTGATGTTACTAAGCTGCTATTTTTTAGGCAATGTCACAGTGAGCGGTGCAGTGAAAGTAGCAGCAGACCTTGCATACGTTTAAACCTTTGGTAGCACTGAAAGCAGTAAAACTGGAGAAGCAGAAGCAGAAGGATGAATGGGAGGGCTCTATGGATAACCTGTCATTTATAACACAGATAACTGATCCAGACGACCTGACCACAACAATGGAATGGAATGGAATGCTGTCACTGCTGCCTCCAACCTTGTACTTGGATATTACTAACTGTGGTTGGCCTGTGAACAGTTCAGAAATGACCAATCCCCCGAAGCCCACGGACATTTCATGGGTACAGGATTTGTTTACATTTGGACCGAAGCACTGCAACAACACAGTGCTAACAGTGATGTTATAGCAGCCTTTGCTTGTATTCAACTTTCTTCCCTTTAAAGCAAGATATTACGAACATATTACACATTTAGACTGTACTGATGATCATATAGAACTAAAGTACAGTACTACAGTAAACCAGAAAATCTGTATTACATGCAAAAGCATAATATAAACATGTAACCATTACGATGGAATAGTAGTAAAGTAGACAGTAGATCATTGCAGGACAATTTTCAATCTTAATAAGACCAGACGACCTGTTTCTGATGCCCTGCCTGGGTGTCTGTTTTCTAGGGTCACTAATTCCAAACAACGCATGGATTTCAGTTTAACTTTAGCTATTTTACAAGACAGAAAACTTGTCCATCATACCATTAAAGGAAGGGTAATCGAAGTTGACTACAGAACAGCACTGACTACAGAATAGTTAAAAATGGTGCTTAATTCACTCTCTCTCTTCTGCTTTTCCTCCGCAACAACAAAGTGTCTCCCTCCCTCACTATGTCGCTAGAGCTCACTCTCTTCTCTTCCCCCTTAGCTGCCTCACTCTCTGTCTCTCCTCTTTCTCTTCCTCTCTTTGACTCTTTCTTCTTCTTACTCATTTTCTTTTTATCCCGCCCCTTTTCCTTTTCTTTTAATTCCTCTCTCTGTTTCTCTCCCCTCCTTTATCTCTACCTCTATCCCTGCCCCCCCCCCCCCCACACACCCCCGCTTTCACTCCGTCGTCTGGCCAACGCTCTGCGCAGATGCTGCAGGGACTCCGGCTCAATCACCCCGTTAACCAGCAAATCACTGGAAATGATCAAATGAAATTTCAAAGGAACTCTCCATCTACCTCCCTTCCACACGGTTGCACACTCTCTTTCCCTCACTCTCACTTACACTCTGCGTCAATCTCATCGTCCTGCCCAACTTTCCGAATTCCATCATGTTTTATATGTTTTTTTTGCGAGTTTCTATGAGCTCAACGTATTAAACTAGGAACTGTGTGGTGTTCAGGCAGGCGGATGTTAGGTACACCTAATGACAGATTCATTACCCTCTACAAGTAATAGGATTCTGTTAGCGGCACAGGCCTAATGTGCTCACACCTCTGATTTATGTGGGAAAGGCTGCAGCGGGTGAATATAGAGTTACCGTCACTGTCCTTCAAAGAATGCTTCAAGGGTTTCCTCTGAAACTGCCATGTTATACCTCCCTTCCCTTGCTCCCTCTCTCTCGCTCGCTCGCTCTCCCTGCGGGACTGGGACTAAACATAGTTAATGGCCATCGTATCTGCATTTCTTTCAGCTTGCGGCCTGCTACCGACCTCCCAGCAGCTGGGATTGCATCAGAGGCACAGAGGGAAGGCCTAAAGGCACCAACAGCGGTGCTTTTGTTTAACATGGCAGAGAATTACCTATAGAAGTCACATGTAAGCCTGATTCATACATGAGATTCTAGGGTAACATTCTCTTTAGAAGCTATTCTCTGATTTTAGATTTGGACATACGGGCATAATCTGTGGTTTTCTCTCTCCTCCCCAAAGAAAATTACAGCCCGAATTACCTCCAAATACACAGCTCCATTAATTTCTAGGCAGATGGGGAAGATTTCTTCACATGGGGAGTAAAAGGCTTTCTGGCCACATTTGTTGTAAAAAGCACGATATAAACACATTTAAAGTTGAATTAAAATGACAAAGAAGCATTCTGGCAGTCAACTGTTCTTTGAGTTGCTGTATATAAGCATTGCCTTCACTTCAGGATGTAATTTTATACCCCTCCAATTCATTACATTATTTAACTGTAATGTGTAATTGCATTTGGACAGGGGAAAAGACTGAAGTCCTTACTGTGGGTCCAGAGGATGTGTCCAAAAGGGGTGCAGTTAGACCCTGATCATGCGGGGTTGATCCCCATTTAAAGTTTGCTGGTCAACTTCCTCAGCAAGACCAGAAACTTCCTGACCTTTTTGGACACTGCAATACTCACCCATGCTTTTGTCTCCTCCCGGTTGGACTATTGCAATGCCAGTGGGATACGTAAGGATCATAATACCCCAGTGCTAGCCTCTCTTCACTGGTTGCCAGTAATATATATATAGATACAGAATTGATTTTACAATTGTAGTGTTGACCTAACAGGCTGTACATAACGAGGCTCCAGGCTACATTACTGAGCTTTTATGTGCACTTAATAATGTAAGATCACTGAGGTCCTCCAATCAAGGGTTATTGATTGTTCCACGAACTAAACTAAAGTGAAAGGGTGACCGGGCTTTTGCAGCTTATGCTCCCAGACTGTGGAATAATCTCCCTACTGACTGAATCAGACGTTTAAAGACACATTTTTATTCTCCTGTTTTTAGTAGTGTCTAAATTTGTGATATTGACTTGGTGATACCCTGATTTTGTTTTAGATTATTTTATGCACTTTTATACATTTATTTACTCTTATTTTGTCTGTAAAGCACTTTGAGAAATGCTTTGGAAAAGTGCTATATAAATAAAGATTACTTAAGTAAGTTCTAAGTGGTAAATTTAAGATTAGATTACTGATCCAGTGTTTACGCAATTTTAGTATATGTTTAAATTCTGGTGAAGCAAAATAGAGACAAGAAACACTGACTGATCATTGAAACCATTGTCTCACGTCCCTTAGAAGAGGTTTTTTTTTACTAAACTGAGAGGGCTTTAGTTAAAAAAAAAAACACACTTCAGTGTAGAAGTCGTCCCTCTGGTGGAGCCTAAAAAAACCTCTTATTACGAAGCATTAAACCCACCGTTCAGAACTTAAAGAGAAAAGTAAATGTGCTGGCGCAGATCAAACCTGGCCGTCTTCTCCAACTTTACTCTATATTTCGTTTCGGCAATGCTGCAAATCTTCAATCTCCCCACTGACAGGCCAATGGACTGCATTGCACTCAAGTCATCTAATTAGATAGCATAACTAGGAGAGATTGATTGGAGGGTGGTATTAGATGCTCTTTTAAACCTGTACTTAAGTGCCGAGGATAATGGTGGAAATTACCAGAAAATTACAGCATTCTTTCATGACTTCAAAGCCTTCTCTCCACCGTGCTGCTCCAAAGCACTGGGCTTATATGCGCTTTGACGCCCCACTTGTGCCCTTCGACTTCCATCTTCACACACAGCATTTCTGTATTTCCCACACGTTTTTTCAAAGACTTTTCCCAGCCACTTTGAGACGGTCATGAAATGCAATCCTGAGGACAATTTATAACTATTTATAACAAACCTTGCTGCAAGCTCAGGTTTTTAAATTACACTTCAATTACACTACAAGATGCAGATCAGCCTTCTTTCAAGAGTGATCACATCTCGAGGCAGACCACTTCAGACTTACATTTGTTAGCAAATCATTCCAATACAAATATATGTGGTCAACAGTGGCCCTGTGGTGATCTGCCTTTTTAATGACCGCCTGAAAACTGTGCAGCAACAGATGAGCTCCAAGCTGCGAGTGTAAACCTACAACATGCACCTATCTGTAGAGGTTTGATGCAGGGAAACTCTGTATATGCATATAAATACATACAAATAAATATAAAGGTATATTTGGCATATGATAGAACGTCCCACTGGATGACCAATTCCACCTAACTTGGCATCTGGCTCGGCCTCTGAGTAATCCCACACACCCTGTGAAACTGCACAATGTGAATGATGCAATCCCAGTGCAAACGCAGAGCTCCTCCGAGACTAATAAAGCACTAAGCTCTGTAAAGCAGTAGAGCTTCATTAAGACCTCACCTGCCCCTCTACTGATCTAACTAGAATTAGAATCTGTACGGTGGACAAAAGCATGAGTGAGCAAGTGATCGCAGTGTTGGTCCAGAAGAAAAGACCACATTTTAGAAAGGACCCAAACACACTCAGCCTTGTGGCTAGAATTTTTAACAGTGAAGGTGAATGTTCAGAGGCGGTGACATTCTCTCTCCCTCACTCTCGCGCTCTCTTAGTCTCAGTGTCTTGCTCTTTCTATCAATCTCTATCCAAGCTCAACTGTGATTTACTGGCAGTGTTACAAGTTACATGAATGCCAAAGCCATTAACAACAAATATAAGCATAAAATAATAGAAAGAGACAGGAAACAAACATAAAATAATTTGAGATTATTACATTAAGAAACACAAAATAAGGTAAGGCTTTTTTTTATTAATACACTGAGGCTTTGCTTTATTGGTCACCCTTTCGTTTTTGACAGGATACCCCTCTTTCTCTTCAAGACTGGAAAAGATTTTCTGTATTATTGCCTTCTAAAATTACTCTCTCTCCCTCTCTGACTATGACTCTCTCAGTGTCTGGGAACTGCCAAGCCTGGTTAGGTGACCCGGTCTGCTACCAGCTGTCCACATCTAAAGCCAGGTAGTCATAGCTGCTATCCTGGACACTATCCTGGGCTTCAGCACCAGCCCAACCCACATGTGTGTTTGTTCCTATTACATACAGCTGTTTGCACACAATATTAGATGTTAAATGATGGTTATGAGAGGAATTTTCTCACAACACACCAGTCAGAGTGCCCATGCTAACCCCTGTTTAATGTAAAAAGGTATCTGTAATGGGCACACAAGCATCATGGGAAGAAGGTGGCCTGGTCTGATGGGTCTGTTTTTTTTTTTATTACCTGGAAGGCCAGGTATGCATACGTTGGTAACCTGTGGGATGCGCAGGATCTGCATCAGATGTTGCTTAAGTAAAAGGATCTGATGGCAATGTCTTAGTGCCAGATACTACTGGGCACCTTATTAGGTCTTGCAGAGTGAGCTGTTTTAGTTAGCATTTTAGGCATTTTATGTTTTGGCTCTTTGGGATATAAAGTCAGAAAGTATCTTAATTTAAACACACTTTAGGTTCAAAATGATTGTGATGCTCCTCTGACTTGTAACAGGAAGAATAGCATCTTAAGCATTGCTACTCCAGGATCGGCACGCTGTTATCTACACTATGGCTGCTTTTCCACTGCATGGCCGAACAGTTCAGAGCATTCATTTCAACATTATTTGGCATACTACAGCTAGAAAATGGCCTGCTTGTCATGGTTTGACACATGATTCATGCATGCAGATTACTCAGTGCTAATGGGCCGTACCAGCACGGATCGGGATGGTGCGACCTTAGTAATCATTGGGCCCTGAAGTGGAAAAGAGGCCTATGTAGCTCTGGTGAAATGCGCAGAACGGTATGGTCATATTTGTGTAAAATCCTGCCATATTACTGTACTGTGCAAGTCCACGTTCTTCTTTCACTTTTAGTGATGGTTCTGTATGCCTCAGCTTGTCCGGAAATGCATGTACAGAATATTCTTAAGACAAATTGCACTTTCCCTGGATCCCAGGAGCAAGAAATACTAATTCTAACAACACACTGCTTTACTTTGGTGCTTTGGGGCACCACAATAAGGATGTGAACTCCGTGGCGGACCACCAGTCAACATTTTTATTTTGTCTAGAAGTGCTTTCATTTAGGAAACATTTGTGGATGTTGTACCTGTGCACCAAACACGCAGCAGTACATCTACTGAATGCATCCTTTTTCCTCTTCCTTTCAGTCTTTTTGAGAGGGTTTTTGTAGAAAAGGCTGTTTTTCTCTCCTTGTTCGATCTTGAGGTCGCGCTGCTCTTGTTTAGCAGCTCCTGAGCGGCGAGCTCACTGTCCAGCAGCACTTGCTCGTGAGCAGCAGCACAAAGAGTCCAGACCCCTAGGCCCTTCAAAGCCAAGCTGCTGGGCTGAAGTGTGTGTGTGTGGTGTGTGAGCAGGTCAGCTGTCCTGGCTGGACTCCACTGACTGGTGCCGCAGCAGCCCAGCGGTAAAGCTCTGGTCCAGCGGGGCAGTCAGAGCTCCACAAACCCTTTCTAACATGAAGCAGCCCTAGACCATTAAAAAGAAAGCTATACGCCATTAACTTCATAAACTCTAAGGATCCGTATGTGGGTCCGCTCCAGAGTATGTGGGCAGCGTGCAGTGAAGCGGAGACTAGAGTGCCACAGTTTTGCCCAGAGCGAGGAAAGAGTCTTGTTGTTCTTTGTCGCTCTAGCTTTGCTCCGACGAGCCGAACTAGCCAGTGTCATCTGTTTAACAAACTATACAAACCCTCTAAAACCACATATAGTTAGCAGATTGCTCCACTCTAGCAAAGAACCGAAGAAAGCAGCAAGGAGGAAAACTCATGTACCAGGGCTTGGACTGGAAACCTGTAGACATTAAAAACAATTGTCTTGTCCAGGAATTAACTGTGGTAAAAGCATGTGCATTTCTTTACACAATGTCAGTTATTGTTTCAAATTGTATACAGCTCAAAGTGTTAAACTGGCTTTTTGTTTTAAATGGACATGGGTAAAACTGTACTATAGTGAAAGTAAGGTACTGTATCACAGTCTAACTCAATTAAAAGAGCAGAAACTGTACTATAGTAAAAAGTATGGGCACTGTATCTCAATCTAACTCAATTAAAAGAGCAGAAACTGTACTATAGTGAAAGCATGGTACTGTATCACAATCTAACTCAATTAAAAGAGCAGAAACTGTACTATAGTGAAAGTATGATACTGTATCACAATCTAACTAAATTAATAGAGCGGAAACTGTACAATAGTGAAAGTATGGGTACTGTATCTCAATCTAACTCAATTAAAATAGCAGAAACTGTACTATAGTGAAAGTATGGGTACTGTATCACAATCTAACTCAATTAAAAGAGCAGAAACTGTACTATAGTGAAGGTATGGGTACTGTATCTTAATCTAACTCAATTAAAAAAACAGAAACTGTACTATAGTGAAAGTATGGGCACTGTATCGTAATCTAACTCAAAAGAGCAGAAACTGTACTATAGCGAAAGTATTGGCACAAGATGAGTCGATTTCACTTGGCCATCAAAGACTAGGTTCTACCATCTGAAACCAGCAATCAGCCAGAGAGATTGAACTGAATTTTCAGCATTCTTATATTTCAGTGTTTACTAATACCGGACCTAAAGAATAACTGACCTTGCTGAATTTGAGTGTGGTACTGAAATAGGATGTTACTATTGCAACAAGTCAGTTGGTTAAACTGCTTTCCTCCTAGATATTCCACAATCAACTGTGAGTGGTATTAATGAAAAGTGGAAGCACTTAGGAACCACAGCAACTCAGCCACCAAGTTACAGACCACGCAAAGTTCCAGATTCCAGATGCATAAAAGTCACCCACGCTCTGCAGGCTTCCAGACCAGGGTTCCAGACCAGGCTTTCAGACCAGGGTTCCAGACCAGGCTTTCAGACCAGGGTTCCAGACCGGGCTCCTTTACAGGAGCCCTAAAATGGAAAACTGTATTTACCTTGACATAGTTGAGTTATGTGAGTTCGGTACACAGAAATGACCCCCAAACACGGTTTTGTCTCTCAAATGCCACACCTGCATAACCTAAACAGAGCATCAAAATATTCACGAACCCACCGTAAAAGCAAAATGAGCGTGTTTTATTTTGAGGCCGTCTCACAGGCTTGTAAATGAGAGCGTAAAACTGCATCTGGACATTTTCTGCCCCAAACGAAGTCACATACTTTCTATTTAGACATCAGAGAACCGTTACAAAGACTGAATAAATACATCTGATGGCACCTTTAAAGGAAACAAATGCAAAAAGGCAGAAAGGACTCAGTGAACTGTGTACAATTAGGCTTCCTCTGCTGACCACAAACAGGCTATTAGAGCTTTTCTAAGCCACCTTCTGCACCTCCTGCGTACACACACACACAGCTGGCACAACACACGGAACTGCTCTGCCTGAGACTTTCCTCTAAAATAATAATAATAAAAAAAAAATCTTCCCAGATTTTCTGAGAGCTGTCATCTCGTTCTATTGTATGCTTATTAAGACCAAGCGAAAACAACACTTTCTTCTCCGCGCTAAGAAAACATGAAAGCCTGCATGTTTGCACTGCACTTAAAAACAACTGTCAGACACTTCAAAACCCTGCAGTCGGAGCTTCTGGTGAACACGATTATACTTACTTTAGGCTTTTTTAGCATAGCTACTTCATGGAGCAGCTTCTTTCTTTTTATTTATTTATTTTATTTTATTTTATTTTTTTAAAGACAATCTTGTCAGGAGGAAAAAAAAGAATGGCCCACTCCTCCACTACCACATTTATTTTGGAGCCACTCTTTGGAGAGACCTTAAAAAATAACTCCTTGTGAGTTTTAAAAAGGGTAGTCAAGCATCAAATTAAATCTGCACTCCTCACTTCCGACTGTCTATCATGACGGATGGATTTGCCTAACCCCTGCGATCCAAAACACACACACACACAGACTCTGACTCCTGCGCCAGAAAGGAGTTTACCTTCACCTGCAGTCAATGAGAACCATTTCTACTGAATGCTTATTTCTCGCTCAGTTGACAAATGCAACATGCAGTTGTCCATCAAGCCGGCGTTATTTATAGAGCACATTAAAAAAGTGCTGGCCGAGGTGCTATACAACAAGACTCAAGTCATCTCAAACACAGATAGAACAGAAATAAAGCTCCAGAGTGGCGCAATCATCAAAGCGATGGCCCCACTGCCGGGCCTCTGATGCAGCCATCTGTGGCCTGGAGTCAAAGAGGACATAACTGGCCTCATTCTCTCTGGGTGGGGAGGATGGCCCTACCTCCCACCAGCACTGAGCGTTATGCTATAGGGGGTGCGGGCATCTGTGTGCTGATTCAACACAGAGTTTCACAAACCTGTCCTCTGAGGTGGTTCAGATATTTGCTCCAAACCTATCAGGGGAATTCAGTGAGGGCTGGTATGAGGCCGCTGAAGTACCACTGGCAGTTAGTGTTCTCCTTCAAGCGTACTGAGGCGTTTTATGGCGATGTGTTACGAGCAGTTCTCTTGTCCATACAGCATGTGAAAAGGAAAGGTCTGGCTAGCTTGAATCGGCTGCGATTGCCACAAATTGGAGAGGCGTGCTATAGTAAAGACAATGGTTCCATATAGAACCATGGCAATATGCATAAATGGTTCTTTGACTGATCAACTAGCTCTTGTCTATAACAGAAAACATCTTGCTTTTGGTTCTTTAAAGAACATACCATCTTTTAATGGGATCGAAATATGGCACTACTGGCGCTTTTGTCTGTTACAATGCATCAAACCTTTTTAAAAAGCTGGTCAAAAGTGCCTTCATGTGCTGTAATAGTACTTTTCCGCAGTACCACCCAGCCTTCTGCTCTGCCAAACAGTTTTTAGTCAGTTGAATACTTGAATAATGTTGTTATGGAGAGTTATTTGAGGCCAAATCATAGTCATAGTACAAGTATCCAGCAGGATGGATCACTTATCCTAGCCTCCTTTAGTCAGAGGGAGTACAGTCTCAGTCGATTAGCCCACATGCAAGTGTGGGAGAAAGAAAGAGAGCCTTTGATTCAGCCAATTAGGGAAAGATTCCTGAGGACAGGTGCATTGTGGTCTGTAAGTGATGTGTGTAGGGGTGGAGTGGAGGGGTTTCCGGAAGGTTGCAATTATTTGCCCTGAAGAAAGCAAGAGCAGAAGTAAATCTATGTTTTTTTTTTCCTCTTAAGCTTCACGTGTATGCTAGCGCTGGCATGATTAGCAGCAGAAGATAAATAGCTTTCATTTGACAGTTTAAACATGCAATCAATTTCTTCTAGCAGTCCGTCTCAGAGGAGACCCGGTGCCGGCTGTGGGTCAGCGTGGGCAGGCATGCTAATCACTTAAGGAGAGGAACGCTAACAGATGGACTCCGATAGATTTAGTAGTGGACAAGGGCTCTTCTACTTTTCGAGGAGCTGTAGCCATGCTTATTCGGCCTTGCAGATAACTCTTAATTCCACATATGCTCTGTTTGCTAGCAGTTATAATGAACTTGACATACAAGTCAGACGAGGCTGAAGTATACAGCCTACTTCAAAGCGCTAGCTTGCATTACCGCGAACGTTCATCTCCTAGCGTGTGCACACACACACACAGCATCCTTCCTGTCTTGGTGAATATGAATGTGCATGAGTGATGTATGTACCATCTGTCGCTGTGACAGGAGTGAGCGAGGGAGCGAGAGAGTGACTGGAAGAGTGATGAAGCGGGAGAAGAGAAGGCTAAAGCTGAGCAGAGGTGGGTGTGGTTGGAGATAGCATGCTGATAGCGCACTGACACTGCTGCGTCTCTGATTTATAGCTCATTAGCCCACAGGAATTAAACTCACTTCCCTTTGGCAACACACATAAATTATGAGCCCTTCCAAAACAATGTAGGCTCTGCCTAATTTCACCTCTAATGACTATAGGTGGCAGTTTGTTCCTTTTATTAAAGTCATAAAACATGGTCGCATACCGTCTAGCGGGCCAGGCACACGCATGTCGTTTGGTCAGAGAGTTGGGGGCTCATCAAAAAGATCATGAAAGGCAGTTTCCAGTACTGTGATCGTATTGCGGCCTAATGCTACATTCGTTGAGGAATATTTGACTGGCATTTCACACAAGTCTTTCTGAATCTCTGTCAAAAATGGCATTAGAGTATATGTTATATTAAGTATACATTCCTTGAGGAACTTTTAGGGGTCCTTCAAGTTAAAACCACAAATTTAAAGCTTCTTAAGATGCTTTGAGGAAGCTTAAAGGAACCCATTTCCTCCAAAAAAAGCTTTTCTTAAAAGGTGCCTTAAAGGACTTGGAATTAAGGATCAGAACATACATAAACACATCCTATGCATTTATATATACAAAAACACATTTCCTGCACTTTAGCACCTCACACCACTTTTGTATTTAGATAACTGTTCGACACTGGAATATACATTTGTTTATTAGGTCATTCTGCACATTAGTGTTCAAAAGCCTCCAGAGATCCTAGTTTTTTAAATACATTTACTGCAAGCTCTTTAATTCAGGGGTAAAGACCAGGGGTGGGCAATCGGGAGGCCAGAGTACAGCACAGTTTGCTGATCACCCAGCTCCAACAGACCCGCTAAACCTGGCAATCAACAGGTGAGTTGAATCAGGTGTGCTTGAGCAAGAAAAGTGAAGTCAAGGCTTACAAGTATTTATACCCACTATTTAGCCATAACATTAAAACCATCTGCCTAATACTTTTAAGGCCCCCTTCATGCTGCTAAAACAGATCACATCAATAAGCCTTGGGTGCCCATGACCCTGTCATTAACATCATTAGTCCCCCTTCCTTGTAGCACCTGGTAGAAACTGACCACTGCATACTGGAAACAGCCAACAAGACCTGCCTGAGGTTTTGGAGATGCTCTGAGCCAGCCGTTTAGCTGTCACAGTTTGGTCCTTGTTAAAGTGGCTCAGATTCTAAAGCTTGCCTATTTTTACTGCTGTCAACACATCACCTTCACGAACTGACTGTTCACTTGCTGTCTAAAATATCCCACCCTCACGCATCATTGTAACCAGATAATTAACGCTTTTCACTTCACCTGTCAGTGGTTTTAGTGATGTGATTTCTGAAATCAGCACAGTTTTAATATACAGAATTCATCTTGCTTCAAAAGTGATCTAAAGGTAGATAGCTGGACATAACGTCATGTAAATAGATAATGACAGTATATAACTGAACAATACTCTTATTTTGTTCAAAAACCTGTGTCTGTGCGGGTTTCCTTCCACCTCCTAAATACATAAGGTAGGTGAATCGTCTGTGCTAAATTGCCCCAAGGCGCGAGTGTTTGAGTGAGTGGTCATGTGTGGTACCCTGCGATGGACTGGTGCCCTGTCCAGGGAGTATTTCTGTCTTACAACCAACGATTCTGGGTCGGCTCTGGACGTGCGGCGACCCTAAGCCAGGAAGAAGCAGATAAGAAGATGGATGGATGGATGGATGGTTGGAATTAATATGGCAAGTAATTGTGCCTCTGTGAACTAAAATTGTGGGTGTCTAAATTTTGTTGTATAAAACAACAAAACTACAAAATATAGTTTCTAAAATAACGTTTTTTTTTTGTTTTGTTTTGTTTTGTTTACTTCTCTTAGTTTTGAATGAGTGTCATGTTCTCAACGTTTTCCAGACATCTAGAACATTTAATGCAACTGACTTTTTTGAAATTCACTTATTAAGGGGGTGATTGTTTTTCAAACTCCAGTGAGTCAGATTACACAGATTTCCAAAAAAAATAAAATAAACTATAATCATTGCATGAGTAATGGGGCACCAGTGCAGGTTTGCTATTAAAGAGTAAACACAACACAATTATAGCTGTATTGTGTAAAGCGGGCATGAACATAAATAAAGAATAAGCACTGGCTGCCTTAGAAATATGTAGACAGTTATGTGCTTACAGTTATTCAGGCTACTACAAAGAAAATGTGTAAAACATCAAAAGGTTATATGGCACTTATAAACAACGCCACACAAACAGTAACGCTTACAACAGTGGCAATGGTGCCCTTCCTGAAGTCATTTGAGGCACACTGGTCTGACCACTATAGGAGAAAATTAACACTGGCCACTTTATTAGAAACCTCTCCTTTGTGCTTCTGTTTAGTGGGCCACTTTATTAGAAACTCCAACCCTGTACATCCACTCATTGGCCACTTTATTTGAAACCCCTAACTTGTACATCCAATTACTGGGCACTTAAAACATTTCCTTTGTGCTTCTGCTTAGTGGGCCACTTTATTAGAAACCTCCATCTTATACCTGTACTCACTGACCAATTAATCAGAAACCCCCACCTTGTGCTTCTACTCACTGACCAATTAATCAGAAACACCTTATAGACTGACTGTATACAGGAGATGTACATGGACTGTATTCCATCTGGCGCTACAATGCAGCAACCTCCTTTACCTTACTCATTATTGGACAGTTTTTGATATTATAAATAAGGACAGACATATTTAAACAGGGGACTCAATAATTGACTGAATTTGCCATAACTTCCTGCCCCATTTGGAGAGTATGTGTAGTATTGAGGCTGACACTTTAAGTATTAGCTGTTGTAGCTGTAGCTTTTAGCCAACATTGCCAAGTCCTGACATTAAAAGTGAAGGACCATTAAAACACTGTGTTCAATGATTGTCTGTAAATGTCTCGTAACAGACCACTACATGCACTTAAAATGTGGTGCTAGATGAAACTCACTGATAATAGTCTATTAAGGGAAATACCCATTACATATAAAAATCACTTTTTCCTGATAGAGGAGGTGGAGGTTTATCTGGAATAAAATATTCTGGTCTAAAGGAGGGCTAATACAAACTGTGCATCAACAGAGGGGATACACTCTTTAATTTCATCTACACCAGCAAGTTACAGGGAAGGGGTTTCTAATAAAGTGGCCAGTGAGTGTATAGTGTCACTTGTCACTAGCTTGCCCTCCTGCACTCACACCCACACAGCCTCAAAGCCAGCCAGGTACTCTGCAACACTCCACTGCTGACTGGCTCTCCAGGCTCGTCCATTTGAGCGGTGGGGGTCAGGCTTCAAGCGTTAGCGTGCAAGCTATGAGCATCACTCACGCCTCGTGCACCAGAAAGGAGAGTGTGTGACAAAAGATGACAACTTCTCCTAAACACACAGCCATGCTGTTTTAAATAAAAATAATAATAAATAAATAAAAAAGGCAGCTTGCAGTTTCATGTCTACTGAAGCAATATCACGCAGAGTTAACCAGTTGGCCGCTCTGCGAATTAAAAGGCATAGAAGAAAATATAATGAAACGATTAGCATAATGCGCCAATCTCCATTTATAAACAGTTAAAGTAGATTTAAAGTCCCCCATGAGCATCTGTCCTTCTCCACTATCACTCTGCCAGTCATCTCTGCTGGGAGAACAGGGGATAACATCATATATCTGTTTTTCTGCAGACTGATTTATGTTGTTTGACTGTCATTTTATATTTCATCTTCTCACTGAGTGTTACAACCTACTCCTGGTTCTTGGCTTAGATGTTTGAATCCGTATGTCTTAGGAAAACTTTTAATTGGTAATGCAATCCTTACATTAAGTAGAAGTTCTTGAAAAGGGTCGTCTTACACAAACCATTTACCCAAAAAAAAAAACCCAAAAAAGAACAGTCCACAGGCCGGGAGGGTTGGAGTTTACACAAGATGATGATTAATTTTGCCATTAATTCACAACCGCTAGCAAACTTGTGCTGAATTTCCTGCAACTTATAGCGTCCCATAGGCAATTACACAAAGGCACCAATGAGGCCTATTCTAACTCACACACCTTGTTGTCTGGGAAAAAAGCATATGTAGGCTCCAGTTGTTTTCCCCAAGACATCCATAAGACCACATAGGGACTTACAAATGGTGTGTTTCAGAAGACTTTCATCTGTGTAATGTTTAGATTCCCGCAGACATAAAACGCTTACAAACTAAAGTCTAAAATGTGCTCACTTTGTGCGTAAATAGGGCTTGTATGTGTAATAAACAAAACTGTTGTAAATTAATAGCTGTACAGGGTTTTAGAATAGCTCTTTTGGTGGTTTTGGGATTATAAGTGTTTCACCACTAAAAAACTCAGTAGTTAGATTAATCCGGAGGTCGTTTTGAAGGGCAATGTAGGGTCACCATGTTCTATTCACATTTATGGAACCTGGTCAATGCTTTTTGGCATAGCGACTTACTGCGATGTTACACAGGTAGATGAAGGAAGCTTGAAGAGTCTTGCCCAAAGACTCATTGTTGTAGAATGGCAGGCTTGCTTCTGCTGGCTGGGAGGTCGAACCCTAATCTGCCATAGGAAACGTGGTGTTGTTACCCACTTCGCTACTCCAACTGCTGTGTGCTGGTATCAGACAAAGTCACAATATACTGTATGTTAGGTCTGAAACACATACTTCATTGCAAGGATATGAATGCAAATGGCAACACTCAACAGGTGTTCTTACACCACTGTGGCAATTAAACACTCAGTACTCACAGGGGCGAGAGAGAGAGACCCCTCAAACTGCTCCGCCGTGGCAGTTAACTGGAAAAAAGCTGGTTGGCGGTACAAGACAACTTGCTGTAGCTCGCACTGAAATTTTGAATGAAACTACATGCAAAAACCCAGTCTGCGTTAAAGTAATAGGCTGAATTGTTTGTTTCTGGCAAGAGATGTAGTTAATGATGAGTTAGGATCTATTTAACAAAGACACAGTACCTACAGCGCTACAATGTAATGAATTCCAGAAAAGCAGTGCTAATAAAAATATAAATGCTGCTGATAAGAAGTTAATTATCTAAAAACACAAAGACTTTTGTGTTTTATTTTACAGAATAATTTTAACAATGTAATGTAACAACAACAACAACTGCTTTACCTAAAACATCTAAACTGTACCTCAGGTTTTACTGACCTGTCTCAAGTGTACAAAAAAACCTGGAATGCTGACTTGCCTCTGGCAAGCTTGACAGAAACACTGTGACAACACAGCAGCAGTAGTGGTAGCAACATAGCAGTGGTGTCCTAACCCACCTGCCTCAAAGACTGTGAAAGGGAACAATTGGAACAATAAGCCACTGGACTGGACTACTACAGGGAGTACACAGGTCCATATAGTCTGAACACTAAGGGCCCTGTTTAAGCGATCTTTAGGCGAGCCGGCAGCGTGTCCGTGTCTTTTAGCTCAAAACGTGCAAAAGGGAAGGACTAAGTCTCTTAATTAATCATCAATTTACCTGAACACACCTCTTTTCGAGACCACCACGCCCTATGGGCATAGATGTATTGGCAAGGACCGTTGCTATTTAAACAACGCAGGCGGAAAATAGACTGTTGGCAGGGTGTAAGATAGCAATGAGCATCGTAACGCGCCTTGTGCAGGGTCTAAGATAGGGCCCTAAGAGTTAATATACAATACAACAATATGATAAAGAAAAAAACAGGGAAGAAATGACATTGCAATGAAAAATCTCGCTTTTGAACAAAATGCAGTCCTGAACTCTCATGTCTGATCATTAAATAACATTTCTAAAACAATTTACATTTTTTAAACTCACACCAAAGAGGTCAACCTACTTCCAAGAACTTGTCTGTGACTGAACTTGAAGCAAAATGCTGAGACCAGTCTATCGCCTGTGCTTTTTGTTTAATGCTCCTTTGCAATATCTGCTACATATGCAAATTTAAAACAGAGAATGGAACTAAGAAGACTCCAGATACTGAAAGGAGGGCAAAATACCACCATGGGCTCATGCTAATCAGACAGATGGGGGCACAGGTAGAAAAACACTGTTAGCAGCATTAAAGACATTCTGCCCCATACATCAGACAAGCCACTAATTAAAGGGGCACTCATAAATGACAGCAAAGCCTTTACGGCCTGAATAAGCCCATACATGAGAAATGTGTGCTATGGAAATGTTCCCTGTAACACTGTCAGCATTGGTGTCAGCACTGTAAGCAAGGCCCCAGGAACAGAATTCCAAAGACTGCAGGAATCTCCTTTGCATAATCAGTACTACTCGGTGTAGCGGTATCTTTGTTTTTGACCAACATAATGCCATTGGTCCCTTGATGCTGTCGATTATCCTGGGTCATCTCACATTGTGCTACATGCAGCAATAATAAAACCCATTGTGTAAAATCTGAATAAGTCAGGCCATTAAAAATGCGTGAGAAATGGTGTGTTTGCCAGGAGTCTCACGGCCAGTGCGCGAGAGCTGCAGCCCTGCATACTTATACCTGCTGACATAATTAGTGGTTTTCACAAATCATTTTTACATAGAAAATGAGGCAGCTTTGGAAGAGCTAGTATCTTCAGAGTTTTAACCTGTCTTATGCTCACTGTAATTCCGATGGATTCAAATATAAAAAGCAAAAAGACTGATTATTTAAAATCAGCCAAAACTACATATTAGGTGCGTTCCACCTGCAGCCGAGGTAGGGCGGCTCTCATTCCTAGTAGCCTATTGGTGACACAAATGGAACAGCCTAAACAGGCTGCGTGTTGATATCACCGGAAAGGTCCCACCACTTGCAAAAACTTGTGCTCTTTCATTTCTTCACAGAAATGAATCATAATGAACACATATAATTAACACTTCTGAACAAACTCTGTTTTGGGTTTAATTTTCTGCCATTTTTGTGATGCTGCTTTTTCCTTTTTTCCTGCATTGTATGTACTCCGAGAACTGTAGATAACTGAGGGTGGGGAAGGACACATGAGTTGCATCCTCTAAATTGCGCCGAACGTAGGCTGCATTTCTGTCAACGAAGGGTCCTACGCTTCGGAACAGTCTTCTACGATGTAGCGGCTGAGAAAAGCAGCCTAGGCTTTGGAACACAGCTACTGCTTATCATTACATTGTCAGTGCATCCCTGAACTTGATTCAGGGCCAGGCGTGAAGCGATTTCTAAACTGAATCAGACTGTTCAAGTCAATCAACAGGGACTACAAGACAGCATGTGGCAGCTCTGAGACCAGTCTTCTATTATTTAAGTGCAAAACAATAAAATGGTATAAATTATCAGCTCAGAGATTCTATATCGGTGCATCCCTGCAGCCTACCTATTCCCTGCATTCACACACACACTGCTCTCTCAGAGAAACACACAAATCTCTAGTCCTCACAACCAGCGTGTGAGTGTTTTGAGAGTGCTGTACAAGATACCTCTCCACGCTCATAAAAAGACCATTTGGAACTTTCATTGTGCCATTAATAATAAGTGAGACAGAGAGGGGAAATCTAAGCCAGGTAACTTTGTCGTGCAACACCTCGCAGGTCATAAAACATAAATTCCCAACACCAAGGGGTCAAACAATGGCTGCCTTATCGGCCCTGCGCCGAGGAAGGAACTGAACTATGAGGATTAATCACAGATACATTTTCGCAAATGCCTCCGGCAAAGCAAGCAGCGTCTCCCCGCTCGCCAAAACAAATGTAAACGGAGCAGAGTGCGAGGCTAATGGATAGGGCTGGAGACAGAGAGTGAGGGAGCAAAAGGAAAGTGAAGAATAGGGAACATTCAGAGAGCTTTCACAAAACGCAGGGCTGGACAATATGGTCACATCATTCCATGGGAAGACATTTTTGTATGCATGTATCAGGATAATAGTCTGCTCACCACAGAACAAATTCCAGTCAAATTTTTCATTGGTCATTGGGACCACCACAGAGCTACTATTATTTGGGTGGGGGGTCATGCATAGAACTGCAGTGACACTGACATGGGGGTGATGTGTTAGTAGTGTGCTGTTCTGGTACGAGTGGGTCAGAGACAGCAGTGTTGTGGTAAGTGGAGCTGATATAATGGGCTGAGTTCATTCCAAACTGGGGTATTCACAATATTCTTATATCATTGCATGTATTTACTGCAGATTCATACTGGAATAAAAAGTGCATACACTTCAGACTTATAAAGGATTGAAATTGTTACTGTCAGACTGAAAACTATATACAATGCAGATTCATACCGGATGCTGGATTAAAATCACTCCACAATTAATACTGTCACTTGTGACAGGTATTACTGTGAGACAGCAAAAACTACACAGACTGCAGATCCAGAACGCCAGCATGGCTTTAGTGACACTGCTGGAAAAATAACAAAATGACAAGAAAGCCACAATCTGTCCGCCCCAAAACCACCCTTTGAAGGTTTTCTAACGACAGCCAGGCTGTGTAATACGTAGGATGGCCTACATCCCTGGAAAGCTTAGCATTCCCATCTTCTCTGTCGTCCAGGAAACAGCTGGCAATATTGAGGCAGAGCATCATTAGGACAAGCCATAATACAGCGATCAAATTCCAGTAAGCTTGGCTGCATAGGGACAGATGCCACTGCAAGATGATCTCTCAGAAAACAATGTTAGATCATCAGTCTTGCTGTAAGAAGAGCACACAAGGAATGCTTTAGATATTTATAGAAAACCTAGGCTTTGTCTTACAGCTTGGCCTATATTGACTACATCAAGTTAAACAAAGGATAAATCCATTTCAATATTCTGTAGGCTAACCCTATGGGGCCTAGCCTAGTTTTATTCAATTGAGTATACCTCGTACACTAACTGACCACTTTATTAGAAACGCCTCCCTTGTAGGTCAGCCTTGGTGCTGTACTGTTGGAATACTGTAAGAAGGTCATTTAACTCAGACTGCCCTATCTTACACCCTGCGCAAGGTGCATAGCCATGCTCAGTGCCACCTTACACCCCGCCAATAGTCTGTTGCCACGTCTTCTGCCTGCTCCGCTTAAATTGCAGCGATGCTAGCGAATATATCTACACCGATGGGCGTGGTGGTCTCAAAATGAGGTGTGTTCAGGTCAATTTCTGGCGTATTGCTATCTTGGCAACAGAGAACACAGGTGCACCACTGACTAAAGACAACTTTGGCATTGACGTTCATTGCTATCTTGGCAGTGACGGCTTGCTGAAAGATTGCTAAAATAGGGCCCATTTAGGTGGACATTGTATTTTAGGACACACTCACTAGCAACCTTGAGAAAATACTTTCTGTCAGCTCCACCTTGCTGGTGTACAGTGAGATGCTGTAGCTCATCTGCTGATGCATCATTTTTCATCAGCGGTCAGTTTCTGACGACAGAGCTGTTCTTGCCTAGTGGACGTCTTTCAACCTAACAGTGACGTTGAAGTGTGTAACACGTTACCAGTGTAGTGGTATGGGTGGAGTTTGCAGAGGTTCAGACTGCCTGACTACCACTGGTACCAGGAAATCATCCCAGAAAAAGGAGCCATTTTGCTGCATTGCTTTACAATAGACTGCAAACAATCCAGTATCAAACAACAAGTCAAATGAAACCAAAGGAAATTAAATCAAGCATCTTAGCTGCCAATATGGTAATATGATGAAATATTATTTAAAATTAAGAAAACAAAATGTTATCAGTAAATATTTCAATAATGTAAGTCATTTTATGCATTTTCATCTGAAATTGTGTTAAATGGAAATGCCTACAAATTCGAGATCAACACTATAGAAGTTTTACCTTTTTAAATCAATGCTGTAACTGTAATTAACTAAGGCACATTCTACATAATGAGTAGAATGGTTCTACATAATGAGGGGGTAGAAAACCCCACATGCATGGAAATAGATGCTTGATAACGTCATGTTTTCCGCTCTGGATCTACCTCACCTGCCAACTCCGTTGAGTCATTGGACTCTTTCTTACGTCATCGCCTCATCAGTCAGCCTATCGCAAGTCACTTCTGCATTCTGAGTCAACAGGATATTAACTATCCACACCTGATGTGAAGCTTCAGTCAAAGTCTAATTATAAATAGATAACTGTTTAGTCATGTTCTGTGCAAAGTATTGCCATTGTTTTCCAGAGTACCCTAAGCATTTATTCCCTGTGTGTTGTTTGACCTCATTTCTGGCTTTCTTTGGTTTTGGCTGTGTTCTCTGGTTTTTTGGATTTACTCTGGTTCTGGCTTTTTGACCTGGCTTCGGATCTCCCCTATGTATCATATGTGCGTAGCCTTGATCTCAGCTGATTACTGATTGTTAATAAAACCTCACTTAACAGTTTTATCCACAAGCGTCCGGTTGTTCTTCAAAGAGATAAAAAGGGGGACAGAAATAAAGAATGCAGAAACTCATGAGGGCATAATGCAGAACATCAGCCCATCAGTACCAAGAGCTCTTCGAGCTTCAAGTACGGCTCGGCTTGACTCGCCATACAAGATCGAAGACAAGCATCCCGGCTTTTTTCTGTCCTGGCACCGAAGTGGTGGAATGAGCTTTCCCTGGGTGTCCGAACGGCAGAGTTCAAACACAGACTTAAGACCCACCTCTTCTGAGAATACTTCAGTGAAGTGTAGTGTCGAGTATTGTGGTCTCCATATTGACTTTTGTGTTTAGTAGTGGCTAGGCTTAGAGGGGTATTTGAATTCCAGTCTATTCAAACTAGCTGAGGTTTTTCTTGGATAAATAGTGAAGCACTTTTGTAAGTCGCTCTGGATAAGAGCATCTACTAAATGTAATATAATGTAACATGAAAAAATAACCAGGAAATCCTGGATTTAAGTAATCTTGATAACATCTTGCTTTTATATATTTTATATTTTATAATTTAGATAAAATTAGAGTCTAAAAGGTTAGACTACAGATTAGACTCTGCAGAGTCTGCATAACCAGTTGATTTGGCTAAATAAAAATGTGTGACAAAGGGGGCTTCATTTACAAAGATCCTACGAAGAATTTTTCTTAAATTGTTTTTGAGAAAAGTCCAAACATAAAGTCTATGTCCGATTCATGATGTGTGTTTAAACTGTAGAACTGTTCACAGCTGTCAAAACCAAAGGGGGACCAGAAAGGAATCCTTCTGGCAGAACCTGGACTAAACAGGGGTTAACGTAAACTGCGCTCGAATGGTGCTAAAATGACTAAGGGGGGAGAGCTGGGGGACCAGCTACTGAGCTACAACGGCTAGGCCAACCAAACCTGGAACCGCAGCATGCTGCCATGAGCGAGGGTCGCCTAGCTGGGACGTGTGTAACCATGAGAATCCTGACAGTGAGCAAGCGAACCTTGCAGATAACGTGGATAGCAGGGTGACATGCTCCTGAATGAGAACACCGAGCAGAAGCTGGCCTTATTTGGGCCTGTTGGTGGCGGCTCGGAATCACGGGGGGGGTGCGGGGGGCTCTTCCAAAGTTCTTCCGAAGAATGGTTAGTGAATAAGGCCCATTGTTTTTTAAAGGCTAGCTGATCTAAAACAATCCATACGTTTATAGTTAACTTTGTGAATCTAAGAATACAAGAGCAAGCTGTCCAAGATCTGATGTCCAAAATTGTAATATTGATTGCCATGTAAAATTAGTTTTAAATGCTGAAGTATCCCTTTAATAACTCTATGAAGGCTTCAAAGTAAGAGCTGTTCAGAACTTGAGCGCTGCACACAGGCAGCCTCCAGGCCAACGACCTGGTCTTCAACCCTTCTTGAGAAGCAGGGTCAGACTCACATTAGGCAACTATTAGCATATCAGACAGATACTGGCCAGCCATCGGAGCATATAACTGACTGAAGGAAAAAGACTGGCAAACGTATTCAGCAGTGATGCAGCTCTCCAGGGCTATCGTGAACTCATTGGAGCTGATTTAAGTTGTGCTTGGCCCTACTCTCTGCAGGCCGGCTGGATTTCAGCTGGGCTGGAGCCAGGCCAAAGCCTACAGGAGGAGGGCAGAGTGCCAGGTGAAGGCTGACCAGAAAACTGACTAAACAGACCTGTTTCTTTAGTCCAGTGTTCCACATTAAATGTTTAGAACAGACACAACCTCAACCTTATCTGGTGAGCAAAACACCTTTTTAAAATTAATTGGTAGACATTAATACACAATGGAGTACACTAAGGGTTATTTAAGGGTTCTTTAGTAAAGGCAATAACCCATGACCGCTCAAACCGTGGGCGCTTAAGTGGTTATTTGCCTGGTTAAAGAGAATGGTGGGAATCCTTTTGTAGATGGAATAGTTCTACTACCGTTAAAAGTAAATGCTTGTTGTTTTAGCATTGCATAGAATATTTTTTGCTCACGGTGTGGCCTGTCATTTTTTAGCAGTTGGACTAATGGAAATGGCCCACAACAATAATTTAGTTTTTCTTTATTTATTGTATATTAAATGGCAGCACTATCCACTATAAGATCATTATTGAAAGCACAATGCCTAAATAACAAATGTTTCAAACCAACAAAATGTTTTGTTTTTAATCTGAACCTAAAAAAAATGTTTTGCTGCTTAAAGCTTGTCCATTGTGGTTGGCCTATTAGTATGCAAAAGTTGGTAAAATAAATTGTATTTTGTACTTATGTATAAATTGTATTGTCAAGAATATCTGCATTCTTTTTTCTTCTATGAATTAAAGCAGTTATTGTGAACATTTGAACAGTAGCATATTTCAGTTAAACTCATATTATGTCATACTCATACTATATCATAAAATATATATTTCTTGATTTATTACATTACTTATATGATTGATTAATTAAAGAATAGGTTTATGGAACTCAATAAAACTCAATACAGAACCATTCATAAACCAATTTAGCCATTTTGGCTAAATCTAGCACATGTACTTTATGAATAATAATACTGATTAATGTATATTGTCCCTGTAAAGTCAATTTTTGACATGATTTTATGGGCGGGGCGAGGAGAAACTTGTGGGCCGCTGCCACACTCCTAGACCACTCCAACTCATTTACACCGATTCTCCTAATCCTCTACGGATATGCCTGCTGGTCCCTGTGCACACACACACACACACACACACACACACACTACGTGTCATTCAGTGCTGCACCTCAACGGGGAGCAAAATTCAATAAACCAAGAGCCTTTTAACTTATTGATTAGCCTTTTCATTTGGTTCCATTATGAATAATTCCCCGACACACAGCAGATTCGATACCGGGTTGGTGGCTCATTCAGAGTTAAGAAATGCTTACAGTTAGGAGGAAAATGTTTAAGAGGCTTGGGAGGAGGCGAGTCTGGAGAGTAAACAGCTCGCTCTGACGAAGGGTTTCATTGAATCATATGCAGTACATGGCACTGGTGTTTACTGGAACATGGTCAGGTGAGAGCAGTTTGCGGGTGAAGCTGTGCTGAGAGCAGGCCAAGAGGGAGAAGGGCCCTGTATTGTTTGAAATTACATTAGCATTTTTTGTGAAGCAGTGTGTTAGAATTGGAATGTGTGGCTTCAGGGTGTTTTTGTGTGCGAGCAATGATGTGTGTGTGTAATACAGTAAACACCAGAGCTGCGAGTTGCACCCTAGTCTAGGTTAGAGTGTGTGCAAGAAATAACAGAAAATTAGAAACTCTCCAGGCTGAACGATGCTGATCCTGCTGCCCTGAATGCACAGCAGCACATCCACTGCACCTTCTGCTAGGAATATATAAGATTATCTGTATGCGTGAGTGTGTGTGTGCACTTATAGGCATAGTGAATGTAGCAGTGGTCCTTGGCATATGTACCACAGGCTATTGCAAGTGGCATCATGCCAGAGGCAGTACCAGCACATTCGTTGTGGTGACCTCAGCAGTACTACTTGCTGGGCTGGGCCACACTGACATTGTCTAATCTACAGTGCTGTTGAATATATATGTTTAATGCAGTCATTCAGCATATTTTGGTATGAAATGGCTAATAATAGAGGAACTTACCAACTTCTTTACAGTGGTAGTGATAGGATATGATCCAGGGGTTGGCATGAATACAACACAAATAAAGCCTTTTCTTTATCATCCAAACCCATCCAGTGAACCTACAGGCACTGGCAAGTTCTCTCTGATTCAAAGATCCAAAATCTAAACAGAAAGGGGCAAAGACATTTTTTCCCACATCACTGTGTATAATGGTAGGGAATAGCGTACATATGGTATATATGGTCCAGCATAATGAAGCTGTCACTATTCCCAGAGGATCGCTGGTTCAAAACCCGATCATACTGCTATCTGAGCTGTGGCTCGCCCAAATGCTCTCTCCAGACTGATACCTGGTATTACTCTGACTGTTAGTTTACTCACCAGCTGCCTGTAGCTAACTTTAGCAGCACCCTGATGAGCAAATTAAAAATGTTTTTCAAGCCATTTCATCTGTGACATACGTGTTAGCAGTGCAGGCATCCATGCGAGTGATTTCAGTCAACAGAACAGCATCTATGATGGCAAGGGGACCAGCACTGCAAGTGTGTGTGGGGGGAGTTGATGGAGGACCACCTCGGTCACCAAACTGGCACATTTTGCCTCATTAGCCCTTTAAGGCATTTTTAATGTTAAATGACGTCATAGCTGAAAACTATTAATGCATAAAATGGGCTCCTCAGGGAACAAGAAACACAACATTGTGATAGACATTTAATGTATTTATTAAGAACAGATATTCAACACTCAATCCCCTGTGTGAAAAAGTGATTGACCTCTTCCTTTCAAAAACTGGTCACCCCAATAATGGCAACCGAATGCTTTCTGTAGCTGTTAATTAATGTCTCTTAATGCCATGGAGGGATTTTAGTCCATTCTTTCTTGCAGAACTGCTTTCAGCTCAGTAACGTGTGCATTTCAGGCCCTGCCACAACATTTCAATGGAAATCAGGTCAGGACTTCGACTAGTCCATTCTAAAAGTTCAGATTTCATATATATTAACTGGTGTGAGGTAGACTTTGCTTGTTTGCTTTGGATCACTCTCTTGTTGAACGACCCAACTGCCCTTCAGCTTCAGATCACAGTCAGATAGCCTGACATTCTCTTGAAGAACAACGCAGGGGTCATAGTCCCCTCGATGGTAGCAGGCCATCCAGGTCCAGCACAGCATCCGTAAACCATCACACTACCACTGCCATCCTTTACAGCTGGTATGAAGTACTTACTTTCAAAATCAGGATTACGCTTTCGCCAAACATAATAGGGACTGTGTCTGCCCAAAAGCTCCACTTTATCTGTCCAAAACACTCTGTTCAAGAGCTCCGGGGGATCAACTAGGTGTTGCTTGGCAGTCTTGAGACAAGTATTTTTTATTCTTTTTACTACGCTTGGTTTCCACCATGCTATTCTGCTGTGGATCCTATTTCTTCCCAGTGTTGTTTTGGTCAACTGATGTTTGAGTCATGAACACTGACCTTAGCTGAGGCAGGAGAGGCCTGCACAGTTTTAGATGTTATTTTTGGGGTGTTTTCAGCTCCTGGATGACTTTCTGCTTTGCTCTTAGAAAGATATTGAGCCGGCATCCACTGTTGAGAAGACTGACCACTATTTCATGCTTACTCCATTTAGACAGTATGGCTTTGACTGTAGTTAGGTTAAGCTCTATAACCTTAAAAAGGGCTTTGTAACCTTTCCAGACTGACTTTTCACAACTTTCTTTTGAGGTCTTCAGGAAAGTCGTGATGTGCACAACTGGATATCATGTGCACTGTGCCAATGTGCCAAATACACTCTGATTTAGTGGTTCAAAATCTGATTTTGATCATAATTTCTGGCGCAAGACTGGTTATTAACTAAATCACTACCTATCACTGGTTCTATTTAACTCTCTGGTTTGGTTGTATTTTGGGGAGTATTTGGGGGCATTTTACAACTGTAATCCACAAAAAATTGAATGTAAAAAATGGACAGAAAGAGGGTGAACACTTTTTCACAGCCCTGCATATTAACTGTAAATATGGTGAGTAATTCCAAACAGTAGTGAAACTTATACACACAATGGGTTTGTGCTTTTTGTGTGCACATGTGACTGTATGTATGTGTATGGGGTGTGCATGTGTGTGTGTGTGTGTTTATAAATTTACATTCCAGGTTCACACACTCTAAAGGTGCATCATCTTGCATAATGAAATGTCACCAACAGGCAACACATCTTTATGTGCTGAAACATGTAAAACCCACAGCCTGCCACATCTTCCCATAGGCTTCCATTCTACGGCTCACAGTAACACACGCTCAGCTCACATTTATATTCAGACTTCATACAAGCTCTGAGACATCTTTCTTGCACGTTATTACAGATGACATCACAACCAATAGAGTACAGATTTCTGTTGTACATTAAAAATACCATCTCCCCTTGCCTCCCTCAAGCTAATAAGCAAACCTGGTTGCCTCAAGACAGCCTCAAGTGCAGGCAGTTAAGATATAAGAGGTCTGTACACTATATGACCAAATAGCTTGTCTCACTGTAGAGAAGTATTGGCAATAGAATAGGTGTGTGTCACCATGTCAATCACCAGGTGTGGTCTAGAGGGGTATAAAGCCCCCCAGCATTGAGCTGTGGAGCAGTGGAACTGTGTTCTCTGGAATGATGGAGGTGCTCCATTAAATATTTTTGGGAACATCCTGATCTCACTAATGCTCTTGTTGCTGAATTCAATCAAATTCATACATCAATGCTCCAAAATCTAGTAGAAAGCATTTTATGATTTTCCTGTAATCAGTTTAAAACAAATCGTGCATCCTTCTCTTGTTTTAACACTGTTGTTTTGTGAAGACGGCTGTGCTCTTAGTGTAAAACCCTTCCCTGTATCCTCCAGCTCACTAGGCAAGCCATTAAATGGCTACTGTAAGGTTTGAAACCAGCTAGTTCTTTCTAAGTGTTTTAATTGTCCTATTCATGCTCTGTCCACTAATACATTCTTTGGCAGTTTTTGCTGAGAGGTTGCTTTATAGAACACTGACCAGAAATCTTATGAAATTGAGTTTGCAATGCTACGCTATTTAGCTAGCCTATATTGTTGTATCATAATAGCTGGGTTTCTTTTACTGGCTTCAGCACTACAGCAGCCCTACTGTTGTTTGGAAGCTGAAAACTAGACATAAGAACCATCCATCCTGTGCATTCCTTAAGAAAGGCAATGGTAGCATCCCATATGCAAAGACATTTTTTGCATGAATGCATTTTGCATTTTGTATGACACTGTCCAAGAATGTATCTGTTTAATGTAGGCCTGGTACACGTGGTATATCTTTGTTCCTGAAATTATTAGCACCCCCTATTGGGACTGACAGGGACCACCTTACAACGCTATAATAGTTCCTACTATATTACACCGTCATAGTTTAGTCGGTTTCCTTTATATTTGGCACTACTTAAAATATCAAGACCTATAAAACTACACCATTGACCAAATGTCCAAATTATCCACCCAGAAGCACCATCTGTTCTTGGTTCTTGTTTAGTGTTGTATCATCACTGATGAAGCACGACTTAGTGTTTTTACGTTTGTCATTTTTTGGACATAACTTGAAAAGGCTGTAAACTGCACTTTACAATGTGTGAAAATCTAATAGTGAATGGGGAATAGACACCACCTGCAGTTAAACCTCTATATATTGACTGCGAGGGAAGTGATTCCGTAAGGGAAGTGATTCAGCGAGGAAAGTGATTCCACAAGGGAAGTGCTTAGGCCAGGGAAGTGATTCCACAAGGGAAGTGTTTAGGCCAGGGAAGTGATTCCACAAGGAACGTGATTCAGCTTAATGTGATGAAAATGCAGCCTTCACTTAAACACTGTGCAGCTACTGCAGGTTTTAAACATGTATAAATAAAGTAAAAATAAGAAAATGCAAACCACACTGTGTCGAGATTATGACTATTTTATTATTTTAGGCAGTTTCAGTAAAACTGTCCATGATATCTGGGGATGCAACAGGCCCATTTCGGTACCTCCCACTTCCCCTATAACTGACAATATGTCCTTAATTTCAGTTGGCTTCTGAGCACAGAAGTAATAAAAAAAGTTCTAAAATTGTACTTTTTTCTTAACCTGTGTGGGTGATGCGGAAATGGTAATGAAAAGGTAATAAACTTGAACTTTGAGTGTCTAGCTCCTCATCGGGTGGATGAGAGAAGCACTCATCCATTCTTTCTTTGCTGTGAAAGAAGAGGCCGACCCAAGGCAGTCAACACTGGAGCTACTGGAGGGCTTCTGTCAATTGCTTTGTTCAGGATTATGAAATTCAAATGAGTAAATTGTGTGTGCTTGACCTACAGCCAGCTAAAACAGAAATCACAGTTTGGTGTGAATGAAAGGAAAAGAAAAAAGAAGGTAAAAGGCTTCATAAGACATGCAAGTCCATTTTTTTAAACATTGCATCCGTTCGTACTGTTCTCTCTACATCTTAGTTATACTGTGTTGTAAAGGTGCACGTATTTGCACGTATTTGTCACTGTACACTGTACAGCGAAACGTGTCCTCCGCATTTAACCCATCTGGTAGTGAACACACACTCACACACACACATGTGTTAGGGGCAGTGAGTACACACACACACACCCAGAGCAGTGGGCAGCCAACTCCAGCGCCCGGGGAGCAGAGAGGGTAAAGGGCCTTGCTCAAGGACCCAACAGTGGCAACTTGCCGAGCCCGGGAATCGAACCCACAACCCTGTTATCGATATCCCGGCGCTCTAACCGCTGAGCCACCACTGCCACCGGGACTCCTGGCCGGTGTTGTGTTGTGTTGTGTTGGTGTTGTGTTGGTGTTGTGTTGACCACAACACCAAGAAATATTGCTTTTCCGTTTTGTAGTTGTGCCATTAGAAGTGAAATAGAAGTGAAATGGTCTTGAATTGGCCTTTTTCTAAATATTTAAGGATGTCATTCTTCAAATTTCTCCCCCCTTCAAACTTCAAAGTCATCAGAAGGAGGTCTGGATTGAGAGTACCTATGCCACTGACACCGACAGGGAGTGAAATGTAATAAATATCAGTAAGCTACACTGTGGGCCATTTCAGAACGCATGCTGAATTCACATTATGATGGTAGACACAGGGCAGCAAAACAGATATTCCTTGTTATTCAGCGGAGCAGCAACAGAAAATGTTACCGATCCCCGGTGATGGTATAGCCATCCGTGGCCAGGAGTCCCAGTAAGCACAAGTGGCTTCCCTTTCTTTGAGTTCCCTCCCTCTCCTCACCATCACTCAGCACAATGCTAGCCAGCCAGAATTAGCAGTTGGATTAGCGGCAGTTTGAGAAGATGTTGAGGACATACTGTCTTTTACCATTAAAACACTAGCGGCATCATGTGACTCTAAGGCAGTCATGTTTTTTTTAATTTTACGCTAATACAGTAAATGACTTTTTTACACTGTGCTTATTTTGGTGGTTGGTGGTTGGTGTGGCGCAACAGATAACACCACTACCTGCCACTAAGCTACTACACCATGTGGGAGACTGGGGTTTGATTCCCGGTCTGGGTGACTATGCTGCACTACACCAATAAGAGTCCTTGGGCTAGACTCCTAACACTACACTGACCCACCTCTGTAATACGAGTAACCTTGTAAGTCGCTCTGGATAAGAGCGTCTGCTAAATGCCGTAAATGTAATTGTAAATTTTAGACTTTATTAAAATAATAATAATGTTTGAGAAGAGACAGGTTTTTTTATTGAGCTGTATTTATCTGGACTTCTGGACACCTTATTTATATTTGACTTGAACGATAAATGACTGATTCGTAATCTAATAGCTAATAGCTAAATAAAGTTGTTAAAGATGTTAAAAAAAGAATATCTGAAGGTTTTCATGAACCTCTTTATCACCTCTTTGTTTCTTGGAAAGCTCTGGGAAATCTGGCCCATGATTCTGATTGAGTGTTTGCCTTTGCATAATGACGTCTTTGCCTCACAGCTGAGTTGATTACGGAAATATCAAATCTTCACGTAGTAGACAAGAAGAAAAGAGCCTCCTCCATCCAGAAAGAGCAGAGAATCAGAGAGAGAGAGAGGGGGGGGGGAATAGTTTTATGGGGAGTGTATAACACACACTGACAGATTAATGCCTGAAGCTTACAGACTGGGCGTCCAGCAGCAGCCCTCTGTAAACAACACCAGCATTACAGGCTTTGGCAAGACAAAGCTTAGGCAATTTGGGCTTTGAAGAAGATTCACTAATGTGCTTCTTCATGAGTGGGGGCATGATACTACTGCTATTAGGATCTTATTATAACAGCTTTAATTTTAATAGTATTTTTCACACCTAGAAGCCTAGTTGCATAATTACATACACTCCATACATGTGCAAAAATTTGTAGACACTCTCATGCTAATAGGGAGATTGTCACACTTTTCTGCAATAGCATTCTCTACTCTTCTAGGAAGGCCTTATGCAACATGCAGCAACCGTCATTGCTGTGGATATTTGATGGCATTCAGCCATGAAAGTATTAGTGAGGGCAGGTGCTGATGTTGGGTGATTAGTTCGGCAACTCCAACTCATCCTAAAGGATGGAGCTCCATCACTCCAGAGAACACTGATTCACAACCTAGTGGTGGCAGGGCCATATAACCCTTCAGCGCACACCTGGCATCAGGCATGTATGGCTTCTCCAGAGCACATCATTTTATTGGTCAATGCTTTTCAATATAGATTATACAAGTGTGTACTAGACATTAAAAATAAATAACTGTCAGAAAATTGTTCTTTTGAAAATGTTAGTTCCTGTATAGTAACAAAAAGGTTATTTTTCTAGTTATGTTTGCTAGTTTTTCTATCATAAAGAACCGTTTAAATCCTGCAAAGAACCATTTAGACATTTAAGAAGCTCTTTTTTAAGGATGTAGAAAAATGTTTTTGTAAATTAGATGTTTACGTATGTAGAACCTTTTTAAAGAACCTCCATCTAAAGTTGATAGTCACAATTTAAAAAGTTTATATTTTAACTCTACAGAAAAACAAATACACGCCTCCATCCAGGTTCTCCTTCAAAAGCTCCGCCCCCCAAAAGTTATACATCGGCAGTGCCAAGGTACCAACACTGGGCTTGTGGACCAAAACAGTGAACACAAACACAGCATCCAACTGTGTGTTACCATGCTGGCTAATGGCCACGGCCAACTACTCTCCTGTATGCTTAGCGTGCCGGCTAAAGGCCTCATCCAACAACATAGCTTTAGCTGGGTTAGTGTTAGCAAACTGTTGCTACAATTGCTTCTTCTAAGCAAACCAGTTGTGATGATCGAGCAGGAATACAGCAAAATATTCATCCCTTTTCATATTTTTCAATGTTCGGAGGTCTCACCAGTGTTTACATGTGTCTTCGCCCTTGCCTGACCTTTTTATTTAGCTTTTGCTCATCAGATCTTTTCCTTTTTGTTTGTTTCTCAGACATCTCTCCTTAACATCTCTCCAATTCCCCTCACCTTCCCTTGTACTGTGCATGAGCACAATCACTCTCTGTGGCTGATTGGCCTGAATAATGTTGTGTAGCTCAACCCAAGCCACTCAACCCAAACTTTGTTTCCCATTTACAGAGCCAGGGTTTAGTACCAAAACTGGATATTTCCCTAGCCCACTAGCAAACCGCGAGGACACATTCATTTTCTAAAAGTGTGTTGGATTCAAATCATATACAGAGCCTTTAACTTAATGCTCTGAAGCTGACACTGAACACAAGGTTCTTCATATTTAGGACGATAGTTCTGAAACCAGTCCTCAGTGACTCCAACCAAAAGTGGTTCTTCTGTTCCACCCTAAGAACTCTGCGTGGCACCTTTTTCGGAGACGTTTGGCTGAAGGCATCAACACTTATGCAGTGATATTTAACAGTGAAAACAGGGGATTAATTAGCAAAACTTTCTGATCTCCAAAAGCCTTAAGCCTCAAATTGGAGCGTGGGACCTTTGGTCACTGTAAACGTGAACACACTGTACTGGACAAATTATTTTCTCATTACTTTCTCAAATCACTTTTCGAAGCACGACCTGAAGAGATGGAGGCTAAAACAGGTTCTGTTCATGAATAAATTGTCATCCCTGTTTGTACGGCTCCCCGATGCGACTTATAAAATGGTCATGCCGTATTTAAAGCTGCTTTCTGGCACATTTTAAAACACCTTATTTCGCACACATTTCCCATCAGTCCTCTGAGAGGAATACCAATGGTGGGGAATGCTCTGCGCTGTCTGGACTGTGTCTGCGTTATGGTTGTGATACAAAGTTAGTGATTTATTCACATTTCAGCAAATGGAATCATCCATTTAATGCTTCATACTGCACTGCTGCCAAAAGAAATGTAAAGGCAAACAGTGTTTGGCAGAGGAATGCATATTTGCGTGTGACAATTTCAGCACCAACACGTTTCATGTCCTCATTACAAAGAAATGATATACTGGCAAGTGAAGTCAAACTTGTTAATTCTTTGTTTTTAAGTGTTTTTATCAAATGAAATGATTCCACTGGCAGATAGCTATATTAAATTTACCTAAAACAATAGTCAGAAATAACCATACAATATTCTTGCTGCAGTCTCATAAGGAAAAACACTACATACTGTATGTTGCCTGTTTTTAAGGTGATTTCACTTGCCAGGACATAATTATTTTTGTCATGCAGCCCATGATTGAATACCTCACAATAAATTGATCCCAGTGGAAAATGGAGACCTAAATTCGATTTGTGCAACTCTATTAACTGGTCCTGCACGTGAACCCAGCCCAAGCCAAAGTGGAACACACAGAATAATTACATAAACAAATTGGAAAATTTGGAGAGTAATAAGCAATTTCTGGTTAAACTAGAACTCGCTGAGTTTTCTATTTTGCTTTATGCTTCTTTACCTCCTGCAATTAAACACCGTTTGAACCTTTGCAGATCATTCGACCTCTTAAAACAAGTACTACTGGTGCTCAGGTGTGGGACAAGAATTCCTGTAAGCATTGGGTCAGAAGGAGCTCTGAAGCTCTGATAACACCCTGGGCAGGATTCACAAAACTTAAATAAGCTTTTTGTACATTTGTACTCTGTCATTTTGCAATACTGTTTAAAAGCAAATACATCATTACATATTTAACACATCCAACACATTTATATAACAAATGATATTTGCATGCTGTATTGGCAGCTTTGCATCTGCACTTCTATTTGTTTCAGCAAACTGTAAAGGATGGCCTTCTTTCTGCAAAACAAGACTGTACACACAACACTGACTCTCCATCGAATTCAAGTAAAGGACCTCCTTTCTACAGACATAAATACAATATGGTATGGATTGAAAGATTAGAATCTGCACTTTCCACACCATTTCTCCACTTGTTTCAGGGAGCCATGAGCCAGCAGTTGGTGTAGCTCGGTGGGTTACAACACTGCTCTCTCTGTGGAAGACTAGGGTTCTATTGCCTGACCTGTCACAACACATTACTAAGAGTCTTTGAGCTGACTAACTGTGTAACCTTATTGAAATGTGAGCTGCTCTGATTTAAAAGTCAGTCAAATGCAATAAATGTAATAATGAATAAATGAATAAACTTATGTATATTCCATTCCAGCATCTCCTTGGTGATGCTGATGATAACTGTGACTTGTGTGAAGTGTTAAGGGACCTTGTGACAATAATACACTTTATTGCAAACACAAGCAAATAAAGCAAATAAAATAAATAACATTCAAAAGTTAAAAATACATAAAAGTTTACATACAGAATGAAAACTTGTACTGCACTGGAATGTAGTGGTGTAACGATACACACAGCACAGTTCAACGCTCACCGCAGTTTGGACCGAACAGTTCAGTTTCAGTACTGAACTGTGGGGACTAAAAACAATAGAAAAAAAAAATGAACAAATAAAAATTAAAAATAAAGTAAGGCTAACCCAGGTTTCTATTAATCAATGTGGATGAGATAGTTGCACCAGTTACAGGGAGGGTTAGCTGAGTGTTCTCACTCAATGATAGATAGTGGAGGTTGGAAGCATAGGGAGGTTAATGATATCAAGCACAGAAAACCATACAGAGCTTACTTAGGTTTAATGTTGCAGCCAGCCTGGCTTGGCAGGCTATGTCACATCACAAGCACTATGTCACCTTGGCAGACCTGAAACACACTGAACCCATGAAAACCTTGGTATTTTTTATGTATTTAAACATATGGACATTTGATCATCATTTAACAATATTGGGAGATGGAGGTAACATAACTAAACACATACAACTAAAGAAACCTTTCAAATCATTTGTAAAATACTATTTTCCTGTAAACATAGAGCTATTTTTGCATTCAGCTACTTTAAGTTGCTCCCAGTGCTGACACAGCTTGTTCAGTCCCTCTAGAGAAGTATTGCCAATAGAATAGGACATAGCATTGAGCTGTAGAATGATGGTGCTCCATCCAATACGTTTGAGATAAGCTGGGGAGTTGGGGATGATGAGGTGGGGGGGTGATCATCCACCATCATAACCTCACTAACGCTCTTGGGGCTAAATGCAAAAACTCAGCAATGCTCTAAATCTTAGAAGAAAACATTCTCTGGACAGTAAAGACTTTATTTCAGATACAAAAGCAGAATAAACTCTTAAAAAAAAAAAAAAACAATGAACGAGCAGGTGTCCCAATACTTTTATCCATATAGTGTTTCTATATAGAACCATGACAATACAAAAAAAAAAAAAAACATTTGGCTGTTTAGATGGCACTTTGCCTGGTCAAAGGTTTCTTCAAATTAGAGGACCGTCTACCATATGTAGACATTTCTTAACAATGGTTAGTTCTAATTACGAGTAATTAACCCTTTTTCAGGACTGTGCTTAGAGTGTATGAAATGATGATTCACATTTAATTTTACCAAGGACACAAACTATCAAAGTGAAAAAAAAAAACATATGAATTTCAGTTTTACTTTAAGAGAGTTTCTTCAAAGGATTCAACAAAGCAATAATACCACCGCTTAAGAAAGGTCGCGATGGTTGCCCTGAACGACCTCATAAAGACCTCATTATTAAAGCTATCACAACAAGCCCATGTCTCCACACACAGCCAGCCGTCTTCAAAGTTTCTCTCTGCATGCACCAAACATTTCTCAAACTAGAACAATACCTGAGGGCATTTTATGATTTGAAAGCTCTGTCAAGAGAAAAGGCACGGAAGTGAAACAATAACACCACAACTAATTTTGTCAAGATGAATCAAAGCTTATTAGTTGCTCTAATTCCGCCGCTAATGTGTGATGCAGACTTTGCAGACTTAAATCGGCCTGAGAATACTCAAATACGCTCGGCACCAGTTTCCCCAGGCAACAAGCAACAAGCCTACTGCCGTATCATTTCTTTATAGCCCAGATATGTGCTACAGTGGACCCTGTGTGACTGCGTATGTGTCTGAGTGTGTATGAAGGCGTGCAATGGTACTGCTAGCTCCACACTGAGAGTTGTTGTCGTACAGCCTGATTTCATAGACACTGAAAGAGTTGAAACAGACACATGCGCTACAGGTGGCATATCAGCACTGATGGTGTGGATGTTGAGTGGATATCCACAGAAAATCCTGGAACGGATGTTGTGGGGAGCACACTGTTAGCTGTGTGTTTCTCCTTATAGGGTAGTAGAGTATCTGAGTAGTCTAAGCATATCCATAGCATATATATGCAGTCCATACTCAAGATTTCAAAATCAGTATTGGGGGGAAAAAGTGGTTAAAAAGTGGCCAACGCTATGGGGCAGATTTTGACCTGGTCGTGGTGTTTGTGTTGTGTAGTTTATCCACTCATTAACGCACTCACAGTGTGTTAGTAAACTGGGCCTAGTGACCCCTAACCTAAAATACCTGTAGTGCTGAAAACAAGCTTTGTGCTGTGGTTAATATAGACATCACTACATTATATCAATTATTAATTCTGTAATAACTTGTTATTAACTTAATATTAATGTCGTTGAACATAAAATATTAAATAAGTCTTACTTACTCAACCTTAAACTGGCTTCTCTCCCTACTGTTCTAACGCAGGAACAACAGACAGTTTGCATTGCTTGGCATGTAGTTACTGCAGCTAGTTAGTAATCCTTAGGGTGTAATGAAAGTCGCAGAGCATGACTTTGTTATATACTTATTTTAACATTTATTTTATTAGAACTTCATTCTGGATATTAATTTTAGTAAATTCAAAAACACTTCATTCTTTACATTAATGTTACCATCCTAATATCACATAAAAATAATTACGGTATGTAGACATTTTAGTTTAGGTCTAAACTCAGTCCTAACGGATACCGCACACCCTAACACACTCCCTGCTGTTGGCCTGGTTTCATCACCTGTGTTGTGTGAAGTTCATGTGTCTGTCACTTGCATTATTGATGGTGATTTACTGAAGGGGGCTTTGTTAAAAAACATTAAAAGGCAGATCGGTGGCGCAAACTTCAGCACATCAAACCAAGCCTGCATATTAAAGACAGAAACTGACACAGCCATCAGCTATGACAGGGCCGTCAGTTGCACAGAGACTGAAGCATGGAGAGAGAGACCGAGAGAGAGAGAGAGAGAGAGAGAGAGAGAGAGAGAGAGAGAGAGAGAGAGAGAGATCTCAAAACAGGGAAAAAAAGAAACAGCAGAGAGGGAGAGAAAGAGATGGACAGATATTGTAATAGCTAAGAGAATAGTGTTTGGCCCTGGCCTTCAGAACGGTCAGAAAAGCAAAGCAATTACTAAAGATAGCACCGCAGACAGATTCCTCATTAACTCCACTGCCTCCATGTCTCTATACACAGCATTCCAGCTCTATACACACAGTACAGCTGCAGAGCAGAGCTACATTAATAAACTATCTGACACAATGTGCACACTGACAAAGACAAAGTTTATCTGGACATGATTAGAGTTTAGTGCAGTCTGATGCCCAAGGTAGTCCACATCATGCCTTTTCTTGGTGAACCGTGACAAAATCAAATCCATTCATTATTCCATTTAAATAGCACAAATAATTATATCCTGTCAGGAGAAACGATTTAAAACATACTAAAATATAGATTTACCATTCTAATTGTGAGATTACTGCAAGAATATAATACAATTCTTAGTTATTTACTTGCTAAGAATTGTGTACGATTAGTTAATATGAAACTTAGTTATTTGATGCAGTTGGTCGAGATCTTTGAAGAAATCATACTTAAACCAAGCAAACTGATCTCACAGCTAGGTAAAACAGCTTTGTTAGTAAAACCATCTAGAAATAAGTTAAATAATATAACATAAAATATTAGACATACCGACCACTTTTTACCATTAACAATAAAATTTTTAATGGTTAACCCACCAGTACAGCAATTAATATAATTATAGCTCTTACAAACTGTGAACAATACCTTGGTAGCAAGTAATTGTCATATATTTTTCATATTATCTACAGATATTCATAACTTGATTCATAGCATATTCAAATAAGATAAGATAAGATAATCCTTTATTAGTCCCACAGTGGGAAAATTCTCCCCACTATTTCACACTTTAAACCTCAAATACATCAAACCAGACCATTAACATTTATTAATGTACCTTACATTAAATAAAACACCCACACTTCTGATATCCCACAACATCTGAGTTGTGTTTTTTTAAAGTTTTTATTAATTAAAGCTGTTTAATTCATCAGATGAAGGTGTGTATAACACAAGAAACACAGGCACACCTAGTTTTCCAGAACCGTCACTGGCTGCATAGAATTGTCAAAGGCATTTCCACAATGAGGAGTTTGAGACCAATGGGGATTACCTTTTGAAAAAAGATGCTGTGGCATAAAAGGACATCTATTATGTTTTTTGTACCGTATTCAGAAAACCAGCCTACCTTACAAGCTATAAATGAAACCTAAGTAAAGAAGCAAGCACACTGATTTATGAGTGACTACACACCTGATTTATCAAGAATTGAGACTCTTGGCTCCTCCTCTGCAATTCACACTTTTAGCTGATCTGAAACTACACCTGAACCAGCACCTCAATCACCTAATAAGCACCAAGCTTAAAGGTAAGGTAAGGTGAGGTGCACGTATTTGTCACTGTACAGTGTACACTGTACAGCGAAATGTGTCCTCCGCATTTAACCCATCTGGTAGTGAACACACACTCACACAGACATGTGTTAGGGGCAGTGAGTACACACACACACCCAGAGCGGTGGGCAGCCAACGCCAGCGCCCGAAGAGCAGAGAGGGTAAAGGGCCTTGCTCAAGGGCCCAACAGTGGCAGCTTGCCGAGCCCGGGAATCGAACCCACAATCCTGTTATCGAATCCTGTTCGCTTCTATGTTAACCCAAAATACAAGAGTATTAGCAGGATCTAAGCTAAAGATGAAACCCAAGTAAAGAAGCAAGCACAGCATGGTAGTGATGCTGGGCGAGGCCAGTGGCCGGCACAGTAGGAACATCATGGTTGCAATGTTGAGTCGACATGCTATTGCTACAGACTTTGACACACACAATAATGCCAGAGTATGCCATCACACCCCGTCCCTTTACAATAATATTTTAAGCAGCAAAAAGTGCATTAAAATAAACAATTATTTTCATTTTGTGACCACCTATCAGTTTAAACCTCTGTATTATCTTGAGTCAGAAGCCACAGGTGGCAAAAAAAGACATTGTAGTTTGCTGTTCAAGTCGACAAAGGTGGCAAAGCGTTCTGAGGCCTCGACAAAAGGAAAAAGTGTGGAGTGTCCTGTTTCTCATGACAAGCAGGGTGTCCTAAAAGCACAGCCTCAGCCTGTGCTGAGGGCTTTGCCACTATACTAAAGAATATGGCTCTAAAAACCCAATGGAAGTGTTTATGAAAACATTTCTGCTTGCGAGCCACAGGGAGAAAAGTACAACAATAAAAGCTTTTCAGCGCTGCAGAGAAATTGCTGTCTCGTCTTGGGTCTGAGTCCATTTTGCTTGTGCAGGAGGTCGTTCAGGGTAAAGGACGCGAATGGGTGAAGGAAGATTTCAGTTCCAGCTCGCATTAGTGAAAACAGAGGGTAAAAAAAGGTTGTTTCCAAACTCCTTCAGATACTGGATGTGTCCAAATGAAGATGGCCTTAATGGACCGGTTTTTAAAAATAAAACAGTTTGATGTAGTTCAAATCATAACTTCCACATCGTCGCTGTCTAGTGAAAAACATGTATCTCCACATTGGTGATTTTACAGAAGAAAGCAAAAAGCCTCTGAGCCTCTGAGGGAAAGCAATGTAAAATTCGAGTTTATTAAAAGTTATTAAAGTAATTTAAAGCATTTTTATTGGTCTATTCATCCAGAATTACTGACAAAGGGTTCAAACCATGGAGTCAACTAAAAATAGACTGGAGATACATGGTTTTAACTTGTTAGCAGCGATAAAGACCATTTTAAATAAACTTGACATGATTAAAGTTTAATGTAGTCTGATGCCCAAGGTAGGTCACATCGTGCCTTTTCTTGGTGAACCGTCACAAAATTATTGACAAAGTGTTCAAACCATGGAGAAAACTAAAAATAGACTGGACATACATGGTTTTCACTGGTCAGCAGCAATAATATAATGTATGATACGACAGCCAATCAGAGCAGAACATCACTGTCTTTAAGGACAATAACAGAAGCAGCTTGTTTAATTCTAAGGATTATAAAGGAGGTTGGAAAGCGGTTATGTAGAAATTAATAAAGACTGCTACTGGCTCATAAAGTCACACAAATGCCATTTAACATAAAATCCAAGAGAAATGCAGGATATGGGCCATTTAAACCATCTCTAAATATCAATGAGACATAAATACATTTTGGTCAAGTATCTCGAACAGGAGTTTAATGAAAGTGCCTGCAGTTAAGAATGTTATGATGAGGTTTGAAATGTGTGTTTGCACTGATCATATCCTGCCCTTTAACACGATTGGAGAAGAGTCTGATCTGTACATCTTTGAGGCAGCTTAATTATTTTACAGCGGAACAGAGAGCATGGATTTAGAAGTTCAGCATGATTGGGCTGAGCTAAACTGCTAGGCTGAATAAATGAGGTTGAACTTTGTGTGGGTTTCTGTACCGAAAACAGTCACACTTCATTTTTCCCAACCTCTCCTTACCCTTTGTTACTGCGCCCTTCAGACTGATATATGTAAATGGCCTCTGTTCTGATTGACTGCCCTGTATTGTGCCATTCAAGAAGCAGCCTGGGCTGAAAAGCTTGTTAGTTTATCTTCAATGTGAATGGACAGGGCTAAAGTGATAGGCTGAACGGGTGGATATACTATAATTGTTAATGTGCTGATTTTCATATCACAGCAACAAAAAGTTGATGGTTATGAAACTTTAATAATGTTTACATCAGACTTTTTAGTGGACATTAAGAAGTTTCATTTTCTTAATTTTCTTCTTTCAAAGCCTAACCCTGGCTCTAACCATGACCCTCACCTTAAACATGACTGAACTGGTATTTGTTACACTGCTACATGTCCAGGGACGTCTCTGGTTGACAAGTCCAAATAAAGTTCATCACATTCAAAGGTATTCTTCTCTGAATCGTCTGAGACCTACTGGCTGTCTGACACATCTCACACATAAACACTGAGCATCCGCTCCTTATACACACTCAGCCATCCCACTGCAACTATAAACAGCTTTATCAGCAGAAAGAGAGAGTGAGAGTGAGTAAGAGAGAGAGAGTGGTCAGTCTAACAGTGCCACTGGTTTGTCAACACTTGATGAATGAACAAACTCAGAGTGAATTAAAGAGACGGTAGTGAGTAGCTTTGCACTGAAGAGCCCATAGTGCGCTGGCAGTCAGTAGTTACTTTGTTATTTTTTCCACACTAGCGGACCCAGGATTGCTTCATTTTGTCACGTGACTGACTGCAGAGCCCACAGTGTGCTGCTCTGCACTGAAAAACCCGTAGTGAGCAGAATTGCATTGAGCAGCCGTAGTGAGCAGAGCTGAATTAAAGAGTTCTCAGTGAGTTGCATCAAGAAACCTGTAGTTAGCATCTCTGGATTAAAGAGTCCGTAGTGAACAAAGATCTAATAAAGAGTGAGCAACTCTGCATTGAACAGCCGTAGCTGAGCAACATTGCAATAAAGTGCCCATAGTGAGCAAAACTGTATAAAAGAGTGCAGAAAGAGTAGGGGAAGCCAGCAGGAGCACCTTAGGAGCACCAGGCTAAACCCAGCGTGAGCTAGCCCTTATTAACACCTCATTACTCATTCTGCCCATGCTGGACAACTGACAGGTACGAGAGAATGCAGCTCACACACACACACACACACACACCAGGTGGCTATGGTGGAAAATGAACATAATATTACTGCAAAAGGAGGCTGCGAGTGTTTAAATCCAGCTAAACTATCTTGTGTAAATGAATTCAATGTTGCAGCAACAGCTGAGGCCCTTATCTCTGCTGAGTTTTTTCCCCCCACGCAAACACTTGACATTTACGGATGTAAATAACTGTATGGATCAGTCTTCTAAAATAATCGTCTGTGACTGAACATATTCATCTGGAAGAAAAGCACTTAAGTCTGTCAAGCACTTGCTCTGATCGTTGGGAACGTTTGGTCAGGTGTGAAAGCTGTTTTCAAGCGATCTCTGGTCGTCCTGAAATCAGTGGTCTGTGGTTTGCTTCTAACAGACTCTGGTTTGGTCTGCTGCATGTGTGAAAGCTGCCCGCTCTTGGTGCCCCTTGTGGAGTTGCGTGGTTGGTTCATTTCGTCATGTTGCTCGTTCAATTACGTGGGGACGGCTCTTTCCAGCATGGTGAAATGCCATGCCTCCAGAAAGCTTGTTACTTCTTCGCTTCAGCTTAAGCTTCGCTTAAACTGTGCAATCAATCCATTGTCCGAATGGCATTCTTCAGTGTGAGTGCAGAGTCATGTATTCAGGACAAGTCTAAAAAAAACAAACACCCTTACACTGAAACTACATAGCCAATGTAGCTAATACGTAACAAGAGCAATATGATTTAGCAAAGTGCTAAAGCTAACTGCATACCTAAATCATTGGACACCACACCAAACATCATCATCAGCAGAGAGAGAGAGCGTTAGAGAGATGCTGGGAGAAAAATATATAAATATATAAACGTTGGGGCCTGGAGATGTGCACTTTCCTCGTAGCTACAGTGTAAAACTGAAGACTCAAACTTCAGACATCAAACATGCCTTGACTGATTGACTACATCGCTACACTTTAGCCTTCTTTTCACAGTTCTGTACCTATTTTAATCCCCACAGGCATTAGCCCCCCCATCATGAGACTCAGGCTGTAATTATAGCCTGCATTGTGTTAACCTGTATCTCTATCAACCTTCATTAGTGGCCTATCAGGCAGAGCCTGGTTTCATTTCATTTAGACAGATTGCTGCCTCAAGTCAGAAGCGCCCAGCAATGACCATCACTGACACTTTTCCCCCCCTCACATTTCCCCAAGGAACATGGAGCTTTCAAAGCTTGGAAAAAAGAGAGAAGATGTCCCAGATAAAACACAATGGCTTACGTTTTGAAGTCAGCAAAAGGTTGCGCTGTAGACAGCAGAAAATCCACACGGGGAGACTGTGTAAGGAGATAACCTACAGTGAAGGAGTTTACTAGCCCAGAAAAGTTAAGTGCAAGCTAAGGTTTCGGGCTAGAGGTGGGCTGGACTGATTTGGTCACTGGGAAAACTGTGGAGCATCTTAGTGAGTATAGCTTGTCCACAGCGTTACACTTGGCTGTTTTATTGTTTAATAAAGGGAACAGAATTCGATAAAACAACAACTTCAAAACACTCATGATGACCCTGACGGCACAATTAGCAAGCTATCTATTCGTAACCAACAACTGCTTTTGTTTTATACGCTTCTTTTTATGTGATTTATTTTATATTCAGCCTGAAACTAAAGTGAACAAAGACATCACTAATGCCGAGTTCACACTACACAATTTTTTAGCCTTGCTTTACCGCTTCCTGACAGGTTTTGGAAGTCGCTGAGAATCGTGTTTGCTCGGGGCTCAAGATCGCGTTGTGTGAATTGTTCAAAGACGTGACCGACCATATTTGTCGAACGCTCGCTGAGTAAAGAAAAATATATAGCATGTTAAATATCCGGACCTGTCTGCGAGTCGAAATCCTGTAGTGTGAAAAGTGTCACGACCACGTTATGGCTGGTAGTGAGTGCAGGAGGACTGAGGAGATGAAGAAAGCTGAGGAAGAAGCTAAAGGACTCCTTAAATCCAGCCTTATCATGCATCCATGTGTGTGTGTGTGATGCCGGGGAATAATATACTTTCTATCAGAACACATTGGCATACACTCAACCATAATACCTACGTTTTCATTGCAAAATGAATTATTAACTTCCAACTTCCTCTGCAGAGCAGACGATCCCTGCTGGCCTCGCATCCCAACCCACTCCTTCACCCATATTCTTTTCTCTTTTTTCCGCTCACTTCTTGCAGACACCCACATCCATGTTTTTCGGAAAAAAAAGACTTTCTCACGCATGGTATCGTGTCATCCTCCATCACTTCTTGCATGTGATTTTGTGACAAAATGAGAGCAGACAGACTAGACTGTGATTTTTTCTTGGAGCGGTCATGTAATGTGTGACCTGCTGTCGTTGAACAGTCATGTAATGTCCAAACCACAACGACATTCACAATTACAAGACATCAAGCTGTGTAGTTTGAACAGTACAGCGACCTGACAACTCTACAAGTCGTGTAGTGTGTCAAAGCTATAAAAGACACCTCTGATAGATGGAAATATTGGGAACTGTGAAGTGAAAGTGAATAATAAAGGTAGTCTAAATGTGATCAATTTAACAAAGTAAACGACTCAAAGCCACCGAAAGCCTATTGTAATCACAATGAACTAATTTAGAGGCCCCCACAACTGAACAGTTTGGACTCCAGGGCCAATTCTTCAAATCCTATTCCGTCCCTGGAGGTGGGCTGAAGCTGCAGGGGGTCTTTTTGGCAGCGATTTTTCTGTGGTTTGGGGGAAAAACTGTGACACCCACCGCATGCAGCTATGAGTGACCTTAGAAAAGAGCAGACGGGTCTGCTCATCTCCATACTCATAAATCATTCATCACAGCACTGCCCTCCAGACTCTACCTTACACACACACACAAACACACACTGCAGAAATCATAAAAACTCCCCTCATTTACTGACTCTGTCTCCCGTCAGGGCGAGAGAGTGGATTTGAACGAGGTGTACACAAAGAGAAGCAGAGAGACGGGCGCGCCGGAGTTGTCGTTAGCTGGAGAAGGCGAGTGCATTCAATATCCCGAAGAATATTGTCCTAACAAGCTTGTTGAGCATCAAGGGTAGAGTGAATGTCAGCGTGTGGGATGCAGCAGAACTCAAGATCCCAGTGTGGGGAAAGAGAGACCACCCCCAGCCAATCTGCATCCCCACCAATCTGAGCCAAGCAACACACCTACCTCCTCTCTCAACAGCAGTGTTGAAGTAAGCCATTACAAAATGACTAATTACTTCTCTCAAACTGTAATGAGATTACATGACACAACCATGCCACAAACACGCTGTGACAGATGTCATGATGGTTATGCAGCAGGGTTCAGGTATAGTGCTATGGAGGTACTTTGCTCGTTACATGTTGGAAAAAGGAATCTCACTATTTATAGTTTTATTTCTACTGTGGGGTTTTGTGTAGAATTCACCATTCCGTATTATACTGAGCCTTCATTGTGGTGGCTGTAATAGAGCACTGTTTTGAAGTAGATCAACAACTTACAGTGAGAGCTAACCAGGTAAAAGTACAGCCTCCACACTGCGGGGTTAGTTTAACACACAGCTGCAACTAACCAAAACAGGTTCCACTATTGATTGACTGGAAATCATCATTAACAGAATTAAATAAGACGACAAACTCCAAACCTTCATGACAAGCTCCACCCTGAAGGCAAAATTAGCAAGCTAACCATTTGTAACCAAACAATTGATGTTATTTTATATATGTTATTTATGTATGTTTTATGTATGTTATTTATTTTATATTCACTCTATATTCACCCTATATTCAGCTGGCTAATTTAGATAAAGCAAGCTAACATTCAAGCTAGGCTAAATGGGAAAAGTGTGTGTTTTTCTCAGTAAGGCAATACTTTTGTAATATTTGGGTACTTCAAATATGTTACTTTATTTACATCATCATTTTAATCTATCTCTGCTTGAAGAGTACTTTACCCTTCAGAAGTTTGGAATCACTTTCAGAGTGTTAATTTGTTACTGTTTTATATTACAATAATAAAATGTAATGTAGAACACCTGAACCAGATGCTCAGCTAGGAGGAATGTGGCAATCCTGTGGATGGTTAACCAAATACACGAGGCATTCCTGATGCTATGCTTCATTCTGGAGACAGTCTGGATCAAGCTAGTTTCTATTTTCTTTTTCGCTTTCAATCATTTTTTTCAATAATTTAAAGCATGTAAAGATGCACATCTCCCATATTACAATCACCGTATTCATTTATCAGTGATAGAGTTGGTGTTTTATATGAAAAAAAAAACTGATTCCAACCCCTATATACAGTGAGTCCAAGAAGTATTTGATCCCTTGCTGATTTTCTTTGTTTGCCCACTAATAAAGACACTATCCTTCTGCACTTTTAATGGTAGATATATTCTAACATGGAGAGACAGAATATCAAGACAAAAATCCAGAATATAATTTTAAAGAATATATTTTAATTAATTTGTATTTCAATGAGGAAAATAAGTATTTGATCCCTCTTGCCAAACACACTCAATACTTAGTGGCAAAGCCTTTGTTTGCAAGCACAGCGGTTTTGTTGTAAAGAACAGACGTTTGTTGTAGTTAACCACAAGTTTAGCACACACACCAGGGGGAATTTTGGCCCACTCTTCTTTGCAGATCCTCTCTAAATCATGAAGGTTGGTGGGCTGTCGCTTGGCAACTCTGACCTTCAGCTCCCTCCATAGATTTTCGATCGGATTGAGGTCTGGCGACTGGCTGGGCCACTCCATGACCTTAATGTGATTTTTCTTGAGCCAATCCTTTGTTGCCTTTGCTGTATGTTTAGGGTCGTTATCATGTTGGAAGACCCAACCACGGCCCATTTTCAGATCCCTGGCAGAGGGGAGGAGGTTGTCCCTCAGGATTGTGCGGTACATGGCTCCATCCATCTTCCCAGTGATGCGGTGAAGTAGCCCTGTACCCTTGGCAGAGAAACACCCCCAAAACATTATGCTTCCACCTCCATGCTTGACGGTGGGCACAGTGTTCTTGGGGTCATAGGCAGCATTTTTCTTCCTCCACACATGGCGGGTGGAGTTGAGGCCAAAAAGTTCAATTTTGGTCTCGTCTGACCACAAAACCTTCTCCCAATAACTTGGTTCATCTTTCAAATGATCATTGGCATACTTGAGGCGCGCCTCCACATGTGCTCTCTTCAGCAGGGGTACCTTTCGGGCACTGCAGGATGTGAATCCATTGTTGCGCAAAGTGTTGCCAATTGTTTCCTTGCAAACTGTGGTCCCAGCTGCCTTCAGGTCATTTGCTAACTCCTGCCGAGTGGTTGCAGGACGATTTCTGACTGTTCTCAGCATCATTGCCACCCCACGAGGCGAAATCTTCTTTGGAGCACCGGGCCGAGGTCTGTTGATTGTCATGTTATACTCTTTAAACTTTCTGATAATTGCACCAATAGTTGTTACTTTCACATCCAACACCTTACTAATCTTTTTGTAGCCCATTCCAGCTTTGTGAAGGTCAACAATTCTGACTCTGAGGTCCTGTGACAGCTCTTTGGTTTTACCCATGTTGGAGACTTGAAATCTGTGTGATCTGTCTGATTCTGTGGACAGGTGTTTTTCACACAAGTGATTAGTGAGAACAGGTGGCTTCAGGTCAGGTAACAAGTTGATTGGGAGTGTCTAACTGGTCTGTAAAAGCCAGAACTGCTAATGAATACTAAGGGATCAAATACTTATTTCACTCCATGAAATACAAATCAATTAATATATATTCCTTAGATTTATTTTCTGGATTTTCTTTTTAATATTCTGTCTCTCCATGTAAGAATACATCTACCATTAAAAGTATAGAATGATCATGTCTTTATTAGTGGGCCAACGAAGAAAATCAGCAAGGGATCAAATACTTCTTGGACTCACTGTACTTTGCAGACCTGCTTGTTTGCTGATGATATCTATATCACACAGTTTAAAAACCCACAGCTCTGGGTGATCAATTAAAGAGCTGTGCATCCGGCACCATTAGAGCACGGTCCTCCGGCTGCATGCTGTGATCTTGATTATATCAGGCCTTTGTATAACCAACTCTGCACAGATCTGGCCTCTTGCAGACACAGCCTGAAGCCTAGCGCCTGATCAAAGCACAAGATTGACCACGAGACAGGGATGATGCAACTCAGCTCTCAGTGAACCACACTTTGTCCAGAGACGCTCAATTATCCCGACGAGGGCACGGGTTCCGAGATGGAGATGAATGCTGTCGTGCATCGTTTATGATTGACACATTTGGCAGTATAAACCTGTTACCGACAACAAAAATGGGCACCAATGAATAATCTACTCATGCATTTATAAGACACACATAATGCGTCTTGACGTTTGACAGACGTGTAGGGCTTGACTTGACCCAGTTTAACTTCAACCACTAAACTCCTGCTGTGAACACTTAGAAAGTTGAAGAACTTCATTGGCATGATCTACGTGCTCACACAAGTTAACATACACTTTTCAGGAACACACTTCAAGAAGTGTTCTTGATATGAACTGTACATTTCTAGGAAATCCCTTTAATTGCTGTAAAACGTGGGTGATGTGTAATTTCATGCCAACTCACACAGAACTTGACCATCATTGATTTCTGTGAATACTTTGAGCAAAAACTGCACTTTAATTCAAGTAATGATACTTTTTAAAATGCCTGTTTGACACTACATTGAAATCTTAAATTCTGAATCTATATATTTTATAATAATAGATATCAATTTGTAATGTTAATCACTGTCTATTAGTGTGTAAATACTTTATATAATCTAGTATTGAATTGTTACCAGTCACAGCATTGCAAATGGAGATTAAATGTTTATTAATCTTAAAAAACTATATACATGTATATTTGTTCATATTGACCCCTGAACAATGGTTGACAAGCATTAAGGATAGGTTTGTGTAGCATAATGAATAACTCTAATTGTGAAGTCATATTTAAATTGCATATTGATTATAATATTCTCAGTGACATTATTCTAAATCATCATTTATCTAGAATTAAAGAAATTATAAAAACAAAAATTATAAAGAAAATATAGTTATAATTATAGAAATAATGAATACTTTACAATTTAAAGTAATGATCATTAATAAGTCATCAATTAGAAAAATCATGAACATAATCATAATTTGCTGTTTATTAGGGCCAGTTATTATAAACCAGATTGCATTCAGAAATTAATATTTCATAGGTTTTACCATAATAAATGAACCACTTTACAGTAATAATACAAAACCAGTTAATTTAAAGTGAACTATAACATGATATGAGGAACAAGAAGGATGTCCCATAAACATGCACTGGCAACCAAACCAATAAACTAACTTTGGGGGAGGGGCAAGAATGTTGTTTAGATGTTAATCATCAGTGCACTTTATTACATTTAATTTTAAAATGCACTGAATGATTAAACTGAAGGATTTGTCATTAACACAAACCCAAGGTGCTGGCACTCACCAACAAATACCTCAGTATATATCAGCATTAGATTTAAAATGTCCTATTCCTATTTAAAGTTTCTTATTTTCCAGCTTTTAAATGCAGATGGGGGTGCGTTGGGCTGAGAAATTTGGCAACCCAAAAACACCACAATTTTACCATTCTTGCAAATGCTAATGTTTTGAGTGGGTTGTTACCCACCCGGTATTGCAAACCTATATATTTATAAACATTCAGATTTTTAAAAGTGAGAAAAAGAATACAAAGCAAAAGAACAGTAAAAACAGTCAAATAATGCAGTCCTCACACATTAGAGGGAAAGTGTACCCGTTATAGTTACAGGGATATAAGACATTGTGGCAGAATCCACAGTGCCTGAGCAGAGAGAGGAGCTACTGTCTGTGGAAAGAGCACACATGGGTCAATAATGTCCGCCATCCTTTATCTTAAAATGTTAAAATTCTCCACATAAAGTCCATTTAGGACATTTTTAGCCCTGTGGAGGGCTCATATTCGTATAATTGCAGTGTGTTTTGTCTCAAAACTGCCGGTTATAAACCAGCGGGTGGTATCCCTCACTCAGCAAAGCACTTACACTGACCATTACCACCACGTTTTAAATGTCACAGCAAGTAGGTGTGCAGCCAAGTCACGACGAAAGAGACGAAATAACAGGTATGGTCTGCATGTCAGATAGGGTAAAGTAATCTACATGTGAAATGCCCAATGAAGCCCAAACCCCCACCCCTGTATGCCTTGTTCTGCCACTCTGCTAATTGCATTTCTTTTTGCATTCATATGTGTTCTTCCATTTACATATTTGCTTGTTTTCACATGGATTTTAGTAAAAGATCAAACTTGAGAGGAATTATTGAATTAACAATTAAACAATCACCCACCTCATGGTCTGAGATGACATCCAGCATTCGGACACCCCATGTAGCTTGAGGAAGTGTTTAGCAACACAGTTTGTTGTGGCTGGAAGAGCCCGGTTCAATAACACTGCTGTAGGTTAACCTGACCAACGGCTAGCAGGCCAAAGCGGCCCCTCTGGTTTTCAAAACTAGGCCACGTCCAGGCGTGATGAATGACCCAACCCACAGCACTTAATAACAAAGCGGACGTCTCTGTTGATTACCAATTAAAGGGGAAAGAGCAGGACTGGATGCATTTCCCAGATGAGCAGTGGGGCAATTACCTCTAGAGAAATGCAGGGGGCTTAACACTAATCTTTATGAAAAGAACGTGTCTAATATACGCACTCAAAAACTACATGTTTAAAGCAGACCCATGGGCATTCATGATAAGGTGAGTATCCTTTTGTGACCCCCATTTGACCATGTTACAGGAGGGACACCCAAGCTGTGGCCTGGCCTATATATTGTTTAACATGGCAAAAGAATTATCACTAGCAGACACATTCATAAATAAAACTTTCTAATAGGTTAGGATAACTTTTATTGGTAACAATATAATAAACAATAAAAGTTCCATTTCCATTATCAATTTCCAAAAGAAATCCATAAAATATCCATAAAAATTTATTTATCCCTTTAGTTTGGTCATGTCTCCTGGTTTTAGTTCCACTGATCAGCGAGGGGTCGGTAGCGCCTCCTCCCAAACTACTGTTCTATAATTTCCCATGACAAAGTTTCCGCACCTCACCACCACCCCATCTTCTCCCTTTAACTCAGTCATGTCTCTCAATTCTAGCTCCACTTATCAGAGAGGTATGGCGTTTAAGCTCAAAGTAAAAGCAGTCATACAGTCTCCTTCCACATCATAAAAATATGCTGATGGAATGGGATGAATTAGCAAATTGAATTTATGGTTCACTTTGATGTTTGCATGGCGACAAACAAGATGACAGATCAGTGTTGTCCCAGCAACTACACACATTTTTTAACAGATGTCAAAAAAGTCAGATTGGCGAATGTGGTGCCACATAGGCAGCTAAAACTTTTATTCAGAGCTTAATCTCACTGGATTATGCTCAGAAACTCTCTCTTTTTTGCCAAGAAGGTCTGAAGACTCTTTGATCTGAAGAACACTTTTAGTTATACTGTTTAGTGATTTAGTTTTACAATCAAATATACTGCCCATCTGTATGTTGGTGCCGCACCTATCTAAGCATTATGATGAGAGATCTTGAGCTTGAGTTTGGTTTCCTGGTGATGCTACACCCAACCATGACAAAGAGTCCAAGACAGTCCTCTGCCATCACTAGTGGGGGAACTGGTTAGTGACATGAGAGAATTGGCATTAAGTGGTATCATTTAAGCACATTCTATCATCCAGTAATATTGTGTTAGTGGCAGCATATACTAGCCTTTACCCTCCAAGTGCTTAGAGCATCATGCGGTACAGGAGTCCAGGCTAGTGGGTGGGAATTGGCAAAAACTAAACCAGCAAAAAGCTCTTCTGTACTTCACTGTGATCCCTGCATCCCACATATGACCCTAAACCAGCAGTTCTACAGACACATTTTTACCCAATCCAATTCCATTCAACTCCCAGGACATAGGGATAGAGCAAAATGTGGAGGGCCCTGAGGACACGTTTGAGAAACACTGTTACATGAATTTATGAATTCCATGATCTGCAAATGAACAAAAACATTTTTGCTTAAGTCGGCCTCACTATCGTGCAACACAAGCCTCACCTGATCACCTGAGCAGCTCCTCCTGCACATCTGACTAAAATTAACTGGCAGAATTAGCGACATTTCCCCATGAAACCGTGGCCTGACCCTCAATGCTTTGCATGCACATCAATATCTGTCTGCTCAAGCACCTTTCTTCGGCTGGTGTTACTCACATATTTGGGATTCTGTGTTTGCCAGCTTCATCTCCAGCTGGCTGATGCTTGTAAAGCAGGAGCACCAAGCAGAGCTGGGCGGCTGCTCATCTCTGTCTTGTTATAGCACAAATGACCCATCCATGCTTCAGGTTCCCGCCAGAAATACATTCTTTTGCAGCAATAGGCTAAACAGATTTAACAAAACATTGGCAAAAATGTACAGCTCTAATGTACAATGGTCAAACAAATATTAAAATACAACAACTGAAGTGGTAGTGTGTTAAATTGAATTTGTCTTAAACCTATTCTTAATAATTTTTACTGTACCCTTTTACGAAGGGTGCCTCACTTTGAACAGCCTTGGCTTTTGAACGCAGCTCTTTTCTTCCAGCGCTATATTTTCAATTCTTCTTCAAGTACATGGCAGACGGGTTGTGTGAGTGTTTGTGTGTATTTTACTCAACAGCACTACCAGTGGACGGGTGAAAAAATGTTCCGATTTCAATGTTCTATTTTTGGAATAGAACAATCAATCTATATGGACGTTCCAATGTGAGGTCACGTTGATTTTATTGTCTGTTCATGTGTTTTGCACGTTCAGGCCATCGTACTAATGAGCAATAGATTTTTTTATCCTATCACTACATTTGATATAAACATATGCAGGTCACACTGATAGATAGGACAGATTGGGTGTAGTATGTAATTTGGGTTGTGAAATTATATGCCCCTAATGTAATGTGGTGAACAAGCTATGATTCACAGCATTACATTTGTTGTGGCTGCTCTAGACAGTTTGCTACTGAGACGCAACAACAGCACTGGCATGATTCCTCTGTGTTGTGTGTTTTGTCTCGGTGTAGCACAGAGTATTGTTGTAGAAGGCACTGTAAAAAAACAAAAACATGGAACAGCAGAAAAATCAGCTTTTTGTGATGTCTTAAAGACAGAAACTCTCTGAAAGATCAAAAATAGGAGTTTCATGGTTTCTGTAGTGCAACCTGTAAAATAACATAAATAAATAAATAAGTGAGTGAGTTTAAAGCTGTTGCTTCTCACTGCATGAACCCAACTCCATTGATCTCCTACACACTGACCTGAACCCCTTCATGTGGACTCCCTGAGAGAGGGAGAGAAAATAGAAAATAGGAGGGAATGACAGGGGAGAGCGAGCGAGAGAGAGAGAGAGAGAGAGAGAGAGAGAGAGAGAGAGAGAGAGGGAGGGAGAGAGGGAGAGAAAGAGAGAGAGAGAAGAAGAGGGTAAGAGAGAGAAAAAGAGTAAAACATTGTGTGTGAGAGAGAGAGAGAGAGAGAGAGAGAGAGAGAGAAAGAAGATAAAGCCAGAAAAAGAAATCGTTAGCTAAGTCTGTCAGATTCCACGCAGGTGGAGAACAGAATCGCTATACGTGTTGATAGAGAGTGAGAGAGAGGGAGAGAGAGAGAGAGAAAGAGAGAGAGAGAGCAGCAAGTCTCTTGTCCAAGTGGCTGCTAATTCAGTGCATTGGTAGAGAGAGACACAGGGGGGGAGAGAGAAGGAGACAGTGCTTACCTCAAAAGAGAGCAAGAGAGAGAAAGAAGAAAAAAAGGCGGAGAGAGAGAGAGAGACAGAAAAAGGCAAAGAGTGAGAGCAGGAGAGAGGTAGAGTAAGGTCCCTCTCTCACCCCACTGGGTGCTAATTCAGTGCCTTGGCCTGGCAGGCCCATCATGCCTTGCACTATTTTAATCTTTGCACAGACACTGCGCTGCCATCTGTAGCAGCGATGAGCTTCCTCCCCCTGCACACAGCGGACCTTCTCACCCCCCACCCCGAAATACAGCCTGATTAATGATAAGAATTAACCCCTTAATGTCCCAAAGCAAATAGTGCACAATATTAATCCTATCTTACTTAATGGCTCAAATTCAGTGTGTGTGTGTGTGTGTGTGTGTGTGTATGTGTGTCTCTGGTTTAACTGATTTAAATGGGCCCCCAGAGCAGCGTGTGAGCTGCATGTCCTTGCTGGTCACAGTAAAATGGATCGGCATGTGGAATTGGAGCTTTCTGTGAGTTACTGTGTTTCTATCACGGTATAAAAGAAGCTCCATGCTGCCTCTGTAATTTCAGAATACAGTTCATATGGCTATGGAAACACGTATTACTGATCTGTTTCATTAGAGTAATAATAAACACACTGAAGAGTAAAGTACTGTGCATGCCTATTGATTTGACCGCATGCAGTAATCGGACATTTGGGACACAACAAAAATGTTAAGGATTTTATTGCTGGATTGTTTATAAATAACAAATAAATATATAAACGCAAATGAAGCCACATTACTAATGGAGAAGAGCAGATTAAAAGGCAGAAACAGCTGCATTTTTGTGTCGGGATTAAAGGGTTAAAGAGGCTTGTGTGATACCAATCCTGAGTGTTAGATTAAACATCCATCAAGGCTTGAATGAAAAACATAAGCTCAGAAAAACTGATTTACTGATCAGACCTATTTGAACACTGTCTGGGCACGGCCTGATAGCCAAATGGGCATGCTTGATTGAGATCCCCAGTAACATCAAGGAAAATGCAAGCTTTACTAAAGAGAAGGACAACAAAAGGGGACAAACTGATGGTAAATCATCTAAAACGTGCAAAAGTCTGGATTTATTTAACATAAAATAATGTAAAATAAATATGCCACAAACACTGATCATTCTACGAAGTGCTAAATCATTGATTGATTTTTGATTGATGAATGTACATATACTGATGATGCAAAAAAGATTTGGACCTTTCCAAAACCATGGATGTGGAGTTGCCCAACATCCCCCCACCCCCCCTCCGATGAAATCTGAAATTCATAATGTCATAATTCGAGCCTCCTCAGTCAAAACTTTATTTTTGCTGCCAGACACTGCTGAATGTTTTCAGTGGGTTGCGGTCAGGACAGACCATTGCAATACCACCTCACCAAAACTCATCGAACCCTGTAGCAAAAACAAGCGACAGACGATACCTAACCCAGGGCTGACAAACCTAATAACTAATCAGCGTCTAGTGAGGAGGGGGCACCTATAGTGGTCAGTGCCACCCCAGAAGATGTACAATATGACATGAATAGGATACAATTCTACCTTTACTACTACATTCACATACATGTGATAAAATATGGTAGAAAGGAAAATACTTTGCTTTAGTTTCAGCAATGTCAGGCCAGAAACTCCAATTAACTGAGAGGTTACCCTCCTCTGGAAGTAGTTAAGCTTCAACGTAATCTATGAAAGCTGCTTTTAAAAATTAGCTGATTACTTTGAAGCTACTTCATGGAAAGCAATTTATTGATTAAAATCTGGCTCTAGCTACGGGACCATTTATGCACATGCAGCGGTCAGCCTGCCTCTAAGCGGAGTTGGAGGCTTGCTCTATAAAACCTTAAATTCGGAAAAATAACATTGTTGACATCTTGAAAGTACTGAGACTTAAAAGTATTGGACAGCTGCCACCATATCAGCTCACAAAACCTCTGCATCTACATGTATGTGCATCTACATACAATATACAGTATCAGCCTACAACCGTTTAGCTCCGCCCATTCACACTGACCTAACAAGGAGTGTTTCAGCCCAACTTTCTAAATGAGGAACGATGTAGGGATGCCAATCAGAACAGAGTTAATCTGCATGTATCAATCAATATTAAACTCAACTCTAATATCAATCTTAAACTCCTTGGAATCACTGGTGGTTCCTGGCTTCTTTCCCCATTCAGGAACAGCTTAGCCCGCTTGCATTGCTTTGCAAGTAGTTACCGATAAGCAATCCTGAGACACAGAGCATAAGGGGTTAAAGGCACAGTAACAAAATAGCCTGTTCAATTTCAAGGGATAAAATGTCATATACAATTGCCACAGCACACCTTCAGAGGTCTTGGGGGGGTCCATGCCTTGAGGAGAGACCAACACAGAATTAGGTAAGTGGTTATAATGTTATGGCTGATTGATGTATTCATTTTCCATCGTATTGGCAGACAGACAGATAGATAGATATTGTTCAAATAAAATTATGTTTTTAGATATTAGAATACTTTCTTATACAATTAACAGTAGAGTATTGTATTGTGTCACAGCATATACCGAACAATTTATTGAGTTCTTCAGCCATTTTGGTGACTGGACAGCCCCAAGATAATGCCCTACAATCCTGTACATTGTAGAATCAGGTTAGCCAATTACTCTTCCTTCGAGTGAATGGATGTGCTGAAAAGCTGCTGACTCAGATCCTGTTGGTGCACTGAAGAGAGGAAATGAGCCTGCTGTCATACAAGGTCAATACAGGATCTATAAACACCATGTTACACGTTTTACAGCCACACAGAGAGACTGCTTGACAAGAGACGATCCTAACGTTTTCTCTCCTGTTCTTCATTCTACCTTTAATTACTTCATTGTCTCGCCCGATGAGGTTAGTTAGCCAAGCATCAGACTTAAACAACCGCCATGATTAGAAAAAACACAACTGAGTCACATGCTCTTCTAAACATGTTGGTTAGAATTTGTAACAGAGGCTGTAGAAGTAATGTAAAATATGCACTCACTGATACTGTAACACTCGCCTCATCCTTCCACTCATTGGCCACTTTATTAGAAACACCTACCTTGTGCTTGCACTTACTGGCCACTTTATTAGAAACACCTACCTTGTGCTTTCACTTACTGGCTACTTTATTAGAAACACTTATCTTGTACTTCCACTTACTGGCCACTTTATTAGAAACACCTACCTTGTGCTTCCACTTACTGGCCACTTTATTAGAAACACCTACCTTGTGCTTTCACTTACTGGCTACTTTATAAGAAACACTTATCTTGTGCTTCCATCCATTGGCTACTGGTCACTTTATTAGAAACACCTACCTTGTAATTCCACTCACTGGCCACTTTATTAGAAACCCCATACACTGTACTTCCACTCACTGGCCACTTTATTAGAAACCCCATACACTGTACTTTTACTCACTGGCCACTTTGTTAGAAACACATACCTTGTACTTCCACTCACTGGCCACTTTATTAGAAACACCTCCCTTGTACATCCACTCACTGGCCACTTTATTAGAAACACCTTCCTTGTATGTCCACTCACTGGCCACTTTATTAGAAACCCCATACACTGTACTTCCACTCCCTGGCCACTTTATTAGAAACCCAATACACTGTATTTTCACTCATTGGCCACTTTATTAGAAACCCCTACCAGACTCCAGCAGTAAGATAAGATAAGATAATCCTTTATTAGTCCCGCAGTGGGGAAATTCACAGTGTAGCAGCAGAAAGGGATAGCAGGACACTCAGTTACAAAAAATTTGGATAAATAATTTACACTATATACACACAATATAAATAAGAATTAAAAAAGCAATAAACAATATTATTTACAGTAAAAGACTCTTAATTGCACATGGGGATGGGATATTGCACATAGTATTCCCTGAACATGAACATGTGTGTGTAGTTAAGTGTGTGTGTATGTGGTCCGTTGGGAGCAGTGCTGGTTGTGCAATATACTGCATCACTCAGTGGACTGAGTGATGCAGTATATTCACCAAACCAGCCTTTTATTTGCATGCTAGCAGGGCCTAACAGTTCTGTTAATCTCCCAGGAAAAAGCAGAGCAGTGATAAAGGAACTACTCTTACTGGGTTTGTGTGTTTCTATGTCACATCTCTAAACAGCTTTAAAAAGAGAGAATGAGAAAGAGAGAGAGAAACTGGGAGTAAAAATGTGACTCTTCAGCGTGGCCTAATAAGTGGAGAGATTATAGCCCTCTTGATTAGACTGTGCTTAAGCTGCCTGTGTGTGCACTGTCCATCAGAAAAGAGAGGGGGAGAGAGAACGAGGAAGAGTATGAGAGAGCAAGAGCGAGAGAGAGAGAGAGAGGGAGCAAAAGCCCTAAAGAACAGAGTGAAAGAGGGGGCAGGGGTGTGACAGCTGGCTCTAGTAAAAAAGAGAATGTCTATAATCCCTCTCTCTCGCTGTGTCTGTCAGTATGTGTGTGTTTGTGTGCGTGTGTGTGTATGAGTGGGGGAGTTGCCTACTTGTTTGTGAAGGAATGCAGTGGAGATAGTTGAATGTGTGAATAGAAAGGAAACTCTGCTCAAAATTCATCCCAAAAGACTAATCCAGAAGCAAAAAAGTGCCTGTTTCTGAATAAATGCAGCATAAATGCAGAAACAAATACGTATCCAGGTTCATTGTTACTTATTTTAATAGATTTTTAGTTGTGTTTAAATTTACCATGCATATATGTGTAATTATGTCTAATATGTGTATAACATATTACATATTGCTCTTATAGTACTTAAAATGCCCTCAAGGCATTCCTAAAATCTATCTATCTGTCTTTTGCTATCACCTCGTTCACACTGAGAACACAAAACATTACCCGAACATTACTGTTGCCATTAATGTTCAGGTTTTGCATTGTTCACGCACACACACGCAGCACTTACTAGGATGCAGCCTTTTGTGAGTGTGAAGAACCTAAGGTTTCCCCTGATGTAAAGGTCCTTTACTAGTTCGATTGTGCTGCAGAAAATGATCACAATGATCACAACTTGCTTGCATGTACGTACATATGGAGTTATTTAACAACCTTTGAAGGTCCTGATTAACTCCTCCAACGCTCAACCCAAAGTTAGACTAGTAAGATACACACCTGTACTGTGGTGTGTTCTTCGGAATGGACCTGTGACCAGCCAACATCAACTATTTGTAGCTTTACCTGGCTTTTGCCTCCTTCACACTGAGCCCCTTATGTTTTAGATTAGATCAGATTGATGAACGGATGCATGCTTTATTGATCCCAATGGAAATCTTACCAGTAAATCTCCAGGTAAAAGTGCACGTGTGAGGAGGAAAGGAATGGTATCTCAAATTCAGACCATTGCCTACATTTCTGCACTTATGAAAAAAAAAACAACAAAAAAAAACCCAACAATACAACACCATGTCACATTGTTGCTGACACCACACCGAAACCAGAGACACAAATGCTTTCTCTGTCTCGCCTACCATTGAGGGTGTGAGAAAGGCACGGAAGTGGCACTGAAAACAGCCTTCTACACCACTCTGAGTTAAAGTGGAGAGATGAGGACGAAAAAAAGCAAGTCAACAGGTCCAGGGCAGGTTGGAGAGAACGAAATAACAACCTGGCACCGCTGACTGCAGCGTGGCACAGGGAAGCAGGGGTGCTCTGTCTCCGGGTCTGGTGTCACAGTTTATTTATATATTTTCTTTTTTCCCTCCTGGTGGATTAGCGAGGTCTGATTGCTTGTCTGGCCTCCATTTCTCATCCTACTGGTGCAGAATGGCACACCATGGCACAGATTTGCCCTGTGTCTAAACTCCCCCCCGACACACACACACCTCCTCCCGATTATAGCATGCTGCGCTAATACCAGCACTCAACAGCTGGACACATCAAATCACCACTTGATTTGGCCTGAATGGAGGCCTTTAGAAACAGAGATCCATTTCTACATTTGCTGAACACATACCTTGTATGTCCACTCACTGGCCACTTTATTAAAACACACACCTTGTGCTTCCAAGAAGTGGCCACTTTATAGAAGCCCCTATCTTGTATGCTGAAACACTGACCTTCTATATCCACTCACTGGCCACTTTATTAGAAACATCTGCCTTGTGCGCCCCCTCACTGGTCCCCTTTATTAGAAACACCTACTTTGTGTACTTTGTGAAGTTTCAAATTAATTTGCAGGGAAAGCAAATGACTAAGAAATTAGGCCCAACATGTATATTTGGAAAGTGGTGATGAGCTCTCATGGTAGTGACTAGCAAGACAATTCTACAAATACAAAAAAAAAAACTACACTATATGGACAAAAGTATTGGGACACCTGCTCATTCAAGAGTTTATTCTTTTTTTTTTTTGGAACAACTGTCTTCTTTGTTTAAGGAAGGCTTTCTACTAGATTTCGGATCACTGCTATGAGGATTTGACTGCATTCAGTAATGAGAGTGCTAGTGAGGTCAGGATGTTGGATGATCCTCATCCCAACTCCCCAACTCAGCTGAAAGTATAAGACGGAGCTCCATCGTTACTTTAAACACAGATTCACTGCTCCACAGCCCTCTAGCCCATGCGTGGCATTAGGCATGCAGGTTCATGTTCATCTGCTCCAGACAGTCCTATTCTATTGACAATAATTCTCTACAGGTAATAAGACAAGCTGTGTCTGTGTGTGCATTTGACACATGGTGTATCTATTGGGTACTGTTGGGCGTCTGACCATTTATATTATTTATATCAATGCTGTATTATTACTCAATATTGCAACCAATAGTATGTGAGGTGTTTCTAAACCTTTAAATGTTAATTCTGGTTGAGTCTACAGCCAATGTCTGTTGCCATGTAAGATACAGTTGTTGTTTTAGAAGCCAACAGGGAGTTATATAAGTGACTTCTGAATCAGCGGGTTTTCTGTGTTTTTCTTACTAAAGGGAAAGGTGTAAATTACTGTCTGTTGTAACTGACTCTATGCTACCTCTACCAGGTAGGTAGAAGTCTGAAAGGTGCTGAAGTGTCCCTTTAATTACAGTGGGCTGCTAAGGCCAAGAACGGGCTTATTCTGCAGCTGATTTGTCCAGAAATGCCTATTCTACAGTTTGTGTACAGTCTCCACGCTTCAAACTTTATTTTCGGTGTCCCTAAACACCAGACAACACATCCAGATGCCCCAGCTGACCCCTTTAGCAAAGAGCACATACAGTAGCATAGCTCAACGTTTTTACCAACAGGAGTCCATTTATCTGTGTGTGTCCTAGCAGGCCAACAATAAAAGTTGCTGATGTACATTTCCCAGTGCATCACGCCCTGCCCACTCTGTTGGCCTGCGGGTGTCTACTCCATCCTCACCACAGCTAACATGGGGAAAACAATGGAAAGCATGTGTGGACTCCTGTGCGTTACACAGCTCTCTTAAGTGCACTCTTGAAAGGGAACACAGGCCAAACAAAAGCACTGGACATACGAATACAGCCACAACATGAGGTCGCTCTAACCAGACCCACTCTTACGTTAGACCAATAAGAGAGTATTCGGAGGTCACATGTGAATCCCATGTCCAGTTTTACTTGGAAAAAAAAAAAAAAAATAATAATAATAATAATCATGGTAAATTTAATTGGAGCATGACTGTGTTTACAGGATCAATGGTCTGCCCAGGACTTTAGACATGGGGCAGCAACAGGGGTGCTAGGGTACACTAAGGGGTAGCATTTAATTGTGTATGGTGTATTGTGTAGTTGCGTCAGCAAAATATCTCATTTGCACCATTGAAATGAATGGCCCACAATGGCTACACAACTTGCTGAGTAGACTTGAAGGAGACCTTAATGTTACAAACACATACAAGTACAACACAGTAAACAAGTGTAAAATGACTGTATCTTGATCTTAAGGCTTAATTAACAATTTTAATTTGATTTCAAATCATTTTTAATGAAAGTCAATGCAACAAAGATTGTATTCCAAGACATGTTGAAGCATTTCCATGGGTCAGTTTATCATGAACGTATGACACAATGTAAAGAACAACTTCCAGATTAACCCTGTGTAAAAAAAACAGTAAAAAATCAGTACAAATGTAGGATGCAGAAAAATGGGTTTTGCATGACAGAGTCAAAATGTTGCTGCATATTTTGTCTTAGGCAATTACACATGTGTAACAGAGCAACAAAAAAGCCAGAAATATATATTTTTCAAATGAATTGAAACAAGAAAGCATGACTGAATGTCGGATTGGTGGAGGGAGCGGCATGTTTATCGAATGTAATTGAAGTTACAATTTAATTTGGCAACTAACAATTAATCCTGCCGTGAAAGGTGACCTAAAAAGACCTTAAAGCAATTTATTCCCAAATTAAAAGCCAAAGGAATAAACAAACAACCTTAACATGAACTGAATCTTGATACCCAGGCAATTTAATGGCAGCACAACTTCAGTAATCATCTATGGACTACTAATTTACTCAAATTCACTCCGGTTCCCCTAAAAAAAACATGCAGGGAAGAGTTTAACTCTTAACACTCTCATACATAAACAGCAGTTGTGAACTTTCATATGAATGATATCTTACTCATAGAGACAGACATGATAGATAGATTCCAAACATGGTTTGGAAACTTTTAGCCCATAGTTTCTTGGCCTTGACTCAGACTCACATGTTAGACTTGCACCTGAGACTGAATTTGGACTCACACTCCAGAGACATAAGACTCGACTGGCCCCTGGGACTCAATTTGGACTCATAGTCCAGATATCTGACTAGGACTAACACACCAGAGACTCAAGGTTGGACTCATACTCAAAAGAATCGACTCAAATTCAAACCCCAGAGACTCCAAACTCAACTAGCCCCCACAGACTCAACTTGGAGTCACACCCTAAAGACTCGTGCCCCCCCCTTTTTTACTGCCCCAGAGACTCAAAACGTGACTCAGACCTGCACCCCAGAAGCTCGATTTGGACTCCCACCCCAGAGATTCGATTCAGACTCACATCCCAGAGATTCGACTCAGACTTAACAGGCATCATTACTGAAGAATGAAGCTACAGGGTACAATAGATGGGTTTATTGCTGTGCATGTATAAAAGGAACCATTGGAAACTCCATTTAAACATTGCAGACAACTGCTAAGCAAGAGGCTTGCTGTGTGTGTGTGTGTGTGTGTGTGTGTGTATAAGTAGGTCCATTTATCCATCAAAATAAACATTCTGAACCACCTGATGTTCACCGGAGTGGTCTTTTCTCTCAGCAGTTGGGCTTTGAGGTGCTGGGAATCATTTTCCTTTCATAAAAATGCTCCGCTTTCATTTCACAAATTCGTATAATTGCCTCTCCTTCACTAACGCACATCCTCACACACTGCGAAGTTAGGAAGTAATTACGTTCTCTGACAGCATATTACTTGTATGCTGATTAATTAAGCGAGTTTGTGCAGTTGCCTATGAGGCCTGCTCTTTCGCCTGAAATTACGGAGTACATGTGTGTGTGTGCGCAAACATGTGCTGTAACTGCAGCCGGGTTTCCCCAGTACAAAAACTAAGCCATTGCATTTGAATGAGATTCATTTCTTCAATCAACCGCACCTAAAAACATCTTTAACGGAGGCTCACGTGAAAAAATGCCTTAGTGACTCTAAGCGTACGCAAATTTTGACCCTTATTTTTACATGCCCATTTGTCGCCACTCTAGGCTGTACAATTAAACAGACTTCTTTTTTATTTCTGGGCTTTTATGACTGAAACACTCCTTATCATGATAACCTGAGTCTTATCTCAACTGCTGTAGGCTGAATATGGATGGATATATACATATGTATTGTTATATATTTAGATATATATTTCCATATATGAACTCTATGGTCTGAGAAGTAAATATATGGTATATTTTAAAACTTTAACTTTAAGAATTACAAAGTACAATAATTTCTCAATAAAAAAAAAGATTTTACAGTGATATGGGCTCTTTAAATGAAAGTTTCTGTATTACATGTCACTCTGTGGACCAAGAAGCCTTTGAAGACTGACAGAAACAGAAAGAAAAAAAGCGAGACATTGGGAAAGACAAGACCATCAGGACAATATGGCACTGAAACACATTCACGATAACTATTTACACCTTTACATCTGGAAGAAGCTGATTAAACAGGAAACAGCTTTTGGGAGGTGATTCATACACAGCACACATGTGGCTTTCTCCAATTTTGTCCGACAGTTTGATAATTTGGCCAATCTGTTCAGTGGAGAAATGTTTCTAAAAATGTAGCTTTGCTCCAGATGTTTTTTGTTCTACAGTTTTTGCACGAGGCGCAGTTTATTCAGGGAACTTAGTGGAGAGATTTTGTTTGGTTGGACTTCAGGTAGTCACTGCCACTGAAAAACACTCCTCTTGACTGTGCAGCATGCTTTGTGTTTATAACGTTTTTCCACTACCCCCTACTTCTACCAGTTGGCAATGTAGTCGACAGGTCATTTGGTTATTATCTTTACTGATTTAAATGTGTTTTTAAAGGAGTGACAGTGTGTGCATGTTTACCTGAGGCTGATCAACTGTTTGGATCATTAGATACACTGTAAAACACATGTCAGAACACTTTAGGTTGTAATCTTTTTTTTTTTTTTTTGACTGTTCAAATATGTGCTAAATATAATTACAGTTTCATAGCATATTTGTTTGCTATGTGTGTTCAAAGTGCTACCAAGTTCTCCCACAGATGCGCCTCTTCAAGAAAGGCCGCATTTTTAATCAGCAGTAATTGGAATCACTTAAAACATTATTTTCATTGGTAACTTTTTTTTTCCTGTTGGCAGAGAAAAACTGACTGAGTTCCATTAATCAAAAGATTCAACTGTGGAGTCACTAATTAGCTAACTTCTCGGCCCTCTGTGTCTCTTGTTGCATAATGTGCAATATGTAATATGTCTTTTTATCAGTTTGAAAAAGTTGGGCTCACTTTATTTTCATAGTCCCTTAACGATGGTCTCCAGATGCTCAAATTGTTGAACCATCTGCTGAACTTCAGGGTAACTCCTTAAAGGGCAATTTCACACAATGTCAAACCGAGTCATTCCGAGTGGTGTTTGATGTGAAGAGCTTGATTGTAGAGAAACTTACAGACTTACCGACAAATTCTTTACAGTGGTGGTGAGAGGAACCTGCAGTCACCAGGACTATACAACACAAATGTAGCCTTTTTATTAACTATCCAAAACCAGCAGCGAATCTACATATGTCTTCTAAATGTTACAAATCTGAACATAACAAATCTTGTCTCATGAGGCATGAGGCAGTGTCTTACTATGCATAAGTATCTGGTGCAGAAACTGCATTAAACGTTTCGGACATCTGATTCTATTCACCACCTCTAAAGTGTTCTAGAGAACCTCTAAAGTTTTTACCTCTTTAGTTTTTACTTTTTTTGAGTTACACAACAAACCATTTTTTACTTTACATTATTATTTTATTCTTTTATTTATTTGGTTATAAACCACTTTGTCCAAAGACATTCTGTAGTGTAAAACAGGCAGTCATTAAAAAAAAAAAACACTGTCCAAACCCAGAAATTGGGCAATCAGTTCAAACATGCTTTTTGTTATGGAATTACAAAAGATTTAACTGCCAATCCTCCTGAGTTCCTGCCCTGATATTTACACACATGCAGCTTCTAAACAAACAGAGATAATCACACTGTGCTGTTAATTTTAGATTCTCTCAGTTTGCAAAGATCTCAGCATCATCTGCCAGTCATTTAACATTCCCTCTTATGGCACTAACTATGCGCTCCCATAACAAACTACTTTGACATTTGCAAAATCACACAATGGGAATATGCGACTCCGCTAGCCATGGAAAAGAAGTCTAGTTGCAATCTGAAATGAACTTCAAAAAAACAGCCAATGACAACTGTGCATGTACATCTTCTGCATTTGTCTTTTGTGTGTATCTGCCTTTTCTAAGATATGCAAGGCCACACTGCCTTTAGCTGGACTGCTCCTACAGAAAGAAATATCAAGTAAATCAATACATAGAAAAAATGTAAGGATCTGTTATAAACAAAAATTCCACTGCGAGGTAACCAAAACTAGCATGCAAACTAAGCATTAGAGGCTGTGAAAATATTCTTTGCATATAATAATAATACTTGTAGGCTTTATTTTTTTATGTTTTGCAATGTGACAGAATAAAATAAATATAGACAAACAGAAATAGAAGGAAAAAGTAGAGTAGAATATAATGAAATAAAACATAAGATGCAAGCCAAATATAGGTGCATAACAGTAACAACAAGATCAAGACAGATAAAACAGATAGGTCTCAACCCTTCTCTTAAATATCCATAAATTGTTCTCAGATCAGAATAGAGTGTTAAAGATTAAGGCAATAATGGGGAAAGGCTGCCTTGCCACTTTCAAGTCAGAAGCCCAGAGCTGCCAGCATGTTTCTGGTGGCTGATCTGATGGCTCATGAGGGAACATACCTGATAATCTTATCACTGAGGTATTGGGGAGCAAGAATGTGCATAGTGATTTTAGGCTCTGTGTTTCCACTATCATTATGTAAACTCACACCCATCCAGGCATGGAAGAGGAAAAGAAATTAGAATCTCACTAATGCATATATGCTTGCAGTCACAAATGTAACGTACATGAAGTAAAATATCTCAAATCATATTAATAATTTTCTGTATCGACCAGGTGCAGATTGCTAACAGGACAATTTAAAAGGTTCATTCTAAAAAAGGCATTCTATATTTATTGACAGATTAATTAATAAACAAGCCACCAAGTGTAAATAAATTAACAAGTAACAATATGTCGGTTTCAATCTTTACATTCAAAACAGAACTGCTACAAAATTAAATCAGCAAGTATTGAATAAATTATGATACAGCATTGTTAGCTTGGCACTAGTGCAATATTCAACATCTCAGTCTCAGCTAATGGAAATTAAAACTAGCACAGTAGTAATTTGGATAAAAAAGGCTTCTTATAAAGTAGACTTTTTCTGGTGATTTTTTATAGTATTATTCAAAAACAGTATACAAGAAAATGGTAGGTTTTCATGTTGGATAAGTAACTATTAACGGAGGCTGCCTTTTCAGATAACGAGCTAATGAGCTAACACTACAGGCTTGTATGAGATTTTTTCTCCTTAGAGAACAATGTGCCAACAAGTTTTTCTGTTTCTAGACCCATCAAACATCAGCTACAGGAGCTACAGCTGCACAATCTTTACCTTCTCAGCCATATCCTTAACAGCACTTTGCAAATATGCTCATGTTAAGGCACCCATGTATTGCTGAAGCAATACATAACCATATTTTACAGTCCATTTCTGTTTGGTATGTACATTTTGGTTCATGTGATTTCAAATGGCCGTGTTACCAACACATGAGCAGTGATTTTACCATTTAAATACTGGTACCGTAAATGGTTATTGGTAAAATGGAGTATTTAAATAACGGTGCGCATCCCTAACTTGAACATAAATCCCTTTAGAATTACCCTAGAAACTCATGTGTCCGCCCTGGGCCTAATCTGAAAACCCTCTGCCTTCGCCATGGTGCTATACTGTGAAGAACGCTAAGATACACACAAGCACGGTTCGCTTGATCGCCTCAAAGTGCGAACAATAATGCAGAAGTGCCGTCAGCTAAAGAATTGGAAAGAGAATTTCAAATAAAACAGCACTATCAGTAAATATTACACATTGTTCTGCTCACAGTGAGAGGAAGACATTCCATTGTCTAATCTGACCTAGTTGAAGCTGAAATTTCACAACTTGCTGACATGTCTGAAGTACAATACTCTAGGGTATGGCTTAGCTTAGGAGAAAAAGACAAAAGGCGCTTGTCAAATGTTTATCTATTAGGAGCTTGTACTATGAAGTGAGCACTCACACACACACCTACAAGCATATTACTAATAATATTTGACAAAGAATACCCGAAACATCTTGAGATGTGCCCATTGTTCTTGCTATCATCAGACACATTATGCTACATAGTACTGTTGTTTTTCTAGAAATGGTTATCTTTTCAGAGGCTTGATTACCTTAGATCAATTATAATAATTTTGACCAGGATATAAAGGGCAAACACTGCTTCTATTCAACTTCACTAATGGCTCCACCTTAAGAGCCCAGCTTTTCCTCTCTCTCACCAAGAGACAATAGCAGTCTATCATGCTAATGTCAGAGCTCCACTGGCCAGTCAGATGCTATCAAATGAACGGCAGTCTCCACTGAGCTTTGCTTTTGAATAATGGATGGGACTGAACAGGGCCTTTAGGCCTGAACTGCACGGCTTCCCTTCACGGGAGGGGGTCTACTGCGGGCTTAACAGAGCATCGGCTACCTGCCAGTGGCAAGCAGTCCAAGAACCCCAGCAAGGTCCTTTGAATGGAGGGGCAAGGCAGTGGCAGGAGTCATTTAAATGAGTGAAATGTCCTCCGAAGTTGCGTTTGGTGCAAAGCAGAACATTTAAAGAGCTCCCATGAGTCAAAGTTCGAATTTTGGAATTTGCATTCAGTTCAGAAATGAACCCATTTAGCTTGGTGCTAGTGTTTAGCCATTTAGCTTTTTTTTTGCTACTAACTATATTATACTGACATAACCATTCCAAAAATATGTAGTGAATGAAGTCATTCTCAACATGAATAATGTACTGTACTCATCTCTTTACTTGTACTTACTAGTACTTACATCTTTCCCACATGTGTCTAACCCACCCAGCACTCGTTAAAATGACATTAAAGTTTAAAGGTGAAAACTGAAAAGACGTCTTTTTTAACTTTCACTTTCTACCAAAACTATACATAGGAAATAAGTCCTCACAACGTCTTTTCACCCACTCGAAAAAACAAAAACGTACATAGTGAACAGCGTCTTTTTAACAACATAGAGCTGGATAAGTATTTTGCATTATGCAGCTTTCTCAGTCATTTTAGATTTATCTACAGCTCTGGTTATCTTTATGGACACATCCAACATTAGTACATTCTTATTTACAGATCCTGCATTACAAAATATGACTTAAAACCTGTGTGGACTAACCAAATTAGTTTTTTGTAATTTTGCAACCATTTTCTTTTTGACAATCTGCATCTAACTCATTAGGTAAATAAAATAGGTAAAGCTATAAGCACCATGTCTTGCAGGACCCAGGACCCAGGACAGTGAAAACCATGACAATAAAAAAGTTTTTTTCATCATGTAAAATCACCATAACTACAATCCTCCACCATCTAGAGGCTGACACAGGTTGGTTTATATTTAGCTGTACCCTTTACTCAGCTGTAAGCAGTCCACATATTTTGCAAGGAGAAGGTTTAAGGAGAACAGGCAAAAAAAAGCATGCAATAATTGCAGGGACATGGAAAGGCTGACATCAAAATGTGGGAAAAAAAAACAATGCTGCAATTAACGCAGTGCAGCAATTAGACTGGCAGCCTCAGCAGCCAAAGTAATGTTCAAACGCAAAGATAGAGAACTCAGTGACTGAAACATTTGTGGCATAGGAATAATTGCATATGCACTCACACACAATGTGGGCGCTTACTGGAACAGGATGGAATTCTATAAGGACATGCCATAGGACGCTTCACGAGGTGCAGCATTTTGAAAAGAAAGAGAGTAAGAGTGAGAGACTCCCACATGCCGATGCAGAGGGATTGGACACCTTTAGCTTGGTACACACTCTGTGAATAATGTGTTGACTAAATTTGCCCTCCCAAAGCCGAGCTTTATTAATGGAGTGTATTAACTTTAACTCTCGAAATTGAATTCCCACACACTCGTCCAACAGAGAAAAGATAACCTTCAGCTGGATATCTGCTCCTCACTGCTTGGATTAATTTTCATTAGCTCTACCTGTAGGTGTTATAGTTAAACATAATTAAGAATGAAGCCCCAAGGCGTAAAATAAATTGAAATGACAGCGCTTCAGATATAATTGGAATAACATGTTTGATGAATTATCTCTTGAAAGAACTGCTCGTTATAAATGACTAAATCTATATTTTCTAGGGAGATATTTTAATCACTTTACATTTGGGATTACGGTATTGATTAATTACAAAGCTGACCTTGCTGTCTAAATCAAAACCCTCAGATTCATCAGGACTTTTTTTACACGGCCGATAGCCAGGATGGGATTCAAACACTTGGGCTTCATGAAAGGGCCCAAAAGATGTATTGTTCATCTTTAATCATTATGTTAGCTTTAGCATTACTCTACTTAACCCATGTGGTCTTAATATTCTGTATACTCCCCTTGTCCTAAGGGTCGAAAATAAGTCAAAGTGCATAGCTTTCATGGAGGTATGAACAAAGTAGTGTTACTTTCTCTAATGTTGGGGTCACTTTAGGAAAGGCAGAGTTTTATACTGCTGTTATACATAGTGGCCGGTCATTTCTGACCCTTAAGACAACATGGGTAAATTATTATTTAATGTGCCGGTTTCCTGGACAGGGATCTACTCATTGTCTGATCTTATTTTCACTGAAAAAATTCCATTCAAATTCTGTGTAGTTCAGTGCAAGGCTTAATCCCTGTCCAGGAAACTGACATTATATAAGTTTGTGGACACCCCTTCTTATTAGCGAATTCAGCTGCATTAAGATGCCACCAATTGCTGACAAAGGTGTTTAGTTTTGCACACACAGCTAGCATGAGACACTGTGGAGCAGCCACAAATGAGAGAAAGGTCACTGTGCTTCATGCCAGGTGTCAGGTAGAGGGGTGTAAAGCCCCCAGCATTAGGCTGAGGAGCAGTGGGACTGTGTTCTCTGCAGTGATGGTGCTCCATCCAATATTTTTGAGACAGGCTGGGTGCCAGAACTAATCATCCAATAACAGTATGTTTCTAAAGCTCTCATGACTGAATACAACAAAATCTTCACACTCATGTTCTAACTTTAAGTACAAAGCCTATAAAAGTGCTGAATAAGAGTCCACAGAGTATTGGCCATATATAATGTATGCAGAGTGTTAGCTTTACATTTCTCAGTGCTATTATAAAGAGCTTTACATCAGTAAAGCTGGTGTATACAACGTGGTCATCGACCATCAGCGACATGCCTCCAGGAACACATACAAAACTCTCTCTACATATTTCCCCCTGACCACATCAAGATTAAACTAGTACTAGCAGAAATAACACATTCAGGGGACAGGGGCAGACTACTGTGCCTGTGTGTAAAATGTGAATCCAGAGCTTCTTAATGACACTATAAAATTATTTTTAAATCATTCATGCAATTATCTAATCAGCAATTCACTGCTTGCAGTAGTGCAGATACAGGTCAAAAGCTTCTGGTAATGTCATAAACCAACTTTATAATAAGGGGAAAATGTGATCTCCGTGATTTTAAGAATGGCACGATTATTGATGCCAGACAGATTATTTTGAGTATTTCTATAACTGTTAATCTCCTGGGGTTTTGAGCCCAAGTCTCCAGAGTTCTTCTGCAGACAGAAACACCATGTTAATGAGAGAGGTCAGCAGAGAATGGCCAGACTGCTTCGAGCTGACAGAGGAGCTCCTGTAACTAAGATAACCACTCTGTACAACTGTGGTGAGTTGATTAGCATCTCAGAATGCACAACAGCTCAAATACTTGGGCAGATGGGCTACAACAGCAATGGACCATGTTGGGTTTCACTTCTGTCAGCCAAGAACAGAAAGCTGAGGCTGCGAAACTGGACAGTTGACGATTGAAAAGAGCATAGCCTGGTCTGATGATTGTGATTTCTGCTGAGACACACAGATGGTATGATTGGAATTTGCCTATTTGAGTATTGTTGCTGAGCATGTGCATCCCTTCTTGACCAAAATCTCCCCTTCCTTGAATGGCTACTTTCAGCATAATAATATGCCATGTCTTCAACTGCAGTTTCCTGAACAGAAGGCCAGCAGCTTATAAAAGTTGTGGAATCCATCCAGAGTCAGTTTTGTATATATGTGTGTGTGTGTGTGTGTGTGTGTGTGTGTGTGTGTGTGTGTGTGAGAAGAGTTTTACCTGTACTGTTGTGGTGAAATAAAAGCACAGTTAACTCAGCCAATCACTTTTTTTCAGAAACACTGTATCACTGTAACGCCATTAAACTAAAGAAGTGTCGTAAATACCCAGAGCAAAAGAAAACAAGAATGATCTTAAATGAAACTATTAATGAGTTTAATGTGTTGATCTGTGTAAGGAGGTGGAGAAGGAACTGCAGACTGTGCAGTAAGTGAGTGGAGTTCATTACTGTAACACAGCAACAGGCCCCTTGTTAAGAAACTATAATTTGTGAGAAGGAGATGCTAACATTAAAACGTAATAAATGCTACCTTCACGACACTGTTTATTTATTTCTCATTTATTTATTTTCTTAACCGTTGTATAAAAACAACAGAACACTCAAGGTCATGTGTAATAGTATAAACCAGTCTAAACATTTGTGTATTTAATCTAGATTGAGTTTGCTGTCTTAATATTCTCTTAGAGAGCAAAGGCAGTACACCTGAATCCTGATGCACAAATATGTTATGCCTGTATGCCTGCACTGCTGGCAGTGAAGGTGTGATTGACAGCTGTGTCCTGAACCTGTTCCTGTCACAATTCCCACTGTGCAACCTGGATTTCAAAACTATGAGAAAGAAACACCTTAAAAACAGCAATAACTGGTATAAATATTACCTTAGACATATACAAATGCCAGCTGATTACATATTCAGATGTGGCCTGTGGCTCTGTTGTGGATTCTTGGTGATATTAACAGTAATACATAACATCTAACGAGCCACATGTGGGTCAGATCCACTCAGGGGGTGACATGTATTCCCATGCACCCAAGTGTTTATTCATTGCTTTTCTTTTAGAGTGAGACAGAACAGGCGTTCAGTTTTCTGTGGCCCTTACTGGTTTTTAGACACAGGGATGAATTTGACTAATAAGGCAGAGCTCTGTGAAAATGGTCCAGCATAGTTGATTATCTCAGCAGAAACTAAATACACTCCGGTTTGACCCTATCAATAAACAACGCTTACACAATACTACATGGCCACTGTAAAGACGATACGGTTACAGCAACACTGAGAAAATTAAAAGTGTAATTTATTTGCTATTGCATACTTTGGGTCATGCTTTTGTTCTACAAATTGCCATGTAAAATGATCCTCACCACAAAGCATATAATCCCCTTTGCAGTTTACAAGTTGCTTGCGCCATTGTTTTAGCCATCTACAGACACAACTTTCAGAAAGTTAATTTTACAACGTGAGCTGTTAGCAAGCTTTATGTTATAAAGCCAAATTACGCTGTGACTTATGTTTTTTTTATTAAGTGGCTAAAGCAGAAGCACAAAGCAGATGTGTCTAATAAAGTGGTCAGTGAATAGAAACAAGCAAAGAGGTTCTTAAAAAAGTTGGCCAGTGAGTGGAAGTACAAGGTACACATTTCTAATAAAGTAGCCAGTGAGTGGATCTTCAAAAACAGGCCACTTCTTAGACTGCAACTGGATTCTTGTTCTTCAAAACATTTGTTTTAGTTTGTATTAAGCAGAATATTAAATTAATCTGAGACTTACTTATTAAAGACCAAACTGGCCTTGCTGTCTCAATCAAAAACCCATCAGGACTGTCATAGAAATTTACGTTACAAATGGAGATGCAGGCTACAAAAGAACAGACAGATACGTACATGTGTTGCCATTGATGACATCACAAAAAACAACATATTAAATTGTTGTTTTTTGGTCTGTATGGATTAGAGCAACATTCACATATTACATTAAATTCATTTTTTTAAATAAAGAAAATTCTTTTTTTCATGATATGAGCCCTTTATAGGTACTCAAGTACACAAGTTTTGAGGCCATTATAATGACCTACCTTTTAATGTTGCCAAGTGTGGTAAATTTGCTAACACAATTCCACAGTACACCCACCACTAGACATTGCTGCACCCCTGTTTTCAATGTCTCTGGTCAAGAGCTAACTCACCAGTGTCCACCAAAAACAACCAGTAACATTAAGCACAGTAGGAAGCTGTTTCACAAGAGCCGACTTCTGCAAATACCTGACCAGGTTGGCGAACAACATGGCCGTTACACGACAAAAGCAACAATACGAACAGCAAGAGATTTCAAACACTATTATACTGGTTTGCTTTACTCCACAGGACGACGGGGCAGAGCAGCCCCTGAGGGAGAGACTGAGGAGACAGATAGGGGAGGAGAAGAGAGAGAAGATCAGGCAGACGAGAGTGGAAAGCGAAAAGAGGAAAGAAGGACAGAGGAGTGGAGGAGAAGGAGTGAGGCAGCCAGATAGCAGACACGGAGACAGGATACAAGGGAAACATCTGTCAATCAATGGGCCACCTCCGAGTCAATTCATACAAGAGAACCCTTGAGAATTTCCTTCAAAAGCCAAGCAAGACAAAGGGTTTAAGGCAGGCCACACGCTGCAGCGTTAACAAGGCTGTTCAAACGTACATGTGAATAAACTGCCGCTTTTTTACCGTTTGTTGTTTTTTACTTGTTTTTTTTTAGATTTTTGCTTCATACCCACCCATCCTATCCCGAGTCTATCCATCCATCCACCCCCGCAGCTCCCCCCATCCCTTAGGCCTTCACTCCAAATCACAAACAAAAGCCAAAATCCTGAGGGGAAACTGCGTGGGAGCCGAGCAGCTTGCCAAATGCAAAAAGCAAATCATCACTGTAATCTTCAGCTGTAGTGTATATGATCTGGGTCTGCACTCCACCTGTATCATGAAAATATCAGTACACATACAGCATGCTGGTGCCAGGAAATCACACTTACAGTTTTAGTCAGTACTCTAATTTTGATATACATTAAAATAATCTTTGAGGGTTTTTTTTTTTAAGAATTTAAGAAAGAGTTAATGAACAGATATTTAGTTAACTGCAGGGGGGGGATTGTTTTTGAGATGATAGCACTAGCACTAGCTCAAGAAAATCTGTAATTTTTGTTCAGATGAGCTAACAGGTCTTCTACACAAGATCTTTTCTTCTCAGTGGATAATGTGCCAGCATGTAAAGGTAAAGGTGCATGTATTTGTCACTGTACTATGTACAGCGAAATGTGTCCTACGCATTTGACCCATCTGTGGTAGTGAACACACACACACTAGTGAATTAGGGGCAGTGAGCATTCATACACCCAGAGCGGTGGGCAGCCAACTCCAGCGCCCGGGGAGCAGAGAGGGTGAAGGGCCTTGCTCAAGGGCCCAGCAGTGGTAATTTGCCAAGCCCGGGTATTGAACCCACAACCCCCCTTGTTGACATATTGGAGATATTTTCAATGATTTCTTTAATCTGTTCATTTCCTGGGACAATACAAGCATCCAAAAGACAAAAAAAAAACAAACAAACAAAAAAATTGGTGTGCAAGCTTTAATATTTCCAAAATCAAACCATAACATCACAATCAATATTCTCTCCAATAATTCATTCAATTAATATCTTAATAAAATATCTCCTCATATTATTTATTTCAATAAACTACACATAATTACACAAGGTGGACTGGGAAGGTTAAGCAAGAGTAAGTAAGTCAAGCAGCTTTAGCTAGCATTAGCATCAAGAGGTGCAGGAGCTTCTCTAAGGCCAAATGTGTCACTTGGTACTCCCACACTTCTCTAAGAGCCTTTCCACCTCCTATTACATTCTAATGCAGCACAGTCACAGCATGCTAACCTATCACCACCTCACCACAGTGCTAAAAATACCTAACACTGGACAACGCCGCCAGGGATGCAAAAACAGGTCAAGGAGCTCTCTTTGAATTGTGCTTCCCTGCCCCCAGGAGGGCACAAGCAGGAAAGCACTGTTTACTTAGCAAATTAGTCAGTAAGCTAATGGACAGCTAGCCTGCCAGCCACCCCAGTAAGTGATACAAAGCCATTAAGTGGCTTTTATACGGGCAGGCTGTCCATGGAATGCTAACAGAGGCATGTGAAAAAATCTGTCAATGCTGCGCAAGTATTCGCAAAATATCACAGTGGTCTGATGACTTTCATGAAAGTGGGTATCATTAGTGCAATCCAAGAGGTAACTTAATTGTCTGGCTAAAGCTAATTTGTCACTCAGCATGAGGGCAGTACAGCCGAGGGCAAATGCTCCATTTTTCTCCCTCATGGTGACACTATATGTTGCAGTCGGACAAAAGTTAAAGATGAAAAGAATTAAAATAAAGGTTAAAAATAAAGGTTGCTAAAGGGTTCTTGGCTTAGATGTGCAGTTCAGGGAAAACACATTGAACTGGTTTAAAACAGGGTACTTCAATTCTGGTCCTGGACGGTTGCATTCCAGTTCAGTTTGGTAATTCCCTGCTCAATTTAGTTTGAGTTGAGCTGAAGTCTGCGGGTTTCCTCCACTTGCCCAGAAAAAAAAACCAAACCGGCTCTGGCTGAAGGCTGGCTGACATTCAACGTGGAGGAGGAGAGCGTGGGGACTGGCATTCAAACAGCAGCCACTTGCAAGTGAAAGTCCCTGGCCTGTGTACAGGGATGGCATCTGCTGAGGAGCGGGGGCCTCGCTTTAGGCATTATTACAGGAGAGCGAAAACGGGACCCTGTCACAGCCACTCATGAAGGGGACAGGGCAGTCTATAAACAAACAACCAGCGCTTTTGTTATATTGCTTCCAGGGCCTTTTGAAATGTAAAAGGTGATCCGCCTCCAAATGGAGAACCAGGCGGGTTATCTTGAGTTTGCAAGTGGTTTCAGAGCTCGAGTTGAACAAATCGAAATAATTCCAGAATAAATCAGTTTGTGAAGATCCACTCATTGGCTACTTTACTTACTGGCCACCTTTTTTTTTTAGAATCCCCTTGCTTGTACCTACTCACTGACCACTTTATTAGACACATCTGCTTTGTGCTACCGCTTACTGGATGTGATGGCTGTGTACTTCTAATCACTGGATACCCCCCCCCCCCCCCCCCGGAAAGCCCTTGCTTCTACCTCCCCACTTTATTAAAGCCCCTACTATGTACCATGTCTACTTTATTAGAAACACTGACCTAATACTTCTACTCAGTGTCCACTTTACTAGAAACCTCTGACTAATTTCATGTACTGGTCACTTTATTGGAAACTCCTTTATTAAGGAAGGTTCCACCATCCAAAAATATCCAGCCAAGAGCTTACAATTGTAATTGATGAAGAGCTTACACTCATAATCCTATGGTCTACAATATCTAACTGTACATGTGCAGGGTGAAGCTACAAGGGAGGAATTTCTAATGAAGAGTGGATATGTATTTCTACAGTATTTGTGCCTGCTTTTTTTTTTTTTTTTTTTTTTTTACTGAGGTCTCTAAAAATGGTCTTTTTAATGGTCATTAGTCTACCCCAGGTTTAGCTAGAGATCCCTTGTTCAACAATCCATGATGACTTTTTTGCCTCTAAAGCTCACCATCGAAGCAGTTGTGTTTCAAAGAAAAGCAAGGCTAATCTTGTGCTCCCCAGAGTTTTCTCCAGCTTACTAAACATATCGCACATTGACATTCGCTTGCTTTCTGCTGGAGATGCCTCATTTCCTTGGTGATATCACCGTCCAGTGACAGTACAATTTAAAAAAATCAATACGCAGCACTGCACTACTCCAGCAGTCTGCAAACTAGGGCCTATTTTTGGATTATTTTCATACTTCGCTCAAAGAAAGTGCAATATGACATAGGTGATCTGTGGATGTTGTCTGAAAATCCTTACATTTTTCATATCCTACATTTTGTTCATTTTATTTTTTGTCCCCAAAACAGTTGTAGTCCAGTTATACATGACTGTTTTCAAACATGTCTTTATATATCAAAATGAAAAGACTTTTCATTCTGACATATGTAAATGGCCTCTTGTTTAAATGGCTGTCCTGTATTGTGCCTCATTCTAAATGCACTCCAGCATAAAACATGCATTTTGACTTTAGTGTGAATGGGTGAGCTTAAGCTACCATAAACTGAATATATGAACATATGTAAGTGTATTTATTTTGTGAAATCACAAAGACAGTTCATTCATAAAGTGTTTGTTAGTTGCCATATTAACTGTATGGTCTGGGATGAGTGAATGTTTACAAACAGTTTTGCAATGTAAATTTGGGCCCTTTAAGACTCTGGACTCATTGGAGATAGATGCAAAGGCCAAGCAGCTGAAATATGTCTGATACACTGCTGTAATGACGTTTTGAATCTAAGCCATTATTGTTTCTCATCTGCTTTAAACCAAGGCGAAGAAGCCAGCTAGCAGTTGAACAAGCAGGCATGTTTATTATATATTGACTTTCTATTCTGCTTTCTATAGCAGAAACTCACTAAAGCTGTTGTTTTGCCCACTTTATTTTTGCACAATTCCTCTTCACCTTGTCTAGAAGTTTCAGTGTTGCTAGAAGCTGTCCCTGATCTGCTGAGCCATGATTAATTTGACTGCATCCATGAAATCGCTGGAGATAATCATGAAGCTCTGAATATCTCTCTGGAAAGAGGAATGGTTTTCCCCTGTTTTCTGCAAGATGCTCACAGTCATATCAATGTTTTATTCTATGCTACAATATAAAATGTCCTTGTCCTTGTTCCCCATAACCCAGACACCCGACCACACGCACACCTTGAAGTTTGCATTAAAAGGTATTCTGAGCGAATTTGAACAACCTCCAAGGTGAAAAAAATATCTTGAGAACTTTGAGAACACTGCAGGGATAAGAAGAAATACATTTTTAGTGCTAATCTGATACATGCATCCTCAAAACATCCTCCAGCATCATTCATCATCAAGAAGTTTAAATCAATCTAGCTAATTGATACACCTACAGGCAGCGCCTACAAACTTCGCTAAGCTAAGTTATGCAATACCTGTAAATAAAAGTAATTCAGCTAAAACTGCAGCTGGGAATGTGCTTAGAAAATAAACTGCTTTTGATATATTTCCAATCAGCGAGATCTGAAGCAATCTTTAGTGCTCAAATGGGTTGCACAATCTCTAATTCAGTCATCTGCCATCCATTCATTTCTCCATCCTTCCTGCAAATGATCTATCTGCCTGTCCATCCAATACTTAATCTATTCATCCATCTATGCATTCATGCATCTGTTTCTTCATCCATCTCCCATACATCTATCTATTCATCCATTCACCAGTCTATTAAAAATGAAGTCCTGGGTCAACAACTTGGACATAAATCAAGGCATAAAATTGTAATCTGAGGAGGAAGCATAAATAACTTTTAAATGTTTTGCCTCTAAGCGTATGCCTATGACTTTGACTAAATCAGTAGTAAGCTGGATTAGCTTTTGCGCTAACTAGCATACTTGCAATCCAAATTACATGCTAGCCAACCATTTCAAATTTCTTTAACCTCTTTTCTTTGTGCACAGCATTTACTGCATAAGGTGCCTCAGTTCTGTCCTTCAGATTGATGTTTTTTCCATAATGAAAGGCTTGTTATTTGAAGCTGCATTGAACTTGACAGGCTTTTAGTAGGGATTTACTTTGCCCAATGCCTACAGCTAGCAATAAGGCTAAACTGAAATTCTCTATTAAAGACTGGAGACTCAGAGTCCCATGAAGCTACTTGTAAACAACTGTCATCTGCAAAACACAAATAAATGCTTACAAGACATAGTGTATATAGGATATCTCGCCAAAGCTCATTTGCAGTTTGCCTGCCTTGCGTTTATACACTTATAAATGATATAATACACAATGCTAATGTGTAATGGGAGGTATCTGCAGTTGCATTTTAAATATAAAGCATACAGTTAAAGATATGAGTAGTGCATACATCATGGACGTTTGCAGTATGTGCACTAAAGTGTGTTCATGTAAACTGAAGTTGTTGATTACACTGTAACCACTTAGAAGCACTTCATTTCAGATGCCGCACAGCTTTCCTGTCCAGCCAACATCCGCCTGCTGCTCTGAAGCGGCTGAATTGTTCACTAGGTGCTAGAGGATTAGTGGATTGTCTTCGCCTTTTTTCACAACACCGTGTCAAAGCAGCACGGAGGCGTTTTCCCAATACTGATTAAAATTGCCCTGGAAGCACTGAGGCGCTCAGAAATTCAGGAAAAGCCATTTCGCCTGAGACACAGATTATGAATAAAATCAGTTTTTTATTCCTCATTTGGTTGGTAACCCAAATTTGGTTGCCAAAACATGCCTTAATATCATTAAGAACCATGGCTGTAATCATAAAAGCTGAAAATACAAACACTGGATGAACGCATAGTGTATTAGCGCAATGGAAAATGCTACAGAGCTGGGCACAACTCAATGCAGGTTCAATACCATTGCGAGTGCGAATGCAGCCGTATGAATGTAATAAAGGGCTTGGCAGGACATTCCTGCACAATGATATGGATAATCTCCCGTTGAACACTCAGATTATGATTGTGGAAATGAGCCTGCATATTTCCCAAGAGGTATAGAAGCGTGCTGCCTGAATGAACACAGCTACAGCATGACAGATTCTTTACAATGGAAGCTATGGTTTTTCTCTCACTTCCTCAACCTGCACACACACACATTTTGTAGAATGTGAGGACATAGGATCATATATATATAAATCTATAGGACACACACACAGACGCCTTCCGGGGGTTTTGGCCAATCCCCATCAACATCTGGGACAGAGCCCTCTAATCCATGGTCATTATTCGACAGCAGACAGTGCAAGCCTGTATCCAGTGTAGCAGTGGACGTTAGCATCAGCACTGAGTAAAGCTAAAGAGACCGTGTGCAGGATTTGACCTGCACGTTTGAGCTCAGTGCATAAATCCTGCTCTCAGAAATAACAGCCAGACAACAGAAGGCCCAAGAGCTTTTGTCTCACACAGACATTTCGATGTATCTGCGTCACTTCAAGGTCTAGCACTCTATTCAGACAGAGGTTAACGAGCTAAATCTGCATTTAATGGACAAACGTCCCAGTCCTTCTGCAGGGTGATGAACAGGGCACCCTAGAACCACAGACTTTAATCTTTCTAGCTGTAACCTTTCAGATTTGCGGACAGGATTATAGCCGCACAATGCAACCAGTCCTTTTGCGCTTTTGATGCAGCCTACAGTTTTGGACATGTTTATCTTCTAAGCTCTGAGAGAGCTATCACAAAAATGCAGTCTGGTGCTGATGGGCCCCTAAATTCATTTAAAGTATTTTGACTCTTGTCAACTTAGCCTTTCAAATTATTCACACTATTTAACACACACTTCAATAAACTGTGGCTTTCAGGCCACATACACAGCTGTCATATCGAATCAGGAATATGTAATTACTCTGTAATATCTTTAATATTTATAAAGCACTGTTGAGTGGACTGGATTTAGAAATGCAGAATTTGAGTTTGAAATGCATTTTTAATCTCATTTACAAGTTCAGAATTAAGTCATGCATATATACTACTACTGGTCAAGAGTTATAGGATATAGCCAGTTTTTTCAGTAGTCCACTGGTAAAGTTGCATGACCCCATGTCAAGCCTGCTTTTCTGGTTTACCAATATTTGCAATGACTCTCTTACTGCGGCCTGTCAAACCTACAGCTCCAAGACTTCTCTTCAGAGTTGAAACTGAGACTCGGTCCAGTGTTTGAGCTTTGCTACAAGGTGTTGTCATATGAGCGGCCTATCACACAAGCTGTTGACTCTCAGCAGCGTGTCTTCTGATGCTGCAGTGGATTCGAGTCTGTCAGACTTCTTCAGTTTTCTCTTCAGGTTTCAGAGTTCCGATACTCTACCTGTGTTGTTCTGGTAAGCGTGTTTTTCTAGTCATTACAGTAGAATAACGGTAGCAATCTGATTGTGCAATGTTGTGTAAATGTTGTGTTAGTGAGTGCAGGAACACAGTCTATTACAACAATGCTTTTATACAGACAGATTTACAAGGAAATTGTAATTATTTTAGGGCAGGATTAAGGATACCCTCTCTGACACAGACCAGCTGTGAGCTGTAACCAATGACTCATTCAATACAAAACCCCATTTATTTCCCTCAAAAGTCCAGAAGGTTTACTGGACATTGTACCTTTGAATTTTTACACTGAAATTAAAAGTGCTTAAATGTTAATTAAAACTAGAACATTTTCTAATAGTTTGACCAGTAGTGTACACACACACACACACACCACAGTTTAGAATCATAGTCATACATAGTCATAGTCATAAGTATTTCTTAAATTAGATGCCAAAAGCTTTTTATGTTTTATGTAGTATTCCAAAATAATGTAATAAAAAGTTATTCAATTATATTATAAATTATAAGTAACACAATCTGTCTCTGATTTGAACATACTATGGTTGTTCTGTATCTCTATAGTTGTTGATCTTTTATGACTCTATACATAATTGTTCATGACAATAGGACCAATAAAAGTGATCCTACAGGACACACAGTTTACACATGCATTTCTGGACGTGAGATATACAGAGTCATTAAGTTGAATACAGATACAGAGTTATTTAGTGCGGTTAGCAGCATGTCAAAGTTGGAGTAGCAAAGATATAGATGTTATTAACACTATTACAAGTGGGCGGAGCATCAGCTGCATATATTATGTTACTTTTAAATTGGAAAGTCATAATAAAATGCTCCTTAAAGAATGTTAAACATTAGATCATGTCCAGTTCTGGTTCCGATACAAATACAATATAATTCCATTGCATAACACACCTAATTGCATTTATATACACACACGCATACATACACAAACACACTATATAAACTATAAGAAAACATGTCACATATTTGAAAACGACTTGACAGTACATGACATGCTTCCACATGGAAGAGAGATTAACAAACAGCCTCTCCCGCCACCTCGGCAGCATGTACAGCACGGCACAAACACTGAGAGCAAGGCCATCCTCCATATAGCCGCCCTGCACCTTCACATGAGCCGCTCTGCTTCTTCCTATCTGTTTTTTTTCCTCCCAGAGTGCCACTGAGGCAGTCCTCCGTTACTGCACTCCTGCAGTCATTACAGCAGCTCCCTCAGTCAGACACAGGAGAGAGAGTGTGTATGTATACGTGCTTCTGCCTGAGTGCTAGTGTGTGGAGCTGCATGCATGTGTACCAGTAAATGTGTGTGTGTGTGTGTACTTGTGCATGGCATATGTGCACTGTGTTTGTGAACATGCACTTAAGAGTATGCGTGGACTGTGAGTGTGCGTGGGTTTTAGAGCATGTGTGTGTGCACATGAGCATAGGGTAAGTATGTCAATGTGTGTGTGTGTACAGTGTGTACTATGTCTGTGTGTGAGGGTTTATCTCTGTGTATGTACAGAGGCCTATGAACCAGAGTAGGATTGAGTCATATTAAAATAGGAGATCCCTCCCAAATAAAATAATCAAGATAACATTTGAATGAATCTCTAATGGAGTAATTAGCAAGCGTAGAATATCTGGTTCCAATGGCACCTGTCAAGCAGTAGGATCTACGTGTTGGGCAGTAAGCAGTCAGTTATTGAAGGTGGAATGTTGTAAGCTGGAAAAATGGGCAAGCTCAAAAGATGCTGAGCCACTTTAACAAGGACTAAGCAATAAGACTCGGGTTACACCGCATTACGCAGTTCATGCAAGAGGTCCATATATATATATATAGATAGATAGATAGATAGATAGATAGATATTCCTCAGCATTATAAACTACATTTAAAATGATGATTCATTACAATGTGAAAATCTTATCAAAGAGCAGAACCAGCTGTGTGTGGAGAGGACATTTTTTCTGAAATGAACAGCAGTATAAACTTGATTTCATCAAAAGAAACAGACTGTCAACTTTTAAACTGACTAAAAACAGTGTAATTAGAAAAGAAAAGGAGGATAAAAGAGCTGATGTTCCTGTCTAAAGCACTTACATGATGGAACTGAGTCGAAGGCTGGGTGGATTGGACACGCAGTCGCTTGCATGATGCTGGCATGTCACGACTGGTGTGAATTTAGCATTACTAAGCCTTGGGTTTACAAACAAATTGATTAGTTCTATTTGTTGAATAACAGGACTGCCCAAAATACAGCTGCTATGTGGAGTGTTCCCAGTTTCAGCCACTGAAATGTCTCCCCCTATTAGAACGTGTCTGTTCTCAGTTGAGCAATTCCACAATTGGGGTGCCAATTAGCTCCTGTAGCTAAAATATGCTGTTTCATTTGAAAACAGTTTTCAGTTTTCACCAGCAAATTGACAATTTAACTACAAAATTGTATTTAACTATAAAAGATTACTATTAATAAAAGAAACTATTTTTAACTATAAAATGTGTTATGTCACATTAGTTACAATATTTTGGTTTTTACCTGATGTCTTTGCATGCTTGCAGTGACTTCAGTAAATAACAGTGTTGGGTTGAAAAGGAAGAATGTTGAGGGACAACTGAAATGGGAGACAACTCAAATTTGAAAATGTCATAACCGATAATGGGGAACTCATGAAAAGGGATGTTTCAAACATGAGCTATTAAAGTGTTTCATATATAGGACAAATCAACATTACGTCACATTAGCAATTAACTTTCTGTGTGGATAACTGGCAGTTGCTTTGCATACAACAATCATGAAAGTTATTTAAGATTTGAGAGTTATTTGCAAAGAGCATTGTGCAGACATAACATTTTCAGTAATGCTGTGAGTAATTACTAAAATACTGAGACAAAATATTAATAGTTCACAGGACAAACTAGATGCTCCTCGCATCATTGTTGTTGATACTGATGAACCTACAGCAGTTTTTGGAAGCTAGGAAATGGGACACATTTCTACACAATCCGTTTTGTACTGGGACACACTTGGTATTACAGTGCTAAACACTGCCAGATTTTCCTGTGTTTCTGTGGTATTCATTGACATATATATATATATATATATATATATATATATATATATATATATATATACATAAGGACAGCACAGACAGACAGGTTTACAACGTGTTTTACTCCTCTGACAGGGCATTCTGTATCTGTACTGGGTCTGGCAGAGAACTGAAAAAACAGTTCAGTGGGTTCAGCATGTTTCATTTATGTTTACCAGTATGTAAAATATGCTGCTTATACTATTGTGCATTGAATTAGATAGTGTGTAGTTTAGAAGGTTGGGTCAAGTTGTAGATAATTTAAAAGGCCCTTTATCTTTATTTAGTCATCCTAATTATGGAATCACCCAGTTACGCTGGTTTTTAGAGGTTTACTATTTTTACTATTTCTGAACTTATTGTTGTGTGCATTGAACTCTTGTTTTACATAAAGAAAAAAAATAATTTTAATGTAAATGGTTCTTAATGAAACCAAAAATGGTTAATCTATGGAATTTCTCAAAGAACCCTTCATAGTGCCCACATTTCAAGGTAATATGCCATAGAAGAACCTCTTATGGTTCCATGAGGAAAAATTGAGTTTGTTATTGAGACGTGTGGGAATGAGTGAATACGAAGAACCTTGACACCAAATGAAGGTTCTTTAGACCTTTAAAATGTTCTGTGTTATGTTATGTGTTATGTGACAGTATCAAAATGACAGTAATACCTCTTAATATCTAAAGGCTAATGAACTGTGTGCCACCAATCTGCTAATGTCTTCACATTTCTGCTGTGGTTGGACTGGTGAGGCTAATTTGTATCCTGGTCCTGATTATCACAGCCATTGGTTCTGCATTAATGTCAAAAGACCATCAAACCTACAGGAGGATTGATTTCTACAAAGACTGCTCAAAGGTCAGATTGACTTCCTGTTGTTACATACAGCGCTGTCATGATTAATGTGGAACAAACTGCATGGTTGAAGCGGCTTCTTGGCCAGAGTCTCCCAAAACACAAGCTGAATTCAGCTCACTGCGGCCACTAATGCCGTTAAAGTGGCTGGTCTGAAACAAAAGAAGAGAGGCAGCGTGCTTCAACTGAGACAAATGCTGTTATTACACCCCGTCCATGCATTCAATTTGTTTTGTTAAGCTGCCTGAATACCCAATTTACTCACTATGATTAACTGAATTAATCTTTTTCTGAGAGTGGTTCAGACCTTTAAAAAGGCCAGTTTGGTTTAAAAGTTCAGCCGTGGCTGAGAGGAAGCAAAAACTCTTCACTGGATCATTTTACACGCATAAACATGAACCTAGATATACATACTGTATTAGTGACCCTGATGCCTAATGAAAAACCTTCATAGTGATGTGAAGTCACCTGGCCACCACATTATAAGCTGTATCATGAACAGTTATCTCTGGACATAATGTGTTTGGTTACTGTGCTGTTACGGTATGTAAATGACCTCTGTTCTGTTGGCTGCCCTGAATTGTGCACATACATATAGCCCAAAAATAGCAGTCCGGGCTGAAACATCCCTTATAACTTCAGCTATCAGGCAGGGCTGAACTGCTGCAGGCTGAAAATGTGGGTGTATGTATATATTGTAGTTTAATTCATAAACTGTGGAGTGAACTGTGCATGAACTGTGCACACATCAATTTCAAAAAAGCTATGAAAATAAGCTGCTTACTACTATCTGATGCATTATGTCACCAAGCAACTGACCTAAGTTGTAAACTTTAGTTTATTTTCAAACACTAACTGTGCTAATGATTGCATATCTGTGGATATATGGGGATTTATGTCATGTCTTTTATTTATACACAATTTCAGAAGGAAGCATCCATTTGGGATTGCTAAAAGGGCATTTTGCTAAAATGAATGAATGGTTTAATGGGGTTTACTTATTAGTTATGGTTTAATCATAACTAATAAAGCGCAGTGTCATGATATTGTAAAATCTTGCAGTGGATGAAAAAGAATGGGGAAAATGAATCTTTCTGAGAGTAATGGGGGATTATCATTTTAATGCATGTGCAAAACATGTCTTTACCTGCTTTTTAATCTACTCCTACCCTTGAAATACAGAATGTATCATGCTTCTCAATCATCCAACAATAAAGGCAGCATAGAGCTTCTTTTATTTACATTTACATTTACATTTACGGCATTTAGCAGATGCTCTTATCCAGAGCGACTTACAAAGTGCTTTGCTATTTACCCAAGAAAACCTTCGCTAGTTAGAATAGGCTAATAATTCAAAAGATACCTCTAAGCTTAGACATTGCTAAACACAATACAGTAAGGCGACCATAGAACTATTCGTCCAAGTACTCTCTGAAGAGGTGGGTCTTCAGTCTGCGTTTGAAGACAGCGAGCGACTCGGCCGTTCGGACACCCAGGGGCAGCTCGTTCCACCACTTTGGTGCCAGGACAGAAAAAAGCCTGGACGCTTGTCCAGCTTTTATACAGTGATAGAAACACTTTAACTCACAGAAAGCTCCAATTCCACACACTGATCCTGTGAGGGAAGATTTAATCAGAGGACAATGACAAGGACTGTGGATGGATCACTGATGATACATTGGGTACAAGATAGCTAATAGGACAATCTGACCAATAAATGACCGCTCTGATCAGCCGGATGTTTAATGTTGTGCGTTTTTAGAGGCTCATTGTTCTTCCCCAGCATTCAATCCACCCACCAGCAGCGGCAACCAGGAGAGTAGTTAATTAACACAAATACACACTCACACACACACACACACACATACACACACACATGCTCGGTGTTGTCAGTGATGCATCAAGCGTGGCGACTGATTTTTTTCCCCACTAGAGATCGGGTAGTATACACAGGGGTAAAACAGGACTGGCTGATTACATTGGACCATTGATTGTACTTTTTGCCTCAAATAAGCACAAAAATAATGTACAAGTCAACATAAAGAGTCAAGCAACTCCTATTCAAGCAATACTTTACGGTTCAGCAGATTTCTTACTTTAAAATTTATATAAGTCTGATTACTTTGGCATGGGTTTACACTGATCAGCCATTACATTGATCGCACCTGCCTAATACTGAATAAACCCCTTGTGCCTCCATAACAGATCTGACCATTCGAGGCATGGGCTCCACAAGACCTCTAAAGGCATCCTGTAATATGTGGCATCGAGATGTTTGCAGAAGGTCCTTTAAGTTGTGTAAGTCCTGTTAGTTGTGGGGTGGGTCCTCCATGTGCATCAGTGAGCCTTAGGTGCCCATGACCCTGTTGCCGATTCACCAGTTGTTCTGGTGTTTTGGAGATGTCGTCTAGCCGTCACAATCTGGTTCTTGACAAATTCACTTAGATCCAAATGCTTGCTCATTTTTCCTGCATACAACACATCTACTTTGTTATCCCTTAAAATTAAAAAGTTTTTTTTGGTTACTGCATAAAAGACCAATGAATATTCTGCTTGGCCGCTCTTAATTGTGGGAACTTAGCAGTGTTTACTTCTTCAAACTCAAATTTTAATTAGATTTTTTGATTGAATAAAAATTTTCAAAAACAAAAAAAAATAATTTATGCCCTTTTATATTTTTATTTACATAACAAAGATGTACACATTTGAACTGCTTAAGTCAAAACAGTATTTATTTTCCAATCACACCACAATTTAACTAAAAATACCAAATTTCTATAAAACAAAACATGCCACCTCATAGTAGCACTCCATCATGACTCATAACACCTAAACCGAACAAATCTCAGACAATGCAGAATGACGGAGAGTCTGAAATGGCCACTGCCTGGCTAACACAATTTTGATTCCTGTCTGGCCCAATAGGAATGTCCCTTGCTGATGAATGTTAATCCTCCGGCGGACTCTGAGGAGTGTCTCTACTGAGACAAATTCACACTGGCACATTCACATTCCGCTAAAATAACTTTGTGCTGGAGCAGGTTGTCTGGACGTCAGCTCCTTTTTCACTGCCCAGTGATGAGACCAGTAGAAGTGGTGGTGTGCTGGGTGCAATTAAATAAATTGGAGCAATGTCATTTCCTGACTGTACAGAAGGGTTTGGGGTCTTAACTTTGCTATTTCATTTTCAATCTTACTGATTTTAAATATAAAACGTTTTTACAAAATGTATACTCATAGGGTTCAAATAGGGTTCTATAAAGTTGTAAAAGAGTGATACTGTCAGTACATTTTATTCTCATATACCTGTATAAAAAGTGGTCCCATTCACCTCAAAGAACTGATAGTAATAGTTTCAATGGCTGTTTGTCTGGTTAATTGTGGATAATTTCTGGTTGATTGTTCTTTTAAAGGAGAACTTTCTATGCAGCATCAAAAAGGATTTCACTATTGCTACTAGTCAAAGAAGAAGACAAGGTATAAACTTCCAATACATCCACTTTTGCAGCAGAGAGGTGCAGATTTATAAATAAGTTGTACAAATTATGCTCCTTAACTGAAGGTACTGAAGTCCCCTTGAGATACTGCCCCACTGACAGTTTGATGGTTTTCCTGAGACGTATCAAGAACTTGTTTTACTCAAAGGGTTAGACTGCCATTATTAGACTCCTATTTGTTTATATAGACTGAAAACATACTCTCTGTAATTCTACAGTCATTTTACTTTAGTGCCTGAATTGACCATCAATCACTAAAACATTGACAGTGATTTTTTGGGAAAAATGCAGCGCTATCTAATCTAATGTGGTCATCTTCCAGCTTTTGAAAACCTGTAAATCATGAGCTACTCAGAACTGCTCTAATCACTTATTGCCGTAGCAGGTTGCTTACTTTATGTTAATGACATTTTTGTTTTTCTGTTATCGAGTAGAAATATTTAAGCTAAAATTGGAACCACATTATCATCTTATTGACATCTGACTGTGTAATACTACTGTACCATTATACATCAATCATAGTGTTAAATTAACACTAGTGTAAGTGAGTGTAAACACTATCAGTGTTAATTTAACAGTGACAAATTTGCAGTGTACCTTTATGCTTTACCTGGGGGGGGGGGGGGACATGTTGTATGTCAGATCATCACTAAACAGGTGCCACAGTTGTTTGTTGGCATATCCGGGGCTTCCAAAATGTAAAGCAGTTAGCTAGAAGTTATAACAATAAAAGCACAAAAATAAGGTCCCTGGTAAACTCTTAAGCACTTAAGAGTGATAAGTGCAAAATTATACCACATATTGTTTTGAGAAAAAAAAAAGTGGTTCTGGTTGCTCAAACCAGCTGCCCATCATTACGCACCGTGGAGATCATCTTTATTTCATCATCTTCATTTGACTCCTGATCAAACTATTCCTTTAAATTGGGAAAGTAAACAACCTCAAGCCTTGGGTGCTTTATAACGTAAATGTTATTGCATATTAAATAATAAATGTAACACAATGTAACACTATTATCATATGTTATTAAGGTAGGTTAGTTTCTTTATCTTAATATAACATATCTACAATAGCAAGTCCCAGATTTTGCACAGGAGCGTGAACAGCACATATGATGTGTATGCAAGGCATCATCCAATACAGTGCTAAACACACACACAGCTTGTCTCATTTGCCACAGTTTGGCAGTTGTCCCCAAAAAACACTTCATTTTGCCTCTGATTCATTGTAGAAGCTTCTCAAAGCAAACTCCAGGTGTCTTGCTTCTTGCTTGTTGAATAAGATACTTTTTGCTTTACATTTACCCTTTTGTTTCCTGCTGCTAACCTGAACTTAAGTTACACTGAGGTTGATCAAACATGCAAGTAAGTGAACGGAAAGTAAGGGAGACAAAACAAAACTGGCAGCTTAATTAGCACCTGAAACCTCCAGTCAGTGCTACAGTCACCTCCCATAGGGAGTGAGAAAACACTAGCTAATGTCCAAAATGCCTGTTGTGCCAGTGTCTTTCTTTCCACAGAAAAGAACGGTTCTATGTTAGACTGAAAGAGTTTGTAAACGTAACTATTTCCACAAACCGTTTGAGCAGTCCAAAGCTTCCAGTGAGTCTAGGCTCCCATCTATCACCTCTATGGCCTTAGAATAACTCAAGAGTTTCATTACATACTGAATAAAAAGCTTTAGGATTTAACCAGAACTCAAGTGGTTCTTCTAGTTGTCGTAGTCCTATATAAAATAATTGGCTTAACTGAAACACCCTTGAATAACACCTCTTGTAATGCACTGTAAAGGTCATAAACATACAAAAACTGTCAAAAGATCCCTCAGGGACACAAAGCACAAAATAAACACAGGAATTAAAACACATATAGAAGGTAATCCACATCGCCTCGGGTCAATTCAGGCATGGTAGACTGGACTTACTTCTAATTCTGGTCCATGAAAAAAAAAAAAAAAAAACAGACAACTATTCCAGAGCCTTAATCTCATTATTCCTGACAAGCGTCCTGCCTGTCTATTAGGCAACTTCTCTGACTCATCTCACCTCTGTCTCTGCGACATTTATCAGTGTAGCACAGAGCTCTTAGTCAATAGTCCCAAAATGTGATTTTTATTCATGTTGTTTTTCTTTTTTTCATGACTTCGCGAGCAGGACTGCTTACTTCCAGGGTTCCTGTGTGCTTTGTCAAGCAGTTAAAGGAAGGATTCATGCCAGACTTGGATTCCGATTTACATATGTGAACAAAAGTGCCATCCAATTACCTAAAACAGTCCACTCATGCCCGACTCTGTGGCTTTTGCTTGGTTCTCTCTCGCTGGCTGCAAGGCAATTATAGACCAGTCAAGAAATAATGTAACTTAAAACTGATGGATGCTTTAGGCTACACTCCAGATTTCACCTCAAAAAAAAAAAAAAAAAAGAAGAAAAATCACGGTGCAAGCTAAGAGAAGACTGCTAGAGCCAAGGCCAGGCGTTTCAAAAAGAACATGTGGATTTCTTTCTTCTTCTTTTTTCCATTTCTGTTTCTCAGGTCTCCAATTAGCCCAAGGGAGCGAGAAACAGAAATAGTTGGTTATATTAGCAACACTGCAGGCTATAAAAGAAATGAGGTGATTATGCAGTCCTCATTCATTTTATTGTTTTTGTTATCAGTCATTTGCTTGAGCACAAAACACCCTGCATATTTTGATACATTTGAAAAAGAAAGAAGAAATTAGGCATGGCAGTAACTTGGCACAGCAGATGCAACTGGTTCAGACGGAGCCTGCAGACGTCTGTTAAACTCCTAAAGAGCCGCTCAAAAGAGTAAGCACATTGCCACCCACCCATGAATGCAATGAGAAAAAAGTATATTCGCATAGTACAGACAGCACACTGCTGCATATGTTCATGCCCAATAATGGTCTATTTGATTCGTTTAACACAATGAGGAATAGCAGAACATGTAGCATGTTATAAGGTTGTCAGGGCAAGTATGCTTCTTGCTTTCTATATATAAGAATGTCAGGGTTCTTGGGCAATACCAAGTGAACCACGAAGAATCATGTTAAAAATAGTACAACAAAAATTTGAAGGTTTAACATCCTGAAAATCTCTCTTTCTTAAAACCGGAGTACTATTATTGCATCCCTTCTACATCCCTTCTACATCCCTTCTATATCTATATCGTCTATTGATACTTTAACACACACAGACATACATTATTTATAGATGGATAGATGGATAGATAGATAGATAGATAGATAGATAGATAGATAGATAGATAGATAGATAGATAGATCCATTCAGGTTTATATAGACTGTCTACCCATAAGCCTGTCATTGTTTTCTTATCACCCTAAGCATTTTTCTTCCAGTCTAAAACAAGCATCCTCCCCAAACGAGAGCTGGTCTTGCAGCCAAAGCACCAAACTGCGAGGCTGTTATTAGTCAAAGCTGTGTGTAAGAACCCTATAGAAAGTGGCGCGCTAGGAAACCCAACACCCACAAAAAGGGGGAAAGTCAGAGAAAGCCAAACTCGAGCTGGTTTAGCAGTGCTGCACCCAGTGCCCGGCGCCCAGCCTCTGCAAACTGCGCGTGAAAGAGCAAAGCAAGTGTGCAACTTACGGGACGACGGTAGAGCCGCAGCTGAACTGCCGATCAGGCTGAAGATCCACATCAGCATCGCCAGACTGCCATCCACGCGCTGCATCCTTGCCTATAACTATAACTCGCTCCCGAGGACGAAACGAAGTCCAAGAACCTCTCTTCTTCTCTCTCTCGCCTTCCTTCTATCCTCCGCTCTCTTCCTCTCCAGCCTTGGCTCGAGGCTCTTTACCGCACTGTCCTCCTCCCAGACCAGTCGAGCAAAGCGAAACGAGCGCAGAGTGTCTCCAAAGTCGGGCTGTTAGATGTGTAACACGCTGGTGAGCCAACGTGGAGCTCAGAGCTCAGGACTCTTCAGCGCAAACAGACCCCGACTCGTTTTGGCAGCCCCCACTTTCAGAAATGAGCTCACGATACTTCAAGCCATGACTAGCAGAGAGGTCGCTGTCCAAGGTGCTGAAGTTACAGCGCTGCTGTCTCCCCCAACGCTCCGCTCATATACAGACAGCAAAAGCCAGCCACCCCTCTCTCACACACATTGGTACAGTCCACTAAACAGTAGTGCAGTCCTCGCGGGACGGGGGGGTGGGGGGTGTGTACAGCTTTGAGCGCCTTCTTATGGGCAGCAAACAAATAGATTTTGTTCACACTGGTTGGGATTCCCCTCAGCATTGAACTGACTCAGAACACCATTTCTACATGAATAAAAACCTGATATCGCACAGTAATAAATAGTACACTGAAAAAGACAGAGCTGTGTTGATGTGATATATTTTATTTATGTAAAACTGTTAGAACAATGTAAAGGAACAATGCTCTACTCATCACTACAAATTTACAGCAGTGCTGCTACCTGCATTTCTATCTAATTTCATAGATACATTGGCCACTTTACTCCAGTTGCTGGCCTCTTGACTAGAACCCACTAACATTATTGCAAATCCCTTCCTTGCACTCCCACTCACTGGCCACTTTATTAGAAACACTTACCTTGTGTTTCCACTCACTGGCCACTTTATAAGAAACCCCTACCTTGTACTTCCACTCACTGGCCACTTTATTAGAAACCCCTACCTTGCACTCCCACTCACTGGCCACTTTATTAGAAACCCCTACCTTGTACTTCCACTCACTGGCCACTTTATTAGAAACCCCTACCTTGCACTCCCACTCACTGGCCACTTTATTAGAAACCCCTACCTTGCACTCCCACTCACTGGCCACTTGATTAGAAACACCTACCTTGTATTTCCACTCACTGGCCACTTTATTAGAAACACGTACCTTGTATTTCCACTCACTGGCCACTTTATTAGAAACACCTACCTTGTATTTCCACTCACTGGCCACTTTATTAGAAACACCTACCTTGTACTTCCACTCACTGGCCACTTTATTAGAAACATCTACCTTGTATTTCTACTCACTGGCCACTTTATTAGAAACACCTACCTTGTATTTCCACTAACTGGCCACTTTATTAGAAACACCTACCTTGTATTTCTACTCACTGGCCACTTTATTAGAAACACCTACCTTGTACTTCCACTGACTGGTCATTTTATTAGAAACTCCTACCTTGTACTTCCACTGACTGGTCACTTTATTAGAAACACCTACCTTGTGCTTCCAGTCACTGGCCACTTTTTTAGCAACCTATACATTGTACTTCCTCTGACTGGCCAGAGGTGTTAGAAACACCTGCCTCATAGTTCCACTCTATAGTTACAGACTGTAGTCCATCTCTTGCTGCACACTTTATCCCCTTCCCTTACCCCTCCACCTTATTCATTGTTGGTCATTTTTCACATATTGTTGACTAGCTATTAGCTTGGATGGTGGTCTGCCATTGTTACACTTGCATGGCTGTATGTGGGATGGTGGAATGTGTGTATCAGGTACATCATTTATTTAAACATGGCAGTGTCGCTACAAGGTTTATCCAGCAGCTAAAAATATCCAGCCAAGAGCTGCTCTGTCAGAAACTGACCATTAATGAAGGACTAGAGGATAACACAGGCTGTGCATCAACAGATGGAAACACTTTCTAACTGAGTCAGATATGAATTTTCCTGTGTTGTGCTTTTCAAACAGTTCCACTAAGCTTACTTTCATCTGTGTGGTTAGTCAGAATATGAGAAACATGGCCATAAGCTGAGCTGCTGTAGCTCATTTAGGTGTGTTATTAATGGACTAAATGGCTCTTAAGCAAAATAGCATAATACCAAATATACACTTCAGTGATGCCCTCCTGAGGGAGTTACCTGTGGTAGTTTCTCAAAAGACTGTTTTGACTTATTCATTCAACACGCAGATTCTGGCATGCTATTTTGCCCGCATGCTTTATAAGCTAACCCCTCCTTCTCCCGGCAGACCCTGAAAGAAACACCATCTGTGCAAACTGAGGAGGAGAACAGCCGGTCCTTTCACTTTTTCTCCTGGTTCAGTCAACTCGTAGGCAGTGCAAGAATGTGCCACCTCTGAGACACAATACAGAGCAGATACAGGTGCAGCACAGTGTGTTTCCTCCATAGCCGGACATGTGTTTGGTGTTATATAGAACCATTTTTTAAAAGATTCATATTAGAACCATCTACAAAGGATTCTTCACCCTTTAACCTAATCTAAATACCCTTTTTGCTATTTCTCTACAGAACAATTGATAAACCCTTTTAAAAGAGTGTAGTCCCTTTACTTAGTGCTCATCATCTCACAGTGTGTGTATGTGTGTGTGTTCCCTGCATTGATGGGTTAAAAGCAGAGATCAAATTCCATCTGTATGGTCCTTTTCTGTCTTCATTGAACCTCTAGCAGCAGCATTATATCAAAGCAGCAACATAAAATGAATAGAACCACCAAACATGGAATATGAAATTAGTCTCTATGCAGATGATATTCTACTTTTCTTAATAAAACACTCACATCAGAAACAACTGAAACCATTGGAAATGATTAAAAAATCTCAGAGTATTCTATCATCTGGACAAAATCCACAATCCTTCCATTAAATATGAATAAATATAATGTTTAAATCAAAACACCTCCCATTCCCCTGAGTTACATCACATATCTAGTCATTAAAATATCCCTGTAGCTGTCAGAGTTGGTCAAGCTTAACTTTTCAAAACGCCACAACCTTAATCATTGGGCAAAAATACCTCTATAGCTGCAGTTACAATATTTAAAAAATAATTCCTTCATTTTATTAATATTAATTGATTCCCATTCAACTTCCACCTAACTGGTTTAAATCTCTATCAGAACTGGATTTCACTGGAAAAATAAACCACCCAGAACCAAACTCTCCACTTTACCCAATTCAAAGTCCTATGATGGTCTAGAAGCCCCAAACGTTTCCCATTATTTATTAGCCAAGCACTCAAAAACATCCTTTCTTCTGAAAGCCTGGTGGATTAACAAATTCCACATTCTCACCAACCATCTACACACATCTGGAACAATCCGAAATTCGGATTTAATTAATAATAAAAGAAATTACACTTCCAATCTTGGATGAAAATGGATTCACACATCTCAAACACACATTTCATAACACTAATCTTCTATCACTTACATTAAAATTAAAATTAACCCAGAAATATGCATTAGGAGCACAGATTTTTACAATGGGTGAAGACGTATCATTGGCTCCTAATGCTGATATCTGGATTCAGTTATGTAATACTAATCATCACATAACCAGCAGCACTACTCCACAACTCATTCAGTATGTAAAGGTATAGAGCACCACCCACAAGATGTTTAAAATGGGATTTACAGGCTCAGCAATATGTACACACTGCACCCAAAACACAGTAGATAAATATACCCATGCCATGTTTTGGCAAAACATTACCACCTTCCTTTCTCACTCCCTAAGCAGCCTTATCCAGTCATCACCATCATGCTGCCATGCTGAGACATATCAGCAACCAATCAAATGATCAAAATACTCAAGTCAAAATACTCTATAGCTCTAATCATTGCCAAAAAAAAAAACATTTTAATAACTTGGAAGTAAAAAAAAAAAAAAGCATTTCCAACAATCTCAGTGTCAGAATCCACAAAAAACAGACTCCACCAAACTCAGTCTGGAGCCTCCACATTAAGCTACTTCAGTAATAAACACCATTACCAGTCATAACCCCTCAAAGCCAAACCACATGCTAGAAATCTTCCACCCCACAACACGCTACCACATATGCATGCATACACACACACATATACACAATCCCACAATGTGAGCAATGTGAATAAATGTCTGTCTTTCTTTCTTTTTTATGTGGAATATGTTCCTTTGTGTGTTTCTATGTATTCATCTGTATATCTAGACCCCCTGTTTATACTCTGTATATGGACATAATTTCAGTTATTTCTGCAAATAAACTATAAAGTCTTTTTAAAAACTGTACCTTTTGTCCCAACACTGTTATGTTTTTTCAAGTTACTTACTTTTGGCAATTGTGTTTATGAAATATATATTGTATTTATGTGGCAATGTTAAATCCAATTCTTCACCCTTTTTTCCAGTGAGAAAAGCTGCCCAGAGATTTCCACTGTGCTTTTTAAAACATTTTGATAATCAAATAATGAAAGGTATAATAATGCACCTATTGTAAAGTTGAACTCTGCTTGTCCCTGCATTTAAATATAAAGCCCCGTATAATTCAGAGGGAAGCAAAGAATGAAGATCCAATTTTTGCAGAGAGAAAATGCTTATGTCATGGATTTATAAACGCTGAATAGATTCACTCTGTGATCTGCAAGTTTCCCCAAAAGGAAGGAATTACTTCTGCTGCTGCGGTGTATGCAAGCATTTACTAGCTGGAGAGAGTAATGGCTTTGTGATGTTTCATAGCCATAATTAACGAATGGGTCCAGGAGAAAGTAGCATGAATCAGCAAGAAATAAAACTGATGTGCATCAAATTACATCTCAAAGCTCCAAATAGTTTCTCAAATAAACAAAGCAACAGACTGTTCAAGAGCATGCAGAAATATGCTATTCATTTCACAATGAATCACACATCATATAATTATCTCAATTTATTCATACAAATCAATTGCACCTCAAAATCTCCTTTATTAGAACCCCCACATTGTATATTCACTCACTGGCCACTTGGGCCAAAACACCTAACTTGTACTTCCACTCACTGGACACTTTATTAGAAACCCCTCCCTTGTGCTTCCACTCACTGGGCAATTTATTAGAACCCCCTACCTTATACTTCTATTCACTGGCCACTTTATTAGAAACACCCACCTTGTGCTTCCACATACTGGGCACAGAAAAACCTCCTAAGTATTTGCACTCCCTGGCTTTTATTATTAGAAGCATCTCCTACGTATTTCCACTTACTGGACACTTAATTGGTGTAACATATGAGGAAATGAGGCGAACAGCAAGTGCAGAGTGTTTTCATTTGGGCTAAACCAATACTCATTGTCATGAGACAAGTGGGGGTCAGAGAAGAGGCAGGAAGGCTTAACAAAAGTAAATCCATAATCCAACCAAACAAACAATGCAAAGCACAAAACACACACATTCCATGCAGATAACAAGGCTCAGAAACAACACACAAAACCTGGAGCTTATAAGAGTGTCCTAATGAATGTCCATAGATAGGCCCAAGTGAAAAAGGAGGGACCAGTGTAGAACAGGAGACCAGTGGAGTACTGGAGGCAGAGAGAAAGAGAAAAAGTTCCTCTTAGGGGCAGAGAAAAGGCCAAGGGCATAAACCTGGTCAGCAGCAGACATCATGGGGCACTGGAACAGCTAGAAATGGAACACCCAGAGGAGCAGGCACTGGAGTAACCTGAGCAGCAGGAACTGGAGCAGCCAAAGAAGCAGGGAGCAGATCAACTTGGGCAGCAGGAACTGAAACCAGTATGAACCGATACAAACTACTGGGCTGGCACAGGAGTGATAGAACTGGAGGAATCCGGGCACTGGAGTTGAAACAGTTTGATGAACCGGAACTGACCAGGGAACAGGGACTGGTGGAGGAGCCTTAGACAGAACAGAAGACCTATAGGCCACTGACAGGGCAGGAGGCTCTGAAACCTTAGGCAGAGCATTTGCCCACTATTCACTTGTGAGTGAGTTTCCTTTCATCTTTGACACCTGTGTCATCATTCCTTCATGGACAAAGCTAAAAACAAAGCTGCCAAAAGGATCTATTGACACATAACAATAGTAATACCTTGTTTAATGAACCATCTACAAGAGGCTTTCCAACAGGAAGATGTACCTTTACAACCTTTAAACATTCATACAGTGTAGGACCATATTGAGCCTTCTTCAAGGGTTCATTAAGAAGATTAAGGCAATAGCTCTATATAAAATCCTGACAACTTAAATAAAGCATAGGCCAATACCATCTACGCTCAGCCATAAGGGCTACTAAATGGTTCTTGACTTGGATGTATGGTTCTAGCAGAATAATTACTTAGTGCTCTTACATTATGTAGAGGTTCTTAAAATTTTTAAAACTTTTCAAACGTTTAAGCGTTTAAAGAATCATCCATTGGAAAGGTTTGCAAAACTATCCAAATGTGGTTCTTCTAAAGAGTTCTTTTTGGGCACCGACGTTTGTAGGAGAGTATGACATTATGTTTAGTAGCAGGTCCACATTTTGCATTTTGTAGCCTTCAAATGAAATTAATGGCACTGGGACCTTTTGATGTCTTTTGGTCTTTTTCTCTCATTTTCTTTGATCTTGTCGGAATTCACACCTCTGTTCTTCAGCCACTCTTTTAGATGTGAGTGAAGGCCAGTGGGGTATGACATAAAAGATTTTGCTCTTCAGCTCAAGACTTTTTTGACGTTTGTTCTCCACCTTCTTGAGGATCACACACTTCAGCTCGGAGTTAAACTTTGGCTGGGACTTTTAACAAGTTCTCATGCTGTGTCCATTCTTGCAATGGGAATTCTGCATTAAGAAATTTTTTGGACCATCAGCTGACCTGTGTCCATTTTGCATCAAAAAATGCATTGTTTTAAAGCTCCTGTGGAGAAATTCTGAAAGTTGCAATCTTTGCTATATAACCTTGGGTTTCCGGATTAAAACTGGCAGCTGACACAAACACTGACTACTGAACTGTTAATATTTTAATATTTTAATAATATTTTAATATTATTTTAATTGTAATAAGAATAAGATCTTCTTGATCTTCTTTAGCCTCTGTTTGGGCAGGGGGTCTTTTTTGTGCATTCAGCAGGAGGTTGTTGCTGCTGCACCAAGAGACCAGTTGCTCTTTTTGTAGGCAGACTCCTCACTGCTGTTCATGAGGCCACAGTGGTATTTGTCCACAAACTTGGATTAACAGGATCTTTATAGATGGGTACTTGGGATGAATAGAAGAACCACACTTAGGTCCTTCAAGCACTGGTTGTCAAGTTAGTCCACCACCAGGTCAAAGATTGTCCACATTAAATAAAAATAATTCTGCCAATTAATACTTCTTTCCAATTAAAACATCTTTCTAGGCAAAATGTCCTTCAGACACTTTTGCTTCGATGGCATTGTGTGTGATATTTGCTTCCCTAAAGAACCTTCAAATGCATTCAGTTAAATGAGCTGTGTGTGTAAACATTTTAGATGTTGATAAAAGTAATCATTTGAAAGTCCAGATTTGTGCTACAGCCCAACTTGCATAACATGGGGACAGTGCAAAAATAGGACCATTTGGGGGTTCATGAGGACTGGTTCAAGAACCAAAAGTGCTCATTCTAAGGCATTGCTAGAATAAGCATCTGTGTGTTACCTTTTTTTACCCTTCTTAAGAGTGTACATTATCTAAACTAGAAAGGATAAAACATGCAATGACACATTTACAACAACACTTACTGAGCTGTGTGCTACTTGTTAGGTTGAACTGGATACTTTCTGTCAAGCCTGTCCATCCTGACATGAAAGAACATATTTATAAGCACAGCATGGATCCAAAAGTAATACCTGTTGTTATTCATTGTTTAACTGGTTTCTTTTAAATGCTAAATTGGAAAGATATGCATAGCCTCTTTAAACTGCTGACTTTTCTTGCTAAATTAGGACTTGGAAGACAAAGTCATCAAAATCACTGACCCAGTTCTAACGGACAGCCCAGATCAATCCTGATTAGAAATATAGATTGGTCCCTACTGTTTTTAAAAATACGTGCTATATGCTATAGTCACTACAGCATACACTACTGTGCCCTCACTCTCTTAAATGCCCCTTATTTTGTTAGTTAGTTTTCAGCATCAGAAAAACTATTAAATTTAATATCAGTATTGTTTACCTTAATTGCAGCTTCCATTCTTCACAAAAACCTTTCAGAATTCAGAAACCTCTAAATTTCAGTTTTAGAAGTCCAAGTCCTCCCAAGCACATTCAGCCTGGGATGGTCAGTTCATTGTTCTGTGAACAGCAGTAGTTTCATCAGTTTGACCTGTTTGTTTGCTTTGCTCAGTAAGAGCTTCTCAATCAGCTTCACATCCTTTCAGACCCACTGTGTTGAGTCGTCTTCTCACAGTGGAAGGATGGACACACACACATACACACAGATGTTTTCGGATCTGAAGTGAGAGTGGATCTTGATTTTCTACTCTCTGTCACAGATTAACCCCTTATATGCTGTTTTTCTGATGGAAGAAGTGTTGGGGTCAACCAGGCCCTGCACGAATTTTGATTGTCCCATTATCTTTATTTATCGTACAAGTATCTTTAATTTGTTGGAAAATAAGTCAGTCAGGCAGTTCTGACTGAAATTTAATTCATTTTAATTTAAGTACTGTAAATTCTAAAGTTGCAAGTTTTTAGTTTGATTACTGCAGGACAGCAGTAAAAGATTTTTGGCAATAGTGATTTAATAAGGTGCATTTTCTTTCCCATACCCTACCACCTTTGTCAGTGGTGGCTCATTTTACTTGTTTACATCCTATTACACAAGGTTCAGATGAGAGGACAAACATATTTGTCTTTGAAATGAGCGATTTCAAAGGCATTCAAGTAGAACAGCATTTTCTCCCCAAAAAAAGAAAAGAAAAAAGCAGTACACTCTCTGAAGAGAGAGGCGCATAACAGGCCTCCATTGCTGGCCTTTAAATACCATGCCGCTGAATATCATCCTCGTTATTTCCATCCCTCTGATGCTGCTGGGGCTCCCAAGGTCATTCTACAGGTGCTTTCATTCACACGGTAAACAAATCAGAGGGATCCAGTTCATTAGACCCTCTGTTAGATCTTCCCAGACAAACTCTTGCTCAAATTCTTGCTCACACTGTGGTGCATTGGAAGCAGCAGGAACGAGCTAAGACTCATCATTAATACTAATAATTCTATGTTCATGGCCAGGTCCGAATGTTTCTTAAAACTTTATTGAAGGGAACTGCATTGATGACACCTACATAAGCCTTTCATGATAACTTGTTAAGGTGTCAGGTGTCATTCTGTAGTGAAAAGACATGAAAAGCAGCTTTTATGACTATGGATGTTTGTTTGCAAAATTCTAACAGAACCACCCTCATTATATTTCCAATGGTGCTTATTGGTCATTTGAGACAATTCATCTACATTAACAGGCCATGTTTCATTGAGTTGGAGCATGTGCTTGCATGTCCAGCAACATTTCTTGCACAACCAAAAGCAACAGGACACCAAAGCGCTGTGAGAAGGAATTTAAATGAAATCCACAAGCGCTCCACAAGCAAAATCCCCCAGTGTTGGAGTCACTCTTATAGTGTTTCATTTGGTTCCAACTGGACCCAAATGAGAGCTGCAGGTGTTGATTCAACACAGGGGGATTTAGCTGAGCAGAGGCCAACAGTCTGGATGTGTTCGCAATGCTAGCAACACTTTACTATCTCTTTGTGTGTTTGTCTAAGCGTCGCAGATTTGCAGCAGAAGCACTTTCACTGTTTGCTGAGAGGTTATTGTCATTAATCTGGGTTTATAAGAGCTAATCTTCACACATTCGGTTACTAGCCGCTTGTGTTTGTGTGTGTGTATTTAGCTCGTTGTGAGGGCCAGATCCTCCCAGAATGAACATTTAGTGGTTGCAGGGACATTTGGCTGCTCTCCACAAGGATTTCTTTTCTAAAAGATGGTGGGTTTACCAAAAGAAAGCTGGGCAATGACTGTCTTTTCTGGGTTGCTCAAATGAAAAGTCCTTTTAGCATAGCAGATCACTGTCACTGCTAGGTTGAGAGTGGGTCCACCACATAAAAGTAGCCAGAAAAAAGCAGCTCTCTGATCAGAAACTTGGCTGAAGTATAGCTAACCCAACCTGTGCATCAACAGAAGGGCTACTGTCTCTAACTGAGCTACAAATAGGAGGTTTCTGATAAAGTAGGAATGATAATAATAAGTATCGTGGAACTTATGGTCTGCAGATTCCTTATTATTGAGAGTTAAATTGCCACCATCATAGCACAATGCTCGCTATATCAAAAGCGCACCGGTCAGGAGGAAATTCTTCTCAAGGCCATTCTGGCAAATAACGCCAGTCTCAAACAACATTTCAGCAGTCGCACTTGACTGAGAACAGAATCAAGGCAAAGTAAAGGACTATGTCTCCAAACACACAGACTATTTGCTCCGAACAACGATATCTCAGATTGACGCAGGGCTCAGACATATACCATTAGAAGACAAATCTCAAGACATGGTGTGTGAGGGGAAAAGAAGAAGCTTCCGAGTTTGAGCTGAACAACAAAACAGTCACTGAGCATTTTACTGCAACAGCTGCAGCTTTTAAAACACAAACTGTTGATTTATGTGTAGAGCTGCTTGCTTACAACCAAGCAGAAGGAAGCCTTTGCTTGGGCTTGTGGAGACATACACAACTGTGTGTATTGGGTTAATTAAAAGGGAAATCTACTGATTTTGCTAAATATCTCCATATTGTGATATTTTAGATGTAAACAGTCATTGTAAGTGGGTTTGCTGTGAAACTTTTAATTGTAGAGAAATTACCAACTAAGATTTCTTCAGGAACCTAGTCACCATGACTACAAAACAAATATAACCTTTTTATTACCCAAAACCACCAGTGAATGTACACATGCTTTCTGGGCCTAAACGAGACATTTCTTACCAATGTATACATGATATGTCAAAGAATTACAAATAATACTTGTCTAATAATAATGTCTTATATACAATGTAAATGAGGCATCAGGGAACACATTCCTAACTAAAATGTTGTTTAATGGCTTTCTGTGAGGGAGATTTTAGAGGTATCAAACTCTTTCTCATGTGGTGTCTTTAGAACAGACCATTTCATCCCAAACCTGTCTGAATAACTGTTGTTCTGCAGGCACTCTGTGTCACTGTTTTTTTTTTTTTTTTTTTTTTTTTTTTTTGGGGGGGGGGGGTGCTCTTCTGTTCCTGTTTGTTAGGAGGCAAATTGCAGCTTCCAAAGTATTCACACATCCAAAAGGAGCAGCTGAAGTTTATTTTCCTTCACTGTCCTAAAGATTTCAGTCTAAATTGTAAATTGATTCCAAGAATTCTTTTTGAATAGGCCCAGTAACAAAAACAGTATACAAGTAGAGGTTTTGAATATAGTCATGTGTGAAAATGGACATCACAGGAGAAATGTAGAATACTGGGACTTTTACAAAGATTAACTGTTTCTCAAGACACCACACTGTAATTAATGACATTATTGACACAGGAGGGCTATTTGGCATGTGGACAAAGCACAGATGGTCCAAATAGATGTTTCGGCATTATGCGTGCCACAAATGTTTTTGTTTAAAAAGGAGACTGCTGGATTAAGAGCAGCACGCCACAAAAACAGGGGGAAAACTCCAGTATTTTCTACCATCTAAGCTCAAAGCACACTGACGAAAAAATAATGGAAACTGAAAGTTCCAGTTTAGATGAGGGTACAGTCCTGACAAAATATTCTCCTCTATCTTCCTTCTCATCTCTGCGATGATGGACTTTTTTTTTTTTTGGAAAGGGCAACGCTGCTGATATTGAGTTTATCAGCTCCAAGCCGGCTCGGTTTCCTCAGCTGCATCAGATGAGTAGTGGCAGTCTATCTTCTCTCCGAAACACTGATGGATTGATTACTACCTTCCCCCTGACAGCTCAAAACACGCACCCTAGGCCCACTCCCGACTGAACAGCACGCAGGGTTTGTGGTTAATAATTGCATTTGTTGTTCCATGTATGCTGGAGCTACCCGGACTTAAATTCACTTCTAGGAATATTGTTATAACATTTTCTTGGGTAATGTACTACAAATGGCCTAAACATTTAGAAATGTATAAAAGACACTCTAATTTTTAAATCACTGGATACAAGAGAAGAATACCCACTGGACAGGGCACCAATATATCATAGGGCACATAAGTCTAAATGAAAATGTAAACAGTTTAAATATTAAAAATAAATGAAAACAAAAACAGAAAATCTCACAACTTTAAAAACAAATGCTAGAATTCAACCTAAAATGAAGACTGACCTTTCTTCATCTTGATATTTTATCTCCATAGTCATGCTAAACACTACTCATCATTTCAAGACTAAATGTATTCTGTATTCCTCTTTTGAAGGCAACATTATAAAGCAATTTTACCTTAAAATAACTTAAATAGCTTAAATTCATGTTGATACTCCTCTGTCTGTATAAGGGAGAATAGCATCTCTAGCCTTGCTACTCTGGGCTTGGCATGCTGCTAACTACACTATGTAACTCTGGTGAAGCGGGCAAGAAATGAGAAATGAGAATTTTTTACATATGTTACTAAAAGACCACTTCAGGATTCATACACAATGAGTACTAAATTGCACAAATTACCGAACATGATTCAACAATCAGAACAGAGAATGTTACAAAGCAACCAGTGAAATTTTATTACCTGAACCTCCACCTCCACCTAAACCTTATCTTGAACTTCTACATTTAAACCTAATTCTAACTTTAACCTAACTATTCACATAACCTTAACCTTGACCATAACCATAACCATAACCTAAACTAACTCTAACCCTAACCCTTACACTAACCCTTACACTAATACTAACACTACACCATAAAAGAATATAAAGTATAAAGTTTCTGTTTATTTGTTTCTTTTTTAGAAGCTCTACAATGTAAAAAAGGCAGCATGTTTTCTCAAATTTACATTGCAGACTGGTTGTGTTATTTTGCAAAACAGTGCCACCAGTGGATGGGAGCTGTAGTGCGAATATTGCAATATGTGAGAAAATCTGCAAAACAGCGCCAACGGTGGGCAGGAGCTCCTTTTGTGAATTGTTAAATATGTATGAAATATCTTTGCAAATGTCATGGATGTGTTGGGGCTACACATCATTCGTATATGTACAAATTATATGAGATATTGTTGTTGCACAACACTAGTAACAACTATGTAATGCAGAGTAACCTGAGTCATATTGGTGTAAAATCCTGTGAAATGACTGTGAGCACTAGTAACAGCCCACATGCTTCTTTCACTTTCGGTGATGCTTCTGGTGGAAATCCTCCACCCCACACTGCCACATACACACATGCACACACACAAAGTGAGCAAAGAATAAAAATGTTTATTTATTATTAGTGTACTTCTTTCTGTTTCTGGGTATTTAGCTAGACCTCCGTACTTAAGTACATGTTTCTTTTTTGTGTTTACTTTTTTGGAAAGGCAAAAAAAGGGATGGTTCTGTATCTCTCTCACCTTGTCTAGAAATGCATGTTAGAATTACACTTCCTGACTGTAGGGGGAGTTCAGGAGTGAGAAATACCAATTCTCACATAGAGCTGCTTTAAAAACATTGCCTATAAGACACTACCTATAAACATAGTTTGAGTGTTTGATGACCATGGAATTATATATATATAGGGCTGCATTATATATACATATACAATATATGTCCAAAAGCAGCGTCCTCTGGAGTGATGAAGTTGTATCCAGTACCTTTCAGATGAGTTAAAGTGGCAGAACTAATCAAGTAAACATCAGTACCTGACCTCTCTGAAAATAACTGACTTTGGGGAAAAAAATGCATGCAATCCAGTGCCTCACAGCAATGTTTCAACTTCTAGTGAAGAGCCTTTCTAGAAGAGTAGAGGCTGCAGCAGTGAGGTAAATTTCCCCATTAATTATCTGGATTTTATAGGACATTCTGCACAAGCAGGTGTCCATGAACTTTAAGACATATAGTGTTCTCACTACTATATGAAATCATTTAATTATGTTTGTTTATTGTCCTGTGATGTTGAAGAGGATGAGCCATTTAAAATAGTTTTATGCCTTTTTATAAAGGGATTTATTATAATTGAAAAAAAAAATGATTCCAGTTTTATTGACATTTAAGCAGCTCAAGTCCAGTAAATAAACTGAAATGGTACAAAAATAAGTGGTAAACTGTCTGGGCTTAAAGAAAAAGTTTTTTAAGGGAACAAGTCATTGGATGAGAACGTACAGCAATTCCACAGCAATGGAAGTAAAGTAAGCTTTTAAAGTTGATGCAAATAAGTGAGCAGTACCAACCTTTGCTGATTACTTAAAACCCCTCTCTATAAAAGCAGTGTTGGAACAGACTGTAAAATTGCAGTCCCTGGGACAGGATCTGGACAATATTGCACATCAGGACAGCTCTCATCATGGCAAGAAAAAAGGCAATTAACAATGACAGACAGACCATTATAACCCTTAAAAGTACAGCTCTTCCCTTTAGAAAAGCTGCAAAGAAAGCCAAGATGTCAGTAAGGACAGTTTCTTAAACCTTTAAAAAGCCCTTTGAAAACTCTGACAAGAGGAGGTCTAGCAAACCCAAATCCACAACAGTATCTGAAGACCAGTTTTTAGGAGTTAGCAACTTGTGTGACAGGCAGCTCACATGACAACACCTTGTAGCTTAGCTTTACACTGGTGTTCAGTTTCAGCTCTGAAAAGAAGGCTTGGAGTTGTAGGTTTGACAGGTTGATTTGCCATCAGAAAGCCATTTCTAAGATATAAAAATAAGATAAAAGGCTTTTCTGGTTTACACAGCACTGCTACACCCTTAAAAATAAATGTGCTTCAAATAGTTCTTTAAATAATTTCACAGAAGAACACCTTTTGTTTCTATTAAGAACCATGTTTGTAATAGAGATGTGTGAAGGACCTTTAATAGATCTAAAAAATACTAGAAACATCCCATATAACCACTATTGTGAACTAGTTGGACATGACTTTCCATGTAAACACTGGATCTTTGAGCTTAATCCCACTTCTTATGATTTAGTTAATCTGTTGCCATTGGCAACTGGAGAGTGATTGGCCCATGAGCACGTAAAGACACTGAAAAAGGAAGTACACTAACATTGGATTTAATCCTTATTCTCACATGCAACAGAGTCAGCTGTGCTGTTTCGATGATATACAGTGATGTGAATTGGGGTTGTGCAATAATACCTTGTTAAGTAAAACCTACATCTTCCCATTAGCTCCAGGCATCATCTATTTGCATATTGGGCCTGCCATTCACCCTGACTCTCCATCAGTGTTTTGTTGTTCCCCCCAGGCTACATTCTCTTGGGCATACACATATTTTCTCTATTTTGTGTATTCTGTAGTTTGCCTGGCTTCAGTGTTGTAGGCTGTATAAGCAAGTTACAATTTTCTGTACTTCTGACTGAGGCTCTATGTTGCCATTAAACTGTCAGCTTTGGCAAGACTTGGTCATTTAACTCAATAAAAGTTTAAAAAATGAAAAAACATAAAAAATATATATATTATATATTATGTATATTAACTCTAAAAGTTCAATTTGAAGTATTAACCCTATGAGCTACTCTGACCTACCTGTGTTGGAGTTGATTACATTAACTTGTAAGTTTTAAAAAGTTTACCCTCATTGTTGTTTAGGGCAAATTGGTGCAAAATTAATTAAACTCATCTCGGCTTACAGTAATATGAATTCCAGTATTTGCATAACAGACAAAATACAGCATGTTCTAGATCTCAAACTACAGCCAAATCTGCACAATCATGTCTATGTAAACAGCACACACAAGATATTTACTTCTGTATAAAAAAAAAATAAAAAAACATCCTCCAACAGCACGCTATAGTGAACCCGGATTAATTCAATGATGTTTGCTGTGTATTACCAGAGATCACAACATATTGTTATTGGCAAGAATGACTGTGTCTGTGCTCATTGCTATTAATCGTGTATGACAGCTGTGTGTGTGTGTGTATGCGTGAGGGTTTTCATCTCCAGCTGGTGACAGCTGTTCAGAGACGAACGAGGCTCTAGCCCAGAACCCCCAGCATGGGTCTACTGAGGGGCTGGCAGGGTACCCACACAGATGTGGGGTCCCGCTGCCCAGTTCACTGTTACCCACACTTTCTGCATGAATTTCAGAAAGTTTTATTTTTTTGTTTCACACACTGAAAAAAAGCTGCTTTCAATGCATTTGATTTAAATGTGTACATCATTTCCACATATATATACAAAAATATCTTTAAAAAATATCTTTACAGGAGAAAAAAGCATCACCCATAACTTAGATTGAACATTAAAGTAACAAGATTCGATTTAGTAATTTCTGACTACTGATCCCTTTTAATATGAAATGCCCTAAAAAATGACAGTTTTAATACACGCTTAAAGGGGTATTTTAATGGTTTCTTAGTAAATTGACAAGTCAAAGACCCATTTGGATGCTGAAATGTTTTCGTCTGGCTAAAGTGTTCTTTCTATTGGTGGAAAGGGTCATGTACAAAAGGCCCTTTTAGGACTTTTTAAAATGACCTTTGGTACAGGGTCCTTTTAAAAATTATTCTACACAACACCAGTGGTAACACTAGCCTTAAAGTAAAAGGGTCCTTTTAAATTATATATATATACAGCAACCGTGTTTCTAACAGTGTATCACAGCAATAATAATGTCAATATAGAAATTGCTAAAAGCAAGTAAATCTGTGTTATGCGAACATGACTAAAGCCCCTCCTCCTAATTTAACATCCTATAATTTCCATCACTACCACCAGTGATGTAAGTGGTGGTCTATCTTTTTACTACAAATCAGCCCAAATCAGCCCAAACTCTCCAGAATTTTCCCATCTCTTACAGTCTCCCTCCAAATTACCATATGCTGATGGCATGGTCTGAACAAGCAAATATATATACATTTCAATCAGTGAAATTAAATTCTGTTCATGTTTTAATGTACAGTCACACTGATGACTTGATGAATGCCAGGGATGTGGAAAATAACATATACATTGAAAAACATGTAGGCTCCAAACCAGCCAGCAGGTGGCAGCACCACCAGAAACACACAATGCAAGCTCAACACCAAAGATGAAAATGGGGAGCGGTCACCTGACCAAGCACTTCCTCCCTCTTTCTTTGGGTGTGTCCCAATTGCATAGTAATTAATAATACTACCTAGTTTTTTACCATAGTGTATTTAAATAGCCAAGAAATATCCAAATATGCTTACTGAGATCCAGTATTTTTTTCAGTGTAGTTATGATGCACACTACTATCCCACAATGTAATGCAAAATGGAAAAGGAGCAGTTGCTGAAGTTTGGAATAATTCGAAAAATATAAACAAAAATAAAAATATGGTGGATAATGATGCAAGTGCAGCAGCAATGGCGGCAGAAGAACTTGCAGTGACATATGTTGCAATAGAAACACATCATCACTTTCTCTTAGTACAAAACAGGTTAGTAGATATTAATATTTTCACATACTAACCAGCCAAACCCACACTATTACATTAGTCTATAGTCTATACCTTAAAGTATTAGTGTGTAGCGCGCAGTTGGGATGCAACCTCTGCCTGGTTATGTGAGTAGGCGGGTGTCTAAGAGAGGCCTTCTTCATTGTTCCAACTAAAATGGAAACAGTTGCTGAATGGCTTAAATATATATATATATAGTTTTCTTATTATAATAACCAGCAACTATGTAGATCCTCTAAACTGAGACTTATGAACACAATGAATTAGATCTTATCTTGCACACCATCTCTCTTCTTTAACACTCTATCGTAATATAGTAACATTCTTTCACTTTTTCCAAGCTAAAACATATCAGTACATTTTGCACATATTTTCATAAACAGTCAGCATGATTCCTTTTTTTAGCCAAGACCAGGACAAAGGCTGCTGACCTCATTAACAGTTAAGTGGCAACCATTAAAATCGGCAGGATTTTGTGTGAGTGTGCTTGCGTGTGCTGAATCTTCAGCATTAGCTGAGGCTATGGGCATAATCAGTGTTCAAACCACATATAAACCTTCTGCAAAACACCTTAAGTTTAAAGCTTAAAGAATAGTGTGGCAAAACATTCATCTGAACATCTATCTGAACATCTATCGATCACTGACTCCCGGTGTAATCAGTCAGCCAAGACATGTTTGATATCTAAAGTTTGCATTCTTCGTTTAGAACAGGAGATGCTAGGCTAAAACTGATAACAAACATTCTGTGAACATCAATCTCATGCTGCAAAAAACACATTCAGAACTGATTTGTGTCATGCAGATAGGTTGATGTGGTTTAGGACACAGGATAACTTACTTTAGTCTGTAAACACAAAAATAAACATCTCAAAAGAGCTCAAGAGCGAGGTAGCCATGTTGAGTAAACTTTTTAATTTTAGCATAAATGTTTAAACATGGTCTATCCATAGTTTTACTTTTAATCTGGAAGAATAGTGGGAGGTTTGGACTGGGGAAGTGGGATGGTCTGGACAAAAGTCTAGGCCGAATTTAGTTTCCAGTCCAGCCCTACTCAATAATGGTCAAATATAGCTTAAGCATTGCAACTACTGTGGTGCTGTGATTAAACAACACAGCCTTTACTAAGCTGCATGTTTGTTATTATATTTGATAAAGATGAATTAGTATTCACACAATTATTCTTTCAATATTTATAGGTTTGTTAAATGCCCATGCCTGTTTATGATACTGGGCTGCTGTTCATATAAATGTGGACTGTTTATTCAATGGCATTAAAAACAAAAGGTAAACTACGGAGATTCAAACTAAGGTGTGGTGGTTCACATAGAACTGAGGTGTAATGGTTTTGGAGAACAGTCATTAGTAGGACATTAGTTGTTCCTATAGAACAGCTATACAGCTTCTGTAAGTACACATGTGAATTAGCCTTATTTTGGACTCTTGCAGTTACATTATACCTAACAGGAAAAACAGCAGCTCAAATGAAAAAAATTACCCCCACTAACCTTATTATATCCGTATAATCACATAAGGGTGTATGCAGTTAGTTATTGCCATAGACCTGCGTAAATATATGACGATTACATAAGCTACTGGAATCCTATTACAATCCATCTATAACAGTGACTACATTCCTAATAGTGTTTATTATATGGACTGTTAATGAGTAAATACACAGTTATTGAAGGCACAATAGAAAGTGGGGCCGGGAGTCAATTGCAGCATGCTGGTTCAGCAGAGTCATTGTTCAGAAAAACACACCCCAGTTGGTCCAGAAAGCGAGTAGAGTAGAGGGAGTAGGTTTGATATAAAGGTTATGTATGATGGATTTGTTTTAAACAGTGGGACAAATATCACATTATTGCTTGTTCTTGTTTTTGTTCTTGTTCCTCAGAACTTGCTGAATGAGGACAAGTTTAAAGGATGTAGTTGCTTAATTTGATTTACTGAAATTAAGTCCATATATGGAAAATAAGCTGCAAACCTTGGTTGTTTCACTTTTAATGTACCTTATGATGTCACTGAAACCAGAACATCTACATCTTCATAAAGTCCACAGGGTCCACCAGCAGTTGAGTTTGATTGGTCAGAGCTTGTTTATGCTCCTCATCTTTCATCACATTAAAGTCCATAATGACACATTTTTATGTAAATGACCCCTAATGATCTCCAACTTCAAACACCAGCAACAGGTCAAGGGCAAAATTACGAACAGGTGATGGTCAGGAAAACCTAACCCCACATTGAGGATAAAGAACAGGTCAGTAACTTGATTAGACACAGAAAGACATATACCCTGTCCCAAATGGCACACTTGCAGTCCTGGTGTCCTCAATAGTGCACGCCTGTGAGGACTGTGAGGCCGCAGTGTCCCATTTATCATCTTGCAGTTCAAAGGGGTCCTCAGCAGTGTACTCTTACTCCAAAATGTCTGAAGATACAGGAGAGGACCAGTCACAGCGGACAGGTTTGTTTACAGCTCTGGCCAACATGGTGTAGAAGAAGTGTGAGAGAAAAATGCAGGCTTGTTATCAAAATGATCTGTATGCAAATTAGGTTATTAAAAAAAACAAGGATCTCACTGTCCTCGAGCCCTCGAGCATGCTTGCCCTGTTTGGCTACATGTTGTTGATGTCACCAAAGTGCAGTCCTGGAGTGGGGCTGTGGGGTTTTTGGAACAGGTCTTAGCTAACGTCACAGTCAAACAGAGAGGTATTTAATCCTAATGAGTCTTGAAATGAGGAACAGGTGTTCCATCTGAAAGCAGATTATCATTCCATCATTTCTCCTCCAAATCCAGCCTACATTCTTATTAACGACTGAAATATTATTTTTATTGTCTGAAATGAAATTACAGTATGTTTCCAAATTGTCCAAATTGCTGTCATCTTTTAGTTAACATTACTTTGACAAGGCATTTAAGTTCCCATTTAAGTTGTGAATGCTGATTTAAATCAGATGGGCAGAGATATGCTCATTAGCATACGTAAAACATACAAGTTAAGCGTTTTATGCAGTGATATATGTAACCTCATGGTCCCATAAACCATCAACATAAGGTATTATACTCTTTGCATTTGTTTTAAACAGTGTGACTAATACTACATTATATTGTATTTTCTCGCCTCACTGTTAATCTGCGCTTCAGAACATGTTGAATGTGGTTTAGTTGCTTATTTCATTTTTTAAAAGGCTCAAGTGAAATATTTCGTTCCCCTAAATGATAAAGTTTAATGTAGTGTGTCAACTTGCTCATTGTTTTTAAAACAAAAAGCATATTTAAATATTCTCACTAAGCAACATATAAGGAACACCTGTACATCGACTCATTCATGCAGTTATATATTCAGCCAATAATGTGGCAGCAGTGCAGTGCATCAAACCATGCAGATACAGAGCAGACATATCAGGTAACATTCAGATCATTATTATTGCTGATTTGAGTATTTCTGTAATGGTTGATCTCCTGGTATTTTCAAGACAACAGTCTTTATGGTTTATTTAGAATAGTGGAATTTGTTTTGTGGATGGAGACAGAGCCTTGTTTTTGGGAGAAGAGTTCGACTGGTCTGAGCCAACAGAAAGGCTACAGTAACTCAGATAACCTCTCTGTAGTGCTGGTAGTGTGGTGAGCACAAAAGCATCTCGACACATCAAACCTTGAGGCAGATGAGCTACAACAGCAGAGGACCATCTCAGGTTCCATTTCTGTCTGCCAATAACAGTAAGCTGAGTACAGTAAGCTGTTTAGTGGCCTTCCCAATCTCTGGATCTGAATCTTTGGGATGTGGTAGAATAGGTGATTTACAGCATGAAGGTTTATATCCTGCCAAATGAATCTAGTCTAAATTCTTCTGGATTGGCGCTCAAACTAATATACTGCAGAACGTAAGGAGTCAGCCAGCGTAAGTGAACAAAAGTGACAGAGTTTCTCAACACCCCAAGGCAATTAAGGACTTCTCGCTTTAAATGCAAGTGCTATTGAGGTAAGTCACTGACCTTAATCAGAGGCTTGCATTTAGTCTCAGTCTTAATGACAAAAAAACTGGCATGGGTACATTTGCAATAAGACGTGACTAAGGAAAACTGCACAGAAAGAAATTATACATCTGCAACTAAAATATATGTATAAAATTTCTCATTATCGGATTATTGTAAGAATATTGTAATTAATGTAATATTAATCAGATTAATTAACATTATACTTCTGATTTGACTAACACCACTACCTGCTGCTGAGCTGCCACACCACGTGGGAGACTGGGGTTCGATTCCCGGTCTGGTTGACTATGCTGAGCTACACCAATACGAGTCCTTGGGCAAGACTCCTAACATTACATTGGCCCACCTCTGTAATAGAGTAACCTTGTAAGTCGCTCTGGATAAGAGCGTCAGCTAAATGCCATAAATGTAAATGAGATTGTTGTGCTCTGGCAGATGATTTCTTGATTCAAGGTATAATGCTTAAATGAAATATTGTTTTATCTGCCAATGAAAAAAGTTTTTTAAGGTCCCAACAGTGGCAGCTTGCCAAGTCTGGGTATCAAACCCCCAACCCTGTCTATTAGACCTAGGTATTCAGGTCACAAATGTTGAAACTCAAGCACTCAAAAGAGGAAAAAACACACTTGTACAATAGTAATAATTTTGTTAGTATGTATGGGGCAGTCTTGGCAGCAGCAGAAGGTCACTGTTTTGATGACTGACATGCCCTTGAGCAAGACAGATAACCCCCTGGGTGTGGCTGCCCTCACTGCCTTAACATATTGCCACTGTCAATATGACAAAAACCTCCAAAACTTTACAACTTTACAAGAGAGGGAAAAATAACTTTCAATGGAAGTAGATTTTGAGCATTTCTATTGGTCTATTCATCAGGTTCAGAAAAAATATAGATATGTAATTGCTCATCTATTAGTTACAGTCACACTTTCAATAAGAATGTCCTGGGACAGAGCTGCCGCCATTGTTTCTCAATTTCTAATGAATAACTGAAACCTGCTCACATTTACAGCCAGTGACATATCCAGAACTTCCAGAAGGACTATGTTGTATTGTTTTTTTTTCAAAACTAGTCCTAATGACTGTACAAAAAGGAAAAGCATTTAGTTATGTTATAAAAGGGGTTTCCCAGGCTGTTGTAAAAGGTTACAAGCATATAATTGTCTAAAATGTCTTCATGTGCTGTAGCATTACCATCAACCTTCACTGGAACTAAAGGGCTGAGCCCAAACAATGCCAGACCATCATTCACTACCAAACTTTACTGTTGGCACTCTGAGGTCCAGCAAGTAGCATTCTCCTGGCAACTGCTAAACCCAGATTCAACCATCAGACTGCTAGATACTGAAGTGTGATTCATCACTCTAGAGAACACATTTGCACTGCTGCAGAGTCCAGGCGCAGCAGGTTTTACACCGCTCCAGCACTCGGCACTGCATATAGTGATCCTAGGCATGTGTGCAGTTTCTCAGTTGTAGTGTAGTGTAGTGAGAAACAATCCTGCCCTCCCCTTGGCAGGCTAGGGTTTGAATCCTTGGCTTGGCAAGCACACCACACGATACCAATAAGAGTCCTTGGGCACAATTGCTCTAAGCTTGTGAAAGACACAACATTCCTTTTATTTAAAGCTTGTAACAAATATTAACATATATGTTAATATAGCTTGTATGTATCAGTTTTGCATAAGAATGTTAGCCAAAAGCCGGAAATGAATTTTTTTTTTGGCACTGATGTTGCTTTTAGGGCAGTTTGAAATTCTGAAGTAAGCAGACCAACAGAGGACAGGTGATTTTTATATGCTACATGTTTTAATGCTCGCTGAGTTTGTATGGTCATAAAACACTTTGTGGCTGAGCTGCTGTTGCTCCTAGACACTCCCAGTTGTTTCACAATAGCAGCAATTACAGTCGACCAGGACAGCTCTAGCAGGGCTAAATTTCCATCAACTGACTTATTGCAAATGGGGCATCCAATATCTAGTTTTAAGCCTCTGAGCCAGTGTATGTCTATGGATATTACATTACAACTGTTTTCAATGGGTGTGGCAGAAACACATGAACTCAACAATTAGGTGGGTGAGGTGAATAACTAAATATTATTGTTTATTTCAAGACAACATACAAAAAGTTGCCCCACTGGCAGATAGTTTAATCTCAGCATTTACTCCTTCTTAATATGTGTGTGTCAGGGATCATTGCATAGCAACACCTTACTTAAACAATTACTTTTGACTGCCAGTGTTTTATCTAATGTTAATTAATATAACATAAACTCTAATAACATAAACTCTCCAACAGCCTCTTACTGATGGATTTGATATATGTGGACTTGTCTTCACTTAAAAAAAGTATTTATTTGTGTTTGTGTGTGTGTATGTGAATACAGGGAAGAATGAAAAACAAAAGAAAATTGACTCACATTTTGTGGTTCAGTAGCTGAGAGTCAAATCATAAAGGTGTTCGATAGATCCCTTGACGCACATTTTCTCATAAAAGAAGTGATGCCTCACAAAAACAGTTCTCACTTTAAAAATTCTCTAAAGATGAGGGTGCAGTCAGGTTCAGCTTTTTCCAGAGGCTGTTAAATTGGACAGATTTAGTCTCATAATACATGCATAAATGCCTAAACGTCAAAGAAACTGTAGCACTAAAAGATGTGAGACACTGAACTGACTTGATTGTGCACATCTATGTGTTCATTTCTACACACACATATATATATATGTGAATATATATATTCACACACACACATATATATATATATATATATATATATATATATATATTAGACTAGCACAAGTATTTGCTGAACATGTTGGGAAAATGTAAAACACCATATCAAGTGTGTCATGATCTTTGTTGATGCCTTGTTTTATGCTTTTTCCCCTAATATGTGAAATAAATTACAAAAAGTAATCGTGCATTAATCAACAATATGTGTCCTTTGACCAGGGATAACAGTCTAATAGTAACAGTATTAGTGTACTGTATGTCTGTCTATTAATCTCATTCATTGTGTTGTTTATTTATTTACTTTTTTATTTATTTATTTACTCTACAGTTTGTCTTTGCAGAATTGTAGATACTCCTGCGAATGGAAGTTTGGAGCTTGGTGCTGCTGTATCTCAGTGTAAACTCTAAACAAACTAGTATACTGAATCAGTAAAAAAAAAAAATCATCTCCCTGCTTATTTTATCCTATCCATCATTGGTTAGTTTCTGACCACAAGACTGCTGTTGGAGGTGGACTGTTCTGTAGCTGACATGGTAGTGTATGTGGAGTAGTTATCCAGCACTGCAGTGTTGCTTACACGTCAGTGTCACTGCTAGTTTTTAGAGTGGGTCCACCATCTAAAACATCCCCAGCCAAGAGCAGCTCTGCAGTCAGAAACGACTAAATGTAGCTGATATAAATTGCACAACAACAAATGGGTACAGGGTGTACGCTGGCCTGGGAAATAAATTCATCTATACCAGCCACCTACAGTGACAGTGGCACTCTGACTCAGATTTCATGGTTATAGTGAGTGGGCGCATATTTTTTAGACAACTACAAGCACCATTCAGTTCCTTTGAAATATAAACTTCAACATCAGAGATGCTGTAGTTAGGGTGGACTGGAGGGACTGCTTACAGTGACAGTGGTTGGCATGTAATAGTACAGCTATAGCGTCTGTAGCATACTGTGCTTTAAAGTGCATGTTGTGTGGTTGCTCCAAGGTTAAACTCATTCACCCGACTTGGTCACGTTCATGTGGCTAGAGTGAGAAGTAAACAACATGTATATATGTGTCTTTTTTCATGTCTTTATGTTGTCTATATTTGTCTATATATCTATATTTGTCTATATTTTTTTCTGCAAAATAACATGTGCAGTGATTGAAGATATTTAAAACTATGTTGAATGTAGAATAAATATATACATTGTACATTATTATTCAATATTTTACAGGTGATGAACTATTCGGCCATGTTGGAAAAAGTTCACAGTTCGTTATAAATTAACATTTTTTGTCTGACTTTAGGGGGTGTTTAAATGCTTAAATGGTTACTGGTAAAACTGTTCTTCAAATAGACGATGTGTTCAAATAGTTGTGGAAGCCCCTTCTAATGAATGCATTTAGCTATTTTAAGGTGTACCCATTGCTAATACAGATGTGCAAATGCACACACAGCTGTAGAGAAGTACTGCCATTAGAACAGGACACTCTGGAACAGATAAACATGAGGCTATTGGCATTGATCTGTGGAGCAGTGGAAGTGTGATCTATGGAATGATGGTGCTCCATCCAATACTTCTGGTATCAGATCAGGTCGAGTTGGAAAGTTGGGAATGAGATGGGGAGGTGATCATCCAACACCCTGACCTCACTAATGCTATTGATGCTGAATGCAATCAAAAACTCACAGCAATGCTCCAAAATTGAGTAGAAAGCCTTCCCTAGCCAGTAGAGGTAGTTACTCCAAAAAAAAGAACAGGATAAACTCTTTACTTAAATACTCATATTTAATAATAGATGTCCCAATACTTTTGTCCATATAGTATACAAAAAGGTAGAAAAAGACAGGAAAGAGTTCCACTATTGTTACGGGCCCCTTATTCGCTACTATGTATAAACCTAACCATATATAAGTGTCATTTCCAGGTAGGCTGCATGTAAAAACTGCCTAATTTAGCTAACTTGCTATCTAGATATCTTTCTGCATCTCAAGTATTTTCCTTTTTTTTTTTCAACCCCACATTGCCATTTGGAAAGCGGCAGTTGCATTACTGGATGATGGCCGCACACTGAGGGGACAGTGTGACATTAATGTGCACTTCAGGATTTGGAATAATCTCTTTAAGGAACAGTGATACTGTAAGAAGCCAATTATTCTGTGTATAAACCAACCAGCCCAAGAGCTTACTTTTCTTTTGCACAAAAACATTAAAAACTAAATGAATTGAAATGAGACTCGAGACCATTTCCGAGAGGAAACCATCTCAAGAATGCTCTTTCACGCCCAGACTGGCGAATTTGACCCAAAATAATGTTTATTTGAATGGTTTGGTATCTGTTCATGTTTACATTTTCAAAAAGGTACACATTAGCTCTAAATGATATTGTAGCTCCTTTGTTTGCATCGAACAAGGTGGAACAGAAAGAAAGAATGCAGCCGTGCTTGGCAATCAAGCGTTAACTGTGCTTGTGGGAGCAATTAGATCCTGTTAGGATTCCTTCATAACACGATGAACTGCACTGTCTCCAGTTATCCTGGTCCCTCTGGTGAAATTCATTAGGAGGAGCCCCACATGTCTGAGTGTGTCGATGATGCATGGACTACCTGTCATCTGCTGGCTGCAGTGAGCAGGGTTTGCTTTAAAGCAATAATTTGGTGAAGGTTCTGCTCTTGTCGAGTTCTGGGTTAACCGTTTGAGGCAACCGTGTGATTCAGACGTGCAGTTTGCTTCATTAGCTTCTGCAATTGGACAAATTGCACTAATTAGCAAGCTGCATGTCTGAATCATCACATACTTTCCTCAATCTGTGTATAGTTGTTAGGATATCTCAAATGTACATTTACACTGCTAATTGGCGGGGCACACTACTAGCATGGTTTCACTTAGCTACATAATTCGCTCCCGGGTGCAAAACTAAAGGCAGATTGGCGGATTGTCTGCATTTGGAATATTGGGGTAAATGTGTACATTTGGCTGAACTACCGCTTAAAACTGAGCTGGAGTTTTAGACGGGTATTATCCATCAGAGAGCAACCTGGTGGTAAGGCCTTGGGGTTGGAAAACGAAGCATACATCTCGTCCTTCCACTCCTACGCTCTCTCTCTCTCCCTCCCTACCTCCCTCTTTAGCACTCTCTATTTTTTTCCATCTCTCTCTTTCTGTTTTCACACCACTAGGAGCAACACAAATGGATTGCTGACTCCAACACCAGTAAAGAGGCATTAAATAACAGGTGCTTAGAAACAATGGCAGTGTAAAAGAGTCTTTTTCTCCCTCTTTCAATTCTCTTTAGTGTTTTTTTTGTGACGCCACCAAAACCAGTTTATTTGCATATATCTGAAATCGTCAGCACACAGCAGTTTAGCCCCGCCCATTCACACTGCAAGTATAAGAGGTGTTTCAGTCTGGACTGCTTTTTAAAGGAGGTACAACACAGGGCACTCAATCAGAACCGACCTCATTCACACAAATCAGTCTTAAAGTGCACAAAAACAAAACCAGCCTGTTTAGCTATAAGGGAAACCGAGAGTTTGGGAAATGGTCCTACAGAAATGAATTCTGACTGCTGTTGGTGCAAGTGGACCTCATGAGACGAATAAAATACAAGAATAATGTAGGATATGGCACTTTTAATACCAGACCTCTAGCTTTATTCCTGATTGTGAATAGAAGTCCGTACTTTAGGGACCAAACTCTGATACTGATACTTCTAAAGGCCACATGGATGTGTTGTGTGTTACTGCACTGTGGGCTCCATTACTGAAGCCAGTTATTGTCTTGCCAGGCATGATAAAGGCCAAGAGAGTCCAACTCTGCGTCCACAATTGCTCAGTTAAAGAGCTGAAAGTGAAGCAGAGCAGAGAAGTTCAACAGTGCAGAAAGTCTGACGTTGAGAAATTACGCTGGGATGAAGCAGTGCTATAGAGTGCAAGAGGCCACTGGCACCACAAATCTGATAACAGCGGCCGTAAGGGGAGCTCAAACGCTGCTCTGCAGGGGGTTACCAATGTGCTGAATCAACACAAAGGAAAGGCCGCCCTAATCTCCAGCACAGCAGAACACACAGTGCCTCCGTCCTCGGGCTCAGGGGCACTTCAGCGGCCATAGCATAGGAGCAGATAGCGCTGTCATCACATCAAAAAATTAATGCATGAGCACAAATAAATGCAAAATTCTAAATAAATAAATGCCACTCTTGGAAAGGCAGCTAATAGGAACACAGAGCTCATTCTTCCTTTTCTGAGTTTCTAGTGTTAGGAAACTGAAAAGTTCCTGAAAATGTAAAAATCGATTACGTAATAAACAAGCAAACAATGAAAAACCAGGATGAATAAATAAATTATATAAGTGTCAGTTGTGCAACTCTAGCAGGTCTCTTCTATTCCATATTGTACTGTCAGGTGGCCAGTATAGTATAGCAAAGCATTACAGGCAAGGCTGCTGAGATGATAGTTTTGGCCATTAGTCCATCTCTGGGGCAAAGGGACCTCGACAAAGCCATTTTACGCTTCCTGCCTGCTTTACTGTAGGTGAACCAATTATGAGTACCAGCAGATTTCAGGTTAAGGTTAGAAAGGAGACAAGGGATGCATTTATAAGCGGTTCAGATTAGTCTGCCAAGTTACAAAGTTAAACTTATTACAAAGCAAATAATAGGCAGAGTAGTGAGCGTATGAGAGAGAGAGAGAGAGAGAGAGAGAGAGAGAGAGAGAGAGAAAACAGCAGTGTTCACACCAGAACACCCTGAGCTCACGTGCCACAGTGTGTCAACAGCACACAGCAGGCAAAATGAACAGTGTGAGCTCAGATGTGAGCGTGAGCTGTATGCTCAATAAAATAACTAGAAACAGCCCATTAAAATGGCAATGAGTCATATTTCATTCGAAAAGAACACATTAAAAAATAAAAAAAACTTTTTCCCAAAGTTTGAAACAACTGACTCAAGACAAAACTACCTGACACAAACTAAATTCTGGATTAAGCTGAAAAAAAAATGTAAGAATAAAGTATTTCTCATTGCCCAAGCACAATAAGTGGTGGAAGCTGGAAGCATTTGTCTGAATCTTCAAGAACAGCAGCGTCTTGCTGTCTGATTTGACTGGATTTGCATAACTTCCTTAAGCCTACTTTATTCCTGCTATTTCATTGATTTCTAAGCCTCCTTCTCCCCTGGTGGTGATAGGAAACGGAAACCTTAATACTTTGGAGGATATAAACTTTGCAGGAACATTATTAGCCCAAACAACCAAAACATCCACTGCTTTATCTGTCTTTTCTTTCCACCGGCTGTGTGGTAAAGATGATGATTATTATAATCCTGAATGTTCATTATTTTTGCAAAGTAGACACTCAGACAAGTGTTTTGTCGCAGTTAACCAAACAAGCATTCATTCTGATGCTGGATTCCAGTGGATTGCACAAAATTGTTTTTCTCAAAGGCTTCTATTTGGGCAAATGATTGTCTAAAAGGCCAGCTAGGTAGCAGTACAAGAGTTAATTAGCTAATTAGCTAAAAGTCTCTTTTTGGATTGCTCTGCCAATCTGGCATCAACCTTCTCTTTTTCAGACATGAGATTGCAGATCATCTCACTTTTAACATATTAATAAAGTGATTTCAGGCTAACAAATTGCGTTCCAGCACATGTACGAACCCTGAACAAACACTGGTCCCCAACACTCTGGACCAGTCCTTATGTTCAAAGTGCCCTATGGAGTATATGGTTCCAGTGGCCTTTTATGATGTATTTATTATAGTGTTCCCAGGTGCTATAATATCCAATGTTATATCTTATGTTCCTAGGGTGCTATGTTCTCAATGCCCTATGCTCCCAGGGTCACATGTTCCTATATTCCCATAGCCATTTTTCCAGGGTTCTGTTTCCAAGGTTAATTTTGTTCCCATGGACCTCTGTTTCATTATTCCCTTTTGTAGAAGCTCCATAACGGAGTGTAGCAGAATGCTGTGGTGCTCCTGTTTTCCCAAGTCTTCTTCGAGTGCACGGCTTGTGTGTATTTGACAAAACAGCGTCACCAGCGACAGGAGCTCCTTGTGAATCTTAAAATATTAATGAACGTCTGCAAATGTTCCAGATTTCTTGGGGCACATTTTAGTGGTACATGTACAAATGTTTTGATGCCTTGTTGCTATGTTGCCAGGGTTCCATATTCCCATGGTCCTGTGTTTCCAGGATTTTGTTTCTGTAGTCCAATGTTCCCATGGCCCTATACTCCCAAGCTCATCTTTCCAGGGCTATTTGTACCCATGATCTTATGTTTCCTTGTGTCATGTTTTTTCAGGGATCTGTGTTACTGGGGGTTCTATTTTTTAGTGCTCTATGTTCCTAGACATGTGTAACAAGATTGAATAGGTTAGGTGTGATGAGGCAGTTTCTCAGTCTTATGTTTTCAGTCTTAAATATTTGTTTTGACGTTTAAGGCAGTTTAAAACATGTAACACATGTAACACATGTAACACATGTATAGAAATCATTAGGAATCCATTACTTCTTCAGAGCACTTTGATTCAGTTCCAAATGAGTGCAGTGGGAGCAGTTAGGCAAGGTAAAGCTAAATCTACAAACAAGCCAGGCATTCCACATGGTGTTTTGATGGACATCATTAAACTATGACACAGGAAGCTTCCTCCTGTTGCAGCGAGTAGGAGTAAGACAGCTGCAGCTTTCAAAGATAAAATACAGTCAAGTTCAGTGTGGAACCAGCTCTGTGGGCCAGAAGTGGCATCCATATGTTCTATTACTGTTTAGAAATTTGATGATTGCCCAAAATGTTACCCAAACTTATAACATTTTTAACAAAGGGATGCTTTCCATAGTTCTATAGATAGATAGATATTGATCCAGAAGGAAATGTATTAATGGAGGATTATTCTCAGTCCACAGTGCTTTTAGTAGTAATGGCATTGTAAAGTTAAAACTAAGGAATACAGATGTGTAAATATAATAAAACTGTGAAATCCCACTTTCTACTGTCTAAAGAATTGAGTTATTACTAGTAGCTAAGGAAATGTAAACATAGCAGGAAAAAAAAAAGATCATCAGACCTTGGCATCTTTTTGCAGCCTTTACAGACCTAATGAGATGGTGGCACAGATAGCATGTCAGTATTGTGTGTGTATGTGTGAGCTCTTCACACTAGACCATGTATTTTCTTTTCTAATTATTCTCTTGTAAAGAGCATACAATCACTTCTTTAGTGAATGGTGATTTTTTTAATACTCTGGGGCTGTTGATAATTATAAGGTTATCTGACTTTTTTCTGGAAACAGTGAATCTGCCAGTGATGTATTAGAGCTTGTCACTATAAAGACAAGTTATTTTGCTTCACAGCCTAATGGTGGGGCAGTTTATACCCCTCTAGACCATGCATTAGCAACCGTGACCTCAGTCTCATGTGTGGCAGCTCTAAAGCATCCCTTTCCACTGTCAATTTATTTCTATGGAAATACAGGCTGTGGGTGCTCTACATGATATCTGTCTCAGCAATTACTAGCAGCAAAACTGTAATGTAACACTAATATTATTAGTAGAGAATTTTGGTGTAATACTAAGATTATTGGTGATGATATTGTAGTTTAATACTAATATTACTAGTAGTCATATTTTGGTGTAATACCAATATTATTAGTAGAGTTGCAATATTGTGTTTTAATACTAATATTAGTAGTAGTCCACGATCATTTTATTTCTATGGAGATACAGGCTATGTGTGCTCTATGTAATATCTGTATCAGCAAATACTAGCAGCAAAACTGTATTGTAATACTAATATTATTAGTAGAGTAGCGATATTGTATTTTAATAGTACAATCATATTCTGGTATAACACTAATATTATTAGTAGCAATATTGTAGTTTAATATTAATAGTAGTCATATTCTGGTGTAACACCAATATTATTGGTAGTGATATTGTATTTTAATACTAATATTACTAGTCATATTCTGGTGTAACACTAATATTATTAGTAACGATATTGTAGTTTAATATTAATACTACTAGTAGTCATATTCTGGTGTAATACTAATATTATTAGTAGAGTAGCCATATTGTATTTTAATACTAAAATTACTAGTAGCAATATTATTTGGCAAAACTAATATTACAGTTAGCGAAATTCTGATGTAATACTAATATTAGGATTAACAATATTCTGATGTAATACTAATATTAGTGACCTTGTATAACAATACTAATATTTCTAGTAGAGGTACTGTATTGTAATACTAATAGTAGTGAGAGCAAAATTGTAGTACTGATACTACTACTGGCGAAATTGTATTAAAAACTATTATTACTGGTAGTTGTTATATGTTTCTGTCTTGCCCATGAATTGTTTTCCTGGTCTGTGTCTATGTTTTGGTTTGGTTTCCCCATGTGTTCTTCAGCTCTGTTCTGTGTTCTTGTTGCCGCCCTAGCCCTGCCTAGTCATTAGTTTCCCACCTGTGTCTCCTTTGTAGCCCTGCTCTCTTGTTATCCTCTCCAGGTGTTCCTGTTTGTGTCTTGTGCTTTTATACCCCTGTGTTTGCTCTGTTCGTTGTCTAGCCTTGTTGATGTTCATGGTGTTTGGTCCCTGTGTTCGCATTAGTTTCATTTCCTTCTGCTTTGCATTTCTGTCATTTTGGTGTTCCTGCTTTGTTCTCGGTTTTGTTAGTTTAGCTTATGTTTTTGGGTTTTCTTTTGTGGGTTTCTCCAGCATGGATGTTTCTGTTCTTCTTGATTTTGTGACCTCTGTCTGGAATGATATTAAAAGGATTGCTTCGAAGTAACATTCTGCTTTAAACCCTCATTCATTACAGTAGTGATATTCTGTTGTAGCGCTTTGTGATTTGGAATCATTTAAAATGATTAAGCCAAACTAACGCAAAAATGAATAGTTGATAGAAACACTCAGTTCATTTGTGTGAGGTCAACTTTTTATTATATTTTGAGTTAAAGTACATTTATTTAGTTGTGTGGTATTGACTGAGTATACTCTTTTACAATTAAATGGTGACTTAGGGTGTGGGTGGTGCAACCTTGATGAGTAAAACTTACTCTTTTCCCATTGGCTTCATCCATTGGCATACTGGATGTGTCCTACCCCCTCACTCACCATCAGTGTGTAGTCACTCATTTCTGCAGGCTACCTTCTCTTGGGGCTACATTTATGTTATAGTAGTTATATGCTATAGTGGTTAACTGCCAGGCCTCAGTGTTGAAGGCCATAAAAGCAAGTTACTATTTTTGATGTTGCTGAGTGCAACTATGTGCAATTACTGCAGTGGTCAGTCTTGTATTACCACAAGATTATACTGTCAGTTTTTTTGGGGGGGGGGTTTGGCAGTTAATGTTTACTCAATTAAGGAATGAAAGACTCTAAGAAAAAAGTAGTAAGACTCTTGAGTTATTCTGATCTAATGCATTTGAGTTGTTCTAACATACAAAATTAAGCATCTTAAATAAATGTAACTTAATTTATTCAACAAAGCTTAATGTTGTTGCCTCAAAGTTTTTAGGTTAGGTGAACTTTCTGAGCTTACGGTGTAGTAGTAATTCTAGAACAATTTTATGTTTTATTGATTTTTAAAGTGAGAGAAAAAGAGAGTGCAGGACTTGAATAAAGAGATGCATAAATCATATTTATTAGTGAGTGTGCAAATGAGAAGCAAGAAAGAGTGTTAGAGAGAGAGAGAGAGAGAGAGAGAGACAGAGAGAGAGAGCGCGAGTAACAGAGCAAGAGTGCAAGAATAAAAAACACAACAGTGTGAGATAAAGAGCGAGAAGGATATTCTAATATATAGAATAAGTTCTGCCAAACATATGTTCTGTATAAAATATTTATTGGGGTAAACAATATTTATTTATTTAACAAAAATACTGACTAAAAGATTGCTGTGAATAGTAATGTAAAGGAAAGGTGATGTTCTAGGTTGAATCGGTTGTGTTTATGCAGCGAAGATGAGCGATGAATCTGTCCAGAGCACAGAATAGAGCAATACAGAACAAGAGGACAACAAACACTGGAGAATATGTACCAGGAAAACAACAAACCGCAAGTACTGCTGGGAAAACAGCAAGAAAAATGAAAAAACAAAGAGAGCAGGTTTGTCTCTGTCTTGCTTTCTTCCTCCTTCTCTTACTGCCTGGCTGTCCTTTTCATATCTCACTCATTCCCTCACTTACCTTTACCTTTGTCTGACGCTTCCCTTTTCTGTCTCTTTCAGATCTCCTTTCTTGCTCATTCCTTCTCTTTCTCAATTTCTTCCAGTATCTCTCTCTCTCTCTCTCTCTCTCTCTATCTATCTCTATCTCTATCTCTCTCTCTCTCTATCTGTCTCTCTGTCTCTTTCTTCCATATTTAATGCATGCTCTCATTATTAGAGGACCATAGGCAAGTGTGTATTCAGTAGGGATCAGTTCACACTGAGAGTATTTGCAGCTGGACTTTATTAGCAGTTGGACCCAGTGTGTTAAATATATGCATAAATGAGACTTCAGTATAGACAGACCTAATACAGACATATTAAAGTCATAATAAACAGAATTTGCCTTGTTCTATTGAAATAAAGCCGTTTTATGTAATATGTAAACATCTTTCAAACATCCCCCAGCCCAAACAATCCATATATGCTGTAGAATCAGCCCATTTTTCAAATTACCATATGACTGATGTCACAAGAACCAACTGATTAACATATCTCCACCTATTCAGCCTACCACAGTTTAGCCCCCCGACTCACATGGCATTTTACTGGAGTGTGCATATGTACATACAGTTATGTACATAAGAACTTGGACAGCAAAATAAAAAATTTTCAATGCCACTTGGATTTAAATCTTCTGCTGTCATTATAATGGACATCACCAAATGCTTAGTTTCCTCTGTTGAGATTATTTGCCAGGTCTTGTTTTGGCAGCCACCTTCAGTTGTTGATTGTTTGAGTGTCTTTACGCCTTCAAAATTCTCTTTGGTAAGAAACAATTGGGTTAAGGTCAGATTTGTGACTCAGCCATGTTAAGCACTTGGGTTACTTTCCTTGTATGTTTTGGCTCCTAATCCAGCTGTACTTTATGGTTTTGCAGCTGACTGAATCAAAGCAGAAACCATAGCTCTGTACATTTCAAAAGTAATTCTGCTTCCTCTTTTACATCATCACTGTGGCGTGCTTCAGATCATCACTGTGGCATGCTTCAGATCATCACTGTGGCATGCTTCAGATCATCAAGTCTTGGTGATATTTGAAAAGAATCTAAAGAATCTAATCTGACCTTCCTGCTCTTGAGTGTTTTGCCAGTGGTTCGCATCTTGAACCTTGCACCTCTGTATTTAAATTCACGAAGGCGTCTCTTGATTAAAGACTTTGACAATAACAAACCCACCTCATTGAGAGTGTTCTTGACTAGATGTTGTGAAGGGGTTTTCTTCAACAAGGAGAAAATCAGCAATCATTGACTTTTGTTATCCAGAGATCACCAGTGTATTCCATTTTTAAACAAATGTACACAACTGTTTTGGCCACTATTAATGTATTAGTAATTTGTTTTATTTTTTCAATAAAATGGCATACCTCACTTGCACACTTCCTTGGATAACATATTGAGAGTTCCCATGAACAGCTACCAAATGCAAAACACCTGAAATCAACTCTAGACCTTTTATCTTTTTATTTTTTTATGAAATAATGAGGGACCATGAAACTGCTTATTAGTCAATTGTCCAATTACTTTTCAGCCTGTGAAAATAATGGGACTATTTAAAAAATGGCTGTAATCCCCACACTATTAAGCAGTAATTTTGTTAGGCCCATTAAATTAAAGCTGAAGTTTATACTTCATTTGATTCTTTAACTGGAGTTATAAACATTTATTAGTGACATTATCAACAATGTCAATTATTTGTTTTGGCCCTAATCACACTAAAGCTTATATATATATAGACATTAGAGAAACACATAGAAAACACTGCATCAAAAGCAGAAGCTCAGCAGGGTTGCATGGTAAGTGATGGACCCCAAAAGAGAGTTAAAACCATAGTCTGAAGTCAAATATAGCGCATCATTGTCTGCAGCACTGGCTGATGAGATACATGCCTACATTTTCTATTATCAGACTTGGTCTTTTTCACATTCTGGATTTCTATCCACATAATCACAGAGCTTCAGCTCAATGAGTTTGTTTTGGAACAGTGCAGATTTAAAAAAAAAAATGACTTCCTGCTAGTTATTGCTCTTTCACGCTTGATCTTCTTTTTACAAATGTTTCAGTGTGGTCCATTAATATCAGACTCAATAGGATGACAATACAAAAACCACAAAACATGGGGCTGCATCATTATAAGACAAATTTGTATAGAAATGTAAAGTTGTAACAGCAGCAGCCTACATGGTTTTGTAGTTATTTTGCTCCTTTCACACTGATTCAAATACAGGCAATGCAGACTATCTGTAGCTATGCAAATATGAATTAGTAATAGCCCATTAATTGATTATTTGTTCACATTAAATATTCACTGCAGTTTTGATATGAGCTTTAATTACTCCAGCACAAGAGACCTCCGATGATGCTAATAATAATGTTTTCTGATTTAATTCAGCAAATAAGGGAAAAAAACTGTAGCCAAAGCTCTAAGAGATCAGACAGAGTTCAACATGTTGTACTGTGGGGAATACCCTAGCACAGCCAGCTGCAGGTTATACTGCATAATCTAAACGGACACACTGTTCAAAGAACATATGAAAGACAACACTGAAGCTCTTTCAACACCATGTCCATTCCATATGAGCTGCTCCTTTGGCTAAGAAAGCCTAGAAAAGGACTGGATGCTATTAATATTCTGCAGCAATAGACACAGCCTGTGCTGTTGTCAGCCAGTGCAGGAGATGGAGGAGTGTACCATCACAGATCACATCTCTTAAACAAACCCGCCATGACAGCATCTATAATACATTTTCAGCAGTGGTTGTTCAGAAGGACTCTCACAGCGTACAGGCATTTCTCCATGTGTAAGGAATTCAGAAGGAGCACATTGAAAAGCTGGAAATGCATTCATCAAGTCAATCATGTTCTCCATGCCATGTGAACTTGTCTGGCCCATATTAACCCTAACTATTCCACCACTAATCACCACCTGTACAGTAAGTCCTTTAACAGTTTGAAATCAAAATGGGCCAAGAACATTCTCTGCCTCAATCTGACCTGGCCCACAGCACCAAGTTTGGAATTCTAACCTGAATATACCCTGAAAACATTGTTGGACACATACATCTATGACCTGACAAATTTGTCTGAGATAATAAAAGCTCACTGGAAATGCTTTTATTAAGTTTCATCAAAATCCTATAGTCTATGGCCCAACAAAATAGCTTTACTAAATCCATATGTCACACATCAAACGTTCCTCAGAAAAATTGACTGTAGCTTGACAATTCTGTATCAAACTGACGACATCCCAACAAATTTCTCTGTAGACTGTAGACCCACAAAATTGTAAACCCAACAGTAACCTGACAAATTTCTGTCTGAACCAGGCTGTAGTCTGACAAACTTCTGTCTGAACCAGGCTGTAGTCTGACAAAATTCTGTTTAGACCTGAATATAACCTGACAGAATTATGTCCTCCATTACTGCAAATTAAATATTTGTTAAACAAGCAACAATAAGTAAGAAGAAAATTGGAAGAAAATCTGTTAAATGTTTTTTTTCTAATTTATATGGATTCCTGTGTTTCCATTTTTCTTTTTCACATAGAATCTTTCATCTGTTCTTTTAGCCCCTGACTTTCCAAGATTTATCTGCCTGGATGTGTTTTCAAGCCTGGTATTTGTTCAGATAATGACAGATACAGATACAGACACATGTACAGCACACTATACATGGGTCTGAACTTTTGGATTTGCTGCATTGTCTGGTCCAAGTCCACATTGCAGGTAATTGCCGGCCTGCCCGGGTCCTTGAATGAGAACCAAGTGACAGATGTAACTTGATAAACTCCAGTGTGTGCAGAAACTTGCTGTTCTAGTGAGTGATATTTCATAGCTCTACCTTTAAAGGCTGCACTAGCCCGAGTTTATTGCGAGAGTTCCTAATAGCACACAGTGTAAATTAAATGCTATATCAAATCCATAAAGCATCCGAGAGCAAAAGTCTTGTACCTTTTACTGGACAAATGGAGAACAAAGCAAAAAGGGAAACCCTTTGAGACAAGTACTGGACAGAAGCTTTGTTCTCAACCACTTAAAAATTGCACAAAACTGAAAAATCCTTGGTACATACAGTGTGGCTCTTTTAAAATTGACATTGAGGTTATTGATCATCTTATTAGAGCTCATTGAGGTTCAAAAATGAAAGCAGCTTTCATTTATATCAATGGCTTGAGAGTCAGTACCCATTATGATATAAACTTTACATTCATTTAAAAAGCAAGCAAAACACTAATGTATGAATTAAACAGGCAGATTTGACATGATAAAAGAGGGGGTCATCCTGTTGACACTGTATTTGTAGAATTTTAGTTTTTGATACCCATTCATTCAGGGGCAATACCATAACTTTGACAGGACCTGAAGCTGTATGAGTTTTTTTCCTTTTTTTCATTGTTCTGCGATACTGATAACAATTCAAAGACTAATAATTAATAATGGCTCATGAAGAGGAATAGTCTTTTATAGGCCCTATTATGTGACCTTCATTGATAATGACACTTGCATTCAACATCTTAATAAAATTCATTTATGGTGAACATCTTCACATTCTGCTTAAAACATCTTTCAGCCCACTTGGAAATAATTTAATGATAACTAGAGTAAAGGACTGTGAATACATCATGTAAATTGTCCAATTTAGTTGGTTAATGGCATTACGAAACTGACAAGTAGGTCAAATGAAAAGATTGCCTAAATTAGTCATAATCACGCAAACTGAGAAAGGAGAAGCAGCTTTCACTGATTTGTTCATTACGTTGCCTGTGCTTTCCTGTTATTTAGTAGATCTGAATGTCTGAAATCAGCTTAAGGCTACTGAATGCTCTTCACAATAGTCCGGGGCTCTGGAGCAATTCAAGGCAAAGTACTTGAGTGTTTTTCTCTTTAACATGGTCCAAATCCTCTGGGTGGAAATCAAATCCCTAAAGCTGCCTTACCTCCATGTTCCAGCATGAATGACTTTGCTGAGCCAATACCTCTCACAGCACATTAAACAACAGGGGAGACACATAAAAAAGACAAAGATGAAGAAGACGAAGAAGAAGAAGAAGAAGAAGAAGAAGAAGAAGAAAGAAGGAAATAAATACAAAAAAAGAAAGAAACAGAAGTTGACAAAGAAAACTCATGGAAGATCAAATAGGAAAAAGAGGGGATGAAAAGTAAACAAGAAAAAGATTATGAAAAAGGAAAGAAAAGGGAAGATGGGAAGATGAAAATAAGATGAAAAATAAGAGAAGGAAACCTTGCAAATACAGAAAACGATGAGATGAAGAGTAGGAAGAGAATTATTAAGAAGAACAACAAGAGGCTTGTGAGGATGACAATAACTTCATTATAGAATAAAAGAAGATCATAAAGAAGAAGAGGATGATAATAATAATGATGAAGACGAAGAAGATGATGAGGCAGAAAAAGGAGAGGATAAGGCAGATGATGATTATGATGATGATCATGATGTTAAAGAAAAAGAGAAGCAGAAGAAGAATTTAGACTTTACAGACTATGTAAAAAAGTTAGACCTAATGAAAACCTTTGTCTTTATATATTAATATTAATATATTTAAACATATGGACATTTAATCTTCACTAGGACAATATTTGAAGATGGAGGTAATTTAACTAAACACTTAAAACTGAAGATTTTTTTATATATATTTTGTAAAACATAACTATTAAAAATACTATTTTCCTGTGAGGAAACATTTATTACCCCTCATATTTATTACTACTCTCAAAGTACTCTCGGAAGAGGTGGGTCTTCAGTCTGCGTTTGAAGACAGCGAGCGACTCTGACGTTCGGACACCCAGGGGCAGCTCGTTCCACCACTTTGGTGCAGGATAGAAAAAAGCCTGGACGCTTGTCTTCCGTGGATTTTGAGGGATGGCGGGTCGAGCCGAGACGTACTTGAAGCTCGAAGGGCTCTCGGTGCGGATCGGCTTTTGACCATTGCCATCAGATAAGGAGGGGCTGGTCCGTTCTGGGCTTTGTAAGCCAGCGTCAGGGTTTTAAATCTGATGCGGGAAGCAGCAACAGGAAGCCAGTGAAGAGAACGCAGCAGTGGAGAGACATGGCTGAATTTAGGGACATTGAAGACGACCTGTGCCGCTGCATTCTGGATCATCTGCAGGGGTCTAATGGTGCGCAGAGGGAGACCAGCCAGAAGAGAGTTGCAGTAGTCAAGACGTGAAGTGACGAGAGACTGAACGAGCACCTGGGCGGCCTTTCTAGAGAGGAAGGGTCGAATTCTCCGGATGCTGTACTGGGGAAATCTGCATGACCAAGTTACGTTTGCAACATGTCTTGAAAAAAAACTTTACAGATGATTCTACTGTACATAAAACCCTTTACAAATGATACATGATAATACTTAGAGTGAGTAAACCTTTTAAGATTAATGAGTTCCTCTCATTAGGGGGGCTAATGCAATTTTCTGGAAAACTCCTTAGTGCATTGCAAATACACTGAAATGGTTCCTTTAAATGATGGATATCACACAAAATATCCTTCACTCTTTTGATTTTATTTGTGTGACATTTCATACTCATGAAGAACAACTTTCAGGTGTTGTTGCTGAAACATCACAGTGAAGAAGGCAAACATCATCCCAGCAAAAATGGAACATACAGATAAATGAGTTCAGAAATAAACAACTGCTTAATATAGTACAATATAACATAGAGGGATTTGAAACCCTTGGATAATACTACAATTCTGCATGGTACTGTTTGACACTTTCCAGTAACATAAGCATCATCATTCTCTAGTCCTCTGAATTTTATCTGAAAGGTACAGTGGATATAATTGTGGTAACATAAATGATTTATTATAGAAATCATCAGTCAAAGCTGCTGCCAACAGTAAGTATGTAATTAAGTCTTTTAGGCAGTACTGCTGATTCTGAATTCACATTGTTTTATGCTTTATATTCTGACAGTATAACTGTCAGATTATATATATATATATATATATATATATATATATATATATATATATATACTCATAAGTGTTTTCATGCTATACTGATCTGACACTGATAATACTAAGAGCACCCCGCAGTTAATGTCACTTATGCGCATGTTTTTTCACATTTTTTTTTAGGCTTAACTGGCATGATCGCAAGCTATCACACCTCCTGCATCCTAATTGACAGCAGTTCATTCATTCAGATGCATCTCAGCATGTGTTGCTTCATCATACTGTGATTCTGATACATTCGTAATGGAAAACTGCACAAGGAAGCCTACAGGTTACATAAAAATATAAAAGATTGTATAAATAAAAGTGCTTCCAAGTGTCAAAAAGCAAATCAAGCAACTAGCCAGGCTGTCTGCCTTTACACACATTAGTAAAAGAATGGGTTGTTCTGATGAGCTTACTGAATTTTCACAGTTGGAGAGATTTCTTTCCTCTTACTCCATGATCAGTTGTGATCGGTTGTGAGTGCTATTATTGAAAAGTGGAAGTGAAACTTTTAGGAAGCTCAGCAACTCAGGCATGAAGTGGTAAACCACGTAAAGTTACATAGTGGGGTTGCCGAGGCACATAGTGCACAAGTCACCAACGCTCGGCTGATTCAATAACTGCAAAGAAGGGCCAAATCCATATTAATACCTATGGATTCAAAATGGGATATCTTTAAAGCTCCTAAAGGTGTAATGTGTAGGTGTTCAAATACTTAAATATATATAAATACATATATTGTTTTAAAGATTAAGCATTTTTTACCACAGGCACCAGCTACTGATAGATATTAATTAAACGGACACTTTTAACACAACATTGTTTTACTTTCTTCATATATTTATTTTACAACTCTTTAAAGAACCTTTTCATTCTTTGATCAGCAGTATTGCATCTCAAAGCAATGTGATCTAATACACTAAACACACTGATCTCTAATCCACATTTAGAATGTAAAGGTGACGTGCTTCTACTGTCTTCTACATTAATATTACTCTACAATGTTCTCCTTATTGACAAAGTTCTATGATGATTTTCTACACAGTTCTAATTGACTTATTGTTTATTGTGTCCTATTATTATATTCATGATATTTTGTAAAATACAGCCAACAGATTCTTAGAAACAGTTTGTCTAAATATCATGTTGGGCCTTCCCGTATCCCTATTTAACCCATTTAAAGCATAACTTGTTTAATACACTCACACCAAGACTGAAGAATTTCAAACATCCAGACATCAGTAGCGATTCTAGATCATTTCAACTAGGGGGGCCAGTCTGGGGTCAATTGTTATGTTGTATGTATGGACGATTGCTTTCTAGCTTATGGTGCTTTGAAGGCATTAAGAAACATTAATTCAACATTTTATTTATACAGTTTACACTGTTTTTATATTCACTCTTATCATGTTCACCTGGCTCTGACTCTATCTGCACAAGTCTTTCATTTTTTGGAAGAAGTGCTAAATATCTCTTTTCCTTTTTATTTTGAAAATAACTACATAGCAAAAAACAAGTGTCAAGCCACCGCTATGAAGGCATTGCTGCGTTAACTTTTCCTTAACTTCCTACGGGATCAATACAGTATCTATCTAGCTAGCTGAACATTAAACACATAGCTTTGTACAATTACTTACTTAATATGCAACACAAACTGTTGTCCTAATGGGGGGTCCAAGCATGTTGTGAGAGAGGCACTGGACCCCCTTGGCCGCCCTAGAACCGCCACTGCCAGACATTAACACAGAAAGGCTAACATATATGACCAGAAACCACAGGTGTGGGGAAGAAAGAATAGCCAGGAAAAAAAGAAAAATGAGAATTTGGCCTGCTGGGTTTTTCTCTTGCTGGGACAGCAGGGTTTTGGGGTGATGACGATCAAGCCTGGGACAGCCGGTCCATTCATAAAATCAGAGCTTCAGTTGTGTGCTACAAACAGAGCAGGGGTGTCTCTCCATCGCCCTTTGTCTCCACTCTCAGGAGAGAAGAACAAGAATACTAAAAAAGGTAGGTGAGGAGAGAGAGAGAGAGAGAGAGAGAGAGAGAGAGAGAGAGAGAGAGAAAGCGGAATTTATCATACAAAAAAAAAACAAGATGGGGGTTCAGGTTTTCTGCAGCTGCTTTTTTTGTGCATGATGCTGCATGATATGAATTATTGAAAGAGAAAAATATGTGTTGGGCAGAATAAATGGACAAGGTGAGGCATTAGTATTTTTGCCCCACTTTCCTTCCAGCTTGTTAAAAGCAATTGTCTGGCCAATTTGTCACACTGCCCATAACATCTCCTCCAGCCAGGGCTGACAAGTAATGGAGGGAGGTACAGCAAAGATGAATGTCCTCCAAAACAACCTGCCCACAGCTAACATTTCATTTAACAAATGATAAACAAAGTAGAAACCAACCTGAGAGCTGGACAGAGGAACCAGTTACATGTTAGAGAAGGTCCACACCTGTTTGGTGTTCAGATTGAGTTCAAATTGTTTTACACCCGTCAGAAATTTCTCTCCACAGTTTTTATTTTACACACAGTGGGAAAGGGGGGGGGGGGGCTTTTTTACTGTGAATGGAGGACAGTTCTGAAAGCGTGAATGGAGGAGAATGCTGTAGAGCTGTATGAATGGGGAGAACGTTTTTGAGCTGTGTAAATGAACGGAGAAGCTCCAAGAACTGTGTAAATAGGGGACATTCTAAAAATGTGTAAATGGGGAGGACATTCAAGAACAATGTAAATGCTGAAGATCTTTCTAATAATGAAGGAGAAAACTGGAGAGTAGCGTAAAAAAAATCCCAAAACTTTCCAGAACAGCATGAATGGGAGATACTATTCTATGACAGTGTGAATAAGAAGAACATTGTAGAACAGAATGAAAGAGGAGGACATTCTAGAACAATATGGATGGACAGAATGTTCGGTCCAGTGTGACATAGAACCTTCTGGAACAGTGTGCCAGGAGGGAACCTCCTAAAACAGTATAGATGTGGACAGCAGTCTAAACAATATGTTTTAAGTTTCAAGTTTCAAGTTTATTTGTCATCTGCACAACATGTCAGGACATTTATGCATTGAAATGCTTGTGGTGAGGCTCAGGTTTATGCTCTACAGGAAGACAAACTGTATACATACAAAACATATTAAAAATAAAGTTATATAAATTATATTAAATTCATACAAATTACACACAAAACATACACAAAATACAGAATATACAAAGACAGAAGGGATTTGTAGAAATTCTTTGATATGTACATTTATGAGACAGGTATAGACTGAGAGAGAGTGGAGCTAAATATAAATATGTATGTTTATGTCTTCCTGTCATATAAAGTGACTTAGTGTTTTTGTCCATAGCAGTGATATATATAGTATTAATAATAAAGTGTCCGAGTGCAGTGGTGTTGGTGAAAGGTTCACATCTTGTTCAGGAACCTGATGGCGTGTGGGTAGTTTATTACCTAGAACAGTGTGGAATGAAAGTGCCAGAACAGTATACATTGGGAGAAAAGAACAGAATGAACGAGAGAGAACATTAATTGGGAGGACATTCTAAAACAGTATACAGGGGAGCTAACATTCTATAAAAGTATGTGATGGTGTGCTCTTGAGAAGTGGTAATGTAGGGGGAACACAACTGAACAGTGTAAATGGGGGAGGACATTCTACAACAGTGTGAATGGGAATGGAGGAAAATATTCAAGAAAAGCCTGAGTGGAGGGGAACGTTGCTGAGCAGTATGAATAAAGTTGCCATTCTAGAACATTGTGAATGGCGATGACACTGTAGATAAAGAGAACATTGTAGAACAATAGAAATGGACAGAATATTTTAGAACAGCATGAATGTCATTAGTTGTAGTAGTGTTTTAGGCTTACAGCAGTCATCGTCCAAAGCAACATGTCCATATTAGTATTAGTATCAGTCTTCAGGAGCAGTGTAGGTGCAGTGCTGATGTCTGTATAAGATGAGGGTTGGGTGATTGGGTTTGGAAAAGGGTAATGATTTCTACTATAAATCATTTATAGGGCATTTTTATCTATTGCTTCATTTCAGGCGCTGAGTGGAGAATGTTGGTTTATAAATTAAGGGCAAATTGTGCCACCAAAAAGGAGCAGAGTTGTGCATTATCCAAGGTTCTCACAGCCGCTAACTACATGAAGCAATAGTTTATTTATAAACCAGCAATATCAGTGTCTCCACAATGCTGGAAGAATGTTTGTCTTTTAGAAACCCAGTGATGTTAGGAGAAGTGCATGGCAACTGCTGTTATTACAAACAAGAAAATTTAATTAAGACATGAATACAAAAGTCAACAAAGCAAAACATTCAAGTAGTGAAACTACAAAATCTAACACTTTATGTGGCTGCTTACTAAAATCAAATTTAACAAACCTGTTAATTCAATTATATGTATATTTTGTTGGGTGTTGCCTCCTGATAAATGCCACCAAAAGTACTGATAGGACCCAAGACTCAAAATAAGAAGCTGTATATGAACATAAGGAGGAACCACAGAAAGGAATTAAGACTTAAAAAGAGAAATTCTGTAAAAACATGATGAAGAACCACTGGAGGAACCAAGATTCAAAAGCAGAAACTCCAGAACCACTGGAGGAGCTAAGACTCAAAAGCAGAAACTCTAGAAACATGAGGAAGAACCACTGAGAGGAATCAAGACTCAAAAGCAGAAAATCAAGAACCACTGGGGGAACCAAGCCTCAAAAGCAGAAACTCAAGAACCACTGGAGGAACCACTGAGAGGAACCAAGACTCAAAAGCAGAAACTCAAGAACCACTGGAGGAACCACTGAGAGGAACCAAGACTCAAACACAGAAACTCAAGAACCACTGAGAGGAACCAAGACTCAAACACAGAAACTCAAGAACCACTGGAGGAATCAAGACTCAAAATCAGAAACTCAAGAACCACTGGAGGAACCAAGACTCAAAAGCAGAAACTCTAAAAACATGAGGAAGATCCACTGAGAGGAATCAAGATTCAAAAGGATGATGTGTATATGAGCACTAAGGGCTGCTCTGGACAGTGCAGTTATGCTACAGGTGTATAGGGAAGATTATACAGAGGCACTGATATCACTCAGAGAAGAGATCTCAGAGAGATAAGTCAGTGGCTGATGTTAAAGTCTGTCAGAGATCTGGAGGAGGTACAGGACAGAGGGACAGAAGAGCAGGCGAAGAGTTTAAAATGAGTTGTGACAGCTTACATCCAGTTATACTCTACAAGATCTTGATATGCGGATCATGTACAACCTGAACTGCACAAAACTACTAGACATCTATGTGTGCCAAAGACACTACTGTACACTGTGTGCACAATTATTAGGCAAGTCTTATTTTTAAGGATTATTTTTATTAATCTATTAAACTACAGTGCTCTCGGTTAATCTAAAATGTTAATAAACCTCAAACAAGAAAGTAAAAGTGAGGTTTGGGCTTTTTTTAGGAGAATACCTATATGTGCACAATTACTGGGCAGCTATTATTGTGCTTTTATTATTATTTTTCCGTCTCACTTTTATTTATTTTCATCTGTTCGAGTGAGAACTATAAACAAACAGATTTAAAACTTTCCAATAAACATTTCTGACATATAAAAAATCAGTAAGCGATAAAGCCACCCTTCTTTTCAATAACAGTGATAAGCCTTCCATTCATGGAGTCTGTCGGTTTCTTGATCTGTTGATGATCAACTTTTTGTGCAGCAGCAACCACAGCCTCCCAGACACTGTTCCGAGAGGTGTACTGTTTTCCTTCACTGGAAATCTCACTGTAAATTGGGTTCAGGTCAGGTGAGGAAGGGAGTCATGTCATATGTTTTTCATTTTTAATGCCTTTACTAGCTAGCATGCAGAGTAGTACTTAGACGCATGTGATGGAGCATTTTCCTGCATAAAAATCATTGTCTTCTTCCTGAACCACTGCTTAAAGAAAGTGTCTTCTGAAAACTGGCAGTAGGCTTGGGAGTTGATTTTGAGCCCATCTTCAACTCGTAAAGGTCCAACCAGCTCATCTTTAATAATACCAGCCCATTCCAGTACCCCACCTCCACCTTCTGGTGTCAGACTCGAAGTGGAGCTCTGTGCCCATTACTGATCCAGCCACAAGCCCATCTATCTGGTCTGTCAAGAGTCACTCTCATTTCATCAGTCGATAAAACCTTTGAAAAATCTGTCTTCAGATATTTCCTGGACCAGTCTAGACGCTTCAGTGTCTTGTTCAGTGGTGGTCAGGTTTCAGCCTTCCTTACCTTGGCCATGTCTCTGAGCACTGAACTTGTACCTCTTTGGTACTCCAGGTAGGTTGCAGTTCTGGAATATGACAGAACTGGGAGATAATGGGTTCCTGGTAGCTTCATGCTTGATTCTTCTCAAATCCTTGGTAGTTAATTTGCGTCTTTTTACTGAACACGTTTCTTGCGACCATGTTGACTACTTGCAACGTTTGATTGTTCTGTGATTACGCTCAAACATCGTATCAATTTCAAGAGTGCTGTATCCCTCTGAGAGACCTTTGGTAATTTCAGACTTTTCAGAGTCAGTTAAATCTCTTTTTTGGCCCATTTTGCCTAAAGAAAAAAAGCTGCCTAATAATTGTGCACACCTTGATTTAGGTTGTTGATCTCCTTAGGTCACATCCACCCTCATTACACAGACACACATCACCTGCTATGCTTAAATCTATTAAGCATTCAAGTTTATTCAGCTTGGAGTTAGAAAGTATGCCTAAGAATAATAGTATGGTCAAAATACTCACTTGCCTAATAATTGTGCACACAGTGTATAGCAACATTCAGTTAGATCTGAAGAGGCATGCACCCATCAATAATAATAATAATTAATATTTAATCCTCAGATAAATTCTGGACATTAAACAATGTCTTGTGAATTATTCAAACTTCACGTTTTGTCAATTCTTGCTTTTTATTAAATTCATTATATTTAACACATTTGGGCTTTGAAAGGTTAACATTGGAGAAGGAGAGTGCACTTGCTGCTGTAAGACACAGATTTATAATATATTAGTTAACTTCAGTTGTAAAATAATCTTTGACCATTACATTGCTTGGCTACCATAGCGTTCTGTTAGCAAACCCTGTGGCTTGGTGGAAGAATTGTTTTGTGTGATAATTATTAACAATTGATAACATATTAAACATTGATGTCTTTCATCATCTTTTGTTGGGGTTTTATGAAAACAGTCTGTGATTTGACACCGTAAATGTAAAATAATGTTATTCTCAAAGCAATATTATTTGTGCATTTTATTCTATATTCTGTATTCATTCACTTTTCACTGATTATATTTATTTGGCAGATATGTGTTATATGTGTATATGTTCTTTTTTATATATTTAAGGTGGGAAAATTAAGTTGCATTGATTGTTTTACTTTTATTGCAACCAACCCCTCCCCAGTCAAGGTGTGCAGGTTGCTTGTATTAAAATATTATTTCTTTACATTTCTTTATTATTATTATTATTATTATTGTTATTATTTAGCAAATATCTAAATGTGTTCGGTTGTGCCCTGCTCTCTCCTCTACCCACCATGTGCCTATAATATATGTTTTGTCCTACAGTGACCCAACAAGCCTGGACAAAAGACTTATCAATTACTGCAGCTGGCCATGGACATGACTACTCAGTGGGGCGTGAGAAGCAAATATTTCATAACGGCTGAATACACAGTTGGAGATGCTGCAGTCGATGGCTGATCCTGCATTCTGAATGAGCATTAGGGCTGTGACCTGGATTTTAGGAAGATAGAACACCATTAATATTGTTCATGCTGTATCATTTGTTACTCCAATGTCAGATCTGGGAATCTGGGATCTGGGAATAAGCAGATTTGTACTTTTTTTTACCTTAATAGCACATAATGTTATTTGCTGTCAAAAATGTGTACACTTACAAATAAAGGTTGCTGAATGTTTTTTTAGCCTGGATGTATGATTAAAAAAAACTTTAAAGGGCTTTAAACTTTAAAACTTTAAAAGCCTTTCTCTCTTTATGTTTCATACGGAGTGAAATATACTGTTCACTCCATAGTCAGTATGTGGAAACCCAAGATGCAGCAATGGCATGTTTAGAATTTCACAAAAACCTTTTTTCTGCCCATTTACAATTTACAACATCACAACATCCTTAGAGAACTCTTAGAACAAAGCTTATTTATATACAGCAGGCTGAAAAGGTATAGTAATAATTACAGTTGAATTCTGAGTGATTCTTAAATGTTGGGAAATGAATCCTGACTGTGTTTGGTCCATAAAATCACTTTAACCGGTAAATACATACTATTATTATTTGGAGGTTCTTTGTCTGGCTCTTTATCTGTTCATCTAATTAACAAAATATAATTCCTAAAAAATACCCCATGGAGGGTTGCATTATGGAACAAGCGATACTCCTTGCATTGTATATCTCAAAATTATTTGAGATTTATTACCTTTTTCAAGACCAGAGATACAAATCGAGACAAAGACAGGGATGATCTACTAGACCATAAAAGAAAGGGCATGTTAAAATATAGTTTGTAGTACACCATAGTCAGCACTGTTGCTAAACTGCAGAGCAATAAAAAAGAAAATCTTAATGAGGCTTTTTAGCCTGAAGCTAAGAGTGATTGGCTGATCAGTTGTGATCACTAAAACCTGGCACATTAGTGCCATTTCCTTAGATTTTTTTAGCAATTTGATCATATAAATGCGATAAATTGCAGCAAAAGTAGCTGAACAGGAGCTTGGCCTGTAATAATAATGCCAGTCCTAGACCCTCAATAGTATTGAGGACATAAACAGTAATGGAGAATAATGTTCAAGCTCTCTTTTCCATAACTGTAGATTGTTCTTTTACTTACAAATGGTGTTTTCAATAAGCTGAACTGGAAAAAGAGCACAATGACAGCACAACAACCAGCGCTTTGCAAAGGAAATTAAATATATATATCACAAAGGAGTACGTTACATCACAGCAACAAAATATTAGAACTTGGATGCAACTTGCTTTCGAATGAAAAGAGGACAGCAGATTTGCAATATGGTCGCAAGAGTACATTACTTAATTGCAGAGATTATTTTCAAACAAAAGACAAATCTTTTTCATATAATGGAAAAGATTTGCTTTTCTTTGTGGTTCCTCTGAACTCGAGAAATTAAACTCTAATTAAAAGCTCTTGTTTCCACTGTTCCACTGATCTGCTGTGTTAGTTGCTGAAGCAGTTGAGTTTTTTTAAAGGCCCAGCTCTGTTTCTGCATTAACCAGTACAGTACCAAAGCTGCACTACAGTAAATAGACATTTCATTCAACAAAAAGAGTTAACCTTTGGGCTTATATCGATTAAACACTTTACAGGGCTCAATTAGGCTTTTTCTTGTGGCTGAACACATTACAAACACATTAAAAACTAATTTTCAGGCAGCTACATTTTCTCAAAACTGCCCAATTATGCAAACAATGTGACTTACTGCTTAGCCACTGAACAAGGCTATAGGCAACACTAGCATGAAAAGATTTAGCAACTATCATGCACGTAAATGCATGGTTCAAGACTACAAATTGGTTCAAGCCTACAAAGGCTTCATAACTCAGCATGAGTATAACTTACAGACAGATATACATATTATAACAAGCAGCAATATGTACCCTACCTAACCATGTTTTTGTAGTCTTTACAAGCAACAACTCAATTTTCAAGCTTGAAGTAAATTTATGATCAAACCATGGTCAAATTTGTACCAATATCTAAATTATGGTAATATTTACACCTCAAATTTAGACATACTTAGCTAGCTTAGGATCTGCTAAAAATAAAATGGCATGTGTGGCTGTCTCTTATACATTTCTTTGGAAATTGTAGGCGAATAAAGTTACATCACACTTTCACAACGCATGCAAAATTGGTATAGGGGTCTAAGGGATAAGAAAGGGGAATTGGATTGCTATTGGTATCAGTAGATACTCAAGGTTGCAGTACTGGCATGAGTTTCAGACATGAAAAAGTGGTATCGTGCCAACCCTTTGCATTGTGTATCTTTGCATTGTGACTAACACGTTAGCTTGGCTAGTGTTATTTTACTTTTACTTCAAGACTTTCTGTTCCAATACATTTGGAGGGGACAAAATGTATTAACCTTCAGAAAAGCATAATGTTTAAGTGACGTTGGACTACTGCACTAAACATATGCATTTTTAACCCTATACAAATAAATGGTATTTAGTTAAATAAAATAGCAGATAGCAGACATACACATATTAGATAACACCAGCCCAGAATTTCCATATTGGTACATCCTTAAACAGTCACACAAAATAAAGATCCAAAAATAATTAAAGCAAAGTCCTACAACAATAGTAGATATCCCTTCTGTTGAACCCTGCTACACAATATTGATATAACAATGATGTAAACATGTTATATAGGAGGATACCCTTTACTTAAACCCTGCTACATAACACATGTATGACATGGTTATGTCAATGTTATGTAGCAGGATTCAAGTAACACTTGATTTGTACCAAGATATAAACATGTTATGGTAGATGTCATATGTTGTCATAATTTGTTGTTACTTATTATGACCAGAAATGTTAACGTGTCATGTTCCATTACTGGCAACTGTAATGACAGATCATATAATGTGTATTACTGCCATGACCTTTATATCATTTATGCATGATAATTTAGCATTTATCAGTTGCCAGTCATGGTAACATGACACAGTAATATTACTGGACATAATCTCTAATGACAACTCATGAGAGTATATGGCATCTTCCAGAACAGGGTTATGGCATTTTTTTGTCAATCTGCCATAGCAGGGTATAAGTGTTACCCAATAGTGCACATACGCTTTACCCTAAATTGCCAATGGTTTCAATGGGTTGGAGCTTTTAAATACTTTGTGTTGGTGGCAAGTGTAAACTGTAGCTTAAGGGTAAAGAGAATGATTGTAACTGCAATATTTGTCTCCGCAGTTTGATATTGCAAAAGATAGCATTATACAACAATAAGCACAAATGACAGAACTTCGTGTTACAGTGTTATGTACTGTTTGTGCAGATCAACCAGTCTCAGATGTTCTCAGAGTGTGCGGATGACTCATAGGCTTTCACACAGCATAACAAACATGCATAATTTGTTGTCATGTACTTTGTCAATTATGTAATCTTGTCCTACACTACATTATATACCAGTGTGTGTGATGATATCACAGGTCATATCCCAATATGTAGCCACCTAATAACAATCTGTAGTAAATAACTCCAGTCCAACAGATGTTTTACTCAGAGTGCATTACCTAGATACATCACACAACCATTGGAAATCCATGGGACACACAAGCAATAGCTCAACTGATAGCTCATAGGTTAACAAATACAACAAAGCTACATTAAGCAAAGCTCCTTAATTCTCAGCAGATTATTTTCCCTTTTTTCACAAAAGACACTAATAAAGGAGGATTGAGGTTAGAGGGAGGAATAAAGGAGGAATGAGGCTAGAGTATCTAGATAGCTGCTAGCTACATTGCTAAATTTAGCTTTAAGCTTGTTGTGCTACTCAATGAGTTATTGTCATTTTCTGCATTGGAATGATGAGGGTTGTAACATCTATTGGGATTTCTAGCAGTTTGGTTGGCTTCCTTCTGTAGTGACCACTAATGTTTTAAACATTCAAATACAAATTCTTGTATACTAATATTTTACATTGTATCATGCTGGCTAAAGATACTTTTTGCCGATAATGTCTGTTTTGCTGTAGGTAGAAGGGTCCAGTTTAGTCCTGTGTATTTAGGCATTTAAGTTTCGCAATTTATTTGAGGGCAAGCATAAAACTCAAAGTGAAGCAGTATAAACATTACTATTAGCTGCAAAGCCCTTGCATCATGCCAGAAGTCACTGATTTCCAGAAGTTAATGGTCTTATTATTAGGCACAATTGCATAAGGATATTGTTTATATGTTGAAACCAGCTAGTTATTTTGTGCAGTTTGCTATTTGATGTACATTACATCACTGCTGTCCAATGAAAAACATGTATCTCCATTTTTGTCTGTTTTTTGTGACACTATGTCCAAATTTTTGTGGACACCCCTTGTAATAAATGCATTCATCTACTTTATGTTGCAACCATTGCTGACACAGATGTGCAAACACACAACACACAGCTTGTCTAGTATATGTAGAAAAGTATTGCCAAAAGAAAAGGATTTTATGAAGCAGATAAACATGAACCTATTGATACTATGCCCTAATGCCAGGTGTGGGCTAGAGCCCCCCAGTATTTAAGCTGGAGCTGAGGAATGATGGGGATGAGCTGTAATGTTGGTGCTCCATCCTCCAATACATTGGGATGAGTTTAGGAAGTTGAGGGTGAAGTCTGGTGGCGATCAATTAACATCTTGACCTCAGTAATGCTCTTGTAGCTGAATGCAGTCAAATTCTCACAGCTGTGCTTTAAAATCTAGAACCCCTTTCCTGGACAGTTGAAAACAGGATAAACTCTTTTTTTAATACCCTTGGTTTCAGAAGCAGGGGTCCCAATACTTTTGTTGGTAGAGTGTATTTATGAACTCCTACATATCAACTAAAACTCAACATTAAGACAAAAGAACTTTTAAATATAAAGTGACAAGAACTTTACAGTAGAACCCTTCTGCTTTGCACAGTTTTGTCACTAGTGCCCCATAATTCTAAAGCAGCTTCAACCAAGCTCTGATAAGCTTTAAATAATAAATCAGACTAGTTGCACTGGAACTACAAGCTTGCTGATTACTGAGTCTTTCACCATTTTAAACAGCTTTTCTTTAAAAAAGTCTGCCAGATATGTAATTGCAGTGGTTCTGAAGTTCACTCCGAATGAAGATCTTGTTCCAGCCTATGATTAAGCGCTTACATTAAAAGAGGAATATATTATGCTTTGAAATTCAATTTGGAGAAAAGTGGTGTCAGCATTTTGGTTCTAAGAGCAGATGGATGGAGACGTGGGAGGATGAATGTGTGGGTCATTATTTACATCTGATCGTAAGTTCGATTTAGATCAACCGAAGGCCACAGAAACTTAACCTCTTGGGAAGTGGGGACGATTTAAGAAATACAGATTAGCTATGATGTGTAAAATTATGGATCAAAATGTGAATGTAAGCTGAAAAATAATGTCTAAATTATGTTTAAACATTTTTTTTGCCAAAAATGTAATTTACACTTATTGAATTTGTAGCCTGTTGGGTCTGTTCCCCACAGTCATCTTACATTCTTAAAATACAGTGGTAATAAATCAAAATCAGACAATATTTTGAGGGTATTCTGACAATAAAAAACAGATAGATCCTACACATCCAACACAGCTGCTGCACGCCAATGCATGACTGATGTTCATTTTGACTGCCAGTGTAAATGTTCCTGGGTGGTTCTCAAGACATACAGTTCTAGGATTTGGTATAAAACTTTACTTAGGTTCACAACTCTCTTGTTTTAGGGACAACATTGCCATACAAGGCAAATACTACTACTTTTTGTGAAAAGCCTTTACCATGCTCATTAACTCTAGTTCCACTGGAACAACATCTTGGTTTTCACACTAGCTCATTCATATGATTTTGTTAATTCACATTTGTACCTATTAGTCATTTACATACACTACAGCTCTGCCTAGGGTACATTTACCATTGTCCCCAAGTTAAATAGTAAACTGATCACATCCACGCATGCATGCATGACCAATACAAATTACTGATGAATTATACCAAACTTATAAATGCCCAGAGGTGAAAGCCTTTACACTAGATACTGACACATTGCTGTGATAATTTGATTGCATTCAGCCCTATGCAAGCATCACTAGTGTTGGATGATTGGTTATGTCATTCCAACTTATCCTAAAGGTATTGTATGGAGCTCCATCACTCTACAGGGCGCATTTCCATTGCTCCACAGCCCAGTGCAGCTCATTACTGTGTATTCACATTTGCACTGTATGCAGTCTTGTATAGATGTTGTGTTGTTTTAAGATACACCATGGTCCTGGAGGAATGATATTTTGTGTACTTGCACATGATTTAAATGACAATAAAGTCTCTTGAACTTGAACTCGAACCCCTATGGTGCAAACTGCATTATTTTCCAGAGTAAGACCTGTTACTTCTGTTCCCTTCAAACTATAAAACTTAAATCAAAGACAGTGTAATAGAGGTTTGTCCCCCAATAAGACTAACTACTGTTTTACATTCATCTTATAATTAGACCTTATTGAATTAGAAAGAACAATGCATTTCAACTAATGACTTTTACTCTGAGGCTATGTTAGTTTAGTATAAATAGCCTAAAAAAATCATTAGCAACTAGAAACAAGCCTAGAAAGGAAGGCCAAATTCACAAGGCTGAAACAAACACTTTATTTAAGTAAATAATCTGAGGTTGTTATTGATTTTCTGATTCCAAGTGTTTTTCAACTTGCTTGTGGATGCAAAGCCTAATAAGAATTCTCACACCTCACTCTCACACTGAGATGCAACAAGAAATGCTAATGCTACATAAGTTATATTAAAACTGGGACGTCAAAAGAATGAAATGTGATGTATTGAAACACTACAAATATGATACAGAATGTTAGCAAGTAAATGATCTTAATTATAAAACTACTGTACTTATTTCTTGTCATATTTTATTTGTTTTTGCTATTTTATCTGATGAAATTATCTTATTCATCTTAAAACTGAAAGTGAAGTGATTAAAACCCTGTGCTAAACCATGGCTATTAGAGCAAGTCCTTCAATTCGAGCAATAAACTCAGTTAAATTAACTATGAAGAACACCTCAATCATAATGCTAGCATTTGTTACTGATAATATAATTTCTAACCTGAATCTGATGAGAAACTTGTTGAACAAACATTTAAAGTGCATAGACGACATTTCATTTTTTATTTCAACTCAGTGTGTGATTGATTGATTTAAGCTTGTGGCACTTTTATAGTCAGTCTTTCAGTGGAGAGCGCTGCCAGTTTTCCACCATTTTCCACTGAATTATTGAGGTAAGGTTTACCTTAAGTCTAATCCCAGTTCATAGGCTCCAGCTCATATCCACAGTGAAATATGTATCTAGAACTGCCTGATGATATAGAGTGTTTTTCAGATAAAAATTGGTCTCAACTAATAAAGATGATTGGTTGATTTCATTGTAAGGTCTTGATTATGTTGGTGGTTAGTCTGACGATTCAACACACCAGTTTACCTTAAAAAGGGCTTACTAATGGTAGAGCTCACTTGGCTCTGTCTACCCTAGATTTCACAGGGGTGGGAAATTTGATTGGATGATTTTTTATTGGCTGAAACTGTATTATGTCATGAATAATGGTAAACCTTTAGATTAGGTTACAATGGGTAATCAGTAATCAGTACTAGAATACAGTAACTCTTTGAACTCTGCCTTTATATATTTTATTTGGTTTAAAACACCAGATTAACAAATCTCTAAAGCACTTAAGAACCACTGTCAGAAAGCTCAGAAAGAGGACATGTGATAATCTGCTGGTAGTATTACAAATTATCCAGTCTCATCACTACTGAGTGGTGTTTAAAATGTGACATTGTCTCCTTAAATGCAGCTGTGCATCAACCGCCTAATTCAGTCCCTTCTTATGTGTATTTAGACAGAAAATGAAATTACACAATTTAATACTGTCAATTATTGTACGAAAGAATGTTCCTCAATAAATTAAAAGGAGATTATAATCCCCAAAACTATAACATGTAAAATACATCATTTTAAAAAATGATCAGGAGAGTGACAAGACAAATTGAATGTAAAATGTTCTATAAAAGCCAAATACATTCAAGTTCTTATCTATGTTAATGCAATAATGGTGGGCTATAAGCGCTGTTTCAGCAAACTCCTATAATGAAAACAGAATGACCTTGTAAGCTCAGCTGAGATTGTTCGACCCAACATTGTCTGGGCCATAATGGAAGAAATCATCCATAAAAGAGATTTGGCCTAATATAATAAATCCATAATAAATATATTAACCACTTCTCCTCCACTTATATGTCTAAAAACTTGTAGAGCGCTGTTCATCCAGTTTTTCCACTGAAATAATAGGTATTAATAAAAAAAAAAGTGCTCCCCTCCCCTTGTGAAGATTTGATTGCATTCAGACAGGTCAGATTGAATGCTAAGGTATGGATCTCAAAATGCCACTCAAACCCATCCCAAATGTACACCTTTAAATGGGGGTTCTTTAATTTTTTGTTAGGACTCAAAGAAGCCTTCAAATATTTAACTGGATCTTTGCCACGTTTCAGTTGTTCTTCCTATATAAGGGAAACCTCTTGTACTTGTACTTGAGCTCCATCCCTTCAGAGAATTCAGTACCACTGCTCCACAGCCCAAAGCGGAGAGATTTTACACCCCTATAGCCCTCGCTTGATATGCATAGTGATTTTTGGCTCATGTGCGCTCCAGAGCATCTTGTTTTATTGGTCAGCCTATATGCGTGGAGATTATTCAAACTTTGTGTGTGCAGTTGAATATCTGTATCAGTAATAAGTGCCTTCAATTTATACCTTAGTTAGAGGGAGGTCTGGATACATTTGACTTTTTTGGGCATAGGTGCAACTTAACATATTCTTAACAAAATATGAGCATATGTTTTCTCACATGCTTTTCATATGGAAGCCCCTTGCCGCCAGAAAGGAAGCAGGGGAAGATTGTGTCACCTGCTTATTTAGTGCTCAAACTGTTGGTTGACTGATTAGGTCATAAGAATGGCTTATTTTCTTGAGATTTTGTCTTTCAAAATAGAATGATATTAAATAAATATCATATAAAGATATGTAATATCTTTCAAATTAGAACATATCATATATGAATATATATTATATAAAGATATTTCATATCTTTTAAAAATATAATAATATTTCATATAATTCTATTTTGAAATATGAGATATGAAGTATGAGATTGTTTCATCATAATCATTCCTGCATAATAAGTCAAAAAAGTTATAAATAAGTATTTTTAGGATACGGATTTGAGCTAAACTTCAGCTCCATGTCAAGTGCATTTGGAAAGTGTGTGGCATTTCTGTGAGACATATTTTTTCCCTATCATAAATAAACAAATACGTTTAGAACCTCTCCCTCTTTACTCTCTTTCTCCCTGAATAAATCAGAGTGGCAGTTTGATTATAATACTAATCTCCTCCCAGTATTTTGAGCTTAGAGTGGAACACTGTCTTATGAATGAGACGAAACCGCAAAAAAGCAGTAACCGCCCTTTTGATTATGGATACGAAAATGTGGGTCAGCCTGACCTAAATTAAAGATGTGCTATTTACATTTCTCATATGGATGCAAGCCACCTAAGCATTGGCCCTTTCCTCAGGAGGTTGCAGGTTCGATGGTTTTTCACAACCATCTGTGGCAGTGAGTTCCAGAGAACTGACTCTCTCTAAGAAGGTAGGATCTCTCTATCCCTGCCCCAGACACCCCCCCCCCTCACTCAGCGTGATGCAAGCCAGTACAGGCATCTGTTAGCTAATGTAACAGAACTGGCAGATAGTGTTCTCCTCCACATTTGTTCACCTGTCCAATATCACTGTGTCAGAGGCAGTTTGGAAAAATACAGTTGTCTGGCTTCATTTGACACATGGCCTTCACCCTCCAAGCTTAGGCAGCATCGTCGTAAGCAAGAGTCGTAGCAGGTGGTTGGGATATGGAAATAAAAGACTGTATAATTTTCTTTTTCAAAATCCTAGGAAATCGTCCTATAAAGTTTGTCTTAGCCATTTTTAAACCTGAAGTAAACCTGAACTCAGAATTGACCTTTTGTCAAGTCATGTTATAGCCATATCAAGCTTAATCAATTGGGTCACTTCATTCAAAAGACAAAATTCTTCTTTCTTCATTATTTTTTCTAAACTGTGTTGCATCACAAGTGTATATTCTCCATCCATTCATGGGTACTCTGCTCAAACAGTATATGTCTTAACTCCTGGAACAAAACCAGACTTTTCCTTCCTCTTTCCTGCACTATTTGTACTTATTTAAGTTTGACAGTAGACTAGCATGTTTAAAAATGATGCTTTTCATCATTCAGTCAAATTCCAATTAATAAATCTTGTCCCAATGATTTCCTGGTCACATGTTCTGTTTTATTTGGAAATGTCACATACATCACATTAAATAAGTTTTCAGTACTTCAGAACTTCACTTTTTAACACCATAATAGTGTTTAGTAAATCTGCCCCACAGTGTTTAAGTATCTTATGAAAGCAAAAATGCAATAAGTGTAACTCTCATTTTGCTGCCAAACAAACCACCTAACCTGAGCCTAATTTGCCTTCTTGAACACATAAGCAAGCAGCAAATTTTCATTACGAGCCTCAGAGTCCCATGTTATTTCAGAGCTATAGACTGAGCAAATTCAGTCTCACTTCTTTAGGCGTGCTAAATTGAACAATTGGAGTTCTTATGATATCGTCTGTGATGATATTCACTAGTGCACTGAAGAGTGTCCCAATTATTTCATTTTTAGTGGTTGGACTGAGCTTAGTGACAAAAGTAACACAAAACAAATCAAAGTTTCTGAAGTGAATGTTGCAAAAGTATTTGAAAAAGCCATGCCGAGAAGGGCTTTGAAATGATTTTCAGTCGTGCTTTTATTGCAAAAGTGAATCCTCTGAGGCATTACTATGCCTGTTTCATTTACTTTCAAGCTCTCCAGCCAGGGCCTTGTTTATTGGTTTTTAAGATTCAGTCACAGACAGTGTTCACCAAAATAGTTCTCCCACATGCAGATTCACTCTTCTCCCAGTAATCAGAACTGACCTGATGAAAAGCTTTCAAAAGCCCCAGCAGACTGCGTCCATCCTTGTTTTCAGCTTTCTGGCACAAAGACGTTGACATTGATCTAAAAACTGTTGTAGTAAGGAATTTAGAACAGCAACCATTTTAATCATGGACTGTTCTAATAAGACATATTAACTATTATATAAAAGCTAATAACAACTATTAAACGAATAACTACTAAAGCTAATAATAACTATTTCCTATAAAAGTTTGCTGTAGTAAACTGGGGTTTCAAACATACAGTGTGCTTTCCAGTCCATGCAGTGCATGTATGGAGACTAAGCAGTGGAAAAACAGCCCACTTAGAAATCACTACTTTTGTGATGACAAATAACACAAATACAATACTGCATATTTGCAGATAAGCCTTGGAGTTACAGTGAAGGCATGTTTCAGCCTTTTGCCTTTTGCCAATCAGAACATTAGACCATTTACATATGCCACTCTTAAGGGCACTGCCTGTTTGACAGAAATGGTAAAGAGTGAAAAAAAAATCGTCATATGAAGATTTATTAGTACTGTTTTGGTACTTAAAACAACATAGCTGTAGATAGATAGACAGCTGCAAATAAAATGTAGGATGTGGGTTACACATTTTGACAAACAATACTCACTTGTTCATAAAAAATAAAACAAAACACACACACACACATGCCATTGGAAGTTTACTTTTAGTTGTGGTAGTTGGATTTGGTTCTCTGCACTTAAAGAATCAACTCAATCAGTCAGTCTTAGGAATGTAGAAAAACACACTTTAATTCTGCAGTAAACCTAACGCCGGTGGAATGCTTCAGAACTGCGTGTGACAAAAACCTTGCAGTACAATGCCAGTTATACTTTTTACACCCTACAAGTACGTGATGAACGTGCATTACGTGACATTCACACTTTAAATCAGTTGGTTTCTATCGCCTTCGAAATCCATATGCTAATAAGGCTGGTTTCCTGAGCCCCCTGGTGAGGCTGGTGTGAAGTTGATAGACCCCAATGTTTCAAGGTGTTGTCTGCTCCTATTCCCAAGACAGTTCCATGTTTAGCATGTGGTAAAACTAAAACAAATGAAATGAAAATAATCTATACATACAATACTGAAATAACTGAACTGAAAAAATCCCCCTCACAATCATGCTTTTAAATATTTATCATACTTCCATATTTTTTTAATCAAATGTAGAACCCAGATTGTTGCTGCTTTCCACAATCATACTACAATCATGCATGCATGACTGTATATCAACAGTATGCTATAAAGGCTGGACACACTAAACATTGAAACAACTGATATCAGATGCAATTGTTGAGAAATTGAATATACCATCAGCATGTCTGATTTAATTGAATGGAATTGAGCCTGGTTTGGTTAACCAATACTTCAATAAACTATAAAACAGGTAAAATCATTTAATGACACTAGGCTTCTCCAGGTGTTAAATATATGATCCCAGCCACTGTCATTCAATGTTCTTCAGTTCCCAAAACTTATATAATTATAAAATATTATAAAATATTGCTTGTTGATTTTTTACAGAAGGCCTTCCAAGGCTTCCAACATTCAGCATTGTTTTACAGTATTAGAAATGCAATCAGTATGGAAAAGGTAATAAGCTGTGATAGCAGCCTGATGGTGATAAGAATTGCCACCATCAGGAAACATCTCAACACTGTGAGATAAATCTAAATGGAGTTTCAAATGATCTTGAAGGGGTTTAATGAATAATCAATTAGTTAAAATTCCAACAGTAAGAATGTTGACACACAGACACACAACTCCATGGTTTTTAATGCTGATCTTTCACTATTCATTATTCATCAACAGCTTGCAATTCAAAGAATGTTTCAAAGATCCAAAAAAAAATTACAACCATGCTGGTAGACCACAAACACTGCCCCCATTTAATAAACAGCACTTAAAGATTTCATCTTTGAGAGAGAGGAGAAAATCAACCTCTGATCACGCTTCAGATCTGAAAACATCCACAGGTGTTGTGTCCATGATTCCACTGTAAGAAGATGACTCTGTGGGTTAGAAAGGATGTGAGGCTGATCTAGAATCTTGTACTGAAAAGCAAACAGGCGAATCAAACTGCTGAATCTGCTTAGAAGAACTACATGTTTGCACCATTGGATGGAGACATGATGAGATAGCTCCCTCTCACCATACCAAATAATTTTTGTTTGCTTTTTATTAGTTCACAAATGTCAGTCAAGGATTACGAGGACATGTGGCACGAGAATTGCCTGTAAATGCATTAGGGGGTTATTTTTCACTAGTAATGTGTACGCTTCCTAATGGAAAGTGCCATGGCCTAACCGTGTATTAGTGCACACCAGTTCTTTTAAGCAGCACTTTCTCTCTTTGCTCTGTTCTGACCAGCGCATTTTGAGAAGCGAGTCTTATCAGTCTTACTCAAGCTGCTGGGCTGCAGCATCTTTTTACAGTCTCTCTGCCCCCTAAATCACATCCTGCGCCGCCAGGATTCAACCTTGGTGTCCCTTATCAAATTAAAAGCCTCTCTTGTTTACTCATGACTGACTGAGAGTGCTATCAATGACGAACCCTTTCCTCCGAGTGAGAGTGACTGGCAGGGGAGCTGGTGTATAACTCGTGATTTATGCATTTGCAGCCAAAGAGCTCAGGTTAGCTATTTGCTATTTTCACTGAGTTTTCTGCTCAACCTTAAACACCCTCTGGGAAAAACAGACACCTATGGGCCTCACATATATATGTAGTTTAGATTCAGTGTATGCTACAGCTGGAGTAAGACCAACCCACCCCAATCCCTAACTATATGTTTTCTTCTCTCATCTACCTTTATAAATACCACTGTTGTGATATAATGAGTCAACATCCTGAGATAATACCATTATTACAATACTCAAAATCCTGAGATAATACCATTATTCTGACATATTCAGTCAACATCCTGAGAAAATACTATTATAACAATATTCATAATCCTGAGATAATGCCATTATTCTAACAAATTCTGTCAACATCTTGAGATAATACCATTATTATAACACTCACAATGCTGAGATAATACCATTATTACAATACTCATAATACTAATATTATGAGTACAATGCCAATATATATATATATATATATATATATATATATATATATATATATATATATATATATGATACTCATATTTAATGCCAATATTATGATATATTCAGCCAACATTCTGAGATAATACCATTATAACAATACTCAAAATCCTGAGATAATGACATTAAAAAAAAGAAAGAAAGTGATGATTCTTGTGCTCCACTGTTTCATTGCTAAGGTGCCATTGCCATTTTCTTTTTTGTTAAATTATTATAAAAGTATACCATATAAATTCTATTATTAAGTGGATTCACTGTAGCTTCTATTTGAAACTTCTAATTGAAACAGTCACTAACAAGTCTAGTAAATCAATGCAGGTGTAAGTTATTGTTACAAAATAAATACAAACAATCTGCCTCCAAAATTGATGATTAGTAAAAAGAGTCTGTTGTCCTGCGTGACAGCGTTTTTTTTTATTATTATTATTATTATTACAAAGTAGAAGAGCAAATATGGAAATACCAAATTGCTTTAGTCAGTGCTCTGCTCTCCTTAACCTGATCTTCCTCATCAGCTTCTGGCAGGGAAATGTTTCAGCATTCCCAGTGTTGATTTTAGGCCACTTTTGTGTTAAAAATTGGACATTAGACTTTGTTTCCACTTTATCAGAAACAAAACACAGCCAATCAAGAGACGTGTGAGTTAGAAATATTTTTCAGACGTGCTGTCTAGACAGTCACAGCAGACTACCTCACAATCCATGTGTATGTCACTGTGGGGATTTTGGCTCCAGAGCAACAACTGTGGAATACATACTCCAGGAAAGGGAAAACTAAGAAATGGAAAGTTGTAGGTATAAGAGATTATTTATTATTATCTTTTGTTGTTTAGATTTAGATGATTATACTTCATTTTGGATTAAGAGTCCTGGCATTTGTATCAATATTACTCACAGAGAAAATATAAATGTAAGAATTAATACTTTGCAAAATATTTTCTTGTGGCAAAGTTTGTTTATTTTTTTAAATAAAACAAATACATTTTCCGTTGTGCGGTCTTTCAACTTTGTTTGTATATTTATTTATTATAAATTAATATTGCCAGTTTCCTAATTATAACTGTCATAACGTGTCTGCAAAGTCTTGATTTCATTTATAAACAGTTTCAGCAGTATCTGTTTGGGCTCTGTGTTTCATTTCTTGTAAATTTAAGTTTGATCTTGATTTTCCAAGTGTAATTTTACAACAATTACTTATTTATAATAATTATTTCATTATTCATTTTGAATTGTATTAGAATTAATACGTTAATGAATCACCAGTGAACAAACTTTCCAACATTTCTTATTCATGTTCTAACCAATGAAGGTAAAAAAGCATAATTAATGTGCCATTATTCTTGCGCACTCCACTTTTTTTTTTGTCAAATTGATCAAATAAACTGTAATCATGCCTTAGTATCTGCAGAAGCGTGTTTTCTGTGAATGATGTGAAATTCAACAACACATACAGTCATTTTGCCTGGGGGTGCCCAAACTTTTGCATAGGACTGTAATATTCAGCATATCTTTTTCCTCCACAGAAAACAGTTCCTCGTGCTGACTCTTATTCTCTGGTCAATCGTTTAACTGAACATTGATTTATTGGGTCTAAGAGTTTGATGTGTGCAGTACCGGTGGTCTACGCTAGGGGCGGTGTTATGAAACTCCTCCTGTCTCTCCGCACGGCTCCGCTCCTCTTTTCGGCTTATTGTTGTCTTCTGGAGCGGCCAGCGGAGCTGCTGTTGAGAAAGTGAGATCAAATAAAATTTATTAATTTATTTTAGGTTTTATTTATTGACGACAGTGTCAGAGATGAGTTACGGCGGGGGGACTGCGGTGGGTTATTTTAACTACGTGTGAAAATAGCGCGCTGTTAAGGTGGCTGAAGCTCACTGCTTATTCCAGTCTGTCGGTCCACCTTAAAAGTGTAGGGGCTACATCCAGGCGCCTCCGCCACTGTTCCTGCCACTGCTGCACCCTTTAAGGTGGAGCGGACGACTGGACTAAGGACTAGAGCTCGGCGCGGTCTGTTCTCGCTGCAAGAGAGTAGCTAGTGTGTTTTAGTAGAGAGCATCGGAGTGACAGACTGTGTGTGTGTGTGTGTGTGTGTGAAGGATGGACGAGACCACTGCTAGCCTGAACTCATACTCAGAGCAGCAGAGGGAGTCTGGTCTGTCACCACTTGCCTGAACTGCAGTAAAGGTGAAAGCACAAAGCAGGCCTGCAGCTGCAGCAACACAACACAATACATTTGATCTTAAACATGAATAGTAGATTATTTTCCTCACTAATGAACTTCAGCATTATGAATTATAAACACTGGAAATTAAAGATCTGTCCAGAGTACCCTCTGGTACACATAACTGGGCACATTGCAGTCGTTAGCTGCTTACTACACATCTCTGGGTAACACTAGTTTTCTTATCAAATTGATATCAGGTGATACCTTCTTAAAAGGTCAATAACTTTTAACATCAGCCTGAATCACAAATCATAACCTGATGGCAGCAAAAATGAGATGTTTTAAAGGTAATTTAGATCATAGCCTCACAGCACCGATTTTAGGCGGTACAGATTCTGGGAACTGATCATATAGACCAATCCTCCCAAAGTTTCTGTTTTATACTATAATGTCGTACTGTGAAAGTGTTCAGTGTTATTGCAAGAGTTTTCAGTCAGACAGTGCTGATATGACTGTGACTGATATGATGGTCAGTTCCCATTTCTCAAACAAATAGCTAGTACCTCACAGTCTTAGCTGACAGAAATACACAGAATTCCTCGAAGTCATTTTTTACGTCTCTTCATAAAAAGGTCATTTTTCTGTTAATAGTATTTCTGTGCTGAAGGTTTGGTTTGATTACACTGTACATGGTTTTATTTGAATTTATGATTTTATTGTTCAGAATCAGTAGGTCAGACAGTATGTCTGTTGGAGGGCTTATATTGATTTCCCAAAACATGACTGAAGAACAGCTGATTATTTGTTCATTATTGTGACATTTTCTCCAATACTGATAAAACTGTGGGTCTACAAGTTTATAAATATTCATTTTTGTATCAGCATTAATTATGATACTAATTATAATCTTATAGTCTTACTTTGTTATCATATTAACCCTCGTAATCCCAGGCTTATTTAGTGTCTAAATTCTGAGACAGGTTATTCAGTAACTGCTGTGAAACTAATATGTAATGAATGTGGTTTGAAGGCCTCAATTGTTGCTTCACTAAATTCTCTGTGGAGTTTAATCATTCTCTGTTGTACACATTTAATTGTGACTTATTATTCAGCATCAGATGCAGATTTCCGTAACTGAGACAGATAACTCTTATTCAGTTCAGGTTAGTAAAGAAGATACTTTGATACATTGATGGTATTGATATTTTTAGTCTAAAGATTCATTCTTGAAAAAAATCATCAGGATCGGAAGTGTTGATACTTTAGTATTGATTCGCCTGATCAGCAGTGTGTGTGTGTGGTGTGTGTGCTTGTATTTTTGAGCGTGGTAGAACCCTTTTAATCGTTTTATGCTTTACATGCATTGATACCAAAATGGTGCTATTTCAGTGTTTTTGTAGAAAATGAAAGCTCAGGAGTCCAAAAGTGCAGAGGAGAAAGGATGCTAAATAGGCAATCATTAAGTTTTTGTCAGTAACTATTTAGCACTGTGGATTTTTGGCATCTTCATTATTATTGTAAGACACATTGTGAGTGCAGGAAATGAAATGATTCAGTATTATTATTAAAAAGCTAATATCATACCTTTTTTCCCTGTGTTCTGGTTTTCCCCTGAGGTTCACTGTTGACACTTGTGTGGGTTTATGAGCCAAATACAGACATAATTTATTTTTACATGACAATTTTCCAACCTCGAGTTGTGTAATTGTTTTTTGTAATAACTATGGGGATTTTATACAGTATATGAGTAAGAAGATCAAAACGAGCTGTAGCTGATGCTGCTCTGAAATATGGCCTGACTGTTATGTTGGCTGGTTATTGTCATTGAGTATCAGCAGGTAACATCTAAGCCCAGAAATACGGTTTACAATTTTTTTATCTACCTGTACCAAGTCCCAGGGTTGTTACTGTGGAAAACAAAGTGGACATGTGAGCAAAAGCGACTAGGGTCTGATCAGACAAACCACATTTTGTCATTCCATCACTTAATATGACCATTGTTACACAGGGGTGCTGAATCCAGAGACTGGAGGTCCACTGCACTGCAAAGTTTATCTCCAGCAGATTCGCAAACACTTTACATTTACGCTCACATGCGACTAAACATTTTACTGTTTAGAATCTAGGCTGAATATTTTGAATATGTGTGTATAGTAGGCTTGGTGATGTCTAGAAACACTAGAGTTAGATGGGAGCACCGGTCACTTTAGTGTTTACAGCCACATAAACACTTGAAATCTTTGCATTGTTCTGTGTGTAATGAAAGGTTTATTTGGCTGTGAACTGAAGGTCAGTCTCTGCATCATTTCTGTGGTCTCTGCATATATATATATATATATATATATATATACACACACACATAATCATATGTCAAGGACTATGATTACAATTTTAAAGAACAAATCAACAAAACAATAATAAATTGAACTAAATGTGGTCTCTGCAATGAACTGTGCAATTATTCAGCACCTTCAATTCATGAAATACCCGGAAACATGTATTGTGATGTATTTGTTATCACAATAAAATATCATCAGATTGCCATATTTACTGACTTTCTTGTCACACATTCTGACATCAAGAACCAGCATGGCCTAAATGATGAACGATAAGCACACAGAAAAGATCTGACTTGAATCAGATTTGAAACTGATTGGGAAAAGTTCAAGATTCCATGCAGCTTTTTTGCCATTTAGTATCATAAATCAGATCTGAGCTGCCAGTATAACCAAAGCTTATGAGGTTATCATTACTTCATTATTTTGACAAATTATGTACTGTAGAACATTGTCTTGCATACATCTAAATATTATTTCAGTATATTGTGATTTTAATGTGATTCTAATTCCTAATGTGATTCAGAAGCATGTATAAATGGATTTAAGGCTTATTTTTTGAGGCTGATGCTGATATCCATTATTTATTGTGTACATATCAACTTATGGTGAGATGTAAAAAAAAAATTAAATCTTGAAATAGAGACAGAATCAGCATTACAAACAAATTTATGTCAGTAGGGTTATAAACTGTCCAATGTTGATTAGTTTAATGTTGTCCAGTGTTGATTATTAATATTTCACAGATATCAATATGACTCTGATATCCCTGTTTTCAACGCCTTAACACTCCAAGGCTTATTAAACATTAAGGTTTATTATTCAGTAACTACATGGACTTCTGGACTGTACCTCTGTAATAGAGGTTTATAATAACACTTTTTTTTTTAAACTACTGTGAAAATGAGACTTGTCCAGTTCCACTATGGAACTGAGAGGATGATTTTGTTGGATTTTTATTTTTTAAGAAAGTGCATGGTTAGAAAATACAAATAAGTTCAATTTTAAATCGATATAAAATCCAATAATTTTCGTTTTTGACTTTCCCAGTTGTAATTCCTCCTCCTGACTCAACTAGGCATTGCATTTGGCCAAACAATGTGCTTCAGTGTGTATGTTGGAACGTGTAATTTCACTTCCAAGCCCTTTAAGCTCCGCCCCACATTCCCCATATGCTGTTTATTGGTACTCTGTTGAGCTCTGAGTCTGACTCTGCTTTCCTTTTTTGTTTTTTCCTGTCTTTACCCTTGCTTTTTTTCTAATATGGATTTACCTATAAATACTTGCCTGCCTGATGTTTAACCCCTGCATGCCTGCCTTAATGGCGATGAGTTTTGGGTAGACCCTAAAGAAGCTGCTATGTACTTGCAGCTTACCCCCATTCAATTATTACAGTCTTGACAATAGTGTGATTTGGAAATTCTGATCAGGTAATGGAAAATCCACAAATTGTTATTGTTGGTGGGAGTAGTAAATAAGTAATGATTAAACAAATACACTGAAGGTGTGTTTCACTTAATGGGTTTAGCCATTAAAGAACACTGCAGGTTGCAGAACATAGAATTGCAGAACTGCTCAGGTTGTGTTATTAGAGAAGGACACTTCGGGCTGGTGAGGACAGCTGCAGGGTTAATGAAGTGTGGAGGAGTGAACAGCAGCTTTTTCAGGAGAGCTCATCACCAGGCATGTCCCAAACAATTTTGCCAGAACACTTTCAACCCTCATAACACTGTGTAAATCAGGGCTATCTCTAGATTTACTGCATTCATGGTGTGAATGTATGTTTTAATGACACATTTTTTAATGTGAACCTATGTTTGAAAAGGTAAACTGTCAACTTTGATGCTTACTCTGCAGTTTATGATGAACAGAATATAGCAAAGATGCTTTAAGATAACTAGGCCAGTGCCTCATCGGCCAGCTGAAAAAACTGGAAGCCAGTGAAGTTATCCTGTGCACTAAAAGACTAGTGAGCTATATAATTAAGGGGTGGGCAGAATAAGGGTGCTCTAATAGGTACTAAAAACATTAGTTTTGAAGGGGTTGAATAATTCTGAGACTGCAGTTGTCATTAAAAGTGACATTTTGTGTTGAATTTGAAGAAAGCACTTTTATTAGTTTATTAGTGTTAAATTGTTCTATAGTGCCACTGTTCATTTTTTGGTTTTCTACACAATTTTTAGTTTTGCCAGTGGAAAAAAATCTAATAAATTTTCATGCCGATACAACATTTCAAATGTTATACCAACCAGTGTTACAACTAGGGGTGGGCAAGATGGCAGAAGCATTATATCAAGAGTCATTTCCATGATGCGCTATGTGTATCATAATATTTTAATATAGAGGCAAATGCATGGGTTTTAAAGACTGCTATTGGGAGTTTTTTTAACACAGTGATTTGTATTAAAATTGTTCATCGTTTCATCGTTTACAATGAAGCATGCAGTTGTTTGGTATCTTTTAAGTAATTCATATTACTGATGCAATACAATGTATAATGTTCAGAATTTGTTCACAAATCTCAGAAAACCAAATTTCATAATAAATATATTGTACTTAAACACCTTAGAATATTGTAATGTTATATTTGTATTATAGCACTCCCCTCCCTCAGGGTCCTGATTATAATTAAGGGATTAAACAACTATAAGACGCTTTTGCCTTAATGAAAAAGCTGTCTGTAGCCACTTTCTGCCACCTCCCTATGTGGTTTAGCAGTGAGGGAATTTTGTCGATATGTGTTCATGTACCGGGATGGATTGGCACCTTTTACTTGCTATGCTGATCCATTTGCAATGGAGTGTTACAGGTGTGTCTTAGTGGCTGCATTGATCTGTTGCTTTTCTGACGTTTCCGTTGGATTAATGGAAGAGTGTCTTTAATGCTGTATTGGCTTTGGCTCCAACGCTGACTGTTGGGCTGTCGATACAATTCTTCCATTTCTGAGCCTTTTCTGTTTCTTTTTTGCCCATCTGTTCTTCTTAGTCATCACACAGAACTTGCTGCCCTTTCTAAAGCCCTGGTGTGAAAAAAAAATGTCACTGAAAAAAGATCAGCTGTCTTTGCAGCAGCTTGAAGCTAATCAGAAGACAAGGCTGCTGCCAGTGTTCTCACTGAACCTGTGGAGTTTGGACTTGTGTACACAGCCATAGTCACTGCAGGAAAGTTTCTCATTCTGTCTAACTCAAAAAAGTAACATGCTGGCATGTCATCCGCAGAAGCGAAAAGACCTTCTGCAGACAGCACATCTCTATCTAAACCTGCTACAGTTCATTTTAGCGTTAGCTCGTTAACATTCTTCTGATGAGGCAGCCTTTACTTAAGCCTTATCCAAAACAAAAACCTTCCCATTAAACATGTTTAACTTGCAGTGACCAAATATATTAGCTTTTGGAAAATCAGTATTTTTTTTATAATAAACTTGTTAAACTAAATAAACTAAATAACTTGTTTGCTACTGTTTTTGTCAGTCTAATAATACCAGTGCCATTACACTTTTTTTTCACTTCTGCTTTGCAGTTAACATAAAATTCACTTACAGATACAAATATTAAATTGAATAAGATAAACATCTTTATCTGAAATAAGCTTGGTAGTGTTAATCCATATTACACTGTAAAATAGCAATACATGGACTGTACTAGGCTAAGCCAGTGACTGCAGAACCGCATAGACAACACAACGTCTCTCAAAAGTGAAGCCATCACAGGTCTGCTGACTGGTTCCAGGATGATATGTAGCTCCACCCATCCCCGTATGTTTCAGGGACAGAACAGCCCATTTTTTATTTTCAGTGTCTAATTCCAACAGTTAGTTTGCCATGTGCTAATTTTGTCAAATGTTTGATTGCCCCCCAGAAATCAGGTGCAAAATTATTACATTTAAAATGTTATTCTTCTATATTGTAAGAAGGCAGGGTTACGTTTAGGAATTAAGTGATTGGCAACCTAGGCTGGAAGAGACCCTCTCTGCAGGACCTTTCTGTTTACATTGAGTAGCCACGAGCTGTCAGGCAACTAGCTAGATAATCATACTATAATACGTGTTGTGTTGTGGTGTTGGTTGCATTACTAGACATTTACAACATTATTTGTACTCGGTCTCAGACTGCGCTTTCGGCAAATATATTTTCTGACCTGGACCGCCTCCAAATACTTGGAGAAATTAATACTAGAAAAAATTATTTTGTGATAAAATACTAAACTGCACTTTTACTGTTACAACATTAAAATCTGCTTTGCTTCTGGTCCTTTGGGCTGCGCTGTGAACTCAATGAAGGCGGTCTGATATGCTTGTTCTGGGTGAAGGGGGTTGCGTCTGCTCTCTAGTGCACAGATTCTGGTTGCAAATTTGACAACATGGCAGACAGTTTTCGTGGCGCCAGTGTTTTCTACTGCCATTGGGCTAGGCATTGTTCAGTTCATGCAGCCCATAGTAATGTTAACTGCCTTCATATTCTTTATGTTTAGGTTATCTGACGTACATTGGCATGTTCATTTCTCTAGTTGCCAGCACTGTCAGTCAGGCATTAGCTAATTACTACAAAGAAAGATTTTACTGTCATTATTTCATGGACTATATTTAGAATTATTAGAAGTATTCAGTTCCTGTTCAGTAAAGTCTTCAATTTTAATAATAAAGCAGCCAGAAATATTGAGGACCTTTATAAATTAAACAAGGGTTATGAATGCTGTGTCTCTGCAGTGTCTCTAAATAAGTGTTCTTTCTTTTCAGCCAGTAGACTCTGCCGAGAAGAATCGGGGTCATGGACGAAGAATTCACGCCTTTAGACTGCCTTTTGTCCCCAGGTACCTTTTTCTGTGTTTGCCTCTGAATAGACTAATAGACGTAGAGTGCTGTTTTTTTTTACTTGAACACAATTTCTGTGTGAAAGTAACTGATCTTTTGCACCCTTCAAAAACTGTGTTTGTTCTCAATAACTCTTACTAAGAAAGAAGGGACTTAACTATCTCTGGAGTGTTTCCCTCCAAGGGTACGTCTTCAGTGGCTTTAGTTAGGGAGCAGAATTGGTTGACGTTTTACTTGAACCTTGCCACATAACATGACATAACAATATTATTAACATCTAATGGCATATGCCGTACTGGGTAAGACCCCTATCACTACATTCAGTTGCCTGTATAACATGATTTCCATGCAAGTTTCCAAGCATACGGCTGATTTTGTCACATGCAAATTTGAAGTCATTATATCAAGCAGTAGTAGCATCTGTCATGACAGTTACTGGTAATGACACTGATATATTACTGGCCATAATCTGTCTTGACAACGTGTGACATCTGCTATGGCATTTTTTATGGCATGGTTATGTCAATATTATGTAGCTGGGTTCAAGTAAAGGTTTTTTTCTTGGCTCCAGGCTTTTATTTTCAAAAGATAAGGTACTTATCTGCTCATTTCTCATGCAGTCTACAAATGTAAAAGTTCACAGTTATACCTTTAGGGCATGGTTATGCCACAGGAGACACAAGTGTACCTGAATGATATTTCATGTCTTTCATGTCTTCTTATATAGTTGATTTCTTGTCTTTTTACTGACTACTGATTCTGTAAAGCTGCTTTGTGACAACACCAGTTGTAAAAAGCTCTATACAAATACATTTTATTTGATTGGATTTGATTTGATCTATTACCATTCTTTCTGAAAGTGTGATATGGAGCTAGAATCATGCAAAATGCACAAATATATCATTTGAATTTGTGCCATACCAATATATAAACCTTTTCGCACTTAAGGATGTACAACTGAAGTGGTTAGTTTTCTGCAAATTCACATTTTCATATTCAGTTTCAAAATAATATCTGTGTAAGAGAGATCTCAATAAATTGTTGTGTTATTCTGGGAACTAAATCGTGTTAATGAGTATAAATCCCCAGAAAGCAACAAATGAGCTCATTAAATTTACTCTTGTTAAAACATGTGAATGTGTGGCTTAATAAGTGCTTCTGCAGATGTTCCCTGGATGTTATTTTTAAAAGTTTGTGAATTATTATATGAATTAATATAATAAAAATACATTTTCATTCTTACATTTCCATCTTACATAATTATCAGTTTTTTATGTCCATTGCAAACCTCAAAATTCAAATTTTATCATATATACAAATCATATTACTACCGATCATATTAATACTTATACAAAATAAACACATTCCGATTCAGGTGTTTCTAAACTCTAGACTCTTAGCACCTGCTCCTATCAGTGTGTGGTTCTTTAAATGCCTCAGTTGAAGCAACTTCATCAGAATGTTTTTAAGCAATTTGCCCCACTTGTTAGCACCTTATTGTTTTTTGAAAATGCAGTTTAAGTTGCAATAATTGCCACATATCTCTTATTTTTAACTACATAAACTAGCTATGGTCATAATCTCTATTACTGCTCTTTATTACTAGTTTAAAGCCTGACAGTGTGAAGACTGTGTGTGAGCTCATGTCATTTGCAAATGCATTGACCTACAGGTTTTAATTTGGGTACATTTCTTTGTATGGAAAAAAGGGGCAACCCTGTTTAAGTAACATGTTTTGTTGAGTGTATTTATATACAGTGTGAAAATAGGGCATTTGTTCTGCATTTTTAACACAATTTCCATTTATTTACTAAATATGATAGTAAAAGAAACATATATAGTGGCAAGAAAAAAGTATGTGAACCCTTTGGAATTTTATTGTGTTCTGCATTATTTTGTCATAAAATGTGATATGATCCTCATCCAAGTCAAGCGTATTGACAAATGTAATGTGCCTAAAATAACACATAAAATATGATCTAGCAAGTCTTTATAGAACAAAATTATTCAACATTCAAAGTGTTAGTGGAAACAGTAAGAGAATTGATATTAATTATTGAACAATTAATTGTTTTTCATAAGCCATTCTGTTGTGGACTTGCTCCAGTGTTTTGGGCCATTGTCCTGTTGCATCACCCAACTGCCACAGTTTCAGCTGACGTACAGAGAATCTCACATTGTCCTGTAGAATTTTTTGATACATTTTGGAATTCATCTCTCCCTTAATGATTGTAACCTGGCCAGACCCTGATGCAGCAAAGCGGGCCCAAATAATGATGTTCCCTCCACCATACTTTATGGTTGGGATAATATTTTCGTGGCGATGTGCAGTGCCATTTTTACACCAGATGTAGCGCTGTGTTCTTTCCAATTAGTTCAATCTTAGTTTCATCTGTCCACAAAACATTTTGCCAGTACTCTTTCACAAACTTCTGCTGTGCAGCAATGTTCTTTTTAGTAAGCAGTGGCTTACTAAATTAGCTTTTTAAAGATCATTATGTCAAGGGTTCACATACTTTATCTACTTGCACTATGATGTTTTTAATGGTTGTTCTCAATGAAGACATGAATGATCAGAATTTTTTTATATTATTATCTTAGGCCCATTATATTTGTCAATACACTGTGTGCAGAATTATTAGGCAAATGAGTATTTTGATCACATCATCCTTTTTATACATGTTGTCCTACTCCAAGCTCTATAGGCTTGAAAGCCAACTACCAATCAAGTAAATCAGGGGATGTGCATCTCTGTAATGAGAAGGGCTGTGGTCTAATGACATCAACACCCTATATAAGGTGTGCTTAATTATTAGGCAACTTCCGTTCCTTTGGCAAAATGGGTCAGAAGAGAGATTTGACGGACTCTGAAAAATTGTGAGATGTGTTGCAGAGGGATGCAGCAGTCTTGAAATTGCCAAACTTTTGAAGCGTGATCACCGAACAATCAAGCGTTTCATAGCAAATTGCCAACAGGGTCGCAAGAAACGTGTTGAAAAAAAAAGGCGCAAAATAACTGCCCATGAATTGAGGAAAATCAAGCGTGAAGCTGCCAAGATGCCATTTGCCACCAGTTTTGCCATATTTCAGAGCTGCAACGTTACTGGAGTATCAAAAAGCACAAGGTGTGCGATACTCAGGGACATGGCCAAGGTAAGGAAGGCTGAAAAACGACCACCTTTGAACAAGAAGCATAAGATAAAACGTCAAGACTGGGCCAAGAAATATCTTAAGACTGATTTTTCTAAGGTTTTATGGACTGCTGAAATGCGAGTGACTCTTGATGGGCCAGATGGATGGACCCGAGGCTGGATCAGTAAAGGGCAGAGAGCTCCACTCCAACTCAGACGCCAGCAAGGTGGAGGTGGGGTACTGGTATGGGCTGGTATCATCAAAGATGAACTTGTGGGACCTTTTTGGGTTGAGGATGGAGTGAAGCTCAACTCCCAGACCTACTGCCAGTTTCTGGAAGACACCTTCTTCAAGCAGTGGTACAGAAAGAAGTCGGTATCATTCAAGAAAAACATGATTTTCATGCAGGACAATGCTCCATTACATGCATCCAAATACTCCACAGCGTGGCTGGCCAGTAAGGGTCTAAAAGAAGAAAAAATAATGACATGGCCCCCTTGTTCACTTGATTTGAACCCCATAGAGAACCTGTGGTCCCTCATAAAATGTGAGATATACAGGGAGGGAAAACAGTACAACTCTCTGAACAGTGTCTGGGAGGCTGTGGTGTCTGCTGCACGCAATGTTAATCATAAACAGATCAAGCAACTGACAAAATCTATAGATGGAAGGCTTTTGAGTGTCATCGTAAAGAAAGGTGGCTATACTGGTCACTGATTTGTTTTTGGTTTTGTTTTTGAATGTCAGAAATGTTTATTTCTAAATTTTGTGTTGTTATATTGGTTTACCTGGTGAAAATAAACAAGTGAGATGGGTATGTATTTGTTTTTTATTAAGTTGCCTAATAATTCTGCACAGTAATAGTTACCTGCACAAACAGATATCCTCCTAAGATAGCCAAATCTAAAAAAAACACTCCAACTTCCAAAAATATTAAGCTTTGATATTTATGAGTCTTTTGGGTTGATTGAGAACATAGTTGTTGTTCAATAATAAAAAGAATCCTTTCAAATACAACTTGCCTAATAATTCTGCACACACTGTATTCTTGACTTGAGGATCAGATCACATTTTATGACAAATTAATGCAGAAAAACATAAAATTCCAGAGTTCACATACTTTCCCTTGCCACTGTAATAATATAATAATTAAATATGACATATGCAGTGCACCATAATCATATTTTATCTTTTCTGTGAAGGATTTGTTTGTCTTTCGCGCTTAAACATTTTTGTGTATATTCTGTAAATAGTTTTAAAAAACGTGCCTTCCAGGTCACTCTTTGGAGTTTTCATCATAGGCCCTAAATGAGAGTCACTCAGAAGAGAGCAAAGGATGTGTTGACAGGTTTACTTATGAATATGTATCTAGGACAAACTTGCTAGAAGCTCTGAACCCTGAATTGCTAAAGCACTGAAATTGGTCTGTGATAGTGTTAACTCACCATGGCAATCTTTAAACTAAAACCTATTAACCATTCTCCAGAGAGGGTGTAAATGTGGTGCACCACTCAGAGTAAAAACAGAGTGGTGGTGGGGGGGTGCTGAGGGGTTGTAGTTGAAGATATGGAAGGTGTAGGATGTACTTCATGCCTTGTTCTGCAGGTAGGCAGTTATTTGTGAGCTAAGCCATCTAGTAAATCACTGTTATCTGCTGTCAATACAGCCGGGGGGAATGACTTTTCTATTTGCTTTCACAGCCGAAGAATGCTTACTACTGTAACTGCTCTGACTGTCACACATGCATGAAAATGGCTTAGAGACAACGCTTGAATACTAAAATACACAATATACAAATATATTAATGAAAATAAAGTGCAGGGTAGGTTAATTAGGGTACAATATGAAATATTGATCACATCGCCTGATGCTTGAAAGACTCTGCAATTAGATAAAAGTGAGCTTAGTGTTTTGTTTTTTTTACGCAATGCATATTTATGACTTTGGAAAGAAATACATTTCAATATTGCTCAGGTTTATTTCAATGAAGCTCTGTTTTGAATAAGAAATTATATTTCATGTCCTATTTATTCCAAATTGTTTACGTTGAATTGCAAATTTGTTGTATCTTAATGAACAGCAACTCCTTGGCTAATTGGCTGTATGGTAATTTTGGTATATTTTAATTGATAATTCGCTGTTCCTATCAGAGACGTGTGGGAAGATCCAGTATTAAAACGCATGGTAACAGATTTGCACATTTACTGTTAACAAATTCCAGCATAACAGCAGTGTGTGAGTGAAATGCTGAATGCAGATGTTGGACAACTGTTTGCCTCAAAATGCAAATATGCAGATGCTCATTTCAGAAACGATAAATGTTCTTGCAAACCTGCATGACCCACTGAACCCTGAAGAACAGGAACATTATGATATTTTAATCCTTAAATCTCAGTTTTCACTCTTTTTCACACAGTGACACAATTTGGATCTAGCAGTTGTTATTAACATTGTGTCAAAAGTTGTGGGATAAAATCTTTTAAAATTGATTTCCGCTGAAAATTAATAGGTATTTTTCTTTCCCCTGTAAAACTATTATTTTTAGAGATGCAAGGGTTTTGCATGACAGGACAATTTGTATTATACATACTTTAGATAGATAACATCTGGATATTTAGGTGTGTTAACATCTGGATAAGACAGTGCTGACATTTTGTCTCTTCTGTGCTCTAACTACTTTTGCTAATAATGAGTTTGCGTCTCTTTTCCTCCAAACTTGAAGCATTAGTTCCATTAACTAAAGACTTGCCTAATATAGAACAGGGGTGTTAAATTTTCAAGGTGTAGGGCCACGGTAGCACTGCATGGTTTAGCTTCATCACACGATTCATCTTATGAAAGGCTTGATAATTGGCTTACAAGTTCATTCTGCTGTGTTATATTAAAGAACATGTAAAACTATGGTGTTCTTAAAGACTAAGGTTTGAGAATAACTTTTTATGTACATGCTATGTACATTTTTATGTACATACTACTTGGAAAACTGTCATATTACTGTTTTCCATATGTATTATTTTACTATTACAGGCTATAATCATGCACAAATAGACATGTTTTTGTGTTTTGTGTTTGATGTACTGTAATGTTGTTGTTTAAATGATGAGACATTCTGGATATTATTTGCTGTTATACCTTCATTCTGCATAGTAATACTGCTATAACGTCATTCTAGATGTCAGTGCATTTATAACTTCATTGTGTATATTCATTTTATTATAACTTCATTTTGGATATTTAATTTATTTAGAAATTTATTCTGAGTGTAAAATGTATTAGATATTCATGCTGGCTATCAATGCTAATATAACTTTATTCTGGATATCAGTGCAATTACAGCTTCATTTTTGACATTAATGGTAATAAAACCTTGTCTGTAGTTTTTATACAGTTTCCTAGTCTTATTTTAAAAGGTTTGGGATATGTTCTACACTGTGAATTATTTGGTTTTATATTACTGATAACATGTAAGGCTGCTTAGGCACTGGTTAGCATAATCATCCTAACTGGCTATGCAGAGTGATCAGAGGAGAATGTGTGCTATATTCTGCCACATGACCATGCAGATGTCCGATGAGGCTGCCTCCGTTAGCCTTGGGAGAGGAGTTCCTGCCAGGCTTTGGCAAAAACACGGTCATTTGAGTCCTTGGACCTCTTCCCACCGATTGCACATCATACTCCAACCAAGATCCCAGCAGTAGGACAGTGAAGAACTGCTTTTGCCTCTTGGGGATTCAGCTCAGTCCTTTTGATTACTTCTGTGAAATGGAGGCAGTGTTTTCTCACCCGGTTTCTGTTCATTTGCATGTACAAATTCAGGGTGAATTGCTGGTTAGGAGGCAGAGTGAACGTGTAACTGATTTGATTACAGAATATTTACCTCAGACGATAAAGAAAGGTTTGAAGTAGCATATCATCATGGCATATTTTGGAGAATGAGAATTTATCTCTAAATACATGAATTCTGTGATTATAGGCAACAGAATACAGGTTTATCATTCTGAATCAAGCAGTTCATTTTATGTGTATAATGTCTCTGTTTCTGCACACTTATTATCAAAAGACTGACATCTATAGACAGTCAGTGTGTATTAGGACACTAGTTACCATTACCACAGCAATCACAATGATTAAATTCCCATTGCAAAATAATGTTATTAGCGAATTTCAGCTGTTTGCAATAAGCCAATCAAATAAGAATAATTTAACAAGAAATATCTGCAAATTCAACACAAAATGCCACTTTTAATGACTGCTGCAGTCTTTGCAGAGTTATTCAACATGTCAAATAGAATTTCTCAAAAGAGCGCACATTTGCAAATCAACAGCTTCAGAGAAGAGATCATTGCCACAGAAACACAGTTTTTACACTAAAGGACCACTGGCTACACTACTTGGACATGGCGGAAAGAGGATCCTGTTACCAGCTGCCACCCGATTTTTGAGGAAGCAGGTGATTAAAACTCTTGTCTGCAAAAGACTTGCAGCAAGATCTGGTGGCAGCAGTCACTGAAATTTCAGTTTGCACAGTACAGAGCATACTTAGTGCAGAAGGTCATAACAGCAAATGGTTGCTCCACTAAGTACTAAAGGTGCTTGTCATGAAGAGGTTGACTAATTCTGACACTGCAGTCATCATTATTAGTGGCATTTTGTGTTGCATTTGGAGAAACATTTTCTACACTTTTTATAGGATCATGTAAAAAGGTTAGGACACCCTTATGAAAGTCATTGTCTTTTTTAATATATTTATACATATGGACATCATCAAACAATATTGCACAATATTAATATACATAACACTTTAAAATACACAATATATATACCACATAAAACAGAAGAAATGTCATTACATTTGTAAAATTTAATGAATAAAATAAAAATTAAAATGTTTTCCTGTGAGAAAAAAGGTAGCCACCCCACATTTATTACCACTTAAAATTTCTAAAATTAGAAACGAGCTTTCTGAGACATTCATATAGAATGTTGTAGATCTCAGAACACCTAGAAATCAGCTGTCACTGTCTGCAAAATAATATATAAGTGCAACAATTTGTTATTCAATGTATTCGTCTATTGAAAGTGTGTATTGAATCAATGGGTTTTCTGTTCTTTTACTGAGAAAAAATAGCATTGCAGAAAACAGAATCTTTGTGTTTTTTGACATGAGATTGAGAGAATGGTCATGTAGCTTAAAACACAATGTTTTTATTTCCCACAGGAACCCAGAAGATTTGCCTGGTTATCCTAAATCAGCCTCTGGAGCCACATGTCTTCCATGCGCTGTGGGGAAAAGGTATCAGTTTGTGATGCATATCAAACATTGGCATTTGGTTTGCTGTTTGTTTGGCTGTTTGGTTCTATTTGGCAGATCGGAAAGGTGAGAGCACAGTCTGGTTTCTCTGAAAGGTCAGCTTGGCCTAATTAGTGATAGGAGCACTACCCAATTTAAAGACTCTTGATTTTTACCAAAATAACATGACTCCCCTGTTTTAAGCCCACTGTTTGTAATTGACTTCAATTCATAGCCTTGCATTTACATATGATGCTGTTTGAAGCCTGTGTCCCATGTGAACCACTCAGCTTACTCCGCCCACACTTTTTGTAAATCTTGACCAGTGTTGGAAATGAAACATTCCTGGCACATAACGACACGCTTCACAGATTATTTTGTCCTTAGTTGTCCTCAATTCATCAGTGCCCCCTATACACACACATACTACAAGATTTAGCCAGGATGAAACACCTCCCATCCAGCAGTCCTGCCTCTCGAATCTAAGAAATTTCTTCGGCACAAATAAAACTTCAGATCAAAACAGACAAATGATAGCAAGATGATTTCTAATGTTTATTTTTTTAACTTTTTTAACACGTGATTCTTTTTCTACATTTAATTAAACAGATTTCTAAGCTTCCAAAAAACATTCATAGCAATTCAAAATAAACTGTTTTTGTTTCAGGACTATTCTTATTTGGAACAGATTCTCAGATTAAGTAGATTAGGGAGTAGGTCATTAAAAAACATGAATATAATTTATGTCTTCTTTAGTTTTCCAACAATGCTACAAGGCTAATAGTAAAGTAGTTAATAAAAAGTAGTTAAAATGTTTAGAGAAATCTTTTTTTTAGAAAATTAAAGGCCATTAGCAGGATATAAGCCCTTATTCAAGTCAAGAGTCAAAGAGAGGAGTGTTCCACAGCCTTGCTTGGAGGAATGTTCTAACTCTCTGACTCTTCGTGACAGTTGATGCCCATGCTGATAGACGGCTCACATTAAGAGGGGAGCTAGCCAGTGGAACACAGTGTGAGAATGGCATGTAGGACTAATTGCAGACCTGCAGTTGGTGCTTGGCTATCAAATCCTATGGGTGAGTCTGATATCTAGAAGCCGTACCTCAGCTGGAAGCTGCCAGACCTTTTTGGTGGTGTTTTCAGCCTTATGAAGCGCACTGCCTGGCCATCAACTGAACCATTTGAAGATTGTGGCTGTGAGCAGATTTTCTTCACAGTTTTGAACTGAAAATAGGTTCTGTAGAGAATGTTCAACTTCATACTCCTTCAGATTTTAAACTCTTTGTTTAAAAAAGTGTTGTGAAAGATTCTTGGTTTGGTTTCTCTGCAAACATTAGTATAAAACCTTTACATTATGTGAAGGATCTTTCAATTGTGAATAGGCTCTTCACACTTGCTCAACTATGCAATTCATGCAATTCATTCTCCAGTTAATATGAATAAACTAAATACAAAACTACAAAACTCACTTGTCTTTGTAGTTATCAAATCAAATTTATTATTGAATTTTATATGTACAATACACTTGGGTCTAAAAGTATTTGGACAGTGACAAAATTTTAATTTGTAGTTTTAGAGACTCAAAAACTCATAATAATTTAATATTTAATATAATAAATAATTATATAAATATAATTATACATATTATACATAATGTTTTAAAATATATGTGTATGTGTATATATATAATGTTAAATATATATATATATATATATATAAAATGCAAAGCAAATCAGGACCAAGTTGTAACAATGTATAATTTCCTTGCTTGTCCCAGACCAAGTATAAACACACCCTTAAAGTAAATCCTCTGTGTTTACATTGATGAAGGCATCTCTTTATTGTAGTCTTTACAAAAATATGCCTAATATTATGTGTCTTTGTATGTGGGTATCAACGCTGACTAGTTTTTGCAGTACCTGAGTTCAAGTGTAGCCTATTTACACTAATTAGTAATATATAAATTGAGTGAACAACAAAGCACTTTGGTAAGTTGCTTTGGATAAAAGTGTCTGCTACATGCTGTAAATTTCAATGTAAATTAAGTGCTTAATAATGATGCATCACGATGCAGTCATGAATGTTTACACCCCTAGCATTCATGATTCGAAATTCAGCTCTTGTTAGTAAAAAAAAACCCCACCAAACCCATTCATTCTCTGGCTCAGAAGCACTGTGTATTTTTCATGTGGATGGTGAAGCAGGTGTGAGAGGTGTGTGGAACTGGGAGCAGAGTGCAGCTCTCCAGATGGTTTGCCTGGAGGGACCGGGGCAGGGGGCCCCGCCCCGCCTCACAAAGCCTCAGAAGTGAAGCCCTGTGGGGCAGTGTGGCCGCCGGCGCCTGCTCACTGGAGCCCCATGATCAAAGCCAGCTCATTTCAGATAGCGGCACTGCTCTTGGACACAGTCCACCGCCGCTGCCTCCTTCAAGCTCAGTTCCCAGTCTCCCAGCGGTGGTCATGTGGGGATTAGCTGCTCTGCATCAGCGTGGCAGAAGACAGTGTGTGTAGATTATTTAAGTCAGCTACTTAAGGAAAAAGTCATCATATGCATTGTTTCTTTCAGCTACAGAGAAGAACTTTGTAGGGCCCACATTTTCTAGTGTTCAGGAACGACGCACAGCTTAGAATTATTCTGGAAAAAAAGTAACCAACCTAAATCAAAGGCTCATGTGCATGAGCACAGTGGCATATTAGTAATGAGGTTTCATCGGCTTACCCCGCTGATCCTGCTCTCATTTTCCTGAGATTCATGGTAAGTTTTTCACTTTTTCTTTAGAAAGAGTTTGTTGGAATTTGTGAACATTGTTTTTTTGTTTGCTATCCCCTTTTCCCTCAGTTTTGTACTGCCAATTAACCCACCAGTTTGTAACTCCCCCTAGCACTAGTAATGCTCCCGACACTAGGGGGTTAAGGACTCCTAACACATGTCTCCTCACACATGCAAAGCTAGCCACCATCTCCCCTCATCAAACCATTACCGGCGCAGAATTGCCAGGCAGCCAACGCTCAAAGGAAAACACCGGCTTCCACCACACTAGCCTAACAGATGCCTATACCGGGTAGAGATCGCCATGTGCCCACCCGTAGAGAGCGTTACCAATTGTGTTCTCTCTGACTCCGGATTTGAACTCTGCGACCTCCAGGGCATAGTGGCAGTGCTTTAGACCGCAGAACCACTCAGAGCCATGTTTGAATGTTTTTTGACGCTTAAAATGAATAGTACCTTTTACTACAGTTTGTACAGTCCCTAAATGGACACTTAGTTTAAGAATACACCCTGATTTTTTTTTTTTTTTTGTGCAGAAGTTATATGGAGTGTTTTAGCCAGATGCTTTTTTAACAAGTTGGAATACTAGGCAGCCAATCAGAAGAGAGATCATGTACATTACTCCTAAAGGCAGAGTACCAAAACAGCCTTTTTAATTCTTAGGGAATACTGTACCCTGTTAATACTGTTGTTGATACATCTTATAAAACCCTCATACATGCGTCATAAGAAGAGAACCTCATGGGAACAAAGAAAGGGAAGGAAAATGTACAGAAAGATCAGAATTAGTGCTGGTTGTTTGGATCATATGTACACCGACTAGCATGAATGCAAAACAGAGTGTTCTCTATTCATACATAACTGCAAAACCAACTAAACTGAAATCATTGAAAGTAGCTGACTTTGATTGAAGTGTTTTTCTCTCCCAATGTGTCTTTGCTTTCCCTCCAAGATCTATCTCTTACTGGCTTGAAGCTCCTTTTTTAAAGTCCATATTCTTCCCCTGATTCCCTGCAGGTGTCCCTAATCAGGGGGAGGAGCACTCTGCTCGTGGTTAGGGGGCAGCAGCTCTGCCTCCAGGCTGCCGCAAGGGGTTTTAGAGTTTAAGGGATTTGATTAAGTTACTGTAAAACCCTTCAAGAGACCAGGAGTCAGCAGTAAAATCTTCACACTTTTGTAACTTAAAGGGGTATTCAATGTTTTTCAAAATATCTGCATAATTAAATGCTTAATATGCACATGCAAGTTTAGAGATCTTTGGCATGAAATGCACTGTTTAGAGCATAGGTTCATAACCCTGTAATGTTTTACATTCAAACATGGCTCTGAGTGGTTCTGCGGTCTAAAGCACTGTCACTATGCCCTGGAGGTTGCAGAGTTCAAATCCCCAGTCAGAGAGAGCACAATGTTTTTACAGGTTCGTAACCTACATGTTTTAGGTTTTTTGCTGTAACTTGTCCACTAGGAGATAGAATAATGGTGTATCAGAATATTGTAAAATTAGGTTTTGCAATACTGCATTGATTCTCAATAACTTAGTATCAATTTTAATGAATAGTTTCATGCAAAGACTAGTGTCAGACACTGGTTCATTTTGTGTAGTGTTTATATCACCAGTGTTGTACTCTGCCCTTAGTTCCCACTGTTCTGACTGCAGTGAAAGTCAACTTTTCTTTAACTCTTTTGTGAATATGATGGTGTTTTCTATACTATGACCATTTTCTTAAATTGGATAAAACAAAATTCCAGTATATGGTCTTGCTTACAGTGTGGCAATATAATAAATTGTTACCCCCTGTATCGTGATACATACCCTATCGCCAGGTTTTTGCCAGAAAACAGCCCTAATACCCTCTTCAGCACAGGCATTATTTGTTAATTAGCTGATTATTTGGATCAAGTATGCTGGGAGCAAAGGATACTTGTAGTATAGCAAAAACTCTGTTTTCACAGTGGTGGTTTATAGAACCAGATGTCTGAAGAGTTTAATGCACCTTAAAGTTCCCTCATAGAAAGTTAATACACCAGATGGTTATGCGTACCCTGTCTGTTGTCTGGGAAATCGTTTTATGACATTTTTGCAATAAGCTTTCAGCTCAGAATGCATTATTGTAAAAGTCGTTTCCTGGTGGAGGAATACATGCAGGGCATTGCGTGGCAGAATAGTCCCCAAAGAAAACTCAGATGACACAGTAGGTTCACTGGAGGTTTTGGGAAGTAAATAAAATGACGTTGTTTGTGCTGTAGTCATGGTAACGCCTGGTTTTCATCACCACCACAAGTCAGTAGTTTCTCTACAATCAACCATTTCACACCAAACCAACTCTAAATTAATTTATTTACATCTCAACCACTGAATTATGCTCAATTTGTAGAAGGTTAGTGGCGTTCCTCTTTGAGAGTAAGCCAGTTTGCATAGTTTTCTGTGTGGTTACCTGATCATTTAGACAATATGTCTAACATGCAGTGTTTGATGATACCTCCTCCTTGCTCTATGTAGGACATTTTGTGTAAAGAATTTTGTCAGCCATGGTAGAGACCAAATTTGGGACAAGCTTGGTTACTGGAAGTGACAGAGCATGTGTTCATGTGCAGTGAGGTCAAGCACCATAGTAGTCCATTGTCAGTACCCATCCAACCAGAACCACTGTTTCAAGTCACCTCTCGCCAGAGTGCAGTCATCAACTAACCTTTATCAAGAGTAATTAACTTTTCATTCCACTATTTGTCTGCTCGGCCCCTGGTGATTTAAAAAGGCCACAGGACTGGCTTCATTTTTTCCGCCAGCATGTGTTAAATCACCTGGAGCAAAGTCTTGCCTTATCAATACCCTGGTCCATAAAACACTGCCCAGCCTGCCTGGGTTTCTGACACATGGAGTAAGCATCCCTCGCTGGGATTATGAAATGTTTATTTACAAGGTTATCTATCCTGCTCTGGGCCGCGGGCACAGTTGTGATCTGAGTGATTTACTTCTCCAGTGTCCTCAGATGCATCAGAAAGTTGCCTCAGTGAATCTCTACAGACAACACTTTGGATACTAAAGCCTTTTTTAAGCGTTCTACTGGGACTGTTCAACTAATACTTCCTTAAAGAACCAATTTGATGATCTAAGAATTTCATTAATTCTTTTAATTTTCACACTCATTCCTCATATATATGAATATGATTTGTTTCATTACTTGGAAATGATGCTTCATTACACTTTAATGTATTTATCAAATATATGTCAGGGCCCTTTTATCAATACAGTGTCATTTAAGTCATGAAACATCTTACATCATCTTATCTTACATCAACTAATGTCAAGATATGTTCATGAATATTCAAATACTGCTTTGTGAGTATGTTTAATGAAAGTCTGATTCATGTGTTGTTCCTGTGTTGAAAGCCTTTTCTAATAAATTGTTACCAAACATTATATAATGCAACTAAATACGGAATACTGCTATCAACATGTGTTGGCTGCATTTAGACTAAGGGGGTGTGTAAGATTGTTTTTTTTGACATTGTGAATTCACTTTTTCTTCCTTTGAGGTCTGCTTACAACATTTGTGTGGTTCCTAATACAGTCCTAATTCATTTTAACCTTTAGATTTAAAGTGGCTGTTTCTGATTAGATCAATGAGCTCTTTTCTGAATGACTGTTCTGTATTGAGACTCATTCAAACCCCCCTTGAGAACTGCAGTATGAATGGACGTGGCTAATCTGGTAGGCTGAAGAGGGGGTATTGTGTAAATGAGGTGGGTCTAGTGACAACAGCAAAAACAGAGGCTGCCTTTACAGTATAGTTTCGCGATATGGACTATTTAGACTGGGGGAGTGAACAGTACATTTTTACAACATTTGCAGTGTTTACATATTACTCCAGACTTCTTCATTTCAGTAAAGTGAAGGAAATTGAAGTTAAAGTGAAGTTTTCCATGATCTTGGCCCTTTTAAAAATGCTAGTGTTCTGTGCTCTTACCTGAGATTTTCTGTGGGATATCACAAGAAAGTTTGCTCAGATGAGTGAGACTAAATTGCATCTCAAATTAAGTAAAGGTTCCATGTCCAAATGTTCACCTTATTTTTAGAACTGCTAATGTTAAGTAATAGACCTGTGCCTTTGTAAGGGTGTGCCAACTTCACACCTTCGTGCATCACACGCCATGTTCTTACCAACTCTACAATTACAGGTAGCGTGGCATGGATATAATTTGCATGGTGCCAAAATTAATGATTCATTTGCATTCAGTAGAGTCTCTCTGAGTCTTTTTCACAGCAGGTGTTCACTGTCTGTGCGAATCACTTCATGTTTTCCTTTCTGAGCGGTAGCTAAGGGAGCCGTTTCCTCTGATCAGATCTTTATATAGGAGCATTTGTCTTTGATTCTGCTCTCAACTTACTTTTGACAACACTTGGATAATGGAACCACTGGCAGCGGCTCAATACGGTAGACTATTAACAGAATCAGATGCCTTACATCTCATCAGAATGGGTTTTTCCTATTGGTGGCTACACTTCTGAAGAACATAGCAGAGATGTCAAAAGCCTAGATGGAATCACTAACTTGCCACAGTTGAAACAAAAGTCTGGAACTTAAAGTGTACGTTAATATAGTGGGGTTTTTTTTAAGCATTTTTGGACCATTTATGTTGGCCTGTTTGTAATGAAGCTTTCACAATACATAGAGAGTAGTTGGCAGTTCTGTTTCTCCCAGTATACTGACAGCACGACTCTAGAGGGCATCTGTGAACAAGTCCAAAATGAATAAAGGTGAATGAACCTAAATGGCAGAAACAAAACAATTCAGCACGTTTAAACCAATAATGCTTTCATTTTAATTGCAACATAGAAGAATATATTACATAAAAGAAAATCTATCAGTATCTTGCCCAAAGTCATACCAGTATCTTTCCAGTTTTTGAGACCAGGTTTTGTGCATTGAGGATCAGGCATTACAGCTTATTACTGAGAGCTGAATTATTTACTGAATAAACCCACTGACATTAGCCTTGAAAGTGTTCAGTTGAAAGTGTTCAGATCATATCACAGATATCATAGAAATATTGCATTCTGTTTGTGTTAAGAAAACAAGTCCACATGTAAATATTAATTGCCCAGTAATAAATCACAGCTCTACACACAGCTCCATAGGAATCCATTCACTTTGGATTCTCTCCGTCACACCCTCTACCATCTTACCAACCCAGGAGGACATGGCAGTTTTCCTTACTTGACACTTTTTTTGGTTGAAAAAGATCTTCCATCAGTATATTCCAGACATTTAAAAGAAAGAAATTGAATCATATTCCTGATTATATCTATCTGATGCCCTCTGTTATCTTTAAAAGGCGGCAGTCTTTAAAAAGGTGGTGCGTAAACAAAGCCCTTTCATTTATGCCAGTCAAAGATTTTGTTCAACCCTATCTTGACTAATTTGTCAGTGGTCTATTTAAAGTGTTTGCCCTTTTTTAACAGATAAATATGAGTACTGTCTGAGCTGCATGGTTGGTCAAAATAAAATGGATCTTTAAAATGGAACTGGAAGTGAAATTGGAGCTTTCTGGGTGCTTCTGTGTGTCTATTACTGTATAAAAGAATCTCCATGCTGCTTTTATTGTTGGTTGCGCTGCAGTGCTTTCTAAGCATGCATGGCACACATTTAGGATGCAACTCAGATTGCTACGGAAATGCTTATTGTATCTTCAACAGAGTACCAAAAGGCCACTGAAGTGTGAAGTATATTCATATTCATGTGTTTGCTTGCCCAAATTGTATTTTGAGATTGATCAAATAAAAGACAATGGATTTTAGATTGAGCAAGTGTGACAACAGCATTAAGAAATGCTATTAAAGGAAAATAGTAGAAGAAGCAGTAATTGTTGCGTTTTGCTTTAGCATTCAAGGCTTAGGACAAACAAGCCTGGAAAAGTTTAGAGTGTGTCAGTCCTGCCAGAAGAACCAGGCCATGAGTCCTGAATGGCAGAACCTTGAGTATACTTCAGGATCTATTCTAATCTATTATTAATCGGTCTCTACTTGTGTAGACGTTGTGGGAGTGGGACGTCAGTCTGATCGGCTTGTAGAGAGACTCTGGGCATCTTTCAGTCACTCTTATAAAGACAGAAAGAGAAAAGCCCATAGGCAGCGATGGAGTGCACCATAGCTGCCACGTTAATTTTTCAGGAGCCGGAAGAAAAGGCTCTTTTTCAATCGTTGACATGCCAATCATGTACAGAAAACAGAAGGGCGTGTAGCAGGTATGTTGTTTGTAAGCTGTCCGCATTACAGTTAGGATTTTGCTGAACTTCTTGTTGCCTATTTGAATGATGAATATGCTGTCTTTATGAGTTATTGAACTGCAGAATTAAATTTCTAGCAACTCTTAACTTGAACCTTGCTACATAACACTGACATAGCCATGTCATAAACATGTCATAAAGTTGTCATAACAGATTGTATCCTATAGTTAAACAGTGTCATGTTACCAGTACTGGTAAAAGTCAGTTCATCAAACACTGTAGCACCTGTCATCTGTAGCACATCCTGGTGATTGTGATGAGACCTGGTGATTGTTACAGCATATGACATCTGTTTTGACATGTTTATGGCTTTATGTCAGTGTTGAATCATGAAGAAAGCCATGTTTCATCGATAGATTTATAACAGTGGGCAAAAAAGGTTAATATGTGTAAATTATCATAATTTGCAACCAAGACAGTAAGCTCTATGTTTCTGTGGACTGCCATAACCAGTATGAAAGCTTAGTCACAGTCTACAGATTACATCACGTGACAATCAACCAAGAACACCACACACCATTATGGAGCTAGTATAAAATAATAAATAATTGGCTAAATAATAAAGGTTTTTAGAATGGCCTCTATTTATAATGGATGTGGAGGTGTATGCCACACTTTGTTGTAATTTAGATTATACAAGTGATTCTTTAAGTAATTCTGTAGAGGAACCAAACAAATTTGGAGGTAGGTTAGATAAGGCCTACATTTTGATTGATACCCCTAACACTTTAACTGCCATATATATGACTTTGCTCTACTCGAATCAAGTGTTATTTGGATCGTGTACATCATGTAGGCTGTCGTTGCACTTAGCATTCTTTTTTAAAATGAACGTCCTAGGGGGTGGATCTGGGAGGGCGGTGGGACTTTTTGGGGTTTTTTTGCAGTAAGAATGGGAAAATGGAAGGAGAAAAAATGGCTTTTTTATATACTGTACTTGCATCTTCCTTCAAACAAAAGGAACTGCCTGAAAAAACATAATGGACTTCTGTGGCATCCCACAAAGAACCCTTTTGGCTCCTTTTGTTAGGAGTGTAGATGATACTGTGCCAGTTTAAAAAGCTCATTTGAGGTAATGGGCCACATTACACATGGACCGATTTATAATGGAAAATGCAACACTGTGACTGACTGAAAAGATTGTTGTAATTAATCAGGTTTTCTATGGCATTACACAGAGAACCCTGATTGCCACTTTTATCGAAGAACTATGAATACCCTGTATTTTTACAGTGTTGTTTTTATGGATTTTAAAGAGGTCTTCCAAGTTTTGTTCAAATTCCAAATTTTTATTATGGTTTAGTTAGACCTGTTTTTTTTGTTTTACCTTTTTTAAAGCTAATTACTGTAACAGTTTTATCCTATAAATCTCTTATTACTCACTAATAACCAAAAACATCTGTCGATTACTCCAATACTAACACAGTCAACAATGACCATTCTAGATCATTTGTTCCTTCTAGGCTCATTCTGTTCACTATAATGAGCTATTTTTCTTCTTTCCAACAAGACTAATACACACACACACCCACGCACAAACACACAGGTTAAGAAATGTGGATGTGAAATCATGGCTTATATGATGAAATTCAATGCCATTGTCGTCAGCCCTTCAGCGAGCTTAACTGAGATTATGTTTGTCTTGACGTGAGCTTAATGATCGCTCTTTGCTGTCACCCCTGCAGCACCCGTTCGATTTTCACCTGAATTATTTTTTTGTTTCATCCATCCGTGAAAGCCTGGCCCTGCTTTTCATTCAAATGACACTAAAAAATAAACTCTTATTGGATTCTGCTTTGAATGCTTGGTTCAAATTGAATAGAAGACTTAACAATTTCGTTCCCCATGTCCCTGTGATGAAGGTAAAAAAAAAAACACTTCTACACATCAAAGGAACAGCGTTTCTCTCAAAATACCTTGTTTAAAATCACTAATGTATTCAGTGGAGAAACACAGTTGGAAAATTCATGTTTGCAACCACCTGCTATCGTCTTGAGAGCAAATCCCTCACCGACTGTGTTTAGTTCAGCTGGTAAAGAAAAATAAAAGTAAATAAATAAATAAAAAAACTTTCTGTGAAGTATTCTGAATACTGTGGACTATGATTTAAACATCAAGCATAGTGTTTCAGAATAGGAAACATACATTTTGATGTTTATATCCAAAACATCCCAAACCTCGTTCCTGAAGCTTTTTACAGTTGTGTGTTTTATGACAGAAGAACCAAACTCATCAGTCCGCTACACTCAGGCACTGAAATAGCTCATAGAACATAGACTCATACAATTGGCTTACCAATACAACAGACTCTTTAAACCTTACGAAAGCACCAGACTGATGATCTATCAGGAAAAAGGCTAATATAGAGTACAGTGGCCATTTAAGAGCTATTTTTGGCCCTTTGTAAATTGATGTCCCTTTTCTCAAGTGTTTTCATCTTTTTGGAAGCCCCTGTGGCTTCTTCCTGTCAGAGATAAGACTGGAACCTCTGCTCCACATTTTGTTTTTAAGGTGAGATCTAGTTGTGTTTTAACTGATATGATTTTTTGGTGTTTAATTAGCAGTGATTTTTGGTTGGTGCAAAATTGTCTATGCGTTGGCCATACAATCAGGTGGCCGAGAGTTTAATCCACAGCCATCTGTGAGCTTTAACTAGTCTTGCTGTCTTGGGTGGTCCTCCCTAACCCCTCCATCACTCAGCACGATGCTAGCAGTGCAGATGTCTGTTAGCTGATGTAAACTGGAAGTTGGTATTCTCATCCAAGTGTGTTGTAGCCAAAATACCTAGATGTGGTTTTACATGCCCACTTACAGCCCTGTGATTTAACTGTTTTCCCTTTTTTGTGAGCTCATGAATAATTTGATGAGCTCTGTTTTGATTGTTTGTTTTTTTTCATTGAGGGACTTTGATGGATAATACATGAACAACTTTTTTCTGATTATTTTTTGTAATTATTAATGCACCATTAATAGTTAGGCCTGAAACATATCTCAAGCAAAAATGAAACGTAAACAAATTCGAGCTATGTAGACTGGGATTTGGGAGTGATTGAGCGCTCACAAGCGCAAACTACATTCAACAAGTTGTCTTGTACCCATAATGTGCTTTTTTTCCAGTCAGCTGTCATGGCGGACCACTTTAGATGTTGATTAGTCCTCTGTTACCCCCCTGAGTACTGAGTGTTTTAACCACCACGGTAATGTAAGAACCTGCGTAAAGTTTGTACGGCAGGACCGTGGATTTGCTGAGCATTGGCAGAGCATTGTCATTTCTGTTTGCCTCCTTGCATTGAGTATATATCTGGCCTTAGTGTAGGCATGCAGGCTACCACAGTGGGTCCTACCAGATAGCGCTGCTCTCTTCTCAGCGGGGTGTGTGGTTAGCCTGGCGGGCGGAGTGACCTCATCTGGAATGATTAAGCCAAATATTTTCTAAACCCAAAGTGGCATTTCTGGTTCTGAGACTGTTCAGACATGTCTGCACATAGTGGCCCACTTTTCAGCCCTCTTTCCCTAAGGTGTCGGAATATGAAGACAATGAGTTGTGTTTATACCAAACAGTTCTACTTTGGTTTCATCTGACCGTAAGACATTCTCCCAATACTCTTCCGGAACATATAAATGCTCTCTAGCAAACTTCAGACGTTCCCGGATATGTACTGGCTTAAGCAGGGGAACACGTCTGGCACTGCAAGATCTGAGTCCCTGATGGTGTAGTCCCAGCTTTCTGCAGGTCAATCACTAGGTCCCCCCGTGTGGTTCTGGGATTTTTGCTCACCGTTCTTTTGATCATTTTGACCCCACGGGCTGATCTTGCGTGGGGCCCCTGATCGAGGGAGATTAGCAGTGGTCTTGTAGGTCTTCCATTTTCTTATTATTGCTCCCACAGTAGATTTCTTCACACCAAGCTGCTTGCTTGCTATCTTCCCAGACTGGTGCAGGTCTACAATTTTGTTTCTGGTGTGTGTGTGTATATATATATATATATATATATATATATATATATATATTTTTTTTTTTTTTTTTTTTTTTTTTTTTTTTTTACTATATTAACTATAGGACTACATGTAAAAACATAAAAACATAGCTATTTCTACCATTAAGGTGTCAAATTGTTCTAATTATTTTGATTGTAATAATTGTAATAAATGTGTTCAAACAAGTGATTAAAAAGCATTTTTTATTCTGTATGTGTGCAAACTATTAAAAAAACCTATGGACAGGAAAATGTTTTACATTCCAGTCACACTCTATCATTACATTGATTTAAAACAACAATAATAAGCACTTACTGAACAGCACTTTGAATGCAAACACAGTCTCTCGCTGAAAAAATCTGCCCTCAAATCAAGTAATCGATGACAATCACACTGTTTTCGCAAATATGTGTATAGAATAAAATCTGACTATATTTACAGCCCATATGGTATATTTAGCATTTAAGGCATTTAGCAGATGCTCTTATCCAGAGCGACTTACACAAGTGCTTTGCTATGTACCCAAGAAAAAACTCAGCTAGTTTAAATAGACCAAATATTTAAAGGTATCTCTAGGTTTAGACACTACTAAACACAAGTTAGTAAGGAGACCACTCTGCTATTCGCCCAAGTATTCTCGGAAGAGGAGGGTCTTCAGTCTGCGTTTGAAGACAGCGAGCGACTCTGCCATTCGGACACCCAGGGGAAGTTCGTTCTACCACTTTGGTGTCAGGACAGAAAAAAGCCTGGACGCTTGTCTTCCATGGATTTTGAGGGATGGCGGGTCGAGCCGAGCCGTACTTGAAGCTCGAAGGGCTCTAGGTGCGGATCGGCTTTTGACCATTGCCATCAAGTACGGAGGGGCTGGCCCGTTCTTGGCTTTGTAGACAAGAGTCAGGGTTTAGAATCTGATGCGGGAAGCAGCTACAGGAAGCCAGTGAGGAATACGCAGCAGTGGAGTGACGTGGCTGAATTTAGAAACGTTGAAGACGACCCGTGCCGCTACATTCAGGATAAGTTGCAGGGCTCTGATGGTGTGCCTGAAGAGAGTTGCAGTAGTCAAGTCTCGAAGTGACGAGAGACTGAACGAGCACCTGGGCGGCCTCTCTAGAGAGGAAGGGTCGAATTCTCTGGATTTTGTACAGGAGAAATCTGCATGACCGAGTTAAACCGAGTGTAAATTCACTAAGCAATTAAATATTGTATACATATGAATAGTATAGCAAAGCTGCAGTAGCAATTTGCAGGGACACTTCTATGGTTAAGAAGGTGATTCATAGCTGCATTTAGCAGATGCTTTTATCCAGAGTGACTTACAAAAGTGCTTTGCTATTTACCCAAGAAAAACCTCAGCAAGTTTGAATAGACAGAAAATTCAAAGATACCTCTGAAATACCTGAAATATTAAAAACAAACTCTGTTGTGGACAAACAAATACCATCATCTGCCATTTTAAAATGTGTTAAAGAGTCAAAACTGACATTTGCTTGCTTCCCCCCTCCCTTGTACTACCTGCAGCTATGAACTCTGTGGCATGAATTTACCTTCACTACCATTCACCTTGAGGGGACGGGACCCGCAGTGTGATGATGACTCTGACAGGACAAGCTGACCTTCATACCAAATGATTAGTGCCTCTGTGAACAGCGCGAGGGGACCATTACTGTCAGCCTGGTCATGATCTACAACAATCTATTTGTTTTTATTTCCATGTGTTGGCACCTGCTGAGATGGAAATTCCATCACACTGTGTGCTCTTTTAATGCATCTGCAATGAGGGTTTCAGCATAACACCTCCGCATGTTAATAAAGCATGTTAAGGGTAGTTGTTTTGGAATGACTGAGCCTTTTTTTCCCCGACTTTGTTCCTGAAATGACCCTAAATGACCGTAGCTCTGCAACTACAAGGTCCTATACTCTCAGTCTGTGGCTGGAAAACACCAAGAAGATGTTTCAGCACAATGTCCCTGCATTCTGCTCTTCCTTCTTAAGGGCAGCTGTAGGAAATGCTCTGTCTTTAAGAGGAATTCCATCAGTCTGTCAAAGGTCCTGCATAATTCAGTTGTTAAGATGTAAGCAGTCATTCTGAGTGGGTTTATAGTGGGTTTATAGACCATCTGAATTGTTCATAGTGATGGGTGGTGAATGGACATAAGACATTCACTGGTTGTTTTGCATAGTAAATAAAATGGTCATATATGGGTTTTCCGTGTCGTTGCAGCCGCGATCCGGGCGTGTGCAGACGGAGGAGCCAACCATCTCTATCGGCTCACTGACGGTCAGCAGGAATGGTAAGCCAGTTTGGTTCCTTATTAACTCCTCTAAAGGCTGGGGCCTTGGGCAGCCGCTGCTGAGCGGAGATGGATCTGGTGCTGTCAAGGTCCTGATGTCATGGCGCACATTAGAGCACTCTCAGGAAGGGTAAACTCATAGGGCTTTGCTGCGGGAGCCGACCTGCCAGACTGCTTTTTGTAGCTTCAGCTCCAGATCCATCACCTGTTGTCATTCACTGACAGGCCAAATTCATCTCCACACCCCTTTTTAAATTGGCGCCCCACTTGTCAATTGTTTTCTTCTCTTCTGAGGCCCTGTGGCTCCATTCTGCCAGTAATAAGACTGAAATCTTAGCTCCCAAATTGAGAAGTGTAGGAACATGTGTGAGAGCGTATTTTACATGTGTTTTTGTTTGATTTTAGGCACAACTGTAATAGTCAAGCATCTTGAAAAGCCAACGTTCATAGAAATAATAGAAAACCCTGAGAAGTCACAATTATTACTGGCAATAAGAAATGCATGGCATAATTTGATGTTGATGATTTCTCACTCATTGCTCAATGAAACTGAGAAATAACTTTGAATGGAAAATGCAGATTCTAAATGTAATTTAATACAAAATAATAATTAATTATGATTCGAAATGGAGTTATGCATGTATGTTAATAAGTAATTACATAGCAAAATGAAAGTCATAATTCTTGACTTTGATGGGATTAGATTCAAGGGTTAAATGTCTTCCAAAGTTTTGAGGAAAACAAAGTAAAATAAAGAAACTTTTACAGATTTACACCTGGCTGAATTTTGACTGACCACTTGTTTAGAATTCCTGACTGTTTGGGCAAAGGGCACATTTAACAATAGTAATTAGTTACACACACACACACACACACACACACACACACACATATATATGTGTGTGTGTGTGTGTGTGTGTGTGTGTGTGTGTGTGTAAATGTAGGGAAGCAGGTCAGTCTACAACCAGCATCAAACCAGACTGGAGAATTAGTTGTTCAGACTCATAAAAGCACATGTAAAACTTACAGAAATAATGTGAAAATATACAATATACTTGTGAAATGTACTGGAATATGACCACTTAAACTTCAGCAGTTAAACTTTAAACAAAACAAACTGTGGAAAAAAAACAATCATTTGAAATAGTTCAGCGCATTTTGTCCAACATGTAGCAACATGCTTTTAGTCTCCAAAAGAGCTGTGTTCTTGTAATAGAGGACACGCAGTATTTAAAGGGAATCAAAACAGTGTGAGATGCATTCATAAGGGACCTAATGATCCGTTGAGCACATTAGCGGCAAGGTTCGCTTAGAGCAAGCTCCTCAAAAAATCCATGTCGTTCTTATCAGCTCGCTGCAGCGCTGCCAAAGACGCCTCAAAGGATGCTCCCGAAAACAAACCACGTTTTGAATATGTGCGCGTGGCCGCTCTCCTTGCGTGTCACCATCCATCAAATCACTTGTACCTGTCAAAGTTCAATTCCTCTGATGCCTCCATCATCAGTAAATGTTCCTTCGAGCTGTCATAACTGCGCCTTCACTTTTTTCTTTGACAGTTAGCCATGTGCACAGTCTCCATCGCGTCGTCACTGGCTGGACTGGGAAAGGGGGTTTTGTTGTGATTGAACAGTTCTGAAGAGTAAACAAAAGCCTCCATTGTGGGGGATAATGTGGAAATGGAGGAGAGGCTCTTTTGGAACGAATCAGCTTCACTCCAAGCAGAATTGCTCTTTAGGGGAGGAAAGCGCAATCAGAGATGGTCGAGATCAAGCGGGTTTCGGACCCCCTCTCCAAAGCACAATGTGCTGCTAATTGCACTTGTAAATCAAGCTACTCTCGAGCCATTGTTTTGCATGCACACGAGGAGTGGTTGATTTGTTTTGTCTGTCGTTAGCATGTGTTCCCACCAGTCCCCGCCACGATGGAGAATGCGTAATGGCCTTTTGTGAGACTAGGCGACCCCTAACCTTGCCCAATTATAGCCAGCCACAGTGATTATGTGCGAATGCAGACTGACGGCGAGGGAAATCTTCAATGGTTTCTGCTCTTGGACTGAGCCGTATCCTATCATTATCTCACATTGCTTTAAATGTAATTAATGCAGTGACCTTTCTCTGTGCTCTTTGATTAGTTTTAGAGTGCCGGGCTTTATTGGAGTAGGAGCTGTAAACACTGTATTACTGCGGCCTGCTAAAACGTGCCTGGATGCTCAATGTGCCTTTAGCGAATGGAGTGTTCTGTTAAAGGTCCCAAATCATAGAAAATGCACTTTTAGTTTCACTTTTATAATTTTTTAAAAAATAGATTTTGATGTGATATGTCACTTTCCAGTCTATACGGTCCACTTATGAAAATTAAGCTGAAATAACAGTTTTAAAGTGATATCACAAAAAAATTACATTAGCATATTTACATTTACCTGTTCGGCCTATAGCAGTATAGCCCCACCCATTCAAATTAAAACTGAAAAGTGTTTCAGCCTAAACTGCTTTTTGAATAAGTTGCAGTCCAGGGTAGTTTATCAGTAAGGTAATTTATCAGTCTTAAAGGCACACAAACAAAAAACAGACTGATTAAGGTTGGAAATGTGTCACGTATTTGGAAATTCTAAATAATGTTTTATGATAAATCAATGACATTTTTTAAGTGGACTTTGGAGGAGAGGGGCCACAAGAAAATGTGACACAATAATAGGCTTTTTAGACGGTGTATACACTGTATGCAGATTTTTTTGCCACTGTAAGGTAGAAACATTGTGTTACTACACTGCACATCAGTGTTAAAGTTAAGTATTCTGGTATTGTAATGACATTTCAAATTTCACACTCTCTCTCAGAGATATGCTAAGTTAATGTGGCCTGATGCAAAAAGTGTTAAAATAGCGCTAGCACAAAAAGTGTGCTGTTAATTAACACATCGTTTTGTTAGTGATCCAAGATTATTCACTAAAAATTGCTTAGAGAGTAACGTTATAAATATTTTAGCACATATGAATGTTTTATTAAAGTAACACTGACAAATGAGTGAACATACCTAAAAGTTGCTGTTCGATCTCTGAATTAGATCCATTCTGTTGGAAGACGGGCAAGAGCTCCTATCTGGTTTAATTAACTCGGCACAGAAAGTGGGAAGCTATAAATGAAACGTGCTGCATAAGGAACGCTAAAACATTAGAGGGTAATATCCTATCAGACGGTGTTCAGATGACCTAGTCAAAAATCCAATGTATTATTTTATTGCATTCTGTTCATTCAGTAATGAGTCTGTATATCATCTTTGTGCACTCTCATTCTTACTCCCATCTTCCTCCAAATGCTATCCTGTTACAAAATCCATAACATCAGGCATTTTGCATGTAGAGATATTGTGGCTTACACCATGTTCCCTGAATTATTTATGTTGTATTGCACCATGTTACCCCAGATCCAGCTTTATTTAACATTAATTGGAGAGTGATACATTATTATTATAATAAGTTCATCTTAATGTATCCTCTTTAATATTTTATATCTCCATATTGTAATATTGTTATATCATGTGACTCTAACCTTAATTCTGAAACTGACCTGCAAACGTGGACAATTGAATCATATTTTATGTTCTGAATTGTTGTTTGGTGCAGGCTTGTTGTTGATTTGACTCTTTTTCAGTGACCTTTGCTGATTGGGAAGGAGCTTCTCATCAATCTGAAGGCAAAATCAAAACCTTATTGTCTGGTTTGATGATTAAGAAGCTCTAAGCCAGCAATTCTCAAGCATTTCAGATTAGATGACCCATGGTTGGAAAATTTAAGAGCTTACAGATGTGTGTCAAAGTGTGTGCTTTGTTTTATAATAACCATGTATAGCTGTATAGTGGGTGTAGTGTGGGGAGAATACATATATATATAACACAAGTTGCTGCAGTTCTTCGTTTAATAGCTAGAAGGCAATATGGGCCTCACTCACCACCGCAGAAGTCTATTGAAGTCAGTGTTGAACTTTAAGTGCTGAATGTTGCCAGCCAGGGTTTTTTTTTTTTTTTTTGTTTGTTTGTTTATTTATTTATTTATTACCATATCTGACTCACCTTCATGGGCAAAGAAGTAGAGTAAGAGTAAGGGGACTTTAAACACTGCTTACCAGATATCCCTTTTGAGAGTACTTCACTCCACCCAGTACAGTGAGTATCAGCAGAGCTAGCAAACACTGCTAATGACACTGAGCTAAACAGTGTAGTTTTGCATGTGTCAGAGTCGCAGATGCTCATGAGGTCCACAGTGTTGTAAATGTGGTTGATTCCAAAAAGCCAAGTATATTTCATCCTAAGAGACAAAGCACAGGACATTACAAAAACAAATGTATAATGGTATGTTATTAAGTTTGACAGAAAGGTTATTGTGGCATCCAGCCCTGCTTAGGTTTGGGTTTCTACATTTGAATTGCTCTGTAAATGATAAGTCTTTCATCACTAGAAAAAACATGATAGCTGTACAAAGGAGCCTTCAAAATAGGACAGTCTGGTCGCACTGCCGTGACGTAATCGGTATTTGGAAAAGTTCGAGCTCGTTTAGGTAACATTTTAGGTTACATTTTGGGTATTGTATGAGTTATAATCTTATTCATATGATTTCCTTTTCAACATAGTAATTATTGACATTTATTCATACAAACTTACATATATTTATATACACGCAAACAGGCACACAAACATTATATATATATATATATATATATATATATATATATATATATATATATACGCTGTCTACATCCACACACAGATTTTCTTAGATACTACAAAGAAAAACGGTTGGGAAGCATTGTTGTAAAGAAATGAAAGTCTCTCAGATTGGGAATGGACACCCTTTTTGTGTGCTGTTTAAATAATCTTTACAGGACTGTTGCTGAAAATAGCCAGATTCAATATGAACAGCAATGGAATTCCCTATAATGAGCTTGAAATGAAAAAGTTGCGTGCTGAAATGTGATCCCAGGTGTTGGCCGGAAAGTTTTCTATATAGCTGCTCTGCTGCGTCTTTCTTTTGGCAGGTGAGTAACAAAGAAAAACAAGCAAGCCGAAGCCAGTGTCTCTGATTCTGTCTGTTTGTGCCGTGACAAAAAGCATCAACCATCAGAAGCGACAGATGTTCTGGTCACGCTCTTAAGCCTTATTTCAGTCCGATCTCTTGGAACGGCTCCATTTCGATATCGTAATTTGGGCTGCTCCGCCTCAAATTGAGTTCGTTTACAGGGGCGGTCCTGTCTTCACATTACTATTAACCTTAAGTGACACTTTAATTTGAATGGGAGAAAGGCATGTTTGGACTCCAATTGGAGGTTCGCGGGCATTCAGAGGGAAGTGTCATTTGCTGCTAAAATGTCAAGAGGAAAGGTCTCATTTAACTCCACTTTAAAGTGGCCACTGACCTGTCTGAGCTGAAGGTTATTTATGTTGTCTCATCCAGCTGTGAGATGAGAAGGGCAATACACAAGGAAAGAGTCTTATCACACTACAGCTGCTTCAAAACAACCAACTGTTTAACCATATGGTTCTGAACCAGTACCAATAAGGTGAAAGACCTTATGGGAAATCAGTGATGCAGTGATTTACCAGTTGAAATCTCTTACTTGCTCTAATACATATTATAAAGAGTCTCTTATTAGTATTGGATTGTAGACTAGGGAAAACCCTTACACTGATGTAAATGCTTTGAATGGCATTAAGTGTACTTTTCTGGCTAGTGGTTCTGATCTAGGTGCACAGGGAATTGACAAAATAACAGAAACACCCTATAAAAAGGCAGCTGTGCAGTCCATGAGGTATCTAACGTGGTTCCAAATAGGCCAAATAATCAATGGCCAAATTACACTGGTCAAAAAAGCCTTTGTAAAGGGATCATTTAGGATATGCTTTATTGGCAAAGAAAAAGAGAGTGCTTGCAAATTCCATCTTCAAAATGTTCAAAAATTTAATGAACACTATTTTGAACCCATATTGTGCACTTTACCCAGGTACAAGGGTTTTGCAGAGCTGCTGTTTGGAAGCATCTGATATCCCTGACTAACATACAAAGATCTCATAACCTAGCGCAAGGACTGCAAAACCTGGACCAACTGAGCAGTGAAAAGGAATATGGTCCGTTATGAGTCGTCTTTCTCATTCCCCCTACATATTTACATCTGAGGAAAGCCAAAGACGGCTCTTGCCAACTGTGATGTTAGCCAACTAATGTTGGATGATAATGGCATGGGCAGTCATCTCAGCAAAGTCATTAGGTTTGATGATTGCTCTGCATAGCAATGTAACAGCTAGGGAATATGAGCATGTTCTATATGGCCAAGGAGCTCCCTATAGCGCAAACACTGTTCCCTTGACGTATTTCCATATTCCGGGATGATAATACCATCAAACACTGCTGAAGCATTAAAGAGCAGGTTTAGGAACGCTTCAGTGAAGTCAGATATTTTAAATGGCTGGTCTAGTCACCCAGTCTAACATTACTGGACCTTTATGTAAAGAAGGAAACCAGTTATTTCCACCACAGTTATTCCATATGCATTCCTTAAAGAACAATTTCTTTTTGAGGAATGATCTAACATGGACTAGTGTTGTGTTAAACCAGGGTTTTCCAAAATATGCAATGTTTATGGTGGGCTGAGGAAAAAAAAAAGTAAAAAGGATAAAATTCAGTACATATAAAGGTTTTTACTTAAATATGTTTAAAAAGCTGTTTAGAAATTGAATGGGCCATATCAACCGTTCATACGGCCCAGCTTTGGGCTGTAGGCAACACATTCAGCAGTTGTGTATCAAAGACAGCTCATTGTTTGATGTTTTTCATGGTGAACTGAAGCTGTTCTTAAGAAGTGGTTTGGTGATCTATCTGATCAAATGCACCTGATTTGAACTCTTAAGTGAGGTAGACGTATTTGAGCTATTAAATTGCCTTGCTGGACACCAGCCGTCCCATTGGTAAATGTTCACTTAGTGTTTGCATGTGGAAAAGGTAGATATTTTATTGTGTGTAGAGTCTAGATTTGTAAACTCAAAATGGTTCTCTACAGAAGCATCAATTCAGAGGTATTTTAGAGATCCTAAAGATATTTTTAACTTTACCAATATAATTAAACAAGTAAATAAAGTTGTGTAGTTGCTAAGGCTAATGTTACTAACATTTAATGGAAATATATACCCACATCTAAATGATCCCCCAAGAAAGTATTCCTTTAAAGTTGTCTCCAGATTGGGACGCAAAGGTTTGTTTTTTTGTGCTGCTCATGAGTAGCCGCAGAGCCACACGAAGCAGACACGGGCAGCGGTGTAATCCTGTACGGTATCACTCTTAAGCAGCCTGCCACTGCAGGCCTGCTCCTTTCACGGCTACATACAGCAGCCACTCGAGCGTGAAATCGCAACAGTGATGCTTTAATACCTCCAGATAGCACAGCTATATCGCCCTGCTCTGCTTCTTTTCTAGCTTTTGCGGGGTGGTAGGGGAGGGGAGGAGGCTGCAGCCTGCTCTACACATGCTCTCTCTGAAAAATATTCAATTCAACCAAGTGCAGCCAATCTTGTGGCATCCTGGAAATCTTGCGCATCTACACAGGCTCACATTCATGGCCATTTGTGAATATTTGGGGGCGAAAGGTAGACAAGCATGTGTATATCAATTCAGTGTGTGTCAGGCAGGCTGTCTGCAGCCTTTGTCACGTCGGAGGACAGATAGCTTTGGTGACTGGCAGGCCCTGAAGGGCTTTTACTGGAGGCCTGTCACTGAAGCTTTCCATCGGCCTCGTCACGGCAACGGATTCATTCCGGTTAAATAAAGGAACTGATGACTGCCCAAATTGTACTTTTTTTTAACTACTTCTATTTTCCACCCCCTCTTTCTATCTCTCTTTTTCTATCTGTCTCTTTCTCTCTCTCTCTCTCCTTCATATTGTATAGTTTTCTACCAGACTACATAAGTGGCGATTTTGATTCCATTACGTCAGATGTCAAGACTTTCTACTCAGAAAAGGTATTTTATCTCCTTCTTCATTCTTAGAAATGAATTATACCTAATTGGGTTTGGCTTGAATGTATATATATTATATAAAATCGTTTAATAGGTATAGGACTGCATTATGTCCTGGACTTTTCGACTTTAAAAAGGTTCTTCAGAATCACAGATCTCATCATTTACAACAGTGGTTCTGTAAAGCAGTGGTTCTCAAACCATTCCTCAGTAGCCTGCAGACAGTCCGCAGCTTTACTTCTTATGTCCTATGTCTTATGTTTTTGACTTATGTGGTTTGAGGTGGGTTTGAGCAACAATCCTTTAAAGATCTGTCCAATGAAAGGTTCTTCAAAGTGTTGTCTTGTTTATTTTTTAAAAAAGGTTCCTTAATTGTTCTTGACTTGAATTTAATGTTCCAAAGTAATCTTTTAATTGTTGTAGAACCTTTTGTCATGTGCTGGGTCTTTAGACTTTAAAAAAACTCACGTCTCGTTTACAACAGTTTTTCTTTAAATGATCTTTCATTGAAAGATTTTTCAGGGTTTCCATGTGGTTAGTTTGTGGTATTATTCCAGACTCCTCCTTTTTGTTGTTGCTATTGTTACTGTCCTCAACATGCTTTCTCTTTTTTTTCTTCTTAGTTTTAAAAATAGGGTCCACAGATAGTTCTTTCTTGAGATGTATGTATTCCTTTGCTGATACATTTTGCTTTATGTGGGGGTTCTGTAAACGTTCAAAGGTTAATTTACAAAAGTGTTTTTAACTCCTTATTACACTGTAAAGATTAATATTCCGTAAATACGTTCAAAATGGCTGAGTTGTACTAGAAGAGTTTGTCATGGAACTGAATGTATGTGTATAGTATTACTTAAGACCACCTGCCTGATACTGACTAGGTCCCCCTTGTGCCACCACAACAGATTGGAGCATTCAAGACATGATCTGAGACAACTTACGTCACTCATGTTTTTTTGAAAGACAAAATATTTCTTGTACATGGCAGCGCATCAGATCTTACATTTGTTTTCTTGACCATACTTGTTCTTGCTGGGAAAAGATCTTGTAATGTGTAATAACCCCATATCGCTGATCAGTCGTGTAGTGTGCAAACCACACTGTCTAAAAGATTCCTGATAACAAGACGAGTTGGGTGGTGCAAAGAAAAGTCCAACAATCTGACGACTACTGTAAGTGATCTTAAGCAGACTTTCTATTAGGTTAGGTTGCTGTCTGCTCGGTAGATTTTAGAGGCAGTCATCTCTTCAGACCTCTGCTTCCATTTACCACCACTGTGAGCAATTCTGACTTGGGGAGTTTGTCTAGAACAAAATCTTTTTCACCAAAATGCTTTGAATGACTTGAGAATCACATGAGAGTTTTCATTATACAGACATTTTGAACAGTCGTTAAAATTCATCTTTCAATCAGCTGATTTTTTAATGAGAGAAAAGTAATGAATTACTTATAAACAAAAGACATCGTTATAATATTTCATACAGAGTTATACTGCTACTTAGAATAATCCTTCATACATTTTTTGAATATTGAAGATACACTCGCAGCTCTGTTTGCCAAATTAATTTTAGCTGCGTGCAGTTTGTTTGAAATGGAGATTTCACAGCGCAGGTTGATCCCCCCTGCCATTTTTTCCACTTGCAGCAAATTTGATTGTGGGAACTGCACGTTGCTCTGAAGAAAAATGGCATGGGCACATGAGGCGAAGCACTTTAGCGTCGCAAGAAAGCCCACAAAGATACATTTTGTCTACAGACTTTCGCAAGAGCCTGAGTGCGATGGTGCATGGCTGCATATCTGAATGTGAATGAAGAGAAAAGCAGGCAGAGAGCCAGCGGTATTCTGTAGGGGATAAAGGGGAGATCACACCGCACCACGAACAAGCTCCTCAGCTGACACTCGCCAGCCGGGCTTTGTGCTACCTGCTGCGAATGAGAAGTCACCTGGATCGGCGCGTGAAGACGCCCCTATTGAAGCAGAACAGAGCAGCAGTGTTCCCCTCAGTCCTCGCTGACACTTTGAACAGCTCCCCCAATGAGACAAAACCATTTACACACACACACAGCAAAAAACACTATTTTGGGGGAGGGAGGGGGTTACTGTTTTCACTTTTGTTAAGTTTTAAAAAAAGTTTCTGAACTTGCTGTAACAGCGTTAGTGTTCAGTGATGTATTCTGCTGTTGCTTACAGTCATTGTGACATTTTTCCAAGTAAACATCAGCAGTCAGTACTGGTCATTCGAATAAAGCGTTGATTACAAGGGAAAAACCTCTTGTTTGTAAGAGAACCTTTGCTTAGAGTGACTTTGGGGTAAAAAACAATGCCCAGTTGAGGTTTTACATACTGATTTTCCTTGTGTGGTGGGTTTATGAATCATTTAAAAGGTGCACGTATTTGTCACTGTACAGTGTACACTGTACAGCGAAATGTGTCCTCCGCATTTAACCCATCTGGTAGTGAACACACACTCACACATGTGTTAGGGGCAGTTAGTACACACACACACACAGAGCGGTGGGCAGCCAACTCCAGCGCCCGGGGAGCAGAGAGGGTAAAGGGCCTTGCTCAAGGGCCCAACAGTGTCAGCTTGCCGAGCCCGGGAATCAAACCCACAACCCTGTTATCGATACCACCCCCGGCGCTCTAACCGCTGAGCCACCACTGCTCTCACTGGCTGGATTACAGCAAGACACCATTATGGCTCACTGGGTTAATTCAACTCAAATGAATACTTTAAATGAAATAATTGCTTGTTCTCATATGAAGCTTGTCACCATATGAAGTCATTTAGCAAGTCCTAAGTTGGTGCCAGAATCAGATCTGAGCATTCGAGGCACAGACTCTACAGGACCTCTGAAGGCACCCTATTCAGCTTTCATTTTTGTATCATTTCAAGTATTTATTCAAGTTGAATAAACCCAGTTCAATTGCTTTTTACCACATGAAGTAATTTTATGAGGATGAACAGATGAACCACCAGCTCTGTTTTGGTTATGCCCAATTTCCATTTGAACAAGGACAGTGCCTGAGTGTCATTGTATGTGTCATAAGAACTGCTATTATTCAACTATGCCAAGGTAAATACATGAGTTGTTTTAACACTGACCTTTTTTCCATTTCCTTGACCACACATGCTTGTAGAAGTGCAGGCTGATCGAAACGGCTGACCAGGACCTAACAGACTTCACTAAGTGCCTGGCCATTATGGTGGAGGAGATCAAAGGACGGCAAGTGCAGGTACGACTTCAGTCTCTCAGTCAGCTCTCAGCGCTGCCTTTGTTTTACAAAGCTCAACAGTGGGAAATCAATGTGCTGATGCTGATGATGTAGATTTGTCTCTAATCTAAGTCACCGCCTACTCCAACTGCACCGCGTGTGTGTGTGTGTGTGATGCGGGGGGACTTAAATGCCTGCCTCACCTGACCTTCTGTTTATGTCCAGTCAAACCCTGTAGTTCATTCATAACTTCTACACAACAAAAAACAAAATGCTGCCGTTAAATAGACATTATGGGGTGATCTCCTATACATGGATTAAGCCTAGTCTTGGACTACTGAGCTTTCTTAATGGTGATTCTTCATTGAAAGTAGAATTTAGTCTAGAACCAGGCTTAATCCCTTTCTGAAAAACTGGTACTGAATATATCTTACATAGAGTTTATCTTATCTTGTATGGCTTTGTATTTAGGTTAAATAACCATATATTTAAGTACACATATTGTAAGATCATTTAAACTTGAATTAATATTAGTGGATTTTCTTTGTCCGCAAGTACAGTAAAATAATTTTATTATATCAGAACATTTTTAGAAATACAGTACTATGCAGAGGTAAGAGCCCAGCCTTTATTCATGTAATCTGCATACATGTTTGTAATTTTTTTATCAGAGAATTTTGTTGAGATATAAAACTGTTCACTAAGGAGAATGAAGGAGAAGAGTCAAAAGGAAAGAGATCCACTTGGTAGACCTCCGACAAAAGCAAGATAAACTGAAGAAACAACGAATAAGCTTGTGTCCCAATACTTTTGTCCATATAGTGTATTAAGTGTTGTTGCTATCTAATCAAAACCTTGAAATTCTATTTCAATTGTTGTTTTCTTTCTGTTAGTTTTTTCTCACCACTTAAAATTGCCAGAAGTGAACATTGCCCAATGAACACGATAAAAAAACAACATGAAGATGTGTTTTCTTCCTCTCTCCCGAAATGTTACACATTTCAAAGATGCAGGTTTTCATAATGACAGAGTTGGAAATCTCATGTTGAGAAATATAAGATCTACTCTCTATATTTAAGATGCTTTCACTCGCCTGGATATCCTGTTGTACAGGGAGGTATCAGAGCAGATGGCCGTGGGGCAGAGACATGAAATAAAGATGTACACCAAGGGCCTACAGAGAGAGGCTGTGTGGAAGAATGGATTCTGAAGGAGCTTAGATGTCAGGCCGGAGGTGGAGCGGCAGTTTGCTTTGTGATTCCAGAATGTTTTTTTTTTTTCATCCGCTGGGAGAAAAGTGTGTGTTTGCAACGCCTAACATCCGTACCTGTGTGTGTGTGTCTGAGCTGTCGACTTTAGCATAGTTGTGAATTTGCGTCCTGCGAGCTGTCAAAGAGGATGCTTATGTGTGGGTGTATGAGAGATACACCCTCTGCTCTCTGTCTGGTTGCGAACTTTGACAGCCTGTCTGAAGGGCCTCAGTCTGCTGACCATCAGATACACCCACAGACACATACACTCACCGTGTCCTTTTGTTTCCTTTCTAACTTTTCTTGTTTCCCCCCTATTGTTTTTCTCACTTACCTTCTCCCCTTCAGTTGCCCATGCCCTTTTGCTCTGCTGTGTGAGAGTGTGTGTACTAATCCCCAGAGCACACACCCTTTTATTTTATTTACTTCATCTCTGTTTTGTTATTATGAGATTGTAAGACTATTACAAGATTGTTCAACCTAGTTGTGTGCAAAACTTTGGACTTCTTGGTCCAATTATATGTTTGTACATATTATGACATATGTTCTGGGGTTTTTTTCAGTATTTTAAAATTAGACAGTAAAATAGTGTCCAAAATACTATTTACATTTTTGTAGATTGACAGCATTTAACCTTAAAATTGCAGCTTCAAAATTATTGTGATGGTCCACTGACCTGTACTAAAGAGAAAAGCGTCTCAATCATTGCTACTCTGGGCTCGGCATGCCAGCAGTTGCATTATGGAAGCAGACTGGATAACGCTAGCAAGAACTGGGGGGTTCTTCATAACGGAAATAAAATTTTTGTGTGAAATCTATTAATTCCACTCTACCTCGGAAGTCCACATGCTTCTTTCACTTTCAGTGTTGTTTCTGTATCTCACACCTGTCCAAATATTTTAAAGTATGCCCTTTAGGGATGGCTTAAAGCTCAGATTAGACTATCTGTCTCCTGACTGTAGGGGGAGCCCAGGAGCAAAATGGATGCAAATTCTCGCATAATGCTGCTTTTAAGCATTATCTCTTCAAGCCAGTCAAATAATCTGTTGGTGGAAATCGTATAATATTTATTTATTTATTTGAATACGTTTTCTACTTAAAAAAACAAATGTGGTAAAGATTCGTAGTTTATAATCTGCTAAAATTCTCTGCTTGATGCTGATGATAACTGCTGCTTTTAAGGGTAGACTATAACGTGAATTTCCAGCAAAGCAATCTCTGAAAGTACATCATGTGCATCTTTAGATGTTTCTTCAGCACTCAGTGTGAGGTCGTTCTCTTTACTTTCACAGAAGGTTGAAAGGAAACTTCAGAAAGGCAGTTTTAGGTGAATGCAGAAGGACTCGCATCATGAGATGTACTTCATATTTTGAGTAATTTCCCCTAAACGTCAGCGTAATTACCTCACCACTGTAATGTGTACAATTTATGTGTCGGCCGGCTCGTAATGACTTGCTCTTTAAACGGCTCTGTGGGAGGGGGGCATGTGTGATGTGTTGATTATCGTCCCTGCATTTTAAACAGCTCTGTGTCACACTGAGTGTTTAAAGCTCCCAGGGATAGGCCACGAGCGCATCAGTCAGACGAGTGGAGCCGAGTGTAATAATCACTGTGTTTCTGCCACGTCAACACTTTCCCGTTCTCTTCTTAGACTGTCCCCTCATAAATAAGCGAGTAAATAAATAAATAAATAAATAAATAAGGAAGACACTTTATATCACACACCTATTTTTTTGCTATGGAATAAAGGGCTCAACAGTGCTGAATCCGCTGTGAAAAACAAAAGCTCTGGTGCAGAAAGTTTCTTGTAGTTGACTAGAGCAATGTTTCCCAGCTTGGAGTTGTGAGATGGGTGCACACCCTCCTTCCACTGCTACCTGTTTAATGACCATGTTAAAACCTAAATGGACTCGTAACTATATTCCACTATTAATATCACCAATATAAATATATATGTGAAATCACTATGACACTACTGTCACAGTAGTGTCACAGTGATGTCACAGTAGTGTATCAATGGTGTAACAGCAGTATAACTGTGATGCCACAGTAGTGTCACAGAAATTGGGATGTCATAGTAGTGTAACTGTGATGTCACACTAGTGCAACTGTGATGTCACAGTAGTGTCACGGTGATGTTGCAGTAGTGCAATTGGGATGTCATAGTAGAGTAACTGTGATGTCACAGTAGTGTAACTGTGATGTCACAGTAGTGTCACAATGATGTCACAGTAGTGTATCAATGGTGTAACAGCAGCATAACAGTGATGTCAATGTAGCGTAACTGTGATGTCACAGTAGCGTAACTGTGATGTCACAGCAGTGTCCATTTTTTTTTAAGGTTTTAACATTGTCACTAAACAAATAGCAGTGGTTGGCGGGTGAGCCGCTGGTCTGCTATGGGTGTTGGTGGGTGGGGGTCCTGCTGGTTGGACCGGTAGGTGGCAGCTGTTTTGACACAGGTAGAGGGGACCTCAGCGGGCAATCTTCCAGCAGGTCAGACTGGGTGGCCTTTTACTCGGAGAAGGTAAAAAGAGAGAGTTAGTTCTGAGAGGAATTTTATGGAGAGTAGAGAATGTTGAGCAGTATCAGAGTGTATCTGATGACTCCGGCAGGTCTGACTATAACAGCCTAATTAAAAGGAGAGAGTAGAGAGAGTACACAGTAGTGTCATAGTGATGTCACAGTAGTGTATCAATGGTGTAACAGCCGAATAACAGTAATGTCACAGTAGTGTAACTGTGATGTCACAGTAGTTTATCAGTGATATCAGTGTCAGGTTGTTCCAGCAGGAACCTCATTAAACTTCAGTTGGTTCAAAATGCTGCAGCCAGGGTCCTTACTAAAACTAGAAAATTTGACCATTATTATTACACTACTGTGACATCACTGTTATACTGCTGTTACACCATTGATACATTACTACTTTAATTGTGATGTCACTGTAGTGTAACTGTGATGTCACAGTTGCGCAATTGTGATGTCACAGTTGCGCAATTGTGATGTCATAGTAGTGTCACAGTGATGTCACAGTAGTGTCATAGCGATGTCATAGTAGCGTCATAGTGATGTCATTGTAGTTTAAATGTGATGTCACTATAGTGTAATTGTGATGTCACAGTAGTGTCAATGATGTTACAGTAGTGTCATAATGATGTCACAGTAGTGTCATAATGATGTCACAGAAGTTTAACTGTGATGTCACAGTAGTGTCAATGATGTTACAGTAGTGTCATAATGATGTCACAGAAGTTTAACTGTGATGTCACAGTAGTTTCATAGTGATGTCACAGTAGTGTCACTGATCTCACAGTATTGTATCAATGGTGTAAAAGCCGTATAACATTGATGTCACAGTAGTGTAACTGTGATGTCACAGTAGTTTATCAGTGATGTCACAGTAGTGTCACAGTGATGTCACAGTAGTGCAATTGTGATGTCATATTAATGTCACAGTGATGTCACTGTAGTGTCATTGTGATGTCACAGTAGTGTATCAGTGATGTCACTGTAGTTTAAGTGTGATGTCATTGTAGTGTAACTGTGATGTCACAGTAGTGTCATAGTGATGTCACAGTAGTGTATCAATGGTGTAACAGCAGTATGACAGTGATGTGACAGTAGTGCAATGGTAATGTCACAGTAGTGTAACTATGATGTCACAGTAGTGTCACAGTGATGTCACAGTAGTGCAATTGTGATGTCATAGTAGTGTCACTGTGATGTCACAGTAGTTTAATTGTGATGTCACTAGTGTAACTGTGATGTCACAGTAGTGTCATGATAATGTCACAGAAGTTTAACTGTGATGTCACAGTGAAGACAGAAAATGGTTGGAATCACAGGAACAGCCCTATCGTGGTTCAAATCACAGTGGTCCAAACCTAAATTTAGATTACAGAAAATGGAGGTCTGTGTAAAGGATATAAAACTCTGGATGACACATAACTTCCTTCTTCTTAACAGTGACAAAACCCAGGTTCTCCTCTTAGGTCCAAAAGACACTAGAAATAAACTATCAGACTTAATGTTAGACTTGGCTGATGCTTCCATTATTTCTGGTCTAGCAGCTAAAAATCTTGTTGTCACATTCGACACAGATTTATCATTTGAGCAACATATAGCCGATATTAGTAGGACAGCCTTTATGCAGCTTAGGAACATTGCTAAACTAAGAAACTCCTTATCTCTACAGGACGCAGAAAAGCTAGTACACGCTTTTATTAGCTAGATTACTGTAATGCACTTTTGTCAGGTTGTTCCAGCAGGAACCTCATTAAACTTCAGTTGGTTCAAAATGCTGCAGCCAGGGTCCTTACTAAAACTAGAAAATTTGACCATTATTATTACACTACTGTGACATCACTGTTATACTGCTGTTACACCATTGATACATTACTACTTTAATTGTGATGTCACTGTAGTGTAACTGTGATGTCACAGTTGCGCAATTGTGATGTCACAGTTGCGCAATTGTGATGTCACAGTTGCGCAATTGTGATGTCATAGTAGTGTCACAGTGATGTCACAGTAGTGTCATAGCGATGTCATAGTAGCGTCATAGTGATGTCATTGTAGTTTAAATGTGATGTCACTATAGTGTAATTGTGATGTCACAGTAGTGTCAATGATGTTACAGTAGTGTCATAATGATGTTACAGAAGTTTAACTGTGATGTCACAGTAGTGTCAATGATGTTACAGTAGTGTCATAATGATGTCACAGAAGTTTAACTGTGATGTCACAGTAGTTTCATAGTGATGTCACAGTAGTGTATCAATGGTGTAACAGCAGTGTAACTGTGATGTCACTGTAGTGTAACTGATTTCACAGTAGTGTCAGTGATGTCACAGTAGTGTCACAGTGATGTCACAGTAGTGTCACAGTAATGTCACAGTAGTGCAATTGTGATGTCATATTAATGTCACAGTGATGTCACAGTAGTGCAATTGTGATGTCACAGTAGTTTAATTGTGATGTCACTGTAATGTAACTGTGATGTCACAGTAGTGTATCAATTGTGTAACAGCAGTATACAGTGGGGAAGAAAGTATTTAGTCAGTCACCAATTGTGCAAGTTCTCCCACTTAAAAAGATGAGAGAGGCCTGTAATTGACATCATAGGTAGACCTCAACTATGAGAGACAAAATGAGAAAGAAATTCTGAAAATCACATTGTCTTGGTGTGAAGAAATCTATTGTGGGAGCTATAATCAGAAAATGGGAGACCTACAAGACCACTGCTAATCTCCCTCAATCAGGGGCTCCACGCAAGATCTCAGCCCGTGGGGTCAAAATGATCACAAGAACGGTGAGCAAAAATCCCAGAACCACACGGGGGGACCTAGTGAATGACCTGCAGAAAGCTGGGACCAACGTTACAATGGCTACCATCAGTAACACACTACGCCGCCAGGGCCTCAGATCTTGCAGTGCCAGACGTGTTCCCCTGCTTAAGCCAGTACATATCCGGGCGTGTCTGAAGTTTGCTAGAGAGCATTTGGATGTTCCGGAAGAGTATTGGGAGAATGTCTTATGGTCAGATGAAACCAAAGTAGAGCTGTTTGGTACAAACACAACTCGTTGTGTTTGGAGGAGAGTGAATGCTGAGTTGCATCCAAAGAACACCATACGAACTGTGAAGCATGGGGGTGGCAACATCATGCTTTGGGGCTGTTTCTCTGCAAAGGGACTAGGACGACTGGTCCATGTACATGAAAGAATGAATGGGGCCATGTATTGTGAGATTTTGAGTGCAAACCTTCCATCAGCAAGGGCATTGAAGATTAAATGTGGCTGGGTCTTTCAGCATGACAATGATCCCAAGCACACTGCCAGGGCAACAAAGGAGTGTCTTCGTAAGAAGCATTTCAAGGTCCTGGAGTGGCCTAGCCAGTCACCAGATCTCAACCCCATAGAAAACCTTTGGAGGGAGTTGAAAGTCTGTGTTGCCCGCCGACAGCCCCAAAACATCACTGCTCTAGAGGAGATCTGCATGGAGGAATGGGCCAACATTCCAGCAACGGTGTGTGCCAACCTTGTGAAGACTTACAGAAAACGTTTGACCTCTGTAATTGCCAACAAAGGATATATAACAAAGTATTGAGATGAACTTTTGTTGTGATGGGATTGTGATGTTACAGTAATGTCATAATGATGTCACAGTAGTGTCTTAGTGATGTCACAGTAGTGTATCAATGCTGTAACAGCTGTATAACAGTGATGTCACAGTAGTGTAACTGTGATGTCACAGTAGTGTAACTGTGATGTCACAGTAGTGTAACTGTGATGTCACAGTATTGTATCAATGGTGTAACAGCCGTATAACATTGATGTCACCGTAGTGTCACTGTGATTTCACAGTAGTGCATTTGTGATGTCATAGTAGAGTAACTGTGATGTCACAGTAGTGTCATAGTGATGTCACAGTAGTATATCAATGGTGTAACAGCTGTATAACAGTGATGTCATAGTAGTGAAATTGTGATGTCATAGAAGAGTAACTGTGATGTCACAGTAGTGTCATAGTGATGTCACAGTAGTGTATCAATGGTGTAACAGCCGTATAACATTGATTTCACAGTAGTGTCACTGTGATGTCACAGCAGTGCCATAGTGATGTCATAATAGTTTAAATGTGATGTCACTGTAGTGTAATTGTGATGTCACAGTACTGTCATAATGATGTCACAGTAGTGTAACTGTGATGTCATAGTAGAGTAACTGTGATGTCACAGTAGTGTAACTGTGATGTCACAGTAGTGCAATTGTGATGTCACAGTAGTGTCACTGTGGTGTCACAGCAGTGCAACTGTGATGTCAGTAGTGTCACAGTGATGTCATAGTAGTTTAATTGTGATGTCAATGTAGTGTAATTGTGATGTCACAGTACTGTCATCATGATATCACAATAGAGTAACTGTGATGTCACAGTAGTGTAACATTTATGTAACAGTAGTGTCACTGTGATGTCATAGTGATGTCACAGTAGTGTATCAATGTCACAGTAGTGTCACTGTGATGTCATAGTAGTTTAATTGTGATGTCACTGTAGTGTCACTGTGATGTCACAGTAGTGTCATAGTGATGTCATAGTAGTTTAATTGTGATGTCACTGTAGTGTAATTGTGATGTCACAGTACTGTCATAATGATGTTACAGTAGTGTCACAGTGATTTCACAGTAGTGCAATTGTGATGTCATAGTAGAGTAACTGATGTCACAGTAGTCATAGTGATGTCACAGTAGTGTATCAGTGGTGTAACAGCCGTATGACAGTGATGTCACAGTAGTGCAATTTTGATGTCATAGTAGAGTAACTGTGATGTCACAGTGATGTCATAGTAGTGCAATTGTGAGGTCATAGAAGAGTAACTGTGATGTCACAGTAGTGTCATAGTGATGTCACAGTAGTGTCATGATGTCACAGTAGTGTCCTAGTGATGTCACAGTAGTGTATCAATGGTATAACAGCTGTATAACAATGATGTTACAGTAGTGTAACTGTGATGTCACAGTAGTGTCACTGATCTCACAGTATTGTATCAATGGTGTAAAAGCCGTATAACATTGATGTCACAGTAGTGTAACTGTGATGTCACATTAGTGTCACAGTGATGTCACAGTAGTGCAATTGTGATGTCATAGTAGAGTAACTGTGATGTGACAGTGATGTCATAGTAGTGCAATTGTGATGTCACAGTAGTGTCATAGTGATGTCACAGTAGTGCAATTGTGATGTCACAGTAGTGTCATAGTGATGTCACAGTAGTGCAATTGTGATGTCATAGTAGAGTAACTGTGATGTCACAGTAGTGTCACTGTGATGTCACAGTAGTATATCAATGGTGTAACAGCTGTATAACATTGATGTCACAGTAGTGTCACAGTAGTGTAACTGTGGTGTCACAGCAGTGTAACTGTGATGTCAGTAGTGTCACAGTGATGTTATAGTAGTTTAATTGTGATGTCAATGTAGTGTAATTGTGATGTCACAGTACTGTCATCATGATATCACAGTAGAGTAACTGTGATGTCACAGTAGTGTCACTGTGATGTCACAGTAGTGTAACTGTGATGTCACAGTAGTGCAATTGTGATGTCACAGTAGTGCAATTGTGATGTCACAGTAGTGTAACATTTATGTCACAGTAGTGTCACTGTGATGTCATAGTGATGTCACAGTAGTGTATCAATGATGTCACAGTAGTGTCACTGTGATGTCACATTAGTGTCACTGTGATGTCACAGTAGTGTCATAGTGATGTCATAGTAGTTTAATTGTGATGTCACTGTAGTGTAATTGTGATGTCATAGTACTGTCATAATGATGTTACAGTAGTTTCACAGTGATTTCACAGTAGTGCAATTGTGATGTCATAGTAGAGTAACTGATGTCACAGTAGTGTCATAGTGATGTCACAGTAGTGTATCAATGGTGTAACAGCCGTATGACAGTGATGTCACAGTAGTGTCACTGTGATGTCACAGTAGTATATCAATGGTGTAACAGCTGTATAACATTGATGTCACAGTAGTGTCACAGTAGTGTAACTGTGGTGTCACAGCAGTGTAACTGTGATGTCAGTAGTGTCACAGTGATGTTATAGTAGTTTAATTGTGATGTCAATGTAGTGTAATTGTGATGTCACAGTACTGTCATCATGATATCACAGTAGAGTAACTGTGATGTCACAGTAGTGTCACTGTGATGTCACAGTAGTGTAACTGTGATGTCACAGTAGTGCAATTGTGATGTCACAGTAGTGCAATTGTGATGTCACAGTAGTGTAACATTTATGTCACAGTAGTGTCACTGTGATGTCATAGTGATGTCACAGTAGTGTATCAATGATGTCACAGTAGTGTCACTGTGATGTCACAGTAGTGTCACTGTGATGTCACAGTAGTGTCATAGTGATGTCATAGTAGTTTAATTGTGATGTCACTGTAGTGTAATTGTGATGTCATAGTACTGTCATAATGATGTTACAGTAGTTTCACAGTGATTTCACAGTAGTGCAATTGTGATGTCATAGTAGAGTAACTGATGTCACAGTAGTGTCATAGTGATGTCACAGTAGTGTATCAATGGTGTAACAGCCGTATGACAGTGATGTCACAGTAGTGTCACTGTGATGTCCCATTAGTGTCACAGTGATGTCACAGTAGTGCAATTTTGATGTCATAGTAGAGTAACTGTGATGTCACAGTGATGTCATAGTAGTGCAATTGTGATGTCATAGAAGAGTAACTGTGATGTCACAGTAGTGTCAGTAATGTCACAGTAGTGTCATAGTGATGTCACAGTAGTGTCATAGTGATGCCACAGTAGTGTCATAGTGATGCCACAGTAGTGTCATAATGATGTCACAGTAGTGTCATAGTGATGTCACAGTAGTGTATCAATGGTGTAAAAGCTGTATAACAGTGATGTCACAGCAGTGTAACTGTGATGTCAAAGTATTGTATCAATGGTGTAACAGCTGTATAACATTGATGTCACAGTAGTGTAACTGATGTCAAAGTATTGTATCAATGGTGTAACAGCCGTATAACATTGATGTCACAGTAGTGTCATAGTGATGTCACAGTAGTATATCAATGGTGTAACAGCTGTATAACATTGATGTCACAGTAGTGTCACAGTGATGTCACAGTAGTGCAATTGTGATGTCATTGTGATGTCATAGTGATGTCACAGTAGTATATCAATGGTGTAACAGCTGTATAACATTGATGTCACAGTAGTGTCACTGTAATGTCACAGTAGTGTCACAGTGATGTCACAGTAGTGCAATTTTGATGTCATAGTAGAGTAACTGTGATGTCATAGTAGTGCAATTGTGATGTCATAGAAGAGTAACTGTGATGTCACAGTAGTGTCAGTAATGTCACAGTAGTGTCATAGTGATGTCACAGTAGTGTCATAGTGATGCCACAGTAGTGTCATAGTGATGCCACAGTAGTGTCATAATGATGTCACAGTAGTGTCCTAGTGATGTCACAGTAGTGTATCAATGGTGTAAAAGCTGTATAACAGTGATGTCACAGTAGTGTAACTGTGATGTCACAGTAGTGTCACTGTGATGTCACAGTATTGTATCAATGGTGTAAAAGCCGTATAACATTGATGTCACAGTAGTGTAACTGTGATGTCACAGTAATGTCACAGTGATGTCACAGTAGTGTCATAATTATGTCACAGTTGTGTCTTAGTGATGTCACAGTAGTGTATCAGTGGTGTAACAGCTGTATAACAGTGATGTCACAGCAGTGTAACTGTGATGTCAAAGTATTGTATCAATGGTGTAACAGCTGTATAACATTGATGCCACAGTAGTGTAACTGTGATGTCAAAGTATTGTATCAATGGTGTAACAGCCGTATAACATTGATGTCACAGTAGTGTCATAGTGATGTCACAGTAGTATATCAATGGTGTAACAGCTGTATAACATTGATGTCACAGTAGTGTCACAGTGATGTCACAGTAGTGCAATTGTGATGTCTTTGTGATGTCATAGTGATGTCACAGTAGTATATCAATGGTGTAACAGCTGTATAACATTGATGTCACAGTAGTGTCACTGTAATGTCACAGTAGTGTCACAGTGATGTCATAGTAGTGCAATTGTGATGTCATAGAAGAGTAACTGTGATGTCATAGTAGTACAATTGCTTTGCACAATTCTCCTGTTTTAGAAGCTATTCGCTGTGAAACTTTAGCTTTTTAACAGTTGGCCTGACATTTACATACAGGCTTTGCTGTATCCATTCTTCTTCAGTGAGATTAATGTAGAGACGAAAATATAAAATAGACAAAAAATAAAGTGGTAATAATTCAAATAAAATGTTAATTCAGAAAAAAAGATTATTAAATCCTGCAGACTGAATGAAAAAGGTTGTCAGCTGCTTTGTGAAAGAACAGTGTTACAGTGTTTAGGACCAGCTACACTAAAATCCCTGTCTCTCATACTGCAGAGCCTAGAGGGAGTATAAGTGTGTGTTTCTGAGAACCGGAGCGTATGTGAGGGTGAATAGGAACGAAGGAGAGGTAAAGAAGGGGTAAGAAGCTGCCAGACAATGCAAGGCCTTAAAGACCAGAAGCAGGGCTTTGTAATGTATATGAATCAGTACAGTACAGTGTAAATGTTCAATTGTGGGAGTTATATATTCTCATGATCTGGTGTGGGCAAGAGCCCTTGTAACTGAGTTCCATACAAGTTGCTGAGCCAGGGAGGGAACTCATTAAAGACAGCATTGCCATAATCTATTCTGAGTGACAAAGGCATGAATACAGATTTTGGTTGCTGAAGGTAAAGAGTAAGACACAATCTAGTCATGTTCTTTAGATGAAAGATATCAGTATTGGCAAAATGATTCAGCTAAACCTTCCTGCAGGTTCTTGGCAGGCATACAGGGTTTTTTTGAATTGCGTTTCCTTGTTGTTTCATATCTCATTTTGACCTCCACAATTCCCCTCAATTGCCATTTCTTATTAATCTTCCACACTGCAGAAACTACTTGACACTGTAGCTGGAAACATTTGTCAGTCTTCTCATAGGACATTCTTGTGGATATCGATTAGTATAATTTTTAGATCTTTAGACAGTTGCTTTGAGGAACCCGTGGTTCCTTGTGTTTGCATTATAAAGTCAACATAGTCAGAGATCTGCTTCTCTAATTGAAAAATGTTGCTGTAGTGTGTTTAAGGAGAACTGAAGAGGGGGGCACTGACATTTTTGACATTGACATTTCTGACATCTTTACATGTCATCTTTTCACAGGTGGACACTATAGTCATCCTGGGTGGTCTGGCGGGCCGGTTTGATCAGATCATGGCCACAGTACAAACTCTTTTTCATGCCCAGAAGATGACTGAACTCCCTGTGGTGGTCATTCAGGGTTCATCTCTGGCCTGTCTTCTCCAAGAGGTAATCACATATTTCATTGCGATGTTTTAATCACCACTCCACCTTCCCTCCACAGCATACTTCTGACATACTGATTACACCACTTAACACTTCAATCTCAAAATTGACAGTCTGGAGCTTCATTTTTGTTCCTGTTTAAGTTTTTACGTGTTACAATTTGTTCCTGTCTCCTCCAAACTTATGACGATTATAATCCTAACCTTTGGACCTGATTAACTGATTCTTATATCAGTTGTACTAATTTATGTCCCAGAATGCATAGTGTGTAGTCACACAGAATTTCTTGCATTTTGTTTACAATCATTCGTTTAATAATTAAAATAATTAATAAAATAAAATCATTTGTTTCGGTAATGGTGCCATTTTAGATTTTTTCTTATGAAGAAAGTATCACGCCTACTCTTTTTTACCACAAACTGTACATTTTGTATACTTCTTATGGCTATTGCATACTCAAATTAACAATTAGGCACATCTTGTATTGTAAAGCTTTATCTGAGTTCAGTTTTAAACTCATTCGATTTATGACCTTTTAGCAGTAAATTAGTGCATGGCTTTAATTTGTTATTGTTCTTATCTGGTTGTCTTTTTTCCCTTTTTCCCTCTCTAATAAGAAACTGAGTAATTGGTAAATCAGGACATGTTGGTGCCCTGGGACTTCTTGCAGCCTTTGTGAGATGCAATTAGAAACAGTTACGCTTTGTGTTAATTTACACCAGAAAAATGACCACTTTGTATTCAGCCTGAAGCTAACAGGCGCTGAAGTTATTTTTAAAGGATGTGTCTGTCTGTCTTTTTGACCATATATATATATATATATATATACATACATATATGTACAGTACAGGCCAAAAGTTTCTCATTCAATGCGTTTTCTGTATTTTCATGACTAATAACGTTGTAGATTCTCACTGAAGGCATCAAAACTATGAATGAACACATGTGGAGTTATGTACTTAACAAAAAAAGGTGAAATAACTGAAAACATGTTTTATATTCTAGTGTCTTCAAAATAGCCTGGTGGTTTTCAGGTGTGCCTTATTAGGGTTAATTAGTGGAATTTCTTGCTTTATCAATGGGGTTGGGACCATCAGTCGTCTTGTTCAGAAGTCAGGTTACTACACAGCCGACAGCCCTATTGGACAACTGTTAAAATTCATATTATGGCAAGAACCAATCAGCTAACTAAAGAAAAACGAGTGGCCATCATTACTTTAAGAAATGAAGGTCAGTCAGTCCGGAAAATTGCAAAAACTTTAAATGTGTCCCCAAGTGGAGTCACAAAAACCATCAAGCGCTACAGCGAAACTGGCACACACCAGGACCGACCCAGGAAAGGAAGACCAAGAGTCACCTCTGCTTCTCAGGACAAGTTCGCCCGAGTCACCAGCCTCAGAAATCGCAAGTTAACAGCAGCTCAGATCACAGACCAGTTGAATGTCACACACAGTTCTAGCAGCAGACCCATCTCTAGAACAACTGTTAAGAGGAGACTGCGCAAATCAGGCCTTCATGGTCAAATAGCGTCTAGGAAACCACTGCTAAGGAGAGGCAACAAGCAGAAGAGATTTGTTTGGGCCAAAAAACACAAGGAATGGACATTAGACCAGTGGAAATCTGTGCTTTGGTCTGATGAGTCCAAATTTGAGATCTTTGGTTCCAACCGCCGTGTCTTTGTGAGACGCAGAAAAGGTGAACGGATGGATTCCACATGCCTGGTTCCCACTATGAAGCATGAAGGAGGAGCTGTGATGGTGTGGGGGGTGTTTTTGCTGTGACACTGTTGGGGATTTATTCAAAATTGAAGGCACACTGAACCAGCATGGCTACCACAGCATCCTGCAGCGACATGCCATCCCATCTGGTTTGCGTTTAGTTGGACCATCATTTATTTTTCAACAGGACAATGACCCCAACCTCACACCTCCAGGCAGTGTAAGGGCTGTTTGACCAAGAAGGAGAGTGATGGAGTGCTACGGCAGATGACTTGGCCTCCACAGTCACTGGACCTGAACCCAATCGAGATGGTTTGGGGTGAGCTGGACCGCAGAGTGAAGGCAAAGGGGCCAACAAGTGCTAAACACCTCTGGTAACTCCTTCAAGACTGTTGGAAAACCATTTCAGGTGACTACCTCTTGAAGCTCATTGAGAGAATGCCAAGAGTGTGCAAAGCAGTAATCAGAGCAAAGGGTGGCTATTTTGAAGAAACTAGAATAAAAACATGTTTTCAGTTATTTCACCTTTTTTGTTAAGTACATAACTCCACGTGTTCATTTATAGTTTTGATGCCTTCAGTGAGAATCTACAATGTAAATAGCTATGAAAAACACATTGAATGAGAAGGTGTGTCCAAACTTTTGGCCTGTACTGTATATATATATAAATATATATATATATATATATATATATATATATATATATATATATATATATATATATGTGTGTGTGTGTGTGTGTGTGAACCAAAAATAGACTAATAGAAAATAGAAAAAATAGACAAAAATAGAAAATAGAATAGCCAGCCAAATGGGCATGCATAACAAGGACCAAGGCTTCTCTGACAAGGACTGAACTACTGAAACAGGGTACATGGGCAACTAAGGCTCATTAATATGATCCATCCCATTTCACCGCTTATAGGACTTTTAGAGGTCTTGTGGAGTCCATGCATTTAATAGTCAGATCTGTTTTGGTGGCACAAGCAGGACCTACTGAATGTTTGACATGTGGTGTTATTGTTGTGGCTGATAAGTATATATACATAAATACACAGTGCTGTGAAAAGTATTTCCTTTTCCAGTCTCTTCTATTTTTGTATTTGTATTTAAACAATTCAAACCATCCAACTACTCTTAATATAAGATAAAAACAATACAAGTAAACCCATGGGCTTTTCCTTTAACTTGCAGTCAGTCTGTAGGGAAATTTTGCCCCACGCTTCTTTGCAGAATCTGACTACCTTGTAGGGTTTTCTAGCGTGAATTGTCTGTTTAAGATCTTGTCACAGCATCTCAATGAGATTGTTTGGCCACTCCAAAACCCAAAACGTTCATTTTGTTTCTTTTGAGTCATTCAGAGGTGGATTTGCTTGTGTGCTCTGGATCATTGTCCTGCTGCATAACCCAACTATAAACTGACTGCAAAATACCTATACATGTCTTTGCCATGCTTTTACCACCCATATTTATTGAGTTGTTTTTTGCTCTATGTTTGTATGGTTGAGTAATTGCACATTTGTTTGCACAAGTTTGCACATTAGAATTGATACAGTGTATCACAAAAGTGAGTACATCCCTCGCATTTCTGAAGATATTTAAGTATATCTTTTCATGGAACAACACTGACAAAATGACATTTTGACACAATGAAAAGTAGTCTGTGTGCAGCTTATATAAGTGTAAATTTATTCTTCCCTCAAAATAACTCTCCTGGGCATGGAGTTTACCAGAGCTTCACAGGTTGCCACTGGAATGCTTTTCCACTCCTCCATGACGACATCACGGAGCTGGCAGATATTCGAGACTTTGCGCTCCTCCACCTTCCGCTTGAGGATGCCCCAAATATGTTCTATTGGATTTAGGTCTGGAGACATGCTTGGCCAGTCCATCACCTTTACCCTCAGCCTCTTCAATAAAGCAGTGGTCATCTTAGAGGTGTGTTTGGGGTCATTATCATACTGGAACACTGCCCTGCGACCCAGTTTCCAACGGGAGGGGATCATGCTCTGCTTCAGTATTTCACAGTACATATTGGAGTTCATGTGTCCCTCTATGAAATGTAACTCCCCAACACCTGCTGCACTCATGCAGCCCCAGACCATGGCATTCCCACCACCACGCTTGACTGTAGGCATGACACACTTATCTTTGTACTCCTCACCTAATTGCTGCCACACATGCTTGAGACCATCTGAACCAAACAAATTAATCTTTGTCTCATCAGACCACAGGACATGGTTCCAGTAATTCATGTCCTTTGTTGACATGTCTTCAGCAAACTGTTTGTGGGCTTTCAGAAGAGGCTTCCTTCTGGGGTGACAGCCATGCAGACCAATTTGATGTAGTATGCGGCGTATGGTCTGAGCACTGACAGGCTGAACCCCTACCTCTTCAATCTCTGCAGCAATGCTGACAGCTTTCAAAGACAGCATTTGGATGTGACGCTAAGCACATGCACTCAACTTCTTTGGACGACCAACACGAGGTCTGTTCTGAGTGGACCCTGCTTTTTTAAAACGCTGGATGATCTTGGCCACTGTGCTGCAGCTCAGTTTTAGGGTGTTGGCAATCTTCTTGTAGCCTTGGCCATCTTCATGTAGTGCAACAATTCGTCTTTTAAGATCCTCAGAGAGTTCTTTGCCATGAGGTGCCATGTTGGAACTTTCAGTGACCAGTGTGAGAGAGTGTGAGAGCTGTACTACAAAATTGAACACACCTGCTCCCTATGCACACCTGAGACCTAGTAACACTAACGAGTCACATGACATTTTGGAGGGAAAATGACAAGCAGTGCTCAATTTGGTCTTTTAGGGGTGTACTCACTTTGGTTGCCGGTGGTTTAGACATTAATGGCTGTATATTGAGTTTTTTTTAAGGAAGAATACATTTACACTGTTATGTAAGCTGCACACAGACTACTTTTCATTGTGTAAAAAGTGTCATTTTGTCAGTGTTGTCCCATGAAAAGATATACATAAATATCTGCAGAAGTGTGAGGGGTGTACTCACTTTTGTGATACACTGTATATTCCTGTGTTGCTCTGTGTTTCACCATGGTGCCAGAAGAATGTGTTTTCGTTTCACTGAGCTTGTACACAGATGAAACAACAATAAAAGCCTCTTGACTTGAAATGCTTTCATAGGCCTTTACCGCTATACAACTGGTCTGGATGTAAAAAATGGGCTGTAATTTCTTTTCGTACTTATTTATATTATTGCTATACTCCTAATTAAAATTGCACACTTCAATAACATTTTGATTTTGTTCATTTCAAATTAGAAAAATTAGTTTAGAATGATTTGCCACAGTAATATTGTTTAAATGATTTTCATAAGGTTATTTAAATTAATCACATTCTATTTATGTGCGTTTTTCCTCAAACCTCAAGCCACTATATATATATATATATATATATATATATATATATATATATATAGTGGGGGGAGGGCTTTTGTGTAACCTTATGTCCTGGCAAGGTATGGAAAGAAGCGTGTCTATGTGTTTTGCTTTGTGTGCAAAAGCTGAGCTGTTGGCTCCTTTTCTGCTGCATGCTCAGACTGTTGATTGTGTGATTTTGAGTGTTGTGCAGAGAGAAGGACACAGACAGCTGAAGCCAGGCCGTCTGTGAAAGCCAGCCAGTCCGAAGCTTTCTAAATGGATATTTCTGCACACAGTCTGCTCAAACATGGGGCCACTATCGAAACAATGCGAGCCTGGGAGAAAAAATGCTGTCATGACCTCTCCCACATCCGGTTCAGTGTGATCCGGTTTTGTGGTGCGCATCGGAAAAGGGAAATGAATTGTGTTACTCCAGAGAAAGATGCCATAAAGATGCATTGATCATGTAAAAGCTCTATGTTTAGTTTGTGCTCATCCACTGCATTTCACCTAATTCTTTCAGATAGATATGGTATAAGCTATTTGAAAGATGTTTATCTACTTATGTAAATTATTACAGATTTTACAGCAGTTAAGAAAAATGTAATTTAATGAAGTTCACCAGTGTTTAATTAGTTTTTAACAAACATCACAGTAAACATTCATTTAGGCAAGCAATGTAGCTAATTAACATTAGGTCCTGTTGAAGCTGGATCAGACAGACATGAATAGGATTTTCACTGAAAATCACTGCTGTCTCACCCTGTGGTAATTAAGCATGATCCAAACTCTGTGTTTTGTTCTGTGTAGTTTGTTCTCCTTATGTCACTAAACAAGTCATATTTTGAGTATTGCTATTATAGAACAGGGCAGCTACTTAAACTGTACTCTATATTTGGTCAATGATGAGTGTTTTTGTATCGTTTGGCATCAAGCATTGTAACATATTGCATTTTAAAATGTAATCATCCTGACAGCTTCTCTGGGTTTGACAGATTGACATTCTAACGATATATTGAACAAAATTTTAATATGGAAAAACAATGGCGTTATACATGTACCATGCTGAAGTTTGCATTGGTGTTCAAATAATAAAATGACATTAGATATCCTAATTAAAGAATTCATACTGACTATAAAGGAAGGTGCTTTAAATGGTAATTGAATGATGCCATAGAAGAATAATTTCTCTTCAGTACCTTTTTTGTTATAGAAAAGTATAGAAAACCCACACATCTCTTTTCAGGGAACCATGGGAAACTGAACGTTCCTAATAAAAAAAATCTGATATACTATGAAATTATTTTATTTATGAAATAGGTTTCACACCATGCCATAACGTTTATAGGGAGAAACTAAGCTGCAAAACAGCCTGTGTTGATTATATCTACCTATTCAGCCTGCATCAGTTAAGCCACATCCATTTACACTGAAGTTATAAGGAGTGTTTCAGCCTGACCTGCTTTTTGAATGAAGCACAATACAAGGCAGCCAATCAGAACAGAGGACATTAAATCTTACACAAGACCATACACACGTTATTGGTGTAGTAGGATATGGGGCCTATAAAGCCAATTCTCTGTGATGCTTATTTTAAGATTTTTGCATTGCGATGTATTGTTACATCTTTACAAGTGACCTGGTCGTTTTCAACTTCATCTGCCTGTTTCTGTTTCAGTATAACCGTGTAGTTGAGATCTTTTTAGAACATTTTTTGAGGCAAACATTGTTCTTGCTCATAAACTGTGTGTCTTTGTAGATTAGGTCTATTATAAAAGGTGTTAATTAGATTTAACTTAGTAAGGATCTCAGAATATCTTCTGATCTTCTAGCATTGTGTTTGTATACATGTGTGCTGGTGTTCCTAAGTGCTAATTGCATTAGCACATAGTTGAACTTTTGTTTAATGTTATTCAGAGATGTGTGGTGAAAAGCACTCCAGGGGGTGGTGAGACAGTGAAGTCTCTGTGTGTTACAGTGCAGTTGTGTTAAATGCTGGGGCACACAGGTGAGCAGCACTGCATGGCTAATTAAGCCACTGCTTGGGGGGCGCTGGAAGACGAGGTGTGAATAAGCTGATGTTTACACTTCTTTGACTGAATGATTGACACGAAGCAGGAATGTCACAGTGTGACGGGCTAATATTACACAGCGATGGAAGAATTGTAAGTTGTTATATGGTTGTTATATACATGTTCCATGACATGGTTGGTGCCACAACTTGGTGTTAAAAATGATATTTAGTGTTGTCCAATAGCGCTGCTAGATGGGTTTAAAGTCATAGTTAATTGAAAAACATTCCAAAATGATCATCCGGGACAAATTTGGTGTTTGAAGTTTGCTGCTTGGTTTTGCACTGTAACTAAGAGGCTAGTGCCAGTATAAGCCAGTGATCCTTATTCCACCGTACCCTACCTACCCAATCAATAAAAACACAATAGTAACAGGCAAAATTCACTGTGGCTGTTAGCTTTGCCACATACTTCTGTCCATGTTTATAGATAATAGTTGTACCGTGTCAAAAACAATAAGCAAGTCCACTAGAGATGTATTCAGTTTAGAAAAATTACCAGTGTCATGCTAAATTTAGATAAAAAAGCACAAAAACAAGTTATTTCTGTAAGAGTGTAGATGGTCTTATAATTTTCTTTCTAATCTCCTGAGACAACTCTTTCCTTTGCTTTCTCTGGTCCATGTTGAGTGTGGTATACACCATATCACAAAACAACACAGTGACTACCAGTAGCCCACTATATATTGGCCCACTGACTGATTACAAGATTGTAGACACCTGTGATGCTAATAAGTGGACACACCTTGATTTAACATGTTCCTTTGGTCACATTATTTTCAGGGGTACCGTGATTTTTGTCCAGGCCTGTTTAATGAGTTTACTTTCTAAAATAATTCTGTTGAAGCATGGTTCAAAATCAATATCAAATTTTAATTTGTTCATTTTCATAGAATTTTTATTTATTATTACTTTTGTGAGATTCAAGTTATTTCTGTGACCATTGTGGGTTTTTCTTTCATTAACCAAGAGGTACCAACATTTTTGTCCACGTGTGTACAAACAGCAATGGCAACATAATGGTAATTAAATGGTAAAATAATAATTATTGTATTTATCCAAAAATTGCATTAAGTAACAATGCTAGAGACCTAGAGAACTGTGGGGCAGATTTAATTTTGAGCTGGTCACCAAATAATATTAAATAACACAGAGTTGCCAGAGTTTGACAAGATTTGTGGTAAACTATGAATATTTTCTGTGGAACTAAAGCATCCCAATCTTTCATATGAATTGTGAAATTATTAATTTCTCTGGCCTTCTTTACTTTGACAATTTTAGAACAAAGGTTTCTGCATGTTTCAAATAATGCTATACAAATATAAAGCCCCTATAAGTGTCAGTATAACATCACATTACAAATAAACATACTGAGTGTCAGTAAGATCTGTTAAACTGACGTTACCTTCTGTTACTCTGAAAAGCGGTTGTTTGTGTACTGTTGCAGCATCATGTTTGGTCTTACGTTTGAAAAAGTCTAAAAGTGATAATTAATCATGCTGCTGTTTAAGTGATAGGTGATGCTCAGTGATGCTGTTGGGTTACTCTTTCAGGGCAGACAGCACAGGCTATGTGTAAACACGGGGCTGGAGGGCAGCTGGTGCAGTTTGGTCCCAGTGGGCGGCCCATGTGTCACCACCACCACTGGACTTAAATGGAACCTGGGTGAGTTGAATACTCGTTTGCCACACACACACACACACACACAGGGCAACTCTGACCTGTCTCTGTGGAGTGTCTCCCTCTTCGCTCTATTTGCATGGCAGTGGCCTAGATAAGCCTCAGGAACATGCATCTCCTCTGTCAGCTTAAATCTCAAGGTAACCGCCAATGATGCATCAACTGGGGGTGTTTGATTTGTTTATTTATTTCCTACATTTAGACACAACTCATATTAAGGCAAGTCCTTTGACTCAATTTCATGCCTTTTTACACAGATATTTTCCAGAGATTACATACTCGTAATGATCCTTGTTTATATCCTACCCATGTGTGTAGTGAAGAACTAGCATGTTTTTAACCGTTCGCTTTAATAAACTTCTTAAAGGGAAGTGAGCAACGACTGTTACGCCAGCTTGTAATGTCGTAGGTTGACTCCTACGTGTGTTAAATGTTAGAGGTGCGCCAGCATGCCATGTTGACTGAAGACATTAGAAAGAATAGTAATGTTGCTTGAGTGTCTGTCTTTGATCTGCTAACATGGGCTGTCACCTAGAATAATCTCTGCCGGATTCCCAGGGAAAGCTTTTCATGAAGGGAACTGCGGAGGCTGGTCCTGTTGAGGAATTTACATCACTCGAAACGTGTCCAGGAGGCAGAGCTAGGCTCTCTGATCCTCCCGCAAAATCACAAAATCCTACGCAGGGAGAGGAGGGAGAGGTAGCAGCCCTGGATGATACAGGATCTGCGCTTTGTTTACTTGCCAGTTCACAGTCTGCGCTTAAGGTGAAAGTATTGACTTAATTGTGAATGCTTTGGGCTAATCACCTTTGAACTTGGCCTCAAAAAGTATACAGGCTTGAGGGACTGTTCAGTGCGTAATATCCGATTTGTATTAACATCTGTCTCAAAGGATCTGATCACAAGTGGACATCAACTTACATTTCCATAAGGCATGACCAGTGACCAGTTGCGTTTGGATTTTGCGACTGGAGGAAGGGTATCACTCACGTTTACACTTTTTATACTTCTCTCATTGCGTTCATTGTCAGACAAGATGTGTCAAATGTCTTGTTTAAGAGAATGTACATGATACATACATTTAGACCACATGCTAAACAAAAGAGAGAGAAAATAAGGAAAGCTACATGTGTGCTATTATCTCTGCTTTGATGACTTAGTTGACTAGGTTCATTCACGGGGCACACTCGGTGCTCAACATTTTTTTTAGATGCTACAATGCCAGTTCACTCTTTACTCACATAAATCAACTAAAACTGACAACTACATCCAGTCTGGTTTTAGTGAGAACAGTGACAGTAGACCAAACAACAAAGTCTAACTGCAGAGTACCCCGATTACACCAATAAAAAAAAATAAAAGCAAGAATCAAATGCAAGAATAAGGAGAATGATCTCCAGAAAAGATTCATAGTAAGACTAGATGCTATTATAGCTCAGCGGATTGATAAAAGCTTAAAGCACAAATCTATATTAGAATGTACACTACATGAACAAAAGTATTGGGACACACCTCTTAATCATTTAATTCAGGTGTTTCACGTAGTCCCATTGGCACAGGTGTATAAAGCACCTAGCCATGCAGTCTGCCTTTACATACATTAGTGAACGAATGGATGGTTTTAAAGAGCTCACAGAATTCCAGTGTGGTACTGTAATAGGAGCCACTGCTGCAACAAGTCAGTTGGTGAAACCCCTTTCCTCCTAGATATTCCATAATCAACTGTGAGTGGGATTATTAAAAAGGGGAAGCCTTTAGGAAACACAGAATGTAGAGTTACAGAGTGGGGTCACAGAAGTCTCCATTGAGTTTCTGTTGACTCAATAACTGCACAGTTCTAAACCTGCTGTAAGAGCAACTGACTCCACATTAATGCCTATGGTTTTAGAATAGGATGGGATGAAAGCTCCTGGAGGTGTAATGTGTAGGTGTCCCAATAGTTATACATATAGTGTATATATGTTTGTATTTTATTTAGACATATACATTTTCTGCCACATCCTAATGTACATACACTCTATGTATCATAACATAAAAAATTAAAATAATCAATGTGGCTTGTGCAAAGGTTTGGACACCCCGAGCATTGTGAAGGATCAGATTTCTTTGACAAGGTCTCAGACCTTGATTACCAAATCAGGTCTGAGGCATATCACCAACTGTAATTAGGAGCTGTCAGCTGAATGTTAATACATATCTGCGTGTTTAGATGCTATTAGAAATACACTCCCACTGGCATAATTAATTTCGGATGTATCTCACCTACATGGCTTTCATAAATGCCCTAAATACCTACCCTTACTCCATAGCAATTACACATTTTTGCATTTTTCTCATCCACACACTAATGAATCACGTAAAAATGTAAAGCACAAAACTGGACCCTTTGCAGTTTCAAAACAGCAGAATATGAATCATAGACTGCAAAACTGCAGGCCAGCATCTTCAGCACTGTACGTTGATTGTGCAGTCTGATTGTGTGATTGTGATTTGTTAACATATTGTTGCTCTCTGCCTCTTGAATATAATAAGGAGATGGTATAAAACATAAACCTGTTATTTTCCGTCACGCTAGTTATAATTACCCATATCATTTACAATTACACAGCCTTGGGGAATTTATACATGATTAAGGGTATTTTAGAGCCAGTGGGCTCTATTGTTGCTATAGAATAAGAGTAGGTATTTAGGATAATTACAAGAGCTGTATGGGGAAGATAAAGCTTCAATGCGTTTCAATGAATTACGCCAATGGGGCTTCATTTTTAAAGTGTCCAACAGTAAGAGAACACATGTGATATCAAATATTCCTATATTCTATGTGTTATCTATTTATAAAATCTTGATCTTACTGTAAAGTTTTATGATTTCTTAAATAATATTAAATGGTGCCCTTTAGTATTGTACTGGTATTGTGTAGTAGAACAGTGTATTGATTTTATCGGTTTTAATCTGTTTTGATCTGTAGTCACTTTGTGTTTCCAGTAATTATGTGAAATCTCAAGTTCTTGGAGACAGGGCATTTGGGTGGTCAGCATGATCTGAAAATGTGTGTTTAATTCTGGGTAAATCCTGTCGAATCTTGAAGGCTGTGATGCTTGAATAACAGCTAAGGACGCTGGAGTTGGGTGGGGTGTCTTACATTTACATCAGTTAAGATTTCATAAATCCTGCGGTGTGAATGTCATTACGGCTGAATGACAAAAGTGTGGTTTGCATATTATTATGTTTTAATAAAGAGACAGAAATACACTATGGGACGGTTTCCTAGACATGGATTAGGCCTAGTCCTAGTTCTGATGTTGGATAATTAGTTCTACCACTTTAGGTAATTTTAAAGGATTTAGATGGAGCTTCATCACTCCAGAGAACACAGGTCCACAGCTCCAGAGCCCAGGCCCAGGGGCCATTATACCCCTCTAGCTCTTGCTCAGAGTAGGGAAAAGTGACTTTGGGCTCAAAAAATTGCACTTCCTTGGCCGTGCTTTGCTAAGGAGATTGTACACCTTTTGGACGACGTGTGGATATGTTTGGACATATGGTGTTGAATCAGATTACATGTTAAAGTCACAGTATGAATATTTGAGTTACATTGGAATTCTCTGCAGGACTAGCAACGCCTTGAGCTAGAGTTTGTTTCACTTCATGAGATTCAGTTAAGACCATAAAAACCTTTTTTTTTTCGTCACATCTTATGGTTTAAGATTTAAGTTGGGCAAAGTCAGTCTTAATTAGTCCCCAGCTGCCTGAGGATGTGTTATTGTTCACCATAGCTGGAGGCACTGCTGTTAGGCTGGCTGTGAAGGAGTGTGTGGCTCTTTAGTACTGCTAGTCTTTCCTTTGCTGCTTCACTAGACATGCAGAACTGTAATGGAGGGTTCACGCAGTGTGTTATCCACAGCCTGATAAGATACAAGCTTCATCATATGGATCACCATATGGTGCATATATTGAAGACAACAGGAGTGATTCACATGTGCACTCAAACACACACACACACACACACACACACATACTGGGGCAGTGGTGGCTCAGCGGTTAGAGCGCCGAGATATCAATAACAGGGTTGTGGGTTCGATTCCCGGGCTCGGCAAGCTGCCACTGTTGGGCCCTTGAGCAAGGCCCTTTACCCTCTCTGCTCCCCGGGCGCTGGAGTTGGCTGCCCACCGCTCTGGGTGTGTGTGTACTCACTGCCCCTAACACATGTGTGTGTGTGAGTGTGTGTTCACTACCAGATGGGTTAAATGCGGAGGACACATTTCGCTGTACAGTCCACACTGTACAGTGACAAATACGTGCACCTACTGTAATCCCTCACGTATGAGAATGCATGAAATGCATGTCAGTGGCTCAAGTAGAGTGAAGCCCTAGAGGCATGTTCCTTTGAGATTATGTGTGTGTAGGAGTGCATATGTGCATGTGCGCGCTAATGAATGGCTCAAGTGGAATTCTACAGGCACATGCCTTTGGGTGGGTGTGTGTGTGTTTTATTATTGGACCATTAACTGTTATTGTCAAATATCAGCATAATTAAATGTGTTGACATTGCCATTTTGTTCTATTTGTTCCATTTGTACCATCATTCTAATCAATGGTCCGTTGGAAATATATACAATAAATAATGCTCTTAATTATAGACTACTGCCAGCTAATTAACTAAGCACATTACTGTACGCACAGTACTGTGCAAACATTTTAGGCACCTGCCAAAAAGCTACAGTTAAAAAAAAAGCTTGAATTAAAAACCTGTTTATCTGACCAGTAAGTGTATTTGCTCAAAAACTAATATTAGCATAAATACAAATAACATTCATTCAGAAAGTAGTGGTTTAACGTGTCACTGTGTTTGTTTAAAGGTTATATTGGCAAATAATATAATGAACATGATTGATTGCTGACATGTACTTCTTTAGTTTAACAACCAGAGATGCTAGGCCAGTGCTGCTAAGAAACACTGGACTAGGCTTGTTATCAATGTTGTATTAGCCAACACATGCCAAAAATAAATTTTTATATGTATGAAAGAAAATCAAAAAGCTACATTGTCAGAAATCAAAAGGCTACATTGTCAGAAATCAAAAAGCTACATTGCTACAAGCTAAAACATTTAACTACAGTTTCATCCACACATTCCGCTTTGTAATATTCAACTTTCAAATTGGAACACAGCGTGCAGAGTGCTATCATACATGTCATACATGTTTAGCTCATCGGGAAAAAATGTGTTTGTCTGGATGTGTTTTAAATGGATTGAGAGAGATTTGACTAAGATAAGATTACAAAAAGTGTCTTGATGCTGATCAACTGCATCTAGGATAAGTAATAATTCATGTTCAATAGAGGTTTCACCATACTTTTCCTTTAACCATTTCTAAAGTGCAGAATTGTTGGTAGTTATCATCCAGTACTTGGATTCTATTAGAAGCAAGTTCATCATAGAGTTCCTGAGTAAGTTTCCGTTTAAAAAAAAAAAAATGCTGCCACTTGTTTCACGAAAGCAGTTTGACTTGTCAGAATTGAGAGGATTCAGCGATATGTCTGAGTAAAATGTACGCAGGAAAATCACATTTGTTTGCTATACAGTGCAAAAGGATGAGGATTTTTTGATAATACGATTTATTTCCATTACACAAAATACCAGCTTAGAGTTCCTAATATGGGCTCGACGAGCCCAACCACAGAATGTCTGTTACTACTACTACTATTCATATTGATGGGATATTCTTCATTCATATGGGTGGGATATACTGCACCCCAAAATGCAGTGTGCATTCTAACCAGCATGTTTTCAGAGCTAAATGACTTGCGGACTGATCATCCAAACTAATCCATATGCATCAAAAAAAAAAAAAAAAAAAACAAGCCTTGGCTAAAAGAATTGAAGATCACAGCAAACTCATGGATAAGTAATGACTGCGCTGGAGTCGGTCCGGAACAAACAAATCAAAGATGCTGTCACTTCTGCAGTCTGCTCTGAGAAACATGATAAACATCATGCCTACGGCAACGTGAGCAAAAAGAAAAACGATCAATACTCAGAGCATCCTGATTGGGGCTTTAAAGAGAAGGACTCTGGAAGGCTCTAAGTAAATCAACATTGCTTATAAAGACAAATTCCTATGCTTTCAGATTTCATCGCTACAATATTGATTGAGAGCTTTTTAAACAAGACTTTATTTTCAAGCGGACACCAGGGGCAGACGATATGAGCGGAAAATATTTATATCATGATATTTTCCAGTCTAGACAGTGATGAGATAATATAAAGATCTCAGAAAAGATAGTACATGTTTATTTACTTAAGAGTATTTTCACATTTAGTTCATTTTAAAATGAATCAAACTCAGTTCTGTTAAATTGAACCTGAAGAGGAACCAGCTGCAATGGATTGACCTGCTTTTAGAGTGAAGATGGGGTCTGAGATGGGTGAATTTGTGGGTCAGTTTAGAGAGATGTGAAGACATTTGACTTATCCATATATGCAAAATGGCTGGGCTTCCAGTGTCCCCCTAGGAAGCTCAGCATTATAACTGAACTTGTACATATCACTTCCCCATTTAACGTAACCTTTTACGCCATTCAGTGTTAATAGATTGTACAAAAACTATTGCACATTAGTAGCTTCTTCGTTTACCTCCACATGCAGTTTTTTACAGTTTCAAGAGGTGAAAATCAGGTGTTTTCCCTGGGGTCCTCACATTTGTGTAGTTTTATGCATTAAGGCATACTTTGTTTTTTTTATCTTTATATATTTATTTTACTTTTTATGAACAGGCAGATAGTAATGCCTGATGGTAATGTGTTGGTTTTTATAACAGCTTCCAGATGTTTCCATCAAACTCTTATTTGAGTACAGTACACTAATTTTTCTGTGGAAAAGCAGCACTTTTTAACCCTGAATGTCTCTGTGTCCATTGCTGAGCAATACAGTGATGGCTCTTAAGCTGCCCTGGTCATGGTCCTCTGTTATTGGCAAACAGTCTTTGTGGTTAGCAGGTTCAAATTATGTATTGGCTGAAACGCTCATTGTGTGAGAGATGACATTGATGGTGAAAGCCACATAGAGGTTGTGGATGATTCATTAAAGCACTGTTTAATAGACATTCACCATGGCCTCTAGTGATTTAGTACCCCTGACTCTCATTCTTAGTAATAGAAGCTGGAATGGAATGACTTTATGGCCCATTGGTGTTTTATTCCTGTGAGACTGCTGTTGGGTGAACATCAAGGCCAAATATTAAAGGTTGTCACTGGGCCATTGAGAGAAAGGCATTTAGAGAGGGGCAATCATAGTGGCATTTGAGCTTTTTTTTGATGAGAAGCCTGTAGAGCACCTAATAAGACTCCCAGCAGAAACTTAAGAGGTCAATAAAGATTTATACCTGCTTAGTCCCTTAATACTCCACTCTGACTGCATGTCCAGTTCGGTAATTACTGGGTGATAGCTGTTGGAAATGGCCCTGCAACACATGACTCATTCATCAATCTGAATCACTTCATCCATATTCAAGTTACATCCAGATTGGAATTGAGTTTTGCAGTGAGGCAGGGGCTAGAAGTAATGGTACATTAAATACGATGTTTTATTGTTGACCAACATTAAATTCAGCCAATAAATTGAAATTGTGTCTGCAGTGTGCAGAAAAATGACATATTTCTACAAAATCTAGGTACTGTAGGTAAATACCTCATTATAATAGCTGGACGGTCATTAGATTAGAGCATCTCCTGAAACACAAGACTTGCTGGTGGCCTCCCAGTACCTCCCGGTGGTCTGAGCTGAGCATCAACCCCCTATGGCAATGAAGGCTATCTTGTGTGGTCTGAACTGACAAGGGCTACTGTGGCACAAGTCACAGAAATGTTTAATACTGGTCACAAGACACATGCAGCGCCTCTGCTTGTAGCTGAAGATCAGTCATGGCGGGAAATGTGTATGCCATTTACCTGGGGAAATGAAGGTACCGGAATTCACTGCAGGAAGAAGATAGAACTGATGGAGGGATTGTGATGCTCTGATGCTCTGTCCAAGGTGCCCTGGTCTCCAAATGCCCCAGATCTGAGGCCAATTTAGCATCTGCTGAGATTGTGAAAAAAGGTCCGATCAATGGTGACTCCACCTCACAGCTTACAGGACTTAATGGATCTGCTGCTAACGTGTTGGTGCCTTTTTGCCCCTCTACTCATGGTTTATACTCATGTAGTCATTTTCAATTCCCACACTATAGCTAGATCTCTCCCCCTTTCACAATGCTACCAGTGCTGGGAGGGTGAGGTCAAGCATATGCTTCCTCCGAGTCACATTAAGCTTCACTGCTTATTTTTGAATGGCAGCAAATGCAACATGCTAAATGGACTGACCTGCTATCTTCCCCAGTGATAGGGACAATACTGAGCCAATGGGTGCACCATTCAGGATTCCCCATTATCTGTTTTATTCATTTGTTTTTACCTTTATTTTGTCTTCCTCTTCCTTCCTCAGTAGTTGATCCCCCCCCCCCCCCCCCAAAAAAAAAAATCACAGGATATAAAACAGGGCTATTGTTTGTTTATGATGCATCTTGTGTATCATGAAAATTTCTTATCTGAGTATCAGCCACAACATCCACCCTTAGCTGTTTGGCTATTGTTTAGAGGGTGAATTAGAGCTTGCAGAGCAGCTCTCTCTTGCACTCACATTTTTCCTTTTGAACAACTTGCCTTTTTTCAAATTGCATATTGTTGCTCCATTGTTATTTTTGATGCAACTTTGGCAGATAAAATGTGTGTATGTGTGTATGCATGTTGAGCTGACTCAGGTCAAGCCTGTAGACTTCAGTCCGGCTGGGCACTGTAAACTGAATGAAGCAGAAAGGCCCATATGCTGTTCTTTCAAGAATGCTTCAATGGATATAAATGTGTGTGCGTAACGGATATGAGATAAGGCAAGAGAAGATTTTTTTCCTATATACAGTGCTGTTATTGAAGAAGTCCTCAATTGAACTGAATGAAATCTTTTGCTGAATGCCATGCAAATCTGGAGCCATTAGAGATGAGTTTTTGTCAAAACCAAGTACAGAGGGCAGCCAATACTGGGCCAATATTTCTTTTCTGAAATCTACCAGTCTTTGAAATGAGCTGTTTTTGTTTGAACCACTGTAATTAAGCATCTACAAATCTTCTTCTAAAAGCAACTGTTTGGAACATTGTTAAGAAGCAGAATTTAGTAACCATAAAGTGAGTGAAAGGCCAAGGAAGACATTTACAGCTGATGAGGAAATAAGGACAAGAAAAATCCCTGCATATCTGATCACCAGAGACACTCTTTAGATGGCAGACATGGATTTGTCCATGGCTACTGTCTGCTGAAGACTTCATATACAAAAATACAGAGGCTACACAGCATGGTTCAAACCGCTAGCCACCAAAACAGGATGTTAGCTAAAAAATAGCTAAAAAGTACTTTATAAAGACACGTTCTGCTAAGTTCTTGTAGACACATGAAGTCTAGATGAACTTCAGAGTGATGACGAGCAATATTTTGAGATAAAAAGAGACAAGGCCTACACCTCATCTGTAAAACATGGTGGTGGGAGTGTTACAGCCTGTGCCTATATGGTTGCCACAGTACAGTACTGGCTCACTTATCTTCATTGATCATGTAACTGATGATGGCAGTAGCAGACTTTTCAGAGACAGAGAAGGTTTTATAAGGATGAAGTCCTGTTAGTGCTGTACTACAGTGTAAAGTCTGTTCTCTAAGGTCATCACTGTGTGTGATCACTTGTGTTATAATAAGCTTCGTAGCAGGGGTGGTGTAGAACAGCTGGTGATGCAGTCTGCTTATTTTACTCTTTATTCTGATTGCTATGTTCGGGGTATGGAGTTTACAGCTTAGCTGTTAGATTTGCGTTGTTGCTGTGGGGATGTGTGAAGGACGAAACCTAAAGCATGTTATTTTACCTCAGGTGGATGTTCTCCAGCAGTCGTCAAGGATATATTGTCTCTTCTTCTTCTCCTCCTTTGTTGTTTTTTTTCTCGCTTTCCTTTCATTACACTTCCCATCTTCCTCCTCTCTGTGTTTCCTTAAAGGACGATTGTCTGAGGGCAAATTAATTTATTTGAAGTGAGATTGCAAGCTCAAGCAGTTCTTAACCCCGTCACATCGTCCCTGACACGACTCCATCACTTTTAGAGGGGATTTCACACGTATGCACTTTGCCCAGCTCAACCCGGACAGGGAATAATGTGACTTTGCTCATATGAAATAACCAATCTCTGTTAGCGCCATAACACCATCTCAAAGCAAATCAAAGTTTATTTGACACATAGTAAACAACTAGCAGCGAAATTGTGATAACTGCCCAGTCAGGTGCAACAATAAAATATATATCTAAAAAGTATATAAAAAAAAAAATATATATATATATATATATAAAGAAATCATTAAAAAAAATTAAGAATTTAATAGCAATATAAAAACTGAATATTCATTAACAGCGCACATATACGCAGTGAAATCCACTGAAGTACATGCCTGCACAACTACAGCCCAATGATTGCAGATGTGACAGAGAGAGGCAGAGAGAGTAAAAAGAGGAAGTTGGGAAGCGGGGCCTCAGTTCAACGGGTGTCTTTTGGAACACTTTTGGGATGTACTGACCACTGCATACCAGACACCTCATAAGACCTGCCCAATGTTTTGGAGATGCTTAGATCTAGTCATCTAGCATCACAATTTGACCCTCAGATTCTTGTACTTGCCCATTTTCTCTGCTTCCAACACATCAACTCCAAGAACTGACTGTTCACTTGCTGCCTAATATGTAAATCCCACCCCTTGACAGGTGCCATTGTAACCAGAGAATCAACATTATCCAGTTCTCCTGTGAGTGGTTTTAATATTAAGGCTGATAAGCACATATAAGCAGTTAGTTAGTTTACAGAAGCATATTCTACTTAGCTATGACTAAGTAGACTAAGCACTACGAGTGGTGAATGCCACCTATGTTGAGCCTGATATCACTGGCCTGTAGTAAAAACAAATCTTCATCTTTAGAAATATGTAAAAATCTCATCTCACATCTGCAGGCTGAGAACATCTACACTTGTAGGGATTTTTGAGCGCTGACTAATGCATTTAGGACGCAGAACTTGGAAACAAATGTTGTTTACTGCATGAATGTTATCTTCTTAAAAATATGCACTCAGAATTCAAATATATTTCAATATTTGACAAACAAATAAAGGGCAAGTTTTGAATTTAATTTGTGAGTGACAAAGTTGACAGCCATAAAGTGCTGTGAGTGTAAAACAGGTTAAATGTCTGTGAAGCTGATGTTATCTGTCTAATGTTTTTTTTAGATATAAATCACTGGACTGATGGGTTTTTAAGTGGCTGATTCAGGGAATTATATGAATAGGATTAACTGCATTTCCAACTTGCTTTTTGCTCTACTTCCAATATTAGACTGATAATAAATGTGTATATTTTTTAAACGGCCACCCATATATTGCGCACGACTGATGTAGCCTAAAACTTTTGGCTGATTAACCTCTTAACGTAAAAAGGCTTATTTACATTTATGGCATTTAGCTGACGCTCTTAAAGCGACTTACAAGGTTTCTCGAATTACAGAGTTGGGCCAATGTAGTGTTAGGAGTCTTGCCCAAGGACTCTTATTGGTGTAGCCAGGAATCAAACCCCAATCTCCCACATGGTGTGGTAGTTCACTGGCAGGTAGTGGTGTTATCTGTTGCGCCACACCAACCACCAAACATTTATTACACACTATGATGTATTATTCAGTAACTACTTCAGTAACTTCTGTACAAGCTGGTAGGGTTGTTCTTTGGTAATAGAAGTTTGAAATGCTGTAATACTGAATATTGTAGCACTTTGGCCTTCTGGCGGGCCATAGGCTTTTTAAGGGGTTTAAAGACAGTTGCTTATACCTTTTTTCACCTTTCAGCTCAGAATGGCTTTGTCTGGTCGATTATGCCCACAGCACCTGTCCTGGGCCAATACTATCGAGAAACAGACATTCTAATGTACCACCAGCCTTGTTATTTAAGATTTTAGAGCAGTTTACTGAGCAGAGGCCAGGTAAATGCCTCAGTATTAGGAGAGTAAAAATGCATTGATCAGGTGCTGATTTAACAGCATCAATATGAGAATTTTATAATCCATTCTAATTAGTTATAATAACATCCAGAAAGGTTTGTCATCATATTATTCCCAACAACAAAAGCTTTGTGTGTTAAACATGTTTTATATTGACCCTGCAGTAAGAACAATTATCCCACCCATATTTGTGTATTTGAAACTAAATATAATTACAGCCCAGAGTAGTGCATTGTATAGTGAGTCATGGATAGTTGCAACCATAGCCAAACATTGGGCACAGTGTAGTAAATGGGGTATGGTTTAAGACATAAAATAGTGCAGTAAATAGTAAATATGACATAGTTTCAGACATATCAAAACCATTGATATTGACAATAGATCATTATTACGGATTCGTTAATGCGGAATCGTCAGTAGTACCGTTAAACAGCTTTTTCATCGTGTGTCATTTTTAACAAGGCAACAAGGCGGACTAAATGGTGGAGCAGATTTACTCATGCTTATGATTAAAAATGCTAAACTCGAAGATCAATGTTCATTCATTCAACATTCAGTTGTTATTAGCAAGGTTTGGTTAAAAACCTGAGAAACAGACCCCTCAGAGTAGTTTAATGTGGAAAAACGAGGCTGTATCTCTTTGCTAGTTCAGGGCGCTAGCTAATGTTGCCAATGTTAACATGGACTAAGTGGAAGGAACTAACCCTGCCAGATTTTTTCCTCCAGAATGAAGCTCAGTAAGTGCTAGTCCATCCATTCCAAGATGTCAGGTGTGTTATTAAGAAACGCTCTGAACGGTGCTGCTTTCCACACTTAACACGTTCACCTTAACTCCATGCAGCGGTTATCAGCTAACACAAACTAACCTTTCATTCATGTTGGAGAGACTTCCAGCCATGTTAACTGCCCTCCTGTTGTGCTGAAGTGCAATGAGGACTTTTAAGGGCTGTTGAAGACCAGTGAGCTCGCTGTTAAACGGTGCAGGTGGAAGGCCGATAACACTACTATTCAGAGCAGGATGTGATAAAGTGATAAAGGTCTATTAGTGCTATATTCAGTAAATATGGCACAGTTTCAGACATATACCAAATTAGTGCACTATATAGTGAATAGTTTTATACATAGCCCAGAAGAGTGATCTGTACAGTGAACATGGGATCGTTTTCAACATAGCTCAGAATAGTGCACTTTTTAGTGCACTACGGCATAGCTTTGAACGTAGCCCAAAAAAGTGCACTATACAGTGAATGCGACAGTTTCAGACACACCCAAAATAGTGCACAATGCAGTGAATATGACAGTTTCAGACAACCCAAAATAGTGCACTATGCAGTGAATATGACAGTTTCAGACACAGCCCAACATAGTGCACTATGCAGTGAATATGACAGTTTCAGACACAGCCCAAAATAGTGCACTATGCAGTGAATACGACTGTTTCAGACACAGCCCAAAATAGTGCACTATGCAGTGAATACGACAGTTTCAGACAGCCCAAAATAGTGCACTATGCAGTGAATACGACAGTTTCAGACAGACCAAAATAGTGCACTATGCAGTGAATATGACAGTTTCAGACACAGCCCAAAATAGTGCACTATGCAGTGAATATGACAGTCGAAAGTAGTGCACTATATAGTGAATAGGGAATAGTTTCAGATGTATATAAAGACCATTGATATTGATAGTTTTGAACATAACCCAAAACAGTGCACTATATAGTGAATTATGTGTAGTTTGGAACATACCCGAAAATAGTGCACTACGTAGAGAATAGGGAATAGTTTCAAACACAGCCAGTAAATACAGCATGGTTTCTGACTTAGCTTTACACCTCTCCTTAGTGTCATTGTGTTTTAAAGGGTCGTTTGAAGGTGTTCTGGCTATAGGCCTGATGATTATCTCATTTCTCCCTGTTTCTGGCTTAGCAGGAGTGAACATTGCTGTGCTTGAACTTTTTCACGGCCAGCCGTGCTCGCCATAACACAGTCAGGGATTATGTTTTGGAATTGCAGGCTTGATAAAGGATCCTTTTTAGTCTAAATCACATTGAGAGGTTTATAGAGGGATTTGAAAGGTGGAGCTATGTCGGCCTAAGCACCTTGCAAACAGGTGGAATTTCCATATAATCAGTAAAGCGGATTCCAGAGGTAGAATGAAATTCATGATGTTTCTAATAACGTTACAGCCCCGCTGCTTTCTCCGCAGTGGGTCCTTATCATAGACAGGGCTTCAAACAGGCACAATAAATGTAGAAGCTGGCTGAATCCTGCAGAACATCAAGTTTCCTCGGTCAATAGTGGAACTGATTGTTTTTTTTTAAATTGATTTGAAGGCAGCATAATTCACATCAAATATATTCTGAGTTGTAGCACCATTTAGGCTTAAAATAGATGCACAAGAATGTGTATCAGTTGTTGGTTTATTTTGTGTGTACATCTGAAGATGGAAATAAAGCTCAGGCTCATTTAAATCTCTAGACACTACCTGGTATCTTTAGTGCATCTAATAACAGTAACTCAGGTAACATCTCACTTGTTTGGTAAACAGCTGTGAGTCATGGCTGGTGATAATTGCTGAGGTTAGCGCTTCAGTGCACTGTCGCTTAAGCTAAGAGATGATGGGCTGCAGCAAATGGACAGCTTATTATGATTACCAGGCGAATGCTACAGTAATTTTCTGTTTAAGAAGCACAGTAATTGGCAGGCTATTGTTATGCCGCGTTATCGTGAACTATGATGACTGCAAACAAACTTGCAGTGCTATTGATTTGTGTAGCATCGATTTCTAGCGCTGTCACTGTTGCAGTCGCACTATAAATCGCAGTTTGTCCTTTAATGCACCCCAAGGCCCCTTTTAGGGTCCCTTAATGGAGCAATGTGTCAGATCTTTCTGCATTTGCATATCAGACTGACTGCGAGGTGGGGGGAAAGCCTTGGGCTCCATACAGCAGTGGGCTGACAGCTTTTTGTTCCTTTTTTCCCCCATTTTTCTCCTTCCCAGACAGCCACGCAGCGCAGTGACAGTAATTCAGAAGGGGCTAAATGATATTCTGCATTATGCTCACTGTTAAGCTAAAGCGGGCATGACTCAGCAGCTTTTTAAAACCACACCGTAACTCTGATCACCGGGAACGGCCTGGGATGCAGGCAGAGCTGTTTTAAGATTAAGCTGTCAAACAGCGAGGAGCTGAATCACAGATAGAATGACTTCAGAGAGGCCGCTGCTTAGGGAAGTCCCAAAAGAGTCTTTTCTCATTGCGCTAATGCGCTGCAAACCCTGCCAGGCCCAGTTCAGCAATACTTTCGTACAGAGACGTGTTAAGTGAAAACACGGCCTACTTTTTTTTACTTTTTTTTTTTTCGCTTTGATAGAACTACACCGAATCTAATGGATAGTCATTAGGGATGCCCCTAATCCAAAGGCATACAGGACTGTGCAAAAGTCAGTCCAAACTTCCAGTAAGTTCAAGATCTTCATTTTTTATGAGGAATATGAATATAAAAGGAAGGCTAAAGTCAGTGGAAAATAAGCAAACAAAGTTGTTTACAAATCTGGACGCCAAAACATTATAATAAGGTACAGAAAAAGTATTACCACTAACAACTTTGCAGGACCTGATAGACAATCAAAAGTGCTCCCATCAGATAAACAGTACTTTTTAAGAGAGGAGTAAAAATCAAGCTTCACTCTCGCTTTAGAATAAAAGCAATCCACCAGTGTTTGCGTCCGTCTTTCCACTGTCAGAAGATAATTCAACACTTTGGGTCTGATGTGGACTTGATCAAGAAGTTCTTACTGAGAAGTAGAAGCAAAACAAACTCCTGAAGCTGCTGCTGTTCTTAGACCAACCCAGAGGCTGGATTGCAACATCATTAAATGTGTTTGGGATGCCTCAGTTGGTCGTTCCTGAAGACGGAACGACTGAAGTTTGGACTGTGGAACAATCTACAGATTTCTAAAAATAATAAAACCTAAAATACAGGTAAAGATTAGATAAACACTAAACACTCAAACCTTTGGTATTAGATTTAGTCAAATGTTACATGGCTGTTTTAACAATACTTAAATGAGGTGTGCACCACCCTGTTGTAATGGCTTGTTTATCAGCACTATTAATCACAGTCCAGTTCTGATTCTTTGTTATTTTAGCATCATTCTCACAAATCAGATAAAAATAATCGGAATGTACTAATAAGACTAGAGCTGGAAGACAAGAGGAGTGTGGTTTTTATTGGAGTTGTATGTTTTTGCTTTGCTGTTTACTGGTAAAACAGTGAGACTGCACTGGATATCATAATTAATTAATGAATAAATGGCAGTTCTCTATGATGTATAGTAGCATTTCCATGATGTATTTTTTCCTGTTGTGCTTTTAAATCACAGCATATTCATGACATTACACAAAAAATCCAAAGATATATTTTCAGAGTCTATAGCATTACAGTATATGGCCAAATACTTGTGGACACAAATACACACCACAGCTTGTCTATTTCCTGCCGAGTACAGTGTCAAGTATCGATAATGGGACATGACTCAGGAGCAGATAAACGTGAACCTATTAGCACCATGCCTAATGGCAGGCATATTAAGGGGTATAAAGCCCCCCAGCATTGAGCTGTGGAGCAGTGGTACTATGTCTCTGGAATGATGGAGCTACAGTGCATCCGGAAAGTATTCACAGCGCTTCACTTTTTCCACATTTTGTTAGGTTACAGCCTTATTCCAAATTGTATTAAATTAATCTCTTTCCTCAAAATTCTACACAAAATACCCCATTATGACCATGTGAAAAAAGTTTTCTTGAGAGTTCTGAAAATTTATTAAAAATAAAAAACTAAGAAATCACATTTACGTAAGTATTCACAGCCTTCGCCATGAAGCTCAAAATTGAGCTCAGGTGCATCCTGTTTCCACTGATCATCCTTGAGATGTTTCTACAGCTTAAATGGAGTCCCCCTGTGGTAAATCCAGTTGATTGGACATGATTTGGAAAGGCACACACCTGTCTATATAAGGTCCCACAGTTGACTGCATGTCAGAGCGCAAACACCAAGCGTGGCCTCCATCATCCGTAAATGGAAGAAGTTTGGAACCACCAGGACTCTTCCTAGAGCTGGCCGGCCATCTAAATTGAGCGATCGGGGGAGAAGGGCCTTGGTCAGGGAGGTGACCAAGAACCCGATGGTCACTCTGTCAGAGCTCCAGCGTTCCTCCGTGGAGAGAGGAGAACCTTGCAGAAGGACAACCATCTCTGCAGCAATCCACCAATCAGGCCTGTATGGCAGAGTGGCCAGGCGAAAGCCACTCCTTAGTAAAAGGCACAAGGCAGCCCGTCTGGAATTTGCCAAAAGGCACCTGAAGGACTCTCAGACCATGAGAAACAAAATTCTCTGGTCTGATGAGACAAAGATTGAACTCTTTGGTGTGAATGCCAGGCGTCATGTTTGGAGGAAACCAGGCACTGCTCATCACGAGGCCAATACCATCCCTACAGTCAAGCATGGTGGTGGCAGCATCATGCTATGGGGATGTTTTTCAGCAGCAGGAACTGCCAGACTAGTCAGGATAGAGGGAAAGATGAATGCAGCAATGTACAGAGACATCCTGGATGAAAACCTACTCCATAGCGCTCTTGACCTCAGACTGGGGCGACGGTTCATTTTTCAGCAGGACAACGATCCGAAGCACACAGCCAAGATCTCAAAGGAGTGGCTTCAGGACCACTCTGTGAATGTCCTGGAGTGGCCCAGCCAGAGCCCAGACTTGAATCCGATTGAACATCTCTGGAGAGATCTGAAAATGGCTGTGCACAGACGTCTCCCATCCAACCTGATGGAGCTTCAGAGGTACTGCAAAGAAGAATGGGCAAAACTGCCTAAAGAGAGGTGTGCCAAGCTTGTGGCATCATATTCAAAAAGACTTGAGGCTGTAGTTGCTGCCAAGGGTGGTTCTACAAAGTATTAAGCAAAGGCTGTGAATACTTATGTAAATATGATTTCTTTGTTTTTTAATTTTAATACATTTTCAGAACTCTCAAGAAAACTTTTTTCACATGGTCATAATGGGGTATTTTGTGTAGAATTTTGAGGAAAGAGATTAATTTAATACAATTTGGAATAAGGCTGTAACCTAACAAAATGTGGAAAAAGTGAAGCGCTGTGAATACTTTCCGGATGCACTGTACATCCAATACTTTAGAGATGTTGAGAGTTGTGGAAAGTTGTGGAGTTGGGAATGAGGTGGGATGGTGATCGTCCAACATCCAACCTCACTATCTTTTGCACTGAATGCAATCAGACCTTTAAAGCAGTGCTCCAAAATCTAGTAGAAAGCCTTCTTCGTAAAGTAGAGACATTAAGCTCTTTTTAATACCCTTGATTTTAGAAGAAACAATAAATGAACAGGTGTCCCAATACTTTTGTCCATATAGTGTATAAAAATAATAGGAGAATTCTCAGGCTGGCGCATCTAATCTAAACAATGTGGCTGTGCTATATGCAAACAGAAAGACTGCATCGTTATCGGCTCATACTCAGCATTAAAGTAGTCTAATTGAATCAGGGGGACGAGAAACTGGACCATGACATCCCTAACGCCCAAATAACTTCACAGGTACTTGTTGAAAAGACGAAAATAGATTTCTATGAAAAAACTTTGTTAAAAAAACACTCTTGTAAAGGGTAAAAGTAACTGCTTACTTTGCTATTTTTCTTTGCAAGGGAACATCTCCTAAAAGGGCTACCTCATGAATAAAGCCAGAAGCAACATGTCACAACCTTTTTGTAATGTCAGCATTCCTCAGTGCTCAAACCTTCCAGGTGTTTAAACCGCCTTTGGGCCAATAGAGTTTCAATCTGTGCTTTTAACAATAGTGTGGGAAAGTGTCAAATTACCACTTAGGACAAAACCTGCTCCTCATATCAAGGAAGACACTGAGTGAAGCTGAATGAAGGCAAGGCGTCCACAAGCGTTTGGCGATGCAGGGCAAAGCCTATGTTCATATAGACTTTGTTCAGTGTACTGTCAAAAGAACGTCAGAAGAAGTAACTGAGTTGGATGTTTCTCATTAAGTATCACTGTCCACGTGTGCCAACATGAAGGTTTGCTTCCTTGTCTTATTTAGTCTTTGTCTAGTTGGTCATCAGCACTCTTGTCTGCATCTCTGAGCCATGGTGTCTTGGGGGGAGGTTTGAAATGAGGCGTGAGATTGGTCTGTCATCTTATTGTTTCTTGAGTGTGTGTGTGTGTGTGTGTGTGGGTGTCTGTGAGGTGGTTTCAGCGGCATCGTCAGTGAGAGTGAAATACAGCATCCTGGTCTTGGTTAGATATCATTTGAATTCATTCAGAGTTAATAGTCAACAACACGTAAGTTGACATAAAAAAGAAAATATGTTTTTCAGTGATTTTTTTTATTTTTATTTTACAGTGAGTTATTTTATTGGCAGACAAACGGCAATGTGCAAATTGTACTTGTGGCTTCCTGCCGTCATAGCCTGCATTTCTACCATAGCAGAGACATCAGTTTACTGTAGTTACTGTAGTTTCTCGTTCCTGTTGTGTTTCGACAGACTTTTTATCCAAACTAGATAAAAACGCTGCTCTTTTAGTGAATTCATCTCAAAGCTTCAAAGACGGGCGTTAATTTACTCCTTTTTCCTGTTTTTGAGAGCGTATGCTGTCCAGTGAGGGAACATGTCAGTCTGCCACTGTGTTACAGTTGTTGCTTAGGGACTTGGTTTCCATACATAAGGTGCTAATGCAATTTTGTACGCACTTGCCATAGTCTTCCCTCCAACCATTCCTGCTTAAAGTCCTTAATGCCTCCCAATAAAAGCACTCAGGACACTTCTCTGTATCAGTCCGCCTTGCACACCCGTTACCTAGCAGCGACCAGAAGCCGAAACAGTCGAGTTCAAAATTCAAGTTAACAAGCCTGCCACAAAAATGTAACTTACAATAAATAACACCATGAGCTAGCAGTAAGTGACATGAGTGTGCATCGATGACAAATCCAAACCTTTCCATTAAAGAAAATGAAGTTCTACCCTCTGCCAGCTGATGCCTTTCTGTTTTCAACACTTTTTCACCAAATATCAGCACTAGAACTGTGGTGTAATTGAAATAATACACTCCAAGTTGTGCTAATATTTGGATATTGGCACTGGTGTGCTGACCGCCTATAGCACAATATGTACAATATGTACAATGTACAATAGCGTAATTGAATTGTATTGATATCAATCCTATGCCAGGCCAAATACCTTCACACACACTCAGCACCTCAGCAGCTAACTGCTTGAAAGCAGCTTCCCACATCCTAAACCTATATCCGAAGGGTTTATTGTTTTTTTATGAGCAAAACAAATCCATGAAAGGTTTTACGATCAAACAGCATGGTACATGGACTCGTTATTGATTCCATCATGGAATGTGTCAATCATAAACCTCTCTCTCGCACATACTCTGTTGGACACACTCGTGCACAAACATACAAACAAACATACAATCCAAATAAGGTGCAGTCCTCACTTTATAAATATTTTTGTTTGCTTCAGTGAACTACAATTGCATGCAAAAGTTTGGGCACTCAATTTCTTTTAATTTACTTTAAATAGTTAAATGAGTAGACCATCAACCAGTCTCCAAATAACATAAAGCGAAAGATGAAACATCCATTCTTTTTTGTTTTGTACAATTGTAGAGTAAAATAAGGAAAGCAACGCCATGCAAAACCTGACTACTTCAAGTCATTTGAGCTAACCTTGACCAAGGTCTTAGACTTATTAATTAGCTAGACTTAATTAGCTTGTTTGGACTATGGTTTTAATACAGTTGGTGTTAGAAAAGCCATATGATGTAAATATTAATGCTTTATGAATACTCTGACTTGAATAAACACGGAATAAACTTTGTCCCAACAGCAGCCATGGGTTCCTCTAAGCAGTGGCCAGATACTCTAAAAATGAATGAATACTAATAATTGATGCCCACAAAGCAAGAAAGGGCTGTACAAGGCATTTTCTGGTGGCTATTTTTAAGATGAGGTCTGATAGAGAACTGCTTGTAGGATTGCTAGAAAGACAAATCAAACTCCTGTTTAACTGCAAACTTCAGGAAGATTTAGTGTGGTGTAGTGGTGCTCTTTTCAACTGTGCAGCAGCACTTGTACAAATGCCACCTTCATTGAAAAGTCATCAGAAAAAAAAACCTTTCTTGCACCTCGTCACAAAATAAAGCATCAGAACACTATGGACTGTTTAATCTTAAACTTTAGCGACAGTGAGTCAGGGTACAGTGTGTTTAGAAAAAAAGGGAAGAATTTTATTAAAATAGCACTAGTACAGGGCCTAGGGCTGGATCAATCATGCTTTGGGAAGGATAATGAGACTAGACACACCTCAAAATCCACAACGACTTACCTCAAGAGGTGCAAGCTAAAGGTATTGCTGGGGCCCTCACAACCCCCAACCTAAACATCTATCCAAACTATTGGATAGACCTCAAAAGAGCAATGCATGCGAGACAGACCAAGAAACAAAAAGATTTAGAAGTGTAAGAAAGTAAAGTCTGCTTAATGCACATTTAAACTGACATATTAAATATGGAAATGAAAAAGTAAGATGGTGTAAAATACTAAAGAATGATGTCATCTTTAATTGATCAAATCATCCGTTACTTGCTTATCTATTCACAGTAACACACTTGGTTTGACTTGACTGGGGTGCCCAAACTTTTGCATGTTTGTTATCATTTGCAGAAAATTAAACACTATTTAATAACAGCACTTAGATAGTGGTCTGCGATTGTGTTGTATACAGTATGTGGACATTAATGATGCCTTAGTCAGCATTGGGTCACTTCTTGACCGTTTGTTTGTGTATGTGACTGTAATTATCTGGCAGTCCCTTGCAGTCTTGTTTCTCACTTAATAGTGTGTTTTTTTCTTTCAGTTATCTTCCTCTCTGCCTTATAGCCAGAACAAGAAGGCAATGCCATTTTTCATGTCTAGACGTATTGTCCTAACCTGTTCAAAAAGGTCCTCTGTCCTCAAAGTGCTAGAGACAAACCGTATATTTTTCTTTGATGTCGTCTTTATTTCTCGGGGTAGAGAATGGATCTTTTTTTTTCTTTTTTTAGTTTTGCTCTTTCAAAGAACAGAGCTACAAAGATGTGGACCCTCTGATAGCTTTTTTCTCAAAGGCAAATATCACATGGGCGCTTTCTTCAGTAATGGATGTATCAGCCCCTTTCACGCTCTCGCTCTTTTCTTCTCTTTCTTTTTCTCATCGGAAAGTTCACTGAAGCATATTGACTCCTCTTGAGGCACTCATGAGTTGATGACCTTCACTGTCTCCCAACACACACTTTTTAAAGGATTGTTTATGTCAGAGACAGTGACGTGCCAGCATGAATATTCCAGAGTCTCTTCCTGTATTTAAGATATCAAAGTCAGTCAGTGTCCACATTTCAAATGAACTGCATTCAGGCACAAGTACTTACAATAGCAAATTAAATAGACTGACAGGTCCCAAACCTGGTCTTTTGTCCATCATACAAACTGGCCAGTCATCCAGACTCATGGACAATTAATGCCACAGGCAGCCAGGCTGTTGAACAGATCTGCCTGAAGGACATCTGTTCATTTGTTGCACTATACTTCCTGCAGCCAATGTGCCATGACTGCACTTTTAACAATGCTACCTGCTGCCGAGGAATAAAACCTACTATGAGTGTGCACTGATAATAGTACATACACAAATAGCCATTGCAGCTTGGAGCTAGCTGTTGTTTTCTCCTACCTTATTGGCCACTGTTTACTGTGTGTATTGACCTGAACTCAGTGGTAATACTGTATAGTGTTGTCTATAGTTTACTGACTGCATTGATTAATATTAATAATTTATTTGGTTAGCGCCTTCCTCATACTCAAGGACAATTTACAAGAAAAACCCAAATCCATTACATAAACAGCTTGAATGTAGACAATTAGAACGACAACAAAAATAGTTTTTCCCCACCATAATGCCCACTGCTGTCTCCATCATTGTCTCTATTATGCTGTACTTGATGGTCATAGAAATTATTGTGTACGGCTGTCCAGCTTTATCTGCAGAGGGCCACTGCGGCTGCTGGTCTGCAGGTTTTTATTCCAGTTTAGCAGGAGGACACCTCATGCATGTTACATAGGAAGACCAAGCAATTAAAGTGTAAGTATAGTTTGTAAGTTTATTGTTTATCATTCTTAATCATTTCTGCCTCGCACCAAATGATACCAGGTATGCTGCAGGACAAGCAAATACAGAAGCAAATGGACAATAAAAATTACTACTGTTGTTATTACTAATTCTATTGTTAATAATACAATAGACAGTTTTCACTAATAATCAGGTCCATACACTTATTTTAGCTGTCTACAACAATATATTGGATCTGAAGATGCAGACGTTCCGAATCTTTTTAAGAGCATAAAACGGAGGGGTGTTATGTATGAAAATGTTCACCCGATTTGAATGTAAATACCCTCAAATTAAGGCTGCATGTGGAGCTTGTTTTCATTATTAATTAACATGTTCATTCATTTCAATTCAGTTCTGGTATACAGCTAAGATAACAATAGGTGCTCAAAGGCACCTCAGCAGTGAATGTTGAGGGACAAGAAAGCACAGTTGCTTTTTTTCCCCTACCAGTAGTCCCTGGCGGTCCAGGGCATTTGACCCAGCGTCCTCCTGCTCCTAAATCTGCTTCTCCACCCATAAGTCCACGCCTGCTCCCATAAGGTGTTGGGAGTGGAGTTCATAAACACAGGATATTTCAGTGCTACATGATGTTCCATTTTGCTGTTAAGAAAGAAAGAAGAATGTAATGTTACTGCAGTTTATGAGTAATCACAAAGTCTCATAATACAACAGTTAAACATAATGCAGGCCAGGCCAACCATGTCTCATCAGGGTTTCACTAATGTGTTTTTCATATCACAGTTGCACCATGATGCAATATAGTTCTTCGTCCACATCACCGAACCCTCAAATGGACCATTTGCATTCAGCTCCACAGCCCCAGTGTGACTCTTTTATTTTTGGAGGTTTTCATGACGGCGAGTGATGGCAGCCTGAGGAAAAGTGATTTGGCTTTGCGAGCCCCTGTCGTATCCATTACATTCTGCCTGCTTGGCTAAAGCAGGAGGCTTTTAGCCCCTCTGGACCGGAGGCCGGAGGCTTTCTTATCTGAAGGTCGAATTAGCATCGCGTTGTCACTCCGGCCTTATAACCCCCTCCAATGAAGCCGTAAACATTTAATAGGAGCGCTATCAATGTGCACCAGATGGCTAGCACAAACACGCCTCCGCCAAAGACGATAAGAGAGGAGGAAGCTGAGTTTTGATGCAGTTTTGCATCAAAACTATCAACCTTGAAGCAGCTTGACTGCCATGGCGTGTTCTTACCTCTCTGAGGATCTCTAGGGCTGCAAGTAATTTGTCCGGCAAATATTGAGTACTTAAGCGTGCTGTTTGGAGCTGAAAACGTAATTACAGCATGCAAACATCTCCACTGTTATCGATAACAGCTGAGCGATCACCCCTGTTCCCACTGTAGTGTGGGATATTGATCGGAATCAGGCTGAGGAGATTCTTAATTAGGTTTTTTTGTGATGTCCCAATCTCTTTATGTTGAGGTTTGGTCTCAGTACAAAACGGCACTACTTAGTACCAAAAAACCAAAGCATCAAGTAACTTTGAAGACCTATAGAAGAACTTTGACTTCAAAGAACAGAAGACAACCTGGCTGTTGAATATAATTATACATTAAGGTGATTATATTAATTTCCCTAATAATAGTAATAACAATGTTCATTATTATTATTATTGTTGTTGTTGTTGTTGTTGTTGTTGTTAAGCAGTGTGGAGTATCCTAACAGCCACAAGTAGTAGTTCAGTTAGTAGTGCACACTTAACTGTGCCCTCTGGAGCTGCAAGCATGATTGCTTTTAATAATAATAATAATAATAGACACCATATAGAAGATAGTAGTAACATATAGTCAATAATGTCATATATTAAACTATTATTCTATTATTAGTAGTAGTTGTAGTATTATAAATGTATACTACTTATAATAATAATAATAATAATAATAATCATAATAATAAATTATTATTGTTGTTGTTGTTGCTGTTGTTGTTTTTGTTATTGTATTTAATGCAAAACTGACCATCATAACCTTGAATAGACAATTGTAGCTAGAATGACATTCATTAAAAAATAAGCTTTTTCAGAACAATGCAGAAGCTGAGCTGTCAGATGGTTCTGCTTACAGTGGTATTGTATGTAACTGTTGTTTTCACTAAGGAACCCTTTGAGAACCCCCTTATTTAAGATTATGGCATCAGCCGTCCTGAACCATCTATTTATAAAAAAACTGAGTGCACAAAACTGATCTCAGCCTAATGGTTCACTTCTGCACCTGAAGTCACAGAGAACATGTAGTTCAATGCAGCTGAAGTCACATCTGTTCCATATGTCTCAGATTCTCTGAAGAGGCGAGGATGTGACTGCAGAACAGCACACTGAATAAATCAGCGTAATACATAAGGAGTGCTGTAATCCCTGCATGCGTGCCTGTCTGGGCTTTTTCTCCCTCTCTCTTCAGAGGGGCCCTCAGAAAGGCTGACTGCTGCTTTAATGTGACTTGGCGCTTAGCTGTAGCGCTAAGATATTAGCACGTCCTCTTGTGTGTCTGTGGGCAATGCCTCAAGACCCATCTGTCGACGTCTCATCTGCCTGTCAAGCCAGCCTTCTACTTTGCATGCATGCGCAGTCGGCTCCACCAGTGCCGTCGTCTTCCATGGTGAAAGATGCGTTTACATGCTCATGAATATTCTCAGCCTTAACACTATGCCGTAGTAGAATCAGGTGCCGTTGCCATGCGGATGCAAACGGATGGGAATCTGATTGGTTCCACACTTCACACACGCATGGAAACTCCCTCACTATCTGTACTATGCTACAGTGAACATCCTGCATACATTTAGTCCTGCCTGGAGAGTTTGTTGAAAAGTTCAAATGGTTTGGTTGAAGGACTAACAAACTGTAACGCTTTAATTTGAATGAACTTCTATCATCTTCAAAAGGTCTCTGTCAGGGATTATAGAACAGCCCCAGAATTGATTTCTTACAACACTAAAGCATGGAGTGTGTGTGTGCTTTCTGATCAAAATTCATTTGTGGGTATATATGTAAAAATCCAGCTTCTCTTTATATTATGTATCAAATTTAGGATTAATGTACCAATTATAGCAACAGAAGTGCCAAAAATACAGTCTCTTTACATTAACATGGTTTTATATTATTAAAAATTCAATAGATTCAGTAGCATTGAACAGAAATATTGAACAGTAGACATTCAGATCTATGAGTACTTGGACAGTCATAGTGCCTGTGTCATAGACAGCATAAAGTGTTTGGACAGTGACACAATATTTGTAATTTTGCCTCTGTTTATCACCATAGTGGATCTGAAAAGAATGATTAAGATGTCTACCTTTTAATCTACATAGTTTTTAAGCACAGGGGGGTTTAAAAATTGCTTTAACAGTTAGTCTGCATAGCATCTTAATTTTCACAGGCTCAAAAATCATTTTAAAAAATCTGTCACATCAGTAAACACCAGTAACACAGTTCCATTGGCGGACATACATGCCCATGCGCTAACACTGCCTCCACCATGTTTGACAGATGTAAAGCTATAAACCTATAATACATTAGAATAAACCCAAATGAACATAAAGTCAGTGGTCCACAGAATGGTCAGAATGTGCTGTTGGTCTTTAAAAAGTTATTGATATGATGTTTAGAAGAACACAGTTAGATGATCACAGGTTAGGTGTTGGCGTACACTGCATGGATTTGTTCAGTTTCACCAGCAGCTCACCTGATTTGCTTTAAAGAAGCACTGATTATGTAAACTAGGTGTTGACTAGATGGTGAGTGGAAATTCTGGCCTTCTTCCAGGAGAGGGCAGGAAATAGTTCAGCTAACACATTCATATACAACAATCACAACCGCTTTGTTTACTTGTGTTTATTCTGTTGTAAGTGTTTAACTGGACTATGTATTATGTAAATGTTAACCTCGGGCGAGCAGGCAGGAAACAAAATCATTTCATTTCATTGCATTTGATTTTAAATGTCAATGTGATTTGAGTTTTATTTGAACTAGAAGTAACACTCACCCATGACAACAACACATCATAGTGAGCCTTAAAGCTTTTAAATCTTCTAGCAATTGGAGTTAATATGAGAATAGGCAAAGTGAACTGGGCTGGACCCTTGTTGACTGGTGCTATTTTCATGCAAAATAGGCCAGTTCAAGGCCAGTTGGATGCACTTTAGGAGTTTCTTTGGACCTGAGGATTGCTCTGTAAAAACGCATAGAAAACCAGCATGGTGCGTTCGGCCTTGTGGTGATAACTAGTTGCATTTACTCAGTTTTTGTGTACTTAAGGTAGCTGAGTATTTTTGCCATATTTTTAGTCAGTAACACTGAATCATTCACTCCTCTTTGTGTATAATGTCATTCTCTTATTGTACTCCCACCTCTGCATTTCAAGGCTTATGATTTTATTTTAGACCAAAAGGACCTCAAGAAAGAAGCACAGAGTCTAACATACCGCAGCTCCTGTGCTGAGAGATGCTGCATGGACTAAGGAGCTCCACTGCAGTTCTAGAAGTTAGTCAGAACAGTAGTTTTGTGAGCTGCTACTTTTTTCCCTCTACTTAAGTTTGTCTTTTGGAAAGATATGTTTGCTGCAGTCATTATTTTGCTGTAACTGTAACACAAGTTGTACTGGAGTATGGGTTCAGCCTACTCTACACAACCTCTGGTTATAACTCAGAGAACACCATCTCCCCTCAGAATAAAGGCATCACTTTATGAAGACGCTCTTCTTCACTGAAGTAAGTAAGTGAGAATCGAAACAAGCTGCAGCCAAACCTGCAGCCATTCTCAAAAGGGAAATGCTGCCCTCTGTCAGAGTATTCAAAGGAAGGAACGTCAGCTTTGAACACGGCTCGCACTATAAGCACATCACCAGATTGGCAGCATTACAGTGGAAGAACAAAGAGATGAACAGATGTGTGGAGCAGCATAAATCCATGCTTTAGTAAATGTATCGTAACTTATGTGAAATAATGACTGCAGGAAATGCAAAAGTAACTTTCCACTCAGCAACTAGAGTAGAGGGATTGAGTCTAGCAGCTCAAACAACCGCTTACTGTAAGTACTGAGTAACTAAGTTGTAACATCTGTATACAGTGTATTCTGTATAAATGATTATGCTTTATCAAAACCAGAGTGTGGTGTTTTACTCTCCCCAATCTCATTCCCACAATATATTCAATACATTCAGTGCAGATGACATGAATACTGTTATTCAATTATTGCTATTACAGTGAGATAATATTACATTTAAACAGACAGTGATACTCTGTGGTCTTCAAAATTCAAGTATTACATTTTGAGCCACATTTTGATTTAGCCAGCAGAGTTTGTTGAACAGACACTGTTCAAAAAGTCTTCGTAAAAGCCCCCTAGATGTGTGCACATTCTGGTTCAGGGCTTTTTTTTGATGAAATATTCAGTTCACCCTACAAATGTGTGCTTTAAACAGGATGCAGAGCTAAACTATCAGAAAGAGTTTTTATTTTCTTTTGGACGTTTGATCTTTGATACCATTGTTCGCCTCAAATTGATTCCAGCTCATCACGTTTGATTAACTTATGAAGGTCATTGTGAGATAGTGAAAGGTTGAGTGATAGAAAGCAATTTGCGGAACTCTGGCGTCACTTGTGGCTATTTGCTCATCACAGTAGCGTTTGAAGTCCAATGGCATTTTGTCAGGCTTTGAAGTCTGTTTAACAGCCTTGGAGTGCAGGAGCTATTTGTGAGCTCTCGTTGGCCTCGAGTAACTAGATGTTAAGGATTTTCATCTAATATTTCATTGCATTATCTTTGTTTCCATAGTGCACACAATCTCAGGAATTATACTAAAACAAGGATGCTATTAGCATTGCCCTTTACATAGACTGTGTGCGCGAAGAAAAATTCAGAGGCAGAGATCTGACAGCGCTTTGTTGTTTACCCACAGTCTGTCTGGCTAGATGCTGCTCTTAATCTTCTATAGTTATGAACATTAACATTTTCACATACAATGCAAAGTATTTAATTGAGTGTACAACCAGTGTCAGCCTAACCAGCATGTACTGCCAGGTTGTCACAAGCTTTGCTGCCGTTCCAACCCTAATTCAGCTTACCTGGGCCAATTCATCAAGGCCTTCAGGAGCATCTGTGTATGAGAGCCAGTCCAGAAACTGAAGTCAGGATGGTTAGATGATCAGGTTTGTAGTTCCGGATTCTTCATTCTCTTGAATAAGGATATTTCCCATATGTAGTCTTATTCAAAAGTTTGGGCACCCTTGGCCAATTGACACATTTTGGCTTCTTTTTTTTCTTTTCTTTTTTTAAATAAATAAATATTTAAACCATTAATGTGGCCTGTGTAAAACACTTGGGCACCCTAACTACTACTTTGGGGTTCTGCCATTTTGTCCTGGTGTCTGAAAACATGGCAAGTTTACAGTGTGCCGTAACAAGCCCACAATCCACCGTGATATAAAGCTAGTGTACACACAATGTATATTTAACGGGCATGGGGGAAAAAATCATGTGGTAATATTGTAGGTGCTTGGACTCAGTGTTTAAAACTATAAAAGTAAGTTGTCAAATTCTGTGTTGTTTAATGTGGCTACAAGTTACCTGAATCCTGAAGTGATATGTAAATCAGAAGTATGCTATCTGTGTTTTTAAAGATTGTAGTTGTTAATATGTCATGTGACTTCCAGTAAAAACTAAATCCAAGACCGGAAACTGGATTGAGTGTTTTAATAAAGACATATTTAATGCAGATTTTATTATCTTCAAACAAAGACTGAAGATCCACCTGTTCCGAGAGTACCTGGGCAAAGACTAGAGTACTATGGTCTCTATATTGACTTGTGTTTCGTAGTGTCTTAGAGCTTAGAGGTATCTTTGAACTTTTAGTCTATTCAAACTAGCTGAGGTTTTCTTGAGTAAATAGCGAAGCACTTTTGTAAGTCGCTCTGGATAAGAGCGTCTGCTAAATGCCCTAAATGTAAATGTATATGTAATGTGCTTTTCAATATTTATTTTAAATGTATTGTGATTACACACTTCAGTCTGTAAATGCAGAAATCAACTGGGTGGGGAAAAGCTATGTTGAGTAACCAATCTCAGCTTAAATATTTATATATTTATATTTACCGAATCTTTTCTTAAACTCGCTTGTTGCTGTTGTTATGCCTATTTCTAGTGCAAATGTGGTGCTGACACAGAAAATCTTCTATTTCATGTTTCATTTAAATGATAAATCATGTTCATTAAATGTTTTTTTTCCACTGAGGCTTGTGTTTAGAAGACTCTTAGGTGCATCTGATCTGCTTATCAGATACCTTTGCAAGTCATCATTAAAGAAAAGGGAAGGACATACCAAATGATAATTTGTTTAGGTTTCAGCAGTTAAACGTCATAAAAACAGAAGCGTTTTCACAGTTTCAGACTGTTGTGCCCTTAGTGTGTATTTATACAGACAAATTCTGATTGAGAGCGCTGTGATTGGTGCAGTACCCAGCCTTGCCAGCAGATGTCACCATGGAATTGTTTTCCCCAGTGATTTATTTCTACAGGAATTGCTATTTTCCCTAAAAAGCTCTGGTACTTTGCTGCACTACTCAGTGCTTAACAAGATATAAAATGAAGCAAGGGGTCCAGCACATTCCTTACTTAAACACACCAACCAAAGCAAATTGTCTGAGGAGTTAAGTCCAAACCAAATTATGCTGGACTCTTGACACAGAACAAAACCAAGAATATATTATATATGTATGATCTGGAAAGACATATCCATAACAGATCTGTCATAGGGCTTAATCTGTTATATGGCAGTCTGTCTTTAATGTGGTTCAGTAGCCCTCATTTTCACTGTGAGGAATCATCAGTAACGGTCAACAAACTTCAGCCCCTAGGCTTTTTCTTCTTGGTCTGTGTGACAGCAAACCTGTTTCAACTGTCAGTTTCTGCTCAGTGCTCAGAGAGAATATGGTTCTGTCTCCAGATGGCTGAAGCCATTATAGAGGAGCTGAACAGGCACAAGGTACTTCTGAGTCATCCTCTAAGCAGGCTGCTAAATGAATGGACATTAATGTTCACGATTTCACAAGCTCAAACAGTTGAGTACAACAAGCAGTGCCATTTTACAGTGTAGCAGATTTCCATTTAGACTAAACACTCATCATTGAAATGGTGTGATCGGACTAAAAAAATATATATATATAATAATAATTCTGCTTATTGTCCTTTTCAGACAACACCGTGCTCGAGTTTGGAAAGATCGTCAGCACCTCAAACACTTTTGAGGACCATGACCCTCAGGAAGGGAGAAAACCTGTGACCATTACAACAGACAGGCCTCTTTTATGGAGTATGGGGATTAAAAAAATAAATTAAAAAAAATAAAGGACATCCCTTGCAGGAGATCCAGACAAATTGTTAGTTGTGCCTTACCACAACCATCAGCCTTTTAATAAAAGACAAATTAACAGTTTCCTTTGATTTATTAACACAGCCAAAAACATTGTACAACAAAAAGAAAAATGAATTTACAAATTCACTCCCATCCCAGCACCCAACACTGTTTCTTGCTCTTGAGGTTAAGACTGCACCAGCACACGATTGAATCAGCCGCCACTGAAGAAAGAAAAGCAAAAATCAAATCACTTGATGCCATAGGACAGTGTGAATTGTTTAACAAGACTTTGAATCATAACTGTGTACTGTATTTTAATATTCATAATTTCTGTACAATGCACTTTAATAGATGAATCGAATTTACCTTGTCTAACTTTATAATACAATTAAAATCTGAAACCACTCCCAAGTGTGTGTTTATTGACAGTGTAACTTACACAATGATGTTGTTAATGGGGATGTGGATGAGTTTGACGAAGAAACCAATGAAACCCATGATGGCAAATCCGATCGCTGTTGCCATGGCAATCTTCTGGAATTCTACAGTGTAGAAATGGCAGATACAGTGTTAATGAACAGCAAAACTACATTTCACACCAACTTGCGGTTCCTTATTTAATATCAACACATTGAAAGATTTTTTTTTAAGTAATTTAATTATTCCATCTAATCAAACAATGTCAAACGCTGTTTGGATATTTTTGCAGACCAGATTAAGTCTAGTCCCAAACTCTAAATGCCCACACCCTGTGTAATGTCTAGGGATGCACCATGGTATCAGAATCATACTTGATTTTGCACATAATTGCTTAAAACAAAGACAGTTAAGGTCATTATTAAACTCCACAAGAGCAGAACGTTTTGGTGACGCTGGTAAATTATTTTTACATTTTACTGTATTTGTAACTCTACAGAAACAAACAAGCTACAACTCTCCATCAACACTGCCATATTTTAATGCCCAAAAGCATCTGCCCAGAATCCTTACATCAGTCACCTCAGTTAAGACCAAGCAGCTTAGCTTGTGTCTCAGATCAGCCCTGTCTGTTTATGTAGCCTGTGTTTGTGTGCTGCAGGCAGGGCTCACTTGTAAAAAGATTTTCACACTGCGACTACCCTACCCTGTGGCTTAATAAAGGTGAAATTGAGGAAAAATAATTATAAGAAGTGACCGAACCAGGACACAAGAGTGATCAAAAGTGGGAATCCGAGCTCCTGTCTCTCAGCAGTGTGTGACTGACCTTTTCTGTCTGGTTTTGTGCATCTTTTGACGAGTCTGATGGAGTCCTTCACGAACTGGCGCCCAGGCTCCACGAACTGCATGACTTGATCCATTTTGGCTTTGGCTGTGGGGAGAAAACACAGGCATCAACAAAACCCTCAGGGGAGGAAAGTTTCACCTGGGTAGATTCATCTAAATAGCAAACAGGAATTATTATGGAATCATTATGACTGATGGTAAAGCCGCCAGTCAAGGGACTTGACTTGTTTATATTTCACCTTTTCCACCTTAAACATTATATTTACCCACAAATCTCTACCAGAGAGCTGTTTGGGTTGATTTAGTAAAGACTGTGGAGTTGTTTCTGTGACAGAACCTACAAATTATACTCAAAATGAAGTCTTAAAATAGCTAGGTTAACATTCAATGGTATTTGGGCGGAAGAGCCAACTTTGAAGACCCACGTCGAGCACTAGCTAGGATAACTACATAGGGAGAGAGGGGCTGCCATTCGAGACTCAGCCCAAGTATTAGCTATAGCTAGCCAGCTAACCTTACTCCCAGACCAACGAATAGGGGGGACATACGAGATTTCACGGTATCAGTATCGACTTCAGTTTCTGCTCTGTACTTCAGACTGAAGTTTGAGCTCCTACACCGTGAACAAACACCCATAACTGAGGCCTGAGCGTGAGGTTGTCGTTGGGCCTACAGAGGTTTCTGTACAGCCTGGAAATCTCACAACGTCAGCTCGTCTTAGAGAAAACCAAGACGTTAAAAATGGGTCTAAACCAAAGTAACTCATCAATCTAACGACAAATAACTAAACTAACCAACTATATTAGCTAGCTAGCTAGCTACTATACAGTGGTGAATTTCAGGTCGAGAGAAGCTTAGCCCAGCGTTAACTGCGAAAAACGAAGCTAGCTAACAGTTCGCGTTAAACACACTGCGACACCACATACGAAACCACCCACACTGAGCAGATACTGTATCTAGAACAGTTTGTGAGAGCAAGAGAAAGCAGTCAGACGAACCCACCTGTGTTAGTAAATGAAGGTCTGGAGCGAGGTCGGCGCTGCGAGTCTTTATGCTCTCTAAAGCCACGTAGAGCTAAACCCGAGGAAAAGGCTGACGTAGCGTAGAGGCGCGCATGCGCAGAGTGGTGCTTCAACGGGAGACGGCGCCGCCTCAATTATCTACGTACTGTAAATCCCTCTGTCTTAAAGGACGAGAACAACGTTTCGACGAAAAACGCTTTTCTTCATGTTTTAGAGGCATGTTAGACAAACATTTACTGTTTTCTGTTATTTAGCTGTCAATAAAGTAAAATACTGCGCAAAAAATACCCTAGAGGAGACCAAGACGCGGAAAAATAGCTTTTATATGGGCGTAAGAATCAGTGAGTCACTGAATCAAATGTTTGATTCATTGACGTGTTCAAAACTGTTATGTGCTGAAAGTCTCTCTTACTTTAAAAGAAATCCAGCATTTAATGCAAAGTTCTGGGGATAAACTAGATCTTCTTCAATACTAGCAGACTGTTTATGGTTTTCTAAAGTGTGACCAAGAGTTAGGAAAGCAAATGATGAGAGCTTTTTTTGTAGAAATAGTATTCAGCTCAGACTGATGAAGATGAATCACTGAATCAAATGTTTGATTCATTGACGGTTCAAAACTGTTATGTGCTGAAAGTCTCTCCTGGAAATACAGTATTTAATATAAAGTTCAGGAGATAAACTAGATCTTCTTCAACACTAACAGACTGTTGATGGTTTTCTGAAGTGTGACCAAGAGTTAAGAGTTATTAAAGCAAAAGATGAGACCATGTATCTGATTTCTTGGTGTAAATAGTGTTCAGCTCAGAATGATGTTTTGATGACGGTGAATCGCTGAATCAAATGTTTGATTCATTGACGGGTCATTACTGTTTTGTGCTGAAAGTCTCTCCTACTTTAAAGGAACAACATTTTCCCTGAAAAAAAAAGAATTATTTTGATGTTTTTAGATAAATATCCTTATAGTTTAAAATATGGTGCATCCGTTCCCTTCATTCTTGCATCTACAAGAACATACAGCACAAAAATCCACCTTAGACTTCCATCCAACACTGCTCTCTGCAGACTGTAGAAGGTTTGTTGTGTGTGTGTGTCCAAAGGAAACATGATTTTCTTATAATCATCAACTTTTTGTTATTTCAAGAGAAATAAAGCATATTGTATCAATGAGGGATTACTAATTAAATGATATTATAAAAAGCCTTATGACAGGGCTATTCACTCTTTGTCCTGGAGAACCAGTTCCAACACAGTTTGATGCTTTCCCCAGTAAAACATGGTGGGTAAGTTAAACCAGATTTGTTTGAGCAAACTGTGACTGTGACTCAGGTCCTCCAGGACTGTGGTTAACACCCCTGCCTTAGGAGAAGAATAAGAGATTTGTATGAGCATTAATAATATAAAGTTTTGGAGGTAAACACTAACAGACTGCTGAAGGGTTTCTAAAGTGTGACCAAGCAAATGATGAGAGCTTTTCTTGTGTATTCAGCTCATAATGATGTTTTGATGAACGTGAGAAAATCCAAACAGTCAAATTTCAGAAACACTTACTGAAGTTACTGATGTCTTACTGATTTCTAACAAGACTGACTTGAACAAGATCGTCATATTTTGAATATTTACTTTGAGCCCAGCTGAGCAGGGGAAGGAAGAACCGTATTTCAGCAGCTTTGTGGTGATTTCCCTGCTCAAACACACCTGATTCAGCTCAAGTGCCAGGTTATCTGGATGTTTTAAAGCAGGGAAATCACCAAACTGTGATGGACTCCAGGCCTAAAGGGACACATCCGATTCCACTGGACATCAGGCTAAATAAGTTTTCCTCAAATCATCCCTTTTTATATAGTTTGCAATTATTAAGAGTTATGTCAGTGCTGTGTGAATTACAGGCTTAAGTAAGACACAGATGGCAAATTGCTCTTAAAAAGTCTGACATACCACCAAACCAGCAATGCAATCAAGCCCATCTTCAATCCATTGTTGAATCCTGTGGAATGTTCCAAAAGGAGGAATAAACTGGGGGAGGGGGTTAAAATGAACCCTCATTTACTTGTGTAATAAGGCTATTGTACAATAATAAGACTCTTATTTGCTAGATATAGTGCCAATACACAGTATATGCTGGTATGTTTAATCCCAGTTTAGTATTATCATGTACTACAGGAAATAATGGAGCAGCAAATTACAAAGAAAAAGAGCATCTTTTGAGCATCAGCTACATATTGATGTGCACTTTGTAATACACTGTAATACACTGTAAATGATGTGTGCAAAAAAAGTGTTTTCTCATGTTCATATTAATGCTAAGAAACCATTTCCCATTTTGTTACTGTCAAATTGCCTTTTAACGTGTGTCAGTCCCAGTTAATGCCAAGCATCTGACAGCTAAGCTCCCACAGCTTCTGAGCCATTTCATCATCAGAAGCCTCTCTGGAACACCTCCCTGGTGCACAGTTACTGTAAACACAGAAGATCCACAAGATGAATAAAACTCAGCACTGTTTAATGGCTATTATCTCCCAATTATTACTGCAACTTTCACATCCCTTTTCTTCATATAACCTCTATTACTCCCTTTTTACTCGTACTGAAATAAGAACGTTGCATTTCTTTTGCTTTCACAGAATGTTTTGTGTAACTTTTCAATGATACTGTGAAGTGCCATGCTTGTACTTTTACAGTAGATGACTGAATCTGAGCAGAAAGCATAGCTCTATACACTTCAGATACCATTATCCAGTTCCATTGATAGCCATTCATGCCCATGCCATTACAGTGTCTCCACCATCATAGACAAATGATACAGTCATGTAAAAAGAATTAGAACATTTTCCTCAAGCTCGCTCCGATAAAATAAAGAGTTCCTAGTAGATTCTGTAATGGAGAGTTTTCAGGCCTTGCTGCAGTAAAGAAGCCCCAAACCATGTTTCACAGCTGATATGGATTTATATGCTTAAATGCTGTCTGCTTTACAACAAATATGCCCTCTGTTACTGTGTCCAAATAATTCAACTTTGGATTAATTTGTCCAGATGATCAAATGTATTAAAAACGTGGACCACAAATTTAGAGTTCACATGAACAGCTACCAAATGCAATTCACCACACGGAATCAGCTCCAGACATTTTATCTCCTTCATTTGTCATGAAATATTGAAGGACCAGCCAGCATCTGGCCATGGCACTGCTTATCAGTCAATTGTCCAATTACTTAATGGATAGACTATGCAAAAAAGTCTTAAATGGTCGATGTGTTAGTCATTCCATACCTCCAGCATTGTAATAATATTACTTAATGTAAAATATCTTTAACTAAATCAATAAATAAAGTTTTCTTCTGCTTACACTTTTTGTTGAAAAAGTTATTCCTGGTTTCCTTTAAATAAAATCAGTAAATATAATTTTGATTCAAGCAGTCATAAACCAAATGCCTCTGTTTAGTTCATGTTACACTATCTTGTGCTCTGTACCTGTAATATCCACCACTCTCCTTCTCCAGCTGTGGCTCCACAGAGCAGTAGATGGAGGTTTGAGCCCCCTGTGTGGTTGTTTTAGTGAAGGGGGTGAAGATCTTCACTGCAGTCTGTATGGGTTTACTGAGGTTCCTCCAGAGTTCTGACCGCACCACGCCAGGATGGAGTGAATACACTGTCACCCCAGTGCCTAAAACACCACACCAGCACAAACACACACCAACACACACAATTACACAAAGACAGCACATTGTTGATAGAACCCAGTGTTCTACTGATGTTATGGCAGATCAAAATGCCTGAAATATCGAATAAAACATCTTAAAATACTGTTAAATTTATATAAATTAATACATTTATATTTATATATAACATAACATTTATTAACATTTATTTGTATTATTTAATGGTTTCTCCTCTGTATAATATTCTGCAAGTCTTATCATTTGTCATTTATAATACGTGTTATACCCTGTATTAAACTAGAAGTGCCAGAATTTACTGTAAGATTCTTAGAGGAATCCTCTAGTACAAGGCACTTTAGTATTACTACACATCATCATCATAAGAAATAAAAATGTATGTCCTCTGGTTTGGCATTAATTAATTGCTATTATTTATTTTTTCTCTGTTGTTTTTGGACCGGTATTACCCTGCCAATTTAAATGGTTCCCAGTGACAAATATCCCAAGGAACCGCTATTGAAACTATTAATACTATTCATTCATTACCTTAATTCCCTGTTTCTTATCAGTAGACCTGCTTAATATATAATGTGTTATCCATTATTGCCATTCTGGCCTTTGCAGTATTGAAAATGCAGAAAGCTGTAATATGCAAACAAGCATCCTGACCAATCACAGCTTCAAATGACTATTTCTGTGGGTGTTTTGAATCATGGTGTCCATGTAAACCAACAGAAGTCAATAATTTTGGTCTCAATAATGAATCAAGATTAACCATATCACAGTGCTTCACTAATGTATTTTAATATACTGCAAGGTAATAAAAGTAGTAAAATAATCACAGCACAAGTTTCTGTATGTCTTATGCAGCCCTAAGATATTTAGCTGAAAAACTATTATCTGGCTATTAGAAGTACTAAGGATTTCTTGATCAGAAGTACAGTGACATGATGTTCAGTTTGATTAGATTCCGAGTACTTAAAAACATTCTGTGCTGTAACATAGACAGAATGTCTGACTCCACATACTTCCACTAATGTGTGTAATGAAACGTAATGTAATGCACTGAATTTCTTTAGAATTTATTATTTTAAAGTGTACATCATTTCCACATGAATATAATGAATTACACCAACACAAGTGTTACCAAAATAACCCTGTGTAAATGATGTCCTGTTTAAATGATGATGTTTTAAAGGGCTCATATCCTACCATTCTTCTTGAATGTTATTTTTTCTCCACCTATGACAACTGTGTGGGTTTCTGTACCAAAATCACTTTTATTGAATTTTACCTGATTCTTTTCTAATCCCTCTAGACTTGGATGTTTTTTGTTACTGTGCCTTTAAGTGAATATGTAAATGCCCTCTATTTTGCTGTATTGCTTTGTGCCTCGTTTGGAAAGCATTCCAGAGTAAAATACTTAAATGAATGGAGGCTTAATGGATGGTTTTACTGAATGTATGTTGGTTTTTGTGACATCACAAAACTGTTTTGGACTGTTTTGGGAGTGTATTTTTGTGTGCTGAACAGGGCTCATTTTTCAGTGCTCTTTTGGCCATGGGATTACCGAGGTTATATGAAGGTGAAATAAATAATAAATCCCTGACATACCTTGCAGTCTTTTGGCCAGTGAGCGTGTGGAAAGGATATTGGCCAGTTTGCTCTGTCCATACGCCCTCCTGCGAGAGTAACTCTTCTCACTGTTGATGTCGTCCAGACAGATGCGGCCCCACGTGTGGGCCACAGAGGCCACATTCACAATCCTGGCTGGAGCTGACCTTTTTAATAAGTCCAGCAACAAGTAGGTGAGCAGGAAGTGGCCTGAAGAGCAAGGCAGTAGGCTAAATAAATAAAGAGACATGGGCAGGAGCATGTTGGGGAATGCATTGTCTTACATATCCTCCTTTAGAGTTGCTTACCAAACAGCACAAATGCATGGAAGGGGATGTATATGTGAAATGTGTAAACATGTGACCGTGCTGATGGGAAAGGATGGCTAGTAGCAAGCTGCTCTTCCTATTAGCATGGTTCACTAACAAAGGTACTTAAGAAGACTTTATTCTTATTCATACCCAATAACTTAGACTAACCACAGTGGCTGCTTGGTTTGAGCAATTTCATCAAGCACAGACTTGGCTAAAGACCTGATTAACTAGCAGGATGCAGTAAATTTGATTTTGCTGATGGTCAGGGCCTCCTGCAGCTAGTCTGTCTTTTTGAATTAGTGCACACAAAAGGTTCTTACCCAAGTGATTGACCCCAAACTGCATCTCAAAGCCATCTGAAGTCTTTGAGTAAGGGCACATCATGATGCCAGCATTGTTGATAAGGATGTCAAGTTGTTTCTCTTCTGAAATGTAAAGTCAACATTTTGCACATCTGTAACTGGCAACAATCAACATTGTGTATAACTGTATTATATATATTATTATTATATTATATTATTATTATTATATAATATAATATTATATAATATAATATTATATTATATTATTATTATTATATATATATATATATATATATATATATATATATATATATATATATATATATATATATATATTATATATATCAGTCAATATATAAAAAAATAAGCTGATTGTGTTATAATTTTGTCATTTACATAATGTGAGCCAGTTACATTATGAACACTCTTGCACAGTCACAGACTAACTACCATTACAAACATTACCAAAGATGCCATGCCTGCTGAGAAAGAACTGCCCAGCTAGATCAAGCTGGTTAATTGCGTATACCTAGTACTTGACCAGTATAGGGAATGTTTTCCTTTAGCTTTAATGGTTTAACTGGTCTACCAGCAAGATATCAAATCAGTAAGTCAACTAGTTAAGTCAACCAGTTACTGCAACTTTACCAAACTAGTCAACTAGTATGATCAGCCTGACAACAGCCATGCTGATAGACCAGCTGGAGAATCCGAAAGAAAAACTGTTTTATATCGTTTCCTTCTTGCTTTTCAAAGGACCACTGGGTCTGTTCATGATCTTCATGATTCTCTGTCACATAATCATGAACATTCTCTTAAGCATCTTTTTTTAATGTTGAAATTCTTCATAAGTATTTTTTTGTCTGCTAGCATACCCTGCTGAAAAAAAACACCAGCATTTTTTATGTTTTTAATACTGGAATGCTGGTCAACCAGCACCAGCTCAGCATAAACCAGCATACACCAGCCTAGGCCAGCATGGGTTTCATGATGCTCTGTGCTGTTTTTTTTTCTGCAGGATAATGCCAGTTCCCTCTGAATGCTTCATCTGAGTGCATGCATGTCCTGTTGGTTGGTTAATAAAATTAGCCAATTTGGCTATAAAGAAATCAGCGTCAGCATCGGACATAAAAATTTATGATCAGTGCCCCTTAAATGTGAATGCATGAAGCTAGTTAACGTCTGGAGTAAATGGGGCAATGAAAGTTCATTATGTGCCTTTATAGGCGTTGTATTCCAGGGCCGAGGTTAGAACTGAATTCTACAGGACCAGAGGCTGAAAATACCAATCATCTATTTATTACTATAATAACCAAATCTATTACATTCTTTTTATCTATGATATTATACACCAGCATATCCTATTTAACATACTAGTAGGCCTAAATATTATGTATATAATTAAAACCTCTCAATTTTTGTCCGTTTGTAGTTTTCTCTATTGTTTGTAGCTTCTCTGTATACTGTGTAAGTAATTCTGGATGAATGGACAAATAGAAATGCTCTAAATTACTTGGAATAAACTATTTTACATTCACTTTCATTCAAAGTTAATACACATTTACTATACTCCTGTTATTGCTTCTGCTACTGCTATTAGTGTTACTGCTTCTCCAAGACTACTGCTATTCATATTTTAATAAAGTTAAGAGAAATGAAACATATTTCCTATACCCGTGTTTATAATCTCTGCAAACTCTTTGATTGATCTGCTGTCTGACAGATCCAGTTTCTTCACCACAATATTTGGATTTCCACAATCTTCCACCAGTTCCTTTCGGGCTGCTTCTGCTTTCTCCACATCTCTGCAGGCCATGATAACATAAGCTCCTGACAACAACACAAAGAGAAAATGTAACAGTCATTTCCACTCTTTTTCGCACAAATATGGCACAGGGCATGAGGTAAGTGTTGTTTTTGAGTTTGCATGTGGCAGTAAACCGTGTGCATAACAAATGAATGCTGTAATCTTATTGGACGAAAGACAAATGGGGAGACGAAATAGCTGTTTGCCTCGTAATTACAGTGCTAAGCTTCTATTATTCCATATAGAATTATTTGTATGGCATGCATCAAAGTCCCTTGTTGGTGTCTGTCTCATACACATGGGAAATACACAGCTTGTAGGTGGAAACCATCAGAAATGAGCCAAATCACATTAGAATTCCTGAAATCAACAAAATAAAGAGAAACAGAACACAAAAAGACTACTGTAATATACTGTAACTATAACAACCATTAACTGCCTGCACCCCACAACATTCACTACTTTCCCTTGGATCTCTAAGTGGGGAGAAAACATTATCTGTCTACAAAGCCTGAACCTTTATTAAAACCTAACACTACTGTTACTACTACTAGGTCTTCTGCTGCTGGAACTACTACAATACAGCTTCTATTGGTATTGCTACTATAACCATAGTAGCTTTAGTAGTACTGTTGGTAAAGCATGCTATTACCAGCATTACTACTACTGTGAGATCATCAGTACAATTATTACTAATACAACATTTACTAGTCCTACTGCTACTGTTATTACTGTACTACTACTACTACTATTAGATGTATTTAAAAAAGAGTTGTGGTTGGTTTTAGACAATCAGAAACAGAATCAGAATTGTTTGCAGTGGTGGTGAACAAAAATAGACGTTTGAAAATGTTAGAAATAGTTATTAAATATGATATCATTATGAATACACTGCCCAGTTTCTGAGACTGCAGTAAGCTTTCAGCCTAAAATATATGTTTAAATCCATAATGGTGGGGGGTTGCTGATTAGATTATGATTTTACCATTAATGCCATTACTAGTGCTGCTTTATATAGTAACAACAATAACACTGATGTTCTGTACCTCTTTTGGCAAGGTCCCGTGCTGTCTCCTTGCCTATTCCGGTATTAGCACCAGTGATTATCACTGTTTTCCCATCCAGTCTCACTGGCGAGGACCAGGTTCTATAGAAGAAGCACCTAAAGCACATAAAGACACTTTAAAACTCTACAAAATCTACAAACTCTACAAAACATATATATATATATATATATATATATATATATATATATATATATATATATATATATAGTCGCTGTCTATTGAAAAAACTCTAAAATGGTTACTTTACAGGAGAAGGCAATACTGCTCTATGGATGGAGTTTATTTTTTACATAATTTAGAGCATTTATATATAAATGGAGACACATAAAAATATATATGTATGTATGTATATCTACATCTGAATCCAATAAAACATCTCTGGGATGTGGTAGAATGGTAAAACTGCAGCATGAAAGTGCTCATACAAAATCAGCTTGAATATACAATCTCATCAGCATGGACCAGAATCTCCAACACCTTCTGGAGTCCATGAATTCAGTTTTGAGAGACAGTTTCTGGTCAGTTTATCTTTTCAAGCCAAATGTCCTGTGCAATCATCATCCCTGCACAGTCATTTGGTTATGCATCATACAGGGTCACTTCTTTAACTGGAATAATGTCCTCATTAAATGATCCCATGCTGAATTTAAAGTGCTCATAAACAGGTTAAAGCGTAGTTGTTAGATGTGTGTATGCTGGTGGCAGCCTGGATTAAGAGAACCAGCTCACCTTACAGAGCTCATGATCCCTCAAATGTCCTTCCAGAAAGCTTGGAGTGATCTTCACTCCACGAGTAGATGAATGAGACTGAGAGTTTCGCACTGCCCCTTTCAGCTGTGTCACTACGACTGAATCACTCTCAGCTAAAGAAATGCGCTCAGGGGGAGACACAGGAGGGCTTAATCACACACACACACACACACACACACACACACACACACACACACACACACACACACACACAAAAGAATTTCAGTGGAGGAAGTTAACGTAGTTAACTCATTGCTCTTACTGAAGGAAGTGTGCCGGATATAGACACTAGATGTCGCAATTACCGCATTAATGCTTCTCCTTCCTCCGAAATAATGCTCCACAGTATCATCCTAATATCTACCTAATAATACTTTATACTTTATACTAATACTTTATTAATACGTTTGCAGTTATGCTCTTATAATAATGGATCCCATGCTTCTAATAAACTGAACAAATCCCACATAAGAATTTAACATATTGGTAAATAAAACATATCATAGGCTATAAAATGTGCATAATGTTTCTACATGATAGATTTTTTTTTTCTCCAATATGTTAAATTCAGAAATAAATCAAATTTAGCAATCATGCAAGAGTGCAGAAATGTGTGGGATGTTTTCTTACCCACAAAGCTGGGTTTGCTCGCCATGTACTGGCTAGTTCGTTTTTTAAAAATGTGCTGAAAAAAGGTTAAAATGTCACCACTGAAACGCTTGGCAAAGTTTTGGACGTGATTTGATTGTTTCAGTAGTGACAAAATGTAATATTCAGTTGTTTTTTTAAATCAAATTAACATAATCAAGGAAAAATGAATAATATATGTGTGTGAATTGGTGTGTAAACATTATACAAGCTGCACTGTAGTGCGTAGTGCTCTATTCAGTCTATACATGGCAATTAAGCCTCAAAATGGTCATTGTTTCTGTTATCTCACAAAAGCTAATGTATTTACATACACAGTAACAGCCTGTTCAGCCTACAGCATTTTTTAGGAAATATATCCTCCCTCTACCAAGAGTACTTGGGCGAAGTGTAGTGTCAAGAATTAATATGGTCTCCATGTTAACTTCTATGTTCAGCAGTTAGTAGGCTTAGAGGTATGTTTGGATCCTAGTCTAAACAAAAGGTTTTAAAAGTATTCACATTCATTACTCAGGCAGAAATGTGGACAAAAAGATTTCTATAAAAGTTGAAGTATCAATTGAAGCGTTTTACTCAAGTACAAGTTTAAAAGTACTACTTAAAGTATAAAAGTAAAAGTAATGTATTGAACAAATGCCAAAGGCTTAGGCCGCACCACAGGGGTCTATAGTGCACTACCACACCTCCCCAACACACATTTTTCTAAAAGCCATAATGACTATAATGTTATTAAAATGTTAATGTTGAAAAATGTTGGGATACACTAGGCTGCCTGTTTCAGCTGCAGATCTGCCCATTGAAAATGAATGCATTTTAGTAATATCATCTATATTAAAGGAGCATCTATGTGTCAAAAAGTCAAACTTTAGAGGCATGTCAAAAACCTTTATTGGAATGTAAATGTGGGGCTTAGGTGGGACATTTCACTTGAGTTCTTTAAACAAATGAAATAAAATAGGAGTAACGAGGCTATTTTTAAAATGTAAGGAGTAGAAAGTACAGATAATTGGGTGAAAATGTAAGGAGTAGAAGTAAAAAGTCTACTGAAAAAGAATTACTCCAGTAAAGTATAGATAAGCATAATGTCTACTTAATTAAGGTGACTAAGTATTTGTACTGTGTTACTTGACACCTCTGCAGCTAAATGCCTTAAATGTAAATATACATGTAAGCCCTTTAAGTGGAAATCACATATAATTAGCTGTATTTCCTTTTAAAGTTATATGGTACTGTATTTGAACGTTTCTGATGTGAAACTAAGGGTATGACTAAGCTGTCCTTTACACAGCACTGCTGTATTGCTGGGTTTCTAACACACGTTAGTGCAACTCCTAGGTTGAGAGTGACTCCACCACTCGAACAAATCCAGACAAGAGAGGCCCTGCAGTCATAAACTAACCACTGATGAAGGGCTAGAGGATGACTAACACAAACTGCGAATCAACAGATAGGCTACAGTCTCTGACTACAGTAGGTGCATATATGTGTATTGTGTGCATGCTTTGAGACTGAATGGAAGTCCTACAAAAAGGGTAATGCTTGATAAGAGCATGAACAGTAGCACCACATGGAGAACGATTTGGCTATTTATTTAAGTGTTGACACACTACATTAAAGTCTTTTTTTATTTTAGAAATAAGGGTTCATGATATAAGCCCTTCAATTCCTTTGGTCCATGGTGGTTCAGAGAAAAAGTCAGATAGCCTTCATTCAAATTTGAGCATGTTTGTTTATTTATTTGCATATTTGGTTCACCTTGTGATACCCATAAACCCCAATCATGTAAACAGTGCCAATGGGGAGAAGCTTTTACAGTCAGTAAATTAATATAACATTAATACAACATCCTTTATTCACTGCACTCCATTCCACATCCCTTTACCTTCAACTCCTAAGACACTGTGCAGTGTGGTAGGCTATAGGGATAATACGTCTTTAAAATCTTGGATCACAAGTTCACATTAGGAATGCTCTGTTTCTGTTTGACATGCAGCAGTGGCAGGCCTTCATAGTGCAGTTCATCTCCAACGGATGCCCAGCAGATGGCAGCTGGCAGCCCAGAGTCTGGCAGCAGTAGCATCGTCATTGGCAGCCCTGGAACATGGCACCTGGGCACAGTTACTGTGGCACACAATGAAAAAGCAAGTTTATTACTCTGCATGTCAATTTCTATGAGATCAGAAATGTTTAGTCTTACATAGTGAGACAAATAAAAGGCAGATGCTCAGGGTTGAAGTGGTCGTTCAGGCTTCAAGATACGATATTTTGTGCTACTGTTTTAGCTGTGCGACATACACTGTCATACAGTGTCAGAAAACTCATAAGAATGTCTGTTAAAGGTTGCTGAACAACTTCACACAATTTGAGGAGAGTGTGTGATGATCTAGGCATGCAGTTTGCACAAAGGTTAGTGGGCAGAAGCTTTTATTGCTAGAATCTTTTACCATGGAGTAGGACTTCTCCTGTTCAGAGTTCAGACATGAATTTTGGACATAGCAACATGTCTGAAGTCCCTCCTCCTTCCAATGATATTCCTACAAATTCCCATTGATACCTTCTATACCCCCCCCCATCTCCTCCCCTTATCCCTTTAGAGCCAAGGGTATCATATTTGAGTTTTTGAGCTCTCTGCAACATCAGTGTGATAATTAATAAATAAATATTTTTTAAATAATATGTAAATATAGCACAATGATATATAATTAATTAAATACATAAATTCGTTTAATAATTAAGTTTTAAATAATTGATCAGAGGGTCAAATAAACACAAATAAACACAGTTTTGAAGAATTACAATGATTTGATGGTTCAGGTTTTAAAGGGTCAAAGTCATCTGTCACACTCCTAGCTCATGTAAAGTAGGGAGGGGTCTGGTCTTCTAGCTTGAAGCAGAGACTGCCTGAATTGTAGCCCAAAGTTCTTGGAGTTCCCCTCCCTTTGTGTCCTCTCACATTATCTATGCTGATGATTGTTTTGGGTGGTGAACCTACTCTCAACCTAACAGCAACACTGACATGTGTAAAAAACAAAGCAACACTGCTGTGCTTGATATACTCATTTTACCACCTAAATAATATCTGAAAAAACAGCGGCTCAGTGGTTAGATATTGACCAATGATGAATGAGGTAAAGGGAGGCTGAGGAATTGTGCAGGAGCAGATGGACTACAGTCTGTGTAGTGTAGTCAACCTGTATAATGGAGCTACTGAGCAGGGGCTTATCATAAAGTGGGCAATGAGTGGCAGTACAAAGTAAATTGATTTTAGCATGTGGATTTGATCTTACTCACCTGTAGTAGCCCCCGCTGGACAGGTCAGGGGTCAGAGCGCAGTAGAGGCTGGTGTAAGCTCCCTCTGCAGGAGTTCGAATCAGAAAGCCAAATGTTTTGATAAAGAACTGGAAGGATTTCTTCATGTGTCGGATCAATGCAGTATTCACCAACCCGGGGTCGATTGCGCACACGGTCACTCCAAGATCTACCGAGATGAAATGCACAGTGTTTATATAAATATCAAGAATCATTGATCATGTACATCATCAATACACTTAATATATTGTTATTTACATTCACTATATGTCCAAATGTTTGTGGACACCCTTTCTAATGACTGCATTCAGCTTTTTTAGGTTGCATCTATTGCTGACATAGACACAAACACAGCTTGTCTAGTCCCTATATTAGCCTTTGGTTAATATAAGTAAGTAAGATCTGTTCTGATTGTCCGTCCTGCAAGAGTTCATATGAGGAGCTCTGTAAATAACATCAGCAGCAACTTAAAATATATTTTTGTTTTTTGGATAATAAAGACATACTTTAACATCATTTTCTGGATGTAAAAGTCAATTTGTCATCTAGATGCTTGGTACCCATGTGATGTTTGTATTATTTGTGTATTATTTGTTTACATAATGAAATCTTCCATGCCTTATGAAAAGGCTATTTAAATCTTCTGCTGCTGTCATGTGTATAAATAGAGCCTCTTTTTAGTCCTGCTCTGAGTACTTTTGGTTTAGACACGAGACACTTGCACTGTAGCATCAGACTGATCCATTAGCCATGCATTTTCACTGAAAACAAAAAAATACTCTGTAATGTCTAGCAGACATTTAAGGCTTTCTCACAATGAAGTACCAAGTGGTCATGGTCAGATTCCAACGTACAGCTTCTACACGTACCAAACACAAACAATTCACTAGATCACTTGACCTTGTATATCCTCCCAGTGGTCACATTATAATTCCTCTACCTTGTACTTACACTCACTGGCCCCTATCTACCTCATTTCTGACCTCAGAAAGAGGTTCTACTAATGTGGTGACCAGCGATGATCTAATAGGTAACTATTGTTAATGCCCATAGGTTTCACAGGTGTGTTTGTGTTGCTCTTACCTTCCACTCTTTTGGCTAGCTCTCTGCTAAAGAGAACATTAGCCAGCTTGCTCTGCACATAGGCTTTCACTGGGTGGTAGTTCTTCTCACTGTTGATGTCTTCGAAGTTGATCTTGCCCATGAAGTGAGCCAGACTGGAAACATTAATGACCCTGGAGGGAGCTGAGTGTTTCAGCAAGTCCATCAGAAGGAAGGTGAGGAAGAAATGGCCTGCACAGGATGGAAAATGTGTTATAAATATGTTAATGTGTTATGGTGTTTATTAGCTGTTACCACTGTTTATTATTGCAATACTGGTTTTGCAGTGAGCTGGAACTGGCTGGTATTGCACTTTTTTGAGCTGTGAGCATCTTGACCAATTACAAACACTCCTAGTGATTGTTTCTGTTGGTATTCTGTTGAATGAAGGTATCTACAGTGGCTATAAAAATGTCCCCCTTTATTACTTTTTTTTTTAAATAAATGGAATCAAGGTCCATATATACTTTACAAAAGACTTTACAAAAAATAAATAAATAAAAATATATAACGTAAAATAAATTACTGAATAAATATTCACCCACTTTTAACCTCCTGAGACCTGGGCATTTGCTTTTTTTTTTGCATTTTTAATTTCTCCTATTTGGGATTAGTAGGACCTAACAAGTATAAAATGAAACTTAGTCTTTGTACAGGAAGCCATTTCTGCAAACAAAAAAACAATGTCATCATATAAGGCCAAAGAGTGAAAGTTTTGACTGACGGACTTCAATAGAGGTCCAGGCAGTTGGTGCTAGCAGCCTTACAATTAGTGAAGAAAAATGGAGATCACCCGAGTGCAGTGACTCAGGTGATTGTAGTATAAAGACACCTGTCTGGACAGTCCAGTCATTGGTCAAACAATATTCCTTGATACAAATACACCATTACAACAAAAGGACACTCCAGGCATCCCCCAGAGATCAGTTAAATCCAGCATTAAGAAATATGGCACATGTGTGAATCTGTCTAGAGCAGTCCATCCACACAAACTGCGCAAGAAAGACCATGCAAGAAGGAGACTAGTTAGGGAGGCCACCAAGACATGTATGGCTATTGTGAAGGAGTTTAAAGCTTCTGCAGCTGAGATGGGAAAGACTCTGCATATGACAAATGGTACCTGACTTCTTCACCAGCTGCAGCTCTCGGAGAATGAAATCTTGACTACAGTTCACCCAAAGGAACATGGGAGGTGAGCTTAAAGTTCAACTGGAAGAAGGTTGTTTGGTCTGATGAGACTAAAATAAAGCTTTTATGGCCATCAGACTAGACGCTATGTTTGTCAAGCACCAAACCCTGCACATCACCACAAACACACCATCCCTACTGTTAAGCAAGGTGATGGATGTAGCATCATTCTGTGGCCTGGAGGCTTGTTTTTGGTAGAGGGTAAAATGAATGCAGCAAAAAATAGGGAAAATCTGATTCAGTCTGCAGGAGAACTACAGTTTGGTAGAAAAGACCAAAAGCACACAGCAAAAGCTACACAGAAATGGTAGACAACAAGGTGAATGTGTTTGACCTCAATCCAATAGACAATGTGTGCCTGGAAGAGCCGTTCACACCCAGACAGAGCTTGAGCAGTTTCGCAAAGAGGAATGGAGTAAAATTGCAGTGTCCAGATGTGCAAGCCTGATTGAGAACTATCCATACAGACTCACACTGTGATCATGGCAGTTCAAGGTGCAGTTACTAAAACTGACTTGAAGAGGGTAAATATTTATGCTGTCACTTATCACATCATATTTAATTATGCTTAGATCATTTTGCATATAAACAAAAAATGCTTGCTATATGAACTATTTTTCTTACTTAAAATATTTTAAATGTCTTATTCAATACTGTGAACAAGAAGTAATTTGATTTAATGATAAATTCTATATTGCAATCATCTTTTTACTCTAATTTTTGTCAATTTGTCAGCCTTGAGAAATTAAAATTAGCTTCTAACTTTATCTTAGATCATTTTACAATATTTTACAGTTTTGTTCATCATTCCTGCCACTAAAGGAATCTTTCTTAATGTCCTAACGATCATTTGAATCCTTCTATGCAGCTGAAGTGGTTTTATGTTATTTAAAAGCATTGGTCAGAACTTTTGAAGTGTAGAGTGTTTATTAGAGTGTTGCAGTAAATGGACAGCTGAAACGTCACCTAAATGGTTGACTCCAAATTGCAACTCAAAGCCATCTTCTGTTGTAGTGTATGGACATATTGCCACACCAGCGTTGTTAATCAGGAAATTCAGAGACTTTTCAGCTAAAAGAGAAAAATATTTCATCACAAACTGGGATACAGACTGCGTGTATGTGTCTCGTGTTTTTGTGGAGTGTGTCTGAAAGTGACAGTGAATCAGGTTATACTGTTGTAAATAAGCTCTGCGAATTCGCAGATAGATTTGGTGTCTGCCAGGTCCAGTTTGCGTGGCACCACTGAGGACACGCCCACTTCTCGAATGATTTCACTGGCTGCCTGCTCAGCTTTGACCATGTCTCTGCAGGCCAGGATCACTCTCGCTCCTGCACAAACACACACATGCACACACGCACACAAACACAAACACTGCTCGTTTAGCCAAGTAAAGCCAAATACTCCACACACACACTGGCCATTAGGCCAAGTAGAACCATACACTTCAGTCACACATACACACACTGCCCACTAAGCCTGATACAGCCAAACAGCGCACACTGCCCATAATGCAGTGATCCCAAAAAGATCCCAAGAAATTCTGAAGCATTTCTATTGGTCCATTCAAATGGAGCTTCTCAAAAAAAAGAGGAATGTTGTTTTGTACAACAGTACAGTGCAAGTTGTTATGAGTTGTTTTTAGATGAAGGGTGTAAGGTGTTGACTACATGTCTCCACTGGGAGAATTACGTGAAAAGACTGCATCTTATGAATCATTAAAAGATGTAAACATTTCATGAAAAAGCAACAACAGCCACCTGTTATTCAGGTGCCACTGCTTGCACTCACCCCTCTTCGCCAGATCTTTGGCCGTTTCTTTGCCAATCCCTGAGTTTGCTCCAGTTACTATAGCAGTTTTCCCATCTAACCGAGCATCTGACGACCAGCTTTTGGTTATGAGCTTCCTAAATGTTAAACAAGAACATCCATCCATATGCACACACACACACACACACACACACACACACACACACACAAACATGAAAAAACTCTTGTCCACAACAGACAGAAAATTAATTACTGTTGCAATATAGTTTAATATATTATACCATAATATTGGCATTATAAAAACCAGAATTTATGGTAAAAAAAACTTACCTTAAACCACTCATTTTCCTTTAAATTCTTACTTAAGTCCACCGGAACACTGTGAGAATAATATTAATGATAAGAATAATATATTAAAATGAACTGAAATGCTTTCTGTCTGTGAAAGTGCTCAACCTGGAACAGATCTACTCTGTGCTCTGGGAAACTTAAAAACTTATTGAGTCTTATGATGCCAGAGCTCATCTTATATGCAAGCCAAAAATTGTTACTTAGAAATCCCCCTTTGCCTTCCCTGATGTCAGAACAAATGGATTCGGCCTGGTTATGCATAAACTCTGGGCTGCTTTTGTATTCCACACATGTGTGTGTAATACACAAAACCAGCTCGAAATTCCAGCTCACGGAGGAGACAGTGTGACTGCAAATCTGCGTCTTTCATTAAGGGCGACAAAGACACAAAGATACTAGTTCATATAGAGCTCAGTGTATTTTACCTAGGTAACCCTTGGCTTTCATAAGAGGTAATTCTGGGAAAGGTTCCACAAGATGTTGGAGGTTCTAGTCCATGTTAACATGGGTACTTTTATACAGCATTATACAGCATCTACCACATCCCAAAGGCGGTGTTCTGGGTTCCGATCCGGTGACTTGCAAAGCCACTGAAGAACACTGAACTCATTGTCATGTTCATGAAGCCAATGTAAGGTGACTTTTTTTTTGCGACATTGTGCATTATCGTGTTAGAAGTAGACATTTAAAGGCCATTTAAACCTGCCTTCAAGCCATGGATAATAATGAAGACAGGTTAGGTCCACTGATTAAGAAATTGTGGTTTATAAGACCAGGCACTTTTTTCCAGTCTTCTACTGTCCAGTTTTTTGTTCTTGGCTGATAGAACGTGGTCTGCTGCTGTTGTAGCCCATTTGCCTCAAGACTGTGTTGTGTATACTGCAATAGTTATCTGAGTTACTGTAGCCTTTGGCCAGCTCTGGCTATTGGTGTTTCTGTCCTCAGAACTGCCACTACCTGGATGTTTTTCTTTATTCCCCCATTCTGAGTAAACTCTAGATACTGTTGTGCTAAAAAATCTCAGGACATCAGCGGTTCTAGAAATACTCAAATCATCCCATCTGACACAAACCACATTATTGCCACAATCATGGAATTTCTCAGTAATTCAATTTTCTATGAAATCATCTGTAGGCCATAAAGGAACTGATCCAGAGGGAAATAATCCATCAGGAGATATGTGAGAAAGTCTTAGCGCCTTGTCTGAGAAAAAAAAAAACTAAAACCTGCACTGACCATGTGACAAACCTTTCAGAAAGGCGATTTAAAGTCACATCATCTCAGGTGACATGGGGAAACTCTTAATTTTACAGCTTCTCATGAAAAAAATCCGGTGGTTTCCAGCCAAGCAGGAGGAGCACCTGTGTCCGTATCTGGTTTTCTCCCTGATACTCGATCCCATATGATCTGTTTGGACTTGGAGAGCGAGCTGAAGGAGTACCAGCACCCCACTAATGACCCCCCTGGTGATCTCTCAGTTTACATCATTTCCCCCAAGTGGGAGATGACCACTGATTAAGTGTTACACTGTAGACGTGTTAGGGACATCCGTGAGAACCATGTTAAAATCTTAGTTAGTTAAACATTTAAGTGTGGAGCAATAGATGAATTTGGACAGTACTTAGTGTATAAGTGTAGTTATGGTCAGAATAGTTTTACACTGACTTCTGAAATGTTGTTTGGTGTTTTATTAAAAAACAATCCATTCAAAACCATGAAAAGTGATTGGCCCAGTGAAGTGATTGGCCCAGTGAGTGGCCCAGTAACAGGTCATTTGGATGGGGTAAAAACCAAATGAAACGTTCTCTTTTCATTTGGACACATTATATTATATTACACATAAATCACAATAAAAAAAAGACACGAAAAAAAACAACATATTAGACTTTCTAGCAGGTTAATAGCAGGTAATGAAAAAAGAACCCATTGAACCCTGGATCACTGCAGTGAAACTGTAACTTCAGTCATTTAAGAGTGAGGAATTGAAGTATGGGCCCTCAAGCATTTAGGGTTTAAAGATTTACACATCATATAGCTCTGAAAAGCCATTATTACATTTTAACCATATTTGAGTAAAATAAATCTTCTGAAATAAAACTTAAATACATTCACAAAGCACATTTAGGTAGTGCTAAGTATTTTCCAACTGCTATGTCCATGCCAGCCAACCACTTCTTTTTGAACATCACTAGACAGCTGAACACGACTGCCGGCCATGATTAGTGCATCACCTAACAGATGTCCTCACTGGCCAGCATTGTGCAGGGGGAGTGATGAGAGAGCCGGAGCATCATCCTATACCCACCCAGAGAGCGCAATGGTTGTGCCACCAGCTGTGGGGTTTGACAGGGTCAGCACTTGGGACTGCTCGTCGCTCGTATCTCCAAAACAGTTCTTTGGGAGCATTTCTATTGGTCCTTCATCATGGATTTTTGACACAAATATATAAAAAGTAAATAAATAAATAAAATTGAGATACAAGGTTTCACAGTAGCAACAACAGCCTGTAGGTAATTCTAAAGAGAGTTTGGAAACTGGTCATGAACAAATGAACAAATTCTGACTTTCTTTTTTTTTTACATCTCTGGGTAAAGATCCCATGTAGACCTCCCATTTAGTCATGGGTTGTGCTGGAGGAACAGTTCTCATCCAAACAGTACTTTACCCTGACACCCTCTAGAGGGCAGACAGTCTCCATCTTCATTATCTCCCACACACCGACTGGATTCTATGGTCTGTAGAAAAGTAAACAACGGGCCGTCCAGTCACAAATTCCAGTTTTGGCAGAAAAGTCAACACTTCTCTGAGTTGGCTTTTCATCCCTGTGGAAAAGTGGACTGATTTTGTCTCTGTAATCAGAATGAAATCTTTTATGTGGCAAAACACAATGGCTACAGCCCACGTTTCTCACTGACCTTATGACAGCTGGTAGCCATTCAGAGCTTGTAATTGCAGGTTTAACATCAACACACTGGTGCAGGGAAGAAACTGAGGTTTTACTTCATGTTCAATTAGCAGAGCCCTCACTGTAAACAGCTTATCTTAAAACAGAAAAACACCTCTGAGTCTCACACTCACCGCTGCTTCAAACAAATGATCTTTATTTCCAGTAATAGGTGGTTCCAGCTCAACTCAATAAGATATCAAACATTGATTCTGAATCATATATATATATATATATATATATATATATACACACACACAAATGTAATGCGTGTATGGCTACACTCCCATTTTATTTCAGTTAGACTGAATAGTCAGATTAGTGGCTAATAATGCCACCATAAAAAACAGAATGAACACAATTAGAGCATCAGCGTTTCCCCAGACCTCAACAAAAAAACATACAAAATACAAACTTCCTTTTTATGAAAAACAGCAAAAAGCAAAACAGCCCTTTTTGATTCTTCTCCGCATTCCCAGAGTCTCTGCTAGGAGCTGTGATTATGGTCCATAATGCAATCTCTCTGTGAGATGTTGTGCACTAGTTCCTCTCCAGAAAAGGCCCAGAAACAGAGGGGGTGGAACCGCAGGGCTCGGCACAGAAGCACAGCACGCTTTTGTTCCAGCGGCTGCATGTTGTGCTTTCTCTGGATGGGTTTTGATTTCGTTTGGCCAGAATTACTCAACAGTAGATTTGACTTCTGGTCCCACCGATCTGCTCTTATGCTCTTTTTATTTGGCTTGACAACACAGGCATTGTGTGCTAATTACACAGTTCGAGCCAACACAAATGACAGACAGAAATCATAGACATTCAGAAAATTATAGCATGTTAGACTTCTGATTAGGAAACAACAAGAAAGAAAACATATATCATGTTCAACAAATGCACAGCATTTTTTATGAAATAGCACTCTGGATGCTAAAATCAGTAAACCAGTGGTCAGCAGCCCTCGTCCTTTTTGCCAACCCAGATTTTTCTTAAAGGTCCTCTGAAGGAATAACCAGGGGTTAAATAACTTCATTATGTCTCAATCTTCTAATACAGGCTTGAAAACCATGTTGCTGAAAGGTTCTCGGCATGGCCATACAGAACTTGATATCTGTAATTTGCAGAACCTAAATTCTTCATTGAATCAAAAGTGGGTGTTGTATTATATGGCTTCTAAGAACCACTTTTGGTATCTTTATTATCTTCTCTACCTTCACGAAATACAAAGTAATTCCATAGCGTTCTTTTACACAGGCAGATGAAATGATCACCACTGAGGTAGCTAAGTCATACATCTTCATACAGTAGGCCTTTTGACATGAATACATTTCTACTGAATCAGACAGTCACTTGTGTGATTATGATGTTAATGAAGTTTTGCCAGTCAGCTGTTGCTAGTATTTTTTTTTTTTTCATCTGAAAACAGCCGGTTTTGGGACATGCAAGTACAGCACCTATGCAAAGGTCTGGGTTTATCTGGGCAATAATTGTGGTTTGCTGGTTAAACACAACATAACTTTATATACTTTTTAAAAAAAAGCAGTTGACATGTTTTGCGCTAGTAAGAAGAACCAAGCTTGGTTTCAGACGCCTCCAGCCAGCACACAGATTTGTAACTATGACTAATTCTGGAGCTTTGGGAATCCATAAACAAACACAGTGACACATAAAATCACTACTAACTGTAATGATATTATTTGCATTTATTCTAATATTAGTGTTTTTCTAAGCAAATAAACACTCACTGTCCAGAGAAATAGTTTTTTTTTACAGAATTGGGTTCAGTTTTGTCCAGTACTGTTTATAAATAAAAATAGTTTTGATCATATTTCTAGGAAATATATTTAGAACTGAACTGAATGAACAGTATTGTTGGGACCCATGGAATAAGCTGGGCTCCCCAACCTTCTTAATCTTATTTTAACCCCTGGTTGGAGCTAAACTTGTCCAGAAGTCGGGCTGGTGACCACTGCCGTAAACTGATTAATAAATCAATAATAAAAAAAAAATCCAGCTCAAACTCATAGGGAGATGTTCTGCTGTAGGCGCCTGGTCGCCATCTCCTGCACAGGGAAATCGTGCTGCGGAGTGTGTGTGTTGGATTTGAACGCGTTTTGGACTTCGCTGGATTCTTCCTGAACCGGACTAGCATAGGGCTCGTCACCTCCGCAGCCACTGCCCAGAGATGTCTGGCTGACGTACACCATGATGACATCACCGGTGAAATTCATCACCTGGCCAGTGGAGATGAAGGTGGTGTTGTTGTTTCCTGTCACCTGACCTGCCAAATACAAGACAACAGAGGTGTCAATCTCTTTCAGTTAGGATTATCATTTTTTTTTATTAAGAAATTATTATTAATAATTGTATTATTATTATTATTATTATTACTATTATTCTATTATTTTATTATTATTATTATTTTATTTATTATTAGAGAAACCAGATGGATGATTATACAGACTCTATTTATTAGGAGTGGAATATATCACAGTTTCCCATCAAATGTCCAAATAAAATCAATAATCAATATATAATATTAAAGTCATGAAGTATTGAAGTATTGAAATAAATGAAAAATAACTGCCAACACAACCTGATGGGCAGGTTTCATAAGGCTACACAACACCTACACAAGTTTTTCATGACAACTAATATCATCCTGTATAGACTTACTACTGTTAGAAGTCTAACGCTTGTGGGAATAGGCCTCTATAGGTGCCAATATTGGTCATGTAGTAGTTAGATGTGTTCAATTCCACCAGCAGCATTGACATTAAAACCTGATGTTGGACGATAACTATGACTAATACTGGAGCTAAGTCAGTTTTCATTCATGGTGTGGGTGTGGATGTAGTGTGCCCTTCATTACAGAAAACTGCAAATAATCACAACCATGCATTGACCAACACCCCACCAGACCTACCAGGATAATCAGGGTAAAACAGCAGTCTACAGAAATGTTTAATATAGAAACAACCTTGTTATTACTATAAATACATTATCTGATTTAGCATTATGTGTATTCGATCCCTTAATAATCAATACATCATACCAGGCATGATGCAAGGAATACCATGAGGTAATACCATGAGGTTAGGGGCAGTGGGGCTCAGCGGTTAGAGCGCCGGGTTATCGATAACAGGGTTGTGGGTTCGATTCCCGGGCTCGGCAAGCTGCCACTGTTGGGCAAGGCCCTTTACCCTCTCTGCTCCCTGGGCGCTGGAGTTGGCTGCCCACCGCTGTGTGTGTGTGTTCACTACCAGATGGGTTAAATGCGGAGGACACATTTCGCTGTACACTGTACAGTGACAAATACGTGCACCTTTAATGGGAAACAGAGATAAAGCCTCTACAGTCTCATAAATAGATTTTAGTAAAAACACTTCCTGTCCTGTAGTCAAATAAGACATGTAATGTGGGGGTGTGTGATATGTTTTGCATATTACACTCACAGTCGCACCACTAGCAGGATCACATTCATCTAACATACAACCAGCACCAAGATTAGACCTCACATGCTCTCCATTGAATGGAGAGAAACTGGGGACACTTCCTTTCTGCACTGAATCTAGTTTATTAACTTCACATCTTTACAAGTTTGCAACTGTAGCTCAAATCTGGGTCCAGTAATGCTACGTAAGCGCTTAGTTGGCATAAAAAAAGGCTGTTATTTCGGGTACAGCCGATTGAAAAAGAAAAAAGAACTTAACCATTTCCTTCCGCCGGCCATTTCAACAGACGTTTCGAGCAGTTCCCGTTTGGGGTGAACTATTTGCTCCATATTCCCAGCATAACGGCAAAGACGCAGACTGGCAGTGAATCACATTTCACACATCTTTTAGTCATTAAACCGTGATTTATGGCGCGCCAGACACCCGCTGTCCGTGTTGGAGAGCCACGTTTTTAACAGTGCTGTTTACTGGAATATAATTTACTCGGGTGCCAGAGTTTTCTTAATGATCATCCCTGAACTCTCCATATAAATGCCACAGCACACACAGACATGAGATCTGCTCTGAAATGTTGGGCTGTTAAGTTTACTGTAAGTGTCGTGTCATCTGGACTTCATTTTGGGGTGTTTTTTCCCTACCTAAAACATCCAAGAGTTAAAAGGTCATGAACTCTAGACAGCACCCACTGCATATAGACTGTAACAGCTTCCGGACGGGATTAGTAAATGCTGTGGGAAATGACTGTTTATCATCTCGTTAGTTAGGCCATCTGCTGCCCAATCTAACTCCAGAGGCTGGAGAAATTGCCCCCGCATAGCAGCATTACTCAATAGGCAGGACTCTACAGCACATCTTGTTTCAATTTTAAATGGGGTTATTTTGAAATGCGGAAGAATCCGGGATAAACACCCTGGATGGCATCTCTCTGTCCCCTCCAGGTATAAGTGGCACATTGCTGAAACTGAAGTCACTGGCCTTGAAATACCTCAGATGCATAGCCAGTGTGTCCACAGTGTTTCTGGGATAATCAGCTTGGTTTGCAAAACTCTTCTGAGGCTGCGTTTACATCACAAGACTTGTTGCTCAATTCTGTAAACAATTCTGCAATTTTTTTCCGCTCAGATCAGATCTTTCTACTTTGAGGGTTTACAAGACCAACATCTGTTATCAGTGTTAACACACCTGTGTCCTGTATGCACACAGTTCATCATAGGCCAAATGTGGAAAGCATGCATGTGTTCTGATATGACCGTTCAGATCGCAGGGGCACATATGAGATCTCAATTCTATATTAGAAGGATTTAACCAGGCAAGGACCCAATGTCTTCCAAATGTTTGTGGACATCCCTGCTGGAGAAATGCATTCAGCTATTTTAACACAGCTCGTCTAGTCCCTGTAGAGAAGTACTGCCGATAGGACTTTTTGGAGCAGATAAAAATTTACCTATTGGCACCATGCCTAATGGCAGGTGTGTGCTAGAGGGGTATAAAGCCCCCCAGCACTGAGGTGTAATGGTGCTCCATCCAATACTTTTGGGATGAGTTAGGGATGAGGTGGGGTGGTGATCATCCAACATCCTGACCTCATTAATGCTTTTGTCGCTGAATGCAATCAAATTCTCACATCAATGCTCCCAAAAATCTAAAGCCTTACAGTTACTCCAAGCAGAATAAACTATTAATACCCTTAAAATAATAAAAATATAATAATAATAATATTAATAATAATAATAATAAAATAATAATCAGAAGGTGTCCCAATACCTTTGTCATACCTTTGAGTATTTAGAGCCCTTAAACAACTACTTTTTTGTGAGAGTGCAACCTTTTTTGCAAACACAAGTTAGGTGTGTTAGGTGCTAACATCTCTAAAAACAACTAAAACTGAGTTATGGATATTCAAGCAATATGCATATATTCGGCTGATTCTCCAAAGCAGAAATTTGGCAACACAACAGTTTGTATGTGAATGTTTTGCATTTTTGTGTCAATTATTAATGTAAAACTTGGACTGCAAACATCTAATATGCCAGTGCCAGTACCTGAACGTAGCCTAAAGTCTGTGGAGCTGTTTTTATAAAACACGTGAAATGGCCGTCTTACCACAGGCAAGGGCAGCATCAGAGCACTGGCTCTGGACCTCCAGGTCTGCTTCCGGGTCCAACAGGTTGTTGTTGGCGATAAGCGACAGGCCTCCGTTGCTGGTGTCGCTAAATGCTGACTTGGGAGGAACAGTGGACTCTATGCTACAACAGCGTGGCTCGTTGTGCTTGTACAGGCTGCCGTCACTATGGAAACCCCTGACTTCTGACATGGTCTCTTTCCCCACTGGGCTGCTGTAGTCCAGATAGAGCTCCTGAGAGCCTTGCAGGCATCCAGGCAGACTGTCAGAGTAGCAGTTCCCACACATCGGCGGTTCCTTCAGGGACACGGCAGCATTTGCAGTGGAATCTTTGGCTTCCATAGTCTCCCCCAGGCCACAAGAACAGCAGCCAGCCAGGCCTGTGGCCACCAGTTGACTGCAGTCTTCATTTTCCCCCACTTCCATCGGCTCCTTCATGGATGGTAAGCAGCTGCAGGAGCTGCCGGACAGTGGAGAAGCTGGGCCTCCCTCAGAAACTTCGCTGGAGCTACCTGATGACCCATCCGCTCTGTCTCGAACTGGCTCAACAGAGTGAGGCTCTTGGTCCTCGTTGGGGCCTGAGACACTGAGGTTTCCAACTGGCTTGGGCTTCGAGCACAGGCTGAGGTATTCTGGAGGGCTGTCGTCTTGACGGATAAGGTGGGAGGTGATCTCAGAGCAGTTCTGTAACCCATTGCTGTGGTATGGAGGTGTCAGTGTCTCCTTGAAAAAGAAAATAGAGATATTGTGGCTTTAATTAAAAACTTAATAGTCACATAGTTACTGAAAAATTCATAGTAGAGACTGAAAAAGTCCTAGTACACACTCAATAATTCTTATTAGATACTAAATAATACAAAGTAATGAATAATTCACAGTAGATGCTGAATAATTCATAGCAAATACAGTAACATTTACAGTTAAAACTAAGTCATTTATAGTACTGAATAATTCCTAGTGAAAACTAAGTCATTGGTAGTAGCTACGGAATAATGTATAATAGCCACTTATTAACTTAATGTTAATATTACAGACATTTAGAATTTTTTTTAGCTATGTGACCTTTTATCCACATGAATACATGATATTTTTTGAGATTATATAGCAACCAAGCAAGGTTTGAAACAAGGCATGCAGTTTGCATAATGTTGAACTTCAGGCTCCAGATAAAAATATTATTCACTGAACTTTAATGTTAATAAACCTAGGGTCCATAAGGGTTGATGTCTTAATCAAATGTCTGTCAGACACTCAAGCTCACTTGTTGAATTCTGCTCCGTTTAATGTTCTGGATGCAGGATCGCAGATTGACTGCAAGAAAAAAAAGACAACAATACCTTATTAGTGGCTCAAAAATAAAATACAACAGCACATGGTAAGTGAACACATTTCTTAGTTAGGTTTACCTGAGAGGATGTTCAACTTGTCCTTATAGCAGGAAAGAATGACAACAAATATTACGATTATCACACAGGGGACCGCCACCACGGCCCAGGAAGTGGTGGGCTCTAGAGAATAAAGTTAGCAGAGAAGTTTTTAACACACAAACAAGAGAATTCCACAAGAATAGCACATATTACATTACAGATTTGACCTTCCCATGCTCTGCTTAGACATACAGTGTTTCATAGCCACTGCTGTACAAAATTGAAAGAAAAAAAATCTCATTCTGCGAAATGAATAATGGTAAAATACCTACATTTTTTAGTCTTTCTCAATTTCAAATGACTTACATTGTGTATGTGTGTGAAAGCTCATACTGTTAGAATGGATCAAATGTAGCTTTTCTTTTAACTAATTAATTGAATGACGTCCCAAGCTCCTCTGTGATTGCTTTGGACAAAATAAAAAAAATAATAAGCACCCGTTTAGCATTTCAATCATGGATGCTTGCATAGGCTACATAGAACTAAATGCCTATTATTATTAACTTTCATACACTTTCATACAAAATACACTACTGTTTGGAATCAGCTTATGTATTTATACTCAAACAAATCAATTTGGTTGCAGATAAAACACTATATGTCCAAATGTTTGTGGACACCCCTTCTGATGAATGCATTCAGCTACGTGAAGTGGCACCCATTGCTGACACAGATGTGCAAATGCAATTTCTGCCAGCATTTCATTAAGCTTTTCCAGCCTCGCGACAGTAGCTTTAAAAGAACGCGTTTTTCAGCAGATCATGGATAGGTCAGTGCTTGTAGCAGTACAACTCTATCAGCTACAGTGTAACTCAAAAGTTACCAAGAGCATAAACATGTTTGATGGCATACCGAAGGGCGGTCCACATGCCACATCTGCTTTAGTGCTGCCAGGCCTTTCCTCGGTCTTGCCAATGGCTTTGCAGCTGAAAAAGAATCAGGTCTATCAGTACGGGACGCCTCAGCTGTCCGGATACTTCTGTTTTGATCCGTCTCGATCCTCTCCGCAAACGCTCACCACAAATATGGCCAGCTAAGGAAAATAGGCTCTTTCCAGGGGAAGTGGTGGAGAAATTAGTCATAATACCACAGTGCGGTAAGACTGTGGGGGCTTTTAAAACGACTATGTGTGCCTGTGACCTGAGAGCAGTGCCAGACAAACAGCACTCGTGAGAATGAGTTACTGTGATTGCGCAAATTGAGCTCGAAGAAAAAAGGGCGTGTATGTGTGTGGGTGTGCTTATATGTGCCTCTATGTGTGGACCAACATTTTGTGGCTCATGCTCTGAATTACTGTCAGGAGCAAAAGCCATATTGTAATTATACTGCTACACACTGCAACACGTCTTGCAACTTAACACATTGGATAGTCCCTTGATGTGACATGATTCTGGTACTGTGACAGCCCTAATGTGTAAATGCAATGCCCCCAGGTAGGCTAAATTTGCAGCAATACACTCTCCACCCACCACTTTCAATTGTCCATGTATTCTTGTTAAACAAGTCATTTGTGTTTCAAAGTGTGCATAGAAATGCAAGCGCTGAAAAGCTATTTACTGCCTTTGAAGGACAGAACACCACTTCCCATATATATGCTTGCTGACACTTGTTTTCTTTTGTCTGTGCTTAAAATATGTCTGGTAAGCAAAATGTGCATACAAGAATAGAACATTAAACACCACATAACCTGTACAGACTCTGCCTACTTTGCTCTGGTGTTGCAGCAGCCTCATTTAAAATGTGAATATTGTACAGGGACTAGTACTAGTAGCTATACTGCTAGAGACTGAATTCATCTACAAGACAGTATGTCTGACAGGGTTAAATTGTGGCCTGCATTACTTTGGCTACAATTTGTTACATTTTTTGATAATAGAAACGCCTTGACTCATCAAATCATCTGAGTTTAATAAGAACAGTTTACAAAATGTGATTTCCTAGAGGGCTTTGTAGCCTTCTGTGACGCCAATACTGCAAAAACCAATACCATGATAATTATTAGCAAACAATATCCACCTTATTTTCCATTAAACAAATGGGGGAACCATCTTTATTTACTTTGTGTTAGAACTTCCGTTGAGATTTTCCAAAAAACATAAAACAAAAAAAAACAATCACTGAAAAAAGAGAAGAACTGAACAACACAAAATGAATGAGTGCTGTGGCGCACCATAAAACCTATATTCACCGCCTTCCAAAGAAGAGGACCTCCACATAATGCACATAATCCACATAACGTCCACACTTTGATTCATTTCTAATCATTTTTTGAAGGAGAAATTTACCACCAGAACATCCTTATCATGAGAAATGATTTGGTGCTTGTGAGGCTAACTAAGGCTAGTTATTAGGCTAACGTCTTACCTGACAGCCTCACAAAAATGGTAAGAGCAGACGTATGGATGTTTTAAAGTAGCACCTTCAACCACACAACTTATTTTTGTGTTGTGTTGGTAAGCCAGTTAGTTATAATTGGAATGTGGAGTCAGCACAGTGACTACAGCAGCAGCCTACTGTAGAGTGCCTTTACTTTGGATACAGTACGACCTGATACCAAATGACTGGAAATTCAAACACAAAGTCAGAAGAAACAAACTCTTAAACATGGGCAGGACAAAATAAGGTGGAATGGTTATGCACAACTCTAATTATTGTCCAAATACTTTAAATAGTGGCTCCGTATACTCACTCTGTCCATGCCTTGCAGGGTTCTGCCGAATGTACATCAGAGTAATATCCATAACTGCACTCCTGACAGAACTGTTTGCCTGGTTCTGGAATAAAAAACATCCGAAAAAAGAAACATATCATTAAAGAGTTAATGCGATGTTTTGCAGAACGTCTTCTTGAACTTAACTGTCATAGGACATATCATAAGACATACAATTTCCGTAAGCCTGTACATTTGGATCAATTCAGTACTCCACTAAGCCTTAACTGCAGCATGCATATGTCAAGGTACTGAAAATAGGAAAGAGGTTAAAGAGTCTATACGCTACATTATAATCTTCTTTCCTGTGTAGAACTACTACGCCCAGCCGCAAACCAAGGGAAGGCACTAATTTTACAGAGTTTTTAGTTATGACTCATGTACGCTCATATTTATCTTCCTGTGCTGAAAAGGAATGAGACCTAAAGGCTCAGATTTGATGCTGGTCTCGACCACAGTGGCGACACATCAAAACTAAAAAAAAAAAATTGCAAAACCAACTTAGCTTATAAACCATTATTATATTCAAATTATTCAGGCACTCTTTTACTCCTCTCCTTTATAGATAAATGACCTTTTAAATTGCAGGCTTATTATTCGCGCACTGATAATATTTTTATATTTAACATTTTTGTTGTATTCCTTTTTGAGCTCTACTTATGACGTTTGTGTGGTTTCCTGTACCAAAAACAGTCATAATTCTCTACACAACCATTTTCCAACCTCGCTTTATCCAATTAACAGACAGTTTTAGTACTCTGCTTTTAAGGCTGATGTATGTAAATGACTTGTTTGTTACTGATGCCCTTTGCTTCAAGTCCAGGCTCTTGTATTCAGGCGTTTTCGTATAAAGCTACTCCTTTTTGATGTTTCTGCAATAATCCATTTGCCTCCTGACAGTTAGGAAAAGAGCAACATTTGTTTTTCTGAATCTTTCACATTCCTGCACTACAACTCAGCTACAAACTTTCTACAGTAAACAACGCACCACATCACCTTAGTGGAAATGGGTGGAGCTAAAGTGCTATGTAAAAGCACCTATGGTTGTGATATCACAAACATAATTTCAAAACCGGCTGTTTCTGCAGCTTAGTCCACATAAATGAACCAGGGAATAACCTATATACTTTCAGTATTGCAGTTCAGTATTCTGTAACTACACCGTTGGAGGTCGTTCAATTTGGAACTGTGGAAGAACCTACTAAGGTGCTTTAAGGAACCTTCAATAAAAAAGTTCTGTGAAGGTTCCTTGAAGCACCTTTAAGAGATTCCTCCACAGTTTTAAACTGAAGATCCACAAGGATCTTATACTTTTAACAGTGTACTGTGACAGTTTAAACTTTAGAGTTTAGGCTGTTACATTGACGTGAAATTTAAACAAATAAGTCAGAGGACAGTCTTACCGCCTGTAAGTCCTTGGCCTGCAGGGCATAATGGGATCGGGACACAGAACTCACAGTTTAGGGGGGAACACTGAAATCCCTCTTTACACTGACACGGCTCCGCCTCAGTGAAGCTACTGGGAGTGGGGCGATAAAACCCTTTCCCTGCAGAAAAAAAGAGACAGAGAGAGGAACATAGACAGAGAAAAAGAGATTGAGCAACAAGTGTTATAAAAGGACAGACTCACTTACGGGTGGACCTTAAATATGTCAATTCATCTGTTGTACTCTACCCAGCTAAGATAATATCATCATATTTCTCTTCTTATCAAACGTATCAATGGGATTTGAGCATCCCAAATTGGGCAAAGTATGTCTGGTGTGATAAAGAGGAATGACTGACCGTCATCACAGAACTTATGTGGAATGCACTTTGTGTCAGAAGTGTATTCTGGCTGGTACTCGTTCTTTCCACACTGACGGCAAATGGAGTCTGCATTTCCAGTGCACTCTTTAAACAAGTACATTCCTGTGGGCAGAAGAAAGAGTTTCATTAGTGGCTGTTATTTAATGGTCATTAACTTTTGATGTAACTTTTATTAGTCTTTCCATTATTATTATTATTATTATTATTATTATTATTATTATTTTAAGCCTGGTTAAAATGTAAATGTCTACTTCAAGTGCAATCTCATTCCCTCTTCCTCACAATTTGACAACATGTATTCATTTGAGTAAGGCAGGTATCTGTATTATTAGCTTTGACCACCCATCCATAGTAGTTTGGGCTGAAGTCTAGCATCCTACACTGTGTGATGTTCTTATGCAATTGGCGATTGTAGCTCCTCTCGTTCAAGTTCAGCTTTCAAATCCGACCAGCGGCAAACAAACAAAAGCAGCAGCAGAGTGGAGACAAGAACGACAGCTGTAACGCAATACTCTGCTGTCTAAACAGAAATCAACTTTCTTTTTCAGCAAATAATAGAAATGTCATTTTTCTATGGTCTCCTGTTAACTAACAAGCCCATGAAGAAGGCGACCTTCCTATGGTAGATCACATAATCTTGACAATATTCAGAATCAGTGCAGACCCACGGCTCTGTCTATGAAGCAGACACTAAACTGAGATTTTCCACCGGGTTTTGAGGATCAGTGTGTGTTCCCCTTTTACACACACAAACACACACTTCCCCTTTAAAACCCAGCAAGGAAAACACAGCAAGGCAATTTCATCCTTTCATTCAAATTAGTCTCCTTTTAGCTCTCCAAAGCCATGTCAGCTGATATACAGAGATAAAAAAGAAACAGAGAAGAAGTGTGTGCAATATTACATAGCTGAAGACTGAGGCTTATTTACCTGGTTCACATTTGGAACAGCACTTCTTGTCCTTTAGGTACTGGTTCGGGTTGCAGGCTGGTTTGGCATGCTTCCGCTGCAACCAAAAAAGGATCACCAAGTAAATCCCACAAGGAAACACTGTCTATGAGCTATCATTTGAACAAGGTTCACTCAGATCCTTCACAGTTTACCTACAGAGCTGAAAATACACAGCTTTAACAATAACACCATTCAGTCTGCGTATTAGCCTTGTAGGCCTGTCATACTTGTTATACACGTTTACTGTATTGTACCATCAGCATGTCAAACAAATCTCCATCTGATATCTACACAGTCAGTGATAGTGAGTAAGAGAGGGATGGGCAAGGAGAACTACCACTTCCACTTGTTACTCCAGTTTGTTCGGATGCTAGAGGGCGCTCCAAAGCGAGTCCAAAATGAACAGGTTCATACAGAGCTTTGGTTGGGATATACATACTATGCTGCTAAAGGCTCATGGATGAGTGTGGGGAGTGAAGGCCAGCCAGTCTGGTTACTGCTACTAAAAACAGTTAATGCTGACCATGTCTTGTGGAATGTCTGTTTTGTTTTTGGTTTTTTGGGTTTTGTTTTTTTTTTTTTTTTTGGGGGGGACCTACAGTATTGAGGAGGATGTTTAACTGTGATGACTGATTGGTGCATACTACAACAGTATAGACAGGGCAGTGTAGAACACGCATCTTACGTTTTGCTCAGTTTATCTGTTCAGTCCAGAGTAGGAAGCACAGAAAGGCTTAAGGTTTGGAATCACTTGCCATATTTGCATTGTTATATAATACTTATCTTACAGTACTATCTGTCAAATATATACTTCCAATGCAAAACGAGGTGCAGTTTATCAGCGTAAAGTAGGCAAAGCCACAAATACCCTCAAAGTTTTCCTCAACAGTTGCAAAGGTTATGTTTTGTCAGAGCGTGGCATGAAAGGCACTGAAAGAAAGAATATTTAATTATCTATATATTTTATATAGCATTGTATTATCAAGACATCTTTAACACGTCAAATATTGAAAATTTAATCTTTACCTAAGAATTTAATACATGTGTATTGGTACACCTCCAGACCCTTGTTTAGCTCTGCTATTATACTGTTAATAAGGCAGAGTATCAGTTCAAATGTTCAGATACTGATACCTCAAAATGTCATTAGTGTTTTGAAGGTTTAAATAACCTCAATTTACCAATTTAATGTTTTTTTCTAGAATACATTATGTATTTTCTTTAAATGTATTTTCCTTCTTTTTCTTTAAAAATATTTATACTACTACTAACTCATTCAAAGCAATGGTTCTCTAAAGGACCATCCACTGAACATTTTTGGGGAACCAAATGTATGAATATTTTCTTTAAAAAATATTTATTTATAAAAAAATTTAATTCATTGCACATATTGCAGTGCACTGTAGGGTTATTAAAGGTTCCGAATTTAAAAAGCACTGACGTTAGTAACATGCCAGTCAGCACAGACAGCCAATCAGCTGTCTTGATTTGAAAAAGAACATGCTCTTTGGCTCACTGATGCTGGTAAGTCTGATTGTTTGTGTATTATGGTTATGGTATTCGTAGACCATAAAAGCATTTCCTTTTGATACACAGCCCTAGAGCTCTAGGTTATGGCCTGAAGAACTTGTAGAGTCCAAAAATGAACACCTGAGGGGTCACAACCTCACAAAATACAAGCCACCAACCACTTCCCTGCTGATACACCAAACCATTCCACAGCTTTCACACGCAAAACTCTTCTCATCTGCAGCGTAAAAAACCACAGGTAGGGTCTAAAAAGTCCAACTGTCACCAGCAAAGTGGCAAGCTCAGCGAAAAGCAGCAGAGGAACAATTCGTTTAGTAGTCTATTCACAGCAAGCTGAAAACGATACAGTTGGGGTTCAGTTTTATTCCAGAAAACAAAATGGTTTGGCACCATCAGCTATCTGTTCAACTGCCTGTCAGGAAAATAACAGAGAAACGTTTTTAGGCAAAGAACATGATATATGAAGAAAGCAGCCTCTGGCTCTGTAGACCCTTATCATCTGAAGTGTTTTTAAGAAATGACAGAAACAGAAGCAAAATAATCCCGCTGAAAAGTGGATATTCCCAGTTCCAATTCAATTACTCTGTGGCTGACCACAGCTGATGGTTTTATAGTCAAATATATAGGAGGGAAAATCACATATATTGTGGAAATCCACAGGGAAACATCTCCTCTTTACATCAGCCAAATGTACCAAACAGAGCGTCCAGAAGAAACAGCCTTATTCAAATTATACTTTCCACTTTGCTCCATATACAGGCTTATTATTAGCAACACCTGAGTGCATGATACTATATTTACTCTTTCATTGCCTAAAGTTCAAAACTCAGCCTCAGATCAGCATGTAAGGACAATGTATCTATGCAATACATAGACCATTTCTTAAAGATTCGTTCTCACAGTATTACTCTTTAGTAATGAGAGTATTGTACATCATGTTAGTTTAAATCTATACAATAGCATTACAGTCATATAATCGTTTCACATCAAAAACTTAAAAAAATAGTAATGAATAGACCAATAGAAATGGCCTAATATAAGTGGTCTATATGACTGGAACATAACAAACAGCTGTTACATTAGAGTCCATAATTTTCATATATAACCTTAAAAAGGTACATATTTTAATAAAGTGTTTTTGTGATGTCACAGCAACCATTTGTATTCATTTCTATCCTATTCATGTTGAAGTTTTACAAGTGTTTTTAAGAGTGTTTCAGCCCACAATAGCCTGTTTGTCAGATAAAGAAAAGTAGGAAAATGGTTATGTAGAAATTAATTTCTGTTATTAGCACAAATACAAACGCCATTTGTGATGATGTATAAGGGACAAATTAAGGATTACCGTTTGCTAATAAATGTTTTTCTTTGGCTGCTGGCTTAGCCTTGTAGTTCCAGCACAGGACTAAATAGCTTGGCTGATTGACTACATTAATAGTAAGTAGCTGTGTAAACTTAACAGTTGACAGAAATATTGGTTAAAGATTTATTATTCAACAACCAAGAATTGCTTAATAACTTCTAACCGGTAAGGAGAGGTTGGAAAATATTTAAGGACAAATTCAATAGGACAATATGACTGTTTTTGGTAAATAAACCCAAAGCCAGGGGAAAAATAGCATACAGAAAAGCAGATGTAGGATACGGTTCCTTTTAGCCCACAATAAAAGTTAAGAACATTTGCCTTCAGTTACTGTTACAGTTACAGTTAAAGTTACTGTTTCTGAGATTCTGTCCTAAGAGTGACAATATTTATAACATTTTATAATAGTAGTTTGTTGCTTGGTGGTTGCATCAGTATGCTGAGGGATGTAGGATGTTTCTTTTGTACATGTGGGTTACTCAGCCTGGGCTTATAAAGCTCCTTTAAATGAAGCGTGAGAAAGGACACCGAAAACCCAAAGGAATGTCCAGAACTCATTTCTGGCCCCTCTGCATCCGAACAAGAGAGTATACACCAGCGACATGAAATATTTTCATGGACTAAATATATAAGATTATGGTCAGTGACGCCCTGGATAATTACAGGTTAGAAAATATGCCCAGCAAATGGGTCCTAACGTCCAGCACTGTGCACTCCTTCATGATCCATCTGTTATTTAAAACAGTTCAGCTCCGGAACTGAACATTTCAAATTGGAGCGATATAGAATAACTATAGATACTTGAAAACAATTTTCATTTTATGGAATACAATAACATGGAATATAATAATAATAATAATAAGAAGAAGAAGAAGAAGAAGAAGAATGCATTTACATTGATTGTTCATTGATTAAATTTGTGTTACGACCCATGCAGGTAAACCACAACAAGCATACACTAAGAAAAATGTATTGTGGCCTAATACGTAGAATGTACTAATCATTAATAAAAATAGGGTATGAAATGAAGTAAAATTAATTCAATGCAGATATTTTAGTGCAGCAGCCCAGCATCATCTTAACATTCTGCTCCTCTGCAGTTCAGTAATTACATCTTCACATATTAGCTTGTAATATCAGTCATTGTCCAACATATGTCCAATGGAAATGTGTAGAAAGTTAAGCAATTATCTGCTGATAATGTTATGATTACGATATCACTGACAGTGCATTCTTAATAATTTATCACAATAATGGTTACATACTGTCATATTGCTCACTAGAGCTGACAAATATAACAATGTTTATCATTACCGTATGTGCCGGTATGTCATGGATACTTTTTAGATGTCAGAAAAAAAACATGCATAATTAAGTTATAATGATAATTGAACATAATGCTATTAGAATCATGCCACATTGGCAGTTGTATTTGAGTAAACTGTGAACGTAAACTGTGTTTAGCGACTCCTGCAGGAACACTGAACAATAATGTGTTTTGAAAACCAGTTTGTTACTAGTTATACAGAACTTCCCTGAAACCACAGTGTTTGCATAACTGCCGGGATGAAGATTTTCACCTGCTGAGTTGACTTATGTTTAAAAAAAACAAAACCTGTTTATCTGACAGTATTTTCACAACATATTAAAAAGGTTTCACTAGAAATTCAATTTCACACATACGGGTGATTTTAGCTCACTAGTGCTACTCAAAACAATTACCATATCTTACTTTTTCTTCCCTTTGGGGGGGGGGGGTGCTTATGGACCATACACAGTAATAAGTTATGTTTTTAAGACCATTTTACGAGCTTTCTTCACTGCTTCCTTTTAATTTGATATACTACTAGTAAAAGTACTCTGATAGGCTGCCCTGTTTAGCACCTTCTTTTCAAAATCAGTCTGGGCTGAAACAGACTTTAAGCAGACTAAATTGCTATATGTGTAGAAATCTAAATGAGTTGGAACATTTGGATCTCAACGGCCTTCAATTTAGCCACAATGAATGAATCCCATTATTCTGTGGGAATTGTTCTCTCGGCTTATAGAGCAATGCTCCAAGGTGTTTCTGCCTTTCAAAACACAAGTTGTGACCTGTAGGTCTGTGTCGCAACATTCAGCATGCTAACACTTTTCCCTCAGCAGGATGGGAGATGGTGAAAGAGATAAACAAATAGCATGGCTAAAGGAGTGCAGCAATAGAGGATTCTGAGTATGACACTGTTCCTCCCTGTGGATAAGCTATAGTGGCCATTCTTGAACCAATGTCCTTTTCCAGTGTCTATTCATTGGCTGGAGTGGACTTTAATAATTAGGAAGGCAAAAGAGGTTCTTCTATTGCAGTGGTCACCAAACCTCCTTCTGAAGATCTATGTTCCGATGCAGCACAGCCAGGCAGCCGACGCGCTCTGAGGAAATCACCGGATTCCCAGCTCTGCCGCACCGGCTAACAGACACCTGTGCCGACCAACTTCCCTATAGAGCGATGAGGGGAGAGAGCGCCATCTGGAGCTATAGCAGTAGCACGTAGACATTTATGAATTCCAGTCTGACTGTTCACTTTCATGTTGCATGACCACAAATCAAATACATATCCGATCTCGGACCACATATTAAAGTGACATAAATCTGATTTGAAAAGATCGGATTTGACATCTCCACACAGTCCTGGCAAAATCAGATCTGTGTCACATTTGAATCTGATTTGAGTCATTTCAGCCTGGTAATGTGAACATTTTAACATTCTAGCCACAAACTTTAAGACATACAATTCTAGACAATTCTATAGAAGAAGCACCTTAGGGTCCATAAAGAAACATGTTTGTAATTGGGATATAAGTGTGATTAACCTTTCAATTGGTCAAGCAACTTCATGTTGGCTTATGTTAAAGGTTCTTTAAGCCTTTGCAAGTTAAATCTGCATTACAAGCAAGGTTCTTTATGGAACCAAAAGTGGATCTATTGCACTGCTCATTGTCGATTAGGGCTGGATCTGAGGTCTGAGGGATGCAGCTCTCCAAGAGTTGGGTTGGTGACCACTGGTTTAGGGCGTGACTCCAAAGAACTCTTTTTGGCAGCTCTATTTTTACCAAAGTCAATGTGAGGCCATACATTCGTAGCCTGAACACATTTTGCAAGATAGTCCCCACTTGAGACTATAACGTTAAGCTGAAAACAGAACCCACACCCACTGAATATAAATAAATACCACTGAAAATCCTAAGAACACATGAAGGTGGATAGGTAACACTTTTGGGAAGTGATTCCAGGGTGCTCTACATGTTCCATCTGAGATCAGGGAAATGCAAATGTCAAAAAAATAGACACTGTAGAGCACAGTTACAGTTCATTTGTTGAATTTATCATTTTGGGAAAAAAAGCAAACATATTAAATGTCTCATAACTTTTAAATACGTCACATTTTCTGTTTATTATTTTCCCCAATATGTTCAATTCCATAAAAAAGAGCTACAGTGGTTTCCGTAAATGAAGTGACCTATTAACAGCTCGAACATCAATGAAACATGGCTTTGTGTGTCTAAACCTTTTCACACGACTGTAGTGAAGGCCATTTTAAAAGTGAAAACTCACATTCTTTCTTACACATACACACACACACACACACACTCACCCTCTAACCAGGGTCCAGTCCATAAGACGTTCCCCTTACAGGCAGCAATAGACTGAAAACTGAACTTCACTACAAGCAATCCCTGTTTTGTTCTTTTACTACGTACAGGGAAACATGCTGTGGTTACGAACAGAGCAGCGGATGGAGTTTAAGTTGAAAAAAGACAGAGTAGCCCTTTAAAGAAATGTGCTCCAGCTGAAGGAGAAGAGAGAAGGGAGAGCATAAGAGATGCAGAGAACAGGGGGAAGAGCAGTCAGGCTCTGCGGTGAAGAGGAGGGGAGTAAGGGACCTGGAGGGAAACCAAAATCCACTGTTTCCAGTAAACAGAGAGTACACAGATCACAGATTTCAGCACATCTTTCATCTAAATCCTGACATGCATTATAAAAAAGACAGTCTGACAGTGCTGAGTAGAGGCTGGTAGTGCTTGTGACATGTATGGAAGCGCAATTATGAGGTTTTTATACTTTGTCTGTGTAAATATACTTTCAAATACTTTAACTGCTAGTGAAGTATATCAGTGAGGAAAGCAATCTACTTTCACTTAAAACCATTTTAGTCTTAGTTTTTAATCACTTCATTCTTTTAATGTGTTTTACTTTGTTCTGCTGTGGGGGGTCATCACCTGGACTGCTGTGAGATCAGTCTCACTGCACACTTTGGAGCTCTACTGTATTATGGAGTGCATAAGAGCACAAGAGTAGGCATGTCATTGATTTTCATTTTAAATAATATCTCTAAATACTGTTATACTCTTAGCAAACAGGATTTTATACAGGACTGGACTTCCCTTTAGCTCATAGCAATAGTGGAACCATTTCTGAAAGGTTGTTTAAAAAAATCACATTCAACAGGTTTTACATCATACAGAAGAAGATACAGAATTTACAACCGCTGTAACTAAAGAACCCTTTAAGACCTAAACTTTGAGAGAAATTTTGGATACAGGCCTTATAATGGAAATATGCCATTTGGAAGCTTAAATGGTTCTTTGCCTTATCAACCCATTAAACAGCCTATGGCCCACCAGCAAGACCAGCATTACCAAAAAATAACCCCACCAGTGTGTACAGACAACCCTGTAGTTACTGAGTAATACACCATAGTGTGTAATAAGGCTTGCTGTGTTAAAGGGTTAAATAGTTCTTCACATTGGTGATTTTATCTGTTTTTTAAGAGAAACTCTGGGGAAATACAGCTTTGCATTGAGTTGTAACACATCAAAAATGCTTCCACTTTCATTACACAAGTCAAAGTACCTCTTTTCAGTACTCCATAGATTCCTCAATATTAATCCTACCGATACTGCAGTATCTATCTGTCCATCTCTGTCAAAATGAGAGGAATAGAGCCTAACACACTTCAGCTCCTGTCCTGAGAGATGCTGGATGGACTAGAAGTTTGCTCCACTGTAGAGCCAGAGGCTGCTCAGTACGTTTTTATGGGCTTCTGTTTTTGTTCTTCTACTCAAGCTGTTGTTTGGAACAGTATTTTTACTGCAGTCATCAATTCCCTGGAGAGGCATTAAGCGTGAGTATGGGTCCAGGCTACTCTACTCACTTCTGCACACTACATGCTTTACATGCACTACGTGATCCTTCAGATCCTTCAGCAGTTCCATGAAGAACCAGAATCACTCACAACTGCATAATTATGGTTGCCTTGTCGAATGGGACTTTTCTATGATAGAAATGTAGCATGTGGTTCTTTTAAGGATCTTTTTGATGGTTCTACAAAGCATGAAAAAGGATGGAACCCCATTTGATTACAAAAAAGTGGAACCATACAGGTTCAATAAAGAATTTAAAGGGCCTCTCCAACACCCAAGAATAGTGGAAGCCCTTTTGCTGCAGCACACATACAGGTCCTCCACATTTCTGAGATAATAAACCTCCAGTTGTCACATCTCACATGTCGTTCACTACACACTCTGTGAGGAAAGCTGAAGCACCTACTTGGACACATAAGGCGAAGATCAGACAAGTGATCCATCCTCGGAAAATCCAGCTGGTGGAGAAATGAACCCTCATGCTGTTTGCTGCCTGTTTGATTGAATGTCCAGTTCGGTAAAACAGCTAATGTTCAGTCTTCTAGCTGTAGTCCCCCTCTTGCCTGTGCCTCCGGACTCTCCAGCTCCCTCTCGCTCCTCTCTAATGCCTCTGAAGCTCCAGTGTGAACTCATTTTTCGCCGCCCGTTTTCGGACGAACCACGCCCACTCCGCAATCCGATTGGTTGGGGGATGGTTCATACTGTTCATACTGTTCATACTGTTTTTTTGTTGTTGTAATATTTATAGTAAAAAGGCTTTTACTATAAGTATGGAACAACATGGTGTCATAAAATGAAAAAAGATTCACAATATATTTACCGTTTTAATATTCTTACATAATTAATAAATAATAAAAAAAAAAGAAATGCAAGATTATAATAATAATAATAAGTATCCTCCACTTGCTTATCATTTCTGACATTATTTTGATATATTTAACAGTTTTTTTGTTATGTAAAGCAGTCAAGATACAATTCAGATTTATTATAAAATTATATTTAATATACTTTCCTATATTACATAATAAAAGTGGTGTTTCATATATGAAATAAATATATAAGTAATAAGTAAGATAGCATTTAGCAGTAAATCCTGACTCTGTTCCCCAGCATGTATCTACTGTATGTATCCAGTTTAGCTAAGGTACTTGGTATTCTCTAGTAGCAGCGGGTCTTGTACTAGCATGCTGAGGATGAGAACCAGGTTTGGGCCAAGAATGTTAACACTGCTGGCTGGGACACACTACCACACTAGCTATGACACATCGATACAATATGATAAGTAAAGGTACGTTATGGTACAACACCAAGCTATCTGATCTCTAAAAAATGTGGGTTACAGTTAAGGAGTTGCAAGAGTATTATATGGTATCATGACTATGCTAGCTTGTTAGTAGTGACCATGCTAAAACTTAAATGGACTCGTAAGTATCTGCCACTATTAATATCACCATTGTTAACTATCTGTTGTATCTGATTTGGTCATTTTTATCAGTAATGTTTAAATAGTTCTGATCAGAGGAGGATGGGTCGGGCCCCCCTTGTGAGTCTTGGTTCCTCCCAAGGTTTCTTCCTCCAGCTCTGAGGGAGTTTTTCCTTGCCACTGTCGCTGTTGGCTTGCTCACTGGGGGTCTTTGATCCTTCAAGTCTTACATTATTTCTTTTTTTATCTCTGTCTTTTACTAATTACTAATTATGTAAAGCTGCTTTGTGGCTAATATATAAGCTACAGTGTTTTTATTGTAATTTCTATATTTGTTTTTGCAATTTAATGTGAAATATTATAAAAAACTAAAAATGGACACATTAACATATAGCATGTTTATACCTGCTCTTCATTTTTGCTGTACCAATAGAGAACTGAGACATCACTGTGACAAATCAAATTCTGAAATTTTGTGAATTTTTACACCTTTCATTCCAATGGTTGGAGCGTTGAAGAATAATGAACATATGAGACTGTCAAATGTGAAAATGTGAACTGTCTCTCTCTGTGCTCTGTTCCAATGCAGTGCTTCACTTTGAGATCTCTGGTCTGGAATATACTGCATCTTGAGAAGCCAATATGAACATTGCTTGAAGTCAGGCACTTCCACATTTTACTCTTGGCTGTACCAAGAATTCTTTCTTGCGTACTGGGACTTCTCACAAGCTCTTTTCTGCCCACTCCAATTCAAGTCCTGGACGATTCATAATAAAGATTCATATAATCTGCACCTCCTGGGGGTACTACTAAACGCTCACCTGTTCCAGTTCTCTCAACAAGTCTAGTACAAGACAAGCTACTGCTGCAAAATATACAACAGCATTCTATAGCATGACTGAGGCTGTCCACTGAGTGTAGTGAGTATTTACATATTTACATTTACATACACACACGTGCACACACACATACAAAAACAACACTACACACATAACAGTACACACATTCATACATAATAAGCTATACAGTATCATACAGATGATGATGATTATTATTATAATTATTATTATTATTATTATTAAAATAAGGCAAAAATCTGGAATATCTCCTAGTATATTTTATTCACTGTACAAATTCTGAATGCAATACTTGATTTGCTATTATCGGCCAATGCACACACCAACATGTGAATAACGCACTTCTTTACCATTTCAAGCACTGGTTTGCAGCATTCCAACTTTCACAACACTCATTGTATCCACACAGGCTTCTACAGTCTAACCTCTATTAGAAACAATTAAGTTAAGCTCCTTTAAGTACACCAGCCTACATGTCGAAACATCCCATTACTTTATTTCAGCCCTGAAGAAGACTTGTTTTTCCTTTAACAGCCCACAGTGTGGGCCTGCATTAGTGACAAGAACCAGAGACACAACAAAGCAAAGAAAAACTTTAAGAGCGTACCAGGCCTTATCTCATACAGGGATGGGTTGGCCAGAAATAAAATTTAAACAATTTCCCCTTTTATCCCAGATGTAGTTGAATTACTAAAACATGTAGATAGTATATAATGCAGTGTCAGAAACCACATAATCAAGCTTATATTTGAGATTAGTTAAAGGGCTGATATCATTGAAATCAAACATTTATTATGCTTCTTTTAATAAAAGAGTTTAGTAGAGTGTCTAAACACTGTTAGTTTCACTACCTTGTCCATATAACCCAAATTTTGGAAACTAAGCTATGTAAACAGCCTGTTTAGAATGCAGTGTTTTTGTGATGGCATACAGTAGTTTAGCTAATCCATGCTACATGTAGTATTTCAGCCCAGACTGCTTTCTGAATGTGGCACAGTACAGCCAATCAGAACAGAACTCATTTACATAAATCAGTTTTAAAGACACAACAAAAGTCTGTTTAATAATAAAAGTGGACAGGGGGGGGGGGGGGTAAAATGTAGTCTAGAACATGGGCACTTTAACTAGTCTGTAATAATTTTGGCACACAGTTTGCTTGTTAACTACATTAACTTGTAGCTCCAGAGGCAAAACTAAAGAAACAAACTTCAGACACCAAATATGACTTGGTTAATTTATGTATTGGTTTAAGGTTGATCATGAACTGCCCAACATTTGCTTCTTCAGTTTTAAACTGAAGCCTAATGTAGCTAACAAGCTCATCATTTAGCATGATTGTCTCAAACTGTGTGGAGTTGTTCTGTAATCTCAAATAAACTTGTCTATGTGGTTTCTGACACTGTATGGCACATTGTTATCTTAAAATATGAGAGTGTGAAACTAGATACTACAGTCAGCTGTTGGGCAACCTGCTTTTTTTTAAATATGCAAAATTTCTAATGGCTTGTAACCATGCAGCATTCATGACCAAATGGAAACTGGGACATTTCCAACCTCTTAGTAGAATATTTTCTTCAAATAGTTGAAGTTGCATGAGCATTTTTAGTTGGGAAGTAGGAGAGTCCCAGTGGGAAAATGACAAACTTCCAGATGCCACGAATGCTGTATCAGCCCCTCACATTTAGCAGACTGAAGATTCTCCACAAGGGGGAGCTGTTAGTGATAATATAGTAAGCACTTGGTGCCTCAGAAGTGCGCTGCTTCATACAGTGTTATCCACATGAACGATTCTGTGATGCTTTAGTCACAAGTTGAGTTCTGATGTTTAAAGTGAAGGAGTATTTAGTATACGGCTCTAGACAGAAGCAGTAAAATCTGCCCTGCTTGTGGGTGTGACTCCCGTGCCAAAGTGTTCTGCTGTTTTCTACCCCAGTGAATAAAAGGGAATACTATGTACATTTGATTTTGGTCCAAATTATCACTTTAAACTCAAAGGATTAACTCACTTAGCACCAGTTTGGAGGGGGCAGATAGGGCAGACAGTGATGCCCCCAGGTGGAGAGGCTTTGAATCTGAGCCAGGTGCTTCCTCCTTTCTCTCCCATGTCCTTCATGCCTCAAGCTGCCTCTCTTCCACGCTAAACTGCACTCCTTGTAAAGCTGTTATTACCTGATTTGAATAACCGTCATTTGAGGGGCTTGAAAGGCTGACTTGACTTTCCTCCCCCACCCCCTCCTCCCCTCTCGCCTTGCTCTCTCGATCCATCCGCTCACTGTGGAAGGATTGCACAACACTGCATGCAAATATTGGCAGGGAGGTGCTAGCAAAGGCCACAAGCTTGTCTTTTTTTTTATCCTGTTGGATTTTGGCTCTGGACTCGGGCTGAATCATGCTGTCTGGGTATTTCAGGGATTTTAGCCAATTCACAGGCCAAAAAACTAGACGGGATAACATTTGGAAAGCAGTGGCCCCTGGTGATTTTAAATATGTTCAGCCTACCTTCCTGCTATGACTGGGGTCAACTGTGATTTAGAGGTGAAATTTGAGAGGCCTGCTGTAGAGCGCTGGGGAAGATGCAAGAGGTCTGACTTTTCCATGATGAGAACATTCAGAAGAATGTTGGCCGTAGTGATAAACGATTAAACAGTATGGAGCAACTGTAAGTGACTGACAGCGGTAATTTATGGCACTGTGAGTGTCTGATGAACTAACTGAATACACTTGTATTTATGTATACACTTTATTCATTGCTCTTATGCTCTTTGTATGTGATGCACTATTAACACCCCTGTGTATTCTTCTTATTATTTATGGACTTGTGAATTGAATGCGCTCATTATATAGTATAATGAATGTTTGGCCAATAAGTATTAGGACAAAAGAAATATTATGACTGCCATTCAACAGGTTTATGAGGAAACAAACCAGGAAAACAACATAATACAGCGTGATTTGGGTGCACTGGTTAGAAGAAAGAAAAAAGTTGGTTGGACGTTTACATACATTCAGGGCAAATATTATTAAATAAATTCAGGAAAATTATTACAATATTGGGCCTTTAATTAATTGTTTGTTTTTCTGGGGCAGAATGAGGGGACATAACATGCATAAAAAACATAATTTGGTGCACAAGATTTTTTTTTCTTCAGAAATCATTATAATATACAAACATATATATATACATACATAATATTTAATAATAATAAATAATAAAATTGTCCCTTAGCTAGTTGCACATTGACCAGATGCTTTCGGTAGCAATCAGCAAGCTTCTGGAAGAATTCAGGTTGGATATCTGACTACTTTTCCTTACAGAAAAATGTGTTGGTTTCCAAGCATGGATATGACTTTTAAGCAAAGTCCGCATATTTTAGAAAGAAAGAGTTTAGGACTTTGGTAAGGCCATTCCAAAAGCCTAATGTTAACCTGATTTATCCATTTCACAGCCATCTTTTCGGTGTGTTGAGGGAAAAGGTCCTGTTGGAATATACAACTGTGTCCAAGTGGTGTGAGTTTTTGCTAAAGAAAAGTCCTGCTTTATTCTTTCATCCATTATTTGTGCAGTGTATCAGTGCCACTGGCAGCCAAACAGCCCCAGAGCATGATGCTACTACCACCATGCTTTACAGCAGGTACAGTGTTCTTGGGATTACATGGCTCATCTTTACTCCACTAAACATACCAACTCAATCTCTGTCTCCAAAGGTTTTTTTCCCCCTTGCAGTCAACTGTCAGCTTTTGTCTAGCTTGAAGATGTTGATTTTGGAGCAGAACAGTGAGACTGGTGTTCCAGCAGATTCCAATTCATGGCAGTCCAGTCCAGTGGTGATTCATGGGTTGTTCCTGACCATCCAAACCAATTTCTTCTATGCTTAGGGTCTCTTTGGCAATAGACACACCGTGCAAATCTTGTTAATGTTTGAATCTGCATGTGTTTAAGAGGACTTTTCCATTGTTCTGTCCCATTGTATTGTGCCAGATGCAATTTCCAATCGTATATGATTCTCAATCCTGATAACTTTATATGCTTTAGATATTTAATAAAAGGGAAGAAAGTTGGGTGAAACATTTATACAGGATCCTTGTGGTGCACAGGAAATCAACTCATCCTTAATCCAGTGTACAAATGATAAGGGCTTTCTAGATCTCCAAAATGGAACAAAATGAGACGGTGAACCATAAGGGATGCAAATTCAATGTCATTTTTCTAATGGTTCTAAGTTTTCTTTTTGTATAATTTTTTACCTTCTCCCCCTATCACATGTAAGGCTCCCGGCACTGGTAGGGTGAGGACCAACACACATCTCTTCCGACACATGCGCAACCAGTCACCATCTCTTTTCGAACTGACGCCAAACTGCAAACAACAAGCTCTGATGCCTGTGCCAGCTAGCAGATCAACTACTAGCAACTGGCCTCCCTCACTCCCTACTTTGCTTCAGTTTGATGCTGCCTGACTTCAGTAGCCGGAGCCCAAAAGTTGTGCTCTCTTGGGCTCCAGCTGCTGATGGCAGCAAGTATGACCAGGGACTCGAACCAGGAATCCTTGGGACATAGTGGCAGGGACCTCTCAGAGCCGGCTGGACCACTCAGAGCCAATTGAGTTCCAAAAATTGTAGTGGGGGGCATTAAGGTCAAGAGTTTTATTTCATGTAAGGGAGAAACACTTAAATTGGTGAAGGCCTTATAAAACCTGAACATGTGTACTACAGTAGCAGGGGTCTGAAGATACCAGGGGCAATGTGGGGTAACTGGAGGGTTTATTTTAGATAACCAATCAATTAAAAAATGCAGTCTTTACACCATATTATGCTGTATACACATACATGTGTTTTGTATCCAATAACATGGTGTACAATACCCCTATTAGTGTAGCAATCTGTGGCACTACATACTTAATTGATGGCTCATTGAATCCTGCCTGATGACGCCTGGTTTTCAAATGATAGTGTGGTGTTTTTGAATCAGTCCAGACCAACATTGCATAACAAAGAACAACTTGGTCATGCTTGGGACATGCTGTTTCCAGACTCCTCTAATGTCTGTTTTTCAAAATACCAGGTACAGTGCAGGACTACCAAGGTAAATTGGTACTTGCCGTCAAAGTGGACGCCCGCTGGCCAGAACATAAAGCTTCTCCTGTTTGTAGTCCTGTTATAGACTTGGCAAATAAGAAAAAAATAATAAAAACATGGTGGAGCTAAGTGTTGCCGTGGTTTGGGCACACACATGCTCTCTCTCTCTCTTTCTCTCTCCCTCTTACCCACTTGCTTTGGAAATGCTCCTGACTTCTGACTCACTGTCCTCTTCTGATTCTTGCTCATGACTAAGACATCCCTACTTACACCTCCTCACATATTTTACGGCTGCATATAGAAAAGCACATCTCTGTATCAAGCTCTGGGTTACTGGTAAGCTTTAACAAGCCTGGCCGCACCCTTCACAGTCAGAGAAGGATGCCTTTAATACAGCTTTTATGTTGTGAATATATAGAAAGATACATATAAGTTATATAAAGTAAGATTTTTATATAAGGTTTGAAATCACTATTGAAGTACGAGGCATTCTGGATATCAGTTTGATCATCACTGCTGATTTGTTCTACAGATTTCTCAGTCATTTCAGAATAATCTACCGCTCCGTTTAACATTCTAGACCCATAGTTTTTCTTTTATACATTCATACATATTTAGAGTGGCATAGAAATGCTTGGGCACCCCTAGCCAACATTTCTTTTAAAGTAAAAAGTGAGTAGAAGATGAACTGACCCTTATAGAGCATGGTAAGGTAAAAACACACCAAAAGAAATCTGACCCAGATTACACCTTAATTAGTTCGTAAGGGCTATGGCTTCACGGTCATTGTTAGGCAAAGCCAGGTGGTGGCCTTTCCTAACAATGACCTTTGAGAGATGTCCATAAACATTTGGACATATACTGTAGGTACCTTTGCTCATTGCGACCAAAAAAAGATTTGAACTTCATTCGTCCACAGTCAAATGCATAAGACTTTACATGTTTACATGTTCCTTTAAAAATATCTGACACTGAATTTTGTGGTGAGGACTCAGGAAAGGGTTTTTTTTTTGCACAACTCTTTCATGAAAGTCATATTTGTGCAGGTGTTCCCCTGGAGGTCTTTTGCAGTCAAACTAAGGTTATGGTTTGCTATTCTAGCAATCCTATGGGCAGGTCTCTGAAAGTTCTCCTGGTGCTCCTTAGCTGACATTTCTTAATCATATTATGAAGACAAGAAACGTAATGCGTTGCTGTCTTCCACCTTGTGGGTATCATTTTTTTTTATTTTCAGATTTGTTTAGAAGACCACATGGTGTCTTGGTGGTCTCCCTTATTAGTCTCCTTCTTGCACAGTTTGTGTGGATGGCCTACTCTAGGCGGATTTACACATTTGCCATAGTCCTCCCATTTCTGGATTTAACTGAACTCTACGAATGGACAGTGACTTGAGATTTTCCATCCATCCCCTTACACTCTTTAATAAGCTTTTCTTAAGAGTTGCGTGGAGTGTTCTTGTCTTCATGGTGTATTTGCAGCTAGGACTATTGATAAACCAGTGGCTGGACGTTCCTCAATTAACTGTGAGACTACTAGCACCAGACCCAATTCTATTGAATTAGGTCAGTCACTTTCAAGGAGTGGATATTTATGCAATCACATATTTCACATTACACATTTTCATTTGACTTTGTAGAAACCTGTTTTTACATTAAAATTCTTGTAAATTCTTTTTTTCACTAAAAGTTGATGTTTTGTCCTTCTGTCCTACTGTAAAGACAGTAAAAAAAAAAAACAGAAGCAGATCACTTCATGAAGCTTTGATTTTCTTGTAAGCTTTAACAACCTAGGCTGAACCCAACATAGTGGGAGAACACAGTATTTATTTTATGCAAATTTCCTATCACAGCACTACCTGTCCTCCTCGGGCCTTAGGAGAAAGAGACGATATTTACATGGGCAGGCTAATCAGCCGCAAATGTTAACTATTAAACGCAACATGCAAATGTAGTTCTCCTCGGGTGACGCCAATTAAGTCAATTATTAACCTCGACACAAAGGATTAGAAAGTCTTCACCTGGCAGACTGACCAATAGTCCACTGATCAGCTTCAGACGAAAAGTGTTATTTGAAGTCCAAGTGAAGTCAGGCTTTAGTGTTCGTCTGCCAAACCAAGCGTTTATGGCAGGAGCACCTGTCTGCTGATTATACCTGGAACCAAGGAGTATGAGTGTTACTATTCAGCTCTTAAGAAATTTAACAGCTTCCCCATTTTGCTACTAAAGACTCGGGAGACAAAGATAAGGAAGAAAAAACAACTGAAACACACTTGTATATAAGAACGCATTGTTCTTTGCCTTTTTTATTATGACACCAATTTCCAATATACATGATACAGGTATGTTCTTTGTCAGTGTATTGTACAGTTATTTACTGTTTGAGCCTATCCAAAAGAAAGGAAACAGAGTAAATTACACACACTTATAGAAAACAGCTTCCAGAGACACTGCAACACATGAAAAGGGCAAGACAAGGAAGGAATCATTAGTTATTTTGTTTGTTTGTTTCTTCATAAATTTCACATTTTCAAAAGAAAAACAAAGCAAAAAAAGTGTAGTGAAGTAAATAAGACTCTGAAATAAAACAATCTTCAAAACAGAACGAAAAGTGCATTTTCTTTGGAAGTTGGAATAAACATTTAAGACTTAAATAAGATATAAAACAGAGTCGATCAAAAAAAACAACAACAACAAAAAACAAACAGATGAAATAAATGCGATAAAGGCAGACGATTGACTTCAAGTAGGAGGCCCCAGACAGCAGAGGGTCATGGGAAACTTCCCCAGCAGCACTCATTCACTTCTTTCTCTGGAAAACGTTGGCCAGCATGGCACCTGAGGTGGTCAGCTGACCCATCTTACTCAGAAACTTGGTCTTTGCGTCTTCGCCCACTAAACTCGCTGCAATGGACATGGACCTGCAAGAAAGCAGTCAGGATTTAAGCCATGGGTTGTGCAGCTGCTGAATCACGTCAAAATCATTAACACATACACTTTCCAAAAGTGTCCGGACACCATTTCTCAGCAGACACAGGTGGTCAGCTGTGCACACACACAACTCGTATAATCTTCAGAGAAAAGCATTAATCAACAGCACGCTCTGGATGCTGGAAAGACCCCCCATCATTGGGCTATGAAACAATGGATCTGCGTTCTCTGGCGTGATGTAGTGCCATCCAGTACCTCTGGAATGAGTTGGAGTGGCAAAACAAATCGTCCAACATCAGCACCTGAACTTACTGGTACTTTTTTGAGGCTCAATGCAATCAAATTCTCAAATCAATGTTCTAGCATCAAATGTAAAGCCTTACTGCAGTAAAGGAGGACAGATTCTATGTTAATATTCTAATTTCAAAAGAAATGCTGGATGAAAATGTGTCTTCCTGAGCTGTATTTGCAGGGACATTAAAGCCAAGAGCTTTTATTGTGCTTGAGGTTGTGACCTAAGATTGCACAAGCACAAGTGATGAAAATACATAGAAGAAAACTAAATTACAGGGAAAAAATGATGAAAAAAACCAACTCCATGCTCTTTAAAGAAATTGCCATGTTTAAACATCTTAAAATATCCCAAAAAGCCACAGCAGGATAGTACTGGTTATGCATTACGAGACTGATTGTGACCAATAGGGCTTAAGGGCTTAAATAGGGCATTTAAGTTCTGACATAATTTGACTCATCATTTTGTGAGTAAGAGAAACTCTAGCAGTATTTAGTTCTAACATGCTTACAGCTTTTCAGTTTAGATTTTAAGGGTGACAATCTATGACAACAGCCATTAATAAAGGGGGGAGGGTCATGTGTTGGGTTACTGATTATATTGATGATTAATACCTACATAAAGCAATGTTAAATCGTACTGTAAGAGAGAGGGTAGGGTTGGAGAATTTAAAACATACTTAATTAAACAAAGAGCATAACTATCTGATCATGGCTGATTCATATAGAAATATTTTAATTGAGTATAATTGAGTAAGCGTGAATGAGTGAATCAATTGGTAATTTTTATTCACTCCTGCTAGAAACATTCACTCCCTTAATCTCTTAGTCTGAGCCATTAAGCCACATTTTGGAGACGGCTGAGCTGACTCAGTTCCGCCATTCTAGCGATCCACATTTAGTGCCACATTATATATATATATATATATATATATATATATATATATATATATATATATATATATATATATATATATATATATTTGGTAGATTAGTTATTATTTGTTGTAAGAACATCTCTTGGCAATAAATCTTATACCGTTGGATGAGGATGAGGATGAGCAGTAGAGCTGAGTATGTGGGTTGCACCCATGAAAAATTCGCCTCTCTGCTAATGCCAAACAAGCTTATTCGGTCACAGACTCGTTTGGTGATTGGTGGACTGGATAACTGAAGTTTGAAGAAACAAGATATATTGGTAATTTAACTATTTATTCATTTAACAAACAGGCGCCTCAGTAGGGTGTGGAAGAACCAGGAAGAACAGCCTGGAACCTCCTCCTCATGCTGGTCACACACTGCTGTGGGATGGCATCCCATCTTTTAACCAGCATTTGTCAAAGTCAGCCAACGTGGTTGCTGTTTGTGCCAGCAACGTGGTCACTCTTGCACAAACAGCACACCCAAGCTGATCCCCCAAGTGTTCAATGGGGTTACAGTAAGGACTGCTGGTAGGCCATTCCATCCTCTCCACTCAAATTCTGGAGGTAGTCTCTGATAAGCCCTGCTCTATGGGGACAACCGTTGCCATCTTGGAGGATAGAGTTCGGTCCCAGACTGTGGAGAGATGGGATTGCCACTGGTTGCAGAATTTCATCGTGTTATCTCTCTGCATTTAGATTGTCTCCAATGATGACCAGCCTTGTTTTTTCCAGTCCACATCATCACACTGCCTCCACCAAAAGATGTTACTCTATCGGTGCAGCAATCAGCATAGCGTTCACTGCGTCTTCTCCACATTTTAACCCTATGATCCAACTGCCATAGGCAGAATCTGGACTCATTGCTGAACATAACGTTCCTCCACATGTTCAGGTTCCAGTGCACCTGTTGCCAACACCAGTGCAATTGGACCTGGCAGGTGAAGGGAAGTCATGGCAGGCCTCCTGGCAGCTCAATGAGACCAGAGATTGCTGTGTGCAGAGATTGCTGTGTGCAGTCTGTTCTGGATTGTCTGGACAGAGAGCCGTCTGCCATATTGTCCTGCAAACCTTGACTGCAAATCTGTAGAAGACAGCCTATGGTACCTATCAGGCACCTGACTGGCAGCACCTGGGGGTACCAGAAGCTCAAAACACGTGTCAAAAGAGAAGATTTGCCAATTTTTCATGGTCGCAACCCACATACTCAGCTCTGCTGCTCATTCCTTACAAATGTGGCACCATTTAAAAGGGAAAGGAACAGGCTTTCAAGAAGTATTGTTACAACAAACATTACACAAATTTCCTTACTTTTTGTGCTAATTACATTTATGTGCAATCAAACTGTTATAGGCACCCACATATAGGCACCCACATTACACGTTTAGTTAATGTTCTAAGTTTAAGTAAGTGAATAGCTTGTTTAAATAAAAGAGATAAAAAGATGCTGAAAATGAGTAAAGGTTTAACGTTTAATAATTTTCATGTTTGTGGTACATATAAAATACTAATCAGAAACACTGTGAGTGGAACAATGTAGCAAATGGCCCTTTAAATGTCAAGTCCTAGTATAGTGAGATATTGAAAATATTCTGATATTACTTTTAAACACTGCCAAACTCTAGACAAAATTGATCTATTAATATAGAAGCATACATACAATCAGACATACAGTGAAAGGGCTGTTTGTTTAAGTGTAACCTGAAGCTGTTCTGCCTGTGGCTATTGGCCAGCATATGGAAGAAGCTGGTTGGCCATAATCACCAGTGGCCGTGCCAGCGGCCTGCACGGCTGATCGGAAACCTCAGTAACCGGAGCAACTGACTCAAACAAACTCTGGAGTAGAGAAGCTTGGTTTTGACGGAAAACAATAAAAACAGCACAATTACAGCTGATATTAAAACTGCAGAATGTGCCTTTTTTTCCTCTGAAACCTCCCAAAAATAATAACATACAGACCGATTTTGGGGCACAGTGTTCTAATGTGATCAGCCGCAGGATAATCAGGGGAGAATTTTATTAGCTGCCATGACCTTTTATACTAGAGCTGAGAACACCAAGCTGATGATCAGCATTTATTTTTTCACTGAATACATTTGTTTACTGAACTTTTCCCTTTTCTACCAATTTCACGCCAATTAACCCACCCTTTCGTAACTCCCGCTAGCACTAACAATGCAATAGGGGGAAAAGACCTAACACGTCTCCTCCTACATAAGAAGCCAGACACCACCTCTTTTTAAACTTTGGCCGGTGTGGCACTACTGGGCAGCCGTCATTCCAACTTACAACACCCAGCGGAACTGACTGAGCCACATGGAGCCCCGTATCTACATTTTTATGTAAACAAAGAAAAAATATTTTACAATGACAATTTTAGAATGTAATTCGTGCCTAACTATTCAGTTGATTTTTTTTTATTACGATTTAGTCTACGGAATGACAACAAAAACAACCTGAACTGAACTAATTAGTCTATTTCCATATAGCCTAGCACAGACAGATCTGTGTGCATACAGGGCTGTGCAGTCTGCAACTTTACAACTTCACAGGTTTTAAAGTGTCAGTAGGACACAAGGAAGCTGAAAAAAAAAAATGACGAAATGTTAAGAGGAATGATGAACAGAGCTGCAGATGACTGAGAATAATGGTTTTGATAAAATGATGAATTTATATTTCAAAAGTGGAGATCAAATCTACAGGCTGGCAACTTGATAAAACATTACTGAAAACACTGTCATTATATTGTTTGAAACTGTTGAACGGTATCTTTCAAGTTTGTGATTACTTCTGCATGCTTTAGCTCTGGTGAATGAACCCTTCATCAACAGGACTGCTCTTGACTACATATTTTTGTTTGGTTTATTCTACATTAGTCACACAAGAATCTCCAGTATTTAGTACTGCTACTTAATCCTTATTTATTTTAAACTGCATATGTCTTATTCGAATATGGGAATAAGTAACTGAATGCTATTTTGGATATCTGTATATTTGACTATCCACTCCCATCCCTGCGGAATACAGACACATATTATGACAGTAATGCCTCACCCTTGTGCCTCTCCAATGCCCCGGTTTTCCACCTTCAGCTCACACTCCTTAATCATGGAGCTGAGAATAACCTGCCAGGGAGACAAGATCAGAGGCAGTGAGTAAAATTAGAGCTCTGCCGGGAACTCTGACAACCATGTGCTCTGGACATCAGCAGGGCATTAGTGGACAAAAGAAAGACAAAAAAGAAACTGGGTGGCACAAAGCAAAATACCGGAAGTGAAAATAAAATATTTTAGGATCATCAGAAATGTGATTGCAGTCACATGAAACTTACACTAAACACTCATACTCAAACTCCCTTAATATACAGTATATGTCTTAATATAGGTCATATATGGCCCACATGTCAGCTTCACACTCCCATAACTGCAAAACACAGCCACAGGAGTTGTGAGTAAAGGGTTCTGTGAGTACATGCCATTAAAGTGTGTGTGTGTATATATATATATATATATATATATATATATATATATATATATATATATAAAATGTTTAAAGAAGTAGATGCAAAGGTTTTTACTAATGTAACGGTTCTTCACACATTCATCACCTTTTCAAAAATGGTCCTTTACAGAACCAAACAAGGTTCTGGCACTTCTCAAAGAATTGTTTGTAACAACTTTAAGAGTTTAAGTGTGTCCAGACGTCTAAAGGGTTTAAACAAATGGAGGAAAGGAACATTTACAAAATATCCGACCAGATTATGTGGGATATACCCACAATTCCAATATGCTATGAGTAATCACACTGCACTAGATAAGCATGGATAAGCAATTCATGTTTAATGATCACTGTACCAGTATTTAAATACACATCAACAAGCTCTGATAAAGAAATGTTTTAATAGCAGTACAAAGTGATATTTTAGTTTAGGTAATCCAGATCGTACCTCATGTTCTGGAGAAAGATGCTCCATGTCTGTTCTCAGGCACCGGAGACCAGGAAGAAAATGATTGACCATAATCTCTTCAGAAATAACTGAGGCAACACAGTTAAGAAAAGACTGAAACATATTTGAAAAGCAAAATAATTATCACTGAAAACAAACTGCATACATAACATAAACAAATAAACTGATTTTAATCATTTAAAAAGGTCAACTGGAACATGTCATAAGGTTATGGAAATCTTTACAGTTCAGTTTCCATTTGTTTTCAGCAGTAATTAGTTTATTAGCCTTTTTTTGAAAGTCAATGCACTGTTAATTACACAAACAAACAAACAAACAAACAAACAAGCTCACTCTGCAACACACTACAGAAAGTGAAGGGCCCAATATAGCTTGTATTGTTTAATTACAACATAAACGATATAGACCAAAAGATATAGACCTCAATATTTTTTTTATTTATTCATTGTAAATGACACCTTTCAGGACTTTTGCTATTACATAGTCGCTAACTACCTACATAGGTGAATGCTAACAGGTGCTTAGACATGACGTTAGCCACCACGTTAGCCACCACTTCCTTTTGGAGCCATAGTTGATGCTATGTTACTCAAGCACCACCCACAAGTGTTTTCTTTCATAGCAACTGTTAGACAAGCTCTACAGATTTTGTTAAGAGTTGCAACACCACAGAAAATTGTCATGCCTAGTTTAAAAATTAGCTCATCATGCCATCAGGACCACCATGCTAACAATAGCGCTACTGTCTAATAATTATAATCACAATGTAGGAAGGGACACGGCTAATGATGTAGTTTCATAGTTTCATCAAATCTTGACCTTGGAGCCTTGGAAAAATGTACCAAACCTGACAAAGGGCATCATTACATTCACACCATTTGCCTTATGCTCTTATCCAGGGTGACTTACATTTGACTCATGTTACACTGGTAGGTGAAAGAATTAGGATTAGGAGTGTTAGAAGTCTTGCCCAAGGACTCTTATTGGCATAGAATGGTGTGCTTATCCAGCCAGGGAACTTAACCTTAATCCTCCACAGGGAAGTGTTGTTTCTCTCTATGGGACTTTTACAATTTTCTTTAAAGCTTGATCAGTAGATACGTCGGTTGCATTATGTGACCTAACAAGGCCCTAGTGGTTGTCTAGAATGACAGAGATTCCTGCCCAGAAAGAGAGGCCACTTATGTTCTTGTGGACTAGTGGCCACAGATAGCTGTGGAAGGATTTGAACTAGCAATCTCCTGGCAAGGGAGTGAAACCTCAGAAATCAGCCACACAAAAGTTCCTGGGAAAGCTGGTTTTCTAAAACAGCCTGGAGAAAATGGGAGGATCAACTGCACCACAAACTAAATCTACACATCTGCCCCCATGTCTCCCGCTATGGTGTAGAGTTCTGCTACTCAGCCTGAGCCTCACAAAATATCAGGCTCTGGACTGAACTTGGGGGCTGATTTGTCACGCACAATATCATGTTCTAGCCTCTAAGTTTTGAGGAGTGGGTGAACTTGTCCATGAGTGAAACCAGGGATGAAGTTCAACAGTAGTGAGGTGATTTGGTCTAACGGTCATAATGGATCTCTCACCATGCTTGCTAAGCTTTCCCAAGTGTGGTAAAGAGCCCATGTGGTATGTAAGCATTTTTTAGCCCTTTATTAATTCAGTTTTTTTTGTGATGTCACAAAAACCAACACATTTACAAATATCTGCCCATTAAGCTGAAAGCAGTTTAAGCTCACCTCTTCTTACTGAAACTATTAGATGTGATTTTGAATGAGGCACAATACAGAGCAGCCTATAAATACAGAGCTCATTTCCGTATATCGTTATTGTAAATGAAAAGCTCTTTTTGGTACATAAACCCCTAAAGTTGATCAGAAGTGTTTTTTTCAATATAAAAAAAAAATACAATGTAGCTTAAAGGACAATGTAGATTACAGGCCCTTTAAGCATTTATTAAGGATCAGTAGAAACAAGAAGAGCGCAGCTGATCACAAGAAAGTGGAAGCTGTTCCTTTCCAGGCATGATCGACAATTTCACCAAGCACGCTGTTAGTAATCAGCTTATCCCAGCATCAGCATTTCTAATGATCTAATTAAACGCTTCATCACAAAAGGGTTCAAATTTAGCTCTTCCAGTTGGGTATGGGCGAGTCTCAAAGTTACGGATGTGGGACAGGTTCAGTCTTTAATGTCATTCCTGTGCAGTCCTCTACTGTTGTTAAGAGTCAGAAAAAGCGAGAGCATAAGAGAGAGAGAGAAAGAGAGAAAAGGCAGAAAGCAAGAACACAGGAAAACAGACAGATAGAAGGTTACTCAGACTGACAGACTTGAGGTATAAATATTGAGAAAAGGAGAGTGAGCGAGAGAAAAAACAAAGCAGGGACAAAGAAGAAAAAAGGAAAGTTGGGAAAAAAGAGAAAGAAACACCCACACAGAGGCGCAGAGGCATGTGTGCTCGGAATCTAAACCAGGGGGCCGTTCCTCAAGCTTCTCTGCCCAGCCCAACATCAGAGCGCGGTCAGCGGAGCCTTCTACCATCCACCCTGCAATTTACCGTCCAGAAATGGCTGAGGTTTATTTTCTTTCGTTCCCCGCCAGCGGGATACGTAAACATTTTCAAAACGACGCAGCTTTCGGAAGAGGAGATGGAGGGATAAGAGAGGGAGAGAATGAGAGAGAAAGAGAGAAAAAGAAAGATAGAATGAGAGAGTTGCCATGTCAGCCATCAAGCCTCCAACCCAGTTAAAACAGCTGAACAAAGTCTGAGAAGTGTTTCTGTGGGTTTCTGGACCAAAAGGTTTCCATCCTCTCCTTATACCGTAGATTTTTGTTTTTATTAAGACCACTATGTGTAAATTAGTTCTGGTTGGCTACCCTGTAGTGTACTTGCTCAAAAAGCAGTCTGGGCTGAAACACTCAGTGTAACTTCAGTGTGAATGAGCACAGCTATATGGACAAAAGTATTGGAGCACCTGCTCCATTATTGTTTCTTTGGTGGTCAAGGGTATTATTAAAAAAATATATTATTTATCGTGCTTTTGTTGCCAGGCAAGGCTTTCTACTAGATTTTGGACCTGATTCATTCAGTACTGATCCAGTGCCACAGTTTAATGCTGGGGGAGCTTTATACCCCTATAGCCCATGCCATACCTACAGGTTCATGTTTATCTGCTCCTGAGAGTCCTAATCTATACTTCTCTACAGGGACTAGACAAGCCATGTGCATGTGTGTTTGTGCATTTGCTCATCTGTGTCAGCAATGGGTGCAACTTTACGTATCTGAATGCATTCATTCCAAAGGGTGTCACAAGCATTTGGACATATAATGCATGTAAATGTGTTGCATGTTGTGGCAATGCAGGCTATTTTTGCAGCTTTGCTTCAATATTGGTCCTTTAATGAAATCTTAATGCTAATTATTTTCGTCCTTTTTTATTGGTCTATTCATTAGGCATTTATGTAACAATGTTAAGGGCAGATGGAGTTTTGACATGGTGTTTCACTACACGGTTTTAATCTGACAGTGACAGTTTGTTACTGGTTTGACATCATGTGGGCAAGGTCTCACATGGAAGCACGTGGAGCTGCACAGCCTTGTGCCACATCTGTAACAGATTCGAGGACACCAGTGAGGCAAAAAATATATATAAAAAAACAGTTTCTGATCTCGGACATGTGTCCTGAAGACGCTCCACTCCAACTGCTTGTGGTTACCGAGTGGTTCTGAAAAGATGCTTTTTTTTTGAGCTTCTAAAATAAAGACTAAGGTCTTCAATCTGCTTTTACTAAGAGCTGCACAGATGTTTAAACAAATGCAACTTGAAGTGATTCAAATAGACTGGAATAAAACAGAATGACTTTTCTTTGATAACACATTAAAAGCGTACCACGGTGCTGAAAACAAGCAATTGTGTGCCACCCACAATAACAGGCTGAAAATACAAACAACGAAAAAAAAAGAGAGTAAACCCATTATATCAACAAGAAAGGGAGGAGCTAAACTGCAAAAACACGTAAATGATCTGGTTTTCGTGACATTGCGAAGGTACTGAATTGGAAACAGGTTGTTGTTGGAGCTTGATTTCCATATATGGACTATTTAAACTGCAGAGTGACTGTCACACAAAGCGATATGGGCCCTTTAATTTAACTTCAAATATTAGGCTTCAATAAATGTTGATAATAATCTTTGCTAGCGCTCATACTTCAAGCCAGCTGTACTGATGAACTGTTACGACTATAAGAACGCATTTAAGGGAAGTGCTGTAGTTTTTAATGATGATGGACTGAGAAGGATACAGCAGCATGACAGAGCGCTGTAGGCCTCGAACAGCTGGCTGGCTATGTCCATGCGCTTGTTTTCCGCCGCCTGCATGTTGTTGCCCAGAGCCAGCTTGTGCAAATGAGGAAGGACAACTGTGGACAGACAGACAGACAGGAATCAGTGACTGCAGGTGTGCACTCAGAGACAGTAAAACTGTTTACTGACAGGAAAAAAAAAAAAAAAAAAAGAAAAGGTTCAGACCACACACACACACAAAAAGAAATAACAGGTCAGAGGGAGTGTGTGCGCTGTACTGTACTGAAAGCATTACAGAACTGTGAAGTGGGTATGAAAAACTAGAGGTGGGCAATATGACTATGTTACTTATGTGATTTACATCAATTATAAAGAGCTGGTTATGTAAACACCAGTGGTGTGTTATGGTAAAACTTCATTGTAAGCACAACAGTTGGATCTTGCCCATTTATTACTCCATTGTTTGGCCTTTATTACATTAAATAAGAGTTACTGTACTTATGATACAATTCTTTTGGCACTGCTGTAGCAGCCGATGCATTGTGCCTTTTTCAAATTGTCTGGTATATTGTTTGTAGATAACTGAAAAAAACTGTCATCAAAAGTATGTGGACACCTTAATTATTATACATATATCGGTTTAAGGAAAATATTGGAAATATTTCAATTTTATTATTTTGGCATATTCCTAACTAATAGCACAACTAAAGTATGTGTGTACTCTTAGAGGCTATACAAACAGCACCATTTTGCTAGTAAAAATGAGACTGCAAAAGTGTTCAGACTTACACTCATCTCTAAATCTGGGCTCAGCGTTGGGCCCGACTCTCCCAAAAGTCTTTATAATTTCCATGTGCAATGAATGCTGGTCCTGATATTGGGGGTCTTCCAGAAAAGAGGCCAGCTGCATTTTCACTCTCTCTAACAACTGAAACACACACACACACACGCAAAGATTTACTCAGGAGGCTGAGATAGTCAAATCAAGTTTTGGTGATATATCCTTATGCAATTGAATAATTCTTATGTAAACATGCTGGATTTCTGTGGTATCACAAAAACAGCTAATTCAAAACAGGCTCTTTTTGGAGACTACTTTCCATTTGTGGACTGCATGAACCTAGAAGCTATGAACAATGTAAGTTTTCAAACTAACAGTGTTTTAAGCCATATGAGATCTTTAACCCTATAGAAACAAACAGCCCACCACCTCACAACAGATTTTACACTGAATTTCCATGCACTTAAGTTTTCTGTCCTATTTAATTTGTTTGTACTAAGATATTCTATTTATTGTTCATTATATGCATCATGTAAATTAACAGAGTTGTAGGAATAAACAAGTGTGAGCTTCCTGCTCCATTTGACCCATACAGTATGAAATCACCACACCATAAATAAACTTGTTTGAAAGCATTGCTTGAAGCAGCTAATGTCTTCATTATATCATATTAGATATTATTAAAACATTAGATTATTAGATCATTAGATTATTTCCCATGATCTAATGACAGATACATTATCTGGACAAAATCGCTGGGACACCCACTCAGTTATTATTCCTTCCGAACTGAAGGGTATTAAAAAGAGTTTATCCTGCTTTTGTTGGAGGAACTGTCTCTACTTTCCAGGGAAGGCTTTCTGCTAGGTTCTGGAGCATTGCTTTGAGGTTTTAATCGCATTCAGTGACAAGAGTGTAAGTGAGGTCAGAATATTGGATGCATTTATTTATTAGAAGTACCTGGCACTTTAGGTAATAGTGGGCCGTTATTTCTGACATGAGTGTCAGTTTCAGACACAGCTAAGGCTCTAAAAATGTTCATACTATCCCATGCCTAATCAATCAGGATATCAAACAGATGGAAACAAAAAATAATAAATAAAAAAAACACAAATGATTTGCCTTTGATAACACACTGAAAATGTACTCCTGTATGGAATAGATGTCATTTGTGCCACAGCCAATAATGACTGAACTATGAATATATACATTAAGCAGAAAACTCAACAATTCCAGATCAACTTAACATAATTGGGAGGGGGGGGTTCAACATAAGTGGGAGGAGCTTGACAGCGAACATACGTAAATAAAATCACCTGTTTTTAAGACATCGCACAAAGGCAATGAATTCATGTGACAAATTGTCAGTTTCCATATATGTGCTATACAGATCTGAAAACTGATGTATGTCGGGTTGGCACTAATCCATTCTCAGGGTGTATTCGACTTTTAATCAAATATGTTTTGATGAAAGCACTAATAACATCATAAGAAATGTTCACAAGGTGTCATTCCTAATGCTATTTCAGTAACTTGACTCAGGCTCTTAAATCACTGCATGGATTCAAAAAGTATGCAAAAGACCTGTGGTGGTCGAAAACCTACCTCTCTTTGCGTTACAGTCTCCATAATGGTCCCAAAAGCAGGAATAGTGGATATCCTCACTGAGCTGAAAGTAAAACGAGAGTCAGCACACCTCCATAGCAAATTTCTCAGCACCCTTCCCCATACAGAAGTTCAACAACCCACCAGCCAAACACAACCACTGGTCACTTTAATGGAAATGTGATAAGCAAGGATGGTTAATGTCAGACGATCATGCCAATGGCAGTATGGAAACCACAACACTAGTACAAAAATACATTCAAAACAAACAAAAGAAACAAAAGTCAAGGAAAAAAAAAACGGAATAAGAAAGAGATCCAACCAAGAGAATGCGGAGACAGGATATTGGTGTTAAGATGTCTCATGGCTTGGTTTAACTCACAATTCAGGACCACTGCACAAGGTAATAAGGGCAGGGGCGACCCGCTTGTCAATTAAGGCTTCGCTCATGCCTCGAAGGATCAGCTGCAAACCAGTCAGATGCAAAAAAGAGACGGGTGGGTCAAACACACACACTCTCGCTCACACACATACGGCCCAGGACCTAACAGGGCAGGATTTAGGGGGAGAAGGTAAGAAAAAGAGGGGGAGCTCTGGCCTGGGGCCCCGGGGGGGAGGAGCAGCCTTATATGTCAAGAGCCACATGGATGGACGGATGGATGAACGGATGGATGGATGATTAGAACATGCAGCTGCTTGAAGCCTGTGGTGGTTAGTGGCCATCGTGCTTTGCTGAGAAACGTTAGTATCAGGCATGTGTCACATTCAAAACGACAAAGCGTGGTCCTTCTCACTTTGGTCTTACCAAGAAAGCCCCTATAGACTGATATGGAAACATTTGCTCAGGGCCAAGATCCTGTGATATTGTAGGCTGTTTAAGTGTCCTGCAGTAGTCCTGCCGTGCTTCTGTTAGCTAAGACAACTGATCCACATAATCAGCTGACTAAATTATCCATTTCCACCCACAATCGGTCATAAAAACGTTTGCTAGGTTGGATAAGCTTTACAAAAAAGACATACATACCTATTATTACCTAGCTAGAGGGGCAACAGTATGAGATGTTAATGGTTTGATATCAGTATTTTATTATTCCTCTTCTTATTCTTATTCTTCTTATTATCATCATTATATACAATGACCCTTAACTAACTTACTTAGTTACTATTTATTATTACTTAGTTGTTTTTTAATGAACAAATACTTTACTATTCATACTTTTTATTATTGGTTTTATTATGGAAATATATGTAAAAAATCTCAAAAGTATTAAATAAATAAATAATACAGGGATCTAATTTAAAATATTTTAATATTTTACCTTATTTTAATACCTGCTTTAAGCACATGCACACATTTTGATAACCATACATTTTTATAGCATTGCATACCTAAACTGGTGTACCGCTGCAATCCTAGCTGTAGCTATCAAAAAATGATTTTCTGATAGGATTAAATACACATGGGGTCCTGTGGTAATCTATGTCTGCTTTCTCCTCCCCTGAGAAAATTACAGGCAAAATTATTTGCTGGCTCTTACAGAACTGATTCTTTTAGCCCTACGCAAATACACATCTGCGTTGCTGCATGTTAGAAAAAAAAAAAAAAAGAGGTTTATATCTGCTGCTACTAAACCATATTTAGTCTCCTAGTGTGCATATCAAATTCTTTCTTTTTCTATAGAAAGCGTCTTTGTATTAAAGGAGACATGATATATATATATATATATATATATATATATATATATATATATATATATATATATATATATATATATATATATATATATATATATAGCAACTACATTCTCATCTGCACAATATCACCCTCTTCTAGTTTTCTACGATCATAGGACCACGTCTTATCACAGAAAATACAGCCAAAGTTTTAGCTTTCCATTACGTTGAACAGAATCTGTATCGTCATATCCAACCTGGCAACACAAATACATTTGTGTGCGGACTTTGAATGTGCCCGTTAACAATTAACCCCTTTGTAAGCTGTAGTCGCTGCATTACAACATTGTAACATTCTAATGTGCAGAGCAGGGGTACTCCAAGAAGACTGGACTTTTGCATAGCTGGATTTGACTGAAGTTTGTGACCTACGATTCTTTCAGTCTGACTAGATGTCCAGTTTTAGTCCTACAATACAAAAAGAAGGCCTAACGGAAAAGGGGCCTTCTGGGCAAAACCAAGGCGAGAGGGTCGTGTGTGAGTGAAGGAGGCAGGAGGAGACTTACATTTCAGGATCACTGGAGAGAGTGATAAGTGCTGGAACAACTCTCTGAGCTACTAGCGTTTCATTCACCCCCTTCACCAACAGCTGATTGGTCAGAGCAGGGGTGATGTCACACGGGATGCATGGAAGGAGCGAGCAGAGAGTCATGGAGAACACCACAGGAGAAAAAGAGAGAGAGAGAGGGGAGGGAAAGAGAGAGAAGGGAAGAGAGAGAGAGAATGAGATGGAGAGAATGAGAGAGAGAAAGAAGGGGAGGGGGAGAAGAGAAAAAGGACAAAAAGAAAAACAACGGTAACAAAATAACCACAGCGCCAACACACACACACACCTTACACACACACGCAACGTAACAGTCACATGACAACAGAAGCAACAGAGAAGAGCCGACCACAGACTAATGGAAAAATAAAAGGGGTCCAAATCAAAGGAACTAGGGAGGCCAGGCAACTGTCACTAAGCTACGGCCACAGGGGACGAGAGCAAAAAGAGCCAAAAGACTCCTCTTTATTTTTGATTACAATGATATTTCCAGAAGGGAAAGTTGAAGGAGGGTGGGGGGTGGAATGGGGGGCTTTTGCTAAACCGATCAGAATGACGACAGCAAGCGTGCAGCAGTGCAAAGACATACGGATGCTTTAAGCTACGACAGCTTTGTATATACCGTTACACATTTGATGAATTACACTGTGTATAGGGAGGATAATGCAGGTGGGGCTTGCTAGAGGGGTTTTGTAGGGGGCTCTGTCAGCATCAACATCAATATCGTAACTAAGCAATCATTCAAACAGACTAAAAGTGCAAATATAAATCATCAATCAATAAAAAAAAAAAATACAATACAATTCCCTCTTTTTCACAAATGTATATATCAGCCAGGATATCTTGTCTTGTCTGAAGTTCTTTTGTCCTGGAGCTACAAGGCTAATGTCGCTAATAAGTAATAAAAGTGACCAGCGAGAAAGTTGAAGGTGGGTTGGAGGTGGTAACATTACAACCCTATTATTGTCTAGGTCACCCTCATGCCACCAAAACAGCTCTGAGCTGGCATGTACTTCACAAGACTTCTAAAACCCGAGCTGAGAGTTCAAGTTTGATGAACTCTGAATCACCAATTGACGTCCCTGACCAATAGCACTCTGTTCTCGCTCCCTGCAAGCGAGAGGTGACGGAGTATGCAGTCAGTCGGGAGGCAGGATTGGATGGCAATGAACTTTTCTCCTTTTAGTAGTTTTGATATCACAATACAACTGATTTCCGTCCTGTGGTACTTTAGCAGCAGATCCTTTACATCCTGTAAATTGTGAGGTGGTGCCTCCAGGGATAGGACATGTCTGTCCGGCACATCTCACAGATGCTTAATTGGACTGAGATCTGGAGGTTAAAGTTTGGTAGGTAGTAACCGCTGCATACCAGAAACACACCCACTTTACTCTTGCTCATTGTTTTCATGCTTCTAACACATCAACAAGTGAACTGACTGCCTAATATGTATATCCCACCCCTTGGGAGGCCATTGTAACTACATATTCAATATTACTGACTTTACTTGTCAGTGTCACTTGTTAATGTTGTGGCTGATTGGTGTATGGGGTGACTTTACTTATTTGTTAGAACATTAGCCTTGTAGCTCCAGTGGAAAAACTAAAGTCTTGGCTAAAGTGCCCCAACAAACCGTTCTTTTAAAATCAATCACTTTCAGCACAGTCTATATTCATCTGGCTATTCAAATTCAGACACATGCAGTGAAACATATTGAACATTTCTCAGAGGAATTCAGACTGACCTCGAACATGCGTGCTGCGGTGCAGCGGACGAGGGCTGACGTGTGAACCACGCCGTACCACAGCACGGTCAGCAACAACTCGTGGTATGCTGGGTTAGCCCTGCATACAGACATATAGACAGACAGAGATAGTCAGGTCATCCGTGAATATATGTACTACAGTCACAGGAGCAGTTATGAGTCATTTGAAGTGAAACTCCATAATGGAGTGTTTGTGGGGAGAGGCCCATCTGGGAAAGGCTGTGTGTGTATGTTTGTGTGTGTGGCTGGTTCAAAAGGCATGATGGTACACTGGGACGCTGTGCATGACCAGCTTAGTTAGGCTCAAATAGGTGCACATGAACTACAGCTGACATGTTCACTTGGCTTAAACAGACTGAATATTATGCAGAAATGTTTTTTTTTTATGTTTTGTTTTTACATACTTGCATACCAAAATTAAGATTTACATTACATTGAATTGGACTCCAAAATATTGGAGCCAAATGGTGTCTCTGAAAACAAACAACCACTGAAATTCCAAGAAGAGCGATTCAGGGGACACTATTTTAAAGAAATGGCTGAAAAGCATTCAGTTCTAGATAAGCCAGCTAATGTTGATGCACAAAAGCACATTGGTTATGACTGGTCTGTGTTTTGCTGAAAGAGCAGAATCGTACCCCAGCTCCACAAATGAAGCTTTCAGACTGTCAAGAGGAGCATGGGAAAGAGATAGAGTGGTCATAACGTCTTCCAGGAAGCCCACCAATAGCTTGCGGTCTTCCTCCTGCAAAGTTGAATAAACAGTTAGCATGAGAAAATGTAAGTAAAAGAGAAAGAGTAAGATGCTTTCAAAAAAGCTTGAGACTGGCTTTGCATGGTGATACTTTAATGCAGCTGGTTGTCGTTTGTAAAACAATAAAAATCTTAATTACACTAATATTTTGTATCTCATTCACATGGGAAGATAATATTACCAAATAAAGTTTGTTAAATAGCTATCGTGTTAATAAAGCATGTTACCAGCAATAAGAAACATCCAGGAGACCACTGGGCCAATTCACTATTATATTGGCTTAAGTGAAGTCTGTAAGACGACCCCTTTGATGGTCTAGGGATTGAGTGAATAGAAATGACTGAAAATTTATTGCGATCTGATTATGCAAAATGAGGCTTATTGCACTGTAAGGTCTATTATTCAGTAATTTCACCACCCTTGCAGGAAATACCATTTTATGGGCTAAAAGAACCAACAACTAATAAAATGTGTTGCTGTGACTGAAGATTTACATTAAATGTTTTAAACCTAAGGAGCAGAAACTCAGATGAGCACAATTCATAAATAATAAAAATATTGCAGCAATTTACAAATAATGTTTTTGGTAATATTACTTCATTATTTTTCATTGGATCCAACAAGGTGATGGCTATTTAAGGGGTAATTTTCCTCATACCTATTACAACCACACACGGTTTTTCTACTGTACAGTAAAATATTAGTAGACTTATGTCATTGAATTTATTAAATTACGTGATTAGAAATAAATAGCCTTGAAAGAGACTCAGAGAACATATGGAACTAAAAAAGAATTGCAAAACAAATATTAGTGGTGAAGTTGCTTTACGTTGTGCAAACCAAGTCAAACTTAGCGTAAAGCTGCTAAACCTGAGAGAAAGTAAAACCATGTAAAACCATGTAAAAGCAAAGCTCTGACCTGGTTGTAGCATGTCAGCACCCCGGTTGCATATATGGGAACCGTGGCCTTGGTCAAAATGCCATTGCCAGCACTGGCATCTAAAAGAAATTATACGTGAAATATAAAAATTCCAGGCAGTATGTGGCTTTGCAGCTACAATCACCACATTTAAATCCTACAAGACAATTCCGGGAAAGAATTTTTCATGGGACAGCATGTGTTACTTCAAAAACGCATTTATAAAAAGAAACTGACTGTATTTAAGCTGAAAAATGCATTCAGACACAGTTGAAATGGAAAGGATTTCCTTGGCAGAGGCTGCAACCACAGCAGTTTTTTTTTGTTTAAATCTCGAGGAGTGAGAGAAAAACCTCACTTGCAATAAAATGTAGAAATACTAATTTACCAGAGTCTGTTTAACAGAACTGCAGAAACATAGAAAGGAGAATGTCAGACTAAAAGTCTGGAAGCAATACTATATTCACAATAAAAACTTTTGAGTTAATGAACAGTAATATGTTTATTAGCACAGAACAGACAGGCCTGGTTGAATGTGTGCAGTGTTTACAGTAAGCAGTAGAGTTTTACTGTAGCTCCACCTGATTTCCCCACTCAGAAGCCCCACCAGGTGTGTCACATTAGGAGTGTGCAGTTAAAAACAGCTCAATGTAAGAAATTGTTTTTAACAAAAAGTGTAAAGAAAGGCTCAAAGTAGAATAACACTTGTGATTGAACAGCATTTCTGGGGGTGTAGTGTTAACTGAATCACTTCTTCTCTTCATACTCTTGGCCTGTAGTAAATATATGCCCACATAATGTCATCTGTAATCTGCCAACCAGCACGCTCTCATTTATTGCCAGAAAGTAATGCAACTGACAACATGCTAGCTTACACTGATGAACTGGGGCTGGTGCTGGTTTTATAAAAGTCATTTTTCAATAGACTCAAATGAAGCAACATTAAGTCTCAGATTAAGAAAAAAACCCTTCTACATCTTTAATGGAAGTCAATGTAAAATGATTTTTATTCCAATACAATTTGGAGCATTTCTATTGGTCCATTTACATGAAAAGTCAAGTAAAGAGTAACTGCTTGAAAGAACTAGGACATATATTTGAATATATATATATATATATATATATATATATATATATATATATATATATATATATATATATATATATATTTATTTTATTTTTATTTTTTTCCTTGAAACAAGAACACCTTTTACAATCAATATTTAAATACTATAAACTAGACCAACTGATATTTTAGTATATTTTAATAACCCACATGTGTTAAAATGGTAAATAATATATTGTAATTCTTAGTTTACAGTCATAAGTCAAGACTAATGTAACACACACCTGTCGCCCACCTACCACACACACTCACACATTTTTCAGTTTTATCCATAATTTTAATAAAGCCATCTGTTACTACTACTGTACACTGTATGACTATTTCATGCTGAATGGACTAATAGTAAACAGCACTGCTCAAAAAGTGCTTGCAATAAAATATTGGTACATTAAAGCTAATGAAGGAAATCCCTTTTATCCCTCTTTAGTGATGCAAGGTTAAGACCATGTAATTGTATATATATTACATGACATGTGCATGCACGTGTGTGAGTGCATGAGTATCTTTTCTTCCATCGACAGTTAGTGTGTTATTCTTGGTTAACTGAACTCTCTCTTACCCACATTCTCCTCGGATAACCGCAGGATTTCTTGGAATTGAGGCTTCACCTTCAGAGAGGAGAGACAGAGAAGGTCCAGCTGAAACCCACTGAGCTCAAACCAGAAACACAAACTCCTGGCGTGGGAAGTTAAACCAAGCAATAAATCACCCCAGGAGCTAAATATATGTCGCCCCCCTCTGACCCGACCTACCTTGGTGTTGGTGAACGTCTTCCCGAACGTTCGGCACAGCCTCCAGAAGAATCTAGAGAATTCGTGCACGCAGGTGGTGGAGGCGACGTTGATGCGGCCCACGATTTCTATGAGCTGAGGAAGACTGGGAGGGTGGGTGGGGGTTAGAGGTAGGGAGGTAGGTAGGTAGGTAGGTAGAGAGAGAGCGAGAGAGAGAGAGAGAAAGAGAGAAAGAGAGAGAGAGAGAGCGAGAGAGAAAGAGAGAATATGATCCACAGCAGGCTTGAACTTAGGACCACACAAATCAAACCCATCATTCGCTAAACAAACAACGCAGAGACGTCAAATCAGGACCAAGTTAAACACAAGCTTCTGGGAGGAAATGGTGAGTGAGATGAAAATGTGAAGGGAAAAAAAAAGCTTCGAACTGCAAGTTCCACACCAAGTTTTATTTTTATAGGCTGGACCTTGTCAAAGAGTCAGTTCTTACTGTTACTCACCGCAATAACTTGGCAAATGATGAACTTTCTACAATTTTACACTTTTCTTACCCTAAATATGTTCAATTAACTGTTATCTATGTGGCTAATGTAACTAACAGGTTATGTAAGCTTATAATGGCAATAATTATCACCCAAATTATTACACACTAGCTGCAATCAGTGTCCTATTATGAAACGATTTATATCTTTTTTTTAATGAACTGAATGTGATCTAAACACATTAACCATTCTCTCCCCAGCCCATATTGTTTATATATAGAAACTAAGCTGTAAAAACAGTTTTTTTTTATAATTAACTGTTTTGTGATGTCATAAAAATCAACCTATTTATTTGCCCAGCCTACAGCAGATCAGCCCCACCCATAACACGCATTACTCAGATAGGACAGTGCACGTTTACTTAAAACAATAACAAAATGTAAGACACTACATGTCCAAATGTTTGGGGGGGGGGGGGGGGGGGGAGTTGGGGGGGGGGGGGAGTGTTCAGTATCGGGATACTCTGATACTCTGGTCCTCTGAGCAAGGCCCTTCCTATTCCCCAGACACTGTGGCAATGGCTGCCAACCACTCTGGGCACATGTGCTCATCATCACCGTTTGTGTTTGTGCTCACTGGGTGGAGGCCAAATTCCATCCAACACAAAATGGTGAACAAGTTGCACACCATTGCTGACAGATGTGCAAATGCACACACACACACAGCTTGAAGAGTGTCCCAATTCTTTTGTCCATAAAGTATTGGCTTTTTAAGAATGTACTTTTCGTCTCCTGAAAAGTTGTTGTTTTTGTAGTGCGAGGTGTGATTCGGACAGTGAATCACAAAATCTGCTCTTCAGCCTCGTCACAACTGAGCAATAACTAAATGGACTAAAACAGTAGAGGCATCATGAAGCCTGAACTTTGTGTGTAATTTAGTCCATGTGTACAGATAATAAGGAGTCTTACAGTGTCAGGAACTACATAAGCAAGTCTATTAGAGATTACTTCACCAGCCCCACCCCCTATCCACCCACATTATTCTGACTGGCTGCCCTCAGATGCCAAGTTCGGATCACTGACTGTGGTTTTCCAAGAATATGGTAATGAGAGATGCTCGTAAGAGAGCAAGGGTTGTGCCAGTGATCGCTTCCAAGGTTAATTTTTTATTTATTTAATAACCTATTGAAATGAATACAGTAAGTTATTAATAGACATAAGGGGGAGATTGCATAGATGTGATTTTTGTAGAACTTTTGTAGAACAGAGAAAAAATGTTGAGAGTGAAACAAAAAGAGAGAGAGGGCAGGCGGTCACTCACAGCTGGTTGACCACCCACAGTAGGCTATCCCAGCCGGTGGTGCCCTCGTGCTGGAGCTGGTGTTCATAGAGCTGCAGCAGAACAGCCAGCTGCTCCCGGCTGCCTACGATGGTGGCCACGTCCTGCAGCGGGGAGGCAGGCCGCGGGAACCGGGTCACTGTAGGGTCATACACACACACAGCTTCTGTAAGAGCCAAGAATAGACCAAAAAGGAAAAAAAAGGAAGAAGCACAACCGCGCAAATCATTCGACAGGACTGCAGCATGTAAATGAAAGGGCACTTTGATAGCGCAGACGAAACCACAGAGCAGAGCCGGAGCCCTGCTGTTACTGTAAGCCAGCAATAAGCAGCCAAACGCCGCTTAGTTTAGAATGTGGAGGCGAGTGAAAGCGTGTGCGTGTTTGAGAGAGTGTGTGTTAGGACTCTGGCTGCTCCTTACCCTCGATGGGAGTGATGTCGCTCTGTAGTTTAGCTCGGCTGGTGAAAGGCGCATTCTGCAGCACCAGGGCGAACAGAGGGGGGATCAGAGACTGCAGGGCTGAGAGAAACGTGTGCAGCTTGTGTTCATCTAAACCATGCTCTCCCTGCTGAAAAGGAGAACGGGGTGTCATGCACTAAAATCTTCACAGGTGAAAACTTATCAAGAATTATACCAAAAAATTCTGATGAATGGACCACTGTAATGCTCTAAAATGACATGGAATTAAAGTTTTCACCTTCTACTGTAAAGTGGTCAATTTCGGAGATACAAGGTTTTCGCAGGACAGTGACAATATTTTTCAAATAAACATATATTTTTGCATTTCTAGACATTTTTACTTGTAATTGCATTTGGTGAAAGTATCTCATCATTAATGAACTATTATTATTTTAAATTAGAATTATTGGCTGAAATAAGCAAAAATGAACAGAAATATCAATTACACTTAATTTAAAATGTGAAATGTTTATAAATAACTAAATAATCTCACAAAATTCGCACAACAGTCTTATAGCAATATGGTGACTAGATAATTGTGAACACAATAACTGACTAAGGGAAATGCCAATTTTCTACACAACTATTCCATTTAATATTTACAAAATATTCTATTTAATAATTAGAAAATTATATAACTAAAATAATTAACGAAAAATGACAACTTTTTTAAAATAAGTAAAAGTGTCCTCAGGCCCACACTTCTCTGGCTGGGTAGCTAAAGTACACAAAGGTGTGTGTGTTGGAGAGGGTCTTACCTGCAGTAGCTTTTCTATGCGGTTGAGCAGCGAGGGAATAAGCTGAGCCTGCAGGTTCCCCAGCTCCACAGTCCATGCAGCAAAGGCAGGAATAAACACCTGATGGGTCGCGACGACGACTCTTTCAGACAGATCCCCCAAAGAGAGCAGCATCAGCTCAAAACCCTGCAACACACACATACCACAAATGAGTAGATGTCACAGAACAGTGGTTCTTCATTAGCCTTGCCTCAAGAGTTTTTGCTTTCATATGAAAATGTTTGGCCAATGAATGCACCAATAGAAAGGCTCCACAATTCACCACAATAAAAGCTCATTAAAGCTAAAAACTTTTTTTCCTTCTCTTACAGAGCTGCTCTTTCTGAAATACGAGGTTTCAAAAGCAATCCAGCTTTCTAAGTCTTCTAATTAGCTTAGAGTTTATATTTGAGGTCTGGTAGCAATAGGACACACAAAAACACACTGTGGTTTCTGGCCTTCTCTTCTGTTCTTAGTGAAGGGGAAAAAACCATATGTAATATAGTCATTTGAAAAAGCTCCCAAACTGCTGGTTCGTATAAGTGTGTGTATTTTAAAGCTGATTTAATTCTGACTGTAAACCATGTGCTACTGTTTAGTGCTGGGCTACTAATGAAATGCCTTTCAAAATAACTTTTGGATGAACAGGAAGAACGAACTAAGCTCTTCAAATCCACCCATGTGGTGTACAGAGGCAACATTACAAAACTCGAGGCACTGTCTAAATACTTATGTAGTACTGAAAAAGGCTTCTTTGACTCAATAGTGTAAATCTTTTTGGAGCTATATACAACCACGTACAAAATGCTTTTCTACAAAGAACCTCGTAAGCAGGTAAACACCTCCCTAAAGCATTCAAATGGTTCTCTGACTCATTATGGTTCTATACAGAAGACACAGACCTGGGAGTATTTGTCTGGATCGTCAATGTAGCCCATTATGATGCCCAGGCTCTTGACCACGGCTTCTCGCACCATGTCAGCCTTATCCTCCGCCAGCATCTGTTGCAGCATGGACAGCACCAAAGAGCTGCGGATCTCCTTCTGTCAGCAGCAACACACATACATTACTACTAAATTAATACTAAACAAATGTACTATTAAAGCAAGGTTGGTTAAAAGAGCATTGCTGCAGCTACACAGTGAAATAACGGGTATTTCTATTTAGACAGAGTCACAGGTACAGCTATTTTAGACTTCGCTGTGTTTGAAAGCAATCCTAACTCTTATTTTTGAAGCAGATTTTGTACTAGCTAACAGGGTGGAAACTGTTAACTCTTACCTTAACCCTTTAATTAAAAATAAAAAAATAAATACAAAAATAATAATAATAAAACAATAAAAATAAAAAAAATAGAAGAAACAGCTAACCTTACCTTAACCCTTTTATTTTAAACAAATATATTGTACTAACTAACAGGGTGGAAACAGCTAACCCTAACCATAGCCCTTTTATTTTATGTCTGTAGACAGCCCTTCCAATAAAAACATTCAGCTGCATTAAGTTGCACTAACTGCTGACACATTTGTGCAAATGCGCACACACACAACTTGTCTAGTCCCCGTAGAAAAGTACCATCATTAGAATAAGATAAAAATGAACCTATGAGCACCATGCCTAATGCGAGATGCGGGCTAGAGAGCTATAAAGCTAATCTAGTAGAAAGTCTTCCATAGACATTAGAGACAGTTACTCCCCCAAAAGCAGATACTTTTGATTTCAGAAGAAACAATGAATGAGCAGGTGTCCCAATACTGTTGTCCATACAGTGTATTTAAACTAACTAACTTGGTTGTGGAAATAGCCAACCCTTTTTATTCTAAAGAAAGCAATTAACCCCCATGCAGGAGCACAGTCTAAAACTTTACAGCTAGATTTTGTTCAGATTTTCCATCATATCTGCAAGTCATACAGTGACACAGTGTACAGTGCTGTGATTTGCCAGTTAGGTACTAATGTGGCTGAATGAGTGCGAGTCTTACAGGCAGGTAGGGGGCCAGTGCTCCACATGACTCCGCCACCAGCAGCCTCCTCTCTGGGTACTTGTGGTTTATCTGGATGCGCACACACACACACATACATACACATCAAGACAAAGACACAACATGGTAGAGTCAGTCCATGTCCTGACCACAGGATTGCTTTCCCCATTGTGTTTACCCGCCTCCTCTTTTCTTTATGAAACAGCTCCTCGTGAAGCAGTTCCTTCCATTGCAAAAGCCTGTGACAGTACTGAAAATTACCCTTTTCTGCCCATTGTGGTGTCGTTAAGATAAACAGGTGTATGCACACAATGAATTTATCCTACATGGCATTTTAGGACTCAGAATAAACTCATGGGTGCAGACTTGAGGGCGTTGCTTTAGTTATTGTTGAGGCTTTGATGGTAAAATGGGAAGTTACACATCTGTAATGAGTGTACTGTGTCTACGTCTGTGTGTGAGTAGGTACTTGGTTTTCCACATTCATGAGAATCATGTGTGAGGAGGGACAGAAAATACAACTTGTGAGGTCTGTTTTTCAGGTCTTAGCAGAAATGCACTTTGTAAAATGCAGAGCATCATATAATTTTTTTAAGTGTAAAAGAACGCTGGCATTCTAATGGTGGCATGTATTGGCTAAAGTTAAAGAAGCCTGTTTTTGTAACTGTGCCTTTGAGAGTGGTAAATGGAAATGATCTGTGTTATGATTGGTTGTCTTGTCTTGTGCTTCATAAAAAGCAGTGTCGGAATGTCACATTTTATTTATAATCTGGGCCCTTTAAGAGACTCTTGGTTGGGTTTCATGGAAACATGAATTATATAAAAAGCTATTTCTATGCTAAAAAAATGAAAACAATGTGTAGGAAACCCAGTGTCACCTAAACATTCAGCTCCTCTGACAGTCAATAATACATCTTATGATAGCGACCTGAAATATCAGTCATAACTACTTTTTGTTAAGGAATCTGATGATATCAATGTGATCCCGTTATCATAATGTATCCTCATATAGTAAGGATGTATACAGTTGTGTATATTCACAGTGCAGTCTGTGTGAAATCAGACATCACAGTAAGTTTGAAGTGCAAGATCCTGCATAGAAGACATGTCTCGTTTTTGATTATAAGCAGCTTTTTCTGCATGTGTTCCTCATTTCATTACTCTGATCCAGCTGCATCCGGGTCTCATCATCTCCAGAACTCTTCAGGGTTTTTTTTTTTTTAACGTGTTTTTAGCAAACTGTGACCTGCCCTTTTTGTTCCTGAGGTTTTCCAGTGGTTTGCATCTTGTACTAACATTTTTGAGATCAGTGTATTCTTCTCTTTATTACAGCCTTTGATACATCCACAGCTGCATCTTGCATAGTGTTCTTGATGTGTCCAACAGCTTTTCCTTAAGACTGCAAGTATTCGTCTTCACTCATCCACTACTGTGGTACACTGTGGTCTGCCATTTCAGCCTCATATGATAGTCTGTTTTACTGGCACTGACATTTCTTTGGTCCTTATACTGGGAAACAACAACAACAGGCTCCAGATGTCTATTGAGGCCCTGTGCATGAACTAATAATGCCAGGGCACACAGCTTGCCAAGAAACATCCGAGAAACCAATTACACAAAGCCATGTTGTAAAAAAGGGCTGCAAATACCCACACAGTTCACTTAGTTTGGATGTACAAAAGCAACAATCACTTTAAATGGGCCATGTACATATATAGCTTTTCTTTATAGTGATTTCTTAACCTCTCTAACCCTAGATTTATTATTTGGTTATCAATCGTGATGCAGAACTATTGTGAATTATTTGGTTTAGTTTGTCTTGTGGAGTCCCACAGAGTTCTATTTTGGGGCCTATAAAACTGATGTTATTTATGACATTAATGTAGTTGAGAGTGAAGTACTGAAGTGTGGGCTTACATACAGAGCTTAACGGGTCAAGTAAACTCATAGCTGTGATGTCACAACCACAGCACTGTTTCTGCAGGTTATGCAGCCTGCACATGCAGTCAAAGTTTCAGAAAAGCATTCAGTTGTCCATGGTATGAGCCTTTAAATTCATATTCATTGCTGTTGCTAAAAAAACAGCTATGCCACAGAGCAAATCGCTTACACACAACACAGTGAGTATGTGTGTGTGTGAGAGAGAGTGTGAGAGAGTGAAAGAGCTGACCTGTTCCCAGCACTGTGGTAAAAGTTCCACCTCCACCCGTGTTGGACCCACATGTCGAGCGAAAGCCACACAGCCCATGAGGATCATTTGCCTGAGGAAGACAAACAGCTGGCCGTTATGGACTGCCACAGAAATGGAGGATATTTTAAAAGCTTTACTCAACACGACTTGGTATTAGGGTGCACTTGAGACTCCTACTTTAAAAGAACCACTGTGAGCTTTTCTGTAGCTTGTAGCTGATCTGTAGCCATTTGGAAAGCCAATCCCCATTCATGTGAACTCCTCCAATCACTAGCAATACCTACAATAGGTACCTACAATATCTACAAAACTAGGGTGAAGATCAGAACATGTGAAGGCAGCCACCGTCTCTTTTCGAACTGCCAGTATGCCAGGTGCCAACAACCCACCCCTGAGAGAGCAAGGCCAATTGTGCGCTCTCTAACTCCGGCTGCTGATGGCAAGCAACATGACCTGCGATTTGAACCAGCGATCCTTGGATCACAGAGGTAGCGCCTTCATTCACTGGATCACTTGGAACGCACTACCATGTCAATTCTACAATGCAATTCAAGAGTTCTGATCGAGAGAAAATTAAGAGTACTTGCAAATGGTGGATTTTTGAAATATTAAAACAATAGACTAAATACCTGTAAATAAATGTTTATTTTGATGTGTGCATCCATAGTTAGTAGACTAACAGCAGTGTACATGCTCAATAAACAGTCCTAGATTATTCAAAATGATTTGAAGGACAAGCGGGTCAGAGCGCATTGCTCCGTTTCTAAATTCTTTACACTGGCAAAATTTCTTTTATTATTCGGTCACACTCTACTTTTAATTTAATTGTACTTCTGTTTTATTTACTCAAACTTCTATTGTATTTTTAGTTCTACATTCCCCACTTAATGTAAGACCATAGGTGCTCTATATAGGAAACCGCTGTGACCTTTACTGTGATATGTGTAGGTGCTCAAATCATTGACACACTTAAACAGCTGTACAAACATCTGTATCTCAGTGTGGTAGTGAAGTAGCAGCTTGTGAATCCAGATCTGCTCTGGACAGTGCCTGTAAAAAGTATTCAACGACTTCAACGTTCCCCTTTTATTAACGAACCATATAATAAACAGATTCCCACAAGGTAGGTCAATTAAATGAAAATCTATAACGTAAAATAAGTGAATGTATAAATATTAATCCCCTTTAAAGTCACGGACCTAAATCCACAGAGGGCCAGGAAGTTGGTGCTAGTAGTCTCATAATTTTTAGATTAGGTTTACCTGACCTAATGTGTTGCCTGACCGAATGTGTTTTCAGGATTTTTTTTTTTTTTTTTTATGACCATGATTCCATTTATAAAAGCAATAAAAGGGGGCATATCCAAGGAGGTGAAGACTTTTTATAGACACAGTAGATCTTAAACATCTGGTGAAGCTGCAGCTTGACTGACTAAAATGCAATGACCGTAACAATGTATGTGTATTGTACCCATTAAACAATACTGCATTTGTTAAGCATCGCAATACAATTACTGATTTTTTTATGATACATTTATTTGTCCAGTTCTAGAAGTACGGACCATATCCATGAATTACTCAGAATTTATCATAACAACAGAACAGAACAAGACAATATTGTCTCACTGCCCACCACTATAACATGCTCACACAAACAAACACACACCTCTGCTCGTCGTCAGGTCTCTTGATGAGGTTGAAGAGAATGTGCAGCAGCTGGTCCCTCTCTTTAGGCTCAGGGTGGAGGCAGGCAGTGCACAAGATGAGAGGTATGAGCTCCTGCAATGCATACACAAACACATACACATACACACGAGTGTTAGACCGGAACAAACGCTGGATACTTTCTTACACACCCACAGAGACAGGTGAAGGGACACTGCAAAAGGCAGGGTTCGAGGATACAGGAAAGTGAACAGCACATAAGGACCAATTTGACCACAGAGGGAAAAATATATGGGTCTAAAACCACAGCACCAACTATCAAACAAGTCTGAAAGTGTGTGTGTGTGTGTGTGCGCGACAGAAAAGTAATCACTAAATATTTCTTCTGAGCACCTGCAAATATTGGTACAGCTTTCTGACTATTTTTCCATGGCTTCTATATTTAACCCATCAAAAGCACGAAGCAGATTTTTTTGGGGTACATTAAAACTTGAACATTCAGCTTCTTATTCATCAATGTATTTTTGGTATAAAGAAAATATATCAAGACAAATATATCAACTACTACCTTTAACTACGCTTATTACTGGTAATGCTAATGCACTAATAATTACCAGCCATTTATGGCCTCAGCATAATTGGCTTGAAATATGGGATCTTCTGACAAATGGGTGAAACCTTAAGCTTTTTTAAATATGTGTGATTGTTCATTTTGGGCAGAGATCAATGTGAGAAAGAAAAACTCATGTAAACATTAAAAGCTCATAAGCAAAAAAAAAACATTTTAACCACTTGAACCCTAGATTTATTATTCCGTTATAAGAGCAATGGAGTCCCACAGGGTTCAATTTTGGGGCCTATGAAACTTTTGCTAATTATGACTTTAATTTAGTTATAAGAGTGAAGAACTGAAGTGTAGGCTTACATACAGGGCCTAACGGGCCATGTTAATTCATGTCTGTAATGTCACAACCACAGCACTTCGATTTCCTGCACTTTGTCAATGTTGGACAAAAACCTTGCATCTCTGAAATGGCAACTTTATAGAAGAGGGGGGGGGGGGGGGGGGGAAGCAACTTTTAATGGAAGTCAATGTAAAAAGATTCAATTCAAAGTCAATTTGAGTAATTTCTACTGGTCCATTCATCATGCAATTCTGGACACGGCTAGAATGAACAATTGCTAGATTCACATTGATGCACCTCAATGCAAACCTCAATGCAAAAGAAGACGTAAAACAGCAGATAGTTAAGCAAATGCGGTGAATCTTTGGGCAGAACAACACCAAGCCTGTTTGTTTGGACTGCCCTTTCTTGCCCCCTCACTCTGAGGGAATTCAACACATACATGCACACCAGCTCCACTTTTTTTAACAGAGTCCTGCGTTTTTTTTTTTTTGTTGTTTTTTTAAGTCCTGCGAGTAGCACCTGCGTGTGCGAGAAGATCAGAAAGGCAGTTAGGAAATATTTTAGTTGGCCCAAATCCACTGGCTGAAGGGTGTGTGTGTGTGTGTGTGTGTGTGTGTGTGTGTGAGGGAGTGTGCGTGTGTATGTGTACGAGGCGGCTTTAATCACACAGCTTCTGGAATAGGAGCAACTGTTGGCACCCAGCAGGCATGGAGGACGGGAAATGACACACACAAAAAAAAAGATATATGTATGCGGAACCTTCAGACACGTGACATCCGTTAAAATGATGGTTCAGCAAATAAACACATTTCTCCCTTAAAATGTAGTCAATCACTTAAGACACGGTTTAGTTGTGGCATGTTTGACATATCTTGGCTGATCGACGCAACTTGCGAGGCACTTGATTTGTGGCCAAACTACCACTTTACCTAATTGAAATCTAAGTGCAGCAGCCCGTGTGCCAGCTCCGACGCTCTTTATGCAGACAAATGGATAGAAATGCATCTATGCACAGTTTGTTGACGGCTCAAAGCCTCCTCGACCAAACCCTGCAATTACATGCAAATTCCTATAATTGCTCCAATGTCAGAGTTGACTCAGTCAAGCAACAAGAAATCAACGGTTAGGCATCAAAAGAGGAGAAGCAGCTGATTGCTTCATGACAGCTCACCACACACACTCACGCTCACTGGCATCTTATTGCTCTTTCTGCATCCACAGCTAAAGAAACACTGGTGCGATTTAAACCACACTGATCAGGCTGCAGCTCTGCAACGTTTGTTCTTGGACTATGAATGTGGCAATCAGTAACTCAGCACTTTTTTTTATTATTATTATCTCCACAATAACCAGGGCCAGACCTCAGGCAGGTGTGCAACTACAACTTAACAGCCTATTGTTCTGCAACGGGTGCTGTATATAGTGTGAGGGTGTGACAATGTGTGTGTGCGCGCACACGTGTTTGTTTTTGCACATTTTCAGGACGAGAAATGTCTTTTAAATTGATGACTTGGGCACTTTTGGCAGACTGGGCTAAAAAGCACTTGTGAAAGACCTAACACCTACTACACATTCATGCACCTATTTAATCAGCCAGTCATGTAGCAGCAGTGCGTTAAAATAAAACATCCAATGAGCGGCAGTTCTGCAGACGGAAATGTCTTGCTGATGTAAAAGATCATTGGAGAATGCCTAGGCTGGTTGGAGTTGACAGAAAGGCAACAGTTCTTATACAACTGTGACGAGCAGAAAAGCATCTCAGAATACACAACACTTGAAAACCTAAAGTGGATGGGCTACAGCAACAGAAGACCACGTTGGGTTCTCCGCTTCTGTCAGCCAAGAACAGAAAGCTGAGGCTACAGTGGGCATAAGCTCAACAAAATTGGTAGGTTCAGAATTTGGCGCCAACAGCATGAATACATGAAGCAAACCTGCCTTGTGTCAACAGTCCAGGCTGGTGGAGGTGGTGCAATGATAAGGGGAATGTTTTCTTGGCACGTTTTGGCCAAATTGGCTCCAGGTTTCTGACCAGGACTCGGTTTACCCATCTTCTAAAGGCTACTTCCAGCATGAGGATGATGCACCATGTCACGATGCAAAAGTCGCTGTGATCTTCACAACGAGTTCAGTGTTCTTCTGTGCACTTTGTACATCACCTGGTAGAGCAGGTGATGTACAGCGTAAAAGAGATCCTGATAAATCGGCAGGAAACTGTGTAAAGCGATCATGTCAACATGGACCAGAATCTCAAATGAATCTCATGGAATCCATGCCATGAAGAGCTGAGACTGTTTTGAGAACAAATGCAGGCGTCTTTTATAGAATTGTACTCTACTGCTGCATCATGCCCATCTTAAACTACCTAAAACTGTACAAAAACAAACATGGGTGTGTGTCCTGTTAACTGCGGAGGGGCAGTTGAGCACAAGGACCGAATATTAGGGGTGGGGGGGGGGGGTGAGTGCAGATAAGAATAACAGTCACGACTAACAGACAAAGCTCAAAGTCCACTTAGTGGGTCCATTGTTAGAAATGAAGAATGAGGAAATGTCCTCCCTGCACAGCTCCATTACTGTTTGCCTTTGCTCACTTCTATTCTGGAGGACATCTAATTTGTCTTAAACTGTCACTTAGTCAGTAAAAGAGAATGCCGCTATGCAAAGCAGATAGGCCTGGGGCGGGGCCATTACAGCCCACTGCACACCTATAGGGCACACACAGCAGGTGTGAAAGCACTGTGTGTGTGCAGTGTGGTAAATCTATGTGTACATATGCGTGTGTACGTATTTTCACAGATTCTAATCACTTTAATTGATAGGACACTGACTGGAGGTTCGACTAATCTGAAAATCTGATTTTACACTTGTAAGCAGGTCAAGTACTCTAGTCAGTGAAGGCAAGAACAACAGTTATAAGATGTTGTTCTACGGACAATGTTCCATTTAATTGATACACTGCCAATTCACAATAATAATAATATAAAGTACACCAACAAGTACACCTCCAACAAATACTGGAATATTCATCTCTAATATGGACCCCAGAGAGGGCAAAAAGCTCCATCTTTTATTGACTACAATAAATAAATAAATAAATAACCAGTTTACTATAATCCAGAGTTCATGTGTGCACATTTGATACATACTTACACTCGCCAATTACTATAATACAACATGCTGTTAGATTTCAAATACACATCTATTCTAACACAGGTATTGCATGCTTGAGGACAGTAAAGGAGAATGCACCAACACCACTGATTTTGCAAGAAAGACCCCAGATAGAATATATAAATATATAAATGTAGTATAGTGTAATATATAATATAATTAGTGGTTCAAGATCCTTATATTAGATATTGTTGAATTTAAAATAAAACCATGTTCATAGACAGATTGATAGATAAATAGTAAATATTACAAAATGAAAAATAACAAAAACTGTTTATTATTATTGTTATTATATATGGATATTTTATATTGCACCTGTAGTATTACAGTATTACATTAAGGTAAGGTAAGGTAAGGTAAGGTGCACGTATTAGGGTATTACCTAGTCTCTTTTTTCAAAATGTCTATTTAATGGGGTTTTTTTTGTAGACATACAAATAGTACAGATGGGTGCTAAATAAATCTGTACTTGCCCATCACACACTGCTACCAGTGCCACTTAAGCTGTCTAGGACTCCTAGCCATGAGGGGCTGCGGCATTACCAGGGACTGAACCTACGACCTACCGATGATACCGCCAATGAGTTTATTTCATAGATAAAATATTTTTTTTCGGTTTCTTGTTATTGTTTTTATAACTGATAAAAGTGATACACACTATTGGGAAGGCAAGACAATGAAAAGGTCAGCAATCTCTCTCTCAGACAATCAGACAAACACACACACGCACACGTACAGGGAGCAGGGTTGGTGTAGTAGCGTGCAGATGTGTTCCACTCACCTGACACAGATGCACAACCATTCTCTAACGGAGCAGAGAGAGGCATGCACCAAAGCCGCAGAATAAATGAGCGAATGTGAAAAAAAGGACACAGAAGTGGAGGGGAGGGGATAAGAGATGAGCATTGGTGAAAAAAACACAGTCCAGTCAGAGCTGAATTCAAACTGAAGAGAGCAGAAGGCCGACAGAGGCGCAGGCAGTGCAGCTGATGGAGCACGAGGGGGGTGGGGGGTTGGGGGCGGTTCGATGTGGGACGCTCACCTCGCGCTTGGCCAGCAGGACGTTAGGGACGATGTGAGGGAGACAGCGGCCCAGCATCAGCATCACACTTTCCTCACTGTCCGCGATACGAGACACCTGGTGAAGGCAAACTCAGTTATTCTCAGTTTTATTGCATAGTGTAAATTAACGGCAGCAGCTCAAAGGCACAGTGTTCTATTCTGCTGTTATTACTGCTGTCAAACCACAGACGCAGCAGCTAGACAGCACTTTGTGAGATACACATGCACAAAATGTGTGTTTAATTTTTTTATTTAAGTTTACTTTTAAGTTGGAGTGGAAATAAACTGAAAATAGAATATTTTAGTGGGAAAATATATTATTATTATTATTTTATCCCTATATAAATAAATTTAGTCATATTCAATTCTCACTCAGAAGTTAGGACACACCAGCCCTCTGCGCCACCCCAATCACAAGTCACTACCAGAGCATCTTTTCAAACTGCCACTAATGCAGCATCATTGGATTGAAAGTATTGAAATAATTTTTTTTGTCATATTGCCCACACCTACACTATTTGGACAAAAGTTTTGGGACACCTGCTCATTCACTGTTGCTTCTGAACTCAAGGGTACAACAACTGTTTTTCTTGCTCTTGTTGGAGTCACTGCCTTAACTGTCCAGGGAAGGCTTTCTACTAGATTTTGGAGAATTGCTGTGAGAATTTGATTGCATTTAGCGTCAAGAACGTTAGCAAGGTAAGGATATTGGATAATCACCACCCCACCTCATCCTCAACTCCCCAACTCATCCCAAAATTATTTGATGGAGCACCATCATTTCAGGGAATACAGTTCCACTGCTTCACAGCTCACTGCTGGGGGGGTGGGGGTGGGGGGGTTTATACCCCTGTAGCCCACACCTGGCATTGAGCATGGTGCCATCCGGTTCATGTTTATCTGCTCCAGAGTGTCATATTCTATTGGCAGTACTTCTTTACAGGGACTAGACAAACTGTGTGTGTGTGTGTGTATTTGCACATCTGTGTCAGCAATGGATGCAACTTAAAGTAGCTGAAGGCATTCATTAAAAGGCGTGTCCACAAACATCTGGACATCATCTTACACAGGTAGGTGTTAAGAGTCTTGTCTTGCCAGGCACTCAAACCCCAGGGGAAGGTGGTGTGGCTACTCTGTACTAGACCAACCTCTAATTATTATTTAAATGGGTAGTCATGTAGACAAAGTGGTCAGCCAATACGCATTCCACAGGTATTAAGCTGTCCAAAAAAATCTGTCCAAACCTGACAGAACTTGACTGGGGTTTGGTCACGTTTGTCTGGCTCAGTTCAGCTTAAAGTTTCCAGCCTGAATAAATCTCTACACTCAATGCACAAAAGAGCTTCTGCAAGATCCAAACACTCACATTTCTTTCCAACATGTTTTAAATGGTGCGTAAACTGGGCCCTCTACTGGAGCGGCACAATAATAATCACGTAACCTAAACTGCTTTTTGATCATTTGACTAGCTGTAGAAGCCGCTCATTACACATCCTGCTTTCTGAGGAGTCCATTAGTGCATTCCTGTTAACTCTAGGAAAAATGACATCAGGATTCAATTACGTTTCTCACCATTTCCGTGGCTGGCGTGTGACGCGCTTATGACTGCATGACTGCCCAATAACAGTTGTGTCAGGTGGTGTTTTGAGCAAATTTGCTCTGTGTGTCTGTCTATTTGTTTGTTTGTGTGTGTGTGTGTGTGTGTGTGTGTGTGTGTGTGTGTGTGTGTGTGTGTGTGTGTGTGTGTAACCGGAGTACCCTCACCTCTGAGCCAAGCCTGCTGTCAGCAGACATTCGACAGAAGGACAAAAGTGCTTGGTGGAAGGCCGGAGACAGTTTTCTGAAAAGAACAAAACACAGATTTTAGTTTCAAATCCCTGCTATGTTTTATCTGCCTGCAAGCCACCATGGAGGAAAACTGCCAGAGTGCTGATGTGTGCGAATGTGTGTATGTGGTTTATGGCGATGAAAGGGCATTTTCTTCCTGTGTGTAATTAGCGAGCGGATATGCAAACTGATGATGTATGGAATATTCTGTTCCTGTCAGCAGCGGACTTATATGAACAAAGCCAGCAAACATGTACTGGTCGAACTTGCTTAGTGCAGCACTGACACCTAGTGATGGTTAAGCATATCTTGGCCCCACCGATAGGGACAACTATACCACAGTTTGGTGGGCCCTGAGAACAAGCTTGAGAACTGACCTAAAGCAAATGGTCAACCAATTCTAGACCAAGACTTTCTTGCTTCTTTTATCCTGGTTTAATGAATAATCCATGGTAATTATTACCATATATTACCAAATACTAAATAATCTGGTAAATCCTGTATAACTACGCAAGACAAAGTTTTGCTGTCAGAATTATAATAATATTACAGTCATGGGACACCCGTGACAACACTTCCTAACATATTTAAACATACGGACATTTGATCTTAACACTAGAGAGAGGTGTTAATGTTATTTTAAAAATAATAAGAAAAAGGGAGGCCTCTTTATACATCTTGCAGTTTGTTATGTGGCTAGGACAGCTTGCTCTGGCCATGTTGGCAGTTCTAAATGTTGGCACTTGTAAATTAGTAAGTGGAAGGTGGAATGGCTAATTTTTTAAATTGTTGTGAGATCTTTTTAACCCCCTTCCCAGACACATCTGCATCTACAACCTTCTTTCTGAAGGCCTCAAAGAGAGCGATAACACTGACTTCAACATCAACAGCAAACCAAACTAAATGTCTTAAATAAGGTTTAAATAAGATGGGTTCCTCCAAATTCCTCTCAAACCATGTTCCTAACTTTTTCCTCACAAGATAAATTTAATTATCTATTAATTACACTTTACAAACCATTTTTGTGCAGAAATTTCTGGTCACACCACAACTCAGATAGCAGACCCCACCTGAGGAGTACTGAATTGTGGGTAGTGTGGGTCATCAAATATCAACAGATGTGAATTTGCTGGGCCAGGTTGAAAGCTGTAGCCACAGACAGACAGTTCAATCTGGGGTTTAGCTCTGTGCCGCCGTGTGCCTTGCATCATCCTTTAATTAAGATAAACTCTCTGTAATGCCTGGGCTTTCGTGGCTTATTGCTGTAACATGGCATCACTGCTCACGCTAACCCGTGGACAGCCGTTCTCCTGAGGCGTTTTTACAGACAAGTCTCAAGGTTCTTTGACCATAAAGCATTGTAGACTATGCTGGTGTTGTTTTTATTCTATAACAGTTTTCCCTAAATTAGTTTTTACCAAAAATCTATCTTGCCTTGCTTTCACTATTGCAGCACAGTATCACAATACATTAAATTATTGAATTGTAACCCCTGTATCACGATACGTGTTGTATACTTGTCACCGCCCTAGCCTCAACCCACTTCAATTAGTTAAAGCAGATGGTAATACATGTGCTATGTTGGTTGCTGGCTTATTGAATTCATTGTACAAATCACTGCTTGTTTCAATAGATTTGGCCTGTAAACCATTAAACAGCTCAAACAACTATGAAACAGTTTGCAAGCAAGCACAGCCAGTTCAAAAAGCATGAGGTAGGTCTCAGGCAGATGCCCTAATGAGGCTATAATCTGTAATCACAGTGTTCAGTGCAATGAAGTGAACGAGCATCACCTGTTGGGCTGGTCAAACTGCACAGGACCTTTGCTGTGCTGGCCCGGGCTTTTAAACTTGCTGTGTGGCTGTGTGGACGGTGAGGAATTTTCAGCAGCATGGTCAGTAGAAGTAGCAGTAGTGGTGTTGGTGCTGGTGGTAGTGTTCGAGTTAGGTTCTGCAGCAGCATCAGGCTCAGTGACCCCCCGTATGTCCAGATACTGCCCATTATCCAGACTCCTCTCGCACTGGAGTCCAGTTTTAGTGTCCCCACATTCCATCGGAGCTTTTAAAGGAGATGATACATTCCTCTGAAGATCCTGGATCTCACTGTTAATCACATGAGGCAAAGAGAGATTTATATGACCTATTTCAGATAAAAAAAACAACAAACCTAAAGCACTGCTTAGAGGCCCGTTATTTTACATTTTATTTTTTTACTGAAATTATTTTTGTGTGCACCAAATATAATCAAATGAGCACCGCGTTGACTGGCTGTCCTTAGAGTAGTCAGTGCTGAAACACTCCTCATAACTTCAAGAGGAATGGGCAGGGCCCATGTACTGTAATGTACTGTATTGTACTGTAGAATGGGTGGATATATGCAAATGTACTGTTTTTTTTTTTTTTTTACATCACAAAAATAATAATAATAATAATTTTTTTGTATGGAATACTGCTTTATATATGAATTATATACATATATAACATCGCTGAGAACTGCAATAGGAGTGGGCGAGGCTAAACTGCTAACCTGAACAGGCAGAGATATGTAAATGAGATGGTTCTCCTGATAACAGAGAAACAGGGATTTCTCAGTTCTCAGTTTTACAGCTTGTTTCCAAAATGGACTGTATGGACTGGGGAGTAAACAGTGAATTTGAATCAAATCAAAATCAGGTTTACGGTCACATCACATTAAAAATATGTAAAGGTGAGTAAAAACATAAATATATGCAAAAGAAGAAATAAAAAATATACACATTAAATAAAAGGTTGAATATATCATGTGTGAGATGTCTACATTACTATTTACATACAGACACTGGACAAGATGTGAATTCAAGTGTAGTGTGAGTGGGGAGGGTCTTTGGTGGGTGCAGTGTGACTAAGCAGAGGTCACAGCTCCACTAAGTAAGTGCAGGGTGCAGAGTGTGTTTGTATGGGGTGGAAACGTGATGAGATATCTTGTGTGATGAGACTGGTAAGACAGCTTTGTGACAGACAGCCTGTACTGCTGGCTGTAGTAGTAGGACTGACTCTATAGTACTGGCTGTTCAGCAGCCTAATTGCTTGGGGGTAGAAGTTGTCTCTGAACCGCCAGGTTCTGTTCTTCATGCTTCTGTACCTCCTGTCGTGGGGCAGCTGGGAGAACAGACAGTGGCTTGGGTGGGTGGAGTCCTTAATCCTACTCCTTTATTTTAAAAATGCAAGGGATTTCTATGATGTGCATGTTTTATGCTCTCTTATTCACAAAACTATCAGCACCTTCTCACTCACACAGTAAGAACAGTAAGATGAACATTTGTAGGTTCTGGAATAAAATAATAAAAAGTTACACATCTCTACAACTTTATCACAAAACATGTTGCTCTTTATTGTGAATGCTTATTTAGGAGGTCTGGAAAATGAACTCATAGCATTACCCTCTAATCCAGGAGCCTTTCAGAATAAGAGTTTCAGGTCAGGGTGTAGCTCACCTCTGTAATTTCTTTATCTGTTCAGCCAGACTGTGTTTTTCACTGTTTAATAAACTGATCTGATACTCCAGCTCCTGCACCACCTCCTTCTGCTGAGAGAGAGAGAGAGAGAGAGAGAGAGAGAGAGAGAGAGAGAGAGAGAGAGAGAGAGAGATCACAAGTACAATTATAGGTATGTGAAGATACAAGAAAGGTGAACGTTATCATTTAGTTATTTTGTTCAGTGAAAAGAAAAGGACAAAGGTAAAGTTTAGTAGGTAAATCCAGGTGTTAATTTGAAAACTAAAGGCCAGAGTTCAGCACAGTTCTCAGAACAGTTTCCTGCTAGAACACAGCTCCTAAGCCTGGCAATTAACAGATGAGTTAAGTGAGGTGTGGGTGAGCTGAAGAGGACAACAACAAAAAACCCTACAAAACTGCACTGTGTTAGAGGTCTCCACCCGTAGCTTAAGGCTTGAGAAGCTAATACGGGAAAGCCCATCAAACAGTGATTATCGTAATTAAGAGTTTAATTACCTGAATGGTCTCGGTTTTCTGCACAGCCTCTTGGGTAATGCAGTCTCCAGGCAGGTCGCTAGTGTCCACACCCACAGCTGCGTCTGCCGTTTCCCTGTGAGACGGATGGCTGCTGCCGCAGTTTCTGTAGAGCTGCAGCAGGTCTGGGGGCTTTGGAATGTTCAGGCCAACGTCATCCCACAACTCAAAATCCTGTGCGTGCAAAACACACACACACACACACACACACACACACACACACACACACACACACACACACACACGTCATAAAGACTCAAAATCCTGCCCCCACACCAAACATGAACACACCCACACTAAAGACTGCAACAGTTCTGTAGAAAGGGCTTCATCAGATACACTGACAGGGTCTAAAGAGGTACCTGATCATCGTTTTCATCTGAGAAGGTGATGGATGACAGCTTGTATTCATTTTTCAATAAATATTCATTCACTAAAAAATTTAAGGCTCGTTTCTCAAGGGGGCGGATGGGTTCCTGAAAAACAAAACAAACCAACAAACAAACAAACAAAAAACCCAAAACAACATAAAACAAAATTAATTTGTAAAAAAAGAAGGTTAATTTAAGTTTAATCTCAAGGGTAATCCGGTTAAAATGAAAATGAAAAAGGTCTAACCTGAATTTCAGGACTGGATTTGTAGTTTTTGCGCTCCTGGGAAGGGATTTCGCATTCTGAGAAGGGAAAAGAGAGAGCGAGAGAGAGGGCGAGAATAAGAGAGAAACCGAATAAAAACGAGAGAGCGAGCGATAGAAAGAATGAGAACAAGAGCGGGCGTGCGAGAGAGAGCGAGAGAGCATGAGAACGAGACAGAGAGATAGAAAATAAACAAAAGAAAAAAATAGAAAAAGAAAGAAAGGAAGGAAGTGAGAGAAGGACAGAGAAAGTGATACAGAGAGAGATTAAAGAAAATACAAAAAGAAAAAGTAACATACGAGAGGAAGATAAAAGAAATACGAAAAAGCAAAATTAGACAATAAAAAAAAAGAGAAGGCAAAAAAGAAAAAACACGAGAAAAAGAGAATGAGAGAGTGTGAAAGAAAAGAAATTAAGAAATTAAGACAATACAGAAAGAGAGAGTAAGTAAGAGTAAGTAAGTGATGGAGATGAAAAAGTAAAAGAACAGGAGGACAAACAAAAGCGGGTGAGAGAGACAGAGAGGGAGAGAGAGAGAGGGAGAGAGAGAGAGAGAGAGAATATGAATGTTGGTGTGTGAACAGACAGACTGTGGTGGTCAGGAGCGAGTGAGGCTCCTGTAGCTGTATGGCAGTGTGGCAGTATTACAGTAATAATGTAGTAGTACAGAAGTGTAGGAGTACAGGAGTGTAAGAATGTAGGAGTAGGACTGTGAAACTGTAAAGTACGCCACCTGCAGCCTGAGTCAGGTTGGTGCGCAGAGCCTGAATGGTCTCCTTGGCTTTCCGTAGTTCAAACTCCAAAACTGGACCGAAGGTGGGATGGGTCAACACACACACACACACACACACACACACACACACACACACACACACACACACACACACACACACACACAAACACACGCACGCACACAGGCACGCACACAGGCATCCAACCAAGAGAAGGGTCCAACCAAACCAAAACACAAAAACAACAGAACAAAGAATGGGCATGAAAAACCAAAGACAAAGACGAGGAAAGAAAAAAAACACGACAAAGTTTCGTAAGAAGAACTGAGGCAGAACCGAAACAGGGACATGCACACTATGGATCTAATGAACGCATGCAGCAGAGATTGCTGGGACGGCTGGCGCTGTATTGATTTCTTTAAAGACAGTGATCTGCTGTCTGACCCAGGATTTTACAGCAACAGAATGGCAGTAAAATTAGGAGTATTTGTGAAAATTTGCAATTTAAATTAAACCCAATTCCACATCTTTCCCGGAGCTTCACTCTGAAAAATAAAGATACCATAAAGGGTTCTTTGGACAAGGTCATAAAAGAATCACTTTTCGGTCCTTAAAGAACCCAAAATGTGTGAAGACCCTTTCAAAGGTTTAAAGAAATGGATGTTAAGGTTCTTTACCAATTGAAAGGTTCTTCACACTCACATCTCTGTTACAAATGAGGCTCTTTATGGATAAAGGCTCTTCTATTGCATTGGTTAAGGAACCCTTTGTAGCACCTTCATTTTTAAGAGTGTTCATACCTTCAGTGAGGTTGATTTACTATGCCTAACTACGATGAGCTTTAAAGGCCTCAGTGTTACATGAAAAGCAACTTTATCAACTGTCAATGTTAACGTAGTGTTATTTAACAGACCTGTGCTCTGCCCACTGACATTGTCTTTGGCTGCTACTTTGGACAAGCCTTACAGAATCCTATTTAAATCTTAGTTATTGTCAAAATATAAAATAGTAAAACATCTAAAATATATTTATAGCATTTTATTAATTTATTATATGTCTGAAAGCTCAAATTCTGAGCGCTTGACCAATTTTCAAAAGAATGAGTTTGTGGGTAGAGCTAAAGTAGTAGCAAATAAAGTAAACAGCCTACGAGGTACTTCCATTTCAAATCAGCGTATAAAGATAATAAGCCAATAGTGGCGTCTGATTCTCTTCAGCTGGTCAGCAACGATGTGCCTTCAATCAAAAGCAGAGCAATTCTAACCCTGCCCGCAGCGAATGCTTCTACATGATGAATTAAGGCGGTTTGCTCAGGAGAGTTTGGAAACAATGCAGTTTGTAAAAGCCTGCAGCAATCCTGCTACAGCTGCCCTGCCTGAGAAAGACACAGGGAAGAAAAGCATGGAGAGCAGAAGACACTGTACATGCCTGTGCACGGGTGATCTGCAGACAACACCTAGCGGGATTAAACACTCTAACAGGTGTAACTCCCTCAGAACAACAGCTGAGGGTCTTTATAGAACATATACTAGTATCTCATTACTGTCACGCAAAAACCCTGTATCTTCTTACAGTACTTTTACAGGAGACAAAATATGAATAAATATGAATAAATATATAACATCATAAAAAACATTTAATTAATGAATAGTTTTTATTTTAAGTCATCTGAAGTGTTTGTACTGATATATAATAACTATATAGTATATATATGACTGCAGATTCAAATTGTCAAAAAATGTCAAAAAGTGAAAAATGGCACAAATGGAGATACAAGGTTTTTGCACAACAGCAACAACATGTATGTTGTTGATAATAAATGTCTATAAATGTAATAAATGTACACACAATGTAATACAGAGAGAAAGAGAGGACAGAGGAGAACAAGATAAATAAGACGGATAAAAAAAAGGCAAAGTAAAATAGATAGAAAGAAAGGGAAAGATTGGTGGGACAGAAAGAAAAAGAAGAACGAAAGATAAAGACAGGGAGGTGGTCTAGGTTGGGTGAGTTGGACACGGTTGCTGCAGATCGCGAGGGCACAGGATGCAAGATTTGAACGAATGGCAAAACTTAAACACAAGCAAAATAAGTGGGAGAGGTGTGCTAGCCTGGATGGTGTGTGTGGTTCAGCACAGAGAAGAGAAGTACTGGTGTTGAGACCCTTCAGAAAGCCAGAAAACCCCAGGTCAGACAGCCAGGGCTACGGTCATCGGCCAATGAGCGAGAGGCTCCAGATTTTAAAATACTTTTTTTTTTTTTTTTTTTTAAATACCCGATTGTAAAATCTAACATTTGCATAGAGGCGGCTTTCTCTGCTGCAAGGTTCAGAAAGTCCTCAACTGACTTTCGAGAAGCTAATAACATACACATTTCTGATACATAGTGACTATATTATTAATCCTGGTAGTAATACTAATACTGCAGCCTTAAGTTGCTTCATATCATAAGCATAAATATACACTCAGCAAAAATACTACTACTGTAGATCTATAAATACAGGGATTGGCTCTGAATCAAAAGAACAATGCTCTGCCCACACACGCATTCTTTGGCAGTAACGGTTGCCAGGTTGGACAAACTTTACAGAACACCTAAGACACATGAGAAACTGTCGCTCACATTTAGAGAGCGTTACTCCCATCAAATGATCTTTTAATATGCATGTGAAAGGTCGCACTGTTAGGACAGATTGCGTGTAGGGTCTTTTTGCTGTGCGTGACCTTGATTACACATCAAAGCTCTCTACATTTCACATTAGGTGGAATCAGCATTCTTTGAAGCTTGTCCAACCTAGCAACAACAGCTACAAAATAACACGTTAGTGGGCGGAGCCTGCATAGGTCAATAAACAAAAGCTGTCCTTTACTACAGTTCATAATGACATATTGATGTATGTCAGTCACATATGTGCTGGATGATATTCTGCCATATACTGGTATACTGATGTACTGTGATACGGACTTGCGAGGTTAAAAGCAGTGACGGTTAATATGCATTCTATCTAGAACAATAATTCTATTTAAAACAACCAAGCAGTGCGTTTTATGCATTACTCACATGTCCAAGATCTGACTGTTTAATGCAACCTATGTCATTTACTACATAATAAAATGCAGAAATAAACAGCATACAGATTTGAGTTTTCTTTCTGTAATTGTGCTTCCTTTAAACTCCACTTAAGATTCTCCTCCCTGGTGTCTTTTCTATTCATTTATTTATTCCTTTTCTTTCTTTTTAAATAAATCAGCCAGGTTTGTAATACAAGCTTTTAAGTAGCGTGGGTTCAATACCTTTGTAACACTAAATATCATCAAATTAAGAAATACTGTAATGATGAATTATATCAATATCTCCCAGCACCAGACATATCTTGTATACATGTCCAGAACATTAAAAATAGCAAGCATAACACAACAAATAGAAGCCCTAATAACACCAGTGCCTTTCAGTTTCAGCATTTGTGCCTACACCGTGCCCGATTTAGGCCTCAATATGATCTTATTAACAATGCAACAAAAATGTGCTAAAATACTTGGCTAAGACTGGTCAGTGTTCCACAGGCAATCAGAGAGATGGGGATTTTCTCAGGAATCAAAACTGTGGCAAAACATGTCTTGGTTCCAACATAATTCTGTCTGAATCAGTTTATTTTTATATGACCATTTTCCAACATTACAATTCAACAAGGTGTTTCTATTACCGTACCTTTAAGACTGATATTTAAAGGAGCTCCGAACTGACTGGAAATCAGAGAGTTCATATGGACAGTGGGAATGTAATGTCACTGGGAATTCCACTGATCCTTTCAGAATTCAATAGTTAAATAGTTAAGACTAAGTCGTTCAGAGTGGGTTTGTGTAAAATGCTCAGTTTTAGAGTCAGAATTGCTCACAGTGGTGGTGGTGAATGGAACCTCCTGGGACTTTTAAAGAGTTTAATGCCTCTAAAAGCTCCCACATGAAAAGTTATTCAACCATATGTTTATGAACACACTGCCTGATGCATGACACACTATGATTTTACTGTAATTCTGAAATGTTTCTGTCAGCATCACAAAGAAAAAGACATTTGTAGGTTCACAGGTGTAAACGACCACAAGGGACTTCTATTATTTATTTATTTTTGTTGTTGTTAATACAAGCTTTGCGTGACTTGCAGAGACTTCTGCAGTTTCTTTAAAAAAAATAACAGATTTTTTATTTTGAAGGTTATTAGTGGAAATTAGATTTGTGGTAGTGGAAGAAGCAAAAGCTCTGGTACAAATGCAATGCTCAAGGACTGTTTTAAAGCCCCCCTTTGGAGAGGCACAAGGTGTGTATAGTGGAGGTATATCACTAAAGGAATTCATATATAGTCGATATATGCAGTATGCAGTAATAGTTGTGTGTAAATTGAAACTGGTCAGTCTTTTTATTAAAGCTGGTTAAGGTACTGTGCACTGGTTAATTTACCTGCAGTTGGACTGGTGATGAGTTTCAACACTTGTATAGTGTTAGACTAGAGTTTGGTGTAAGCTTTGGTACAGTATATTGGTAGAGCTAATCATATGAGAAAGTTGATATAACAAAGCACACATGAACAAGCTTCTTATTGTATTCTATATTTGCTTTCAGATCTTATGGTGGTTTACTGTAATCATTGCTCAGCTGACTATGTTAGCCCAAAGGTTTCAAGCTATAAATACTAATGAACCATGTGTCAAGTCTCAAGTCATCATTCAAATGGGGAACAACTGGCGATTTGGATAGTAAATAAAATGGCTATATTTGTGTTGTGGTCATAGCAACCCCTTGGTCCCATCATCACCACTGCGAAAAAAATCCAAGTCACCAGAAATCCAGAAATTAAAACTGGTTCTGGAGGAAACAGCTATAGATTGTAATTCGAGCATTTCCATTGGTTCACTCTACTCCTGATCTTCAAAGAAAGAGCTCATTTAGAGGGCCTGATGAATGTGCTCAGTGAGGCAAACTGGTGATGGCCTAATCATCATGCACCACTACAGAGATCACGTGTATACACCAATGGCCGATTTCTCCCTATTCAGTCTGTGATGTTCTCAGCTGACCGGCCAACAGTTCTTACAGCCCACACTGAAGGCAGCACTGGACTCATAAAAAGCAGGATCAATATGTAGCCCACCAGGCTATAATCGTCCAAACTGCACGTCTAAATCAAACACCCAACCCACATCGTGTTCTCCTCAAACAGACAGAAGCAAGTCTGTTTGATAGCACTGTAAAGCACTGAGGCACTTAGGGATATAAACATTCTCAAGTAACTGGGTAGATCACCTTTGTAGCTGCCAGTGTGCAAATGTCACACACCCAATATGTCATGACTGATCAACAAGAGCGCTGAAGCAAAAACATGAGGTAGTGGACTTTAGAAACCAAGATATCTGCCATAGAAAATGCAGAAAGAGCATGTAGAAATGTTCTGTGCTGACGTGACCAGTCACTCAATTCACTAACAATCGTCTGGACACAACATCATTAAAACCTCATCATATATCAGAACTGGCCATCTTCTCTGGTTTCTGAAGGCCACAGTGTGTCCTGGCCTTTCAGTCTCGGTCTTACTGCCCCATGACCACTGCGCAAAAGGTTCTGCTTACCTGCCACCCGCTCGTCCGACTCTCTGTTCCCATCATCAGAGTAGCGCGTGAAATCCAGAGAGTCCAGGGTGCTGATACTGCCGGCCCGGTCTACAATGACAAAAACAACAAAGATAATAATTTATGCATTCATTCAGACGGATGCTACACACAGCTTGGCTAGCACCTGAAGAGCAGATATATGGAGAACCTATGGCCACCATGCCCAACGCCAGGTGTGGGCTAGAGGGGTATAAAGCCCCCCCCCCCCAGTATTGAGCTGTGAAGTAGTGGAACGGTGTTCTCTGGAATGATGGTGCTCCACCATCGCTTTTGGGCCGAGTTGGGGACTTGGGAATGAGGTGGGTTGGTGATCATCCAATATTCTGACCAAAAGCAATCAAATTATCACAGCAATGCTCCAAATCCTGGACAGTAAAAACAGAGTTACTTCAAGAAAAGCAGGATAAACTTTTAAAACCTTTTAAGAACGAAACAAGGAAAAAGCAGGTGTCCCAATACTTTTGCCCATATAGTGTAACTATTGTGATCATTTCATTACATTTAATATAATAATGCATGTGACAGATGGCATGAAAAAAAAAAAAAGAAATTAGTTCTGAAGTCAAAGCAACAGTATTAGTACCAACAATGTGAACAACATCCAGCCCTAGTTTGTCACATGATGTCAGCTGAACCCAAGGCCAAGGCAAGAGTGCAGCCAGTCACATGATCACAAATCACAGAGATTACATAGTATGTGGTAAACCCAAAAATGATAGCTGAATTGCTCTTGGCCTCCAGCACTTATTAACATGAATGAACTGTTTCAAAATGAATGTGGGCTGCAAACACTGTAGTGTCTCATTGTAGAAGGACAGAACATGACTAGTGGAAATGGGGACTCAAACTATGGAAGTGGAAAGTGGGCATAAATGGTTATCTCTGTCTGCTTTAGCAGAGTGGTGATAAGGAAAGGAATGGTGTACCTGCCCTTTTAGTGTTAAGTCGGTCTCTGGGTGTGACTTGAATAGCAATCTCTCTTGTCAGATATCAGCAGAGGTAAAGACACCAATTGATTTGCTGCTGCAAATGTTAAGAGGCACTCAGTCCACTTACAGTAATGAGAGATACAAAGAGGAGCTTTCCATAATGCAGGCTACAATCACTGAATGACATTGTATCTTAAACTTAAACACAAAAATGTAAGAGAGAAATGATGTAAAGATAAAGGTAAAGATAGTCAACATCCAATCCCCTATGAGGAAACGTGATTGCCCCATTGTTAGGATCGCACGACGGCCTGGAGGAAATTTAGCCCACTTCTCCTTGCAGAATAGATTCTCTGTGACATGTGTGGGTATGCACTGTGTGTTTGTGGTCCTGCTACATTTACATGACATTCTTATGGATGGATGGATACTGTACTTTGACATCAACCATGGCACTTGTGAGCTACTTGTAGTTCCCATGATGACATTTTAGGTTTGCCTGCAAGTTCTCTATGTACCTTGCAGTCTTTTTAAAGCTCTTCCCGTACTGTCTACAACCTTTTTTCTGCAGGCCCCAGAGATCTATTTGAATCTCGCCATGGTGATTCAACTCACTTCAACAATCAAGAGCAAACCAAACTAAATGGCTGAGGTGTAAATGAGACCGGCTCAGCAGTACCCAACCATTAGAACAAATACAAAGATAAACCTTTTTTAAAATAGTCACTGTGTTCATTAAAACATCTCCAAAGCTCTCCTCATGAGAGTCTAGTATTATTTACTATAACAAGTATTATAACACCTGATTCGGTAAATCAGTGCTTAATGATGTAAAATCAAATGAGCTGGTGATGGATTGCATTCATGTATTTGCTGGAACAAAACTTTAAGTTCACAAAATATCAACTACTTATAAGATGAGATTTCTTTTTTACTGTATTTATAAATAGAGTCAGAGTTATTTTTTTTCTGCGAGACCAATGGATTTTTAAATAATGTGCTTAGGTGTCTAAAACCTCTGCACAGTACAATATATCTTTTATATCTGAAGTACATCTGAATATCTTTTGGTCTTTCAGCATCACACTGTGAAGCTATGCTTCATTCCTCGTGCAGAAGCTCAACAGGGAGTCAGTGGAAACATTGATTAATTCCCTAAATATGGAAATTAAGCTTTCCCCTCTAACAGGATTTTACTGTTGGCGTACGCACTATAGCCCTCTGCTAATATCGGCTAATCTTCCAGATTCATTTAAATGTTTTGTCTGAAAATAGTTACTCAGCTACTCATTTGCACCTCTATTTTTAGCAAAGCCAACACTGAAAAGGCACCAAGTCAGAGCCTGCGTGTGCAGAAACCTGCCTTTGCTGGTTTAACCACTTTGGAGTAGCAGGATGTTCCATATTACTATGCCATACTGACCTTATCTTAACCAACATCTTAACTTATCTTAACTCGACCAACTTATCCAGTAGCATTCCTAGATTCAAAGCTTTCTAGTTGGCTGGCATCAAAAATATGCCAGAATTCTGCTTTCCGCAAAACAAGTTCGCTCCCAAAGCGGAAGCAGTAAGCCGTGAACACACATAATCTGACACGTCCTGTCTGAATTTGGCTACAGGGAGTTCTACATAGCTGTTCTACCGACTCTGTAGAGAGAAGCAATGTGTATGCCTGGGTGGTCCTGATTAAATTGCATATGATATATAGTTATTAGAGGTTTTCCTTGTAGTTTCAGAAACCATTTAACATGTAAAAATATGCATTCAGGGGCCAGGAGTCTACATACATGCAAAAGTATAGACACCCCTAGTCAAGCCTTCTGTTTCTAAGAAATTGGTGAGTAGAACCTAACTGCAAATGACATACACACATAGGCAAAATTGTTGGTACCCTTCGGTTAATGAAAGAAAAACCCACAATAGTCACAGAAATAACTTAAATCTGACAAAATTAATAATAAATAAAAATTCTATAAAAATTAACCAATGAAAATCCGAACCATGCTTCAACAGAATTATTTTAAAAAGTAAACTCATTAAACAGGCCTGGACAGAAATGATGGTACCCCTGAAAATAATGTGACCAAAGGGACATGTTAAATCAAGGTGTGTCCACTAATTGGCATCACAGGTGTCTACAATCTTGTAATAAAATGTATTGTTTCAAACATTACTTTCAACATTTAAAGAAAGATTAGTGTATTATTCTTTTATACAGAGTGAAACAAGAAAAAGATAGAAAAGCTCAATAGAAAAGTTTTTTGTTTTTTATGTTCTAAGCTTTTAAGCAAGGTCTCAGACCTTAACTAGCTTGTTAGGGCTATGGCCTGTTTACAATCAACGCAAATTCCAAAGCTTTATAAGAACTATTCAAACCTAGTCTCAATAATCAGTAGACATGGGCTCCACAAAGCACATAAAGGCTATGAAAAAATATAGTAAAGTGTCAAGACCACTGTTCAACTGTAAAAGACCTTGAGGAAGATTAAGCAGACTCAGGACTGTTGGTGCACTGTTCTACTGTGCAGCAACACCTGCACAAATATGACCCTCATGGATGAGTCAGTAGAAAAAAGCCTTTCCTGCATCCTCACCACAAACTTCAGTTCGGGGTGGATCGATCATGCTTTGGGCTTGAGTTGCAGCCAGTGGCAAGGAGAATGCATTCAACTAAACACCAGCAAACGCTAGAAGCAAATGTCAGACTGTAAAAAGAGTCAGCCAGCTTTGATACTCATGAGGTCCTAAGGGGTATTACTCACCTTTTATTTTATTTTTTGTTACTTTAAACCTGTAAAAGATTGAAATTTAGCGACCTTGCTAAACAGTTTTTTTTACCTAGGGCTGGGCAATATAACGAATCGTGATAAATGTTATTATCGTGATACACAGTAAGATTTTCTAAGCATACCCAGGATATTGTTAGTGCTTAAAGAATACTGATCAACTGCAGGTTTATTACAAACCGTGTAATTAAAAGAGGTTTAATTAGATGAAGTGCGGCAGATAAAAAATGGTCGTTTTTCAGAATCTGTTGCTACTGATATATTTTGTCTGTGCATAAATGTATCGCAACAAATTTTGTGTATGATGAGTTAGTATTTTTGTACCATATCCCCCAGCCCTATTTTTCATTTTATGCCTTTTAGAAATCACTCAGGTCATCTTGAAGTCGCTTAGCTATTCACAGTAACAAATGCTGAACATGGATTCCAAACTTTTGCATTGCTTTTTTAATGTTTGTACATTAACTCCCCCCCTCCACTTATGCTACTTACTGTAAAAAATAAAAAAAACATTAAATAAAATAAAAAATCCCTTTGTTATGAAGCCCCACTTCAAATTCAAACACTGAGCAAAGCCCTCACACCCACAAATTGGGCCGTTATGGGCAGATAAGTTGTTTCAAGCCTTTGAAGGATCTAATAGGAACTGACTCACAAAAATGAAAGTAGGTCCATGTGTTGTACCACACAACTTAACAGCTTTACCAGGTCAAACTGGTTTTGAGAAACTCTAATAAATATCGAGTTCAAACCTGCATGCTAACACATTTAAGAAAAATAGACAGTTTAACACAAAATGTAATAATATACAGAAATAAACAACACAAGCAAGTCTAGTGGGGATTAATGACTTCACACACTTTCCATTACTTTTACCAACACTAGCCCCGCAGCAAATTTAGACACCACACAAGTCTTGGCTGACTAACTACATTTGGACTTTGACTTCAGACTAAAGACTTCAACACCCAAAATGCAAAGCTCAAAGCGCTTTCTGGTTCACAGGTGGACCTTGGCCAAAAGACTGTCTCAATAACCACCTTCAGAAGGCCGCCGCAGCAATCCTGCTCCTGGCTGTGTGGCCTACGCAGCACAGCGGGATTCAGTTGGAAAACAAAGGGATGTGCTGGGTGGACAGGGAGTGACAGGACGGTTTTGATGACGACCAGGCAGCTGCTCCTCACACAGGATCCAATTAGGCCATGCATTATGCAGCAGACTGTTGCCTCAGTGCAGCACTGAATCCTCAACAGCCTCCAAAAATACTGCAGCTTTTTTAACACGTTTCACAGCTCAACACCTCCGACATCGCTTGCAGGAGAAGCTTTCAGTGCAAAGCGTGTGGAAACAGCATTACACGCATGTTCAGATTCAACCTCACGGACTGCAGAGAACCAGTGCCGGTCAGGTTTCCATCCTGCTGTTGTATTACATTCAAGGACTCAACTGAAATTCACTGTATCGCGTTTTAGGGCACTAATGAGTATGGTGGTAATTTTTCTATGAGTGTCTGAATTCAAACGTGATTTTGAGAGCAGTATAATTTCCCACAATGCACTCGCAATTAGAGTACACACTGTAGCTCACTACATAAGCTGAATATAGGCCACAATGCATTGTGTGTGGTGTTAATAAGCAACAGACAATAGAACAAAGTAAAGGCAACGACAATTGCTCATACAAGCAAGTGATAGTTACGAGCCACTGAACACCGTGAATTTCAGATATTTTCTCATGTCGTTCGTTAATGGGAGGTTTATGTTTCTAAGCAATCTCAACAGTTTTATTATTTTTTTTTATTATAATTTTATTTCATGAACAGCAGAATGCTCGCTTTCATTCAGAATTCAGTTTGTTTGCGTACAGTGCTTTAAACATGGCTCAGGTTAATAGTACAGTAGTAGTACTATTACACAAATATGTCCCAGTTTTATGCAGCTTCACGTAGTTCTCAGAAGCACTGTCCTGCCAGCGTTCGCAAAGTTACATAGTGTAGTTGGCATTGTGCCGAGCCCAGAGGAGCAATGATAGAGACACTATTCTCCCTTTTATAGGACAGTGGAGCATCACAATGATTTTGTAGCTGTTATAATATTAAGGTAACAATGCAACAGGATGTTACTATAAGGACCTTGGCAATACCCTTTGTACAGAATATCAATTGTGGTAGTAATAATAGTATTCAGAGGGGTTCTTTGACTCATATCAATAGCAGAAGTGCCATATAGAGCCATGTTTAAGGAGCTTTTCCATCACAGAGAAGAATCGCGCAGTCAAAGAGTTGTCATGCTTTTATACAGAACCATGGCCTTTACTAAGGATCCCTTGATGAAGCCCTTATTTAAAAAGTGGACTTTCCTAAATAGTCATAATAAAACGAAAATAACCGAAATTAGATCAGAGATACATTTTAGAGATATTTCCTCCTGTAGCCTGCTGTAAGGATCTCACACAATAGACATGTAGCTCAGCCATCTGCTCTGTTTCGGCAGGCTGCCAGCCTCTAGGGAGCTGGAGCTGCATCGCTAATAAAAAAGCAGTCAGCCCCCAGCGTCCCCCCGTACCTGGTCAATGCACGGAGCGCATACGGGGCAATTAGAACAACAAACAAGCGGCCACTGAGGCCTATCTAACTGCAATAAACCCACCATGTAGTGTCCAATACCGCCTTGAGCAAGAAGGCTAATTACAGGTTACGGCTGAGAGCATGGTTGGCAAACGTAAGCGGCTAGCAGTGCACGTCTCATCTGCATTAAGTCTCCTTCTCCCAGAGGGATGACGACGCTATCACGGCCCACAGGAGCCGAGGCGCTGATGAAGTCATGTTCTGTCAGCGTTCCAGGGCCAATCTGGGTTCAGCAGATTTAATAATCATAGGAAATGACCACTTTTGTCCAGTGCTACAAAATATCATGTCTTATACAGCAAGTCAAAACAACAGGACTTAGTAACTAAGCTAATAAAGGCCAGTATCCTTATTTTCTTACATTTGAGTATAAAATAATACAAAATATTATATTTAAAATATTAGACTACAAGCTGTTTTGTTACCGTGCCTTTGAGACTAATATATTGTCAACATTTTACAATGCCAACTTTACAGCAGAAGGAAAAAACTTCACTTTCAATGGAAGTTAATGTAAAAAGATTTTATTCCAAGTCTATTTGGAGAATTTCTATTGGTCCTTCACCATAACATTTTGACACAATGTAAAGAACAACTGCCGGATTCAAATTGACAAAATGTGTATAATTTACACAATTTTGTAATATATATCTATACACACACACATATATATATATATATATATATATATATATATATATATATATATATATATATACACACACACACACACACACACACATATACACACACACACACACACACATACATTATATATATATATATATATTTGTAAATACCCTTTTTTTCAATTAAGGATGACAAGATCCAGGTTTTTGGCTTTCCTATTCTATAATTAAAAATTTTGACTGTATAAATAATCCAGCCATTCAGCTTAATTACTTATTAAGCTATACTTTAGTTTTTTAGTTTGGTAGCTGCTTTTTTGAAAAGGACCATTTTATAGTGTGTCTGACTGACCTCTCTGACCATTCAGAATACTGCTTTGAATGCTGCTTTGTTTCCATATAGGTACAGAATAGAGTAAATGCAACAGTTTTGAAACTTGCTCACATGCTTATACATTACAACCAACTCTTATTTCCAAAAATAAGGGAATTTTTGAGGAAACAAGAAATAGTTTTCTGTAATGTTCTATTAACATCTCAATATTGACCTCTCCCCAGTATTGTTCAGTTAACTGCTGAACACTTGGTAGGAGAAAATATCAAACAAACAGAATAGGTGTTTTAAAAGGACCATTCTATAGTTTTAATATCTCATAATCCAGATTGACTGTGTGTATTAGCACTGTTCAGTGCTTGTTTAAAAGTTCCCGCTGATAAAACAGGGAACTTTCACAATAGTTTTGTTTCTAACCAACCATAAATCAAGAGAGACAGATGTGGTGGGAGAGCATTTGCCCACATGGATAGAAAAGAAAAGAAAATCTTTGTCTTTGCACAAGTACAATGACACTGGGTTGGTTTGGTGGTGGGAAAAGTGGCTCAAGCGCAATCAAAGCCAATTTTTAAAGAAAATCATCATATCATTTTCATGTTCCACTGTAAGACAGATCCACACTGTAATAATGGTGTAAATAGTGGGTGAGTGAAAGGGTGGAGTTAATTTGCTGTAGGGTGAATTAGGGTTGGACAATATGGTAAAAATACTATATCCTGATACTTAGACATTTTTTTTATGATGCACAATATTTATAATGCCACATGTAACCACCGACTAAATACATCTGTAGCAACAGAAACTACTATTCAGATCCTCTCCTGTACTTTTTATTCAACATCTGCTGCACTTTGTCTAAATAAACCAGTCTAATTACACTGTTTGTAGCGAAACCTGCAGGTGATCAGGGTTTATAAAGCACTGACAATATCCTTGATATGCTTACAAAAGCATATTGTGTATCACAATACCAAAAATACCACAATACGATTAAATATCGCCATATTGACCAGCCCTTGAATATGCAGATATAAGGATATACACTGTTGCTGCTTTGTTTCCATATAGGTACAGAATGGTCTGGGGAGTGAATGCTACAGCTTGAAACTCGCTCACACGTTAACACATTACAACCAACTAATTTTCAGTAATTGGGGAAATCCGCTTTCTGCGCCATTCCATTAACATCTCAATATTGACATCTCTCCAGCATTGTTAGTTAACTGCCAAGCACTTGGCAGAAAAATGACAAAATAGATAACTTAATAAAACAAAATAAAATTACACCAGTTTAAAGAATAATCAAACCATTCACTCTGCTATGTGTGTGTCTCGTTTACATGGTACATGGGCTATCACCTCTTCTTAAACATTTTTCAACATTTTTTTTTTTTAAACATTGACCCTAACTAAGCTGAAGCCTTGCTTGTGTTTTGTTAGGACAAATTATCAAGAACAGTTAAATGATGAGAATTAGTACAAGTGTTGAATGTCTCGGTGAAAAACATACGTTGCTTTCAACAGAGCCATACTTTCCCCAAATATGTGACAATCAGAAAATAAATAGAAATAATTTAATGCAAATTAAAATGTATTGTGTTCTCCTATTAAAGCGGTCATTTACAACATCAACAAAACATGTTTGACCCAATTCTTTGGGAACATGAGATCAATTTTCATAGCTATTTTGAGGATATATAACTATGTATTTTTCATTCCTAATAAAAACTTAAACATTAACTCCCGCCCTTTTAAAAGAACTTTACTGGTTAAGTGGATTATTAGTCATATTACTTGTGCTTAAATCTCTAGATAATGGCTGAGCACCTGCACACCTCAAGGACTACTAAAATATGTTCAAACTATGATTTTGCAAATACACTATAGGGACAAAAATATTTGGACACTTGCTCATTCATTGTTATTAAAGGAGTTTTATAAATTAACTTTTGCTGGAGTAACTGTCTCTGCAGTTCAGGGAAGGTTTTCTGCTAGACTGGAGTACCACATAGAGAATTTGTTTTTGAGGTTGCATTCAGCGACAAGAACATTACTGAGGTTAGGATGTTGGATGATCACCACCTCATTCCCAACTCCCCAACTCATCCCAAAAGTATTGGACAGAGCACCACTCATCATTCCAGAGATCGAAGTTCCATTGCTCCACCGCTCGATGCTGGGGGCTTCATACCCCTTCAGCCCACTCCTGGAATTAAGCATGGTGCCAACAGATCCACATTTATACTGTTCCAGAGAGTCCTATTCTATTGGCAATACTTCTCTAAAGGAACCAGATAAGCTGTGTGGGTGCATTTCCACATCAGCAACAGGTGCAAGTTCTCTGCTCCTGCTCAGTTCTCTTCTCTAAGCAGCATTTGAAAACTTGAATGCAGCTTTTATGTATTAGTTCTGCCAGTATAAGTGATATCTGGAGTCAATGGCTGTTTTATTTCTGTTATTTTCTAATTAAATGGGAACTGTGTTCAAGTTATTGTCTGTGGTAACCGGCTGGGTGCTACATATGCTGAAGACAGAGATCAGGTCAAAAAACGCTGGAGTATTAACACCTTCTTTACCAATGTCAACAGGAGATGTCTGGGATACAGAACTTGCACATAACTGCACATCTGCTGAGGTCACTTAACACCCCCAACGTCCAAGAAGACAGAGGAAATGGGCAGATCACCAGCCTCATTTACTTCCACACAGAAAAATCAGTATAATAGCATTATAATACAGCAGGACTGATTAGTATTAAGATTGTTTCACTCAAATCATCACAGCTGGAAGTTTGACCACAGCCACCATGCCCAATTAGCCCCAATCATCACATTTCTTACTTACAAATACTGAACATAGCAGTTACAGAAAGAGATACAGGAGCTTTAGGAACCAGTATTCTCTTATCACATGATATCAATAACAGCACCGCTGGACCATTTGGTTACACACAAACTGGACTAGTGTGTGGCTCAACACTTCAACCTCATGCATAACCTTGGCACTGCAACTGTAGTGGGAGGGAGAAAAAACATGAAACGTCATGCTGTGAAAGGTAAACAATAGGAGGCAGACAAGGACACGCTTTCAGGAATACTGCAAGGTCTAAAAGCCAGAGTCCACCAGGAACTGGTTTTACATTTAGTGACTGGTAAAACATGCAAACGATGGAAGATCTCCCTTCCTGTGTGTTTTCACATCCAACCCAAATCTACTTCTGAAGGCAGCGATTAGAGGGATCACATGAGCTTAATTAGGGTTGGAGCAAAAGTCTGCAGTCTGAATGAAGAGCTGAGTTGATGACCTCTGTCCTAGAGACAAGACACAGCCTAGTCGACAAAGTAAATGAATAAAAGAAATAATGAGCAGAATTAGTTTATCCTTACTTAAAAACTAACACTATAAATGTTACTTTGTTGACACTGCCTTACTGTGGCCCATACCGGCCAGTTAGTTAGTTAGTTAAATACATTAGACTATTATGTTACACATTACTTTTTAGTGATATTTAACATTATTACAACAAGACATTTTCTCTAATCTTATCTAATATCTTAGTATTGTATTGAGCAATGTAGTAAGCATGGGTTCTACCATATATCACAAGTTTGATCCCCAGTGATGCCGCAGCCATTTGTGGCCAGGAGTCCTAGAGAGCATTATTGGCCATTTTCCAATCCATCTTTATCCCTTAAATTTAAACAAGCTGTTTGTTATTGCCTCTTTAAGAGGGGTATTAGATAAATAAGCTCTGTTCTGAGGGGCTGTCCTGTTTTTTGCCTCACTCAAAAAGCACTCAAAGCTGAAACGTGAATGGGTGAATCTAAGCTGTGGTAGCTGAAAAGCTGAAAAGGCTGAGAAAACATGTTATTTGAAGACAGACTGTTTTCCAGCATAGTTTGAAAGGGTAACATGGACCAAGACTGAACGTTACAGTAACTGAAAACTAAAAGTTTGAAAAATGACTTTTAAGGACCTATACTATAGATCATTTTCAGATACAAACTGACAGGAGAAAATATTAAATATACAGTTCATCTAAATATTCTCTGTGCTGCTCTAAAAGAGAGTGAATATTGAATACATCCTGGAGTACATTACGATTATGTAATCGTTAGGGTCATAAACTAGGTAACAATATGATTTTCTGGATACATCATGATTATTGTCAGCACTATATTGCCAGGCTGGGCTTTGTAATAGATTCATTTTATGGTATCAAATGAATAACTACTGCCAGTCTTATCTGCATCCGTGAGCCTTATTTGAAAATCTAGACTGCGGAGTGGCTGCCTAAACTGTGTTACTGTATGTAATCATACAAATTTCAATGTAATCATATTACGAGTGCCTCTGCTTCGTGATTCAGTTTTGCAATTCGTACTCATTGCTGGTTTAAGCCACAATGTAGTTCTGTAATTTAAAAGATAAAGTATTGTTTAGGAATCAGTATCCAAATCAAGATAGGAGTATTATCATCATCATCATCATCATATCAAGACTTTGAACTTTATCAAAATCTTTCTAAACAAAGAAAAGCCATTTCATGGTGGTACAACTCAGGCTTTTGGACCCTGCAGGGAAGAAACGTCAGCCAAGAATAAAACCCCTGATTGGTTTCCCTTCACACTCTTCCACTGCACACTGTTACATACCCATCGCATGAACAGCATCGGTTAGTCTTCTCTTTTTATCCTGTACCTGCACAGCTGGGATCAACGGGGAGACTCCATAATGACCATCAGCAACCACCAAAAATAATACACATTACACACCCCACCAAACACATCTAACAGCCTTAACCATATCTGCAGTTTAAATGTGGGTCTAGGTACATATGTCTGTGGCAATACAGGTGAATGATGTGATTGCTGCAGAACGAAAGCTACAGTGATGGAGGACCTACAGTCGTATGCAAAGGTTTGGCACTTCTAATCAAATGACCGAGTCACACTTGCTGCACATTTAACGTACATTTTTACTATTTAAATTCCAATACATTAAAGTAAGCAAATAAAAAAACGTCTAGAAAAATGTGCAGACAATCAGTAGATATTAGACTTATTTACCTATTAATAAACCTCTAAACACATTATTTTAAACAGAAAGGGAAAGTTTTGCACATAACTGTTTACATTATGCATATATTTGCAGGCATCATTTCTGGATAAACTGGATAAAGGCCTGCATCCAAAGTCTGTGTTTATGTATGTACATGTATACATTTCTGTGCATGTGATGTGGGATATTAGTCAGAATGTGCAGCAAGAAAGTGATTTAAACAGTCACTTATATAATACAGATATTTTTTAAATATTCGGTTAGATTAGAGGTTACAGTGGTCAGGCAAGGACAAACATCAACATTTAAGCTCATAAATGGAGCGGCTGGCTAAATGCTACGCTCTGACCGTACAAACTGGACTTGGTCACTTGTAAACTGGTAAACTAGATTTCAGTTTGGGCCGAAGTGAAGAGCTAACTTTAACTTAATTTTTTTTGTTTCACGATTCTGAAATTACAGAGGGTCTCTGATGGATGGGTGCATTACAAGACTACTTTTTTCATTTGTTGCAGAGGTCCAAACCTGCCTGCAGGTAATTCGGCCTGTAATTTTCTCAGAGGAGGACAGGTTAAAAAAAAAAAATTAAAAACAAATCACAGAGGAGGTCCAGTAAAAGTGCAAATTACTCCAGGACCCCATGTGAATGAAATCCCACCCAGACTGGGCTAAAGCATTATAAATGCTTAAAGTCCAGACCCTAATCCAGTATCAGTCCTGGATTTGTGGCCAAACTGAACTGATGAACTGATGATGCAGCCAATCTGCCCCTAATGTCACGCCTACTAGAGCGAGCAAAATCCAGGAGGAGAGTCAGGATTCAGTGCCAGGACTTCTATATGTGATGTGATGTAAAATTTATTTGACTATATTTTACACTTATCAATATCAAAGAAAAATCATAGCAGATGTTAATCTGAAAATCCAAAATATTAAAGCTCAGAATCGGAAAAATCGTATTGAGCCTGAAAAGACATTTATCGTTACACCCCCACAATCTGCAATGCACTCCCAATTGAGCAGATCCACCACTATAATATATATATATATATATATATATATATATATATATATATATATATACACACATACATACATATACATATATACATATATATATATATATATTGCAAGCAAAGCTGAGTGTTGCTTATCAACACAGGGTTTTGCTGTCAGTGTGTGTGTGTGTGTGTGTGTGTGTGTGTGTGTGTGTGTGTGTGTGTGTGTTGGGTTGTTTCATTGTCCACTAACCCACATTAGCAGTTAGCTCTGACTGACTTACTCAAGGCTCCTCCAGGACCGAGTCCAGGCTCTTTGCCTGCGGGCGGAGTCCCGCTCTGCCTCTCGAAATTGCCGGGGTTGGAGAAGTAATCCCTCAGCCTGGGAAGCTCCCGTCCAGCTTCCAGAAGCTCAGTGTGCAGCTCCAGGGCGGTGAGGATGTACTGGTCTCGGAGAAGCTGAGCCGCGATGGCGTCTACAGACACCCGGGACTCGGAGCCACCGCCTACCAGCCCCGCTGTGCCGGCTATGGCTAGGCCCTGGGGGCTGTCTGCGCTGGGGCTGATCCGGCTACTGGAAAGCAAGAGCGTGCCTGGCTCCTGTTCCGCCTGCGGGGAAAAGGGGCCTGGGCTCCGGCCTGGCGGAGCTTCATCTCCGGGGCTGCGCTCGTCGCTCCTCTGCGGCTCCGCTTCCTCCTCCGAGTCGCTAACGTTAAACGGGTTCACGCTACCCGACGCCATTATGATAGTTTCTTTTCGTTCCTTGTCGGGGACTCAGCTCCTCGCTGGATATCAGTATCGGTTTCTAATCAATGGCAGTCGGAAAGGCTGCTCGGCTATTCCGGGCCGAATGTCATTTCAGCAGCAGATCAGCGCTGGGCGTCTGTCTGCACCGGACGTGACCCAAACCTGTGCTGCGTCCCCAATCTTTCACTTGTTCACTTCCTCCCTACACCCTATCTAGAGAAAACCGTGTTGCGGAAACAATCTTTTCTTGAACACTACAACAGAAAACACACAGCTAAAGATTAGCGGGAGTAGCTACACAACACACCCACACATACAATGTGTATATATACATATATAAGAGAGAGGGGTATTTGTTATATATCAGTGTTATAAATAAATGTTTTTACATTTTGAATCTGTCAATATGCCTTTACAGGTAAACTAAATGTATATAATAACGATAAGTATGAAAATAGTTTTTGAAATATTTTTAGAAGAAAAAAATAATTGTTTACTTACTGATTTACCTTCTGATTTATATAAGCAAATCAAACCACAAATCAATGCACATAAAGCTATCCTTTTTTAAACTTTAAATTTGTCATTAGATTTTACTGTCCGATGATTCATTATTTATTTGATACTTATTTGATATTTGATTCTTTAACTTAAGCAATACCGCCTTTGTTTGCCATCATCATAACCTTTTTTTCAATCAAACCATTAAATAAGAAATGCAATAAAATATATACATATTTGTGTAATCCACGAGTTCCTCTTAGTTGTTTAACTCGGTTATTAATAGACAGGGGAAATGCGGAACTGCGCCATCTACTGGTTGCGTTCAATACACTTTGAATCGACATTTAATTTAATTATAGGTTGAATAAATAAATAAATAAATCAATCAATCAATCAATCAATCAATCAATCAATCAATCAATCAATCAATCAATCTTTCACCTGGCTCCGAATACAATGCAACGTGTCCTGTAAAGTGCACCCCTTTAAGTCAGTCTTAACTGTTAAAAACCGATCTAGGTTACCAATCTCACAACTTTCCTTCCCCATGCTGAGATGATCCAAACCTGCACGGTGCTCCCCGGGTTGTAGGGATTGTGTGCTTGTGTTGTAGATCAGGCAGTCTATTAAATTAACACAACAGCCTGGGCCAGTGGATAAATTATTATTGTCATTGTTATTATTATTATCTTTCTAATAATTCAAAGCGTTCAAGCATGCACTTATTTCTATGCATTCTTTTTTGGGGGGGAACAAACGTTTTGTTTCTTTAATAATAAAAAAGAAAGGAGCCCAGTCAAACAAGACGTCTGTTTCTCAATATGGCTGTGTTCCAATATGTGGTCTACAACACTAGTGTGCACTTTTGTTCTAAAACACAACCTATCTGCCGCCTCTCGCAGTCGCGAGCCTAGTAACAAATGAACCCCTCAGATGAGTGGTGCAACATCTTCAATACTGAGACAATAGGAAGACCACGTTATTAGTGCCATTAACTGAATGAGAAAATACAGTAACCTTCTGTTTTCTAACCAGGTTTTACGTTTGTTTTAATCTCTTAGTGGTTTTAGTGATTATTTTTATTAGATCGCTGATAGCCAGCGACCAATGCACATTCACCCATCATGTGGAGTAAAGTGAAATGTGTTCAGCTTTCTTTTCTTCAGATGCACAAAACCCCACTGTTTATCCACTGCCTTACACTGGAATCACGCAGTTCACAAACACACACACGAGCATTTTGTGTGAAATTAGAAATCACCAATTTTGAGGAATACCACTGATGCACAGTTCGACACAGTTAACTTTATAAGACTGTCAAATATTTAGAAAAAACACAGCGGAGTGTAACAGGTAGCGGATCAGGGATTTTAGGAGCTATAATTAGTGACTTTCAGCAATGCCTGCCTTTCAGCTTCGTGGCTTGATTTTGTTTTTCAAAATAAAAGCCCGAAAACCACAAACCTGCACTTGTGATTATATTCATTTATTAAACGAAACGATTAATTAGACCTATTAATGTCAAATATTTTTTTTTACTTCCTCACATCAGGTAAAACGGCCACAAAACCACAACATGCAGCGCCACAGCAAATATATATAACTATATTATATATTAAAGTGTCTTTTATTTTGAAAGGCTGCTGAGACTTAGCGAACAAAGCTTAGCAATGCATTTATGGCGGTAGCGCGGGTAAAGCTTCTTTTTTCATGCAGATTTATAAGGTGCAGAAATGAATAAACGATCGCGATGTGGCTCTGCGGCGCGTAAGACGCTTGTTTGAATCCTTGCTGGCAGCTTGCTGTTAATGCTCAAGCAGGGCGAAGTAAGTTAAGCGGAACTTTAGCGATTCGGTTCACAGCCGTCCTCCTGTGTTGCTATGTTGCGTTCTGTGGTTGCCTGGATACCTCCAGGTCTCGACGCTAGTGGACTTAGCTAGTCCACAAACCGGTGGGCTGTGCGGCCTTTCAGCGTTTTGGCAGCCCCCTAAACCGCACATTAGCTAGATACTACACTAGGTGGGTAGTATGTCACAACCAAAACGACACCACGAGTAATTCACTCATTAGCTAGTAAACTAGTCTCTACGTGTAGTATGAATAGTGTGTGGTTTAGGACGCACCCCCGCTCGTCTCCAGCCCTAAGCAAACTGTTTGGTTGTGTAGCTACGTTACAGAGTCTGCTTCGCCAAGCCGCCTGCACGGACATTCACCGCTCCTGACAGCCTGTTTACTGACCAGCTAGCCAGTTAACTCGCTAGCTAAGTCTGTGGAAGTTATGGACGGCGGCACAGCTGTCAACTTTGTCGACGAGAAAGCAAGGATAGCAGCAGACAAGGGCTACACGCCTTACATGGAAATGAAGGTAACCGCGTCGATGTAGCGGGTAGTTAACTAGTGCTTTAGTGCTTTACTCACTAGCGAGCCCAAGCTACTGTCCTAGCAGCAGTGACTTACTCAGCTCCACGCAGTGCACTGTGTAAAAACACCGTGTACTTTTCTGATTCTGATTCAAATGATAAATCATCATAGCACCACATTACTACTAACCTATCATCCGCAATGTCCACTGTAGCTGAAAAGGTAGTGCTAGCTGGAGTCTGACCCACAGTTCAGACGTGGACAGAGACTGGAGGTACCAGTGATCTCTACTGCTCCTCTAGAAGTTAGTTAGCCAGCTAGCTACAGAGCCCCCAAAGGATCAAGGTAGAGAAATAATATTTAGAGACTAGAAGTGATCTATTAAACAATCTGTTACATCGAGGCATTTTTAAGATTGAGAAAACAATGTATTAATTCAGAGGACTGATTTATTAACTCGAGAAAACAATGTATTAATTCAGAGGACTGATTTATTAACTCGAGAAAACAATGTATTAATTCAGAGGACTGGTTTATTAACTCGAGAAAACAATGTATTAATTCAGAGGACTGGTTTATTAACTCGAGAAAACAATGTATTAATTCAGAGGACTGATTTATTAACTCGAGAAAACAATGTATTAATTCAGAGGACTGGTTTATTAACTCGAGAAAACAATGTATTAATTCAGAGGACTGATTTATTAACTCGAGAAAACAATGTATTAATTCAGAGGACTGGTTTATTAACTCGAGAAAACAATGTATTAATTCAGAGGACTGATTTATTAACTCGAGAAAACAATGTATTAATTCAGAGGACTGATTTATTAACTCGAGAAAACAATGTATTAATTCAGAGGACTGATTTATTAACTTGAAAAAACAATGTATTAAATCGAAGGGAATGATTTCTTACATTTAAGGAATGATTTATTAAATCAAGGTAATGTTTAAAATCTCTAAATACCATTTTTCCAATTTAGGGGCAGCTACTCCGTACTCCATACTGTCTACTATTTTTAAACATTTAGAAATCTATATTTTAAGCTGCTGATTTTGTTCTTCTTCAAGTTGTTGTTTTGAAAGACAAAATGATTGTTGAAAGTCCTCAATTAATAGAAATACAATTCTAAGTAAAAAAAAATATACTATGAATATACTATGAACTATTATAATATGAATATAAGTTCATATTATTATGTTTTGTTTCCCTAGTCAAGCACAGATTTGGAATACACTGAACCTCACAGCAAAATTACATCACATCCTAAGAAGAATAAAGGTGGGCTGCAGTCAAAGTCAAAGGTTTTTCTGGTCATTTGACAGCTAAGCAACTCGCACAGTCCTCACATTATAGCTTATGTCTTTATTATGTGCCTTGCTTTCAGATGACAGCTATGGCCTGAGTTTGCAGTTGGGTGAAGAGTATGAAAGGAAGAAGCAAAGGCTCAAGGAAGAACTTCGTCTCGACTACAGGCGCTATGTTGCTGAGGTATATAGGGCTTAGGAGTCGAATAGCTAAGGCATATTATTGTGTTCTTTTAATGAAGCTACCAGGGTCACCGATGTCAATAAAATTATTTTGTGTGCCATAGACTTATGATACCTATTAGTTACATTACACTTGTAGCTCCAGTGTAAAACTAAACATGCTAACTCGAGCCAATCAAACATGGTTAGGTTAAATTTTCATTCTGGCCACCAACGTAACTGAGCCTCTTTATGCAGGAGCTTTTTGAAAAGAGTTAGGCAGCTCTGTGGTAGTGTCTTTTCATTTAGACAGTTGAATCACTTCATGCATCATTTAAGCCATCACTTCATTTTAAATCTGGAATGATGTTTAATGTAAAAGTAGTATTTTTTTTAATCCACTTGTTTATTCTGAGGTTATCTTGTCTTTACCTCCTAGAAAAAAGAATTAGGTGCTGGCGATGTATACTTTCAACCCCAAACGCGACCTCTTCCTATAAGAGAGAGAAGATCTGCAAAGGTGTGTGAGTGTTTGTGTATGAAGGAGTTTTCAGAACTGCACAATATAGCACATTTCATGGCATCAATATTCACTTGCTGCATGTTTAATAGTGCTGTAAGCGTCCTGACCAGTCATGAATGATCTTTTGGTTAATCTTGAGACAAATTAAAGAATAATTTATGTCAATGAAAAACCATGAATGATTAGAGTCATCGGTAGCTAATGTAGGCCAGACTTTGGGGACACCAAATGAAGGGTTTACTAATGTATGTTAATTTGTATGTATTCTGCAGCTCAACCCATAATATTTGACGATTTTCTTAATTATTATTATTTAATTAAAAAACCCCAAAATGAAACTTTACCCACAATCTTAACAGGGAGACTCTGCTTGACAGACTAATGCCTACACACATAGACTGGGATTTTGAGCCCAGATATAATTAGCAACAGTTTACATATGGTTTGTCATCAAGCTGTATAGCGTTTTTCTCTGGGCTGAATTACTAACTCCTTCTAGATGTTATTAAATGCCAGTCATGTTATGTATGTTTATACATGATGATTCATTTTTAATGTTTCCTTTATATTGTAATGTTGTATGTGGTTGCATTTGAGTACACAAAATAATTCAAGTGTTTCTTGAGTTGTAACTTTTTGTGCCAGTTAAATGAAATTAACAATATAATCAGTTAATTTTGCGATGATGAACAAGTGCGTTATGTTACTTATTTCAGGAGAAGTTAAGAGAGGACCAAATCAGGGACAACGAGCTGATTCTTAGAGGGCAAGAAGAAAAGCAGAAAATAAAGAAAACTGCAAAAATGCCGCAGGTTTGAGTGAAATTATTTTATGGTACATATAAATGTTGTGACTATTTGTGCTGCAGATCAGCAGACAAACATGGACCTCATCAGCAGGTTTATCAAAGACTGCAACACATTTTTGTTGTGTTGATTTATTAGTGGTGGAGAAATTTTTCGTAATAATTCCCCCAGTATTACACAATCTTTTTGGAATCCGTGTTTCCATGACAGCATCAAAGCAAGAGACTTTAGGTTTACAAATCTGTGCTTGAATGCAAGTTTGAAGTTATTTGGACTTGACCTCTAGATAGAGATAGATCAGGAGTGGGGAACTGAGGACCAGAGTCCACCAAAGTTAAATCAGGTGGGTTGAGCAGCACCAGAGGACCGAAATCACCCCTGAAATAGATAGGTAACCCTGAATGATTGAATTATGAACTGAAACAATAATATATATATGGTTAATCTATAACTTTGTATTTTATCCTTTGGTATTGTGGATACAAGACTTTAGTGGCAGAGTTATGTTAGTTGGGAGGTGGGCCTCCATGAATCTCATTAATAAGCCTTGGCCGCCTATGATTCTGTTGTTTGGTTCACCGGTTGTCTTTCCTTGTAGTAGGGCTGGTAAAATGTTAGATCACAATATTTAAAAACCTCCCAAAACACAAAATGGTACCAGTAGCTGCCCGATAATTTAAAAATCGCTATCCAAATACTCTCCCAACTGCTGCACTCCATTCTATTAAATAGGACTAATTACACTGTAATGAAACATGCAGCTGATCAGTGCTCTTTATGTTTAGAACATCATATTGTGTATCATGTTAACAGAATTAATCTTGATTTGATTAAAATATTGATGTATTGCCCACCTCTACCTTGAAGCACTTTTAGTAGGTACTGACAACTACATACCAGGAACACCCCACAAGACTGGCCTCTGAACCACTCTAGTCAAACCACTGTAGTCAAACAGGTCAACAGTGAATAGCCAGACATGTGCTGACAGAAAGGCTATGGTAACTCGGATTACCACGCTGTACGACTTCAAACCTTAAGGCAAAAGGCTTCCACTTGTGTCTCCCAAGAACAGAAAGCTGAGGCTGCAGTGTGCACAAGTCCACCAGAACTGGATAGTTAAAGACTGGAAAAACAGAGCCAGAAGGGTCAGAATTAGTTACAGACAGCATGAATCCATGGAACCAGTCTGCACTGTGGCTGGTGGAGGTGGTGTAATGGTGTGGGGAATGTTTTTTGACACACTTTGGGCCCTTTAATATCAGCCAACCATCGCCTGAACTCTGCAGTGAATATTTTCAAAACCTTTTATAACCTTTGTTTGCCATGTTTCACTTTTTGACAAATTACCTGCTTCTGGTAGCTGTCCTTTACATTGTATCCATGTTGTATCCATGAATAGACCAATAGAAATGCTTGAAAATTTCAAAAATATTGAAGTTCTTCATAAAAGTTGCCATATTAAAGGTGTATGACTGTAGTGATTATGTGATTTAAAGATATTGTATGACTCTAGTTTTGTGTTAAAAGTATGTGCTATTATTTATCATTGGAGTTTACAAAATGGCCACAGTAACACTGTGTTTAACTGTGGAAGTACAAGGGTAATTGTAGACTATTACTGTTATTAACTAGTAAAGTGTTAAGCGGCTTAGTTCTATTCAGTCTGACAGAGGTCGATACCTTCCTGGCCACAGAGTGACTCATTATAGAGCCTAATGGATTTTGGTAGGAATGACCTTGCATAGCACTGTTCAAAGCATCATAGCTGAATAAGTCAGATCATGCTCCTGTTTCAGAGCCACTGCTCAGGTTCTAACATTTGAGTTGGCTTCATTCTCTCACAGTCTCCTACTTTATCAGATCTGGCCTTTTTAATAATTTTTATTGATCTTATTCCAATTCTAAAGTACACCTTTCACCATATAGTGTGTTCTGTATGTCTCTCTATGACTCCAGGCTCCAGCTAGAGACCATTTTGGCTCCGCAACTCCTAGCCGTACCTTACCTTCTCCAGACTTGCGAGGACTGAGGAGCAGTCCAAGTCCAGACAGGCCTCTTTTCTCCAGGAGGGACGTTGGCAAGGTAGCAGAGCCTGTGACCAGGGCTGCTCCAAGGCCACCACGGAGACACCGGGAAGGGACGCCAGAGCACTGGGACAGAAGGCCCGCTCATAGACATCACAGCTCTGAGGACGAGCTGTACTCTGCAGAGGAACAAGAACTTGAGCTTTTGCACAAAAGAAGGCCTAGAAACCACCAGGAGCCTGGCAGGAGGGAGAAGAGGCTTCACCACACCGCTAACAGGTGCCTTATAATAGTTATAATTGTTGATTATATTAGAAATTGTGTCTATTTAGTGATTTGTTTTGGCTATGAATTGAATAATTTGCTTTTTATTGCATTAAGAAATACCAGTAGGTGAATTTAGAATAGACACTGTCGGTATGCAGATTGACAAGGAATTTACCCAAAATGTCAATTTAATGGATTATTGTTTATATTATTAATTATTGTTATTTAATGAATAACAAGACATCAAGTATATTCCTATTAGGGCTACATGTTATGATGAGAATAGCATATTGTAATTACAGTACTACTATGTTGTGTAATACATTTAGTAACACGTTTGTGAACCGTTAAAGTGACACAGTTGGAGATCCACTGTGCTGGATCTCAAAATGTTAGTCTGGTGGCTGTTGAAATTTGCTTATAGTATTCGTATGGGAATATTAAAAAAGATGGCCTAAAACTTGGCTAATTTAAACCTATTATTTTTGTAATGGTAACTTGTAAAGGCATTCTTAACTTCTAATGGAAGTCAATGTGGAAGATCATTTTGGAGCATTTCTATTGGTCTATTAATAATGAAAATGTAATAATATAAAGAACAAGATTCACGAATCAAGAATCTCTGAACTGTCTAAAGAAATCTGTTACATTCTACCTTTTAAATTAGGGTGTGCCCCACACTCCCCTACGTTATGTCTGTGTATATGTTGCTCTATTCTGGTTAAGAGACCTTATTACTTGAGCTGCCCCACATGTGAATTCATTCAGATTCGTATTGCTTGAGCTAAAGACTTTCTCACTGAACAGAGTTGCCCAGGAGAGGAGGGAAGTGGATGAACCTACAGTTAATGAAGAGGACTATCAAGAGGAAAACAGACGGACCCCACTGGCAACATTTAAAACCAAGTACTGATCTACAGCAATTAGATTAATTGGTTTTCTGTAGCTCTGGTTTAGGTGAGAATGAGATGGGAGTGCCTTAAGTAGCTGAAGAGGCAGTTTTTTCTGTTTCAGCAGAGGGTTGTACTGCACAGATAAATCCTCTTGTATTGATTTGTATCTGCCTGTGGTGGAAGAAGCATTGGGAAAATTGTACCTTGCTCGTATCCACAGTTTTTAGTCACATTTTAGTCTTTCTGTTAACCTGAATCAGGCTAACTGTGGGCTAAATGGGTATGGACAGCTCTATGTTCTAGACAGGGTAAGATTTATTGGGTAGCCCGTCAGCGGGATTGCATTGATCCCTGCAGATCAGGCCGCTCCGGAGTGGCTCACAGGGCCCTGCAGTAAGTTGCTTTGATCTGCTGGGTGTGTGATGTAGTGGGATGTCAGGGTTTTGGCCGGGCCTCATTGATCTGAGGAGTTTGGCAGTTCGAAGTGTGTGGAACTGACATGTAGTTCACCTGCCTTTGTGTTTCTGATTGTGCTGCAGTCTACCAGCACAGGCCAGAGCTGCTAGCAAGAAGAACATGACTGATTTTGCCACAGGACTCATGATTGGTAAGGCTAATAGCTTCTTACACATATAGTGTATGACCATTTACACCAGAGAGAAGTCTGTTTGAGCAGTTAAAATGCCTCGCTGTGATGTAAAATGTGGATTTTTATGAGCTGTGAGCTTGATGCATTACCCATGCTGAAGTGGCGTTTTCCACTGCATTACACATCCTGCTGTTTTTTTCCTGATTTTATTTCCACTCCCTAGGTACCGCTGAGGAGGAGGAGGCCACTCAGAAGAGAAAGTTGCGCTACAGACAGGAGCTACTGGAGCAAATGGCTGAACAGCGGAAGAACAAAAGGAAGTGGGTGCATGTTTAGTGCTAAGATTTCCTAAGGAAACTTGCATGTAAAACTTAAGCTGTTTGTAAAACCTCACCTAAAAAGCTAATACTTTCTCAGTGTTTATCTGTTTGCCTGTTTCATCTTCACATTAAACAGTAAACTTCACACAGGCTACACTGAGCCTTAAAGCCATTTTAAAGAAAATAAAGAATCCTCGTGTTTTTTATCTGCCAGTGCATCATAATATACACTGCCAGTCAACAACCTGGAACCAGTGCTTTCAGTAAAATATATTACATTACATTACAAATATATTATAATTTGTAAATTATTATGATCTGCGTATTCTGGGCAACTTCACAGGCTTTAAACATAGCTTAGAAAACCAAGAGTGGGATAGAACAGAGCTGTGACACTAAAATGCATCTCTTTACCAACAACGTTATAATAAAATGAAGACACAGAATGCCTTGTATTTCAAGAGTAAGTCTGTAACCTGACAGAACATAACATGATTTTAAATAAACAATTATATAAATATTATATAATTGCTATTATTTTAGATGACCTTATTAAACATAATAAAAATGTCCAAATAATATTTTGGTTTGTTGTGTACAGTATTTATGCCTACAGTGTACTGTAGATGATATTGTTTAAGTTAAACAACATTTAAAATAAATAAGTGAATCCAATCTTCTGAACTTTTAATGCTGTAGTTATATGGTTTTTAATGAGCTAACAGCAAAATATATAAAACTGACACCATAGAGTAGATGTTCCATGCTGATATCTGGATGTTATTTTTGTGTTTTGTAGGGAAAAGGAGCTTGAGCTAAGAGTTGCTGCTACAGGAGCCGTAGATCCAGAGAAACAGGTAAAGACAGAGTCACTGAACCGACAGAACAGAAAGGTGTTTGAAATATTTGTCATGCTTTTGACATGCTGTTGTGTCTAATAAATGTACCATAACATAGTCTATATGGATGGACATTTCATTAAAAACTCTCAAAAAGCCAGAAGACGTCACTTTGTCACAACTCCTAAACTCTGTTAGAGATGGGTGATATGGAGATTTGAAGGCATTTTCACAATAGAGTATTTTCTGGAGCAGTGCCACATTTATGTAAGTGCTACCAAAATATACAGTGGAGTAGCCTGTAATTCGGCAGTTTACACTGCACTAAATCCCATTGCACAGGACTAGGTTAGCTTACAGAATACACTGTATGCGTAAATAAGCATATGTTGTAACTCTCCATGATAATCGTTTCATAATCTCAGTTTGCCAGGCCATAACTTTAGTATGTCTTTAGTATGTCTAAATATATACATGTATAATATATAATTAGAAATGAACATACATGTGATATAAGGTGTTGTTTTCATTGTATGATCTATTTAGTTTGCTTCCTATTCCTATACATAAACCTCTTTAATGGATATTTAACATGTCTAAAGATCCTGTGCTTCTCAACTGATAAACAGAAATGAAACACACTTTATCATTCCACAGCAACCTGAATTTGCTGAAAGGTTGTCAGATTTAAAGCATAATTATGACATTAAAGCATAAATCTATGCTTTAATGTCTGCTCTGAATTATATTAAATTTTATGAGCAATTAATGGAATCTATGTTCAGTTGAGGGTAAATGTTTACGCAATGATTCTGAAGACCGACTGTTGACTGTTGCGCTGTTGTGTTTGTAGCCTTACCAGAAGCAGGTAAATATGTGGCTTTTACACAGTAGAGGGCAGGCTTGCTCTTCTTTTCTGGTGGCGGATTATTTTCTGTTTAAAGCTTTGCAGTACACCTCTGTCTGCATATACAGTTCTAGATTTTTAAATACAACATGTTAATTTTCGATTTTTGGCTATTTGGAAGCCAGCTTTATGGTATTATCCTGATTTTACAATTTATTTTCAGGATTTGTAATACAACATGCTTTTTATTGCAGTATATGACAGACTGCTTGACTGGTCTCCCCCAGCCTGACAGGATCAAACTGTTTGGTGCTGTGAGGAGGGAGTATGAAGCCAGGAGGCGGGACGTGCCCTACAGGCCAGGGCTTGGGCTGGACGCGATAGCGCTGGATTCAGACAGGCGGATACAGGACGAAAGGCCCCCGCAGGGACCAGAAGAGAGAAGCATGCCCCCCAACAGGCCCCGTGTGGCCTTCCAATCTCCAATCCTGGAGTACAGCACAGCCCTGGGCCACTTGGCTAATGCAACAGGCCCAGGTTTTGGGACAGGAGCTGCAGATGGGGCCAGGCTGGGTACTGGTGGGGTTTTTCCCGTCAGTGAAGAATTTCAGAAAGGCCTCTCAGAAACACTGGGAGAAATGGTTAGTCCAAGGTATGCTTTATAATTAATATTTACAAATTCCGATGTTGATTCTGTTTGCATTGTCCTTTATCTGATGAATTATGTTGGCGTTGATGAGACCAACCCACAATCATAGCTTCCTGTTCCTGGTCATTCTGAACGTATTTTAGTACAGTATGCATGCTTTTTCATACACTATATGGACAAAAGTATTAGGACACCTGCTCATTCATTGCTTTGTCCAAAATCAAGAGCATTCGATTTTGGAGCATTGCTGTGAGGATTGTATTGCATTGCAACAAGAGTGTTAAAGAGGTCAAGATGATCACCATCCCACCTCATCCCTAACTCCCCAACCCATCCCAAAAGTATTAGATGGAGCACCATCATTTCAGAGAACACAGTTTTACTACTCCACAGCTCAATCCCTGGGGGGAGCTTTATACCCCTATAGCCTGGTATTTGGTATGGTGCCAGTAGATTCATATTTATCTGCCCCAGAGAGTCTTATTCTGTTGGCAGTACTTCTCTACAGAAGTTAGATAAACTGTGTGTGAATTTGCACATCTGTAAGCAGCTGGATGCATTTATTAACAGGGTCCACAAACATTTGGACACATAGTGGATGTGCCATTTATTTCCCATAGAAATGAATGTTAAAGTCAAATATGCCTGGAATGAGATGCACATGCACATAGAAGAATGATTCCTTGCAGTGAGGGATGCAAATGAAAGGATTTCTGAGTGCTCATAGCAATGTGTAATGGGGAAGACTACCTAGCCCCTGGAATTAATAAATTGGGGGAGAAAAAAGGTAAACGTGGGATTGGTGTGTCCCTAATCCTTACACAACATTTTTGGCTGTTTAGATAAGCTAATACTAATGCTGTATTACTGTATCTTCAGCCATTCAAGAGCATCACTTTCATCATTATGTTCATACAATGTGCATGGGATCTACTTGAGCACCAGAGCTGCTTTGAGTTAGCTATGTGTTCCATTAAAAAAGCCAATATTATGGACAACCAAAATAGTTTGATAAACATTGTTAAAGCTGTACCCTTCACTCCCCTGTTTATACCACCCTTTGGTAAAATTCATTGATTTTGTTACAAAAATTAAATTATTATTTTTGTATTTTTAACTTGTGTTGAAATGTGGTATAATACAGGGTAGCCAGTCAGAGCAGTGCTCGTTAACATTTATCAGCCTCAAAGACACAGTTATAAAATATCCTGACGCATTCAAATAAATGAAGAGAAGCTGGCAAAGGAAAAAGCTGAAAAAACGAGTCTCCTAAAATAATACATGCAAGTTTGTTTGTGCTTTGATTTCAGAGTTACAGGTGTTCCTCCTCCGCTGGCACCTGCACTCTCTGAGGCATACTGCACTCCATATGATGATGCCTACTATTACTATGGAGCCAGGAATCCCCTAGATCCCAATCTAAACTACTGTAAGTGCTTCATCATTGCCTAAAATATAAAATATGAACGTAAATGACACTTAGACTGGGAGTGTTTGTTCTGTTAGTAAATGGGGAAGAATTGAAACATTGTGGACTGTCTACTATAACTGTTCAATGCCTGTTTGCATTTCTTTTTGGACACCTTATTTTTTGCCATTTCTTGTACAGTGGTGCATAAGATTATATTATCCACCCTTTGATTTCTTCTAAATCTATACTACACTACCAGCAAACATGAAGCTGTTATAGTGGTGCGGTGGCTTTTTTTCCAAAGTCTTTGCTATATGTGTGTGTGTGTGTGTGTGTTAGACCGACCTTCTGTAGCTGCAGAACAGTCGTTGGCTAATCTTCCCTCTGGAGCACACACTTCCGTCCGGCCCCCTCCTGCTGTATTGCTTGCACAGTAAGTGCTCCTGCTTTTGAATTCAAATCATACATTTTTAGCTTTAGTCTCTTCCGATACATTTCCAGTAAAGTATCTTTTCATTGAACCTTGGGACCTCTGGATATATTCCAAAATGTAAACTCTTGGGAATTTATTGGAATTAATAGGAAATATTGGATCATTGGATCACAACTATATCATACACTATCATCAATGTACCATTTTGTTAACAGAATAAAGGCATAACAATAAAAATTATTTTACCATGGGAATAAATAGGTAATTATGGAAATTAACTGGAATTAATGGGAATAAAATGGTAATATTCTAAGATATATAGTTGGCAAAAATATATACTGAAGCATAATCTTAAAATAATTAGATATCATACCAAAACAGTTGAATAACAAAGCTGCTCCTTAGTCCCAGGCACATGGCACATTACACACTGAAGGGCTGTTGAGACCACAGCCCCTGCATGCACTGTTTATTCTTCCATCACATCAGCATATGTCCAGAGGATTTCTAGAAACCTGACACTCACCACTACTGAAGGCACACATTTGGCAAGAGGTGAGCTTACCAAGGCCAGCATAGGCTAGCTATCTATATTTTTTGCCTCACCGGATTTCTGTAAGCAAAAATTAATGCTTATTAATTATTCATTATAAACATCAAATCAAATGAAGTGTATTTTCTCTAGTGCTAGTGGTGAGTGTCAGGTTTCTAGAAATCATCTGGACATATGCTGTACATATGATGGAGGAATAAACAGCGAATGCAGTGAATTTATTTTTAGTCAAGATTATGCTTTAGTATATATTTCCCCAAATATATGTAAGTTTCTCATCTTAGAATATAGATTAATTCCCATAATTACTTGTTAATTCCTGTTAATTCCCATGGTAAATTTCCCACCTTTAAAAATCCCAGAATATTGCAACCCTAGTCTTAATACACTCAAATTCCTTATGCTGTTGTGTTAAGTTCCACTGCAAAGCAAAGTGTGTAGCGTAGTGCGTAGCATAGTGCGTAATGTCAAATAAAGAGCTCTCGATCAGTCATGCTTAGTAAAATAATAGGACCAATATTAGGATTGCATGATCAGCGGTTGTAAGCCATGTTTTTTTTTTTTTTATTATTTTTTTTTTATTATTAAACTTTAAAAGTTGAGATTTTGCCTGTCGCCACAACATTTTTCTTTACAGATCAACTTCACAGCATGGCATCGCCCAGTCGAGAATGGGTCATGGGACATTTCCTCTTGAGAGGCACCAGCAGTGCAAGGAAAACAGTCTAAGCTACAAGGAAGCCCTGAAACAACAGGTACACTATAGGGTTACTATAGAGCTGGCAATCCAAATGAGGTTCACTGAAATCTATTGCAGCTGATGTGTAATCACAATTCCAGCTGTGTTTAGTAGGGGTGTAATGGTAATCATACGTAATCATACTGAACCGGCATGTTACACAATCTGGTAGTATTGACTACCTTAGGGGTTAATATACCAAATTTGGTTGAACGAAGTGTTACTTGCACGATTGTCTGCTCATAATGAATGAAAAGAAACCAGTATTTGAGTTCGTCTTATGCCTAGTATTGAGTGTTGAAAACCTGAATGTTTGATAAAAGCAGTGTTTTGATTTAAAGGAGATGAGGCAGGAGAAGGCCCAGTATTTTTGCAAGCAAAATAAAAAAGGCATTTTAAGAAGTGTTAAATCTGCCTGGTTTAAGTCAAAGTAATTGATGAGAGTTATTTAGCTGTGGACCATTTCTCTATGATGTAGATTGAAGACAGGCAAGAGACGAGGCGGCGAGAAAGAGAGGAGCGGGAGCGCAATGATGCCAAGCTGGAGGCGGAGATGAAAGCCTATGAACCCTGGGGGAAAGCAGGAGGTGGAGCTCCACTGAGGGATGACCGAGGCAACCTCATAAGTAAATGAAAACATATATATATATATATATATATATATATATATATATATATATATATATATATATATATATATATATATATATAATGTATGTGTATGTTTGTTTTATTGTTTTCTGTGTGGTGCGGCAGTATCACAAATTGGAGGGTGAAGGTTATGTTCCATTTCTACTGACTGCCAGAGGCATTATAAAGGATTTTCCTTCACAAGGTCAAGAGCTTATACCAGCACAGTCACACAGGTCAACAGCTTTTGCAGTTGTATTCATCATACATTCAACTTTGCACTGCCTGTGGTCATCTGAAATGGTGCTCAAAAGAGCCTTTTAAGTGCTTGAGTCAGTCGGTTGTCCGTCAGTCTACTTTAGAGGAGCCACTTTTGACTCTTGATTTGACTAAAAAAAAAGTATTAGTTTTTATGAAATATCTTAATTCTCAGGTGATCTGAAGCGAATGCACAGGACAAATGAGGAAGCATACATGAACCCAGAGTCCCGTGGCAGAAGAGTCGTGGAGCCAGTGGTTCACGTTGGAGCTTTATCAAGAGCTGAAGACAAGGACCCCTCTGCACACATAGTGTCAGGTAGCACCCATATTTGTGTTAGTGTGTCAGCGTGTCACATTCTTTTAAACCTTTTGAGATCTGTGCTTATTTTAGATTGTAGGTGATTGTCTTGCTTAAGATGAACTTTTTCAAATTAGTTATTGTGTTCCCCTGTAGGTTTCTCCTTTACCCAGCCCTCACCATATGCCCGAGGCAATGTCTTTAGTGACCTCCCCACTTCGCAGCAGCTCCATGAGCAGGAGAAGTACAAGGAGAGTCTAAAACAGCAGGTAAGGAGCATCTCACTCCACCTCTTTTGCCTTGTCGTTCTGGAGCGGCCTCTGATGAAGAGTGTGTCCTTCGGGTGAACAGATTGAGGAGAAGCGGAGGATAGAGGCAGAGAAGAAGGAGCGGTTGAGGCTGGAAGAGGAGAGGGAGGAAAAGAAACTGGCCGAGCAGAGGGCACGAATCCAGAGGGAGTATGAGGAGGAACAGGAAAAGAAGAAACGGAAGGAGATGGAGGTGTGCTACACTCCATCATTTACATATACATTTTTTGGGACACTGTTACTTTCAGAACAAATAAAGACAGTTAATTAATCAACACTTTTGTTACTTTTTCATCATACCATTCAAAGTGGTAATTAATCAGCCACAGGCCTCACTGACACTAAAACCACCACTCACTTCTCTGTAGAGAGCCTTCCATTTCATTTTGTGGGCATTTTTCAAAGAGCCCTCAATTCCTGCTGCTATTTCATATTTGATATTTAAACAGAACCACTACATTGTTGTGCTGCTGCTTCCCTATAATGCCCCCTGTGATTTGAGAAGCTTTTGTTTCTTCTGGTGAGACCCAAAGCTGCAGTAAAACATTTGTGAATGGGCAGGTTCTCTCTTCTTTTGCAGCAAAGCGCCAAAAATCAGGAGATGATCCGGCAAGCTGAGGAGCGTCGCATAGAGGTTGAGAGGAAGAGAAAAGAGGAAGAGGCAAAGGAGAGTGAGGCTGTCAAGCAGCAGTACATGCAGGAGAGGCAAGCTCGGCTGGAACAGGTTAGAGATGCTAGCTGTACTGAGTGTAGTGTCTGAGTCAGTACAGGGTATAAATAGATTTACAGTCTGGTCCATAAGTATTTGGACGGTGACACACTTTTAGTAATTTTGCATATGCACACCACCTCCATGGATTTAAAATGAAGCAATGAACATGTGCTTGACGTGTAGACTTTCAGCTTTAGGAAGTACAGCCATTCTTTACATGGTCCCTTGCTTTTACAGGCTTGAGAGTTAAAAAAGTAGATTAAAATTTGGCCAAAGTAGTAATTTAGTACATTTGTAAAAGAAGAGACTGCATTAAGGATTATGAGGATGATTTACAGAATTCATGGAACAAAAATGTGTGTGTATGTATGTATGTATTTATGTATGTACTGTATGTATGAATATGTCTGTGTGTGTCTGTGTGTGTGTGAATATCTGTTACTTTACTGATTGTACGAAATGCTTTTCATATGCAAAGGACTGCCGTTCGGAGTCTCCACCCATCCCCACAGTGCAGAAGAAACTGGGTTACACACATCGCCCAAGGCCGCCTTCACTGGACAGCCAGCGCTCTGCTGCTGCTCTTTCTGTGAGCAACACCCATCAGCACACACATGATAGCAATTTTCTACCAGAAGTGTATTCTTAAATGTTATAGATGTTGATAGAGGAATGCTATATATATTCCAAATGTCTTTCATGGAAAATAACAGAACTTGGTACCAGTTTGTATTTAATTAGTAGTCAGGTCTTGATTTGCAGGAGTCGGTTACAGTTCTGCCCACAGTTGAGCCATGATATTGTATTTGAGTTCTTTCTTTTATGAGGTTGCGTCCTATAACAGTCCAATACTTCTTCATTTAAGTCACTAGAGCAATAACTGGGTCATCACGAATGAATACAATGGACGGAATGGAGCGGAAGAAGCGCTCACTAATGTCTTATCCTGTGTGTGTGGGGGTGTGTGTGCACTCAAACAGGCTTCGTCAATATCTGCTCCTCGCTCCCCTCCTGTGCCTGCGCGGAGAAACCAAATCAGAGCAACAGGTAGATCAGAGCAACTTCTCCTGAGAGTTTGGCTTATTTATAGCCCTTTGTTGGAGACATGCATAGGGTGCCAAACGATGTTTTTATACATCAGCTTTTGACAGTGAAAGACTGACGCATTGAGGTTAAGGCTAAGTGTGTGTGTGTTTCAGAGGAACAGCAGGGTGTGATCAGCGAGCTGTCAGTCCTCCGTAGACGCCTGAGAAGTGAGCAGAGGCGACTTGAAGGGCAGTTACTGCAGTCAGACAGAGAAGACACACAAAGTCCAATGAAAAGCAGGTACCTGGGGGATAAATGGAACTTCAACCAATTAAAGAAATAGTTCGGTCAGCCAATATATGTTTGCTGCTTTAGTTTAGAATGGCACATTAGGCTAACATTATTAGCAAACACTGGACTTAGATCGCCACCAGTCTTATCTTGGTAAATACATGTCCCAAAACCTCTCTCAATCCACTCAAAATGCATCTAGTCTTTATTTGCATGGTGCAGACAAACCACTGTGTTAATATTAACTTCTCTAAAGTGCATTTGACCTATCTGGTGCTACAACCACAAACTTTGCAGATTAAATGTCCTATAAAATCTATTTTGATATCGTAAAATTAATTCATCTGACTTGTCCGCACAGTGTAACCTTTCACATGCATACATAGTATTGTTATAATGTATTTCAGCAAATAGAAATAGAAATTTCAGATTTTTTTGCTGCAGTCAGTAACAACAGAGCAATTTTCCCATACTTTTATATTCTCCCCACACATTTATAATAGAAGTCTTGGGGAATGTGCTGTAGAAAAGAAAATATCCACTGATTTCTGTAAGTGTATGTATAAGTGTTCTGAAATTGAATTTATTGGATGTGTTCATCTATTGTTCACCACAAATGTGGCAGATAGAGATTCCGCTGTAACATTTGGGAGTATTTCTCCAGGATTTATTATTATTATTATTATTATTATTATTATTATTTATTTATTTATTTTTAATCTATAACAGAATGAAGAGTCAGGGCTTGTATTTTTGTGTATGTGAATACAGAGAGCACCCTGCACTGGACGTTTTTGACATGGCTAGATTACGTATGCAGGTTCCTGCTAGAAGACCCCCCTCAAAAACAAGACTGGTCAACAAGCAGAACATAGAAGATTTCAACCAACTCAAATACAGAGGTATTTGTCTTATTAACTCTTTTTCATTTGTTTAAGAAACCAGGATAAATAGTACTAACAATAGCAAAAACATGGTAACCCAAAGCAAAATAAGGACATATGAGTTGTCTTGAAATACAGCCAAAAACCTTCACTTCTATAACATGCTATTCTCCTTTCATTTAAAGCAGCCATATAGCTGTAGGTCTCTGAGGCATGTGTTGAAAGTCAGCCAAATCTGAAAACTTTTGCCACCATCTGCTAAGAAAACCTCCCACTGAGGTTAAACTTTACGTGCACTGTACATCAAGGCTGGGAGCCGTTATAACCTGGATGGCAGACTGCAGTAATTCCAGTGTCCAGACTGTGATTTTACTGATGATTCTTTCATGATTCCAAATCTGACTTTTATTTATTTGTTTGTTTTTTGTTTTTGTTTTTTTGTAAATTTTAGTCGATTTGTCTCAAGTTTTGAAAAAGATCTTTTCACATCAGAGCCATATCTTGATTTGGATGGCTTAATGTATTTGTGTTTAAGCATTTGCCATAACTTCTGATCTCCTGGAATTTTCAGCACTGCAGTCAGTGTTCACTCAAACACATCTCTGATTACACAACAACATGTTAAACCTTGAGGTGGATAGGCTACAACAGCAGTTGTTGAGTTTCACTTCTTTTAGCCAAGAACAGAAATGCAGTTAGTATGGTGTCCCTAATAAAGTGCTCAGTGATTGTATATACAGTGTATGATGTTGTGGAGCTAGCCTTGTCTAGTCATAGCTAATTTACTTTGGCAAAAGCTGTAAGCAACGCTGCTACATGGCAGCAGTCTGTGTGCACATGTTTATGTGATGGGGAAAGCCTCTGTATCTCCTGCAAAGTATGACTCAGCATCCAGTTGTACACCTCTGCAGGACTCTGTGGGGGAAGAGCTTAGTCACTGACCTTGTTTTCAGCACCAGCACAGAGATACGTAGGTGTTTCAGTGACTAATTCACAGTGGCCCTGCGTCTGTGATTTGAGTGTGAGAGTAGGGTTTATTCATAGATCCACTATTGAGTGTTTTTGCTCTGGTCTGATGCACTGCGGTAAGGGCAGTCAACACTGACTGACTGCAGTGCTAAAATCATCTCTGCTGCCTGCCCTTTCATCATCAGTGTTAGTGCTGTCACTATTGATAATATTACTGATTCACTGATTATTTACCAGTTAACAGTAAGCAGTAACAGTAAAAATAATATAGAAAATAGGCTTTTTTATTTTAAATAGATTTTTAGTAGATTATTACGTGTGTACATTATTGGTGGGTTTCTTTGGAGAGTCTACATTCAGAATGCTTTGTAGCCCTGAACTAGGTTTAATCCCTGACTGAGAGACTGACCCTAAGGATAAAAATAATCTGTGTATATAAATATATAAATGTGTCCATTAGACCTTGCCTTTTATAAAATGTTTATCATCGTCGTCTCTTTCCATTGCATGTAAACTATTCATTACGAATCAATACTGTGTTTTTGAGAGTCAATACAGTGTTGCAGAAGATGATATCACAATTGTCAATACTCACAATAAGTGTATCGATATTTTCTTATACCCTTATTAATATAATCAGGAGCGATGATGTTTTGATCTGTGTTTGTGTTGCAGACAGCGAGTCTCGTGAGCAGGTGAGGCAGGCATATCCGGAGCCACCTGGTGATGAGGTCGGTCTTGAGCTGCAGCAGCAAGCTCTGCTCCAAGAGCAACAGCGCAGACTCCATAATATGAGGGGAGCCAGGGTCAACGGTCAGATATCGCTCTCGCTTTCATTAAGGGCTGTCAATTTAATTTTACAAATCAAGTCTACCATTTATTTTCAGAATTCAGAATGAGTCTGACGAGTCATTAAACAGAGGAAATGTTAACTGTTAATCACTGTTAATCATATATAGTCTGTTAATCTTGATAGCCCAAACATATGCATGTACTCGCAGAGGCCTTTTTTATGCTCATGTGAGATCTCTTTTTCTGTGTCCTACTATAATTCCTTTTCTCTCTTGGCTGTTTATTTCATGCAAAAACAAACCTCTCTGATTTAATACGAATTGGTTTAATTGGATTTAGCAAGGGATCTGGCAACCACCAAGACAATTCCACACAGGCCTAATTCGTAGTGGTTTCATAGATCACTGAAGTCATGTCGTCATGCTGTAGTCTGCTTCATGCCCATATTTAGACCTCTGGGTCTTAGCTGGATTTCCGAAGTGCAGAAATGAATGGGATTTTTGAAAACTGCCACTGTTTCGTCCTGTGGTAAACAAACGCGATCTGTTTACATGAATCTTCGAAATGTGGATTTTGCTACATGCGAGCTAACACTACGATGCAGTTCGCTGGCATCAGAAGACAACCTCAACTAAATATCCCAAACAAACACATAAGCTTTGTCAAATACGATTAGTTAAGTCTGAGTAAAGCACAGCCTGAGTAGGTGTCATGAAATACAGTTAAGGATCTGTAGTCAACTTACTAGAGCACGCATTTGGTTTGGAACATCCCCATAATGAAATGTTTCTTAAATGGGCATGACTCCAACTACAGAATGCGGTATGACCTCAGAGGTTTGTTGAGGAAACTCATTCCAGAATTGGTATTACTTGCTCCTGGGCTCCCAGAACAGTCTTTCACGCTTTGAGCCTCCCCTAAAGGACATGCTTTTCACATGCATTTCTGGACAAGCTGAGATACAGAACCTGTCACTGAAAATGAAAGCTGCATGTGTAGACTAAAGCGGTAGAGTTATATTGCAGGATTTTACACAAATATATAACCCAGGGTTACGCGGTTCATGCAAGCGTTGTCCTGCCCGCTTCACCATTACATACTGCACTTAGCAGATGTGATGAGCCAGGAGTAGCAAAGACAGAGATGCTATTCTCACCATTACAAGTCAGTGGTGACATTTCAAGTGTTTGGTGTAAGATCAGACCTAACTATATCTTATAAAATAACAGTTAATTCAATGAACTTGTCTGATTTAATGGTTTTGATTCAGATTTAGTAAAGTAAAAGCTAAGTTAATTTGACTTAATTCTATTACATCAAATTCATTCTGAAGTCTTTTTGATTACACTGTGCCACTCAGCTCCTATTTGTCAATGAATCATGGAGTTTGAAACACAGTGCCTCAGTAAGTGTTGTTTTCTTAGCCCCCTTCATTTACTCTCTCTCACTCTCTCTCTCTCACTCTCTCTCTCTCTCTCTCTCTCTCTCTCACACTCACACTCACACACACACACACTCATACTCGCGCACTTTCTGTGTATTGACTCGTCTCTCTCTTGTCAGATTACTTTGACCTGTCGCCTCTGACGAAGCCTCCTAATCAGCGGGTGAGTGAGATAGATGTGGCAGTGCTGGGCGCTGCGCCGGCCTGTTTAACTGACCCAGTTTTTCCGTGGCCTTTCAGGATAACCACACTCTGTTTCCTCTCTCTCTGACAGCCCTGTTTATTGACATGACATTTTTATTGATGTGTTTATGCCTGCAGAAGCAGAGCTACAATGACGAGGCAGAGAGACACTCCCTGCTACTATCTGAGAGTGCTTTTATTGGTGAGCGCTTTTAAAACCCAACCAGACCTTTTAGAACAGGAGGAGGTGGGGGTATAGTGCAGGGGGGTTGTAGTGTGCTCTGGCTAAACAGGACAGCATCATGTATTACCTGAAGGCAGTTTTGTTCTGAAAGATGCAAAATGGGAGATTAAAAAATTATTTCGGTCTCACCTTTGATAAAAGTGTGAGAGTGTTGCATAAAAGAGAGGGTTGTGCATCCATGCTGGAGCTTTGTGTGTTTCTGTGGGCTATGACAGCATTAGGCTGTATGATCAACAGCCACTGCACCATTTGGACACAGCTTTTCAGAAGCTAGCAGCAGCCATTGTGGCCTCACTGAGTCTCCGTATAGCAGCCTACTTTCAGATGCTCATCTACAGATGCTTATAAGATTGGTAGCAGCCAGTTCTCAAGGCCAATATTTTAAAATCATTAATGGGGAGGGGGTGGTATTGTGCCACCTCTAGTCATAAAAGTCACAAGAAGCTAAATTGGGCTTATAGACAACTCGCTTACTTTCTTAATTTATCAATAAATAATATGATCAGTATATGAATTAAAAGTTATATAAAGCATACCCAGTCAGCATATAAAGTAAAAATATTGACACTGCTTCTAAGCTGGGCATGATGCCACCAGAAGTGTTTAATCCTCCTCATAGAGTGCTTTGAAAATGGAATGGATAATAAATGATGAGCTAGTGTGAACAGGCCCAATGAGCTTCCAAATATTCCATTAAGTTTACAGATTTTATTTTTTATTGAAGCGAAACTTTCTTGTTTATCAAACATTTTCACAGACACACTCCTTGTAGCATTTCGGTTAGTGATTTGTCCAACAAAAGCTATTTTGTGTCGATAAATCACACTGTTGTTGTTGCAAACCTGGCTAGTGAACCCCTAGTGGTTAAAAATGCAGTTGTGCTACATCTGTAACTCTGCCCCAGTCAGTGATGAAATACAGAGAAAAGCTTCTGATTGGCTGCGCTCTACCCTACTTGCACCTCAGTCCTGCCTCTTTTTTCTATGTAATATGTCCATGAAAGGGCATCTGCTTATCTTTTAATACATTAATATGCAAATTAATACATGTCCTACTAATAACAGTTTAAAGCTTTTGCCATGTGATTGGAATTAAGATTAAATTCTGCTAATATGTTTTTAATGCAGTTCTCAGTATTGAAATTACAATAGTGTGATTAACAGAGGTTTCTTTTTTGTACTGTAGTATAAGTAACTTTACTCCGATTTCTGTACAGATCCTAATGGTTATTCATTCCCAACAACACCCCAGCCCGGCCGGCGGGCTGGCCAGAGCTCTGCAAGAGAAAGGAGACGGCAGACCAGGAGGACAGACTTTGATGATGCAAGTACTTCTCATTAAATGGGGAATTAGCATGAAAAGGAGTCAGTTGAGAAGTCTGCTGGCACACCTGTTCATTTTTGAATGAATAAAATAAAATGAGAATAATATTGAGGAATAAATCTAAGGAGCTCGAGTGTATGGACTAACTGTGCTGTGGATGTTTACAGGGTGTGGAAACCCCAGACAGAGAGAGAAACAGCCAGTCTCTCAGCTCAGCGAACAGCTTCCACCTGGACAGAGTCCGAGAGAACAACCAGCGCAGGATGAGAGCTTTGGATGACATGAGTGCACCGGGCTGGAGATCAGGTTAGGAGACCAGCTTTTAAAAATTTTTTTTTATTGTTATTATAATCTCAATTTGTGACATTTGAGAACTAAAGCTAGATCTCATTAACTGCTTGTCCAATCAAGCTGTTAAAACAAACTTGTGGGTGAGGTACTAAAACACAGCAACTAAGACTGACAGGAAGTTAAGTAAGAAACCTACTCTGTTCACAATGGTTCACTCGTTTACTCGTTCAGCGTTCACTACATAGCCTTTACTGTACAGTGAACCAACTAGAGATAGCTAAGACTGTTGTTACCGTCTGACAATTTGAGCAATACTACAACATAGCTGAAATGTCTCAGTGACAGTGATTTTGAAAGACTTTTAAATGGAGATTTTCTTCGTTGCCATTAAGGTGGATTTAAAATGTAGCACAAGGCAGAAAATGGCTATTTGTGATATTTCAAAGTACCCCGGGAAGTACGTGTCCAATACTGAATTAGTTTCTTAATTAATTAGCTTGGTCAGGTGTGTCAGAACCAGGATGGAAAACAACTGTAAAACATTTCATTGCATTAAAAAAAAGAATTTTTTTGTGTGGAATTGGATGCTGACACTTAACCACTCGATCACAAAGACTGCACTTATCCATTCTCTGCAGGAGAAATCTCTGCTGACGAAGGGGATGACTTTTGGCAGCAGTCTCCGCCTCCGCCTCCTGCTAGACGCGTTTCCACAACGACAGTTGCTACGGAGCCCTGGCTACGCCCCGGCACCACAGAGACGCTGAAGAGGTTGATGGCGGGTCGCAGGCCGCCCAGTCGTGGCCCGCTGAATCACGAATGGGAAGGGCCGTCCACCTATCACGGTTAAACTCAGGGTCTTCACAGTAACACTAGAGCGCACTTTCATCCCTAAAGCCTTTTTCCTCTCATCAGAAGTCATGGTTAAAGCCAAAGAGGTCTGCTCTTATTTATTGCTCCATATTCTGCCCACAAATGCATTCTTTTGTAGCGGCTGTTGCTAGTGTGGGCAAACTTTACAGAAGGAACATCTGTAGCACACAAGTCACTACATAACCTTGTGTGTATGGTTTTACATGGTACGGATTGGAGATTTGCTATGTAATAGTTAAGTGTGTATATAATTATATATATCTCTATGTTGACCAAAACTGGTTCGTGCTAGTTTTTACCCTGGCTCAATCCCTTCTTTTCTGGTCCACTTTCTGTAAATCTTGTCTTTCTTGGAAGCAGCTGTTAGGAAAACACAGGGCAGCATGACTTTGAGGCCAGTTTGGATTTGTTTTACCTTTTCCTGTTGTCTGAATTACTCTGACAGTGAAAATAAAAAAGTGGTGCTTTCATGTAGACTGAATCGTAATGCAGTGAGACAGTTGCACAATCCACAAAAGGTCATTCGGGTTCTCGTCTAAAGCCATAAAGCAGATGCATCTACAGAAGAGCAAAGCAGCATCGGCCAAGGTGCGTCTCGCCCTCCTGTCAGCCAGCAGAGCCTGGGAGGAATTACTACGCACAGGTCCCATCTGCTGCACCCTTGCTGCGTGTGTGGTCTGGTACTCGTAGATGGCTAAATCTGCTCATATACTATGCCTTTGTTTTGTCAGAATGTGTGAGTATTGAATGTATAACAATTGTAATTATGATGCCTGAAACTAAAAGCTTATTTAACTTGAAATTTCTTCCGAAAAATCAATAAATTGTTTTATTTTTCATAACCTTCAGTTTTCCTGCCTGAGCGAGTTTGTGTTTTCCAGTTGAATTTTGCAGAAGTCACAATCTTTTTCCACCAATAAACCAAGTTCAAAAACTTTATTGACCTATGACCTGGTTAGGACGTGTGGGATGATAACCAGTATTGTACAGATCATTTATTCCACATAGAAAACTTTACAGTGCTGTACCATTATACACTTTTTCACCGTAACCAGGAATGCTTCGGATCCTTACACCAACAGTTTTTTTGTTTTGTTTTTTAAGCGCAACTAATGTTATTCATTATGTTCTATACAATACAGCCCATCCCCGAACCAAAGAGTAGATTTAAATATATTAGCTTTTTAAATTTGTACACATACAGTGAAGCTTACTTCAGAGGGATATATAGACCAGTGATTCAGATGCAGCTCACGTTAGGTTTAAATTTTTTTTTCCTCTTCCCCCCCCCCCCCCCCACTTAAGTTCCAGTTTTCAAGGATCCCAGTTGTCGCCTTCTTCATATGTTTACTTAAAAAAGCGTCAGTACATATAAAATGGAATAATTTAACTATATATAGTGTATATATAGTTGATATATCAATTAGAAATCTCAGACAATCCGGGAGAGATGGCATAGTTAAATAAATTATCACAAAAAGTAAAAATCTCCAGTGCATTTGAAAAGGAAAACAAGTGCAGCAAATTCAGAGAAACCCAAAAAAAGAAATTAAATCTAGTGTTATGAGATTATATTACAAAGCTGCTTCTTTTCTGTACAACTAATTTAATCCAAGGAGCTATTCATGCTAATGTTAGCCATTAGCAGTGCAAAAAAGAAAAACAAACAAACAAAAAAAAACTAATTAGGGCTTCAGAATCATTGAGTAATACTCATTACTCGTCATTTTCACTAATTACTGATCATTTGCTTGATGTTGAAACCTTTTATCATTCTTCAGAGAGCCTTAAGATAATGTCAAGATAAAGCAAGAAACACCGTTTTAAAATATATTCGAACGTCCCGAGAAGGTTCCCAGAGGCCGAGTATTCAAGAATAGTTGTCGTTATTATCACCAGCGTGAACCTGTGGATGATTTCCGAGTCTACTGTACAAGCCCTGGTCGTTTTGTCCAGTGTAGACCCAGGCAGGGTGTTGGGATACTACCAGTACCTTTAACACGTTCTTCTAGGAACCTCCAGCTCACTGATCAAGTCCCATCGTACATGTTTGGGCATCTGGTCTTCCCTAATGCCCTTCTCTTGGGGGGAGAGGTTAGAGTCCTAAAGCAGTTGGACGGCAGATAAAACGAGGGATCATCCGATTGCCCAGCGAAGGACTATTCAGGCCTCCTGTGGAGTTTGAGGACTGTTGGGCTCTGAGATCAGCTCCGGCTCCAGCGTCTGAGCGATGTGGAACACCAGCCCGATGCGCAGGAAGAACTTCCTCAGCACGGCTCTCAGCTCCGGGATCAGGTCGAACTGCATGATCTCACACAAGAGTGGGTAGTAGCGGGTGGCGTGTGCCTTAAACTGAGGACAGAGAATTCACAAATACACTCACCATTAGTTTCTTCATGTGGTGACTATCATTCTTAAGACTTAGAGGAAACCTCATACGTCCAAAACAGTAACTTCATCCCACGCCTGAGATGGCAAAAAAAGGTACTAACCATCTGTTAACCAATATGTTTTTAACTTGTGAACTGTGATTGGTCTCCCTCCAGGAGACCACAGTATTTCTAGTGCCTATCCAACACCTAGTTTATCTAATCCAGGAGTGGGCAACATGGGCTGGAGTCATTATTTATTTATTGATTATTCTGCTCTAACAGACCTGCTAAACCTGGTAAATAACAGGCGAGTTAAATCAGGTGTGCTTAAGTAGGAAATGCACAAAACTGGGCAGGAACCTGGCCCTCCAGGACCCTGATCTAACCAGTGCTTCATTAAGGTAAATCAGGTGAGCTGCTGGTGGAACTGAACATATCCATACAGTGTCTGAAGTCATTTTTGTCATTACCATTTCCACCTCCTCATTCTTATTATTATTTATTACAATGTCCAATTTAATGCCAACTACTGTGAGATCTTATCAAGTGATAACAAGCTTGATCATACTTGAACAGCAAACCAGTTACATTTTTTAATCCTATTATGGCGACACAATGATATCTGAACCAAAGCTGAAGATACCTGCTTAAATACAGGTTATATTTCTGTCTTTGATCGATGGGGCAAAAGTCTTAATTTTTGTTTCAACATTATCATTGTGTATATTATATATATACACACACACACACACAGTGTATAACATAAATCAATATATGACACATATTGGGAAGTATTGGCAAAAAAAATCCCATATCACTACATCACTAATTCCAGTCTGACAATCGCAAATGGAAGAGAGCCGACTCCTATCATTCCAGCCCATCAAATGGAAAGAAAATATCTGTGCAGCTGTCTCTGTCCACTGATTCTACCTGCTGGCTGCACAGGTAGGTGGCTGTCTAAAATAAACAGAGCTTTTATCTGCTCTGCTTTCTCTGCCCATCCAAAAAAGGTGGGAGGTGGAGTGATGCCAGTTTGAGGAGCCATTTAGTTTAGTTTTTTTGCCTCCACTGGAAATCCACAAAAATCTTGGATGATCAGTATTTCCTGTTCTCATAATTAGTTTTAATTCTCAATTCGTCACCATGAGTGTCTGATTACACCCTCTCGTCTCTCCTCTTGACTCAGTAATTCATTAGTAGAGTAATTGAAGGGGATTAGACACGACATCTGCTTAATCATTCTTATGAGTTTGCTGTAACTGCTGAGGAGGTGGTGCGAAAAGGCTTGACCTGAACCCTGATGAGAGAGGCCTGGGGACCCGGGAGATCGTATGAACAGTATGAGCTGGGCTGAAGGATGTGTGTGACCGGTTTCCCTTGGTACTTTTGACATCGACACATTACACTTTAGAATACCAAAGCACATCGAAATGCTCGCTTAACACTCATGTTTAAAGGGGAATTCTAAAATATAAATATCTACACATCTGCACAAGAGCATTCAGAGTGATTCGGGTGAATCGCTCTGTTCTAGAGAATCCTGAGGGGCGGAATCGTTCACAGTTGTAAACAGACATCTTTAGTTCATAAAAGCACCCTTACAGAACGTTATATGAAATAGTTATAAATACGTGCCTGATATTGGAGTGTTTTACCTTAACTGTAATTTGTGCTATATATATATATATATATATATATATATATATATATATATATATATATATATATATATATACATATATACATATATATATATATATATATATATATATATATATATATATATATATTCTTTTTAATAAATGCAAGGCAGAGCACTGCATGCAGGGTAGAAGAACAGCAACATAGGAAATCACTACTCTACCACCATCACTCTAATATTCTGGTTTTGGATAGTAAATAAAATGGATAATTGTGTTGGAATTCACCAGAGGTTCCCATCATCACCACAGTAAAGAAATCAGTCTGTATGTTTGTTTACAACACACCATTTTACACCAAACACACAGTGAATGACTTTGTTTACATCAAAACCACTGAATTAGGCAGGACTGCTGAAAAATCTGACTAACTTGGAACGTTAACTTGGTCTTTGGTCCTTTGTTTCTTAGATAAATTGGATTGTGTGTTCTTACCCTGTCATCGCTGATCTTCAGCACTTTGGTGAGGAAGAGGAGGAGCAGGTTGGTCCAGGCCTCGCGGTGGCTCTCCGATGTCAGGGTGAGGAAATAGGCCACAGCGTCGCTGCACACACTGCACAAAGCAGACAACCACACCGCACTCAGTATACACAATATGAGCCTTCACTTCCAACAGAGTTTATTAAGTGTAGAACAGAGCTGGAGTAAATGAGCCATGAAAGATAAATGCTGAAATCTACTACTGGCACAGGAGGTAAGGACACAAAAACGATGGGATATCTTTCCCATCTCTCTTTAATTCAGGTCTTTAAATTCAAAAGTTCATCCAACAAGGAGAGAAACTCTTTCATAACGCTTTCATAAGACACCAAAAAGCGTCTAGGCAAATTCAGCGCACGTCAAACAAGTGAAAACTCTCCCATTTGTCCTTTCGGAACTACCGTAATCCCCATCTGCCCTTGTGCCTCCTACTCACTCCAATCTCCATGACCTAATCACCTGCCAAATCTGCTTTAGCCTGGTTCAGTGAGCTTCCCTAACCAAGCCTACACGTCTGAACACACACACACACACACACACACACACACACACACACACACACACACACACACAGAGAGAATGGACGAGCAAACCCACGGCTGCTCCTTGGCTCCTTTGCTGGTCACCCAGCAGCAGACAGGCCTAGAATGAGCTCGCTGTCTTTGCCAAGACTGCACTGTTTTTGCTCAGTGTTAGCCAGGCCAGACTCAGTTTGGCCGTGCCTCAGCTATGAAGAGGAAGGCCAAGGACATTTAGGCCTCGGCCCAATCTGTGGCCCTCATTTGAGCACATCCATGAGATCTGCAAGGCTGTCCAGTGTCTAATGTCTTATTTTGGGCTTCAAAGGAAGGTGCTCAAGAGTGCCCTCTAAGCATATACAGTGCAGGCTAAATGTACTAAATGTGTGTTTTCCAGAAAGTATTCAAGTGCACAAGACCACACTAAACACTGAAATACAGATCTCGCTGGTGACGTTCCAGCAAAGTGTTTCAGAACTAAGAAAGATTCGATAACAACTGCGGTGACCATCAGTTCCACAAAGGCAGCAAAAATCTCCACGGATGTGGTCTTGATGAGCTTTTATGTATTTGTGTTAAATAAGGAAAACATCATGTAAGTGTGCCCTTATGCAAAAAAAATAAACTACAAGTTTGGAAGTTGTGGACAGCCCTTTGCCCAGAAAATGTATATCAATTATCTGCCTAATTTAAACCTTTGTCCTTGCTCCAGACTTGCAGAAAAGCAATCTTAAAAAAAGTCCACAAGGCCATAGGGCTGCTCTGTAAGAGTATGCTGGTCAGCTAAACAGTTTGGGTGTCAAACGCTTTAGCCTTATAGTTGCTGTGCTAAAGCTAAAGGACCCAACTTTGGACAGCAAACCTCTTAGATCTTTAGCTGTGTATATGCTTGCAGCCTTGCTGCCTTGAGGTCCTGACTTTAGTGAAAGTTCCACAAAGGTCTGTAGTCATTAAACCCAAGATCTGGACTGGTCAGTAGCGTGCAGAGTTGTTGACAGCAGTCTGACCAACATGGTGGAGAAATCAGAGTGTGCGTTAAAATGAATCTCTTTACTAATTTCAGATCTTTGAATCAATGGGGCTGCTAATGCTTGCAATGTATATGGATCCACTGAAGTTAATTATAATAAAAAATAAATAAATAAAAGAGAAAAAAAAATACACAAAATACATGGCCAGTACATGACATCTTGCCAGTGTGTCCCAAGAACTTGCTTGCAAATGTAAAGACCTCCTGCCCCCATTAGTCTGCACCTTTTTAATGTTAGTGCCTTTAAGACAGTTCCTAGTATCAGCTACAAACACCGTATTGCCATACACCGCTACAGGTTGCATATATAGGTTGTAATAGAATGTGTAATTGGTTAAAAACACACTCCTTGATGGGGGTCAGCCTGCATTACTTTGACATTTTTTAATAATTAATGTGTAGATTAAACACTAACCACACCATGCATTCTTAACAGTAGATAAGCATAGCCCACTTAGCCACTCCTGATCAGCTTAATAAAGAAGGGGGCTGTTCAAATGCTCTTGTCCCTCATTAAGGCAAGGCAGAGTAGAAGAAATCGCTTAGCCTTTAGATGCCCTGTCCTTTTCACTTTAAGTTCACAGAGACTCGGCTAACATTTTCGAGGTTGTGTAGGCTGAACCTGACGTCTACTAACCTTTAAATGTTTTCAGTAAGAAGTTTTACAACTTGAGCTGCACAATATGAACAAAATCCTATTAGGTCAATGCAGTATGCCCTACAGTACAGTAAAAACACACTGGTGGATCAATGATGGGACATGGCTAAGATGACACCATAAGGATTTAACAATTTTGATACAGTACTGAAAAATGTGAAAATATGAAGGTTAAATAAATAAATAAATACATTATACAAATTAACTTATAGTCAATGCTAAGTGTCAGACTCTGTGCAGATCATGCACAGGGGGGCTGAAATTCAGTCCAACACTGTAGATCAACACTAGGGGCACTCATTTCAAACAAGTGAAGTTTTATTAATGTTCACAGTCCACAGTAACTCTTACTGCACCCTAAACAACAAACACAAGTCTGTGTCACCTTAATAAAGACCTGGATGAGGACAGAGCAGATGGGGTGGGGGCATTTGTTTGTTGCCTTCTATTACCTTTTAGCTCTGGAACTGAACTTAAAACTTATCGCTGAACTGTTCCTTTAATATACAGACCAACATTGTAAACTCTGAAAACCAATTCCAGCTTCATCTTCTCAGCTCTGGCCTCCTATTAAACATTCTCTCCACTTGGCGAACAGAAGATGTAACCCACTGAAAGCATCAGTAATCGTTTAATTAGAGGACTGTTGTGGAAGAAGTAGTTTGTGAAAACACACCCGCTGACTGCGGCACAGCACAAGAACGTGTGTGAGTGTGCGTGGGTGCATGTGAGACAGTGATGTCTTACTTGAGCAGGCGTCTCTGCACCTCCTCCCAGGCGTCCTGCCTGCTGGGGTCTGTGTACATACGGAAGAGAATCCGCAGGCCACAGGCCAGGCTGCTGGTCTCCTGTTTCAGCAGATTGGGCTTGGACTTTCCTTTGAAACCTTACAGACACAAGCGTGCGTGCACACACACACACACACACACACACACAGAGAGAGATACTGTTTGTGCAGAGTAGCAGTGGATCCCTACACTGATGAGACACTTACAAAGACTTTCCATTACACAATACAATAGGACCTATTGGGTATCTGAAGTGCAAGCAATTGCAAGTAACGTGTGTTAGAAATGTATGCTCGGTGGACAGCAAGCGGGTACTTCAGTCTCTCCTAACGTAGGCTTAACATATGTTTTAAACAAGAATCAGAATTTTGTAAGATTACATTTTTATACAATTATAAAATATTTGTTTCCATTTTTTAAAGGGCTCCTATCACGAAAAACTATTATACTTTTATTTTTGGAAAATAACATTTCCAGGCCATTGAAATATATCCCTACAGCAGTTCAGACCATGGGCGTTCATCTTAGTTACAACAAGTCTTCCAGCATGGACCTCTTTTTGAAGAAGACAAAAATATAGGGCAATACACAAAACCCAAAAAATGTTGGATATGGGCCCTATTAAAAATGCTCAATGTAAATATTATATAATCTTAAGCATAACTGTGTTTGCCTTAACATTTTAATATGCTTCCCCTTTGGAAAATGTGTCCTTAAAATGTGAGCTTAAGCATTAGTATTAGCTAAGAAACTATCTCCAAGTTATCCTCATTAGTTATTGCCCTAACCAATTTTCCATTAGCTATACAGGCTTGCAAAAACATTACAGCCTACAATTATACCTGAAAACACAGAGCAAACACCCATGGTAAACCACTACAAAAGATAATATCAATAATACAATAATAACAAAATGCCTTTCCCCATCAGATGAGGACGTTTGAGTTTGAGTATACTACGAAAGGCCACTGTTTATTTTATGTACTACCTTCTCTCAGTAGCAGTGAGCACTGAGCCACAAAACCAGTCCTGATGTTAAACTAAAGGGTCCAGTCCTGGAGAACCACAGCACCGCGGAGTTAGACATCCTCATCAAATGCACCAATCAGCTAGTTATCAGGGTCTTGACGAGGTGAACTCTGTATAAGTATAATCTCCGTGGGCTTCTGGCCCCCCAGGACACCCCTTGTCTTAATCCACAGGAGTGCAATAGGACTAAAAATAAATTCTGACCAGCTTTCCACAGGGCAGTCCTCTGCTCGTTGTTAGAGTTGAAGGCCTTTGCAAAACGATGGGACTCCAGCAGACAGTCCAGCAGTTTGAACAGCTGCTCAGAGGTCAGGTAGCGGTACATTCCCTGGTCCTGAGTCTCCACGTGCACATCAGCGCCCAGAGCATCCCTCTGCATAATACACATATATACATATTGATGAATAAAGGTATGGAAAGTGGAAGCTTTTTGGTATGCAAGGTACTTTAAGTTCATGCTTATAGAAAACATTGAGTCATAGAGCTAGTAGAGTCAGACACTACAGTGTTGTCTGCATCCTTACTTTTGCACTGGAGCCACAAGACTGTTTAGCAATTTACAGAAGCCCACAAACTAGTCTACGAACAAACTGTCCAATCCTCACATACAGGAGCAGATAATTGTTTGGTACACTAACCTCATGAGCACTTCACCAGTCAGGCTAATGTAGCTATGTCAACTTCCGTTGCTGCTAGAAGCTGAATGTTTGCTTTGCTTTTAGCTCGGCTTTGCTAGTTTTAGTCATATTGGCCACCTTTACTATGAAACATGCTTATTGTTTAATTACGTTATTTTACATCACAATGACATCTGTGAGAACAAATGGACACTGAGGACAACTGGCAACTCTGACAGCTGAGCAAAGAAACTGGAATTCCTGCAAATGAAGATGCAATTAGAATGACCCAGTTCTACAAGCAGAACAGTGGCCTCTGAACGGCATGGGACAGTTCTTGTTTTGCTGTGGCGGGAGTCTTATAGTACTGAACAGGTCTTGGCTTATGGGATATATTTTGGGGAATGAGAAGTCTTTAAACACACTATATGTCCAAATGTTTATGGACACCCTTTCTATATAATGCATTCAGCTACTATAAGTTATATCCATTGCTGACACACACACACAAACACACAGCTTGTCTAGTCCCCCACGTTTTTCCAAATTAATAGAACACTCTGGAGCAGATAAATATGAGTCTATTGGCACCGCGCCTAATGCCAAGTGTGGGCTAGAGGGGCATTGAGCTGTGGAGCAGTGGAACTGTGTTCTCTGGAGTGATTGTGCTCCATTCAACACTTCTGGGATGAGTTGGGAATAAGGTGGGTGGTGACCATCCACTCTCATTACTGAATGCAATCAAATCCTCACAGGAATGCCTTAAAGTCTGGTAGATAGACTTGCCAGCACAGTAGAGACAGATACTGTAACAAAAGCAGTTATTCATAGCATTATTTCAGAAGAGACAATAAATATGCAGGTGTCCCAATACACCTGTATATGAATAGGTGCAGTTTTGTAAAGACAGGTTTACTAGGTCCTTACAGCAGATCGTATGAGTACCTGTGCTGCTGCGAAATTCTCAGCATCCTCTTTCTTGCTGGTGGCGGGGAAGAAGACGATGTTGTCGATGGTCTGAATGAGCTCCAGCTGCACCACACACTTTATGAGCAGCGCTGCAAACAGCCTTTGCTCCTGGGCTTCTGCAAGACACACATACATACACACTCACTAAACCGCTCAGCATGACTCCGCCAGTCAAGCCCACACTGCTTCAGTGCAGTTTGACCACACACTGATGTGGAAACTGTGTCTGAAATTGAGTGCACAATGCAAAAACACTATGAGCACATTTCTCAAACAACAAAATTGCTAAACTGAGCTCAGATTTAAAACTGACGCTGTAGCCTGGCTGCCAGCCAAGCACACCGTGTCTGCCAGCAGAGCCACGCTGTTAACAAACAAAGAAGTCTGCGGGTTGCGTCGGTTTCAACAGTGAGGGCTGAACTTGCCTGAAGCCACGCTGAACTGACTGTGCCTCCGGTTCTCTGCCAGCGCCTTCTCCATACTGCTGACAGACTGCTGATCCTCCGCCCGAGACTGGATGTCCACGGACTTCTGGGACACAGAGTCCTGTGATCACCAGGACATGTTAATAAACGATATATTAACACAGTAAACATTCACATAAATGTTTGCCAGCATACCTGCATGTAACGGGAGCATGTCTACAAGGGAGCAGTGTTCAAACTAGAATATACAGTACAACAAGCATAACTGAAAAATATGTTTATTACAGTACAAGAGAGCTTCATTTGTGGCAAAATTGCCAACTCTTGTTCAGGTTGTGCCTTGTTTGGGTCTCTTTCCAATCCCAATGCTACTAGACAGCTAATTAGTGTTTGACTCATAGCTTTGGAGAATTCCTCCAACATCTGGAGATGCAAGATGCCCTTTTAAGCCATGCTTACTCATTGACTCTCTCACTGCATCTCAATGCAGATACTTTCACATGCATCTTCCCAAAAGTCATCAGAAAAAACAGCAGCAAAGAGCAAAAACACCCCTCAATTTCATTTGAAAACCAAGACATACAAGGGCAGAAAATGCCCCCTATGAATGCAATGCTTTAGCACTAACACACATTTTGTTTAATCAGTAGTTTGTACTTGTTTGCTTGGAATAAAATGTTACTCTGAATATGCGGTGCAAGCGAGGGCAAAATGCCGTAAAAAAGGAAAATAAATCTTACATGTACGAATACTGAATACTTGGTTAAGCTCTTACTCTTCGAAAACTGGCAAATTGACAGGCAAGAGAAAAAAAACCTTGTGTTTGTAAGTAAAAACAACAAGTTAATATAATTGAATCTACTTAATAGATTCAACATGAAACAATTAAAATAATACAGTTCAAAAAAAAAAAAAAAAAATCACAAAATCACAGGGTAACTGGGTTCATTCCAAAGTAGTAGGAATCGGGTTCTTCTTCAAAGGGAACTACACTAGTTTAAATCTCTTCTAAAATGCTAATATTTCAAATAAACCAACAGTAATTCTGCACACCAGTTGTTTGTCCGAGTCCAGCTGTGTCATGTGATCTCCACCCGTGCCAGCCGGTCTCCAAGTCAACAACCTGAGAGCAGAACAGGACAAACATAATGTAATCCACCTCAAACATCACAGATCACCCAAACCTTCACCCAGAGGCAGCGAAGAGAACGTACACGTGTGGGATGGTGGTCTTAAAGATGTCCAGCATGCAATTGCAGGTTTTGTCCCAGGTCTCCGGTGTGAACTTTTCTCCATTCAGGATGACCACGTTCTCCAAGCAGTTGGTGCCTGACCTGGCCAGCTGCTCGTTATCTGCAGAAAGAGGCAGCGGTAGAGGGATAAGGTGACTGTAAATCTCTGACTTCACATGAAATCCTCAAATTTCAGTCTTGTACAAATTACTCATAAAACTACACTGAACAGAAACACATATTGTACTTATAGTTCCACGTCCTGACTTTGTGCAAATGACAAATAAGCCTTGACTTTTTTTTTTTTTTTTTTTTTTTTTACTTTCTGATGTTTTTACACATGAACACAACATTGTTTTTTATAGTATTCAACTCCACTAGAATTACAATTCTAAGATCCATGCTTTTGAATCGACACCTTCAAACTGACGCATCATGAAGCCTGAGTGCAATTTAACACCATAAGCAGCAACAGATGGTGAGATTGATTGGGAGTGAACTAGGGATGCAATTAATTATGATGAATCATGAAATCTTTGCTTAAATATGAACAAATATTGACCATTAGTGTCAATTATTTGAGTAATCATCACTATTAGGGATTTGCCACAGACATCATGTCTGACAAACTCTGACAAGTCAAACTACTGCCATCTGATTCTCACCTTGCTGCACACACCAGTAGAGCTGAGAGAGGATGTCATCCAGCAGAACGTCACTCAGAGACTCAAAGTATTGCGTGAAGACGTCACAAATGGCATAAAGCGCATGATTACAGGTAGTGGTCATCCACTCGGCCTTCTGCAAAAACACAAAACACTTGACACTTAATATATGTGTGCACTACATGTAAAGAATCACCTTCACACATATACAACGTAACTTGTATAACGTATATGTTCTTACCTCAGTTTGTTGCTCCGGAAGCTTCATGTTATCGAAAATTCTAAACACGATGCGGAACAAGTCCTGCCACCAGTGCTTCTCGTATGTGTGACCGTAAGTCTTCATCACTTCAAACATTACTGTCAAACCCCTGAGGCACACACACAGTCAGTCATTTAACCACTGATTTAGTACTGCTGGGCTCCACTTTAACTCTATTTCAGTGTTTTATCTGATTTAACAAGCAACACAGCATGCCTTTTTCCTTTTCTGCAAATTTAAATACATCAGGTTGCCTGATGTCTGCTGGCTCCTTCAGCAGCAACACTGAATTTAATGTTGCTGGTAGATGTCACTCCTGTATACAGAGCTGCAGATCTTCTTAAGAGAGTCTTAAGCCATGAGCTTGTCTTGTTTTCTTAGAGAAATGTTTGTGGAGTATTAACGTGGGTGACTTGATTATCAATAAATACTATCTATGTAATTTCCCCATATTAACCCAAGCAGCCCAGACTATAACACACTGTGCATATTCATACTGGAGCAACAAATCACTTCACTACTGTTACCGTCAGACCGCAAACACTACAATCACTGTAGATTCATAGTGGATTACAATTATTACTGCCAGATTGTAAAACAAACACACACAAGATTCACAGTGAATTGAAAACACACAGACAATATTACACTGTAAAAACTGCACACACAGCACATTCTTACTACATTAAAATCAATTCACAATTAGAATATCACACTGTTAATCAGTTCATAATTATACTATAACACCAAAAAAATTACTCAGTAATTATTTCTGTCAGACTGTAAATACTTATACTGGATTAAGGTCACCTACCCAGATAAATCTTCAACCAAAGAACTTTAGTATGTGGTTGCACTGACCTGGTTCTGACATCCAACTTGCACCTGTTGATGATGCAGGAGAGTTCAAAAAGTATAGGGAACCAGCCTCGGACCCACACCCGGTCCTCAGGGGCTACATTCATGTCATCACTTGTGTAGTCTTTAAAGGCCTGCCATTAAAATAATACAACATATCATGATTTAATGCAGCACTTCTAACATTCTGCAAAATATAATTAAACTGAGAGACACTTTTCCCATCAACCCTACTGAAGAACCCTACCAGAACTTAGCCAGAGCAGAGACCCTGTGGGCTCACTTCTCTAATCCTCACTTGGCACATGCATGAACCACACAACTTCCTAAACCAGTTATGACTGTACCATAACCAAAGCTCTGGGCAAATTCAGCCTTTAGAGAGAATGAGGGTTTGTGCATCTCTACCTCTATATTTGTTATACATCAGACTGAAACAGTCCAGCGTGATATAATGATAAAAACACTGTCTATTTTTGTGTAAACAGAATTAAACAGAATTTGGAGTTCTTATTTAAATAACCATAAAAATAATATAATACAACCATAAATAAATAAATAAATAAAATGTATATATTTAGGTCAAGGCTCCCCTTACCATCCCTTTACATTCAACACCTAAACAATCATAACAATCAACAGGCATTACAGTCTATCACTGAGATACTATCATTGTCAGGGAAAACTTCATTGTGATAAGAATCAAGACTTGTTTCATCACAGAACACCAGACTAAAGTTTTCCACTCATCACTGGCACTAACCTGAGGCCTGTCAGAGACATATTTGGCGCAGTGGCGGATAAGACGGATGGCCTCCATGCTGGTGTCGGGGAAAGAAGCATTACAGGCAAACTCTGACAGACACTTGACGGCGTCCTGGAAGGAGTCTATGGTGGCGGGGAAGTGCTTCTCAAATACATTCGCTGAAAGACAGGAGACACAGACACTGAGCAACTGATAACTGACAGCTTCTACAAGACATTTCCATACTGACAAGCACAATGGGTTAAGCCTGATCCAGTCTGGTTGATACAGTGTAGAGGAACAACCTGAGCAAGACCATCATGCTACTAGGTGATTACACTGCAAATCTCTCGGGATAGGACCATCTGCCGAATGCTGTAAATGTAAATGTTCCTGACTAAAACAGAAATAGAATCATTACTAAGGCTGGTCATTACTGATGATGAAACTGCAACAAAAAGTCCCAGTGATGAGCACTTCATTTTGGTGGCTGACTATAGAGGCTTTGTAGGTGCTCACCTTGTATTTAACTTGCATATAAATGAGTACAGAAATTGTAATACATATCGGATCACTAGGTTTTTGCCAACATATAGCCCTGTATGCGACATGGCCTTAACCCTAACCTTAACCTCAACCCAAAAACTTCTTGGGTTCTTGTTCTTTTCTGCAGGAATTAGCAAAGTTCAGTAACCTCTACATTAAGGTTAAAGGAATTGTGTATTGCTAGTAAATATTTCAGCGCTCTGGACAAGAGTTTCTGCTAAACGCTTTAAATGTAAATGTATTAAAATGATGCTAACTTGTGTCCACTACCTTTCATTTGACCTATTTACCAATTTAACCTAATCCCAGATCTAATCCACATTTGTCATATTAGATCTGAAGTTGCTAAAAATTGACCCAAGAAACAATTTGGCTCCGGTCACTTACTGACGATATGTCCAGTGGTTTGGAAGGCCAGCTCCACGATGCTCTCGTCCTGATCGGAGGCAGCCAGGTGGAAGACGGAGAAGATGTTCTTCCAGCCTGAGCGGATATTTCCCGCCTGCGAGTTTACCATCTGAGCTATACAGCGGACCACCATGTCCCTGATGGTGGGGGATCTGTTAGGGGCCAAAGAAAAACATGTCAATAACACATAAATACAAACACCGGAACACACTCACTCTATCTTACTTTGCAAAAGCTAACACATACAGACAGGCTTGTTGTGCCCCCTAGACCAAAGTTAGGCCCTAATCGCTTTCGACACTTGTCTGTGTGTGCAAATGTGTGCTTGAGGCCAAAATGGTTGCTGACTGGCTAGGCTTAATGACCACTACACACGGCAGGGAGTGTGTGTGTGAGAGACCCCAAACAACCTCTTCTCACAGCTGCTAACAGATGCATGAGGTAATGTTACCGGCTTTAGTCAAATTCTGCAGTTTTTTGCCATACAAGCTAAAGTATGTGAGGACAAACTGACAAATGGCACCGTTTCCATAAGGCTACTGAAGCCAAAAAAACACCTGTATGGACCAATTTAAATGATCTAATCATCTGCAGGATATGTGAGAAGAGGCTGGTCTACCATGAAGGTATAAGGTTCGACAAATCCTTGAAAATATGTAATGTTCCATATCCGAGAAACATTGGGGAGGGAAATGTCTTGGACACATCCAGTACCTGCTACATAACGCCGACCTAATGGATGTATTTGAACCTCTGGATTGAACATATTTGTAATGTTTTTTTTGTTTATGAAATGTAAATATTACTGTTTTTCATGCAGGTTTTGAGAATGAGTATTTAGGTACTTGCTCAGAAATACCAAGTATTTAAGTCCCTAAAATTCTCTACTATCTTTGATACTGTATCTCCAAATATGAAGCCTTTATATATGAGAAGTGTTAATACCTTAAGTATTTTTAAACTGTTAAGACCTATATAATTGTTAATAACAGTGGTAAAGTGAAATATGAAGGGCTGATTTGGATATTTCAGATGAGAGAAAACACTGTGCAGAGTTTTCCTATAAATAAACTAAAGTCACTGCTTTAAAAGAATCATACTGTGATCTGTGACCTACCTACCTATCACCACTATACCACCATTATTTTTTTTTACTTTGTAAATCTTTCGCTGCAGGCAGGTTCTACTTAATTTCACTGGGTCTCTTACTTCAGTCTCTTATTTCAGTTAGTGAAATAAATGCTTAACTGAATTTAAATTAGGAAATTGACTTTTTAGTGCCCTGATGAGCTCTGTGTTACCTCATCCATGCAGTTCGGATCACTTTCTTGTTACACAGTAAATAATCGACCTTACAGTGTTGGCTCATTGTAATGGCTGCCATTTTCTTTTATGCATATATGAAATCACTGCACTGCCACCATTTTTGTATTGAAGGACAAGGAAGTCAGAGTGCAGAGAATGCCATACATGTGTTGCGTTATGACACTAGCTACCTCCACCATGTGTGGTAGACGACTATACATTTCATAAAGAGTTATAGGCATATTCATACTGCATGGGTATCATTATCAGACCTGGCATATCTAAGGGAAAAAAATATTTATCTAACCTAATCCCATAACATGACAGGCACAGTTTTACTATTTTAGGTTAGATTTGTTATGTTTTTTGTGGGGTAGTAAAGTGTTGGTTGGTGAGAAGTTGTTAGCCTTTATATTTAGATGTTAAAATTAAGAGCTTCATTTTAAAGAGAATATATTGGCCAATATTAAATGTTTCTATTATGTTGGCGTTTTGGAGAAACAGCAAGAAGTACAAGCAAATCTGATCTCACTGCCCATTACTTTTGCAAGGCAGGATGTGCACATGCTCAAGTTAAATTCATTGAAAGCTAGGATTATTCAGAACCACGCATATTAATTGTGGGTGCAGTGATGTCAAATGTCTTCTAAAAACAATCATGACAATTATATTTTTAAATATCTTTAGTTCAAGACTAACACAGACCTTTTCAGGACCTACAGACACCCTGAAAGACATATCACTTCACTTTAGTGCAAATGGAGCTTCCCAACATTAAACTGAAACATGTTTTATTCAGCTGAGACCAGGGAGAGGATCAGGCATTAATAGTAAAAGGTGTTCACCTGTTCTTTTTCATGATGTGCTCAAATGGCCTCAAGAAGTCCTTCTGAAACCTGAAATTGGCCAGCTCTCCTTTCTCTAAAAATTTCATGGATAGCTGCCTAAGCGAGTCCACGGCAAAGATAGCAACATCCTCATTAGGATTACAGCCGACCTGAGTGAAAAAGAAAGAGCAACAGAGAAGAGGAATAAAAGGGGAGGGGGGTGTAAGAGAGAGTGAGAGGGACATTTTGCTGCCTTGCTACCTTTAGTACTTCCCATAATGGCACTCTCAGGACAAACGCCTCATAAATCTGAGATGATCTGAAACAGTTTATACTTGAAACGGAATAAGCCATTTCTGACTACTTCCACTTTAAAACATTCTATCCAGCCAGGTCGGAGGATTTAGGCCTAGTTTGTACTCACTTTGTTGAAATGATCTCCGATCACCTCCCAGATCCTGGACCACTGGAGCCTGATGCGGCCCATGTTGTAGTAGGAAATCTCCACAATCTTTTGCAGGCTGAACATACGAGGGTGCGTCGGGGAGGCGAGTTCATCCATTGACACGGCACAGAGCCAACGAACAAAATCAACTGCAGAGACCAGGACAGAAAGTAAGAGTTTAATATTACAGTTCCAAAATTATCACTTAAAATTATAATAAAATTCTAACATGCATACATACACATGAATTACATACATGCATATTATTCCATGTTTAATAAATCAGTAACTTTCCAGTAACATAAAGGTGGTGGAACAAGATCTGATTTCTACTGGTTCTACTGGTTCATATAATTTTATGTTTACACTGTGTAAAAGGAAACTTAAGTCTTCAAATGAGTTTTTAATATGACAGTGAAAATGTACAGCTAAACCATAATAGAATATTATATTACATGATACCCACCGATGGCATTACCGTCCAATCTAGTGGATCCTGTGAATATCCTACAATAAATAAAATCATATTACTAATTGTAAAACCAGAAATCAGAAATACTGATTACCATCACAAATCAATGCATATCAGCCAACACTGTACCTGTCCACAGCAACCACAACACTCTGGGAGCTAGTCTCGCCGATGGATTCTTGTATGCTGGCAATCTGTTTACGATCTACATTCCCCCCAACTGAGGCACAAATGCAAAACAGAAGTATGAACATCTGGGGTGCATTTACACTTTATATCACATACAGATTGGCATTTAAACATATTCATTATCTGTCAACATAAGGTCAGGTACATAGATGCCACAAAACTACGGGTACTACTCTCTGAAAACCTCAAAAATCTCAAATGTGTGTGTAATACAGAAAACAACAATTGTTTATTTTTATGGAATAGCTATAAAGATATAAAGCTTTATAATATTACAAACATTTGGTTATAACATTCCAAAACAACTGATGACTACTGACGCATCATCAGGCGTTCATACTGACCGAGGCCCAAGTACTCGTCTGAAGTCTGCTCTTTGGTGCTAGTGATGAAGCCCTCTTTACCCCGAACAGTCCCAGATATGTAACGAGCCTTCACCCCTGTCCCTATGAGCTGGGCCAGCTCAAGCTGACTAATGCACTTCAGAATCTAAATAAAACACACAAATGATTCTCAATTAGAGCAATGAAATATGAATACAGAATTATGAGGTTGCTGTAGTGAATATTTGTTATTCATGAACAGTTGGAAAGTCATTCAGAAGTATCTGGTTGTGAAGTAGCTTATGGCAACATGTATTTAGATGTACCACCTTAAAGTCTCAAATAGTCATTAGCAACTAGTTGTGGTCTAACAAAATAGCCAGAAGCAGTTGTGGTCTAACCATAGAGTTAGAAATATCTGTGGTCTAATCATAGAGTCAGAACCAGTTGTGGACTAATCATAGAGTCTGAAGTAGGTTTGGTCTTATCATAATATGAAAGGTAGATGCGGTCACAGAGTCAGAAGTAGCTTTAGTCTAATTATAGAATCAGAAGCAGCTGTGGTCTAATCGTAGATCCAGAAGTAGATGGGGTCTTATTACAGAGTCAGAAGTAGTTGTGGTCACACTGGTAGAGCCAGAAGCAGTTGTGAGCTAACCATAGAATCAGAAGCAGATGTGGGCAAATCATAGAGCCAGAACCATTTGTGGTCCATCGTAGGGTCAGAAGTAGATGTAGTCCACTTATAGAGGTAGAAGCTGTTGTGGTCTAATCATAAATTGCAGAGTCTGAAGCAGCTGTGGTCTTACCGCAGAGGCAAGGGCAAATGTGGACTAATAGTTGAGAAAAGTTGCAGTTGCGTTTTAATCATAATGTAAGAAGCAGTTGTGGGATAATCATAGGCTCAGAAGCAGGCATGGTCTACTTGTTCGGGTCAGAAGCAGGTATGGTCTAATCACAGAGCCAGAACCAGTTGTGGTCCAATCGCAGAGTCAGATGCAGATGTGGTTTACTCACAGAGGTGGAAGCAGTTGTGGTCTAATCATAAATGGTAAGGTCTGAAGCAGCTGTGGTCTAAGCGTGGAGGCAAAAGCACCAGTGGTCTAATTGTAGAGACAAGAGCAGAGCCGCTGTGGTCCAATCGTGGGGCCAGAGGTAGATGTGCTCTACTCATAGAGGTGGAAGCTGTTGTGATCCAATCACAGAGCCAGAAGCACTTGTGGTTCAATTGCAGGGTCAAAAGTAGATGTGGTCTACTTACAGAGGTGAAAACTGTTGTGGTCTAATCATAAATGGTAGGGTCTGAAGCAGCTGTGGTCTAACCACAGAGGCAAAAGCAGCTGTGGTCTAATCGCAGACTCAGAAGCAGGTGTGGTCTAATCGTAAGGTTAGAAGCAGGTGTGGTCTAATCGGAGAGGAAAAAAAGTTGTGGTCTAATCAAAGAGTCAAAAGTATATATGTTCTAATCGTATGTAGTCAGAAGCAAGTTGGTCTGATCGGACAGTCAGAAGTAGATGTGGTCTAATTGTACAGTCAGAAGCAGCTAGCTGTGCGAAGGGCTCACCTCATGCCAAGAGTTTCCTAGATAGTTCCCGTCAGTGTGAGCCACTGTGATGAGGGTTTTGATGGTGTCAATGTTCTTCTGCTTCATCTCGGTGATGCCTGAGCTAGCCGTGAGTAAAGTGAAGCGAGCCAAGGCTTGCACATATGCGTCTCGCTCCAGCTGGGACCAAGACAACATTCAGCACAATATTAATAATGAATCAAAAGTGTTCAAAAAGACAGTGCAAGCTAGTTTAAAGACAAGAGAAGCAAAATAAGCACACATTTGCACTAATTTGTAAATTATACAGTCATGTAAGTTTTAGTGGAATAACAGATTTTCATATTATCGGCATGATAGTTACATTACAACCCACACTTCCTATAAATTGTCAATGAGAAACTATACAAATGCAAAAAACACAAATGGCCCTAACATGGAACCCTGTGGGATGTTTTGTGATAAACTGTGATCTCAATGGATAGATAATGACAAACTAGATGCAGGTTGACAGGTTTAACTGCATTTACACCTTCCAGCTTGCGTGTTACACTTCAAACAACTCTTTTCACATTTATGATGTCCTAAAGTAGATTGCTAAAAAGCCATTAGGCCAAATTAAGTGTGAATTAATGACATGAATATTTAATACGATCTGACAGAGAACCCTAACAGTGTTGTTCCTAGACATAAGAACTGCCCTTTAAAAATAAACACCAGCATAAAAAAAAAAAAAAAAACTTAACAAATGGCAAAAAGGTCACCCTTGCGAAAGAGCTTGTACCTGAATGGTGAAGATGCAAGCTATTCTGATGGCACATCGGATACCCTCCAGGCAAAGAGAAGCCACCTCTGTGTCATCACAGTCCTGCAGGCCCACGCTGAAGGCTGCCAAAAACGGTGTCCAGGCCAGCTTTGGAGAAAAAACGATGGGTCAGCAATTCAAAATCACTGAACTGAACAGTGCTCGGCAGGCTAGACATTGCAGGGGAATATATTACTGTCCATGAAGAACTATAAGTAAATATATGTGAGTATGTGTGCTGCACCTTAAACATCGGCCTGACATGCTCCAGGTGAGTGGCGCTGGTAAATGGAGCCTGAACATGGCTAACTGCCTCCATTAGAGCCTTGGCTGTCTTCGCCATCTGCTCCATTTCCACATTGTAAAGTAGCCGCCGTTGCTTCTCACTGGCCACGCCTGACCCAAGAACAACAACACAGCACATACAATCTCAGATCATATTATCTAGACTGACTGGCCATGGAAAATTCCTTACATTCCTGGGATGGCAAACACTTTATTTGAAGACTATTTACATAAAAATAAGAATAAAGTATTTAAAAAGCACTAAAAAGCATTAAAAAGCTTAAGTATTTATGATTTGATTATGATGATATTATGACACAATATGTTCTTAAACTAAACAAGATATTTAAACTTAAGTGAGAGACATGTGATCCATATATGAAATTGATCTATGGCTAATCCAATATTAGTTCTACGAAATATTTGAAGCCCTCAAACTTTAGTGATCACTACATATACATATTTAACTGTAAACATTTTAGAGGACTTTATTCATTGTTCTGTAAATATATATCTGTTATCTTAATTGAATGAATCTTATGCAAATAGATTGTCATTTACTTCATAAAATATTTTATGTAACCATATTATATAAATAGAAACATAAGCTGTTCATAAATTCTTAAATGTTGCTTTATAAATACATGAATCACTGCTTTTACATTTGTTATGAAGTATTTTTGTAGTAGCCTTTGAATAAAGGCATAACCATTGGGTTTTAATCATATATAATGAGTTTAAAACTGAACAAAATAATGGTGCTCTGCTGGGTTATTATATTATAAATATTTGCTATAACACTCAGTAACAACTCGGAAATGATACTATCAGTGTGCTTAAAGCACGCACCCCTGGTCCATGCTAATTTAATAAGCTGGGACAACAGGTCCGAATTTAAGAATAAGAACCATTTCCATGCTGTTAGCAAAGCTAAATGTTAGACCCTGATGTTGATGATTTGAGAAGGATTTCATCATTTCTTCAAGTGAGTAATCTGTGACAACAATCAGTGTAAAATCATGTCTGACAACCTCAATCAGAGAGTGCAAAACTCACTCTGTTTATTTGATTTGAGGGTTAATTCCTTCGTCTCCTTCATGGATATCTTCTTCCCAGCGATTTCATCATAAATGGCTGACAAATACTCCTCTGGCAAATCTTTGCTATCATTGATGCCTCTGTTCATCTTGATGTATTGCTCCTTTGTCATTTTATTCTTCACCTGAAACAGAAAACAAATTATGTATTAATGTGTTACCATTCAGGAGGATTCATATCTCTTAATGTTGATATAGGCGTCTTTGTCTTCAGAGGGCATGTACTTTGAGCTATTCCAGTGAATTTCCTTATTTACACCTCTGGCCTTCACATCAGAAGTCCCAGACTAGGATGAATTAACTACCTGTTAGAGTAAAGGCTGTGTGTACAAGGGAAAACAGGTCACTGAAGTAAAAAGATCAGCAGGAAAAGACCAAACAGACAAAGAGGCGTCCTCACCTGTGGACTGTGGAGGTCCGTAGTCAGCATGATGATTGAATAAGCGAGGACATATGCTGTGTCTGCACTAGCAAACAGTGTTTGCCTATGGGGCCAAAATATAACACATTAAAACATGAATATAGCTGTATACTTACTGCATTTATAATACTTCATTAAATTCCAATGAGCTCAGGAGAAATCCACTCACCCTTGGTTGCACTCTAAATATCTAGCAGCAAATTTTTCCATCAGACGATCGATTTTCTGGGCTTCTCCAGGGAGCCGGAAGCCCTCCAGGAACATCCGCAGGGCCGACACGAAGTCTTTGCCCTGGAAATCCATTTGGTCCACATAGGCATACATCACTTCTTTGTTGAAGCGATCGTTGTCTCCCAGAAACTCTCCTGCTTGAATCTGTAAACCAGAAGGTGAACCGGTTTTCGTATACTGATACACTGATGATAGTATGAGACATGGTAGAAAACATACAGTGCCATGCAAATGTCTAAGGAACCTTAGGAATGTCCAACAACACTAACATTAGAAAAAATACTAACAAAAGAGTGAAACATTCATGGTGATTGCTGCATGAGAGTGGAAAGCCAGGTACTTTCCTATAATAGCTTTTAGCCTTGCAAGTGTGATATTGATTTCCCTTGTCTACTGCAACAGTGAAACTGCAGAATCAGTATTACTATACACGATTGTCAGTATTAGCAGCAACACTCCTCTTCAAGCAGACAATCAAACGAAAGTAGTCTGATTTCAAATCCTTGTCTCTATTCATCGAGCACAAAACATGAACATTTTTCCTCCTTTGATGAGCAGAATGTGATAAACGCCCATCTTGGCGGGTCCTCTCGAGTCTTTACACCAGGCGGCGGGCTTGGCGTGGAGAAGCTCCCTTTTTTAGAACAGATGTTATGAGAGTTCTTTCACACACAAGCGTCCCAGCAGAATGGAGAGGCCCTTAAGGCCCGCCAGTGATGAGGCCCGCCAAACAAGTGCACGGCTGCTGAAAACAACGCTAACACTCGGTCGAAATCTTTCTGGAGTGGATGTTTGGAAACACTTAGGCTTCTTCAAAAGAAGGTTAAGAAACACTGGTTTCACAGAACATTTGGGGCAATAATTGCATTATTACCTCAACGCTTTACCATTGTTACACCCTCCAGTCTTTTCAGGAAACTCACTTCCAGTATTTCTGCAGAAAATCTGCAGGAGATGTCTACATACCTCCAAAGTTCAGCCCAAAAGATCTGAGCATTTTCTGGTTCCCACTATCCATCCTCCCAAAGATATTCAATGATGAAGTCTGGACTCTGGAGTGGTTAGTCTATTGTTCTGAGAACAGCAACAGCTTCAGCAGTTTGATCTGTCTTAGCTCCACATCCTTTCAGGCCTACAGTGTTGAGTCGTCTTTTCACAGTGGAAGGATGGATACACACACCAGTTGATTGTTTCAGATCTGAAGCAATAGTGGAGCTTGATGTTCTCCTCTTTCTCAAAGTGCTGTTTATCTAATTGGTGGGGCAGTTTTGCTGGTGTACATGGTAGTAAGGGGTCATCATTTTTTTTACTTTTTCCAATTTTCCCTTTTGACTTTCTTGTAAGTGGATGATCTTCTATCTAAGATATGTCTAAAGATATGTCTCTGAAATATCTCCTGAAAACTGAACTTGAGAAAAGAACTTTTACTTAATGGCAGTAGAGTAAATAGACGATTGTTGGTGTCTTACAGAATCTAGCCTCTCCTCCTGATGTAAAAACTGGGCGATGTCCTCAGGGGTGGTTCCAAGCATGCCTTGCTCCTGCAGGTATTGAATACCCCTCTTTGGTTTTTTGTTGAACCTTTAACAGAAGCACAGGTGCCAGTCAGTAAGCACAGGACCTCTAGGCTCTAGAACAGAAGCTTTAAATTATCAACATTACTGGATTACGGCTTAATCTCACATCTATATACACTTAAATCTGACATCTTTGCCTTGCCAGTCGATAGGAAGTTGGCTTACAGGTCAATGCCTTGCTCGATGATCTCTTTCTGCTGTTTGAGGACCTCAAACTGTTCCGGGTTGTCCGTGCCGGACATCTGCGTGCTGTAGCTGCCGATGCCGGATGAGGCGGTGGAGTCCAGAGAGTTAATGCTTCCATAACGGTTAATGGTCTCTGGGTGCTTGGACTCGTTCGGCTCCTGTTCTGAAGGCTTCTCCTGGCCTGGGGGAGAAGGATGGGAGCAAGACAAAATGAGACTAAGTGAACAAGAAGAGAGTGAGAGAAAGAGAAAGAGAGAGAGTGAGGCAAAGAGACAGAGAGACAAAATGTGAGGGAACAGGAAAAAGCAACAAAAGAGGGGAGAGCGAGAGAGTGAGGCAAGAGGGACAAACTGTGCATGCGAGAGCATAAGAGAGAGAAAAAGGATAAAAGAGAATTGAATAGCAGGAGAAAGTGATCGCACAAGCAAGAGAGAAGGGAAAAAAGCAAGAGGCAGAAAGAGTAGAGTGTGGATATAGCAAGAGAGCGAGAGCATGAGAGGGCGAGACAGTAAAGGAAAAGGGAAAGTAAGAAAAAACAGCTATGAACATAGGGAGAGAGTGTAAGAGAGTGAGAGGAAGAAAGCAAGCATGAGAGAGCGAGAGCAAAAGCGAGAATGAGAGACGAAAAAATAAATAAATAAATAAAATAAAATAAAAACTAGATGAATATAGCTGGTAAATCTCCAGGCCCCATCGGCACAGGCAGTGGGAACTGTAAGATTTATTATTGTTCTGGCTTACATTGTAATGCTGTGTGTGTGTGTGTGTGTGTGTGTGTGTGTGTGTGTGTGTGTGTGTGTGTGTGTGTGTGTGTGTATATGTGTGTGTTTGAAGGCTCCTTGCACTCTGCTCTCAGTATGAGATGCAGAACACATAGCAAAAGGTCAGTTAGAAGCCTCAAGAATACCAAGCCAGCAGAACATGTATGTGTGTGTGTGTGTGTGTGTATATATATATATATATATATATATATATATATATATATATATATATATATATATATATTTTATATACACACACACAGACCTGAGGGTGTAACGATGTGAACACATTTTTAAAAAATTGAAGCATCTGGGCATTGTAGGGTTATGATTTTCGGTCGGTGTGGCAGGCAAAAAAAAAAATCGAAATCTGACCACAGGGAATATCATCAGATGCTTATTTTTGCTATAATTAAAAAAATGTATTGAGATCCCACCATATAGCATCAAATATGGATTTTTTGTGTATCGTTACATCCCTGCTGTGACAGGACAGTCCCCAGAACAGAGCTAAAGGCCCTGCAAAGCAAGCCAACTGATGCGTGGTGTGTGTGTGTATATGGAGGACACTGTTCCTAAGTGGGCTCCGATTACAGGTCGGAAACTCTCTAAAACATTCAGCGTGCAGTCGTCACGGTAACCTGAGCCTGCAGGTTGCTTTCATGTTTCCAGAGCTGCTGTTTTAGCAGACTAACTCTTACCTCTGCCTGAGGGACTACAACCTGCTTCCCAACGGTAATAAAACACACCACAACTACACACAGCTACGCTACACTGAAAAAACAGATACTTATTTAAAGAGAAATTTCACCCACTTTATTCAAAACTGTTCCAGATGTTAATGGTCAAAACATAACCAATGTCATTCAGAGTGGTTTGGTGTGAGGTGTGTCATACTGTTAAAACCTACTGAGTCAGAATTGTTCACAGCGGTGGTAAAGGGAACCAGGCACCAAAAATCTCTAAAATCTCCTTTACAGAGATCAAGTCAAGTCAAAGAGACTGTCTACACCCGGGTTACATGGTTTAGCAAGGTGTTTTGGCTTACAAAGATATTTTTACAACTACACTACAATTCAAAAGTTTGCATTTGGGACTATATGAAATGATAATGTGGTATAATGCAAATAAATTCACAAAGGATTTGTAAAGTATAAGTACATTAATCCTGTGTGCCTACGAAGCTGAAAAAACATAAGTATGTTCTAAGAACGATTCAGTATAATAAACAGTTTTAAAAACTGTAGAATGTCAAGAATGAAATCTTATACATAACATAATTAGTATCAAGAATGCCTTGTATTTCAAAAGTTGTGATCAAAAGAAAGAAACTTGGACAAAATTATGAGTATAAATAGAGAATTATTGGATCCTCATTACTTAAAACACATTAATAACTAATAAACAGATTCAAAAATGGAACTTAGTGCCTAGTTTATAATATGTTTATTTATACTGTATAGAAATATGATTTATCTTTTTAAAATTACTAATTTATTCATGTGAAGTTATGCTTATTAACATTACAAATATTTTTTTGATTTATAACTATTTTACCATTATCGACACATTAAACTTCGAAAGGAGGATGTAGGTGTAGGTTCACTTGTGGTTTTAGTAAAAGTTAAAAGTTATATTTGTGTTCTAGTCATGGTGACCCCTGGTTCCTCTCATCACACTTGATGATTAAGAAATTAGGAGAAACAAGTGGAATTCCCCTCTAATTCAGTTGTGTGCATTTCCACACAAATAATGCAAAAAACTGCCGAAAGTGAAAGACAGTATTGTACGGATGTAATATCTTTTATTCATGTGGAAACAATGCACTGTAGAATCTAGTTAACACAATCATTTACTTTTTTCAGTGCATTAACGACCATTAAACACCAAATTCTAGCTTTCGCAACACAAACAACAAAACTATACAAACACAAAGGATCCCTAAATAACTTATGCAACAGATGAGCATTAAGAGAGGCCATATCTCATGCATATAGCTACTGCAAGCTGCTCTAACCCACCACCGGCTAACCACCGGCCTTTAATCAGGCCAGGAGTTACTACAGCAACGAGGACAGCGAGATTCACATCCACTCGTATAATACCTGCTCTCCCTTTGATGTGCGCCCATAGAGACAGAGAACAAACAGCAACACAGCAATGATGACATACAAAAAGCAGACTTAACAGACAAGGTCAATATTCCCCAACAGCCATTCTTACATCCACTGTTTGATGCGGCTTTTATGGTCTGATATTACTTGTAGAGCGACATACTCTTGTAATTTGGCCTCATCAACTGTTTCTATGAATGTTACCAGCATTTTATATATCGTTGTGGATCACATAAAAACCTTGTATCTCCAAAATTTCAATTGGTCCATTTATTGCAAGGTTTTGACACAATATAGGATAAAGAACATCAGCCAGATTTTACAAAATTTTACACAATTTCAGAATGCGACGATATGAACTTAAACCACCTACCATTCATAGACAATGTAGCTGAACGTGACTAAGTACAGATCGATGCAAGTACAATTAAAGCACTCTATATCCACATATTTTGCAAATAAACAGATTGTTTTCTGCAATCCTGAAAGGGATTTTGACCAGGTTGAGCAGCAACAGTTGTTATAAAAGAATGTATTTATAGGTGGAATATGGATTGGCTAATTCACATCTTCAATAAAATCTTAATTAAAGACTAGATCAAAAAGAGTTGTTTTGGCACAGCTTTAAGAAATATAACACTGTCTGAATTTTAAACATTCATTAGCAGATTGTTCAGTACTGTGGGGGTCTCTGCATGTAAATGACTATTCTCCTGCTGCTCCAGCCAGTCCAGTCCACTCCACTCACTCTGGACAGGACCATGCAGTCTGGCCTGAGAAGAGAGCGACTGGACACAACCCAGTGGTGCATTTGATCCAGGATGGACTCCAGTCCTGCTTTTGCTTCTGTGTACTCACCCTGAGTTATGAGCAACAGCCTCTGGCCTGTTTGAAAAAGACACAATGCCTGCCACAGGCATCGCACCAATCGGGGCTTTCTCTGAGACACTGAATCTTCCTCAAACATGGCTACAGGCTTCAGCTCATGCAACTCACCTAACCTTCTATAATTCTTTAACTTCTCATAGCGTAATAATTTAACTATTATGCTTTCTTTAGGTGCTTTCAATCTGCTGCTTCAACCAGGCATGTTCAGTCTGTGCAACAAATGAGGCTTTTATGGAGAAAATAACATGTCATTTCGCCCCAGATTGTTCCTGTAGTGTATTACAGTGTATCAGAATGAGCATGCGTATTTTCTGAACATTATAGAGCATTATAGGCAATCAAATAAACACATGATGCCACTTTTATTCATCAACTATAATTACACATATTTAACTCAATAAATGAAGTTTGCTTAAAAATCAAGAAACACTAGTTTTCACAGGCTACTGTATCTTCCACACTGCCCCATACATGCCAGTTGCAGCACAAAAGTGCTAAACATCACACATACAATAAACTGTAAATGGCTAAACAAAGCCTAAATCGTTTGAAATAAGCTCAGAATGCTTACAGACACATATTTCATCTTGATCAAATGTCACTTCGTCATATTGTCCACGCTGAGTCTTGAATACTAAGAAGAAGCTGGGGTAAAAGGGGAAGCTAATGGGTGGATTGCTTACCGAGGCTGGTCTGTGAATTGGGGTTCACATATTGATCCTTGCTCCACTCAACCATGCACTTGAGGATGGAGACCAGACACTCCAGACCTTTTTTTCTCAAGGTGAGCTCCTGCACATTAGAGATCATAGATCATAACATATCATATAAATAGGTTTTCCTTCCACCGTTCCATCAATTCTGTTGATTTTCTAAGTGACAAGACGTTAACAAATCCTCAAAATAATTAAACACAAATATTGTTAATTTAAAAAATATAAAAAATTGATAAATATAAAAATGAATAAAATGAGGAAAAAGTAGTCCATACAGGGTGTGCAGCGTGTGTTTAGTTTTTTTCCAATATATTAAACTATATTAAACAATATATTAAACTAATAGTTTGAGGCTCAACACAACTCTAACAATAACCCTCAACTTAACCCTCAGATAGCCCTATCTGAGGTATCTATCTTCTATGTTTCACCAGATGGATACCTGACACTTATAGAACACCAGTAGATAACCTATAGAGGGCATTTCAAATGTAGAGGGACCCAAGAACTGAGAATCTCAATGATGTGTCAATCAATGATAGAAAGCCCTTGCCAACCAGACCTGGACATGGCTGAGGTTGTGCCCACTGTTAAAATATCACAGTCACTGTGACAAATGATCAGATGTACCTGCAGTGGGGTCGTGCCCAGCTCATGGCCTCCTCTGCCCTGTGCAATCTTGGACAGGTCATTCACTAGCCTCTCAAATATATTAGCAGCATTCAGGTCACAGTCATAATTCACATAGATATCCACCACGCTCTGGGCATCTGCAGCAGCAAGGGAGACCAGACAGTTAACGACATGAAATCCAAGCTTTGGAAAAACTCTTAATGCTCTAAACTGGAAACTAAATGAAAGGTAAAAGAAAGTGCTCCGTACCAGCACATATTCTAGTGAGGGTCTGAATGACCATCCATTTGTGGTCATATGAGCTTGTGGACGTCTCTAGGATGTAGAGGAAAATCTCTTTGAAAAACACCTGAGGAAAAGATACAGTGAGTTAGTCCCGCACTTACGACACCAAGTAGCTCCAAAACGGTCTCTCAAAGCTCTCAAATCAAAATGAAACTGATATTAAAGAATAATAAAAGAATAATAGCACTGAAAAAGTGCAGCGCTGACTAGGTGATTGAATAGAAATTGAAAAGTTTTGCTACTGAATGAACGTGGATGCTGATGATGATAAATCCTCAGAGTGATTAGGTATGACTGAGTCTTGCGCACACACGCTTACTCATTCTGGGACAGAATTACACAGCCATAATAAGCCAACGACTAGGATAAATCTACACTGCCAGAGAGCTGCTCCGCAGGCTAATGGCAGCAGAACACACATGAATGCTTTATGAGCGGAAGGAGGACAGAGTTCAGGCACCTCAATTTGCATCTTGAGATGGGTTTTGAAGTTGGACAGCAAGGTGAGGAAGATGGACAGCGAGAGCTCAAAGACTTCTGGGACGGAGGAGACGCCATTTTTGGACAGCGCCACACACAGATACTGCTTGATGGCGTTGATGAACATCTCGTTGGTCTTGAAGATGGGCCCTGCGTTCTGCAGGATGGACAGCAGCAGCTGCAGAGAGAGCACCTTGGAGCGCAGCTCGTGCGACCTGGAGACAAAAAAAGCAGGGTTCGGTCAACCAAATGTAAATACTTTTCTCCTTAATGCAAATGTAATCGGTCAACCAAGACCACGTCTGGTGTCTGAAGATTGCTCCTTCAGTTTTGCGCTGGAGTTCCAAGGCTAATGTGAATAGCAAGCAAGGGAATCTTGTAGCCCACCAATCAGCATCATGCAAACTGCATGCCCAAATCATCACGCCATATGGAGTTGTTCAGTTATCTCTAACAGGCTTGCTCTTGTGGTTTCCGACAGCGTAGGACACGCTGTTATCTATTAAAACAGAGAAGATGTATTCTGCATAGAGAAAAACAGCAGCAGCAGCCGTTCGAAAGTCTGCATTTCATCCCCCTAGCCCTGTTTTGATACTATTTGAGGCAAGTTTGTGACGACTTGGCCATGCAACTTGCACAATGCTAATTGGTGTATAACAGGTTTTATTACAGAAACTGTACTACACACTCTAGGCAAAAAAGGCTCTATATAGAAGAGAAAATTAGTCTTTTGGTTTGAAACAACAGTAAAATGCCTCAACACAACCCTAACAATAACCCTTAACTTAACCCTCAGATAACCCTATATTAAACCGAGACTCCACTCTTACACATCCAAAGGTTTAAAGGGCCGGAAAATGTGCTAATTAGCTAATGTTGTGCCTAAATTCTGATGTAGACCAATTAAATGTTTATTTTGAAGTGAGGAGTACAGCTAACTACTACACATTAGCCTTTTGATTCAGCAAAGAATAATATACTAAGGATAATATACACAAAACATCCCCAGTTTTCCATATATATATATATTTTTTTTTATACATATATTTTTTTAATAAACAGTCATAAAATAACATGACACGGCAAATGCGATTCCACATATTGAAATGAAAGCGGCTTTTCTCTGGAGCCGGAACTAAACGGCCATAAATCAATTTATTCCAGGATAAGTAAGCAGCCTCTAGGGTGTATTTTATATATATATATATATATATATATATATATATATATATATATATATATAAAATCAAGGAAAATATGAATATACCATGAATAGCAAAGCACAAGCACACTGGCTTCATGGAAAACAATAAGACACAGCACAAAATGAACACATTAAGTAAATGCTTGACAAATGATTTATTCCGAACACCGAAACCCTACGGCGGACTTGGCTATAAGTGTATCATTGTGGGAAATCTTTAAAGCAGCCAGATCAAAAGCAGAGCGGGCAGGCCAGCTTCCTTTTCACCACAGCGACGTTGACAAGCATCGTTTTTGGCCCAGCCCTCACACTGTCTCTCAGAGCAACCCTGATGTAAATCTGCAAAAGTGAAAGGGCTCTCTGTCCCTCGAACATAAAGAAATCAATACTGAGCTGCCACAGCCTTTCTCCCCACTGTCTCTGATAACAGGCAGGGATGAACAAGTGCCTCTATCTCTCTCTGGAAGGAGGGGTAGGAGGCATATCGGAATAAAAGCGCTCCATGAATTGTATTTTACCGTATTTTGGTTTATTTAGTCAAGTCAAGTCAAGTCAAGTGGGTTTTATTGTCATTTCAACTACATACAGAGTACACAGTGAAACGAAACAACGTTCCTCCAAGACCACGGTGCAACATAGACAGTGCATACAAAACACAAGTGCAACACAAACAAGTGCGGACAGACAACACAACACAGTACAGACAGAGAATAATGAATAATTACCGGTAGTGTGCAAATTCTGCAGTGTGTATAAATATTGAGTCCAGTGAGGTAGTAAAGTTATTAGTGCAAATGCTTTGTGCAAAAAATGCTTCCCATTTTATCTGGGGTAAATGGTTGGAGAGAGAGAGAGAGAGAGAGAGACTGTTCATGTAGCAGCTATATATCCTACCCATCAGCTCCACTTACCATATAGGAGCACTGTGTATTTCTACAATTACAGACTGTAGTCCAACTGTTTCTTTGCATATTTTATTAGCCTCCTTTTTACCCTGTTCTTCAATGGTCAGGACCCCACAGCACCACCACAGAGCAGGTAGTATTTGGGTGGTGCGTCATTCTCAGTACTGCAGCGACACTGACATGGTGGAGTCATGTTAGTATGTGATGTGCTGGTACGAGTGGATCAGAAACAGCACCTGTTCTTCCCGTCAACCCTATAACCCTGTGACCAGGCCATGGACAGTACAACTAGATTCAAACTTGAGGATGTGAACTGTTAACAAACAGGAGTCAAGGTAGTGGTATAAAACATGCAGGGTAAAACATCTATCAGCAGTGTCTGTCACAACTCTGTTACAGTCCAACACAATGGAATATGAAATTTGCTGGTGTTGAATTAAATTATACTGTGAAAGCAGGTTGAAAATTCCTGTTTCACGAGCCATGCTATTGGTTTCTCAAAATCGGATTTTTCTCAGATTGTAACCCAATTGGCAAACCCTCTATAATACCGAAGTGTCATTCCAATCAGTTTTTCCTCCTTAGATAACTCAAGCAACAATTCAAGCTTAAATCCCAAATCTTTGCTAAACCATTGCTTCAATCATTAGAAAAGAAGGCTTACTTTGGATCTGGGGGACCGTCCGAAAGGGGCTTCATGGACAACTTGCAGAGAGAGCGGAACACAAGGAAGGCATCCTTTTGCAGAATGTGTGAAAACTTTGCACCCGGTGCTGGACCCGTAGGAGCACCAGATTCCTGCAAAGGATAGAAAAGGTTGTATTACACACTTTGGCCTATACCATTATATACTCCAGCCCAGGCTCTAAAACACCAGATTCAACTAATCAGCAAAATAAGAATATATCTATTCAGTATGAATCTACAGTACATGTAGTTTTAATATTCAAACTATAAAATCTACAATGTGTAAATATGTTTAAATGTGATTAAATATAAATAATAAATATGAATCCAGGATTTATCTGAAGTGTGTGAAGACTGTAATGACTGAAGTGATTTAAGTGTGTATAGTTTTAGTTAATCCAGTATGAATTTTTGCATGTAAATTAATAACAGTGGAGCTATTTTAATCCAATATGAATCTGCTGTGTCAAATTTCTATATTCTGACAGAAATAACTGTTGTATGGTTTGAATCCAGTGTGAACCTGCAGTGTCTTCATTTTTTCAGTCTGACAGTAATAACTGCAGAGATTTTCTCCAGTATGAACCTGCAGTGTCTTTTTTTTTTACAGGCTAGACAGTAATTCATGTTAAATGATTTTAATCCAGTATGAATCTGCAGTTTATGAAAGTTTTACAGTATAACTACTATAATAGCATGAATAGGCTTTTGTAACTGTCCAACTCTGTAATACACGCTAATGGAATAACAAAACCTGCTAACAGACACGGCCGTAAGTGTCTCTCTCCCTCTCTCTCTCTCTCACACACACACGTGAGCACCTGGGTCATAATCTTTCAGTCTGACTATCTGTGGGAACTTGGGGAAACTCCATAGATACATTCTCCCTCCCAGCCCGTCGATTAAATTCCACACGTTGCAGACAGAAGCTGAGCGGAAGCTCACCTGAGTGTCGTTGGAGGAGACAGACAGCCTGTCGTCAGGCAGGGACGGAGTGAAGCTGGCAGAGATGGGGGTTCCCGGGATGCCGTTAGCATGGACGTTCTCGTTGTCGCTTCCCAGACCCGCCTCCTCCTCCAGAGAATTGGGCGTGACCTCAGCTGACTCCGCTTCCCCTCCTCCGCTCTCCTTGGCATCTGAACACAGATGAACAGGGTCCAGGCAGTGTCCTTTGGGGTGGTTTGAAATGCATAGATATCAAAAAGGCATCCGCTGTGCAGAGAGCACTAGTTTACGGTGGGAATATAAATCTCTGACCTGATTTTACTTGATTGAAAATGCTTAAATGAGTCATGAAATCATGGAATTGTGCTACGATTCTGAATTACTGTTCAAAATATACTATATACACACAAATGCGACAGGAGGGGCAACTAGGTGCATTGTAATGGAATACAGACAATAAAATAGTTTGGCCAAAAATGCATATGTTTTACTGAATATTATTAAAATCTATTATAATGAATGCTAACCAACCAAAATAGATGCAGCTGAATCTGTTCACCTACAGAAATATGAATCACAGTGCACGGATGCATCTTTATGAGCCACCTCTAAGAAACAGGCATGTTACTGAAGGGCCGCCCTCCTGAAGTGTCCGATTTTAGTTCTAATTTAACACAATGTTACCAAGCCTTCTGGACCTTGGTTTCAGACCCTTCAAATGTCTAAATACTCACACATCTCTATTATGCACCCTCTTTATGACTTCTTTATTCTATGGCATCATTCAAAGAACAATATCAAGCACCTATAATTACAAAAGGGCAAACAAATAATACTGACTCTAGAGACTGGAAATCAACTATGAGAGCACTATGATGGCTCTCAAACACTGCAGAAGATGTTTGCTCCAAGACGGAAAAGCTACAGACCAAGAGTCTAAATATTATCTAATAACATACTGACAGGGCTTACCTCCAGCCACAGTGTTCACAACCTCTTGCAATATGCTCTGCACTATCTCCTGAGCTTTCTCTTCATAATTCGGGCTCTCCTCTTCTTCAGTAGCTTCTGTTGCCTGCTCCGCTGCACCTACACCACAGAAACGCATGTGTCCATTTTTATTATTTTTTGCAAAGAAAGCATTCTGCTTATTTACAGTGAAAGGTATTTGTGGCCCCCTTCGCTCAGCGTTATCACGGTCTAGCTTACACCATTGATTTTCCAATTCTGCTTCTAATAAGCACAGTATTAACTGGGTCTGGTGATCGCCTCCAACCAAATGATCAACAGCAAGAAAATGGTGCTATTAGGCCCTTACGTAATAGAGTCGAGCCACTGACACAGATTTGCAATAGCAGTCACAGATTACAGAGAAACCACAGTCACTACACTACACCGTCACAGAGACTACTGCTTTTTTTATGATGGAGATGGATAATTAAAAACACATACATAGATGCTATATATTGTTTATTATTATGTTATGATGTGTATTTTAATGATATCAATAAACAGTCACTATACTGATTTGCTGCTAAATAACAAACTAATGGATCTTTGATCCTCATTTAGCAATGTTAGGAGATGGAGTAATATAACTAAACACATAAAACTAAAGATATATCTTTATAAAATATAAAATAATAAAAAAAAATAATATTTGAGGAAACCAAAATACATTTAATACTGCTTTAAATCCCTAAAACAGGAATCAGGTGCACCACATCAGATGCAGATGATTAGGAAACTTCAGACATTTCGCTTGGTTTGCTCTTGATTGGTAAATGAGTGTTATTATCATGGCCCGCACCAATGAGCTCTGAGGCCTTCAGAACGAAGGTTCTAGATGCATATGAGTCTGGGAAGGGCTTTAAAAAGATCTCTGAACACATGTAAATGATTTTGTGGGGAGTGGAACGGTAGATTTCTACAACAGGGTTACAACAGCCAACACGGCCAGTTCAGGCCATCCTAGAAAGTTCTGTCCAACAGCAGTAAACACAATACATAAGGAAGTCTTCAGCAATCCTAAAATGTTATCATGGGATCGACAGGTAGCTCATGCCACAACTGAAGCCAAAGTACAGCATCTACTGTCAGAAAGAGACCACACACGTTTGATTTTAATGGGACATTAAAAACATTAAAGACTAAAAACAAAACATCAAAGACTAAAGTTTTTTCAGAGAACACCTAGACCAAGACCAGGACTCTACTAAACATGCTGTGCAAATAAAGCAGAGTTGAGTATTACTCTGAGCTGCGGCCGTGGCCTGGTCTGCCTCCGTCTGCTCGTTCTCCGCTGGGCCAAAGTCCGAGCCATTCTCGGGTTCTGGACTCTCATAGGGAGGTGATCCCTGTTGCTCGGTTTTGCTGCCCTGAAGCCCTCCGTTAGCCTCCTGGCCTTTGGCCTTGGTGTCCGGCTGCAGCTGTGGCGATTCAGGCTCCTGCTGGCTAAGCGGAGAATGCTGCCGGTGCCTCTCTCTCTCCATCTGCTTAGCCTCCTGGAGCTGAACAAACACAAACACACACACACACACACACATACACACACACACACACACACACACACACACACACACACACACACACACACACACAAAGACTCAGTTTAAACAGACACATGCTTCACTTACAGCCCGCTAAACACTCCATCACTCCCCTGGGCCGACCCCCAAAAGCACAAGCTGCCGAGCATTCACTTCTCCGCACGGGAAAGCAAACGTTTGCATTTGGAAATGATACTAAATGCTCTCCAGTGGGGGTGCACGATATACAGTGGAGTCTGGTATTTTATGCACCGATAATTAACACCGATAACTTTTGCCTTACACATGCTTAGCGGTGGGCGTTCCATAATTGCAGAATTCTCTAAAATGCATAGCAACAATAAGAGTTAATAGGCTAATTTTTCACATCTAATGTAAACGTTTTGGTTAGAGCTGTATAGTGTAGCTTAAAACCCATACTCAAGTATAATTATTGCTGCTTTTGTGAAATAACTGTAGTAACAGTAAAAGTAGCAGCTAATGCACTGGAACTTCTTGGTTCTTCTCATTAGCCTAAACACGTCAGTTCTTCTCTTTGGTCTACAATAAAAAAAAAAAGAAGCTAAAACTCCAAAGTAAGAAGTCTGACCGCTCACCAAGCAGTCTAGGAGCTGAACCGTGTAACAGACCCAAACAGGGACAGAACGTTCAGAAATAGAAAATAGAACGTAATCATGTACCTAAAATGTAAATATACTTGAAAAGATGTAAACATACTATGATGTGAACATAGAAAGGTAAAAAAAAAACAGTACTGGGGAACTGCGGAAACCAAACTAGTTACTATCAGATATCTGTAGTTAATTATCGGTTATCGTTATCGGCCCAAAAATTCCATATCCGTGCATCCCTGTTCTCCAGCAGCACAATGCAAGGAAGAACCAAAGATGAGGCTGGGATCTTGTAGCAGTCTTCGTAGTCTGGGAGTAAAATATGCACCTAAAGTTTACAGGAACCAAAAGTCTGGCTGACTGCATGCAACCGAACTAATGAGCTGGTCTTAGCAAGAGCAGAGCAGTCATGCTTGATCTGATGAGGGGTGAACTGATGCCTTGAAGACTCTCAGTCTTCACTCAAACACACTAACACAGGTGGATTCACACAATGGAGGTCACATTTGTGAAACAGTGGTGAGGCCAGTAACTGAAAATGATCATAAGTAATATACATGCAACGGGCAAAATGGGGTGGGGGGTGGGTAAGGGGGGTAAGAAAGCAATAAGCCAGGAGAGGCTGTGTGGTAGTGATTTTTGCACCAGTGTTGTGTATGATACAAAGCAAAGCAGAATGTCTAACATGGCCTTGTGTGGCTTAATGCTGTTTATAAAAACCACAATACAAGATCTGACCTAAATATTGTATTGTTAATATTATATTAAAAATAACATTTAATAATGAGAATAGATGATATAGATTTGACATTAATGGTTTTAAATAATTTGCCAGAATACAAAAACCAGTTAATGCGTGGGGTCATCTGAGCATTTACTACGTATTTTTTTATGTATTTTTATCAGATTTCTGAACCAAAACATTTTTTGTCTATTAAAATGTTTAGAGGGGCCAGCAAAAATGCAATACCTAACCGGAGACATCACTACAATGACGTTAATCACCTCTACCTAGCCAACTGCACAGTAATGTAGTTAGCCAGACAGAGAGGAAAAACACTGTAAAATATTATAAAATAAGGTGTCGATAGAAAACTGACAATTAATAATGATCAAAGAAATGCTTTTGTCTGGCTTTGACCTTACTTTATACTTACGTTATCTTTTTTAAACTTGACAAATCACTGCTAGTTTGAACCTCTTCCCGACAGTCTTTTTATTTCGTGACCGTGAAACTAGTGTAAGTTATGTAGAGTGTGAGGAACTTGAGTTCTCAATTACAGGCTTCTTCAGCTCATAAATAAAACCCAATATCAATATTATCATGCATGTGCTGTTGTTCTGTGTGGGTGAGTCAGCACAATTACAGGAGGAATGAGAACGTTTGGCATTCCTTTCTCTTTGACCTGTTTGTCCTTTTCACCTTGCGTGGGTGGAAGCGCTGGAGGTGTGAACGACCAAGGCAAGGCAACGTTTAGCACACAGCCTCGTGAAGGCCTTAGACCAGCTAGCACCATTTTACCTCCTATTCTCCTATTCAACCTGACAGAGCTGTGAAATATAACTAGCATGTGGCAATTACACATTTGTTAAACATGTGAGAACATCCAGTTTGGAAACATCACGTGTAATATGTAAAAAATTATGCAAAAATATGTAAATAAGTTTAAGAAAGAAAACTGTCAAACTACCGTTCAGGCAAAAACACACGAGCACACAGCTGGTTTATGTGGATTCAAGCTTACTTCCCACAAAAGTAGCCCTGTCTCAATCCTATCATTTTAGCTGATGATTAAGGGATGGATAATTATTTTGGATTATGTTTATTGTGCACAGCTATTGAAGTAAAAGCTTGAGGTGGCTGATTAGCTATCAGTAGCTAATGCTTGGTTGTACTGATATGAAAAAATATACGGAACTGTTCTGAGCTCACACAAGTGTTTACAGTTCAGCAAGGCTTCAATGTGTGGAAAACATAAATGGAAACAAATCATTCTACTAACATACAAGCTACCTTTAACTTGACTAATCTTTTTTCTAATCAACATATTACCTGCATTGACCAAAAGCACATTCTGACCACTGACTTTATGTTTATGTGGATTTATTCTAATGTTATATAGAGTTTTACAGTAAACACACTCACTGACCACTGACTTTATGTTTATTTGTGTTTATTATAATGTTATATAGTGTTTTACAGTAAACACACTCACTGACCACTGACTATGTTTATTTGTGTTTATTATAATGTTATATAGTGTTTTACAGTAAACACACTCACTGACCACTGACTTTATGTTTATTTGTGTTTATTATAATGTTATATAGTGTTTTACAGTAAAAACACTCACTGACCACTGACTTTATTTATTAGAGTTTATTCTAATGTTATAGAGTTTTACAGTAAACACACTCACTGATCACTGACTATGTTTATTTGTGTTTATTATAATGTTATATAGAGTTTTACAGTAAACACACTCACTGACCACTGACTTTATGTTTATTAGGGTTTATTCTAATGTTATATAGAGTTTTACAGTAAACACACTCACTGTCCACTGACTTTATGTTTATTTGCGTTTATTCTAATGTTATATAGAGTTTTACAGTAAACACACTCACTGACCACTGACTTTATGTTTATTTGCGTTTATTCTAATGTTATATAGAGTTTTACAGTAAACACACTCACTGACCACTGACTTTATGTTTATTAGGGTTTATTTCAATGTTATATGGAGTTTTACAGTAAACACACTCACTGACCACTGACTTTATGTTTATTAGAGTTTATTCTAATGTTATATAGAGTTTTACAGTAAACACACTCACTGACCACTGACTTTATGTTTATTAGAGTTTATTCTAATGTTATATAGAGTTTTACAGTAAACACACTCACTGACAACTGACTATGTTTATTAGGGTTTATTTTGATGTTGATACTGCCACATACCTTTGCTTAGCACTGTGTATATTTACAATAACTGCTAGCAATATAAAGCGAACAAGGACGAAACAGTTACATGCCTTGTATTTCTCATTCGGCCTTGTACTGCGATATCTGATATTCTGGCCCAGACTTGCGTTACCTGATCTGCAAGCTGAAGCTCTGTCTACAGTTAAAACAGAATGCTTCACAGCACCAGACACCTTCGGTAGTTATCTGTGCAATGTGGGTATTTTATATACGGTGAGCTGTGTTTTGAGCTTTTAGCTCTAAGAGAAGTGTGTGGAGGACCACAATTGACAGCTTTGAAAAGTAGTCTTTGAGGATTAAATGAGGAGGCCATTGTGATCCCAGAGCAACTAATGCAGAACATCTCCAATGTTTCGCTCTGTCCATATCCACATGCAGCTGCTTCAACCAGACATGAGCCAGGTTTCCATCCAGCTGTCAGGTTAAATTTAGGTGAATAACTGAAATAGCGCGTGAGAATTATGTGAGTGTCTATCAGCTGTGTATAAGAGAATGGAACCTCCTTCTAGGGAACAAAGTGTTTTTATATATATATATATATATATATATATATATATATATATATATATATATATATATATATATATATAGATAGATAGATATAGAACAGTACATTTTTTCTGAGCATATCATACTTTTAGTATTACAATTCATTGACTTTACGAAGAGCATGATCATCAGACCTGTTAGGAACAGTATGGCAAGTGGAATGATGAAGAAAAAAATGACTTAATAATTAACATAATTTGATAGAACTTTATACATGTGGGACCACTGGTGCTTTTTGTCTGAATGAACTTATCAAAACTTCCCACATCTTTAAATGTTGAACAGCTGGGCTGTTTTGGTAAAAGCTACCAGGAGCCTATATATATATATATCTCAAATTACACTTTTTATTGATTTTCTAAATGTTAAATAAGTGCATAAATTCTCTACAGGAAACAAATTGATATATATTATATATATATATTATTTAATGAGGCATTACTTTTGCACACACCATATTTGTGTTTTAAATGATGTAATGGCAGAATGCACAGAAGTGTATCTCTGTAGAGAATTTGGGCATATTTACACTTAGAAAAGCAACAAATATTTGCATAAAACTGAATATACATACACACACACACATTCTCGTGGTTTGTGGGCCCCAAGCTACACTAAAAGGAGAAGGGTATTGGGACCCCTACAAAATACACCTACAGAAACTTTTAAGAAATCTCTTTCAAAATCCATGGTGATTAATTTGGTTTCCCCTGCAGCATCTATAACAGCAGGTTTGGAAATCTGCAGTTATTGAGTCAGCAGAGCTTTGGACACTTATAGCACTATGAGCCTCAGTACTCTGTGAACCCACTCTATGGCTATGGAGTTGCTGTGGTTCCCAAACACTCCCACTTTTCAATAATATCACTTGCAATTAATGGTGATGGTGGAATATGTAAGAGAATACATTTCTAGGGAATAAATCCAGGGACTAAATTTAAAAAAATGGATGGTGGCATCCTATTACGGTGGCATGCTGGAACTCTGTGAGCTCTTTAGACTGACTCATTATTTCACTAATGTAAGTAAAAGCAGACTACATGGCTAGGTGCTTGATTTTATACAGCAGTGGCAAAATGACTGAATAAAACACCTAAATTCAATGATTAAGAGGTGTGTCCTAATATTTTTGTCCCCAATCGTAAAACTTTACAGCTTTTCCTTATTGTTCTGTTGTAATTTCTAGATCAGTTCACTGGTACCTGCTGCTTTCGGTCACATTTCACAGCTACAGCTTGGCAAACATGGAAACATCTGATTGAGGAAGGTGAAGGCTAACACATGCTTGAACCACTGCAATGTTTGCAGTGCAACTTTTGCAACTGCTTCTAACTCAAATTTCACAGCACAGCTGAACCTGTTTGTGGGCGCTCCCACACTAGATAGCATTGCATAGATCAAGTGATGGGTGGACAGAGGCAGGGTATTTCTGCCCACCCAAGTAAGAGCATTTGCATTCTCTTTTGGACTCAGGTACTAGTGCTAACGCTAAGGTCTAAGCCTAACGCTTAGACGGCTGTGCATTGCCTTCTATCTGATATCTTAAAAGATGCTTAAAAAGAAATGGAAAACTTGCTACACTCACTCTCAGACACACACACACACACACACACACACTACAAATTTCAAATATCAAACCATTAAAAAAAAGAAAGTCGTTGTCGTGGAAAGAGAAGACTGCAGGCAAAATAAACAAAAAAAGAAGCCACAGCAAGCAAACACACACTCTCACTCACACACAGACACACAGGACATCTCTCAAAGAGAGCTGGAGGGTCTGACACAGAGTGTAAAGGGATGGATGAAGCTAATGCACACAAACCAGAAGAATTCAGATCAAGCAAACTTAAAGGCAGGCCCTATCACTCTTTACCTGACGGTCACGCTTTCTGGATGCCAAAGACCAACTGATCTTGTGATTTGTAAGCTAGATTTCGACAGGAGGAGGAGGAGGAAGGGGGGGGAGAAGGCATCAACCAAGAAGAAAGAAGAGGTTAGACGAAGGTCACTGGTCCGTATTATTGAGACGGAGATGGAAAAGTGGCCACTCACTGCCTGGTTCTCCATGCGGGCGAAGATGACGTTCAGCATCTGCGTGAGAGTGGCCTTGGCTGTGGTTTGATTGATGAGATTCTTGCTAGCCAGGTAGATGTTGTAGCATGTTCTCACGGCCTGCAGCACCGTGCCCTCATGGATCTCGATGTGCTGGGAGGTCACTGCGGTCAGCAAGGCCTGGAGGAGGTGAAGAGGAATCACAAATCAATAACTGAACACTGAACACAATCAATAACACACTGACCAATCGGTTAAAAAAGCCTCAAGGCACGTTCAGACATTTTCAAGTATTATAATTATTAACAATATTTAATTCATTATGTTATCTTCATGAGCTCCTTATAAGACAACACTGTTCAGTTATTTCTTTTTGTTGACCTTAAACCTTTTAGAGTAATAAAAAAAAAAAAGAAAGAAAAGTTTATCCTTCTTATGTTGGAATCCAGGAAAGGCTGTCTACTACATTTTGGAGCATTGTTGTGAGGCTGCATTTAATTGCAGTCAATTGCAACAAGATCTTTAGTGAGGTCAGGATGTTGGATGATCACCACCCCACCTCATCCACAACTCTTCGCAAAACGTACTGGATGAAGCATCACAATCGTTCCAGAGAACACAGTTCCACTGCTCCACAGCTCAATGCTGGGGGGGGCTTTATACCCCTCTAGCTCACACCTGGCATTAGGCATGGTGCCAACCGGTTCATGTTTATCTGCTCCAGAGTCTCCTATTCTATTGGCAGTACTTCTCTACAGGGACTAGCCAAGCTATGTGTGTGTGTGTGTGTGTGTGTGTGTGTGTGTGTGTGTGTGTGTGTGTGTGTGTGTGTGTGTGCGCGCGCGCGCATTTGTGCATCTGTGTCAGCAATGGGTGCAAAATAAAGTAGCTGAAAGCGTTCATTAGAAGGGGTATCCAAACATTCACAAATAGTGTACATCAGTTTCTTATCACTGATAATCATCAGGATTTTCTTCTAAAAGCAAATAGAGAACTGTTTCAACTGTTATTTTTTTTAATATCACTAAAACACATTTTTTACACATGAAAACATGTATCCTTTTATTAATAAAAAATCTTTTTAAAAAGGACAACATTGGAAAATGTTTTCACAAAAAAATCCGGTTTACTTGTCTTAATTTTGTAGCTTGCATTTCCTGAGCATTCAGGCTGAAGTCTGCAGCATGGTGCCCATATTCTGCTAGTACAGTTGACCCCCCCCCCCGCCCCCCCAAAGTCCACTTTTTTATATGCATATAATTTAGAACTGCAAAAACTGTCTGCCTTTGCTATTATGCCTTTATGTAAATTGAATATGTAAATGGACTCCATTCAGACTAGCTGCTTTGCATTGCACCTATTAAGGCACTTTGGGCTGAATTATATGTGACCAAAACAGTTAAATTCTAACTGTTAACTTCCATAAAAATACACATCAGTTGGCCGCAGGAACATCTCTCCATCACGCCCAATCACAGAAATAGGGGCCGGCTGCTGAAAAAGCACTAAATCCAACTCACTTTAATTTAAACAAAAGGCCTTTCATTTGTTGTCTGTATGTATATTTTCTAGTTTTATCAATTGGCTAGTTTAATCAAGGCTGTGGCAACAATATCCACAGCCACAATGAGTTCTTAAGGTTAACACACTGTAGGTAGCATTCCTTTCTGTACACCCTCCCCCTACAGCACATTCCAAGCTTATTGCGCACAATAATAAAGCAGCAGCCAGAGAGTCCAGTCAAATAGCATTAACCGACTTTAACAGGACAAGCAGGTCAGGTTTGGGCAGTTCGGAATAAAGGGAAATGTTGGCGTGTGCATGTTCATGACCACACAGCAAATATATAATGCACCCACGCAACAAATCGATCAGCACACACTCACACTTGCGTGATGTGGTGATGTTAGCTGTGCGTTTCATTCTGTGGGGTAGGAGAGTGTTGTAGTAGTCGGAATATGATGTCCTACTTTTAGATGCTCATCTTAAGTGAAGAGTTTTAATTAAACTGTGCTCATTTTAAAGCACAGTAGACTCCAATACTGCCACTGGCAAAGAAGAAGTGATATCATGCCATCCTGAATTCAGACCAAAAGAAGAGGCTGTAAACAACAAACAACCAGCTCATAATAAGTGTACAAACAGAAACTGCCCATGATAACCTAGTAAAAACATCATGGTGTCACAGTATTAAACAGGTAATACAGGAAGCTGGTTGATGCATTAGCCAGCCTTCACATGACACATTTGTAAGGGGTAAAAAAAAAATACTTTGCTTGCCATTCATTTGAATGAGAGCAATGCGCTGACGCCAACAAACAGCAACATGACCAGAGTTGAACTTTTGATGGAACATGGTTAGGCATACCCAAGAGTCAGTCAACGGTAGACTGTTTAATCCAAGTTACATGATTATTAGCAAACTAGGACAAAAAATGCACACAAAGCACTGCGAAGAGTGTTTTGGCATGAGTAAAGAGTGATGTTGCAGCTACAATAGTCTCCACTCAGATCAACTGATTTATGGAACAAATACAGGCAGAAATGCATTTAAATTTTGGAAAGAGTGATGAGGGTACCATGCAATCGCACATCGTGACTAACTGTAAAACCGTGACATGTAACTTGAAGTATTGTGAAATGTTTATTATAGTGATATTACAGATTTGTCTTCTCTTCATTTTTGGATGGAATTTTGTCGAGGTCAATTCCACCAAATATCTACAGTAGGATGGAAGCGTGAAGGCTACCATGTGCTTCCTCCAACACATGTGAAGAACCACTGCATCTTTTCAATTTTCATTGGAGCTCAATATGCTTGGAGGACCAGTTCTATAACATCAGATAACTACACTAACTAAAATTGTAGTCAGGCCCACACTGACTTTCAATCTTGTTTATATATTATACTATATATATATATATATATATATATATATATATATATATATATATATGGCTAAGATTCTGCCTACCCAGAGAGAACGAGATCAGTTATGGCTGAGGCATCAGCATCGCCAGGGACAGAGCGTGTTATACATATACACGTCATTAAATGAGGGAAATAACATAATACCTTTATTATCTGCAGCTGAACGCCTTCGTCGGTCTGCGGCCCCTGGAAGCAGCCACAGATCGTCTCGATGATCCTGTCTATAAGTTTCTTTCCCGGGGCCGTGCTGTCCGGGGCGCTGCCCGTAAGGTGCCCATAGGCGATGAGTTTCTGCACAAGCACAAAACACAACAACGCATCTCAACAGTGGGGCATTACACAAAGCAAGATTGCTCAGCAAACGCTCAAGCTGGTCCAACAGGCATGTTGCAACAGGAAAGTTTGCTTCCTATTGGACAGGGAAACATTACTTAATTGCCCCTTTTACCCTGTGCATAATGAAGCCAAGAATTGATGCCTATGACCAATGATTAGCATGATGCAAACTACAGACCTAAATCATCACACACTCAAATCAGTGTGGAGTTGTTCATTAATGTCAACCAGACTTGCTTGTGTGGTCTCCGACACTGTATTACACACTGTTATCTAGAAACAAGAAACATCATACGCTGCCTAGCTTAAAAATAGCAGTATAGAAGCCATCCCGAATAGCAGAATATCCTGAAGTCTGAACTAAACAGCGTTTCATTACATGCTTCTTAATAACAGTGAATCATACAAGCAACCACAAGCCAGTCTGCTAGAGGTTACTAAAAACATCCAACTGAACATGTGAGGATTTGGGTCTGCAGTTTGCAATCAATGCTAATCAATGCCCATAAGCTTCGACTAATTATTAGCTACATTACACCTTGCATAAAAGTGCAACCTGGGAAATATGTGTAAATATTTTAAAAAGTCACACTTCAATAAGCCACTAAATATAGAATATTTCTGACTACAAATATTCTGTGCAATGCGGAAATACAGGCAAATGGAAGTGCTCACACAAGTGGAATACTTGCTTGTGTGGTTTCCGACACTGTATTACACACTGTTATCTATCTAACTATACGTCACCTAGCTAAAAATAGCAGTATAGCAGCCATCCTGAATAGCAGAATATTCTGAAGTCTGAACTGTCTGTGCTGAGACACTATGTCTTAGTACTAAGACACAATGTCACAGTAACAGTGAGTCATACAATATACTATCAGAAATAGTCATACAATTTCATATAATAATAAAAGCAATAATAATAATAATAATTGTTGTTATAATAATACTCTTTAACATAATAACAATATAGTCATCCAAATTGATTTAAATGTGGCTAAGAGAAATAGTATGGGATTTTATTATGGGAAATTTCATTTAAATTCCATATGATTTTGTAACACTGGCCAATTATTACCCATGTCTTTTTCCCCTACATGCACCCATATGTGTTTTAAATACTGGAAAATGTACAACTGCACAGCACTGTAATACCCATGTGGTATTTTGTCCATACTGGATATTCCTGTGTATTATGAATCAGTTATGTCTGCTCCTCGCACAGTTAATAAGGCTCTCCTGACAGCACTGACCTGTAAACAGTCCAGAGATGTGCTCACGATGCGGGGACATTTTGACTGGCACGCTAACTCGAACGGCAGGAAGTATTTATCTGCTTCGATGAAGTTGGTCTTGGATTTGATGGGGGGCAGAGTACTGGAACCAGACTTGCTATCTCCAGGAGGTGGGCTACAGGGGCAGGAGAAATGAAATCAGTTGCATCATCAGTCAAGAGCAGATCGGCCAAATGCCAAGGAGCCGTACGTCGTCTAAGACAAATTCGGTTTCAGACATTTCAGAAGAGAAGAGATTCACTCAGTTCTATCAGCCTCCCAGCAGCAGAAACCAGGGCCTGAGCGCTAACCAGAGGGGAGCCCAAACAGGGGTGCGAGTGTGTGTGTGTGTGCGCGTTTGTCTTTGTCTTGGCTCATGAGCCTGTGAAGCTTTAGTGCCTTGAGGGAGGAGGGGGGGGGGTGGAGAGAGAGATAGCCAGACAGAGAGACAGAAAGAGTGAGAGAGGATGAGAGATAGAAAATGGGAGAGACAGAGTGAGAGAGAGAGATATAGAGCGATATACGAGACAGATAGAGATAAACTCTACTGCATACTCTAAATATCCCTACTTTCTCTCACTCATTCCTTTATCTGCTGATGGAGGGATTAGCCTGGTCATGTTTTTAATTGACATAAATTGAGGCTTAGTTGGACCGCCAGGGAGAGACAGTACAGTCCTCACAGCTGCCACACACACACACATACACACCTCTCTCTCTCTAGAGACTAGAGGCTGCTTATTATATGGCGTTAAAACAACACAGTGGAGGGAATGGGGGGGCAACAAACACACAGGGACAGCGCAAGAGAAAATTAGAGATGGCGAGAGAGAGAGAGAGAGAGAGAGAGAGAGAAAGAACACTGTGGGAAACAAAAATAGAGGTCTGCTGGATGAAGATGCTGCACGAACACGCAGACTACTACTTAAATACAGTCAGTATACTTCATAGCTAAGGTCAAAGTTGCATAAATCGCTGTATATAAAACATTGTTGCAGCAATTTCAGAACTCTGTCATTAATATATACACACCCACTGAACATTTTATTAGGAAAACCTGTAATTCCAATCATATAGCAGCAGTGTACTGCCTTAAACCATGAGGATCTGGTCTGGGGACTTTCACGTTCACGTCAAACCATCAGAACAGAGGCAAAATGGGATATCAGTGATTTTTACGTGTGACATGATTGTTGATGTCGAACAAGTGTGTGAGTAATTCCAGAACTGCGGATCATCTGGGATTTGCAGCACAACCGTTCAGCAGGCAGAAATGCCTTGTTGATCAGAGAGGAAAAGGTTAGAAATCGGTTAGACTGGTTCAAGCTGACAGGAGGGCTACGGTAACTCAGATCACCAATCTGAAAAAGCATCTATCCATGCACAGCACGTCAAACCTTGAAGTGGATGGGCTACAACAGCAGAAGACCACGTCAGGATCACCTTCTGTCAGCCAAGAACAGAAAACGGTGGTGTAATGGTGTGGGGAATCCTTTCTGGGCACACTGTGGTCCCCTTCATGGCCACAGTTTAACAGTCTTCTAATAGATACTTCCATTAAGATAATACACCACGTCACAAAGCAAGTTGTAACAAACTGCCTTCATGAACATGACAATGAGTTCTTCAGTGTTCTTCGGTGGCCTTCCCAGTCACCAGATCTGAACCTAACACCTTTGGAATGTGGTAGAATTGGAGACTCACGGCATGAAAGTACTCCTGAAAAATCTACAGCAATCCCAAAACCCCAGTATTAGTACAGCATTCCTAATAAATTGCTCAGTAAGTGTATGTATGTAACAAATGCAAAACACACACAGTATGTAGCATGAGAAAACAGGCTTACCTTAATTTCTCAGATTCTGCTTTTATCTCCTCTGTGAAAGAAAGAGAAAAGCGAGCATTTTAGAAATGGATAATAAGAGAGGCAGAAACACAATAGTGAAGAACTCACAATACAAAAACACACCTGACTTCATTAAATAAGTACCAACTTTCTTGATGACACCAACCAAACAGCCTGTGCTCTGTGTTGTAGGCGAGACTGAGCAAAGCACCAGAGAGGAAGCACTGTATTAAACACAGCACCTTTCAATGTGCACTGACACCTCAATATCAGAGATATCAGAACCAGTGTGAGGAGAGAAAAGGTGGGATCGCTTCCCTATGAGCCACATTTAAACATCAGACACAGAAAGATTGATCCGTCAGCATCTCTGCGGGAAGGAGATAGATGTACAAATATGTAGAGAGAAGAAAGCAGGTACTATTTGGGTGCTGGGTCATTCTCAGCACTGCAGTGACACTGACATGGTGGTGGTGGTGGTAGTGTGTTAGTGTGTGTTGAACTGGTATGAGTAGATCAGACGCCTCAGCATCACTGCTGGACTAAGAACAGTCCATGAACCAGATATATCCAGCCAACAGCATCCTGTGGGCAGCGTCCTGTGACCACTGGAGGACTAGAGGATGACCAACACAGACTGTGCAGCAACAGCTGAGCTTCTGTCTCTGACAACTTTACATCTACAAGGTGGAGCAACTAGGTAGAAGTGTCTAGTAGAGTGGACAGTGAGTGGACACAGTGTTTAACAACTCCAGCAGCACTGCTGTGTCTCATCCACTCACACCAGCACAACACACACACACACTAACCCACCATCACCTACAGTCTGGAATGATGAGAGCTACATAGTGCTCCTATATGGTCAGTGGAGCTGAGTTCATTCCAAACCTGATATAGTCATAATGTTTTGATATGACGGTGTATATTAGATAGATGTCTGTGTGTGTGTGTGTGTGTGTGTGTGTGTGTGTGTGTGTGTGTGTGTGTTTTAAACATGGCTCTGCTTTATTATTTCACTGCCGGCGGATGTTACTTCATTTTCACTGGACAGCTGTCCTGGTGGCCAACACTGGAATTTAATTAAGCAATGATTCTGAAGCCTGTTTCCGCCCAGGACCATCATTAATCAAACGACCTCAGCCCCATAAAAACACAGGGGAACACGCCGAGCATTAGCAGTCTGTCTACAGCGGTCGAAAAACACACTGAATTAGAAGAATTAGAGCCCTGGACTCATCACTGCTCAAGTGACCTCAGCAAGACGCCCTCATGTGTGTTAGAAGGACAGACACTAGACGCCACACACCCTGGATAAAGACACAGAGCAGCCAAACGTCTGCAATTCCTAGCTGCAATCACATGAAACAAAGTGATAAACCGACATGGTCCCACACACTTCTTCATGCAGTTCTTCAAGGACGACTTGAGACACTTCCCACCAAAGCACTGCACAGTTCAATGTTTCCAAACTTTTGACATGCAGTAAAGTATTGTTATATATATATAAAATAGCTTATATAATTGTACTGTGCGTCCTTGAGGACATACACACACACAACCACAGCCAATTAAAAGCCCTACAGCAATGGATGTACGATTGTACGAACACACTACTGCATATGTGGGTTTGAACTACAGGAGAACACAATCCTCTCTTCACCCTCCTCTCGCTGGTCTGCATGCAATCACGGCTCGATGCTTCTAATTCTGCAGCTCTGGCCGGTCTCCAACATTGACATTAACAGCCAGAACTTAAAAGCAAAGTCACTGGCAGAATGACAGCATGGCCGGCACTGGTAAAATCCAATAATGCAATATTTGCCAATTATATCGCAGCATTTAATGATATTTCACGCCTTTCTGTGCGGGAACTTTTACAGGCACTGAACTTCCCTGTCTGACGTCTGCTTCCATTCACCATCACTGCACACAGTTCTGAACCAACTCTGAAGGACAGTGTTTACATCTTAATTACGGAACTGTGCAGAAAGTAAGGTCAGCCTTTGGCCTTTCGGAGGCTAGAAAATAAATAATGTCAGCAATAAAATAACTTGCTGTGGAGAATTCTCTCTATATGAAGCCCACAGTGCCACAAGCCTCTCTGAAATTAAAGGGCCGTCGCGGCTGAAATCAAGGCCTACTTCGCCTTGGTATAAAATAAACAGGATGCCCTGCAGGTTAAGTCCACTCAGATACACAGCGAGCGTGTGAGCGACTGCACAGGGGCTCAGGCGATGAGGATTATCACCATAATGATGCTGCTGTCATGGAAACCAATAACATGGTAGTCAACACGCATACCACGGACTACTGCACTCTGTAAGCCAGCAGACAGCTCTAGTCGCGCGTCAAAAGTCTGCGGACATGTGGCTTTACAAAGTGAGCTTGTTCTCTTTGTCCACTTACAAAAACACAGTATATTAAACAGAAATTGGCTAACCACTCAAAGCACTCGCTTCAGTGTCGGTTTAACAGTAGGTTTTAGACTAGATGCTGAACCATTGCTTTGAGGATCTGATTGCATTTAGCATTTACAAGAGCATTAGGGAGCCCAGGTACTGATAGTGGGTGATCTGGAGCTCTGGTACTCCAATTCACCCTGATTGTATAGGATGAAGCTCCTTTTGCACCAGAGAACCCACTTCTACTGCTCCAAAGCCCATTGGGCATATTGATCCTAGGCTTCTCAGAGATCGCTACTGCTTTTCTATGAAGATTACATAAGTTGTGTTTGCAATTGAATGGGTCCACCTTGAAGCAGCTGAATTCAGTAATTAGAGTGGCTGTCCTGATACTTTTGAGCACATTGAGAAGACCTCTGAGGTTGTGCTACAAATAGCTCTTCGAGCGATGCCAAGGAAGACCCACTTTTAGTTCCATATAAAACCATGTTTGTACCAGAGATGTACTAGAGAATGCTTACATCAAGTAAGTTAAAGTTCTTTAGTGGCTTATAAATAATTTAAATAAATAAATAAATAAATAAATAAATAAATACATAAATAAAAGTAGTCTTGCTTGTATTGCAAATATATCGCAAATATAGTTTTAGCGACGTTGGCAATAATATGAAATCAATTCAACTCACAGGAGTTGGCATGTATGCATGTAGCACATACAGAACATGTCCAAAAGTATCCAGACACCATTTCTAATGAGTGAAATTACCTCATTTAAGCTGCACCTACTCAATTATGCATGCAACGCTTGTATGGTATCCACAGAATAGCTCAGTCAGTAGAATGGAGTAAGCCGCATATGAGCTTAAGATTGCAAAGTATCAGCTAGAGGGGTATTAAGCCTTGCAGCATTGGGCTGTGGAACAGTGGAACCCTGTTCTATCCCACACAATTCTTCGGCTTTTTTATTTATGATCCATTGACCCTACACTGGCATAGGGGTTTTTTGGTTGGACAAAAAATGTAGTACAGTTAAAACTATTTTGCTTATAGACAATGATTATTTTGATTATGGCTTCGTCGGCTGATTATTTTCTGCATTAATTGATCATTTGTTTGATTTTTAAAATAGTAAGAAATTAGTGAAACTCTTCTGCATTTTGAATTCAGCTGCATTTCTCCCCACAAATACTGAAAAAAGCAAAAGGTACGCCATTGTTTTCATATCATGGTATACCTAAACCCAGTGTACCACTGCAACACTAGTTCCAGCATCTAGTTTAAAGCCTTCCCACAGTAGTGGAGGACATAGCTGCAGCAAAAGGGGAACAAAGACCCTACTGATAATCTTGATTTCAGAAAAAGCATTGGAGAAGCATGTTTCAAACACCATTAATATTTCCCCAGAGAGAAAAACTGTTCCTAATCCTGATGATGAAATACTAAAACCACACGCCCTGCTATCTGGGGTCCATGCTCTCAGATTTGCCCGTGTGAGCATCAGAGAGTGGAGGGTAAATTCGGCATATGGCTAAATGTGAAATGTCTTCTTTCTGCACTGTGCTTCCGTGCTGGGCGTTGCCGATTGAATTGGGACAAACGTAGACGGCTTTCTCTCTCTCTTTTTCTTTTCCGCTCAAGAAAAAAAAAAAAAAAAAAAAAAGACGAAGGACAGACGAAGGCCCCCAGGAGGGATCCGAAACGAGTGTTTTGAACTGATTTCACCTGGATGTACGAATGGCGCTTTACACGGACGGCGTTTTATCTCCAGAGTTAATTCAATAAGCAGCCGGTCTGGCAGCCTGGAGAGGCACCTGCATTCAGAAGTGTTCTGGGCTGTACATCAATTAGGCAACGAGCAGCCGCGGCGCCAACAGCGGAAGGCTTTGGCATAAACACACGCACACGCGCGCGCCTGCTACGGCTCTATCTTTGTGGAAAGATAAACAGCAGGTTGTGAAGTGCGCCACGCGAGGAGCAGCTGTGGAAGCAGAGAACTCCAACTTCATGGAGCTCCAAAATGAAACGACATAACACACGGACATAACTCTGTTATGTGCAGAGTTCATTTCCAGTAAAAACAGATATTACGTACATGTCCTTTTTCCCCCCTGATGTCGAAAAGCAAAGGAGAAAACATATATTTAATGGATGATAAGACAACAACTAAATCTCATATCAGGCAATTAAGTGTTCAGTGAATCACCCTTTACCTTTATTACAGCTTCAGTTCTTTTCAGGAGACTCACTTTTAGGGTTTCTGCAAATGTTTCTGCAGGAGATTTATACAAACCTTCACAAGCTCAGTCTGAGGTTTAGGTCTTGGACACTGGGGTGGTCAGATCATTAAAAGTAGCCTTAACAAATGCACATGCCTGTTTGTTTTCCTGAGTACAAGCTTCTTGATCAGCTCCACATGCTTTCACATTCACAGTGTTGAGTCGTCTTCAGAGGACCTTTATTTTCTCCTCTCTCAAACTTAAATGCTGTATGTGTGGTTAATCTGACAGGGATCCAGCATTTACTGTTATCTTAAATTATTCATTTGACCTCCAGGTTTTAGATACTCCTGCTTGATGCTGCGTTCCATTTGAACTGGGATGTCGGACTTTCTGAGTTCCAAGTAGGAAGTTTCAACTGGAAGTTTCAACACAACTGAAGTTTCAATTGTGGTTGGTGTGGCGCAACGGATAACCCCACTACCTGCCAGTGAGCTATTGCACCCTGACCGGGGTTTGATTCCCGGTCTGAGTGACTGTGCTACAACAGACTCCTAACACTGCATTGGCCCACCTCTGTAAAACAAGCTACCTTGTAAGTCGCTCTGCATAAGAGCATCAGCTAAATGCCATTAATGTAACTGCAACTGTAACACCCCCACAAGTGGGATTTGGATGTGCAGTGTTATGAAATATTATTTTATTATTATTATTTTTTTTATTACTTTTATTATTGCTAGCAATGCCAAACGGTGACAATGCCAATTATGCTAACCTGGGACATAAAAAGTGGGACATGTTTTGAGACATGTTATGTGGGACTGTCCATAAAAGAATGTCAAACCAGTTGGGGTATACTCTGAAGTCTCTAGCTAACTGTAATTGGGTAAAGTTTTGAAATAGTGTACAGTTATCGAGATATTTCATTGGAAAGCAGGAAACTCGGGTGTGACATCATTCCCATCTCCGACATTTGACTTCCGAGGTAAAATGTTATGAGCATAAGTTCTCAGTCTAATCACCTCAGACACATCTTTGAAGAAATTGTACTTAATGGTCGTGAAATAAAGGAAACATAGGATGAGAGAATGATCTCTGATTTTTGCACAGTGCTGGATATGATCAATTCTAACATTCTAAAACTGATTAAAAAAAATCGCAATCTTCAGGTTGATGCTTTTTTACACTCCTAACACACACACACACACACACACACACACACACACACACACACACACACACACAAAGCCATGGCTCAGTGAGAGCAGCCTAGCTTTCCGCCTCTGAAACAAATCAAATACCAGCAACTCAATCAGAGCATGAGTGATAAGGATCTGGTAGGAAGCACAAAGCTGGGGTTTAGTTTTCTGTGCAGCCTTCGAGCCATATCTCCCCTCCTCTCCGTCACTCTCTCTCCATCTCTCTCTTTCAGTATGGAGTGATTCTGCAGTGAGGCTAGAAGCCAAGGCCCGAGCTTAACCGAACTCCGCTTTCATCAGACCGGCACTCCTCCTCAGACTACTGAAGACTCCATAATCCCCAAAAATCCGCCTTTGTCTCTTCCACAGACCAACACACACTGAGTAAAAGGCCAGGCTTCGGTCATTCACCTCCAGAGTTGGCACATACACAACACCCATGTCATCATCTTTTTATAAAGAATAAGAAAACAATGTGGTCGCATGACAAATATGCATGTGCTGTGCTAACTGTACCAGCCTACAGTAAGATGGTATACAAAGAAATAAGATGAAAAATATAAAATCCAGTCCAGAATGACAAACAAAAAAGCTGAGAAAAAGCTGTAGATCATCAAAAACGAATATTCTAACTTTTTAAAAAAAAAAAAACATGTCAAATGAGGCGATCAAATGTTAAGGCACATAAATTGACTAAAATGATAATTACAGTATATTAAAGATGTTGGGAGGACATTATACTGCATCATGGCTGCCACAGTAGCTTGTGGCTAGTGTGCTAGTTTGGGGATACCCTATGAGCTTGTGGCTTGAGAATAATTTTGGGACAGTGTAAAGCTCAGCCTGTGTCTAATATTGAGCTTTTACAAAGCTGAACGTTCTAATCAACTGAAAATCCATATTATTGTATCCAAAAAACATATTAACGGGATTCTGCATTCTATGCATCGGTTTCTCAGATAAGACCGTCTACCGAAAGCAGCCTGGGACTAGGTTTAATAATGGTCTGAAAAAAAAGAAAAAAAAAAATCTAATAAAACTGGTTCAACACTTCAGTACTGCAAACGTTCCTCCCACTGTGCATTCACATCAACACCAACTAACAAGCAGTGCTGCAAAACATGGCTCTGCTCCAAACTAAGCAACGGCTGAAGTCTGAGCGCACTGCATTTGGCGGCGTTCCCTGAGGGGAGGGAAACTGATGTACTGATTTAATTGGACATTCCCCAAAGTCCCAAAGCAAGCAGAGTGTTTAGTGCTCTCCTCCAAGCGTGCTGAGACAACGGTAGCGCTGAGGATGAATCTTAAGAGGGTAAAATCTCTGGTCTCTGCTTAAGCGTTCGGAACTAGCCTGGGAACTTGAGCACTATGGTAATACACTTTATAGGAGGGAGAAAAAAAACTACAAGTTTATATAATTGATTTAAATTATTCCAAAATCACTGCAGATGATCCGACACCTTTCGATGGATGTTTTACAGCTTACTAATGCCTTGTCAGAAGTCTTCAAATATCGGTGCTGGTTTACTTTTGTTTATATATTGAATTAATTATATAATATAATATAATATAATATAATATTATATAATATATTAAAGCAAGAAGCATCACTGAGCCTGGGGCAGAAATCAAGGTAATAATAAAACTAGTTCAGAAATACTTAACAATGCATAATTGTTAAGTTATTGTTGCACGGATGTACCAATAATGGAATTGTGGGCATACGCAGATATGCTAGAGAAGTAGTCCAGCATCATGTAAACATATGCTTTTATGAAATTCAACAAATTAATTGTCAAATATTGATTTGAAATAAGTCAAATCTAAATATATATGTCAGATGTTGAAAAAAAAAGATAATGTAAGGTTGGGGAGGTTGGGTTGGGGGGACAAGAAGGTTTAGACTCAGGTTCCCAGATAGGGATTAGGCCTAGTCTTGGACAACAAGAGCATTCTGAATGGTTATTCTCCATAATCCAATTCTAGGAAAACTAGCTCTTAAGGTTTGAAGGTTAGAATACAAACCCTATGAAAACATGTACAGACGGTAAAATGCATTGTACGGTTATTTTTAGCAACAGTGAGCTACAATTTTGTCGTATAGCACTACCTGGAAGTGAGTTTTATGGTGCTTTTTTTAAGCGTTTTATTGATGTGGGGGAGGAAAGTCCTGAGCCTCCGTCCACGGTCAGGTCAGGTCAATCTGATCCACCGTGCCGGCTGTTCAGCCAGAGCTGAGAAGTGGAGACATCTCCCACGCTGCCATTACCATTTCAAAGAGTGTGTACTGCAGGCCTCCACCTCGCCACGATGGCACAGACCCGACCCCCTAACTACTGAACTGCAGTGTACAGTGATGTGCACCTCATAGACTGTTACCGAACTACAGGGAACAAAAATGTAAATAGTTTTTATATGTTTTAGACATAGTATGAATGTAAATTATGATGTGTGGGCATCAGTGCTCTATTCCTATTGCAGTGCACCACTCATAAATCACATTCAGGGCAGCCAGTCACAACAGAGCTCATCGCAATATCCGAATGCTTAAGGCACAGTACCAAAACCAGCCTGTTTAGTTCTCAAAGAAAGAGTGGTTGGAAAATGGTCATGTTCAAATCAGTTAGGACTGGATTTGTAGTACACACACGCTCACAAACAATATAAGAGGATCTTGTTGGGGATTAAACTACAAGAAGACCGTAAGATATGTACCCCAAAAGGAAGGATTAATGCAGTGGCTCAGGAAACATCTTCATGTCTCTTATGAATGATCTTCTCATTATCCTGCTCAAAATCATCAGTGCTTCAGTCGCACGTAATCTGGGCCAATTTGCAGGGCCGAGCGAGTAAAAGAAAGTGCTGAGTCAGTCTCCCAACTGCTTTTATTTCACATAGCAGATTAAAGCATCAAACAGGTCTGATAGTAGAGATTTCCCTGCTCTAATAAACCAGACACCCCTGTTTTAACCCACTCAGAGCTTTGACACACGGGTGATGAGCTGCAGGTGTGTCTGAGCAGGAAAAACTGTCAACACTGCAGCGCCGAGGGCCTTCAGGACCTTCAGGATACCTGGGTTACGAAGCAGGGGGACGGAGTTCAGCTGGTCGAGTGTCACCAGCGTCATGATATGACATGTCGTAGTTTTTGCAGTGGATTACACAGTACTGTGCAAAGGTTTTAGGCCGCTATGAAACTGTGCATCTCAGCAGTGAGTGTGTTTCTGTCTGTATACACTATACAATAATGCTGCACATAGGGCTGGACGATATGGTAAAATCACAATATTTTAAGACATTTTCACGATACACGATTTTTATTACTACACATGTAATCACAGACTAAATATCAGTAGCCACAAATTCTTAAGACCTACTATTCAGATACTCTCCCGTACTGAGCGAAGTGCTTTTTCTTCAACATCTGCAGACCTTCATCCAATGAAACCAGTCTAATTACACTGTTTGTAATGTAATGAATCTGCAGTTGATCAGTGTTCTTCAAGCACTACCAATGCCATTTTTTTGCCCCACTATTTTGCTGCTTACATGCAGTTAAAAGTATAAGATCCATAAGGAACCTCTTAAGGTGCTTTGAGGAACTTTCAAGGGACCTTTTTTTGAAGGTTCCTCCACAGTTTTAAAAAGAGGAATCTCTAAAAGTTTCTTGAGGACCTTGTACTTAACAGTGTACAAAAGGAACATTTGCATTGTTCTCATTTCCCAAGACAGATCTACAAGAGAAACATAATACTAAAATATATATATTTTTACACCAATCTTGGATATATGGAGTGCATTATTAATAATATCACAATACATAAACCGCTAAACACCAAATATCACAATGTCAGTTTTTTCCAATATCATACAGCCCTACTACACCACATTAGAATAAACCCAAATAAAAAAAGCCAGCAGTCACATTGTGATGTCGGTCAGTAAAGTTATTGATATGTTGATTAGAAGAACACATCAACCAAGCCTGTGTTCTACTAACTGCGCCTTTCTGACGGACGTCTCTGTGATTCCCAGTCACTGCATGGATTTGTTCAGTTCCACCAGCACCACGCCTGATTCACTCTGGTGAAGGACTGAGTATGTGTGACCCATGTGTGTGGGTGTTGGATGGGAACTGAAAATATTGGCCTTCCTCCAGAAATGGTCAGAAACTGTTATGCCATCACACTCACTCATAAAACCAATCACCATGGACTGTTTACTGTTTACTATTTTAATGGTAGTATTTTTGCACTTAACAACAATTAGACATAGGCCACAGACTTTTGCACAGTAGTGAATGTTCAGACACCAAAGTTGAAAAACAATTCAATTGCAGTAAATGCCTGAAACAACGTCAGAGAAAGCAGCATGGATAGAAAGTTGCAACAAAGCCCTGGATTATAATACAGTGCGTTAGGAGGGGCAGGAACTGATCATGTTGGAATCACTGCTTATGAATTTCATGGCCTTTCCAGCAAGCTTTTATCATTCCCACAAGGCCATGCAGCTGTTTTGGTCAGAGAGAGAGAGGGGAGTGTACTGTGTAAAACGGTAACATGTTACAGTACGTTAACACAAACTATGATGTTATATTTTAAATTAAAAAAATATAAAAAACTAAATGTTTGATAAAACAATTTTTTAATACTTTTTCGTTAACTACGTATTAAAGGGCTTATTTATTTATTTATTTATTTAAGTGCAGCTGTTTCCCTACCGTTCCCAAACTGAACATATTTGATTTGGCCAAGAATGACAAGACGCATCTGGTGTCTTAAGTTTAAGCATTTTACACTAGAGCAAAAGCTTAAATACATTTCTAACAAGCAATAGAACTTATGTCCTTTCATTAGCATGGTGGTGACTAGGGCTGGACTATATGTTAAAAATACTATATCACAATATTTAAAGACTTTTCCGCGATACACGATATTTATCACGATATGTAATCATTACTAAAAACATCAGTAGCGACAGATTAAAAACTACTATTCAGATATTCTCCCATACTGAAGAGTAATTTATACTTAACATCTGCTGCACTTCATCTAATTAAACCAGTGTAATTACACTGTTAGTAATAAAATCCACAGCTGATCAGTGTTTATTAAGCACTAACAGTATCCTCGATATGCACAATAACAACATTTATCACGATATGATAAAATATTGTCATTGTAGATCTTTTCAGATATCGTGCTCTGAGATTCCGCTGCCTAGACGAGAATCAGACATTGCTTTTAATATCATGGCATTAGAACTCATTTCAGGTCATTAGCTGCAGTCAAATGACTATGACCAGATCTTAATTATCCTTCACAATGCAGAATATCTCAGATAGTCAAATAACTTTGAGGACTGTCCAGAAGAAATGCCCCTCAGCTCCTCTACTACAAGATAGGCTTGACACTGGGCTTTTGCTCTTTGGCTGAATTGGGGGGGGGGGGGGACTTCTGGCTTCAAATCTAAAACTCAGGACCAAGGTCAGAACCAAAGGTCATTTTTGTTAACTCAGTTAGTTTTGGTTTCACACTGCAATGTAGCGAGCACACTAAAGAACTTTGCATGATGTACCAATGTCCCATCACAATCACCTACACGGGCTGTGCTTCCCTATACTTCACATTCATTGGTTTGTAAAGGGCCATGCATCTGACTCAATCCACAATTGAGTGAGTAGCCCTTACCAGAACAAAGAATGAACAGGTTAATTGAATTGCCACTATGCTGCTAATATTACAACATTACTACCAGAAGCACCACCTTCGACAGCAGCACTGGAGGCCAGTTCGAATTCACCAAGTGAAGGTGCTCATCGACACTACATTGTCCTACCACGGCTCATTTTGACTTCTCTTCTGATTCTTTATCTTCTTCTATTGTTTAAATGGGTAAAGATAACCTGCAAGTTAGTCCAGGGCACATTTCATACCTGCTATTTTGGTTTGGACCAAACTGAAAAGTCAGAAGATGCAGACCAAACAAGGTAGGTGTGAAAGCACCCAGAGTCTCAAATTAATCTCACATTTGGAAGGCATTACAATATATAGAGCATTAAATATTAAGTAATGACATCCATTATTCCAAAAGGGATGAAAAAACAAAGACTTCTTTTATCCTTGACTTTCAGGCGGTACTTTTGCTCAGACAATCAGCAGCACATCAAACACCCACTGACAGGAGGGGGGCCTCGTGTGCATCCCTAATCAGATTCACGCCATCACAACACATGGAAATGTGAAGAATCGAAGAGTCACAGCAAAATTAAAGGAATATATTTTTTCTATTTAATCTCAGTCTGCTGTAGCGCACGTTCAGTTCCCACATACAACAGTTTCTCTGAGCCAAGAATAAAATAGCTAATAATAAGAAAAATAATAAGCTTTATGTGAAACATGTCTCTCTGTGCAAAAGGTGAAAAAGTCTTTGCATAGTCCCTCACAGTAGCCTGTACGACAACACACTAGCCACAAGCTAACATGCTTGCCACAAGATATAATACAATAACACAACGAGCAATCAGCTGGTGACCGGAATCAGCTAGTTTTTAGACTAATTGGCCATAGCCAGTGACCGACCGATCAGTCTCAAATAACCGAATCTGTGCTACATACATTTACACATTACACATTTTAAAATGAATACATACAGTGCCCTCCATAATTATTGGCACCCCTGGTTAAGATGTGTTCTTTAGCTTCTAATAAATTGAGTTTTTTTCGAAATAATATAGGACCATGATGGAAAAAAGAGCAAAATCCAACCTTTAACTCAAGTGAATTTATTCAGTAGGAAAAAAATCCCACATTAAGAAATAATTTTTTAACATCAAATCATGTGTGCCACAATTATTGGCACCCCTGATGTTAGTACTTTGTACAACCCCCTTTGGCCAACAAAACAGCACCTAATATTCTCTTATAATGTTTCACAAGATGGGAGAATACAGATAGAGGGATCTTTGACCATTTCTCTTTGCACAATCTCTCTAAATCATCCAGCGACCTGGGTCCTCTCCTCTTCAGCTCACCCCACAGGTTTTCAATGGGGTTGAGGTCTGGGGACTGAGATGGCCATGAGAGGAGCTTGATTCTGTGTGTGGTGAACCATTTCTGTGTAGATTTGGCCATATGTTTTGGGTCATTATCTTGCTGAAAGACCCAGTGACGACCCATCTTCAGCTTTTGGGCAGAAGCCACCAGATTTTGTTTTAAAATGTCCTGGTATTTCAAAGCATTCATGATGCCATGCACCCTAACAAGGTTCCCAGGGCCTTTGGAAGAGAAACAGGCCCACAGCATCACTGATCCTCCCCCATATTTCACAGTGGGCATGAGGTGCTTTTCTGCATACTCAGCTCTTGTGTTACGCCAGACCCACTTAGAGCATTTGTTGCCAAAAAGCTCTATCTTAGTTTCATCTGACCAAAGCACACGGTCCCAGTTGAAGTTCCAGTACTGCTTAGCAAACTCCAAACATTTGCGTTTATGATTGTGAGTGAGAAAAGGTTTTTTCCGTGCATGCCTCCCAAACAGCTTGTTGGCATGCAGATAGCGCCTGATGGTTGTTTTGGAGACTTTGTGACCCCAAGAAGCTACCATTTGTTGCAATTCTGTAACAGTGAGCTTTGGAGACCTTTTTATTTCTCTTATCATCCTCCTCACTGTGCGTGGTGGCAAAATAAACTTGCGTCCTCGTCCAGGCTTGTTTACCACTGTTTCAGTTGTTTTAAACTTCTTAACAATTCCTCTGAGAGTAGATATGGACAGGTGTAGGTGAGTGGCTATTTTCTTGTAGCCATTGCCTGACTTGTGGAGGTCAACACACATCTGCCTTACTTGAATGGTATGTTCCTTTGTCTTTCCCATGTTGAAGAGAAATGGCCTCTGTGTCACGTCATATTTACACCCCAGGGAAACAGTGTGAATTACTAATTAAATGTTCCTACATACTCTGATCAACTTCGTAAACTACTGTAGAATTGACAGAAATACTTTAATTACATTTATTTCCTAAGAAATGTTAGGGGTGCCAATAATTGTTGAACAGGTGATTTTATGAAGAATAATTATTTCTTAGTCAGGGATTTCAATTTATTAGAAGCTAAAGAACACATCTTAACCAGAGGTGCCAATAATTATGGAGGGCACTGTAAATAAAAAAAAATATTTTTTTCCTGCAGATTTCATTCTTCCACTATGCCCATCAAAATATTAGCAAGATCAGCGAGTTTAGCATTTATAATCACAAACATGAGTAAATCTGTCCGACTGCTCAGCCCTGCGTTTACCCCAGTTCAGTTTAACTTTCATTGGTCGCCCCATTAAATACGACACCCGACATGACATGAGCCGAGCTTCTTAGGAATGGATGTAATGGAAACTCTGGCAAGTGCGTTTGGTTGAATTATTGGTGAATTTGAGAACGGGCAGAAGCCTAGCCATTGTTTACCACATGACCGGAAGCTGTTTAACACTATTATTTATGCTTCTGCATTAATGTTTGTTTCATGCTTTAGGTAAAATACAGACACTGATTAATTTATATGTATATAAAACTGTATTAATGAAAAGTTGAACAATGATTCTATAACTTGTCATTTATAATTATTAGAAGGAAAGACATTTTTTTGGAATCAGCCAAAGAAAGCTGTGATCAGTGCATCTCTAGCTGTGATACAAAATTATGTAAGCTGTATTGTTACATTCCTTATAATCATATATTCTCTTAGTTTATTCAGGCAACTTCCCACCGGTTCCTATTTGAGTCCGTTTTGAGTAGTACAAGGAAGTCCATGGAAACGCAGAAACACGCAGACGCTTCAGGTAGAGATTGGGCTGCAAACTGCTGGAGTGTTCCTATCAGGATGTCTGGACCTGTCGAGCCAGACAGAAACTTGCAGGTTTCAACACACCTCCAACATTCACTTTACAGAGCGCCTTTTCTCACACTCTCGTAAGCTTATTCACCACAGCAGCACTGACTGAAACATCACCTGCCCCAATACTGCAAAACTGCACACAATGCCCCACATATGAGTAATAAGCACTTGTGTGAATGGGTCATCAAACCAAGACAGACAGTAAGATTTTCCAGACAAAGCAGAGATCATTCTATTACTGTATATTTGAAGGAGCATTCAGGGAGCATTGTTCATGCTGGGGTGGAATACTGCAATGGAAGATGCCCAAGTGTACATATCAGATATGTATATAAAAAAATCTCTAGATTTATCCCAATGTAGGTGTTTCTGATAAAGTGGCCAGAGAGTGGAAATACCATATAGGTGTTTCTAATAAAGTCACCAGTGGCCAATGGGTGGAAGCCCAAGGTTGGGGTTTCTAATAAAGTGGCCAGTGAGGGGATCTACTAAGTAGAGGATTCTAATAAAGCGGCTATTGCATGGAAGCACAAGGTTGGGGTTTCTAATAAAGTGGCCATTGCCTGGAAGCACAAGGTTGGGGTTTCTAATAAAGTGGTCAGTGAGGGAATCTACTAAATAGAGGTTTCTAATAAAGCGGCCATTGCATGGAAGCACACGGTTGGGGTTTCTAATAAAGCGGCCAGCAAGGGGATCTACAAAGTAGGGGTTTCTAATAAAGTAGCCAGTAAGGAGATATACAAAATAGAGGCTTCTAAAAAGCAGCAAGTGGGCAGAAGTACAAAGTAGGAAAGACTTGGCTGTGGATTCAGAATTCTAATTTCCCTGGTTGTGTCCCCCAAACAGTCGATCACTGCTACTGGGATAAAGATTAATGGCAGAGCAACACTGAAGCAACTGAGCACCAGCCCAGCCCAGCCACACCCACCTCATTCTGCTCCTGCAGACAAGAGTCTGGGTCTCTGGGTCGTCGCCAGGCTCCATGGTCCAGGAGCGTTCTGCACTTTTGCCCACCGCAGCCAAACAGTTCAACAAGCCGCATGCAGATAGTGTTTACTTGTTTTCTCTCATTAACTTGTGGTGAAATTATGATTAATTTATCACCTGCTGGAGTTGGAATGAAATACGGTCACCCAGCGAGGATGCATTATTTATCACGACCTGCCACCGAACAAAGCATCTCCCAGTGTGAACACTGACGGCACGGAGCGCTCTCCTAACTTACAGAGATTACCTCAGTGAAGGTGCTGGCCAGAATTGTCTAATTTGGAATCAATGAAGTCGACAGTGAGAGTGAGGGGGGAAGAACAGACAGAAGGAAGAGGGAGGAAAGGGGTGAAAGGAGGAAGCGAAAAAAGAAGGGGAAGAAATAAAGAGAAAGATAGAAAGGAAAAGTGGAAAGAGTGAAATACAAAGAAAGAAAGATGGAGGGAGCCAGGGAAGGAGGGAGTGAGCGAGAGCACATGAGAGCGTAAGAAAAGGAGCTCTCCTGTAATTTTAAGCCACACTGAGAACCTGTGCTCCTGGCGGCCACTCAGTCTCAACAATAAACTCACCGCCATCAAATTAGATTAATTTCACACATTCACTGTGTGGCAGCAACAACTCACACACCCACCCCCTGTTTCCCTACACACACACACACACACACACACACACACACACACACACACACACACACACACACACACGTATGTTCTCCATGCCTGTTTAAAGGCCTGTTTTTAAACAGCGGAATTCTCCTCTGTCCGAAACCTCTCTCTCAGAGAGGCAGCAGAAACAGCCTGGAGGAGAGCGGAGCAGAGTGAAGCCAGGAGAAAGACAGGAACATCAGAAAATGATAGCAGCTCATCAAAAGCGCAGCTTGGCGGCGTAAGATGAAGAAACCCTGCCTGCCTTAAACTCAGATTTTAAGACATGCATCACTATGGGTGGACGGTGTGGCCAAAAAAAAATATACATAATGAATATACATCATGTGCTACTACCCACTGGTCCAAGATCCTTAGATATGTTTCTGCATACATTAAAGGAAAAAATGAGGTTGTGATTAGGCCCAATAGCAGATTGGGGGAGGGCTCAGAACAAAGTGGTGATCACAACCAATCACAATATGGAGAGAACTTAGATCAAACAAGGTGGTGACTAGACCAATGACGGAGAAGGGGGAGGGGGGGTTAATATCTGTAAGTTTCCACAAGCTCAATCTCTTCTCTAAGGATGGAGACAGCACTACTGTTACAAACCTCTTCTAGCCCAAAAAGTGGTTTAAACACCCCCAACCAATCCTGATGAGTCTGGACATCACAACAAGGGGATACAATTTGTGGACTTCGGCTTAATTCTCGAGATGATGGCTTTTGTTAGTTGTTTCTTTGGTCAAAGAAAAATAGCAAGACGTAAGCAAGTTTCTATTTAATTTGTTAAGCTAATGCACGGCAAGAAAGGAACTCATTTATTAAAAACTCCAAACTTTTGACAGGCAGTGTACATTGAGCTATTTGCCAGCAGTGTGAGATTTGTCTCCCCCCTGCCTTCATAGTTGAGAAACTTTCTTGTGATGAATAAGGAATAGTAATACCTGCGGTGACAGAATGAAAGAGGAATTAGGCAATGAGCCTGACCGCTAAATAATAAATGAGAACAGGCCTCCTGGATATTCTCAGCTTCTGGTTTCTGAAGTTTGCTGGAATTAAATAACAACACCACTGAAGTTAAAATAGCAGGTACAAAAGTATCTAGACACCCCATTCTTATTAGTGAAATTGATTTCTATAGTGCTTTTTACAACTGAAGTTGATGCAAAGCAGCTGAACAAAACCCCCCGGTGAGCAAGCCAAAGGCAACAGTGGCAGAGAAAAGCTGGAGGAAGAAAGACTTGTCAAAAAAAGGGGTCTTGTCAATGCTCCTCTAGTCAAAACTAAGTTATCCTATCATCCCATAAGTCTGATCATTATGCTCAGGTGTACGGCTATAGTCAAAAGCAGTATAGAGCAGAATAATGAAAGTTAGGATGATGGTAAATGGTAGTCATAATAATAATCTGAGGCAAGTACTATTAGCTGGAGGGTAGGCAGCTGGTCGCAAGGTGAACCCACTGATGACACAGGTGTTGAACTGGATACACAGCTTGTCCAATCTCCACAGAAAAGCGCCGCCATTAGCAAGGGACTCTCTGGAGCAGCCACACACAAGCCTAAGGTCACAAGGCTCATTGCCAAGCGCTGGCTAAAGGGTATAAAGCAACCCCATCAGTAGGGTGTGCTACAGTGTGCTTGGTTCTCTGGAGTGATGGAGCTCCATCCAGTACTTTTGGATGAGTTGGAGTTGCAGAAGTACATCCAACATCAGTTCCTGACCTCACTAATGCTGCTGCATGGCCAAATGCAAGTAGTGGAGTAGCAGAGACAAGTAGTAATGCTAGCAGAGAATGTTACTGCTACAAAAGAAGGACAATCCTTCTATTAATACAAGTGATTTCAGAGGAAAGATGAGTTTATTTGGTGGGCGTTTCCACTCATTCATTGTACTGATATAATTTATGATCACAGTCCACGACTAGGACAGATTCTGAGGGCCTCATTATTATTACTCCTACCTTTACTATGGTTAGGTCCCATGGGTGGGCCACAGACATTCAAACACTGATGAACTGACAGCAGTGTCGTTTTTAATTTGTAAGTGTAAAGTGTAAAGAGCAGGCACTCACACCACTTTTTTGCCTTCCACAGCAGGGAGGAACATGACAAAGTGATCCAATCACGGTATGAGACTACCATTTTCATTTCAAGACCAGGGATCAGTACACTAAACTGCTCTTGGGCCCATAAACAGCCTTCAGACACCCTGAAGTCTCAGGGTAAACATTATGGTACAGCAAAAAAAAGTGTGAAAACACCCTTAGGCAGTATTATAAAGCCTGGGGTAGGGTAGGGTAAACAGAGTTGGTAAAATGTTTAAAAATAAACTGATTAATGGACTGAAATTATGGAGTCATGTCTTCGATTTCGCGGCATGATCATGTCTTCTCTCCTCTGCTCATTGGCTTCAGCAGCCTGCTCTGTTTACTCAAGACAAGCGTAGGGAGGGGGGCGAGCGGGGGGATCTCTCTCACTCTCTCGTCTGGAGTCAATGCCAGAACTGATCTTCCATATAAGGAGAATCGAAAACGGTGGTGCTGCTAGATCCTCTTTGGTCTCACAGACTTCAAATTTCAGAATAAGAGTCCTGAGCCCAGACAATAAAGAGCCACAGTCCAGCACTTTCGTGACAAATTAGTCAGTTAATTTATATCTGTGTTCATGTGTTAAATTATGTTTTCCAAGTTAGTAAAGTAATGTTTAAGTCTATCCTGATGCACTAAGTCTCTCCCACATGGTAAGATATATGGTTTATTAATTCAACAATGGTATCGAATTGGTATTGGGTATCAGGTACGGCCAATATGCAGTTTATGCATCATATCAAAACAGAAACAGTCGGATCGGTGCATCCCTAGAACATCCCATCAATACTGCTAAAATTAAAACTCAATTATTGTACAACACTAATACCGTTATAGACATGACATTATGTATAGCAAAAGGTCTTCAGAGGAAAAAAAAAAAAAAAAAAAAAAAACTACCGGACCCCAAATCGTACTTGTGAGACTACTGGACACTCTGTCTGATGAAATTAGCCTTTAACAGGGAACAGGTTTCAGGTAAAAGTCAGTTATTTGCTCTTTTCTAGAAATGCATCAAGGTTGGACACAACTGCCTTTTTACACTCCTATGTACTAAAATAGTCCCAGGCTTGCTGGTGCTGGTGGAACTGTTAAGACATCACCCATATATGTAATGTATGTGTGTAACGATACAGGAATATCAGGCAGATGAGCCATAAAAGAGCCACGTACTTCAGTGGTGTCTTAATAAGCTTCCAGATGGGCAGGAACATTTGGGACCTTTTAAAACTACTGGTAAAAAGCTATCTGCGTCACACAGGCCGGCCTAATTTATTTTCACAGCCAAAGCGTTTAAGCCATTTAATTCATCTATTAAACTATGAGTCATACTGAATAAACCCAAATCACAGTCAGTATCACTGCCTATCAGCTAACAGTTTCATGGAAACACACTTTATTATATCAGTAAATGATGTATAGGCTGACTAAAACAACAACACAGGAAAAAATCTACAATATTGTATCAGTCCAGAATGTTTAGGCCGTTCATTCAGCTATAAATTTAAGAATACACATTAATCTTCCAGTCTGTGAATTCTGAGCTAACACCTTAATGCAGTAATACATAAGGTTGTGTCGTACAGTAAAACAGCCACAGAAATGGAGATGACTGCATCAGTTCATATTCATATTGCAGGTTGCTGAATACAGTAATGCAGTCCAAAAGATGCATCAAGCAGCATCATTGCTATCCAACATCTATCTTATTTATAGATAACTGTAACACTGTGGTCAAATATTCCTTTATAAATATATATATATATATATATATATATATATATATATATATATATATATATATATATTTATTTTTATTTTTATTTATTTATTTTTTTTTTTTTCATAAATTTGATTTTAAAATATATTCAAATACATTAGGATCTGTGCAATAATAGCATCATAATAAAAGAAAAATAATTAAGCAACAGTGTGAGGAGACTCTGGAAAAAGCCACCTCATGTGACCTTGCTTTCTGTAACATGAGTGAAAAGCAGCAATTAAATCGCAGGCAGGCTACAGTAGATTCCAGAAACACAATAGCTGCCCTTGTTTCCCCCAGCATACATTGTTATGCATTGACTTCAAAAAGATAACAGAGCGGGACACAAAACCGACTGTACCCATCCAACAGCTGACCGGCCAGTATCCATCTGAGAGGGATTCAAACTAGGGCTGTAAAAATTCAATATCAGCATAGTAATATGCATTAAAATGATTTACTTTTATATTAAATCAACTTAACTTTGGATTAAGTATATATATCTGTATATATAAATATTTGTACACCTCAGATTCTAAGTGGAAACACATGAACAAATCCTAACATTTTTATGCAGATTAACCAAATGTGTATATATTTATATTTACAACAATTTTTGGTTTGAAATTATTATTATTAAATAATAAAAATGAAACATAACGGCATATTACATTCACCTATGGGGCATTACTTAACATGGGGCAAAAAGGTACATGGTAATTACACATGTTCAAATAGGGCCTGCTTTTGGTCATGTTCTCAGGTTCCCATAGCAACCCCACAGCAATTAGCCAGATAACCCACAAAATTCACCCTGTTTTTGTACCATAAGTATGTTCGATTACTGAGTTGAGTGTAGAAGTCACAGAATGTATTCAGTACTTGAGCCTCCCTCTTGGTGGCTATAATAGAGCACTGTTTTAAAGCAGATCAACAACTCACAATGAGACTAGGCTAAAGTACAGCCGCCACACCATGGGGTTACAACCAAGACCCCCGAAGTAGAAGACAATGACAGAAGCCCATACCCTCCCCAATACACAATTTCCAGGTGAATCGTTAGGCACAGATTTACCTGGAAATAAACACTGGTTGATTTTAATGGGGCTCATATTAGCGGTTCTACTCTGTGGTGTGTGGTGTAAAATGCATGTCAGCACTTGACAGAGCAGCCTCTCTTTATTGATCATGTGTTTTTGGACACCGATTTTTTATGTATGTGGCTTGGAAAGCTTATCCCTTTTCGACAACACAGAATTAACACAATGAAATTTATTGCTTTTGGCTGAAATGCTCGTAAACGGTATCAGCTGTAAACAAAGTTTACCATTTTATGTAAAGCAGAGATGTGCAGATTGCATAAGATAAGGATAAATCATACTCAATAACCTTTTTTTATTATTTTGCAAAAACCGACATGACATGCCCCTTCTATTTCCCTTTACTCACATACTCTGTATAAAAAAAAAACTAATTCCTCAATAACCCCTCCGTGTGTTTCAACAATAAGCCCATTGGTGATTCTGAAATGCTAATATTTAGACCAGACCTCCATGCTCAATAAATATTCACATAGCCATGTGAAGCCAAAGAGCAGGGAGCTGAGAAAAGTTCAATACTAGAGCTACTGTTTCTGCAAGCCTTTCTCCACCACTCAGCCGAACTGTAACTGTGTTTGAAGGAATATGGCAGACATATATACACATACATACACGTTCATGTCGATGGTGCATGTAAAAAAGCAAGTCAGTTAAAAAAGGGGCTTGGAATGTACATGACTGAAATGTGTGTAATTAATATTTCATGCATGTGCAACAACTTGACACATTCGAATCATTTCAGTGTGTCTCAGTTTTTACTGTAAAACATTAAACAATCCAAATAAACTGTCAGTGGTCAGAATGTGCCTGATAGGTTGGTCACTGTTTGGAGTTGTTCAGTTCCACCAGCAGCTAAATTTACTTTAATAAAGGACTGACTACATAAACTAGGTGTTGGGTGGGAACTGAAAACACCAGCCAGATAAACAGTGTTACATACACTAATCAGTTACAACACTAGCACTACTAGCAGGTGAAGTGGCATCTGTCAATAGGTGCGTATATAAGGCAGCAAGTGAACAGACGGTTCTTGAAGGTGAGGAAAAATGGGCAGGCAGAAGAACCTGAGACACTTTAACAAGGGCCAAATTGTGATGGCTAGATGTCTGGGTCAGAGCATCAGGCAGGTCTTGTGGGGTGTTCCTGGTATGCACTGGTCAGTATCTACCAAAAGTAGTCCAAGGAAGGACAACCAGTGAACCGGTAAGAGGGTCATGGGCACCTAAGGCTCATTGATGTGACCTATGGAGGCCCCACCTCACAACTTATTGACGTAAAGAATCTACTGCTAATGTCTTGGTGCCAGATGCCAGAGATGGAGGTCTTGGTGAGATGCTTCGATGGGTCAAAGCTGTTGTGACAGCACACGGGGTCCTACTCAACATTACACAGGTGGTGTTAATGTTATGGCTGATTGGGTTATCATTTAATCAGATGTCTAAGACCGTTACACAATTCTGTATGAGCATGTGGAGAAGCCAAAACAACTTGGAAAAGCCACAATTTTTGTGCATTATTTGAGTCAAAGACTTTTTTTCCCGCTGGGATTTTACCAATAAACAGGCTGGCTATCAATTTGGGATTTTAGGTCTCTCTTCATTCAAGCAGAAAGAAGCCTGGTCTTGAATGACTGAGAATTACTACCCATGGGCTTATCCCCATCACACATTTTCTAAAGGCAGTTACACACATGATAACATTTCGTTTGCTTTTCCATTTGGAAAAGCAACTGCAGAATGGGAGCCGAATTTCGGAGTGCTTTCGCAAAAAGCTTGGACCTGTATAACTCAGTTTGAGCTACATGCAAGATAAACAACTTTGTTAAAAGGCTGTATTTGCAGGACACAGCAAATCACTCCTCTTGGTTGTTGAAATGCCAAATTCAGAGTGAGTTCATGTTACCCATGAAAGTAAAAAAAAAGAAAAAAAAAAAGATATATAATAAATAATAATAATAATATAGTTACATGGGAACTGACAAATCAATTTAAGAATAAATAAGAAATACACATTAACCTGTTATTACCTAAAGAAAGTGCCAAAAATGCAGAATACAGTTTTAAAAAAACAACTCCTTTAAAGTCAAAGTTCAGTTTTATAATATATATTCTTATCCATGTCATAGATAACAGTGTATCATACATCATCAAAAGCCACAGCATCTATCCTACTAGATGTTAATGAACACCACACAGTTTGAAGGTGTGCAACTAGCAGTAATGCTAATTGTTGGGGTATAATCTACCCATTACTTGCCTCAAAGCTCCCGCCCAAAGCTAAAGAAAAAGACAAAGTTCAGATAACAAATCTGGAAAACTTCAGAAAATAAAGCCTGGGCAAATCTAATTTTTCATCCAACTAGTTCTTTAAGACAGGAACCTCTAATGCTTCCTGGCAGAACTCACTGCAGCATCTGCTCTTATTTTCAGCACATGGAAAGCTTGGGTTGCTTGACCCAACATAAAGGGTATACACTCCACATCTACGCAGTGAATGAAGCACTCGCATCATTAAATGTCTCCGAACTGTCATCCCATGAAATATCAATCAGTTAAACAACGACACATAGGCTAATCACTGTGAACTTCTCCTAATTGTGCTAACCTTTCAGGCCTGCATGAACATGCTGTGATCAAAAATCGTGTCTTTCAGAAAAGCTTGAACTTGTAAGAAATAGCACATTCGATTTTCTCTTACTGATTTATGAATCAGGAATAACAGCTGGAACCAAGATGGGGTGTTTTGCTTTCTGGCTTATGGGCTGCAAATAAAACAAGCAAAGTAACCCAGTCCATATTCCAAGGCCTTGTATTCTTATAGGGACACAACCATAGCTTACATATGGTTGAAAAAGGCAGCTGCTGTTTTATCCAACTGAACACTTCAGACACTGCAAATCTGGTACAGAGTTCAACAATACCATTGCTATAAGTGTCGTAAACATGCCTACTCACCTCCTACAGAGGTGCTATAATAATCTTTAGAGCGGGATTTTCTGTTTTAAAGACTAAAGAGAAATCCTTCTGATGTTGTGTCTTGAAGGTGGGAAGAGCATCAATATACTAAGTTTGGTTTTTCAAAACTATAACTGATACTTGAGGGTAAGATGATTTTTATTTGATATTTATTTATTTATTTTTATAAAACATCCATTAGTTTGCAGACACTTAACTTCACTGTTAACTTCAACCTTGTACAGGCAACATCACTCAGGCCACAATGCAGGCTGTACTAAAAAAACTATGTCCATTTTCATACTGTCTCTAAAGGCAAGTATCTATCCATCTCTCCATCTACTGTAAATGTAATGACTTCTGCCGCCTCTACAACTGATCTTCTGATGACATCACCATGCATGTGGGGAGAAACAATATTCACCAACAAAATCATGTTTCATCTCATATTTCATCCCATACCCCCTCGCCTACCGTGGTGAGAAAAAATATAGCTAGGACAGAGGCCTTCCCGAATACCACGTTTCCCAAGTACCACAAGTATGTCACAGTATGGAACGAGAAGGAGTTCCCAACTGACATTTACTGATCATCAATGAAACACGGAGTTGACCAATGTGCCGTAAGCACTGACCACTTGCTCAGGAAAGCATGTGGCTACATAATTTAGCATTTGTGAATGCGGACCACGCTAGCTGAGGCAAGGAGGAGAACTCTAGAAATTTGAGCTGGAGTTCTGGGGGGCTTCGAGCTGATGGGACCCGAAGCCAGACCCCCCCCCCCTTGCCAGGTAGAGGTTGAGTGTGATTGGAAGATGAGGAGGAGCAGGGGCGGTGGTGGGGTGCAAGTTTTCGTCACGAGAACGAGAAGGGAGAGGAGCGGTTTTATAGTGTGTAGGAGGGGAGGAGTTTGGGCGTGGTCCTTTTCCCAAACTTTCAGTTATTACATAACTCCATTAAAGGATGCACTGATATGGGAACTGTGGGCCAATGACAAGGACACATATATTCAATATTTATAAACATGTATTTCTTCACTCAGGAGTTACAGAGGTAGTAAAATTACCAGAACGTAGATATTTCATGGCAGCAGTCCAGCATCACCTGAACATGTGGTTCTTTATCATGGTCATGATAAACCAGCATCCTATGTGTTACTGTGTGGGGGGGGGGGGGGTTGGAGTCTTCTCATGGAGCAAAACATCTCAACATGCAATCAGAGGACTTGAATGGTACACCAGCATAGATGGACACAACAGCAGTACATATATTAATAACGGAAGGTGCCCGGGTTGGACAACCGAGCACAATATGAGGACATTTCTCATTATTTTTGATAAACATGTCACAATATGCTTTTCTGAATGTACTATCGCTACTTCTCAAACGCCGACCAACTGTTCGTTTCATTATTAAGAGAGCGGAATTAGTCCTGCACTGCAAAAATCGTGTACTCAAAGTGTTCAAAGATGTTTCTGACAGGTGCCACCACTGACTCCTTTTGTTGTCCACCTTCTAATACAATGTACAATAAGCATACGATTAATTTCAAGACTGCAGAAAGGCCAAATGTCAGATTAAAGCCTGAAATGGAAACGCCAAGTAAAGCCTCAGTCGTTGTCATCTGCCAAAGCCAGCTGTGTAAACCAGAACAACATAACTAAGTCTCTGGGCCCATGGGGCAGGGGAAAAAAAACTTGGTTCATTGTAATGCTGGCTTATCTCATTCATTCACTCCTCGCCATGCTGAGGGAACACAAGGTGCATATGCACATGCAGTGTGTGCTGCTAGTGTTTTCTAAGGGAAAGGAGCTCTTTCAACAGGACCATTACAGGCTCCCTCAAAGATCCCTTTATGAATTAAATCCAATCAGGAATTTCAACTATTCAAGCTCCTATTCATTAGAATAAACCTGCCAATCAATGATTAACTCAAGTGTAGCTTGTAGAAAGATATGTTATCATTAGTCACTAGGGGATAAAAAAAAAAAAAAAAAAAAAGACAATGATCTCTTGGCCGCTACAGAAACGACTTAGCCCTTGGCTACATGAGTATCAGTGTTGCCCGAATGTGAAACCAAGTCTGGCTATCACAGACAGGACGATAAAAGTCTCTGTCCCAAATGGCATACACACAGCCTACGTAGGGCACTTTGAAGGGAGAGCGCTTACTGTATCCATTTTGTAGTGTTCAAAGAGCCCTTAGGGAACTCCAGGGACGTGGATGTGCTTCTTTTAAGATTCTTCTTGTTTTCAACTAAATTGTAATAATATATACATAGAAAAACTGGGAACTGAGGGCTGAGTGAGATCAGGTATGTTTAAGCAGGAAATATCACCAAACTGGGCAGCAGGAAGCTGGCCCTCCAGGACTGGAGTTTCCCCCACTCCGCATTACAGCTTTCACTGTGTGGGGAGGAGCCTTTCCGCAGAGCAGAACTTCTGCACGCAACACGCAATCAGAGGGGCACACCAACATGGACGGACACAGAGGCAGCGCATTGCAACAGCTACTGGGTTCATTCAACAGAAATCCAAGCTGTAATACTGTGGTTGGAATTTCAGTAACCGTTAATGGGGAACTGCCATGTTACTAGCGGAAGGTGCCAGGGCTGGGCAACACTGAGAATTTCCCCACTGTGGGACTAAAAGGATTATCTTATCTTATCTCTTATATATGAGGACATTTATCGTTATTGTGATTAACAGCATCACATTAAGCTTTTCTGAGTATATCATGGATATCGGCAGTACTTCTAGAACACCAGTCAACTGCTTGTTTCAGGACAGCCTAAAGTCGGGCAGGTGCCATGAAATGTGTGGCCTGTACACACCCACTCACTAGCACATCCCCTTCAAACTTCCAAATGGCACAGCGGCACCTGTCAAAGGGGTGGGATTTATATATTAGGCAGCAAGTGAACAGTGAGCTTTTGGAGTTGATGTGTTGGAAGCAAGACAAACGGGCAAGCTTAAGAATCTGAGTGACTTTGACCAGAGCTAGTGTGATGTGCTTGTGATGGCTAGACGACTGGGCCAGAGCATCTTATAAGGTGTTTCCGGTAATTTTAGTGAATAACTGGTCCAAGGAAGGTAAACCAGCGACAGCGATGTGATCCATTGAGGCCCCACCTCAAACCTTATAGGGCTTAAAGAATCTGCTGCTAACGTCTTGGTGCCAGATACCACAGAATGTCTTTAGAGGTCTTGTAAAGTCCATGCCTGGGTCAGTGTGTAGGGGGCCTGCACAGTATTAGGCAGTGGCTAAACAGTATGCATCTCATCTTTTGTTAGTGGCCACCAATTCTTTGGTTAATGTCACAGAAAACTCAGAAAGCTCTTAGCAATGCCGGTCACTTCTTGTAGGCAAGAATCTAATAGACGACTCCCTCATGTCTTGTTTGTGCAGTGCAGACAGAGCCACGCCCCCACCAACAATCAAACTGTATATGGATCAAACTGAGCACTTAGTATTCACACCAAAATATTGGACATCAGGCCAATTAAAAAAATAAATATCCCAACTTAACTGTGGTAATTTTCACCAAACATTCTGAACCAAGCTGTAGGATGGCTTAACTGAGCTCATGGGTTTTATTATGCCCTATTTTTGCAACCTGCGTGTGTGTTCTCACACTGCCAGCTTACTGCTTTTGGAAAACTTGCCACATTAGTATATGTAATATGTGGTCATTATGTTTGTGCCTGATTTGTTTTTTTTTCTATCGCCACTGAACGTGCCTTAGCCTAGTACAAATACAGGGCTTGGGAAGATATGATCAAACATGCCCATGAGTCACAAGAGTGCCAGAAAAATCATATCTAGCACGTACAAAGCAGATCTGTAAAAAGAAGAGTACGATCCGTCCAGCGACTGGTCACGTCGGTCGTCTTCGAACCGTTTTTCCATTCATATTTCAAACAAATGGCATTAGAGTTTTAATGCTGTGGTTCCCATCCCTGGTCCTGGTGAAGGGCCCGCTGCACGTTTTAGTGTTTACCCTGTTCCCAACAAACCTGATCCAGCTAATCAGCTAATGAACAAGGTCTTCCTGAGTTGAAGGTAGCGTATTAGAGCAGGACACCACTGAAACATGCAGGGCAGGGGTACCTCCAGCACCAGGGTTGAGGTCTGAACACACCCCCTCTAGTGCAGACCCTTGTATGTCGTATCACACAGATCGTCGTATTAAGCAGATCTAAAGCCTGGCTTTAAAAATCGAAATATTAACAAAGTGCAAAGCTTGCACGGTGGTGGGCGGAGCCTGCGTAGGAAGCAGGGCACAGGGACCATAGGAAATACAGAGTAGGACACACCACAGCGGCTGTTTGTTAAAGGACCCTCTCAGGAGTAGTGCACAGGGTGTAGACATGGATACTTCTGAATGGCCCTTATTAGGGTGTAAGGTATAGGAAGTAGGGCACAAGGGCTATGAATTAGGGACTAGATCTTTACCAGATAGGACACAGGGAACAGGCAACACGCCTCCATACTACGGAAGCCACCCGTTCATGTTGTTTCGGGGCTTCGGTTGTGTCCAAACCGGCTTAGCCCGTATCGGTGCCCCCTCCTCCTCCTCCTCCTCCTCCTCCTCCTCCTCATCTTCCTCTTCCTCCTCCTCCTGCCTGCCACCACCGGCCACACGGGTCTGCAGCCTCGCCAGCACTGTTGTTTTTTTCTTCTCCAGGCCAAACTACTGCATCCATTAACTAGGCGAAACGGACGGACGGGACGATGCAGCCATAGCTGTCGTTTACTGATTTGCAGTCTACACTCACATTCCTTAATCCACACAGCCAGCCAGCCAGCCAGCCAGCCGTCCGTCGCTTAGCTATAGCTACCTAGTACCATTTCTCACGGAACAGACATTTCCTTGTCCTACAGACTGCGGAGGGTGTATCCAAACGTACCCAGCAGCATTTAATAAGCCATACATGTCTGAATCGTGTGTTTGGAAACACTAGAAAGGGCGTATTTGTTGATCCCAGCGGCCACAGCTTCCATAACAACAGGGCTAGCTTTGCTAGCAGTGTGCTGTCAACGAACTTAGCGACAAAAACATAGTGAGACACCCAGCAATTCCGTGTCGTTTCAGACTCACTTCTACTTTTACGAGATTTATCAAGTCTATGGAGGCACGGAGCACTTCCCCGACGCCGACCGAGCGCCGCTAGCGAAGGGAAGGGAAGGGAAGGGAAGGTAGTGCAGCAGCAGCAGCAGCAGCAGTTGTTTTATGGAGATGAAGGGAGTGAACGGAGCTCTGATTGAAGTGAAGGTGAAATAAGAAAACGAGACTCACCCAGCGCCACCTCGCAGGCTTTGCGCAGTTGCGAATGGTGAGCCTTCTTCACCTCCTTGTCGGCCAAGATCTTCTCCAGAGCTCGGGTTAGGAACATGTTTTTGGTCTTTTTGCCCTCATACATGTCTCGGGCGGCGGCGTTAAAGTCCAGCTGACGGGCCTGCGGGGGGAGCAGAGAGCACTCAGCTCAGCCATGAGCAACCTGCCTGCGCCATGTTGGAAGGAAACGACGTCAGGAGGAGAGAGAGAGAGCGAGCGAGAGAGTGTGTGTGTGTGTGTGTGTGTGAGAGAGGAAGAGAAAAGAGAGAGAGAGAGTGTGTGTGTGTGTGTGTGTGTGTGTGTATGAATGGGAGAGAGAGTGAGAGTGCCAAAGTGTGTGCATCTGATCAGCCATAACATTAAAGCCACCGACGTGAAGTGAATAGTAATGATCTGATCTGGTTGCACTGGCGCCTGGCAAAGGGTAGGGTACACCTTTTAGGGAGCAAGTGAACAGTGAGTTCCTGACGTTGATGTGTTGGAAGCATAAGCTTAAGGATCTGGGACTCTTTGACAAGAGCCAAATTGCAATGGCTAAAAGACTGGGTCAGAACATCTCCAAAAACAGCAAGAAAAGGCAAATTAAGGTCCAGACAGGGACCTTGTATTGTATTTTTTCCAGGAAAGAAAAATCCTAGAAAGAAATGTGACTTTCTGGACCTGGATTTGGCAACGCCTTTGGGTCTTTGTGTGTGTTCCTGGCATGCAGTGGTCAGTACCTACCAAAAGCGCTCCATTGAATGACATCTGGTGAACCAAGGACAGGCTCATGGGCACCAGAGGCTTACTGATGCCTGACAACCTGCAGGATCTGCTGTCGAGGTCTTGGTGCCAGATACCACAGTACACCTTCAGAGGTCGTGTAGAGTCCATGCCTCGTTGGGTCAGAGCTGTTCTGGCAGCACAAAGGGGGCCAACACAATATTAGGCAGGTGGTTGTAATATGGCTGTACTTTTTACATTTTATTCAGTGTTGTTAAAAAAAGCATTGAGAGACATTGTAAGAATGTAAATATCTTACACAAACTCGGACTGAATCTCTGCATCAGTCCACAGTTACCAGGAAAATTTGCATTCACCTCACTTGTTTGGCTGTTAATTTATTTGAATTTATTTATAAGCAATTAAAGCAACATTATGTAACATTTTTACCTTAAAATGTAAAGCTTTAAAATCATTATGATGCCCCACTAAACTATAAACAGGAGAATAGCATCTTCATCTTTGCTAATCCCGGCCCTATGTTACTCTAGTGAAGCAGGCAGGGCAACGCTAGCGAGAACTACATAACGCTGCTTAACCCTAGTGCAGTGAATTACTGTCCACCTGCTTATAAACAAAAAACACCAGCTCTTGTATAATAATGCTTTAATCACCAGTGTCATTAAATGTTTGTGAATCTGGACCAGGGAGTTCAGATATTGGCTTAGCTGCTGGACATAGAAACAAATATATGATGGGGTGCTTGGCCTCCTAAGTAAGATATTGCTATTTTGGGTGAGACTACATTTTGATTAGGGCCACGAACATTTAGAAAAGGCCCTGCATAAACACACTCACCAGTACTGCACTGGCATAGCAGCTTTTAATCACATTTACAGACACACACATGTAGACACCAATGCAAATAAACACAACAGCATTTACATGCACTCGCCCTCACTACCACCACCCTACTAGAGAGAGGTATTTAAAGGTTAGTAGGCTTCATGTAAGTCATACTAATGAGAACGATATTGATTTGCTATAATAAAGGTGCATAGTGTCTCTCAGTAAAGAGATAATTAACCTGTGAGATTAACACACTGAAGCCTTTTCCCAGAGTAAAGGTAATAGTTATATATTTTTATATATCATATACACTCTATAGTCCTTACAGTCTGCAGTACAATCATTATGTCTAATAATCCTCTCGCAGAAAGCCTGTATACTGGGTGGACAACAGAACTCATTGATTTCATTTTGCTTTTAAATTGCAGTTTCATTTTGAGTGCTAATATGATCCATGCTTATTGTCTAATTCCTCTGAAATTCTGATTATGTTTATAGTTGATATTTTGAGGGGCACGTGTCCTACAGTTTTCATTTTCATTCATTTTAACCATGATCATTGGATCAGGGTCATCTGTTTCCTTGAAAATTCAACAGACTGTCTATGCTACTGTGTCTGTAAGACCTATTGTAAATGAGTTGTGTTCTGATTGGCCATGCTATTCATGAAACACTCCTTTCAACTTCAGTGTGAATGGGCGGGGCTTGCTGTAGGCTAAATAGGTGGATATGGAAATATGCTCGTTTTTTGTTGTTGTGACATCGCAAAACCAGTAAATTTAAAATGGGCTGCTTATTTTTCGTATAAAGACCAGTTAGCCTGGGGGATATAGTGCATTAAAACCATTATGAAAAGTAAGGAAAAGTCAATTTGGCCTGATATGGACCTTTTTAAAGTACCAGCTCTGCATCTTTGTCTGATTGTCACACTAAATGAGGGTTTGTGTGCTAATGGCCCAGATATCTTTGCACCCACTCTGTGCAGCCCAGAACGCAATTTGTCGACAGACGGAAGTGTGCAAAAGCACATTTTGGTTTATGCGTTGGCTATGACTCACCTGCTTAAGCTGCATTAATGAGAAACACTTTTTGACTGAAGTGAGGAAAAAAATGACACATAGTGGAAGTTCGCCATCTTTACATGATGGTTTTCAATCTTCACACAATAGTTATTTTCCTATTGTAACTTGATCACCTTTAACCTATAGGCCTATTATTCCAACATTAATGACTTATTACACTCAATACTGAGACGTATTACTCATTACTTGAATCATACAGGTATGGTGAATAACATGAGCTGTTATCTGATTGAACAACATGGTTAATACTAATTTCCACCAATCAGATTTTGCTGTATAATGTATTACAGGTCTTACGACATGTACATCACTGTCATAGACATAATGTAAATCCAAAAGTGGTGGAGCTCCATCCAGTTAATTTGAGATTACCTGGACTGGCAGAACTAATCCTTCAAAAACAAAACCTGGCCTCACGAATGCTCTTGTTGTGGCTGAATGCACTCAAATTCTCTCAGAAATGTTTCAGAATCTAGTGTAAAAGTCCTAATTTACATTGAATGTTACTGCAGCAAAGATGGGACACATTTTTCTATAAATGCCTTTGATTTCAGAAGTAACATTGTCTACAAACCACATAGCAGCACCATAAAGTAAATATTAAAATCATGTATGTGAACAAAAAAAATGTCAAGCACATTCCATCTAGGATGGCTCGGAAATGGTACTTTATTTGTAGTTCATGTTGGGACTGTTTTCTTCTCTCAGCCCTTTGCAGACAGCTAATTTCTCCTCGTCTTGTCGTTAGAGATCGAACAGACGCGCAGACTGCTGGAGGACTCTCAGCTCCATCCCAAAGACTCAACAGTCTTTTTCTTGTGAAATGAATTATTAAAAGCAGATTGGGGTTTCAAAGGAGTGGGGCTAGTCTTTTATTTCTGGGCGCCTACAATGGGCCTGCCTGAATAAAACCGAAAGAGGAGCCTTCATTATGGAAAGATTACAGCACACGCATCTCTGAGGGTGTGCTGTTTGAATTATGAAACTCCTGTTGCAGCATTTGGGTGTGCTGTACAATCCAGACTAATCCAGGTCTATGTAAGGTAAGGTCTACAAAAGAGCAGTATTACAGTAGCATACAAAAAGTAGCTGAAAATGCATACAAATGTACAATCCACATAAATCCAGTACACATATTATACACATTACATTAAACTATTAGCATTCTGTAAGTAACCTGTCTGAAAATACAGTACACAATGTCATTGTAATACAGAAAATGTCCTTATGACAATGTTGTAGCTTGTGTTGTAACATTCACAGATACAGTCCCAATTTGTGACACAATTTTTGTAAATTTGCCATTTTTTGTAAATGTTCACCATCTCAATGTGATTGATGTGTAGAATTTTAACCTTAAGTCAGAATGTTTGACAAATATTGCATTAATAGAGTAAAAATTATATTTCTAAACAGTCCCTCCAATTGTCACAGGCTCAAAAGAAGTTGGACAATTGACTGACAAGCAGTTTAATGGCCAGGTATGGCCGGTTCCCCTGGAAATGACCCTTCACAATCACAACATGTAGTCCAAATTTTGAAGAACACTTCCGAAGAGGTAGACGTATCATTGTCAAAGTCTACAATTAATAGACACCTCCATGAAAGTAAACACAGAGTATTTACTTTAGGATGTAAACCACTGGTAACAATCAAGAACAGATAAGTTAGATTAGACGGATAAGGGCCCATGATCCAGAGCATTCCACGTTATCTGTCAAACATGGTGGAGGTACAGTTATGGTATGGGCATGTATGGCTGCTAATGGAACTAAGTCACTGGAGGTTATTGACGATTTGATAGACGTGGCAGCATGACTCCTGAGGTGCAGTCAGTGACCCAAAACATACTAAAAGTGTCCCAGGACCTCCTAATGGGAAAGAAATGCAATGTATGCATTATTAAGTACGTTTGTCCAATTACTTTTGAGCCATAAAAATGTATGGACTATGCAAATTCATAAGTTTGTAATTCCTAAGCAGTTCCTGAAGCTGAAAATCTATACTTGAATCACATTAAGATTGCTGTATGTCAAGTTCATTAATATGGTGCACAATATAGAGGCAAAATTACAATAACATTGTTACTGTCCAAATACTAATGGATCTGACTGTAGGTATATATATATATATATATAACCTAATTGTATATGAACATACATATAAAACCATACATACCACTATTCTTTTATAACAATAGTTCTCTTAGAAGTGAAAATGCCATTGTAATACACTACAAATGTCATTTTTACAAAGTTTTGAGGCTTAAAATCATAAAACAAAAGTCCAAAAGGCAAAAAAAATCCATTATATTTCCAAAATGTTGCCCACCATTGTTTGAACATACTTCAGTGGTTCATCTCACTTTAATCACAGCTGTGGAGCTCCTTGAGTTTTGTCTCATAGCTCTAGTTTATGTTAAGGCATCATTAAAAATCAGTACATTATAAAAGTACACATTATTTACATTCTTTGGTCTTCGCTCTTCTTATGGACCATACCGAAGTTGAGGGGTTTCAGCAAGTGCTCAAAAGCAGCAGAACAGTTTAAGATAACAGGAAAAGGCCTGCAGGTTCTGTTTTCTTGTAAAAGTGCATCTCCATAAGACAAAAAGGCTTTCCCTGGAAGGATGAGACAAAGGCACTACAAACCAGAGTTTGATGGAAATGAACTGAGGTTACTGAGGTAAGAGTGGGCGATATGTAATGTCATGATTATGGATGCCCAGTGATTAGAGAATTATATCAGTATCAACTGATGATTGATAAAGGATTAACATCATACTGATGTTTAGATGTGATTCTTTAAGGCTTTATGAGTTTGTAAACCCATATTAGATATAAAAAACAGTGTTTAGTATTGCAATGTTCCATTTTTGCCATATCGTCCACTCCTATCATTAGGGTTTTCTCAGTTCCATAGCCAAACTGCACTTGCAGTTCACAGTGTCAGCTTTCTTGAATGCCCGCATGACATGTATTTTTGAGATATCAGCATTGACACTTTAAGAATAGCCAGTGGGGACATGTTAGCTTTTAAAGCTGGATGAAGGGAAGAATGGAGTGGTAAAGCAAGAGAGAGAGAGAAAGAGAGAGAGAGAGAGAGAGAGAGAGAGAGAGAGAGAGAGAGTGAAGTCCCTAGGGATCAGCTGGTGCATTTCTTTAGCAAGCCTGAGGCAATGGCCCTCACTGCCCTCATGGTCTCTGTGCAGGTGGGACTGATCAGGGCCTCAGGCAAGAGGAAGCCATAATAGCCAGTGTCTCGTAGCTCGAAGGCGAAAGCGTAGGGGATGCCGTTCTTGTAGGCCCAGTCTATGGAGCTCCCAGAACTGACGTCTGCAAAAGTAAACAAACAGACAAACATATAATTTCTACCCATATTTCTACCAGGGCTGTGCTGTTAAAATAAAAATGTGCCATCTGCATTCTTGAAGAATCCTTAACGTAATAATTAATCATTTGCATTAATGGTAATTCGTTAACATGATGATGACTTAGTATGACTGAGTATCTTATTGTTCTCTCTATACTAAAGAAAGTTTTCATTTTTTTGACTTCTAAAAGTAGCAATAACAATTACCTAGCAATCAATCTGCAACCACCTAGCAACAACAATAGAGCAACCCTGTAGCATCTCCATAGTAACCGCCTAATAAAACTTTAGAAACCACCTCTAGAAACCACCTAGCAACCACTAAGTGACTCCATTGCAACCACCTATCAACACCATTTCAATCACCTAATAATCCCTTTGTAACAACATAGCAATCACCTAGCAACTACTTAGCAACACCATAGCAATCATCTAGCAACCACTTTGCAACAACATAGTACAACCCTAGCACTTACCAACACCCCAGCAACCACAAAGTGACTCCATAGCAATCTAGCAACTACATAGGAATTGCTAGCAACCACTCTGCAACATCATAGATATCACCTAGCAACCACCTTTCAACAACATAGCAACCACCTAGCAACACCACAACAACACAAAAGCTCTAGATCTAGCAAAACCAAAGCAACCCCTTACCAGCCCCAAAGCATTCACCTAGTGAAAAAAGTTTAACCCTAGTGGCTCCGTAGCAAAAGCCCAGCAACTGCCCAGAAGTGGGAACCACTTAAGCTGCAACCATTCTGACTGCATATTGCTTTTATCATCTATATTCCACTGCAGTCTGTCACATTTGAATATCCCATAAACAAATAATAAGAATTCTGAACTGAACCAAAATAATGTAACCAGACCATAATGACTTCATAGTGCAATGAATTGTGTCATAAAGTATTTAAATGGAATCGCTATGGGATCCGAGATTTACTCCTCTGCTGGCTGCATTTCCTTTATTATTGAAATGCAACTGATGCTGCATTACAACTAACACTGACACTGTTATTACAAGGGCTTTGCCCAGAGGCCTGCTGAGAGGCTAACAGAGGGACACTGACTCACATTTATGAGATGAGATGTGAGTTGATGTGAGTAATGTTATCTGAGGCAAATCCCTCATGTAATACTTACACAGCGTGGTGGAGGCAGGTCCATATCTGTACTTCACTCCATATGCAGAATAAAGGGCACTCACCGCGTTCTGAGCTGCAGTTTCCTGCAGATAATGATGTGCACTGATTATTCTAAACCAATCAGCCTCTTTATTAGAAAATAACTCTCTTGTAGATCCACCTTGCTGGTGTACACATCAGTTCAGGCACAGTTTGCTCTCTTTTTCTCAACCTGCCAGTGACACAGACATGTAGAAACCCTAGCAACACTGCATCAATATCAGGGCAACATGCAGAATCTGACCGATGATGAATGGGGTAGGGAGAGTGCTGAAAAATTATGCAGCAACAAATGGGCTGTGGCCAGTAAGTGGAGGTACAAGGTAGGGGTTTCTAATAAAGTGGCCAGTGAGTGAAAGTACAATGTAGAGGTTTCTAATAAAGTGGCCAGTGAGTGGAAGTACAAGGTAGAGGTTTCTAATAAAGTGGCCAGTGAGTGGAAGTACAAGGTAGAGGTTTCTAATAAAGTGGCCAGTGAGTCAAGGAACAGGGAAGATGTTTCCAATACAGTGGATGATGAAATGTGAAAGTTACTGTGGTTCACTGATATTACACTGTTATGAATGTACTAAGTGGTTCACTGAGGAAAAAGACCTGACAGGGCCATGCAAGTTCCATTCCCTTAATGGTATTCCTTAACTGGTCTTCACTTAAAAGCAAAAAAATGATTTACATTATATTCAGTGAAGTTTGTCCTACAAAAATGGTCTTATTATGGGTCCACACTTTAGTTACTACAATAACTACAGAATATGCATATTAGTTCCACAGAGGTCTTTAAATAAAATGTCTATAAAATGTATAATAATAGGTTTAGTTTATTTAAGGTGGATTAACCACTTAGTCTTTGTGTGTAAGCCCAGAATTTGTCACTTTTATAACTACATTATTCGTAATTCATCATAATTGACATCAGTTTCTTAGACTCCAAAATAGAACCCTGATGACAAGATGATAATAATAATAATAATAATAATAATAATAATAATAAACATCAGTAGCCGCTGAGCAATAACCCTAAGATTTAAGGTGTGTAAGACAACAAAAGGGTTAAAGGCAAAGGGTGGGGGGTTGAAAAACTCACCACACAGTTGAAGTTGGGAATGGTGGCGTATTTATAGGAGTAGGGATACAGCAGCATTTGAGCATAGGCATGAATGGATATATAAGCCTTAACATGCTTTCTGTGCTTGCGTAGGAACCTGGCCACGGCTTTCACTTCAGGCTCAGACTCTGGGAACGGACCGCAGTATGTGTCGTCGCAGGGGTGTAAAGAAGCCCCTTCGTCTGCAAGGAGAAAAAAGAAAGTGCAACGTCAGTGAGGCGTTCAATTTTTCCTTCTTTTTTGCCCCTATATTGGCATTCACAGACTAAAGCCACCTTGCTTTCAGCAGCTTTTGCTGACTCACTGCTGGGCTTTGTGCAGCCTCTATTTCAGTATCAGTTCAAACCAAGATGAGCATTCACACAAGCGGTCTCTGGGACTGCTAATATACCTGCGTCCTTCAGAAAAAAGTGAGAGGAGGGAAACAGAATTGAAATTGTCTTTCTCATTCACGCACACACACACACACACACTGGTTATGTTTACATGCAGTTTTTACATATAGCAATTTTTGAGAGTCCAATTTTGTCATCCAGCTTAGAACAGTGTTCTCCAAAATGGGAATCACACTGGCTACAGAATGACACCCAACTTCAGAGGCCTATATCATAGGAGGATCCTTTGGGACACTTAGTTTACTTAGTTTTTTTTAAATAAGCTACAGTCACATATTAGGGTATGATATCTACTATTTACAGTCAAGCTGGAAAGTCTGCACACCCCTTTCACCTTCTCCACATTTTATGTTACAGTTCATTTTAGATGGCCATTAGCAGTCTGAGTTGAGTTAGGAGCCCAGTCTCAAGCACATTTTGTTTTTGTAAATTATGATATTTATTATTCATATATAAAAAAAACATATAGATAGGCCTTCTGATGCAGAAATCAATGTTCTATAGGTTTGTCGTTCGACACCCTTCCTCAATCTCCTGCCTCGTCATTACTACCAAACTTGTTCATGACAGTGTTTCCAATAATTTCCATAATTTCCAATAGGAGTTCTGAATTCTGCCTGCATTTGTTTGTCGACAGACTTGCCTACATTTTGCCCAAATGTCTTTACATTTTTTGGATTTCTTGCGTCCCGTCTCCCCTTGGCAAATAGTTGATCTCATGCGTCAACTCTGATGGAACCCATCTGACTAGCTGTAGCCAAAAAAGCAGGACTTACACTTACTGTACTGTACTGATTGCTTTAAAGTTATATATATATATATTTTTACATAAATAAACAATGCCATGTTTGTTCATTATAAGGTAGAGTAAGGTTTAAATGAAAAGCGTTAGATAACATTATATTATTATATATTATTATAGTTTATATTTGGCCAATCTTTGTAGGAAAAATGTCAACTGAATAAAGAGCCATTTGGGAGCATGTAAGCTTCAGTCCACCTTCAGTCCACTTTCATGAACTAATCTATCTCTGGAGGCCTAGAAGGGCCCTAGGTGTTCAACAATGACATACAGGACATTTGAAAGTATCTCTTAAACCCCTAAGAATCACTGGTGGTTCCTGGCTTCCCTTCCATTGTTATAATGTAGGAACAACTCCAGTTTGCATTGTTTTCAATGTATTTACCGATTAGTAACCTGTAAGGTTTAATAAAGGTCACTGAGCACAAGGGCTTAAGACTGGATACATGTAAACAATTCATCTTGAAAACATTCTGGATGACAAAAATAAATGACCTGTGTATGAAATGACCACCATTTCATAGGTGTACTAACAAAATACATTCATTAAAGAACTGCACATTTTAAAATGATTGTTTGGGTGGGTCCACAGGGGCATGATCTAGCAGAGGGTGATAAACAACATCTTATAGATGTGCGAATAAATATAGGATCTCATTATCTGTTATTATCTGCTCGTTAGGACATCAGGACACGATCTAACCTCAAGTAACAACAGACAAGTTATTGCTTCACTGAGATAATTGATACACTCATGAAGCCATTTTCAACCAGGGTCCCAACCTCTGTGGGTGAGTTTGAGTTTGATTTGCCTGCTGTATCATTAGCCCAGGCAGAACTAATGATGGGCTCTGGCAGTAATTAACGTGCTGTGTAAAGCTAGTCCAAGTGTTTTGCAGTGTGCATGTGTGTGTGTGTGTGTTTTATGAGCAGGTCCCATAGGCGTCCCTAAATCAGATCTCAGTGCCTACATCCCAGGTCCATTTTAAAGTCTATATTGGGGGAGCCAGTTGTTCTAATTTATGGCCAGTAATAAATTTGCCATGACCTCTTTTTACTAATCATGTTTATTTTGATGAGTATATTTGTATGTATTTAGGTTGCAAATCTCAATCGACATAGAACTGTACTGGATTAACTGTGTTCCCATAAATTTACTAATGGACTTGCTCAAGCATTTTTAAAAAGATTTAGCAAATAAAAAAAAAGAAAACTGCATTTATCTGTGCCTCCCTCTTTCCTGCAACACGCAGGCCACAAAATCTACTGAGATTTCTTCTATCAACCAAACTACCTACCTTGCTAATTAAGCTCTGTTTTGCTTTGTTTTGGTCTTCAGACAACACTAAAATAGCTAGGCAAATGTGGCGAAATGGAGATTTTATAAATACTGACATCCACTGTCCAGCGATTGGCTTCTAATTAACACATGATCCCAGCCCCAACGCATCCAAAACTGAGAGTGGTCAATCATTTCATTATGGTCATTATTTCGCTATGTCTGATCACTTTTTTTTAGAAATAAACTTTTTTGACCATCACCAATTTCACTGACTAGTTAGGTCTTCTTTTCACAGAGCACTTTCAATGCTGGGAGATTTTCCAAAAGAAGGACCTATTAGCATTAAATTGTAAGTACTGAAAGTATTAATTAGTGCCATGAACTCACACCAGTAAATCGCACCAAGGCATGTATTCAAAATGTCAGAAATGTCAAAAAATGTCTCCTACTCTTATTTCCTTTTGGATTGGCAAATGAAAAATTGTCCAATCAAGATTCATATTCCTCAGTGGTCTCTAGAAAAATTGTGGTCTCTAGGTAAATAAATCATTGGGGGGGAATCGCGCTGGTGGAACTAACCATCCTTTCTGATTTCCAGTAGATGGGACTAATTCCATCCAATAAAAGTCCTATATATGTCACAGACTGTGAATGCAAGCAGTAGCTTGACCAGGTTTCACTAATTTTTCTAGAACAGCCAAAAATGCAATTCCATGGCAGAGCCATGACATTTAAGGCCTTAACTCAAGCCTAGGTTTAACAGTCATGGTTGAGGTGCATGGCTGGCTGAATAAATATGTTTGGCTTCAATTCCTCTGAAGGCCTTTATTGAATGAATTAGGGGGTTAACCCCCATCTCCACACCAGCCAAACCCCATAATTCTCAACCTGCCTTTAGTCAATCACTTTCTGTCTCTGGCACATACATCATAGGGACTTTGGTATTAATGTGAATATTACTGGTGCTGTTTTTAGACAGTTCCCACATGAGAAGACTCTGAAGTCTTTATTAATGACTTTAGACGGCAGTGGCACAGAAACCACATCAAAAGATTCACCATCATTATCATCATCACAAACATTTGATCCTCAGTTTACACTTATTATCCCATTCAATAGGCAGCAGCCTGACGACAGGATGACATTTTAATTAGACACTTCAATTACCAAAGAATAGCCCCACCAGTTTGTACAGTAGACCCTGTAGTTACTAAATAATACACCTGAAGAGTGTTAAGGGGTTAAGCAACTTTAGCACCCAGTGACTCAACTCCAAGCAGCACACACACACACACACATACACAGATCCACATATACACACATAAACATCAATGTAGGCCTTCATCTTTAAACTATGAGGCATCATATTTGTAGTAAATATTTCACTTCATTGACACCTTTTGTATTCATTATGGGTATCCCCGCCACTGCTACTGCACTGCAGTTTACATCCTGTGATGAGTGCTTGTTTATTTTTATCAAGGCACTCGGCTAGAGGTGCAGCGATCATGAATTTCTATGACCAATTCAGATTCCGATTTCTTCGTAGCTAAATTGGCCCATGCAGATGTTTTGGGGCAGTTTTATTTATTTACCTTTGAACACACTGGCATAAAACACAGAGTCCTAGAAGATTCATGGATGTGTATGAATTTAAGATGCAGTGTTCGAATTTTGACTAGTTGGAAAACGCAGTCACAGGTGGAAACTAAATTATAAATCTATAAAACATTATGTGTAACATTATGTTATAAAATCGCTACACAGACTGCCTAAAATAGTTAATCGCCTTCTTAAAAACAAGAGTAAAAATTTGCCACTTCTGATTAGAGCCAATTCCGATAATGCACCCCTGCACTCCCAGCCAAGGAACAAGAGCATCTTTATACTTCAAAATGTCAAACTAAGCAACTTACCACACCACTTCACTTTCCAGTTACGGTTGGCGTCGACGCCACGGCAGTGATATCTGGCATTTTTTGACCGTGTTTTTCGCCAGAAACGGTCCTTTAAGAGAAAAGCACATTCCATACAGTCAGGTATATCAGACACAAGTATTTAGACACAATTCTTGTCATTTTGCCTCTTTAAAATGCCACAATGAATCTGAAGCAATCAAGATATGATTATGAAATGTTTTTTCAGCTTTAATTCAAGAATCAAAATAATGCAGGAATTACAGCTCAGTCCCTCTGGTAAGAAGTTTGGCCAGGAATTTCATGACAAAGGAGATAAAAGGCCTGGAGCTTGCATTCGGTAGCTTTTAATGGGAAATCTAAAAAAGGTCTGTCCAGTTCTGAAACATGATTCTTTGGACCTAGGGTTAACTTGCATGAGACTCACATGATAATTTGTACCAGAATGATGGGAAGAGAGGAGTATAGAAAAGGAAAAATGGGACCATAATCCAAAACATCATCTGTCAAACATGATGGAGGCACTGTTATTGCAGGGGCATGTATGGCTGCCAATGGAATTGGAACATTGGCGTTTATGAATAATTCAACTGCTGACAGAAGTAATAAAAAGAAATATGAAGTGAACAGAGCTATACTTCACGCTCAGATCCAGTCAAACGATAAATAATGACCCATATCACACCGTCAAAGAAATACAAGAGCTTCTGAAGGAATAGAATGTGTTATTGTGAATTCTGCTCACACATGTTTTTTGTGAGGGAATAAGTACATTTTGTACATACATGTATTATTAGGATGAGTGAGTAGAATTTACATATTGCACAACAAAACTGCACACTCAAAGCCCACCGGACCACTCCTTAACACGCCATGTCAACATAAATCAGCAAACAAAAGGAGGTGGGGGGGGGGCATTTACGGTTTTCCAGCTGTAGTGATATCCGTCCACGTTAAAAACAGGCATGATGTAGAAGTTCAGCTGATTCATCAGTCGCCTCATGCTGGAGTCGTGCCGATAGGAGTTCACGGCCTGCAATCAGACGCAAGGGAGTCGAGACACACACAAAAACAGATAGAAAAGAGGCTTCATCGTCCCTAGAGATGAGCCACAGTGCTGTATAAACACCACACAAGGTCACACACTGCTGCCACTGCTGGGGAAGTAAATACTCTAGAGGAAGTGAGGGCAGCAGTCCTTCTATTTTCTTGTCAGTCTAGTCTAGTCTAAGTTCATGAAGTTCATGTTCATGAAACTGTACAAGGACATTAAATTATACAGTATGCTGGGTTTCCAGTTCTTTTAGCCTACTCTACTGTGCATCTACAGCCATTAACCATTTATATATAAGCAACTCCTTCCTTATAGGTTCATTATATAAGTGTACAATTAGAGACTGCAGCCCATTTGTTACTGTTCAGGTTATCAGGTCCTTCTAGCCCATTAGTCGTTGGTCAGATTCTGACCACAAGACAGCTCCTGACAGACATTACCTGGTCAGTGGACCATTCTCAGCACAGCAGTGACACTGACATGGTAGTCTGTGTTGTGATAGTAAAAGTATATCAAGTACAGCCATGTCTGGTCATTGAGTACAGCAGTCTTACTGGGGTTTTTACACACGCTAGTGCCACTGCTAGATTGAGAGGGGGTCCACCATCTGAAAATATCCAGCCAAAAGTACCTCTGTGGACATTGGTCAAGGGCTAAGGGGTGGTTAACACAAACGGTGTATCAACAGGTGAGTCTATTGATTCTTCTCACTGTTACAGACAATGATCCCTGCTCATACATACCACCAATTAGTGATATATGTAGTGATTTTTTCCAAAAACTATTCATTGTTTTTTTTTCATGAAGAATTGAATGTTTTTATCATGTTATTGAATGTTATTCAATAACATCTGTGGTAAAAGAAAAGTCCACCTTTTTTCAAAATGTAATGGTAACAAAGTCATGTTTGTGGTCATGGCAAACATATGTTGTTGTGGTCATGGCAACCTCTAGTTCCTGTCCATTTTGAGCTCAACATTAGGGTTAACTCCTAACCTCAGCCTTTTTGCCGGTGGTGAATGACCACTGGTGACAGTTCTGTACTGAAGAACATGCTGTACTGATGTAAAGTAGCTTTGAGCAATGAGGATGAGGGGGGCAGGCAGTGGAACTGTAATCTGACTTACATCAGGGTTAATCTGCTTTAGAACAGTGTCAGTGCTCTGCCACACTGTGGCCTAAAGAAGGTACTGAAACACACCTGCTCAAAGCAGCTACATATGATACTGTATATAATCTGGTCTTTTCCACCTTTCATGCATTGGTAGGTTGCGTTTGTAGCTCATTCAATAGCAGAAGATTTTGTTTCTACAGCGTCCTTTGGCCCAGCTTTTCAGATGTAATTAGAATACAAATAGCACAAGTTTACAAGGCTTACCTTTCGAACTTTAAAGGTTCTAAGGGTTACTCTAAACGTCTCCCTTTAGAACTCTGTAGTTGTGGCTGTACATTTGCCATACGTTGAATTTATGTTACATAATTAAATGTAATTACTTTTATCAAATGAATTACACACATTATATGTCCAAATGTTTGTGGACACCCCTTCTCATGAATGCATTCAGCTACTTTAAATTCAACCCATTGCTGACACAAATGTGCAAATGCACACAAACACAGCTTGTCTAGTCTTTGTAGAGAAGTACTGCCAACAGAACAAGACTCTCTGGGGCAGATAAACATACAACCTATTGGCACCATGCCTAATGCCAGGCATGGGCTAGAGGGGTATAAAGCCCCCTAGCATTGAGCTGTGGAGCAGTGGAACTGTGTTATTATGGTACTCCATCCAGTGTCTTTGGAAAGAGTTTGAGAGTTGGGGTGGGGGATGAGGTGGGGTGGGGAACATCCAACATCCTGACCTCACTAATGCTCTTGCTACTGGATGCAATCAAATATTTACAATAATGCTTCAGAATGTAGTCTTTAGAATTTAGAGAGACTCCAACAGTTACTCCAACCAAAGCGGGATTTAAAAGAAACCCATGAATGAGCAGGTGTCCCAATACTTTTGTCTACATAATGTATATAGCCATGTGATAAACGGCATTGAAATGGCACTGACACAACAATAACTTTTCATCAAACTGAAATCACAAAAAACATCTGCTCTTCTATCAACAAACAAACGTAGGGTGGATTGACGGTTTAGAATATGTGGTTTGCACAGAATCACTCCTCTTGTTTCAAGGAACTACGAGGCAGAAATAATTAAACGTAATCTAAGAAGTGGTGTGAAATTGTATAAGCCACAGGAGACCTAGGAGGCTTAAATAGATGCAATTAAATTTTTGATGGACCACAAAACATGTTTTGAGAAGTCGCTGGTTCCAGATTAGCATCACAAAAGCCCCTCTAACCCCCTGTTGCTAGATTCCTCCATGAATCTTGAGATGCTACGGCTCTGCGGTTTTAGCAGCCTGGCATTTCAGGCCTGTCTAAACTGATGTGAAGTGACCGGCTCTAATGGTGTAGAGTGGATTTACTTTGTGGTGTTGCACTCTCTTTGGCGTCCAGTGGGTTCACATCAGGAGAAGAGCTATTGTCATGTCCTTACATTGACCGTTAAGAGTCAGTAGGGGTCAGGTTAAAGTGACCAGCAATCAGCTGATCAGGGAAGACATGTCTGGTGTCTTTAGTTTGCTTGTTTAGTTTTGCAATAACGGGAGATTATGTACATTAACTAGCACTGTGAAAGCTGCATGCCCCAATCATCACACATGTGTTGTAAACACATACATTTGACTCCTACGATGGTCCTACAGTACTCTCCAGAGGGACGTTTTACAGTTTAAGGACTAGGAAAACCTACTTCTGGTGATGTACATTGATATGTCGATAAGCACTTTGGGCTGATACTTGGGCAAGGTGCTTAAAATGTCTGCTAGATGGCTAAAACAGGATGCTGAACATTAAGCATTACTGTATGTATGATTTTTTATCACTGGGGAAAGTCCCAAAGGTTGCATGATATATTTGAGGAATGCATTCTGGGTACTGTAGTGAACTAACATTGATGGATAAGAAAGATGCACAACTGTAAAGGGGTTCAATACAGCACTGCAGATTATTACATAGCATGACAAAGAACATCTAAAATACTAGTTTTAGGCCAGAGAGACCCTTTAAGTTATCTCAAACAGACTTACTTACGTGGTTTCTGCCACTGTAGAGCATTGCCATTTAATTTAATAGCTAAACTGATGCTAACTGGTGGGGTATATGATGCCATTGCTTGTTAGAACATTAGCCTAGATAACTAATTAGCTGCAGTGTAAAGAGAAAGAAGCAAACTTCACACACCAAACGTCTCAACTGATTGCTTATATTTGGTATAATTCTTCCAGACTATCATCACAAGGATCAGTTAAGCATAATATAACGAAACCCATACTTCTTTCACGAACCACTGGCAGAAGGCTGGGCCGATCCATTCCCGTGCATGAACTCCACAGTCTATCCACATAGCCTTCTTATGGTGCCGCTTTCTGTTTCCTAACTGACAGGAGAGGGGATTAGTGAGGCAAGAAAGAGTTCTAACTGGACAGTCTGTGTTCATTTTGACACCTCTCACTTACCTTTAGGACATACAGGGGCCGTCCCTCATAGGACCGCCCAATAGAAAACAAGTCCACCAGGTGTGGGTGTGTCCGGTTCATTTCAAACATCCAGTCCTGGATCTGTAACCAAAAGAGAGACATTTAGTACTATATAATGGATCCTTTTTAGTTCTAAAATCTAATTGGCTGAGCCCTGTGGTAATGATTAACTATTGGTCGATTTATGACATCTGTGTTGTTTGGAAAATGCAGCCTTCTTTTAACTTATGTAAGCGGGTGATAAAAAAATATGTTAATTAAAAATGTATTATTAATAATAAACTACATTGTTTAACAACAAAACTTAAACATTGTAAAATTACTGCAACACACTGCCTAAAACTGCAAAGGCCTGGGGACACCTGACTGTATAAAATGTCTTTAATAAATGGATTTTTGGTTTGCTTTCAATAACATATAACCCAGAAAGCTCTGTTAACATTTGTTAACTGAGGGACCAACTGCTTATCTGAAAGGTAATCGCTGTAATCTTCTCTGATCCAAAATTCCACTTTAATTGAAGATGTGCTGTGCAGACGATTCAGACTGAAGACATCTCCATAATGAAGTGTCAGAGAAAACACTGTTTAAACCCTCTGACACATCCAAAACATACTGTACACTATCTTTAAGGAAATGTCCGTCCATTTCTTCTTGACTCAATTATCTCTATTCCTTAATGTTGTCACTAATAACAACCTGCCATCAAATGATTCATTCGAAGCCTGGTGTGTCTGCTGCCAAAACAAGGCCAGAATGGTTAAGATATTAAATGGCAGAAATGTCTGGCACTTTCATCCACTCCTCGTGAAAGATATCTTTTTTTAATCACATGCTTCAGTCCACTGCAATCTCCCTAGCAGGGCCACTTCCAGTCTCATTAACTCAGCAAAAGTGGGATGCTTTTTAGTAAATGCATCTTCATGCAAAAGATCTGCATACAAGCAACACGTTTATTACTTTTGTGTTTTATTACTTTGGTGTTTCCTAGATGTAGAATGATCACATTTAGAGTACATTAGTTCAGTACAGAGTACACTCTAGTACTGAGTGTTCAGAGTTCAGAGTAACGCTGAGATAAATAACTGATCAGCACAGTGATTTATCAGTCTACTCATGCTTTAGTAGAGCTCAGTAACACTGAGATAAATAACTGATCACACTGATTTATCAGTCTACTCAGGCTTTAGTAGAGCTCAGTAACACTGAGATAAATAACTGATCAGCACAGTGATTTATCAGTCTACTCATGCTTTAGTAGAGCTCAGTAACACTGAGATAAATAACTGATCAGCACAGTGATTTATCAGTCTACTCATGCTTTAGTAGAGCTCAGTAACACTGAGATAAATAACTGATCAGCACAGTGATTTATCAGTCTACTCATGCTTTAGTAGAGCGCAGTAACACTGAGATAAATAACTGATCAGCACAGTGATTTATCAGTCTACTCAGGCTTTAGTAGAGCTCAGTAACACTGAGATAAATAACTGATCAGCACAGTGATTTATCAGTCTACTTATGCTTTAGCAGAGCTCAGTAACACTGAGATAAATAACTGATCAGCACAGTGATTTATTAGTCTACCCATGCTTTAGTAGAGCTCAGTAACACTGAGATAAATAACTGATCAGCACAGTGATTTATCAGTTTACTTATGCTTTAGTAGAGCTCAGTAACACTGAGATAAATAACTGATCAGCACAGTGATTTATCAGTTTACTTATGCTTTAGTAGAGCTCAGTAACACTGAGATAAATAACTGATCAGCACAGTGACTTATCAGTCTACTCATGCTTTAGTAGAGCTCAGTAACACTGAGATAAATAACTGATCAGCACAGTGATTTATCAGTCTACTCATGCTTTAGCAGAGCTCAGTAACACTGAGATAAATAACTAAACAGTACAGTGATTTATCAGTCTACTCAGGCTTTAGTAGAGCTCAGTAACACTGAGATAAATAACTGATCACACTGATTTATCAGTCTACTCAGGCTTTAGTAGAGCTCAGTAACACTGAGATAAATAACTGATCAGTACAGTGATTTATCAGTCTACTCATGCTTTAGTAGAGCTCAGTAACACTGAGATTAATAACTGATCAGCACAGTGATTTATCAGTCTACTCAGGCTTTAGTAGAGCTCAGTAACACTGAGATAAATAACTGATCAGCACAGTGATTTATCAGTCTACCCAGGCTTTAGTAGAGCTCAGTAGCACTGAGATAAATAACTGATCAGCACAGTGATTTATCAGTCTACTCATGCTTTAGTAGAGCTCAGTAACACTGAGATAAATAACTGATCAGCGCAGTGATTTATCAGTGTACTCAGGCTTTAGTAGAGCTCAGTAACACTGAGATAAATAACTGATCAGCACAGTGATTTATCAGTCTACTCATGCTTTAGTAGAGCTCAGTAACACTGAGATAAATAACTGATCAGCACAGTGATTTATCAGTCTACTCATGCTTTAGTAGAGCTCAGTAACACTGAGATAAATAACTGATCAGCACAGTGATTTATCAGTTTACTCATGCTTTAGTAGAGCTCAGTAGCACTGAGATAAATAACTGATCAGCACAGTGATTTATCAGTGTACTCAGGCTTTAGTTGAGCTCAGTAACACTGAGATAAATAACAGATGTGATTTTTGTTATATGTGATACTATTTGGGCACTTTGTAGCAAAAGTAAAGAAGCAAACTTTGACTGTCCTGGCTGAGGGGGTGAGGGGTGAGGGGAACATTCTGTAAATTTCATTTTTTCAGTTTATTAAAACCGACCTGTCATTCTGGTGATTAATTTAATGCCTCTAAGAGCATTCCATGCTTCCATAACATTTAGGATATTAAACACTTTAAATTGGACTCTTATCCACTCCTTGCCAAAGCTATGAGGCTCCTCATTCATCAACATCTCATCTAATCTAAAGCTGTGTGACTGAGTGCAAGCTGTGGTGTGTGTGATAGTTTGTTTAAGGCTGGAGCTGTGTTGCAGTGAGAGGAAGAGTGTAATGATGGGTTAGTGTTACTTAGATGAAAACGTCCGCATGTTCAGTTGTCTAGAGTGTACACAGAGAAGAGCTCAAAGAAAAACAACAGCCTAAGGGATAGCTTGCCTCTGTTGCTGCACCACAAGAGGAAGAGAGCGAGAGAGGAAGAAAGGGAGAGAGAGAGAGAGAGAGAGAGAGAGAGAGAGATGCTTTGAAGCTATATGGACATGACTGATTTAGCATGCTTCTTACCTAGCTTGGAGTTTGCCACAGTTTGGAGATGCCACTCTCTCTCTCTCTCTCTTTCTCAATCTGTCATGCATACTACCCTTGTATGTATATTCACTGACCACTTTAACAGAAACACCAACCATATGTGCACAAGTGTACCATTACTGTTGCTCATCTGTTGCTGGAGTTTATGAACCCCCCTCCATCCCATTAATCAATGGAAAGGGACCACCGTTGGACCACCGTTGCCCCAATATTATGTGACTGGTGGGCTGTACTCAACACACCAGTGACACTGGCAGCGTCCGTAAGTTTATATAAGGCACAGTGGTGTTGCTGGGGTTGTGTACACTCATAGGCCACTTTATCAGAAACCCCACCCTTGTAACTCCACTTTGCTGGTGTACAGATAGAAACTGCAGCCCATCTATTGGTGAACAGTCTGTACTAGCCAACTGTGGTGTGTAAAACACCACCAACACTGCTGTGCCTAATGCTGGTACCAGGCCAGAGGTGGTCCTGCAGCAGTCCCTTTCCATTTATGGATGGGATAGAGAGATGCAGTAACAGGTGGATTACAGCTGGTAATTGTATGTAGTGAAATGTAGCGCAAACAGGGTTTGTGTTATTGACAAAATAGCCAACAAGTGTTGGAACAAAGTAGGTGTGTTTAATGAGGTCATGGAGGTACCCACCTCCTCCAGCGGATGATACACTTCATAATCGTACTGGAATTCTGAACGACGCTTTCTGGAGGGCCGGTGTCCGGCCTGTTTCTCCATTTCCATCTGGACATTAGGAATGAGCACCCTGTGGGGGACAGCAGGGGGCAGGACAGAGAGGTAATGTATACATTCAGCTGCTTCACAGTAAACTCATCAGTGTAAAAAGACTGTAACTTCTACAGTGTCCACTTTTAACCCCACAGATTAATATGGCTTGAAAGAAACACAGTAAGAGAAGCTCACTGGCTATTTCAGTGTTTCCTGTGAAATGGAACAGAAAGTCAGGATGAGCCAAGAGCTAAAGTACAGTATCTAAGCAGGAGGTGAGGATATGGCACGTCTTTAACAGAAACACTGAACTGTTATGTTTAAACAAAGCCTTTGTGACCCCATAGCTTTCTCTCCAAATGCAAACATCAATTCAAGCAACTCTTCATTTTTACGTATTAAAGTGCCTAAAAGAGTACATCCCTCTCAGCACATCTGAAAAGTCATAAGGTCGCAAGGTTTCCGGCAACTGCTACCTAATAATTCGTAATCCTCACTATTTCATCTTTTGAGGCGGAGTTACAGAGGCAGCGTAACTGAACTTTCAGCCTCTTGAGGGCGCACTACCCAGCTTCAGAACAGATCCGAATAAAATGGATTTTGATGGATTAATCACTTGTTTATTACTAAAAAGCTACAAGTTGTGTTGAGATTTGTTTTTTCATTATGTAGCGTTTACTCACACCTTAAATATGAGGCTAATGTAGCTAACAAGTAGAGTGTCTGACCATCAATTAGCAACATTAATATGCTAACTGCATAATCACCACACATTCAACTCAACTTGTTCATTAATCTCTAATAGCCTTGCTTGTGACATTTCTGGAACTGTATGACACATTGCTATAGAAAATGGACAAAAGTTAGTCAAAGTAGTAGTAGTACAGGGGTGAGCAATATATGGCATAAACATATTTTCACAAACCGATTTCACCAAACACTGGTGCTTCCGAGGTTTGATCAGTTGCAACACACAAAACCACACTTGTGAATAAAACCATATTTTCAGAAATGATTGTGTGTATTTGGATCAGTTTGTATAGAATTGTGGTTTCATTTTAGAACACCCTGGGGCAGCGTTCAGGTCAGGCTACTGGAGTAAATCGCTGACGTCCGGCTATGTCCAAATATTTTACTGAAACATTCTCCCTTTGATTTTGCCTGATCTGGTAGCCATGTGGATCCAGTACATTTACTGAGACCATGAGATACAGACAGGACAGGAGAGGAACGTGGATTTGGATGCAGATGCAAACAAGCAAGCAAAGCACCTATGCACTAAGATGAATGTAGGCCTCCTATTCTTATCTGTATTCATATCTATTATTTGCTCATTTACATAATGCATTTGATTTCAGTTACATTGCTGATGTATAGCCTACAAATGAATAAAACATAGGCATAAAAGCTAGAAACACATACACAGCTCACTCGGCTCTGACACGTTTACCCACATTTCCCCGGCTTGAGGCATCAAAGGCTTCTCCCAAATTTGCTGAAATGCATCAGCCCGCGACGTCTGTTTGGATTGGTGTTCTGGGTGAGAGGAATGAAAGGAGGGAGCGAGCGAGGGAGGGAGGGACAGCAGGAGCCTCTGTGGCTGCAGCAGGATGATAAAAGTGCCGCCGCCCTGTTGATTCGCCTGAGTGATTGATGGGCGGAGCGGATGAAAGGCTGCTTTGAGGAAAGGTCGGCTTGTGAGCTTGGGAAGCTACCTTTTTCCGTTGGTTCAGAGACTGATGTTTGTGCTCCAGGGGATGCCAGCTCTGGTCTTGGAGTAGCCCTGTTCTGTATATGTTGGTATTTTCCCAGATCAAATACACCTGATCCATAAGTTAATTAACCCCTTCATCGCTAAGGACCTATGAATGGGCCTACATACCAATTACTTACTCTTAGAACTATATTACACTCATTGGCCACTTTATCAGAAACCTCTACCAAGTTGCTCTACCTTGCTGGTGTACAGAGACTGTTGCCCATTTGTATTATCTGTTAACAGGAGTTGAAGTTTGTTTGTTAGCACAGGTAAAAAAGTCAAATGTGCAACTCCAGAACCAGGGTGGGGAGCCAGTGTGAATATTTGAGGGCAGATAGTAGTATAGTCTTACTCATGGTGAATGTGGGCCTTTAGAAGATGGGCTTTGAGACTTTCTGTCCTGTTGTGCTCGACATGGACGTCCACAGAGCTACCCTCATGGATATAGGAAGTGCTGCTGGGCTGCCAGAGGTCCACCTGCATAATAATGACCAGTCAGTCAGTCAGAAGATTAAAAATGTTAACATTTAGCCAAAACTATAGCAGTCGATTCCACTCACTGGCCATTTTAACAGAAACACCAACCTTGTTCTTCCACAAACTTGTCGCTTTCTTAGCAACACCTACCTTGTACATCTGCTCACTGGCCACTTTATTAGTAACCCTTACCTTGTGCTTCCTTTCAATGGACACTTTATTAGAAACATTGCACACCCTGTATTCATAATTGGTCAGTTTCTCACCACAGGACCACTGGTATCCAGATATTCTGTGTGGTGGTCCATTTCCAGCACAGCAAAGGCACTGACATGGTAGTGTGTGAGGCTCTAGTATGAGTATATCTCTGAGGTAACTAACACACTCTGAGCATCACTTATCACATCTACATCATATCCAGCAAAAATCACCCACCCAAACTAAAACATTTAGGTTGAATGGTTGGCCTATAGTTTAGTGTGTGTCGTTATTCTGTCCTCTCAGACAGAATTATGCATAGTCAGCATGTTCTCATCAAAAACAGTGATCAGTTCCTTCTCTACGTTCACCCATCTCCACCAGGCCTTCAGGTCAGCCAGCAGGCCTTTCAGAGACTTTAACATGGATTACATTACAATTGGGTACTAAGATCAATACTTCAGTGAGGTTCAGTGAGGTTTCTGAGTCAATCTGCTCTCAGTATATGGGTGTGTGTATCTGAGTTTGTGTATGTGTAGACAATTGTTAATGAACCACCAAACCACAGCAGATTGACAGAACATGCTGAAAGCCCCACAGTAGCCCACATCTTGCTCTCTGGAGTAAAACCCCAGCATCAGCATCCTGTAATCTCTTGCCAACTTACTGCCCTGTCGGGTTTGGCCGCTGTAGCCAACCACCAAGTGAAGAAAACAAAACACAGTGCTACTTTAACAACTCTATATTGCTCCAACAACAACCATTACTGAAGCTGAGACATAAGCTTATTAAAGTGATGCATTGAAATGCGCATTCGAAAGCTTAGTGTACATTTATTTCCAGATGAATTAAATTTATTATTCCTTAATCAAAATTAAGGAATCTGACAGACTAAACAGTTTTGGTGAAACACATTTTGTGAATTTCCATTTACATAGACGTACACATATGTCTCAATGCAACAGTTCATTTTGTCCAGTGTGATTAAATGGGGTGCAAGTTTACATTCATGACATTTAGCTGATGTTCTTATTCAGAGCAACTTACAAGGTTACTTGTATTACAGATGTGGGCCAATGTAGTGTTAGGAGATTTGCCCAAGGCGTTGGAGTTTCCTAGAAGGAGGTAAAATCTCTAATCATTTTACTACACAGGCCCTTATTCATCATCAAGTTGCACATGATGAAATAAAAAATTCAGGCTGTGGTTAAATTATTATTATTAATTTTAATATTATAATATCAGTAATATGGTGCCCACTTTATATTGTGTACTTAATTTTATTAAGTAAAATTGTTACTTAATTTATGCACAAAAAAACATAATTGTATGATTTTTCACTTTTCACTCAAACAACAATGTTTTTATAGCTGATGTGTGCTTCTTTAGTTTAGAATTGTATGTATATATATATATATATATATATATATATATATATATATATAAAGAGAGAGAGAGAGAGAGTGAGAGAGAGAGAGATACACATTTATATTACACATTACACAGTAATTCCTACACATATAAAAACAAGTGTAGCATGCTCTGTTAACTATCTAACCATACTTTACTGTGAATGAGCAGGGCTAAACTGAACTGATTAGGTAGATATACTGTAAATGCAAATGTGTTTCTACCATTAAAAATCAATCTTGGTACATGAAAAACAGTTGTGTATTAGGTCCCAACACTCATTGCCCAATTGATCAGAAACCATACAACCACCAATGACCAGATATTACATGAGTGGTGGGATATTCTCAGCCAAGCAGTGACGCTGACATGACTGTGTGTGTAGTGTTGGTATGTGTGTATCAGGCACAGCAGTGTTGATGAGGTTAAAAGTGCGTCTAGCATCCAAGAACTGACCACTGATAAACAACTACAGCACAACTGTGCATCAACTGTCTCTAACTGTATACCAACAAAGTGGAGCTACAAGGATAGGGTTTCTAATAACGTGGCTAGTGTGTGTACACAATATTATGGCAGTGCCACTGCTGTCCTAAGAACAGTCCACCACCCACATAATAGCTGCTTAATGGTGGTCCTAAGGTGCTCCCTTTCCACTAATGAATGGAAAGTAAAAAGAAAAAAGCTATGAATTTGTAGCTTATACAGAGACAGAGTGTCAGTAGCAGACGCATGTCCAGCAATGTGCAAACACATCGCTGACAGCCGGTCACTCTCAGATGTGGCAGCTGTCCAGCTCAAGAAGACGTCTCAGTCTCGAAAGTCTCAGTCAACCAGACGGCCAGTGTCAGGGTCAGGGCAGCATGGGCGTGAGGCATAAGGCACTGTAATACAACGTCCCAAATTATCTAAGCTATTCTGATTTAAAGGTACAGTCAGATTGGTCACATGAACAGTCAGGACCTGATATTTAACCCCTAGATATATAGAGGTAAGTGTGTAGTGAGTATGCACATTTAAGTTTAATTCTGCACAATTTCCCCATTTGTTTTAATACACAGAACATGAAAAAAACTTACTATAACTTTCCCTGTTAAACACTGCTGTATTTGAACATGTGACACCATCAACATCCAATCAAAATGAACATGTTAATGGGATCATTCATATTAATGACCAATGCTCCTGTCATGGGGGCTCCCTCTCCGGGGCCACAGGTCACGTGCTCTGTGTTTACGTACAGACTGGTGATGTCAATGCCAAGCCTATTTAATCTCCGCCCCTCACCTGCTGGTGATGATGCAGCTTGTTTGTCCCTTGTTAAGGTTCATCAGCTTCAGTATACAGCCTGGTCTCTCTGAACTCTTTGTAAAGGTAAAGGTGCACATATTTGTCACTGTACAGTGTACACTGTACAGCGAAATGCGTCCTCCGCATTTAACCCATCTGGTAGTGAACATACACTCACGCACACACATGTGTTAGGGGCAGTGAGTACACACACACACCCAGAGCGGTGGGCAGCCAACTTCAGCACCCGGGGAGCAGAGAGGGTAAAGGGCCTTGCTCAAGCGCCCAACAGTGGCAGCTTGCCGAGCCCGGGAATCAAACCCACAACCCTGTTATCGATAACCCGGCGCTCTAACCGCTGTGGTGTCTTACTGCTGTAATAATGACGTTATGTTACGTTTATATGGCAACGTAATGTAATGTTGGTTTTCTTTAGTTAGGTATTAGTCTGGCCTAGCCATTGTCCAAACACAAGTTTGTAGTCATCTTAGTTCCCTTTTACTTTGAACTCCCTCAATAAAACTCTTTTGCAGACTGTGTGGGTGCCCAAATAGACTGAAAATCTCAGAATCAAAGCCAATGAAAAAGCAGAAGCACTGTTTGCTAAAATACAGCAACAAATAATCAAATAAAAAAATAATATTGGGTAAATATAGAATGACAACATTTTATCAAATGTGAGAATGACTCCTATTTACAATCAAAAGGAAAGAAGATAAAAAATGAAACTATTCAGAAGAATATGTTTACAGTCGTATTCACCATGGGTGGATAATGAGGGTTGATGTTCAGTATAGACCTTTTTCTCTAAAGCCGAATAAAGTCATAAGGGTAAGCCTAGCACAGAGAAAATTGCATCAACCAATTTGTCCCCACTGTAGTTGGCATTAGTGTGTATGTGTGAGCGTGCGTGTTGTAAACTTGGCTTCACTTAGCTCACAGCTCCAGCTGCATCCCATTTCAGTAGGAGCCAAATTGTTGGCACACTCGCCGGGTAATGGCTAAATCGCTTTAACAGTTTGCAGAGGCTCCTGTGTGACTGCTGCGCTGGAATCAGCTATAACAAGAGCTAAAAGCACATTTTGCTGTAAGTGTGGCCCCAATCCAGTCAACAAGGCTAAAATGACTGTGGTTTTATGTCATATGGCTCAGCTCTGAAATCCCACTGAGCTAAATGTATAGCATGAGGGAAAAAGCTCTAATGTCTAATTCTAATGTCTGACGTTAAAGGACCCTTATTCTACATTCTCATATTTTATATGTACTCTTTAGGATGTCTACCTTGACTGCTTCCTTGTTACCATGCCTTTAAGATGAAATGTAAATTACCTCTGTTTAGACTGGCTGCTCTAGGCCAGTCCAGGCTCTTAATAGCTTTAGTGTATACGGGTGGGGCAAATTTTATGTAGACAGACTAAGAGGATATATGTAAATGCACAGTTTAGTTTCCATATATGATCTGTATAGCCCGGGGTGTGAGGGGTACATTTGAAACGTTTACATCTTTATTTAGAATAATATATATGGGCTCTTTAATTCCATTAAATAAGGAAATTCTGTCTGTTGTCTAATCCCCAATGTGGTTTTTCTCTCCAAAAATGTAAATATCCAATCAGATAAATCAGAGTCAGTCTACAACTGCCTCAGAGAATGTAGCTTCGCAATCAAGCACCATATTACATACCAACCCACTTCTCAGATACACTCTTAGGACAGGAGGAAATTGCAGATGTTTGTACAGACGATGTCGGTCTGATGCAATGCTCTGGATGCAGATACAAATGTAAACTAAAACAAGCTGTCTGAGAGAAAGCTGGGTCATTTAGATATGTCTACTGTTAGATTTTTTGTATACACTGAGACAGATTTACAAACAATGGAGACCAAAGCAGTGGAGCTGTCAATGGAGACAAAAGAGAAAAAGTAAAATAACCAATGACCAAAAAAATGACCAAAACATTTTACTCCACATTAAAATAGAATAGTAGTTGCAGCCATTGTAGCTTATGGCTTATATTTTGTACAACAGTGTATTTAGATAACAGTGTGTCATATCGTGTTAAAAACTACATCAGCGATCTTTTAGAGATTGCTGAACAGCTCTAAACAGTTTAAGGTGCTAACCGACAGCTATGAGACAAGAAAAGCACGTCTAAAGTGATTGACTGCATGTAAAGAAAGGGGGCTGGGTAAATGACATTTAGCTTTTCATCAGAATTCCTTTCTAACAGTGTCATTCATTCCTGTGTATCTTGTGCTCCTTGAGCAAAGTCTATTTGATTGGTCATCCATGTCCAAGCATATCCTGGCAAACATTCTGAGTCCTGAGCTTGGTAAACACAGTGTGTACAATGAAATAAAACATGGCAGACATATCTAAATGACCCGGCTCTCTCCCAGACAGTGCATTGTTAGCGCAGCTCCAAGGGCATCATGCCTGAGTAAATGGAAAGGAGCCGGGGGCAGCTGTGTAAACACACACACTCCGGTTCCTTGAGCCGTCCTTCTGCTGTGACTCTGAGGACCTTCATATCCAACCACAGCAGATCACTCACACCAGCCTGGGTCCAAGACTTTACACCCTCAAAGCAAAAGCACTCTTCTTACTCATGAGGAATTAATTTATTTGGCTCATTTACATGATTAGTGAATAGTGACTGAAAACAAGCTTTAATTTCAGCAACTTCTCTTAGCAGCTACAGTAACTGTCCCATTGATGCCACAGGTGTTCAGCTGACCAACACAACAAAAAAGACGTTCTGGAGCAGCTGCACGTGCACCTAGGGTCACCATGGCCAATGCCAAGGGTCAGCTAAAGGGGTTCACCCACCCCAGATGCCATACACTGACGTTTGAATGCTCCTCCTGTCCACTTCACGGTGTTCAGAGCACCATCTGGTGGCCTAATTGTGCCATTAACGGACATTAACTGCCCAGCCGGCAGCAGTGCTGACGTTCTCAGAAGGTAAATAAAAGAATGTAGTTAAGAGTCTAGAGGAGTTAAGAGACTGAAGAGCACATTCACAACCGAGTGGAGGCTAATGCTAATACACACACACACACACACACACACACACACACTATAGAAATCATCAAATCATCAGAATTAGACACCTCAGCAGCTCAGCAGTTAGAGCGCCGGGATATCGATAACAGGGTTGTGGGTTCTATTCCCGGGCTCAGCAAGCTGCCACTGTTGGGCCCTTGAGCAAGGCCCTTTACTCTCTCTGCTCCCCGGGCGCTAAAGTTGGCTGCCCACCGCTCTGGGTGTGTGTGTGTACTCACTGCCCCTAACACATGTGTGTGTTCACTACCAGATGGGTTAAATGCAGAGGACACATTTTGCTGTACAGTGTACACTGTACAGTGACAAATACGTGCACCTTTACCTTTATAGCATGCACATTCTGCATAATACACAACATTCCCTAATACGCATCGTGCTATACACTGGCTACATCATGCATATTTATTTTGTATAATATCAATAAATAAAATGTTTACTATTCTATAATCTATATTTATTTATACAAATACATTTGTGCATACTATATAGCGACCTATGTTTTGTTAGGCTAATCTAATAGTCACAGATATATTTATGTATATTCATATTCTTTGAATTTTGCATTTATGGCACTCTTTGCTCTTGCATGCTTCTGTTTTTGCACTTTGCAACTATTTGCACCTTTGGTAGATTACAAAGTTTGAACAATGACAAAGTTGAATGTATCTATCTGTCATTGCACGTTCAAACTGCCATCGTAATGCATTATAACTAGCTATTTAGCATTATATGGCTTCTTACAGATAAAGTCAGAGTCTGGTAAGCACAGGTTCCTACACCATCTAAAGACTCCTGAAACCTGAAGAGAAAAATAAAAAAGTCTGACAGACTCGTATCCACAGCAACATCAGAAGATATGGGTGATAGGCCACTCATGTGACAAAACCAAGTCTCGGTTTCAACTGTGAAGAGCAGCAGGTTTGACAGGCCACAGTAAAAAAGTCATTGTAAATATAGTAAACCAGAAAGCAGGCTTGACTGGGGGTCATGCAACACTACCAGTGGGATTTTCTAAAACTTTTGACTAGTAGTGTACACACACACACACATTTACTGTATATATGTGTGATGTCAGATAACATGCATCAAAACACAACCGGCTCTAAGTGCTACATACAGAGCAGAATGGCAGATATGAAAAATGACTTACCGTCATGTTTTGGAAAAGCTGCTTGAGTAACTGGATCTCCACATGGCTGCTGGGGATTATTCTCAGGACCTGATCACTGTGGGAAAAGAAGCAGGGCATACTGTATATAACTACTAAAAACAGAGTATTACTGCACAGAAAAACAACGTCACTTTTTATTCATGCTTTTATTGTTAACCACTATTTAGCAAAAGAGAAATCGTATAAAATGACATACCTTCGTTATTAGTCTAAGCTTATGATAAGTCAATAATAATGGCTTTACAAAACTCTTCACTGTAAGTGGCTACTATTATAAACACATGGGGGAGATTCATTCCCCAAGTGTCCACGTCGTCTTTCAGACTTTTAGTGTATGTTTCTGTAGAAGGGGTCATGTTTGATTGATGCAGTCATCACTGGAGGAATCTTTTGAGAAAAGTTGTAGAGAGATGTAAAGAATGTGAGCTGTGGCCTCCCTCACAGATTTCACACTGCTGAGGTGTTTCATCTAAACATTCAGCTGGCTTTTTTTACAGCTTTTTTATGGAGGCAGTTTTTCTCCAAAGCCTGAGCTAAACCCAAGGATCACCCAACACGGACTTCTCGAACAGCTCACACACTTATACTGTAATCTCACGGTCACACTCTGTCAGGCACCACGTTTTCACTTTGCTTCTTCAGTTCTATTCAGTCCTGTTCATTTACATTCAGTGAAATTCAATTTCGGTCCCTTCATTTCAGTTTAATCCAATTTAGTCCTGCTCTGTTCAATTCAGTCCAGTTTCAGTTTGATCAGCCAAGACATGTTTGGCATCTGATTTTTGCTTCGTTAGTTTTGCTTATACCCCACCAATTAGCCCTCACCTCAAACTGGGTGTTGTTCAGTAATCTCCAATAGACTTGCTTAGGTGGTTTCTTTATTACACACTTTAAACTTGGACAAAAATCAGGCTTTTACTGTTTTGACAATATGACAGTATTTTATTGTATTGTGGTACATTTTCTTATCATGATACACAATATGCTTTTCTAAGCATAGCGAGGATATTGTTAGTGCATAATAAACACTGATCAACTGCAGGTTTCATTACAGATTAGAATGGCTTAATTAGACAGAGTGCAGCAGATGTTGAATAAAAAGTACAGGTGCAGAGTATTTGAATAGTAGTTTTTAAGAATCTGCTGATACTGATGTATTTAGTCTGTGATTACATGTATCATGATAAATACTGTGTATCATAAAAAATCGAAGTCTTTAAAAATCGTGACATTGAGACCACACTACATTATCAGCTTCTCTGGTTTTGCTATTTATAGGCAATGTGTTATGTGGAAATTAACATTTGTGTTGTCTTTCATAAACCATGGACAATATTTCCCCTAAATTCCAAATATAAATATTGCTATACAGACCATTTATTTGCAGAAATGACAACTGCTCAAAAACAGCTGCTCAAATAATGCAAAGAAATTATTATTCAAATTTAAACAACACAGAACTAACATTTGAACTTTGAGAGCATTCAGAAATCACTATGGTGAAATAACCTGGACTGCCAGCTTTCACATCTTGTCAGGCTCTCCAGTAGTATTTCACATGGCTGTTGGGTGACTTTATGCCATTCATAGTATGCAAATTCAGATAACTCAGCTTTGTTTGATAAAATGTCTGGAATAAAATACCTGTCATACATGCAGAGATGCAAATTTAAGAAAAGAAATAAAGTGGTCTCTTAATTCTTTCGAGAGCTGTATATCAGATGGTATTTTTACCATATCGCTCAGCCCTAGTTGTTAGGTACATTAGCCTTGTTGATCCGGCACAAAATGAATAAGGCAAACCTTCAGACTACGTCTATGACAACATTTGGCCTGAGAAGAAAAACACAAGACTTTGTTTTACCAGTTAATCACTTTAAAGGCAGAATTTAGGGAACAGATCTGCTGAAAAGGAAATTTTAGCCAGTGGTTTCGGCTATATGTCAGAGAACAAAGCCCATCTTTGCATGCGATGACTCATATAGCCCTTGCCTTGGAGAAAATACTGTGTAAATCTCAAATGACTCCACAAAATCCTCTTTTTTTTTCTGTCTGCATTATAAGCGATTAATGCGCTTCCAGGCGTGGAGGAGATGAAAGATGGTCTTTTTTTGTGTTTGGCTGACACCTAAAGGCTCCCAGACAAAGGTCATAGGTCGGTTCAACAGCCGCCAACAATGGCAGCATTAGCATCAGTGAATAGAAGCTTCTATTTTTAGGACGGGGGTGATATGAGGGTTCCAGCTAAAGGCTGCACTTTTTTTAGGGGGGAAACAGAATCAGTTTCTCCTCTTTTAATCTGCATTTTAATCACCACACAAACAGGCAGACTGGCCACAGATCAGCAGTAAAGGCCAGCGTCTCCCCGCAGTGGAGATTACCCCTGACGTCAGTAGTGCTTCCTTTGTGCAGCGCTGACGTGGGCGGTATTGTGTTGCCTGCATGGTATTTTTACAGAACCTGTAGGGTGTGATGTTAGCTAATATCTGTATCTGGAGACTGGAGGGCGCCTCAAGTTCCAAATGAGAAGATTAGAGGAATACGCCAACGTCTTTTCCCACATGGGGAACAACACGTCACTGCTTTAGTGGCATGTTAAGCATGCATTTACAAAAACAGCATCAACGTTATTTGTAAACTCCCTGCAAATAGGGCAAATATGACATATCCAGAGTTAAATATGCCTATTAGCTAAAGCAATAAAAATAAAGTCTTATGTTTTATGAAAATTGATTGAAATGTTGCTTTAAAGAAAAGACCACACCAAAGTATCTGTCTAAAATCAATATTTCTGCATCAATGTTATATTAAAGTTCATGGACATGCATTTAAGCAACAATCCCCAACATTGCTAGACAGTATCCGGATACACTTTGGACAGACTCCGGCTACACTTCTCACTAAAAGGCGTCTCCAGTGTAATCAGATGCAACCTGATTTTACTCTCCCATATGTCAACATGCACATCAACAGTACCATCAACAGAGTGTAAACATGGTTTCTCACCTGCCACTACAAATGTATAACACACTGTCGAACCTAGAAACAGACAACATTGGTCTGTATTGGTGGAGGAGAAGGCTTTGTCTTGCTCTTGCACCTGCAACTGCTGTGATTTATGTAGTCTTCAGTGCCACTACTGTCCTGAGGACTTTTTGGACACGACAGATAAGCCAAGACTGGTGGGTACTGGTTTCATGCACCATGCAGAACACACTTGCTTTCAGCCATAGTGGTGAAAACTCTGTGATACGCCTCCATTTTGAGGAACAGTGGGTTTTCCAACAGAGGACTCAAACACAAGGGAACACACTCTGTAATGCTGCCAGCTGTGCTTGATCCAGACACTTGGGTAGTAGTGGTCGAGGTGTGTTTTTAGTGGTCACTCAAAACGCAGTGGTTTGCAGTTTGATCACATGGCATGTTTTCATCTGGCCTTTTATGTGGTCATGTGAATTCCGAAAAATGCATGTTAACACAAGGTGTAAACAGCCTAATTATTTAATAGGGGTATTTACATTTACTATTGAACCTAGGTATTAAACATGTATTTAGATTTCCGAGGGTTAAAAAAGGAAAAAAGATAATGTCAAATTCTGAATCAGATGGAAAACACCTTTTTTATTTTCAAAATCCCTGGAAACCATTTGCTTTAAAAAGACTGTTACTTCAGCAAGCGTATCAGCTATTCCGCTTACCCACCAAATATACACATTTTAACTGCTGTTCCAAAATTACATCCAGTACTTCCTGACAAAAGTAGGCTAATCTTCATAAACTGTAAAAAAGTGATTCATCCGTTCAACCTAAAAAATACTTCCTGGGGTAACAAGCAATTAAACTGCGCCTATTCAACTCAAATAAATACTTTTCTGAGGTTAAATGGACAAACCACTTTTTACAGTGTAGTCCAGTCAAACAGCACACTTCAGCAGAGCCACTAACAGAGGGTTAGAACCCCAGTCTGAAAAGCAAGCAGCAGAAGACGCCAAATAAAGAAATGTAAAGCTGGGTTTATTTCTCCAGTGGCTCCTCATTATTTCTCTGTAGCTCGGTCACAGGGTTTCAGATGAAGGGACCTCTAAACCCATCTGGTGTTAATCATCCTCTCAGAATCAACAAACATACAGAGGCTATATAAATAACATACGGTTACTCTTTACATACTATACAGTTAAACATACGCAAAAAAACACATAAATAAATATTCAGAAATACACTACATGTCCAAAAGTTTGTAGACACTGGCTACCATGCTACCACACCTTTGCTACAGTATACTCTACTATTCTGGGTAGGGGTGTTTTACACTAGTTGTCAGAACATCGTTCAGAGGATTTGATTGCATTCAGTTATGAGTGTATAGCGAGGTCAGGTATCACCAACTTATCCCAATGGTACTGGATGGAGCACTGTCACTCCAGAGAACACATTTCCGTTGATCCACCACAGTACAGCACAGTACAGTATAGGATTCTTGAGGAACTTTTGGAGGTTTCTTGAAAAAGGTTCCTTGAAGGTTCCTCGAAGCCCCTGAAGAGGTTCTTTGAAGAACTTTCAAAAGTCCTGAAGGATCACATACTTTTAACAGTGGAGCTGATGCTTGGTATTGCACATGGTGATTTTAGGCTTGCATGAAGCTGCTCAGCCAGGGAAACCCATTTAATGAAGCTCTGGCACTTAGTTCTTGTGCTGATGTTGCCTTTAGAGACAGTTTGGAACAGTGAGTGATGCAACCGAGAGTGCACTTCAGCACTTTCCAGTCCTGTTCCTTAAGTTTGCATGGACTTAATCTGTTTTGGTGATGGACTGTTGTTACTCCTAGACACTTTCATTTCCCAATTACAGCACTTACAGTTGACAGGGCCAGCTCTAGCAAGGCTGAAATTTTATAGCCAGACTTCCAGCAAAGCTGGCATCCTATAACAGTAACATGTTTAAAGCTTCTGAGTTCCTCAGTGTTTGTCTATGGTAGCTGGATGGCTAGATGCTCAATTTTATTACACACAGATGCTTGCATGTATTTAATACAATACACAGGGTATAAAAAGCAAATGTTGCATGTGTGTGTGAGACTCCACCAGCCAGTCTCATTTGCTGTTTCACCCTTCTGTGAGGTAGAAAGGTGTTGATGGTTGTGTTTTATTGCCTAATTAGAGCTACAGCAGGGTGCTACAATAGCTAGCACTAAAAATACATGGAATTTACAACAACAATCAGCACAAACATAGCTACACACACATCCTCTTACAAACTACGTCAACTGCATATGCAAACACACATGACACGGAAAGAAAGGCAAGCAGTTCTCCAAGCTGTGTGTTTGACAGTACGTGTCCATACCTGCCTCTTTGACTTTGCTGGTTTGGAAGACAACTCGTATAGGTTTCTATGGCACACTCTGCAGATCCATGCCCACATACACACAACATCTCTAATAAGGTCAATTGTATCACCACTGGTTTTACTTGACTCTTAAGAGTTGCAGTCATTGCAGGCAGCAATAAAGGTGTCCTTTGTATGAATTAGTTTTTCACTTGAAGCTCATTGAATTTCTGTGGAAATGCAGCAATCTCCAACCCTGCTCCTAGAGTGCTACCTTCTCTGCAAACTTTGGATGTAACCATAATCACCTGATCCAACTAATTACTGACTGCAGAAGTCCTTGATCGGTAGAACGGGGTGTGTTGGATTTGGGCTGGAGTTGGAAACTGCAGGAAGGTAGCTCTCCAGAAGCAGGGTTGGAGAACGCTGATCTAGACCTTATTTTATTCAGAACTACATCAATGATAGACATTCCTTGTTGACAAAGTAATGAGTAGTGCTTCCTCCCTCTCTCACTCTGTCTCTCATTCTCTCTCTTTCTCTCTCTCTTTCAGCTGTCTTTTATTGTTTATGACCCCCGTTGGGTATTCACACCTTGGTGTGAATTACAGCTTGTATTGTAGCTGTGCTCTTATTGCCTTTGCTATTTTGCTTGTTTTGTTGGCTCTCCAGTCCCCTTTCACTCTGAGACACAAGAATTTAGGACAAAACTGGAAGTAGCTCTACCAAAAACTGCCAAAATATGTCACATCCCGTAAACGGTTCTTCAGGTTTATGGGAAACCTTTTGTGTGTGTATATTCTGATTTATATATTCTGAGAGTGTATAGCCTTGCTTATATCCAACACTAGCACACATTAAGAGAGGTAGTTTGCTATGGTTTGAAACCATTAAGAAGTCTAGAGATATTACTATTATTAAAATTAGAGAAGGATCAGTCATTCTGTGCATGTGCCAATATCCTGCTGATGCTGAAAATGAAATTGGGACTAGAATCACCTGAATTAGCATTTGTAAAGAAGGGTTACAACTGCAGAAAATAAAATGCAGACCAAGGGTTGCCTAAATGCTAATATTGATGTCTAATATTGGTTTGAATGATCAGTCAGATCTAATCATCCAGGGTGGGCTTTCCCAAGGACAGATATGATTTTACATAGTCGAGCGAGCATTGCACTGAACATTCCACAAATGTAAGATGCTTTTGGTGGGAACCTGCAATGAATAATTACTCACTATCTCTGAGACTTGCTAGTATATGTGAAACTCAAAAGTCTTAAAAGACAACAAGGCCTCGCAGAAAGCAGCCTTACATTCATAGGACATCTGACGTGCTTGATAGCACGTTGCCTCGTCACACATCTAATTCTTCTAATTACATCGTTGTTGTTTTTGCCCAGAGGGCAGCAGCAGTGGTTTGGTGTATCCGTTTCAGGAGTGTGTTTCAAACAGCACTTCAGATTCTGTGTGTGTATGTGTGTGTATGTGTTTAGGCTGTCGGTTGAACAATTTCCTCCAGCAGCTCTCACTCCTGCTGTAGGCACTTCAATTGCTTCCTGACAACTGGAAATAACACTTTTATTATAATTTGATAACTTCAGATCTGCTCTCTAGCCCAAGAACACCTAACAAAGCTTGGGGAAGACTTTAAAAATCAATTACATAGAATAAACAAATAAAAATTCGACAAATAAATTCTAGTCTTCAAATAAAGTTATTTATTGTAATGCAGTTATGAGAGTGAGGATCTTAAGAGTGGGATTAGCTTCAGACTTCCTCTTGAAATGAAACAGAAGAGAAGATACAGGGTGGTAACTAGGGGTGGATGATTACTGGTTCTGCACCCAATCAAACCTAACATTTTGCAGGTGTTACGAGAATAAGAGGCAATGCTAATACTCAAAGACATCTGCCCCCAGAATGCTGGTAATAGTAAATGGATCAGTGTGTGGAACTGGGGCTTTCTGAATGCTAACGTGTTTCACTGTATAAAAGCTGGTTGAATAAAAGATCCATGTTGCCTTTATTGTTGCTGATCGAGTTAACATCGCTATGGAAACTCAATATTATGTTGTTCATGTTCAAACTGCTTGTTTGTGAAATGTATTTTTGGATGTACACCTAAAACCATGCAGATGCAAAGCAGCAGCTTCAGATAATGTTCACATCAACTATCAGAATGGCTGTCTCAGTGATTTTGAGAGTAGTGTAATTGAGCATTTGTAGAAGTGCTGATCTCCTGGGATTTTCAGCACAACAGTCTCTAGCGTTAAGAGTGGTGAAATAAAGAAAAAACATCCAGTAGGAAGCCGTTCTGCAGACAGAAACACCATGTTAATGAGAGAGGTCAGCAGAGTCAAGCTGACAGAAAGGCTACAGTAACTCAGATAACCATGCCGTTCAACTGTGGTGAGCAGAAAAGCATCTCACAATGTACAACACGTCAAACCTTGAGGTGAATTCACTACAATAGCAAAAATCCACGTTGGGATTCACTTCTGTCAGCCGAAAACAGAAAGCTGAGGCTGCAGTAGGCACAGGTTCACCAATACTGGACAGTTGGAGATGAGGAAATTGTAGCCTGGTCTGATTAATCTCAATATCTACTGAGACACACTGTCAATAGGGCCAGACTTTTCTGCCAACATCATGATTCCATTAATCCAACCTACCTTCAAAAGTCCAGGTTGGTGGAGGTGGTGTAATAGTCTGGGGAATGTATTTTATGGTCCACCTGCACAGTCCATTTGAGTATTGCTGCTGACCATGTGCACTTAAACCTGACAATTAACAACTAAATAAGACTAATAAACTAATAAGATTTAAAGAAATACGTCTTAGAAACTCTTCTACTGAAACTCTCGGGTGGGCCTTATCTGTTCATCAACGGCTTTTGCACAAACATATGGAGTCCACTTAGCCCAAGTGCTCACTGCCATTAAGGCAAAAGGGGACACACTACCAAATACTAAGCAATTCTGAAATTCAGGTTCAGATTTATATGATTCGATGTATCATTCCAGTAATTATTTACGGAAACACCATCATCTGAAAGCATAGCAGATCAAACCTTATATCCAATGTAATGGACACCTGCTGCTCTCATTAGCAAATAGTGAAAAGCAAAACTCATGACAGATCAAAGAGCCCTTTAGTGTCATCTGTTCTGCAATACCCAGTACACAGTTTCTCATTATCTGCTCTCCACACTCTAGAAGGTTCACCAGTGAAGCCGCCACCAGATGGACACTAATATTCCAAAAGCAAAGCTGCCTTTTCACACCATAAATGAAGCTAATGTTAATCTAAATTGCATCCGTCGTGACACCCCAGCAGATGTCCCATGTGCCCTTCATTCCAGCGTGTATTGCGTTATCCAAGACAGTGCTTTCTATTCACCTCAAGGACAACAGCTTCACATGTGCTTAGCATCTACATAGTTACATTTACTTCAGTACAATTCTGTTGGATTTGTGCTTGTCTGGGTGGTTGCAAGCGATGAACTCATTTGAGTTTATTTTAGTTATTTATATTGGTTCTGCTCCTGGACTGTTGGGAATGGTCAAATTCCTCGCTTTGGAAATTAAAAAATTGCATTTTAGACTAAATAAAAATGTCCAAAAAGAGAAGAACAGAGTCTAACATATTTTAGTAAGTGTGCTCTTAGATGTTGGATGTACTGTTTTTACTTTTACCTGACATTTTTAAATGATCAATACTAGGTAATAAATTTAATAAAAAAGGGCCTACTTCTTCTTCCATACAAAACATTTCAATTGTTGGTTCTTTATCTCATTTTGTAAATGCAAATGTGAAAGAGCTTTTCCTAGATCAATATAACCATCCAGACCCAAAACTTTTACGTATTATATTCAAGAGAGTCTCTGCAAAGTCCTCCAGCTACGGTTCCTATAGACCTGTTCACTCCTACTATGTGGAATTTGAGCCCCATCATCACTCACATGCTGTAAATGCAGTCCTTCACAGCCTGGGGATGCATTACACATTCATTTATTCTTACAAAATTCTTAAGAGGGAATACATGAAAGAATGAAGCTCCCTATTTATCCTAATAGCAGTGAACAGCACCAAAAGATTGAAGGTCCAGAGTTGAAGATTTCTGGATAAAACAACACCACTAACCAATCTGGGCCCAGTTTCTCAAAAGAAGCTCAGAGTTTTCATCGTAATCATTTTAACCGGTGGAGACAGTGCTCAGAATGATGCTCACTTGTGCCAAGATGTATTTGGAAATCCTAACCCAGCATCTGGTATCTACTTTTATCTCTGTTGAGTGTTACTATCAATTACTATTCAATTAAATATTAACACTGCTTCTGTTTCTTTTTTTTTTTTTGGCCTTAGTTTGTTGAACGACCCACACTTTATGAACAGAAGGTTGAGCGATACACATGTCAGGAATAAATAGAGAACATAAATTTCCTCAGCAAGGCAAACATCTCCATACAGTAACATTTCATAACATTTCATCATTTGAAATGATGCACTGTAGAGAAGTGTACCAAGTCTGATTTCTTCACAGCGGTGGTGACATCAGTCAGGGTCTCATACTGTCTCATAAAACTGCCATTTTATTTATCGTCCATAGTGATCAGTAACTCGACCCCATGTTCTTTGAGGGCTGTTTTTCTGCATGAACGTATGCACCATGGATGCATTTGACAAAAACAAAATTAGGCCACACTTTCCCAAAACTATTGCAAAAAATGCTCTCAGGCATCAGACGACGTATTTCTAACCATTTCATCTGACAGCTGTCTCTGATGGAGCTTTCAGAGGCATTAAACTCTCTACATGTCTGTTTCCATTTATCAGCACTGTGAACAATTCTGACTCGGTGAGCCCGGAAATGCTCTCTGGAGTAGAGCACTTCACATAAAACCACTCTAAATGACTTCATACCTGAATGACTGAATGATGCAGGAATCTAGAAAACAATGGTGGAATTCCACTTCAGGTCACTTATCCCCGCAAGTTACAACAGTTCTATCTAGTGGTTTCGCCTCCTTCCCTCCTTAGTCAGCTGAACCACCAATAGGCTACATTTCCTAAATGAAGGTAAACAGCATCAGCAGCCTGTAGTTGCCAAACCATCAGTCAAAAATGGTGGATGACCATCAAAATGTTCCCATCAAAGCCAACATCTCCACACAGTAACTTCATGTGATTTCATCACATTTGCAGAACTCCAGACCTTGAATCCAGACTCCGGTAATGACTGGTGAAATTAATGACTGGTAGTTTTGACATCCAGTGTCAAAACTAACAGCGAGTATAAATTCCAGGACTGGAAATGGGCCTGAATGTGCAGACATGTCCAGAGAGGAAGGTGCTCAGAATGATGTTCACTTCACAACATCTAGGAGTAATCTTTGTAATCTTAAGATGCTTTCAGAAAACCTACCCCAGGAAAGTATCGCTCCTTATCCATCTTCTAAGAACTAAACTAACCTCAATGCCCAAGGTGAGCCAGCAACCGGAAAGGTGTGAGTTCAAATCCCTGGACTGATTTGATATTCCTGGTCGTGGCCTCAGGCAAGGCACTTAACCCCCTGCTGCTCTCAGACTCAGCAGCAAAATGACCTGAAGTTTTCTTGTAAAGGGATCAATGAAGTTGAACGTACTAATCAATGTAGATTTAGGCAATTATGCTTAGTAGTATGTGAGTCACTATTTCAGCTAATAACACTTCATCTGGAACACTGTTGGACCTGTTACCTTACTAACACCTTAACACTTGATCTACTCTATAGTTAGCTGAATCACACACACACACACACACACACACACACACATTTCCAAGGACAGAAGTTAACAGCAGAGGAGAGCAGTTATCAGCAGTCCTTAACAGCACTTTTACTGAAGTGTGGTTTTAGCGCAGAGGCTCCACTCTGGAAAGCCCTGCTCTTGTAGGCTACTGCTCCATCACTGCGCTATTACTGCAGCTCCTTCCTCCCCTTTCCTCTCACTCCACAAACAGAGGGAACTAACAGGTCAGATGAATGGATGGAGGTCTTCACTCACCCCTCGTATCTGCTGGAGTAGAGCTTGGCGCCCGCGGGCTGGAACCCACCGCAGCAGAGAGCCGCACAGAGAGCCAGCAGCGCTGCCATCCTCCAGAGAACACTACCAATCCGCGCATGTGCCGCTTTCCTGCTCTTGCCGAGTTGGGGAGCCGTTGCTGCTACTGGGCATGTTGGTCCCGCACGAGCTAGGGGGCAACTACACGGGACAGAGGAAAAGGGGGCAGGTGGGATTCCAGCGCCATCGGGCGGTTTTTAAAACGTGTGTGGAGAGAGGCGGAGTTTTAACGCACCCGTATTTAGACAGGCCACGCCCCCGACGCGCTGGGATTGGCTAGTAGTTTAGACTTTAACGTAATTTAAAAACTTTCAACCAATAATCGATCAGTAGAAAACGACCTCTAGTATCAGATATAAAGCATATATATCAAATGACACGTGTTGTTGATGTTCCAAACTTATATTTATTAAAAATAAATAGACTAATAATTTAATTTAATAATTTTTATTAAAATAAAAAAACACACATCTGCACAGTTTAATACACAATGACTTAAAAAAAAGGTAAATTTAACCCATCTGTGGTAGTGAACATACACACACACGTGAACTAGGGGCAGTGAGTACACACACACCCAGAGTGGTGGGCAGCCAACTCCAGCACCTGGGGAGCAAAGGGCTCAACAGTGGCAGCTTGCCAAGCCAGGGTATCGAACCCACAACCCTGTTATCAATAGCCTGGCGCTCTAACCGCTGAGCCACCACTGAGCCACCACTGGCCCTTTATTAAATATACTGGGGGATTATACATAAACATAAAATGTGGTGTGTGCACAAAGTAGGGTGCAACAAATACAATCAGACAAAATCTCTATTTTATGAAATTAGGCATTACTTCATTTCTCCACTCATATAACTATGCACTGTCACGTTATCTGATGCATACGTTCAAATCACTGGGCCCTGCCACTCTGACTAATACGAGTATACATATCTAACATCGCTTATGTATACACTGTACTTGCTTCCTGGGTGTCTATACTTAACTATACTATACTTAAACACTGCACAGTCAGTCTTTCTAATCATTCATCCATCCATTCATCCCTCTATCATTAATACAGAGATGCCTACACCTTTGGACACAACTGTATAAGCTTAACACCAGCAACATTTGATGTTTCAGGTATAGGGTTGCAAAATTCTGAGAATTTTCACATTTGGGAAATTCACCATGGGAATTAACGAAAATTAATGGGAATAAAATGGGAAAATTCAGAGCTAAAGGTGAGAAACGTACATATAGTTAGCAAATATATATATATATACTGAAGCATAATGTTAACTAAAATAATTAGATATCATAGCAAAACAACTGCTCCTCAGTCCCAGGCACATGGCACATTACACACTGAAGGGCTGTTGAGACCACAGCCCCTGCATGCACTGTTTATTCCTCCATTACATGTGCAGCATATGTCCAGAGGATTTCTAGAAACCTGACACTCACCACTACTGAAGGCACACATTTGGACCAAAGGACTACCAAAAGCCTGGTAATATTTTAATGAGGTTCATATTTTTGACAGTAATTGTATTAAAACATTTAAGCAACTATTCAATCAAGGTGTAATCTCACAGCTGCTCGCAATCTGGTAAATCAGAAAAGCATAATGAGCATAATTCTGTTCTCTTTTTTTTTGATTGAACTTTTGATTGACATCATTTTGATAATTAAGCATTTAAAAAAGTTCTGCTTACAACTAGCTATGTGTCATAGTTATTATTTGTACTGTTTTGCCTTCATGTCTACTGTTGACAAAAAAAGGTACATTGATGATACTGTATGATACAGTTCCTTTAAATGATCCAATATTTCCTATTAATTCCAATAAAGTTTACAGTTTACATTTTGGAATATTTCCAAAGTACCCGAGCTAAAGTTCCCATTACATTCCCATTACTGGAAATGCATCAGAAATTTTCCACCCCTTTGCAACCCTATTCATATACAAAACTCATTCAATGACAGTTCTTAGTTATTTATTTATATGTACATTGATTACATTAGCAGCTCTATAGCTTCCTACACAGTTGTTATAGAATAATTGGTAGTGATTATGCTATAGTATGTGCAGCTGTGTGTTTTTCGTAGCGGATGTGAACTTATTAACAACAGCAAATGATTTGAGCAGGGATACCAAACGTTTACATGCGTCTACATATTGAAGAAAACTTTTAAACGGTAGAGTAGGTCATATCTAGGCTTTATAAACAGGATAGATCAGACCATCCATTTTGGCAATTTTGGGGATAAAGCTTATTTTTATATTTTAAATGCATTCCAGTGGAGATCAGTGGGTTGTCTAAAACAAATGTTGACAAATTTGACATGTGAGATAACATCTAAATGAAAATGTAATCTTAAAAATGAAACTTTTAATGGTCACTTTTTTAAAAAGAACATCAGGTATTGAGATTCATTGTGATATCTGTTGCCCCTGTTCACGCGAAGTGTCTTGCTGTAATTGTAGGACTTTACAGAACTGTTTTCTGACGACTCTCTTTGGGCCCTGTCATTGCCTGCTTGTGTTTGGATCCTGCATTTATCGGACAGAAGTGTGATTAAAGGTCTAAGTAAACAAGCAGCCTGCCGGCTTTGTAGCAGCACATTTTTCAAATGCTTTTCTCTGTGTCAACACTGCGCCACCTGTTTTACACCCAATTACTGTGTGGCAGAGGACATACCCAAGCAGAAACATTATTTTCATAAAGGTCATGTCTGCTTCATCCTGTATGTAAGCATGTATTAACCTTACAAATCTGTAAACAGGTTGGTGTTTTATAGATATGAACTGTGTCAACCGGTATTTGGCATCAGTTATACTTTTAATATTATAGCTTTTCTGTATACGCACAAACAAAAATCAAAAATTGTCTCAGTCTAGATGCTAATTCTTGTTGAAATGTAGATGGAATGGAACAAACTTTGCTGCTGTCTAATGAAAAACATGTATCTGCATGTTGTCGGTTTGCCCATTTTCTTTATCGTTTGAACCCTGTTAATAATTCTGGGTGAATGGACCAATAGAAATGTGGAACACTCTAATCTTAGCGTGCCTAATCCACCCTTTCATTTGATCCACCAATTTCACCAGGTAATCAGTGATTGCACATTGAACATTGTACTGGATGCTTGAACCTGACAGAAATATAGAATGCTTGGGAGTCTTAGAGGGCTAACATTAACTCAATTACCATCAAAAATATTTCACTAAACGCCAACCTGCTCATTTCAAAGGTTTATTCTGTTACACAGCAGTTCCACTTCAACAACACAATCTGATTGATTAGAGAGTTTTGTACCTGTGTTATATCTGATAACAGCACAGTGTTTCAGACAAATATGTTCCGGGTCCTTATCACTTACTTATCACTGTCTACTAATGACACTAAGAGCTAAGTTATATTGTGTGATACTAAGAGTTAAGTTATACTATGTGGTACTAAGAGCTACGTTATACTATGTGGTACTAAGAGCTTAATTATACTATGTGGTACTAAGAGCTAAGTTATACTATGTGGTACTAAGAGTTAAGTTATACTGTGTGATACTAAGAGTTAAGTTATACTATGTGGTACTAAGAGCTACGTTATACTATGTGGTACTAAGAGCTAAGTTATACTATGTGGTACTAAGAGCTAAGCTATACTATGTGGTACTAAGAGCTAAGTTATACTATGTGGTACTAAGAGCTTAATTATACTATGTGGTACTAAGAGTTAAGTTATACTATGTGATACTAAGAGTTAAGTTATACTATGTGGTACTAAGAGCTAAGTTATACTGTGTGATACTAAGAGTTAAGTTATACTATGTGGTACTAAGAGCTTAATTATACTATGTGGTACTAAGAGTTAAGTTATACTGTGTGATACTAAGAGTTAAGTTATACTATGTGGTACTAAGAGCTAAGTTATACTATGTGGTACTAAGAGCTAAGCTATACTATGTGGTACTAAGAGTTAAGTTATACTATGTGGTACTAAGAGCTTAATTATACTATGTGGTACTAAGAGCTAAGTTATACTATGTGGTACTAAGAGCTTAATTATACTATGTGGTACTAAGAGCTAAGTTATACTATGTGGTACTAAGAGCTTAATTATACTATGTGGTACTAAGAGCTAAGTTATACTATGTGGTACTAAGAGTTAAGTTATACTGTGTGATACTAAGAGTTAAGTTATACTATGTGGCACTAAGAGCTTAATTATACTATGTGGTACTAAGAGTTAAGTTATACTGTGTGATACTAAGAGTTAAGTTATACTGTGTGGTACTAAGAGCTAAGTTATACTGTGTGATACTAAGAGTTAAGTTATACTATGTGATACTAAGAGCTAAGTTATACTATGTGATACTAAGAGCTAAGTTATACTATGTGGTACTAAGAGCTAAGCTATACTATGTGGTACTAAGAGTTAAGTTATACTATGTGGTACTAAGAGCTTAATTATACTATGTGGTACTAAGAGCTAAGTTATACTATGTGGTACTAAGAGTTAAGTTATACTATGTGGTACTAAGAGCTTAGTTACACTTAGAACAGTGTAAATAGGAGAACAAACTAGTACAGTGACAGTGTGGAGAACATTTTAGAACAGTGTGAAGGGTATAACAACCTAGTACAGTAACAGTGTGGAAAACATTTTAAAACAGTGTGAAGGGGAGAACAACCTAGTACAGTGACAGTGTGGAGAACATTTTAGAACAGTGTGAAGGGGAGAACAACCTAGTACAGTGACAGTGTGGAGAACATTTTAAAACAGTGTGAAGGGGAGAACAACCTAGTACAGTGACAGGGTGGAGAACATTTTAGAACAGTGTGGATGAGGTAGTACATTCTACAATAGTGACAATGACAAGAACATTGCAGAACAGTACGGATTGGAGAACATGCTAAAACAGCGAATGGGGGGAATATTCTAGACCAGTGTGAACGGCAAGGACGTTCTAAAGCAGTGGGCGAGAGGAGCATGTTCTAAAACAGTGGAAATGGGAACACAATATTCTACACCAATATAAAATGAGAGGCCTCAGAGAACAGTGAATAATGAGAATGAAGAGAACATTATAGAATATAGGGTGGATGAGGTAGAACCTTCTAGAACAGTAACTATGGCAAGAATAAGCCAGTACAGTGTGAATGGGTAACAGCATTGGCTATAATTCAGTATTGGGGGGGGGGCACTAAGGTGTATTACTCAGTAGCTACAGGGTCTTCCGTACAAACTGGTGGACTAAGAGGTTTTGCCTTGGAATAGAAGTTTTACCAAAGGCTACTGGGCTTTATAAAGGGTTAATAACCTTGTGATACATGTTTCAACAGATTGCTAATTACTAGCTTATTATCAATAATCACTATCATTCGTGTATCATATAGTGTTGTAATGCTCAAGTCTGCTCACAACACCACGAGACTTTGGTATATCTGCTGAACCCATTCTACCCTTTGCTGCTCGGAAACCAGAAGAAACCGTTTGCTGCTAACATGTTTATTCTGCTATAAGCTAATAGCTAATGTGGCTCAGAAATGCACTAACCCTAGGCCAAACAAGCCTGCCAGAGGCGTTTTTTTTTAGGCGAAATGAACGGCCTAAAACACAGGAGCATATTCAGGAGCTCTGCAGAGATCATGTTCACGGTTTGTAGAGGATGAAAAAAACGATAAAAAATCAGCTTATATAAATACAGCGGTGTGCCCAGGGCATACCGGTAGCGGACAGCAGCGAACTGAGGCAGACTTGTTGAGCATTTAGAGTAGCTCGGCTTTACTTAAGGGCCACCTAAAGCTCTCACATAGCTAAGGTGGTCAAAGTAAACATGGCTACACATCTCCTCTGGGCCTGGTGGTCACACAAACTGTTTCTACAGACGTCAGCTGTACGTTTAAACTGCTAGCATTGGCTGCCAGGTTTAGCACGTCTTACATTTACCTCAGAGCTAGACAATTTAATGAGCTGATGTGAATAAGCCTTTTCATTTGTAATTTGTGGGGAAAATATTACTGATGATAGATGAACAGAAGATTGATGCTGTTGGTTCTGTGGACACACAGTACAGGCTAGCACCGAATAATCACTATATTGTGATTATAATGCTAGAAAGTGCAATTATGGCAAGATTTAAAACACACATGGTTAACCTTCATCTCCATGTGAAAGTGTTTTACCTGCTTTTAACTTTCTTGTATTGTTTATTGTTCATTTTAAAGGAAATTATGAAAAGTAAATTACATGTTGCTTTCCAGGCCATACAGGTCAAATATTTAAACTAAGCTGCAATAACAGCATATATTGTGAATATATTGTTTTTGGTATGTCACTCACATGTGAAAATGTAATTTGAATTATGATTTTGGTACATTTGGAAAGATGTAAGACAACAATATTATATTTGTATGCTTTTGGGAATTGCATTGTGTATTATATACTGTTTACATCCATTATTATTGTGATTATTATGATTATTATTTGAATGATATACAGCATTTTTTATTTATCAATCCAGATGCCTGAGACAGACAGTACAGACACACTGTGATTTGTTGGAGAGCTAATTTGTATATTTCAGTCATTTCTAATATAAATATCACAAAGGTCAATATCAAAAGAATGACTAGCGTATGATACATTGTCCAATCCTTACTTTCAACACGGGTCTTCTCTCTTACACCCGTCTCATCAAACATTCCCCACTCAGATGTTTGAGATGATGCTGCACAGTATCTTCAAAAACCTTCCTCTTGAAAGCTGTGGATTGCTTTGTTCTTGTTTCTGCGGGCAAGCCGTTCTTTCCCGTTATTTAATTTGGTGAGACTTGCAATCGTTTTACACTTTTACTGCCTGGCATATCAGAGCCACAATGGAGCGCTGTATAAAGTCATTCACAAATGGGAACCAGCAGGGGAAGCCCTGCGGTAAACAGATAAAAGAGCCCTTTTCTCAAAATGTGGGAAAGTCACGTAAAAGAATGGAGAGATTCCAACAACAGGCTCGCATTTAGAGGTTCGCCATCAATTTCAGGCCATCCGGGGTGAGCTGACGTCATTAGGCAATTTGTCACAATGAATACGTAGTTGTCACATCTTTCAGCAGATTTACAGCCTTTGTCATGGCACTGAGTGCTCATAGCTTGTGGGGTCTGGAATGTATTAGCTAAGCAAGATGAGATTATTTTGAATCATGGATTGGATTAACTTTAAAGGAAGAATTTGTTGAACAATTTAATTTACACTATTTTTCCCACTTACTCCAAATACAGCCCATCGGGAAAGCACATTTCAGGTGTCTGGATGTTTCTGTGTTCGCTTTGGAGCTACAAAGCTAATTGTAACTAGCTCCAGCAGATAGCTAATAGGCTAAAAATGGCTAACAAGCTAAACTGTTTTATGGTTTGATGTAAAGGCCGTATATCAAGTAAACAATATTGCTGAAATATGTTTTAGGCTTGATCTGCCTAGTATTAAACTAGTATTAAAGTACTAACTAGTATTAAAGCCAGACTGCATTTCAAATGGCTCTCTTCTCACTACTGCACTAAGTTCTAAATATTTTAATTTAAGTTGCTTGGCTAAACTAACATCCTCTTAACAGACTACTTTTGGACAGAAGAATAGTGTATTTCTGTAATTGCTACTGTTGAATGTTTGCAAACACTCATTAGGGACATGAATATCATGGCAGTATTGAGATTTCAATGATGTATTTGAACTGTTCTTTATCTTGGGCAGAATGAGTGTACAACATAGTATTGTCTGTAATAAAAAAGTAGTGTTATTTTTAATAAAAAAAAAATATATAGGGTAAGATTTGTCAAACATATGCCTACAGCACGACTAACACAAGGGTAAATGATTGTCATGGCGGGTTAGGCCAGACACAGAGGGACGAACACTCGCAGAGATGGATTCTAAGTAAACTGTTTATTAACAAAACTTAAGATAACTCAAACAGGCAACAAACCAAATAAACGAAGCAGCAGCTACTGGGCATAAATGTGAACACAACACAAATGTGACAAACCAGAGGGCGAAAACAAGGGGTTTAGCTGGGGGACCAGCTGCTTGGCAAGAGTGGCTAGGCCAACACAACCTGGAACTGCTGCATGGAAGTGGATTGCTTAGCTGGAGCGAGAGTCGTGGGTCAATCTTGGTAGCGAGCGGAGCGCCTCGCTGAATCCGTGGATGGCCAGATGGCCTGCTCGAGAACGGACGAAGAGCCGACGCTGGCCTAAACACACCGTGAGCTGTATCAGGAACCTCTCGGGCTACCTCAAGGTCCCAAATGAGCAATTCTCGGCCAGGAGCTCAGCATCTAAGCTTCTTAAGTACCCCCAGCCTGAGGTGAAACACATGAACATGAAACAGGACACTGAACTGACACACTGAATCAAACGAGGAGGACGTCCTTATTTAGGCCTGTGGTTGGTGGCTTGGAATCGCCCCGGGAAAGGGTGCAATACCAGGGGCTGACAAAGGTGCACACTGACCAGACACTTTTGGTAACCATCAATAAGCTTTTGGCAGAATTCTTGTTGGTTATTTGCCCACTCGTCTTGGCAAAATCTTGAGTTCCATTAGAGTAGTTGGTTTCCTGGCCCAAACAGCCCACATACTTCAGGGCCAGAGCCCAGGGAAGGCCATTCCAAAAGCTTTATGTTAGCCTAATTTATGTATTCAGCAACCACTTTTGATGTGTGTTTGGAGTCACTGACCTGTTTGAGCACCCTGTTGTGTCTTCACCATATAGTTGTGTCTTCATCATCTAGCTGAAAAGAAGCCTTCCTTCTTCATTATTCCCTCCACTCCAGAGTTGCTACCAGCACCATGCTTAGTTAGTACAGTTAGTACAATGTTCTTGAGGTTGAATGCCACACCTTTCTTGGTTGATCAACAAAATTTGTACAATTTGGTAAAACCAATGTTTATTTGATTTGAACTATTTCCTTCAGCATGAAGCTAGTGTCACGAAGAGGCCATGCACAGTTCAGTCTTACTCAGACGGGTTGTAACAAGTACCATCCCGTCCTCTTTCGTCATTATCTGGTGCCCCAACACAAGTTAAAAGCCTTTTGTGTGGCATGGCGGTGTTTGGAGCAGCAGAAACAGAGGCTGCATCTATTCACTTTAGTGTTTTAATAATGGCATCCAAAGCAACATGTTTGGGCACTCTCTCAGCATGCAGAAGTAGCTCACCCAGAAGTTGATTTTTTTGCTGCTACATGAGTAAATACTGGCAGCGTAGCTATTGCATTACACCACTGAACTCCTGACTGAACACATTTTGCTATGGTATGTATTCAATCATGCAGCTCTCAGACACATCAAAGCTTATTTCTTCTGTTCTCAGAGACTAGCTTTAAGCTTTTTAATGCACAGTAGATGGATGGATCGTATCCTTTTACTTCTTTTTTACTTCTTAAATTCTTTTTAAGGTGTTTAAAAGCATGATTGTGTCCATTTTGCTGTGTTCCAGTAAAGAAGTTGTATTATAGGTTGTTATTATTACTAATATTATTATTATGTTGTTGTTGTTGTAAATAATAAAAATGTATTCTTGTATTTTTGGTCAAAAATCAAATGGTAAAAGTCCAAAGTGGGATGTGTGAGCAACATAAAGGCAGAACAGGAGCTAAAACAATGAAACTCAAAGAAATTAAACCCAAATAGGAATAAATATAAAATCCCCACAAACATATGGTCATGGCAACATTGTCAATATTTTCAATGATTTTCTTTCAACTGTTCCTTTTCTGTACCAGATTAAGTGTGCAACAAACATCCATAATAGAAAAAAACAAGAGTTTTATGTTTTACTGAAATCAACACTAAGTTAAAATTATACACACAGGGTTAAAAATATGCACACACCCACACGGGTTATTAATGCAGCGATGCTAAAAGTTCTAAATGGAGTTCCAAGGCCTCTAAACTTCCTATGAGTGATCATGATTGGCTACAGTTGATAGATTGTCTCTGCCCACATAAAAAGTGTGGATTGATCAACACGGAGTGCAATGAGAAAGTCAAAAGAGCTCAGTGCAGATCTGAGAAGCATGCTTGTTTTACCTTCAAAAACACCTATACTTAAGTAAGTGCAAGTTTTATCACTTGAAAGTACCTAGAGAAGTACAAATCCATCAAAATGACTTCCCATGCTATTACAAGTTTTTCCTACAACCACATGTTCAGACCAAGAACCATTTAGGATTGTACAGAAAAGTATTTGACACTGACAAACAAGACATCATATAGTTCAGCTCTAATGACTTATCTCCTCAGTCTCAGAGAAAGAGGGGGCTGGGGGGGGGCGGTTATGCGGTTTGAGTCACTGATGAGAATAAATGAGACATCTGCCTTGCGATGTGTGTTTCATTGTAATTCATATCCAGTGTTGGCTCTCATCTACAGATGTGATAAGGCTCGCAGCAGGAAGACAATCTGCTCTGGTGTTTTTCATTGGTGCTTGCATGGAGGCACAAACAGATGTTCAAGGAGATGTTCATGCAAATCAGTGTGAGCCTGGTGTAAATGTATGCATGCATGATTGTGTGTTTAGTTTTTTTGTTAGTCTGTAGAGTATTTTTTATTTTTTTTACAAAAGGCGACTGCACTTGTTAACATTTAAATATAGCATGACATTGTGTACCTTCAAAAAACTGCTGTGAACTGAGAGCAGAAATTCTACAGTGATGTACTGTAATCCTCAAATACAGCAGATTGCTGTAGAAATGGTGCATTCTGGGAATACTGTGGCCATACTGTTGACATTAAAAGGCTATAAAACAGCTGAAATTCTTCAGTGTATAGTATTTCTCTGTACTTTTGTTAACTCGCTAATGCAGAAAGGCTTATCACACACTAGGGTGTATTACTCAGTAACTACAGGGACTTCTGTACAAACCGGTAGGGCTACCAAAAAAGTCTTTGGTAATAGAAGTTTGTAATTGTACTTTCAGTGCTTTAAAGGGCTAACAGGAAAGTTGGTGTAAAGATTCAGTATATAACTGCTAACTGTACTGTCAGTATTAAAATGCAACAATAAAAGGATGTGATGCGTAACCACAGTATTACATGGGAATGGCAGAGGTGTCCCTGTGAAGGTATAGTATAGTATAGTAATAGCTAGTACCTCTAGTGGCGGTTGTCTGTAAAATTGGCAAGGTTTTTTTTTTACAGTACACATTTTAAATCCAAGTAGTTTTTTTCCATTTTTATCATCTTATCATGTTCCCATAGCAACAGCATCTGTAAATTGTGTAATGTACAGCAATCAGACAGATTTGATGACTTGTTTTATTTGATTTGATGAGTTGTGTATAAAAGTCATAGAATTCACTCCCATGTTATTAATAATCATTTAAAGCAGATCAACAAATCACAACAAATTACTCAAAAATGCCAGTTAGTACCAACTGCCAAAAAGGTCTTCCTTTTCTAGCAAAAAACACACAGTATTAAACAGTAAAAAACATACAGTATTAAAGCTTTAACAGCTAAATCTCATATCAGATGTTTAAGCATTAGTGCAGCCATTACAGCGTCCATTCTTCCATTCTCTTTTCTGCAGAAATCCGCAGGACAAGTTTCCACACCTCCAAAGTTCAGCTTTAGAAGTCACAGCATTTTCTGCTTCTCACTGTCCAAGTCATCTCAAACACATTTAATGATGTTGAAGTCTGGACTCTGGGGTGGTCAGATCATTGTTCTGAGAACAGCAGCAGCTTCAGCAGTTTCATTTGTTTCCTTTTCTCAGTAACAGCATATTCCACCGGAAATGTAATAAAAGATTTTTTTGTATCTTAAAAGCAGCATTATGTGAGAACTGGTGTTTTTGCTCCAGGGCTCCCTCTACAGTTAAGTGAATTTATGCTTAACCACCACTTAAGGACATGGTTTTCACACGCATTTTCAAGCTAAGAGATCTGGCATCTTCAGTGGACAATGGAAGACTCTTCAGGAACTTGCACTTATATAAATGTGTTTGTCATGTGACCTGAGTAACCTGAGTGTGATTACTTATTATGCAGCTTTGGTTCTTAAAGGGTGCAGTTTGTTATCTTGCTACATCAGTGTCCCCTGTGAATTAATGCTCATGTTGGTTTCTCTGCTGATTGCATGCTGTCTGAATTGACAGTATTTGCATATAAACTGGCTTTAATCAGATTAGAACAGATTTGCATGCATTTGACTGAACAATGTTTACAGTTTTAATACCATAAGATTAGTATGACTGAAAGAGATTTGATGACTGAGTTGTGTATAAAAGTCGTAGAATTCACTCCCATATTATTCATAATCATTTTAAAGCAGATCAACAAATCACAGTAAGAGCTAGTCAGGCAGTACAGCCTCCACACTGCAGGGTTAGTTCAACACACTGTTACAACCCTCAAAGTAATCGGTGAGAGAAGGTAATATTCTCCGAAAAACTGTGCAGATAACTTTTTGGATGTTTTTGCATAGAAAAACATACTACAGATTGCATGTAAATGAAAAAATAATTACACTGTTTCATGGTAATATTAGCTTGGCTACTGATAAAAAAGCATAGAACTCTATTAAGTTAATTGCATTATGTATTTATCAGGCTTTTTTGGTACTGGTAGTATATGTTTCTTTTACAGCTCTCTTTACTCTTGAAGCCAAAGCACAAGATGTGATATAAGACCTGCACTTAGTTACAGCACTGTTATGATATGCAGGCTAGAGTGGACTAATGGAAATGTGCATTTGTGCATACCTGCATAACAGCTGCATGCTATCTGTCATAAGATTTGATTATGGCAGGATCAGTTTCATTGCGTTGTCTATGATATTCATCAGTAGAAGATCATTTTCAATGTAAATAAGGGCCTTACTCCATTCATGTCCCATTCATGTATAAATCAAGTGCCAACTGTGCCATCACAAAAATGAATTTACAGAGTGGGCCATGTGGGTCTAAAATTGGTAAGGACTACACTTTGGCAAGTGACTACATCTTAAAGGTGACATATGCACCTTTTCCAGATAGCACAGATAACACAGTTCCCTGGGATCCTAATAAATGTCTGCGGCATACTTTGATCAAAATGTCTTAAGTATTCTGCACCACAGTATCCATTTCACTCTGTCTAAATAGCCCTGCTCAGAATGTCCACATTGAGTGCCTGTCTCTTTAAGCTCATGAGACCCGGACTTTTGCTTGGTGAGCATTTTTAATTTCTGTTCTATTTCTATTTGGGATTAGTAGGACCTAACAAATATAAAAACTAAACTTAGTCTTTGTACAGGAAGTCCTTTTTGCAAAACAACAATGTCTTCATATGAGGTCAAAGGGTCAAAGTTTAAAAAAATAAAGTATAATGGTGCAGAGAAGCAGAAATGTAATGTCCCCATATGAAGACACAGGGTCTCAAGAGGATATATAATAATAAGCAATTGCTCACCTCCCACCTATTTCGCTGCTCCTCTTGACTTGACTTGACTTTCAAATTTATTCTCAGTTGTTTCTGTTTGCACTAGCTACTGTTTACTTCACCTTGAGTTCATATTTCCCTTTCTCTCTGTCTCTCTCCCCTGTTTGCTGTTCTGTGCCAAATAAACACACACACAAAACCATGCAGAGTCTGCTTTCAAACAGGTGTTGGTTGGAAGTACCCAGATGGGACGGTACAATTACTACTGAAACGGCTTGTGATGTAGGAAGATGAGCCAAATCTGATAATATGCCCTCCTTAACCTCCTGAGACCTGGACTTTTGCTTGGTGTGCAGTTGTTAATTTCTTATTTCATAAGGGACTTACAGTCTAAAAATAAAGGGTTCTTTTAGTAAAAACATTGGCTCTACATAGAACCGCAGCGGTACGGTTGTACGGTTCTTTTTTTCAGATTGGTTGATTACGGTTTTTGAAAAGGGGTTAGGTTTCCCTATTGTACTGATAAGTCAAGAAATCTTTATCACTACTATGTAGACCTGTTTACAGATTCTTACATGGTAGAGTGTATGTGTAGTTAACCATTGTGTTTAGGCTTGACTTTTTAAATTCACACTGCAGTTGATGTATTTATTATGCCTAATCTAATGTTCTGGCTTTTTTTTCCCAAGATGTTTTTTCTCCAGACCCCTTGGTGTTAATATGTTCCTCCAGTCTCCAAATGACCTCTTATACGCTTGATTTCAAATCTGATGCATTAAGCTGTGTAATTGAACAGCTCTGCTCTATGTGATAGACATCTGCATGGTTAATGGCATCATAAGCAGCTTAATGTTCTTCTAATGATCTCCGCAGTGCTCTGTAGATAGCTATATGAAATTGTATGGTAGACGAATTCTCATGTAGAGCAGCAGATGCATGCAGCTACAGACCTCCTCGATTGGTGATGCCTCCTGATTTTGTTATGGTGTTCCAGAAAGGAAACATACAGCACTGTGCAAAAAGTCAGAGCACCCTGCATTTATTTTATTTCTACTCAGAAATGCCAGTTAGTACCAACTGCCAAAAAGGTCAGAAAACATGGCACCAAAGCTTGAACAGCTAAATCTCATATCAGATGTTTAAGTATTAGTGCAGCCATTACAGCTTCCATTCTTCCATTCTCTTTTCTGCAGAAATCCGCAGGACAAGTTTCCACACCTCCAAAGTTCAGCTTTAGAAGTCACAGCATTTTCTGCTTCTCACTGTCCAAGTCATCTCAAACATATTTAATGATGTTGAAGTCTGGACTCTGGGGTGGTCAGATCATTGTTCTGAGAACAGCAGCAGCTTCAGCAGTTTCATTTGTTTCCTTTTCTCAGTAACAGCATATTCCATTGGAAATGTATCAGAAGAGGGGTCCCTGATGTTCGCACAGGATTGTATCTTAAAAGCAGCATTATGTGAGAACTGGTGTTTTTTGCTCCAGGGCTCCCTCTACAGTTAAGTGAATTCACACTTAACCACCACTTAAGGACATGGTTTTCACAGGCATTTTCAAGCTAAGAGATCTGGCATCTTCAGTGAAAGGATCACGTGGACCGACTCAGTGGGGTAATATTGGATCATACACAAACATGGTGCACTTTTACACAATTCTACATAATGTTGCTTTAAAGGATTTCAGTGGACAATGGAAGACTCTTCAGGAGCTTGCACTCAAATAAATGTTTGTCATGTGACCTGAGTAACCTGAGTGTGATTACTTATTGTGCAGCTTTGGTTCTTAAAGGGTGCAGTTTGTTATCTTGCTACATCAGTGTCCCCTGTTTTGGGCATAAGGCTGAATTAATGCTCATGTTGGTTTCTCTGCTGATTTCATGCTGTCTGGAATGACTGTATTTGCATATAAACTGGCTTGCATCAGATTAGAACAGATATGCATGCATTTGACTGAACAATGTTTACATTTGTGAGGAGAAAGATAAATAATTCGGGGTTGGCTGTCCTAATGAAACTTCAGCCTCAGAGCCTTTCATAGATTGGTTGACTTCATTGCTCGGATATAAGCCACAGCACCTCCTAGTGGCCACAAACTGATTTTCAGTCTAAGTTTCCATATTTTGGACATCAAGACATTACATAGGCATAAGCTAACTAAGTGCTCATATAAAACTGAATATTCCTAATGAATATATACTCAGGTTTATGAAGTATGTAAACATTGTTTAATGGTGAAACTAAGTCCATACAGTCCATATGAGCTGCAAAATCAATCAATACAAAAACAAAACTATTACATGTAACCACCTACTCAGTCTACAGCACTGATGTTATAAGAAGTGTATTTCTTTCTTTCTTTCATTTTATTATTATCTGGGGTGCTTTGTAAATTAGGGACAACAAAGGACTGCCAAGCATAACATACATCGTTTACAGTACAAAACCATTAATGTGGCCAATATCGTCAATGATATTTGGACACCTTAGAGATTTCAATCAGGCCTGAGGCATGTCCCAAACTGTGATTAGGAACTGTCAGCTAAAAACAACATTCCAAAATTGTCAAGTTTGATAAATTCTCTGATTGTTTAAACCATGTATAAACACTCATCAACTCTGTGCTCCTCAAAGCAAAGCATATACTCAAACAATAATGTTCAGTACCATATATTATTAAGCAATAGCAGTTCAGGGGAACTGTGGAGGTCAAGATAACAATCAAGAACATTGTCAATATTCCACTAAGTACATCCTCCAGTCACATTTGCAGCTGACTTTATTGCAGGTACAATTATATAGAGATTCTTAGATATTACACATCCTTCATGTATATCATCTTAGCTAACATTGCTCACTGAATTGCAAAACTCATGTCACTTCTTTACTCATTGTAACTCAGAGCTTATGTAACTCTTATGCTTAATGTACCTACAGATGACTATTTTAGAGTTCCTGCACTCAGGGGAAGTACAGTCAATAGCCATCAATGCTCCTCATGTCACAAATACAAATATTTGATTTATATACTATAAAGAGGCATGAACATGCATATTCATATGAATACTGATGAAAACTGTTGTTCAGTCCATGTCTGGTGTAAGCAGAGTGTAAGCAAGTAAGTGGAAAAACAGATGGTCAAAAGTGCTATTCATTGCTTCTTAATCTGCAGATAAGTGTTAAATATGCAGTATATGATAAACTATACATTCTCAGTGTTTTACAAATTCTTCAGTTATGTCAGAATTAGCTACATCTCTGATCATCTTTTATTTACAGCTTCCTACAGGTCTATGCTCTTAGCAAAATCTGTCTAATATGCAGTACTTCTAACAGAGAGTGTCACTTAAAAAAAAAGTGAATGTATATATATTAATTTAAATTGAACGCTCAACTTGAAAGTTGCCAGTGTTCTTTAGTGCAACTGCCAACTTTACAGCAGAAGGGAAAAAATATTTTACTCCAAGTAATTTTGGAACATTTCTATTGAAATCTAGACACAGTGTGAAGAACAACTGACAAATTCACATTATGTCAAAAAGTGAAAAGTGGGTCAGGAATTAGAGGTTATGAAGGAGAAGGAGTAGAAGGTATGAGCAGGAATACCCCCTTAACAGGGCACCAGTCCATTGTAAAAAGGTAAAGGTGCACGTATTTGTCACTGTACAGTGTACAGCGAAATGTGTCCTATGCATTTAACCCATCTGGTAGTGAACACACACTCACACACACACACATGTGATAGGGGCAGTGAGTACACACACACACACACACACACACACACACACACACACACACACACACACACACACACACACACACACACACACACACACACAGAGCGGTGGGCAGCCAACTCCAGCGCCCGGGGAGCAGAGAGGGTAAAGGGCCTTGCTCAAGGGCCCAACAGTGGCAGCTTGCCGAGCCCAGGAATCGAACCCACAACCCTGTTATCAATATCCCGGCGCTCTAACCGCTGAGCCACCACTGCTCATTCGTCACCTCCCATGTGTTTTTGGGAGGCGTGACAACTCACATGAAAGGAAACTCTCATGAAAATGGGGAAAACAAATACAAAGACAGTATTGAACCAACAACCCCAGGCCTTTGGAGCTGTGCAACACACACACACTACCTGCAGCCCCAGCGTGCCACCCTCTTATCCATCATATTAGCAAAAATGTTTCTAAAATGCTTGTTAAAACTGACATGAATACTTTAAAAAATGAGCTTATTATTTATAGCTTGTTCAGATCACCTGTTCAGTTCTTATGTACAGTGTATCAGGTTGTGTTCACGTTAATGACCACTAGAGGGCAGTGTGTATTAAAGCTTCTCCCAACTGCTACTGCAGTCCTCAATCTGCACACATGCCGATTTCTGTTGGTCACTTACCTGTGTAACATAGCATTCATCTGCACTGGTAGTGTAAGTAATCCAGTAAGTCTTATCAGTAATTATCTCATCATTATGTGATGTAATCATAAGAGTATGTGGGTGTATGGTCCGTAGTGTTTATCCATGCAGAATTTCTTTTAACGCCATAACGCCAGCAGGTCAGCCCTTAATAGGCCCCAGACTGGCCTGCAATATCGACTGTTAGACTGTGCTGATATAGGGGCTTATTTCCATTTGGCAGGCCTTAAGAGGACAAATCCTGGAGTCAGTGCAGTTGAGTCAGCAGGTTGATGTCACTGTTCAACAGATCTGGATGACCAATCTGTACAGTCAATTATAAACCCATGGGAAAGTAGTCCATTTTGCTATGATGCGAAGTGCGAGTGTGGATGCTGCTGTGTCATTTAAATTAGTCAGCATTGTTCACAATCATAAAGGCCTAATTATGTTTAATCACATAGTCTGAGAGAATTCCCATTTATGTCCAACATTATTACGGCCTACTTGTTACTCTGGTAGGCAGTAATTCGCTTCATTGAACTACAGATGGTGTACATTTCGGATACAGTCCAAGGATCTCGGAGCTCCCGAGCCTCTGTCCGTCAAGAAATAACCGGGTATGACTCTGCAGACTCTGCTTACTGAAGGGGAACGGAGCAATGGTAGACACAGTGTGTGGTCTGTTAAAGTGAAATGAAGGGTTGCTTGACTTTTTGGTGTTGTTGTTCAACAATGTTTAGCTCTACATTGTATTTGATCTCTTGTATGCTCCCTCTAGTGATCAGCAACACAGAATTGTCCAGTTAAACTGGCAGAGCAGAGCAGTGGGAGGTTTGCCATAGAATTTTAAAGGGCCCAAATAATGTTTCCCCTTTTAAAAAACACTTAGGGGTCTGCTGTAACACTGATAGAGTTTCATAATATGCCATGTCACTTCTCACTCTCTACAGTCCATTAATAGAGCTACCTATACAGCAGTTTAGCTTCATGCTGAAGTTGTGCTAAAGAAGTGTTTCAGTCGGGATTGCTTTGGAATGATGCACAGTGCAGGGCAGGCAATCAGAAATAGCTTATTTATAGGTGTAAGTATATCGCTGCTGTCCAATGAAGAACATGTTTCTCCCTTTTTGTCAATTTTTAGTTTCTCCATTCTTTGAACCCTGTAGCTGCTCCGTAAGCTGTAAACATAATTGTAGACAAATACACCAATAGAAGTGCTCTAAATTACTAGGAATAAACTCCTATTTTACATTGACTTCCATTCAAAGTTAAGAAAAGTTTTGCCTTCTCCTGCAAAGTCACCGTTTTGGAGATACATGTTTTGAATACTGTCATTGGATGGTGACGATATGCGACGGAATATGGTATATGTATGGTAAATATATTTTTGGACCACAAAATCCAAACAGCCTGTTTGTTCCATAAATCAACACAAACATCAGACATTTTTTACACTAGTCGTCTGGAATCAGATCAGAATCAGAAATACTGTATTGATCCCTGGAGGGAAATTGCAGTTGTTACAGTTGCAACCATTTGTGTAATAATAAACACTATATAAATAAGCACCAAATAAAATACATTTAGTACAAAGATAGAAAAAATAGAAAAACTTGAAAAATGTACACATACATAAATGATTTAATACAGTAAAGTGGCATATTGGTAATAACTGTGATTGTAAATAGGGAAAACAATGACACCTGTTACATACTGAGAGTAGTTTCAGGACCTGTTACAACATAATTATTTACTTGTTTGGTAAAAATGGATTTGGCTTCATAAACAAGGCAGAAATCTGAAGAACTGAATTTAGTTAAAAACATGAAATTTCCATAAAACATGAAAAAATGTACAGGGAAATCCAGTGTCTTCATGGTGTCTTTAGGGTGTGAATAACTAGCTATGTTGTGAATGGTGAGGCTCAGCTGTTGTAGACTGAAGTCTACAGTATGTACATATTTATGTGATGTCACACAAACAGATAATCGCGTTTATCAAGAAATGACCATTTTAATATTTGAACATTTTGTTTTTACTGTTTAATAATACATCAAATATGTTTCTTGGAAATAAGGCAAGCAAATTTCTTTGTATTATAAAATAGACCCTTTAAAACAACAGTGGATTCCCACATAGTTTTCTCTGTGTGCTCTCTGTGTATACATTTAGTATACATGTGGTATATAAATAAGCATATAAATAAGCATATAAATATGTATATGTACAGTTTTCGTATTGTTTTGGTGTTTATGTGACTGAGTGTGCTCAGGAGTGCAGTGTGAGTGTGGGAAAGTGTTGGACTGTGCTCCCCTCCCAGTGGCAGGAGCGTTTCCCCTCAGCTGCTCTGTGGGCTGGCTGGCTGGCTGGCTGGAGGGAGGATGGAGGGCTGGAGGGAGTCACATGGACCAAAACTTTCTGACTGATGTCCACAAGACACTGTTGCTCGGTCTATGCCCGTCTTAGGACCTAGTGCTTCACCCTGAGGGCACCCAGTCAGTCAGTGAGTGAGTTAGTAGGTTTACTTAGTGAACTGGACATTAGCTTGGCTCAAGCTCAGTTTGTGGTGTTGTTTGTTAGACCGGTGAAATTCAGCCTGTTTTCAGCATGTTTCTCACTTTTGGCTTCTCCACGGATGGTTTGAAACTGTGATTTTCGACTACAAACAAATAAAAAGGATTCACACGACCCACTGGACGCCTGTAATCGCGGAAACGGGAGTTATAATGACGGAGGAAGGTAAAGCAGAGCAGCGGGCTGAAAGCACCGAGAAGCAGCTGCGTCTGCGCGCCTGCGTGCTGGGGGAGCTCCTGAAGACTGAGCGGGACTACGTGAACACACTGGAGTTTCTCTCGGTACGTCCAAACATGCTGCCCACCAACACACTTCACTGCCGATTCACACTCCTCAGACTGAGGCAGATCCGTTTACTGTACTAGAAATACTAAACGAAATGGGTCAGCCCAGCATTACTACTGCTAACAGTCACCGGACACCGGCATCCATCCATCCATCCATCACCATTATGGAATCAACAAGTGCCTTACTTTGATTGACAGGTCACATTTAGATACACTACCCCTCTCATCCAGCATGTCTTCTTAAAAACTTTTAAAAAGTCCCTTTTGGCTTCAGTAAGACATCCTCTATTCTTCTGTGGGAGGCTTTACACTAGATTTGGAGGAATTTATTACATTCAAGCAGGAGAGGATTAGTGAGGGCAGGTACTGGTGTTGAATGGTAAGTTTCGGCACTCCAACAGCTCATCCAAGTGGTATTGAATGGAGCTCTGCCTCTCCACTTCCACTCCAAGCCCAATGCTGTGGGGGGCTTCATACCCCTCAACCTGTAGATGAATTCACTCATTAGAAGGGCTGTCTGGATACATTCGGACTTGGATGTCGTGTAACAAAAGAGTAACATATCAACAGGAGTAACAAGAGAGCTCTAAAAAGATTCATAAAACGGTTCATAAAAAGTAATAGCTAGTGTACGATACACAGCATCCGAAATGATGTAACAGTAAAAGTGCATGATGTGTAAAACGACTGTTAAAAAAGCTGTGCATGAATATGTAACAGGTAGCACTGTATGCAATATTAATGTTTGATTGGTGTATTCCTTTAAAATCCCATGCAAGTAATATCTGCGGTAGTTTCTTCAAACCCAGCTCCTCCATCACCTCGTCAGAGCTTTGAGGTGTAAACTCTGATTTCCAGTGGTTTCCTGCTTTGGACAGGTTTCTTACAGCAGTTGGTTTCCTGTTGAGAGTCTAATGCAGATACACAGTGGGAATGTGTAATTACCTCACTTCAGACTCTGCAGCAATAGTGTTCAATTTAAGGCTGTGGATTGTTATTGTAGAAGGCTGTAGCAAGTGAGAAGAACTCAACGTGGCTCTGGAGTCTCAAAAACTCATAGTGAAAAGGAGGGATTGAGTTAGCCAGAATTAGAAGACATGCAGTGCATTGAATGTCATTTTAAACAGCTGTAAAGTGTTGACGGTTTGCTTTTGGGGGATTTCTGTGTTGGTAAAAATGTCGCTGATGGCGCAGCATCTTCATTTAAGTTTAAAATCCTTTTTTCTTTCCTTTTTTTTGTCTTAATGAGACACGTCTTTTCCGACATTTCAAGCCAGACGGTAGGACTTCTGGTGCTCTATCTAGCACATTGAGTATGAAAGGACAGCACAGGGACCTTTACCGTGAGCTATGAAGGTGCTTAGTCCAACAAAACATAAAACAGCTGTACCAACATTGGTCTAAGCACGGGATCACGGTGTGACAGTGTGGTGGGAGCTTGTAAACCCAGAGCTGCTCTGCACATCTAAAAACTCTCTGGTTGAGCTGCAGCTGTTTGAGTAAAATTCATTGATGGTGTTTCAAAGTGTCCACGATATGTGTTGTATATTACAGTATATTATGTATTGAATGGCAGAGTTCACTGTACTGCATGTGTGTGGTGTGTAATTGCTGGGTGCCTTTGGGATGTCTTTGATACAGTTTGACAAATTGCAGTCCCAGGCCTGGCAAATACCTGCAAGGGATAGCACAGGTATCTGTGGCGCAGATTCTGCTGATTCTACAGGCATACAGTTGCAGTCTAATGTATAGGCCTAAGGCTGTAATCCTCTTTAGCGCTGGGTGAATGGCGTAAGATTAATGGCATTACAGAATAAACAGAGACTCAAAGGCAGGAAGGAGAGGAAATGGTCTTAAAAAATGCAACCATGCAGCCATGTGTCTGAGACAAAGGAGTAATTTCCAGGCCTCAGATAAGGCCACAGCAATTGTATACGGTGATCATGTTATGCCAGGTACACACTGATCACCAGAGCTCCGAGCTGGGTTAAAGAATAAAAACCGAAAACCCGGAAACAAAGGATATTTGGCTAGAAATAGAATGTAACCAAGAAACATTTACTATTCCAGGACAGTTTATTTGAAAAAGGTATGTACAGGCATTCTGAATACTGAAAACTCTGGAAAATCAGCTTTCGAGTAAATCATCTATTATCAACACTAGAAGATGAAGAAAATGTACAGGCTAACAATTCAGTGAGATGCACAGTTTTATGTTTTTTACCAGTATGTAAAATACGATGTTTTGCTGGCATTTACACATACACATCTATCGCAGGTATGGACGATATGGCACAAAAGTAATATTAAATACTATATAAATACTGTATATATCACAATATATCAGTTTGTTCAGACATTGATAAGATTACTACTAGATTACTAATATAAGTAAAACAAAAACAAGCATGGCTGAAACTCCTATAAGGTAACTACATTTAAAAACATTTATTTAAACATAGACACTGCCAAGAACCACAATACGCTGAGGAAAGCATATTTTCATATTATTTATCATGATAATCATAACCAGATTACTCCTTCCCAAAAGTATTACCAAGCCCTGATACATATATATATATATATATATATATATATATATATATATATATATATATATATATATATATTTGACTGAGAATGAAACATGGAGGCATGTGCATGTGTGGATCATGAAAACGTCTCAATGAATCAGGACGCTATATTTTTGCTCAGCTCTAAACACTGGTGTCACCTATCTTCTAAAAGCACAGCATGTTTCTGCCTTGTTCTCGAACTGCCTTCCAAGTATTTTGCAAAACTACTTGCACACCCCCCCTCCTACATTATTTTCCCACCCAGTTAGCTTCCTAAGCGCTATGGGAACCTTTTGCAGTAGAGCAGGGCTAAGGGCACTGTGTTGTGTGTCATTAAGGAGGTTATTTCCCACACCATGTGTATATGTGTGTAAGTGTGAGTGTGTGTGAGTGTGTGTGTGTGTGTATGTATGTGCACATTCCTCTGTTAGAGCCTGTGCCACAGATGGTTCCAATGTAGGTGCAGAGGATTGTTTTTGCTCTGACGAAACTGCCGCTTTTCCTAGAAACATGTCATCTGGTCCCATCCAGAGTTATATCATCAGCCTTCAGAGAGCGCCTGGCTTTATTTTAAGAAACGGGCCCCACGAGTGATGAAATATTTATACATTAGCACACCACCCTGGGCAATGCTTGCGTTTTATTTAGAGCGACGCTTGGCCTTTTTATGGAAAAGCAAAGCAAAGCAGAGTAACTTTCTTTATTTGCCCGGACTGAGTGCTTTTTAATTTGCGATTTGAGCTCAAAAGGGTTTTGCAGAACGTCTTCCACCCGCTACTTACAAAGTTAGCTATTTCCAATTTGACTTAGCAGCTCTGACTAACACATCAAGGTGGGCTTTTGGTGGTTTCCAAACCACTAGCTATGTATCCGCACGCTTCTATTGATGATTAAAGCCCTGCACTGCGTCCTCCTACGCGCGGTGGAGAGACCTGGGGAAGAACGTCTTTCTTCACGGAAACGTCACTCATGGCGCTGATGATCAAAGTCTCTGCTTGCTTCATTGGAGGTCTGAGCCTGATCACTCTCATTTGATCGTCGTCGGCAGTAACACCCTCGCAATGTAACGAGTTTCGACAGAATTCGTGAGCACTGCAGCACCAGGGTATTGCAAAATGCAAAATGAAGGTGCCACTTTAGCTGCATCAAACATAGCCTTATAAATCCTCTGAAATCAAAATGGTTTGGTCACCCCTTAGTGCAGTAACAGCCTATACTTTTCTAGGAAGGCATTACACTATATATTGTATATACTGGCATATAGGATTTGATTGTGTTCAGCCACGGAAGCATGAGTCACGTCAGATGCTGATGTTGAATGATTAGTTTTGTCACTCCAACTAATGGATGACCTTATCATTCCAGAGAATGCAATACCACTCCACAGACCAATGCTGGGGGGCTTTATACCCTTCTAGCGCATGCCTGCCATTGAACATGGTGACCTTAGGCTTGTGTGCACTGAGCATCAAACCTTTGGACAAGCAGCGTATGATCTGATTTCTTTGCCAAAATAGAATTCCTGTGAAGAAATCCAACAAATGATGCACTGAACAAATTTACTCCCAAATAATGGTAGTTAAATTGAGTCAATATGAGGTTAGAGATTTACACCTGTAGGCCATTCTGCAGTCTGAAGGCTTGGGGCTGTAATGAAACCAGTGGTGGTTGCCCTGTTGAAGACAATGGCTGAGTGCAGGGCTGTGTTTTGTTGCCTGGAGGAGCCAGAGAATCTGTGCCATGCTGAACACAGGGCAATCTGTATGCGCCAGCGTTGGGTGGAGGGCGTCTGTGCCAGACAATATGGCTCCCTGGTGGGACAGGCTCAGAGATATTGCCAGCGGGGGGTTCTGACGCTGGAGCCTGGGCTTGGTGCCTTCACTTGTAAGCCGTATTTCCTGGTGGAGGAATTCCTGAGAGGTTAAAAATGCAGAGAACAATGGCGGACGTGTTGGCTGACTTGAATGCAGAGTAGAGCTTGATGTTTGTTGATGCTATGCATTAGGCCCAGTCTTACTGCTTAACCTGTAGAATTGACCTAACCATGCCCTTCCACACATATGTTGTTTCATAGCTACTGTTGAGAGTTTGCAACAAATTCGAACTTGGCAATATGATGATATTTGGCCCTGTCACGACAAATTATATCACGGCATGTCACAATATGCTTTTTGACGATTTTATTGATATCATGCTCAGAATTCTAATGTTTCATTACATACCCTATACAGACAGGATTTGTTTTACGTCGGGAGGTGGAGTAATGTAATTTTCCGCCTGACCAATTCGCACGGGATATGAAATCTGGGCATAAATGACTGTGAGTTGCTGCTCGATAATAGCAAATCTTAAAACCCACCCACTATAGCAATAATTTTTATTTAATTAAATCTGAGCTTGAAATATAGCTATTGTTGATGATGCGTATGTAGGCTATAGGCTACACTACACAATGACTTGCCTAAAGCAGACAGCTGCATATCACCTTTGGGAAGTCCTTTGGTTCATCTTCTGGATTTGACTGAGGTTTGCCACAGACTCAACGTAACAACCCAATGTATGTGTGCATGCACGATGAAACTAAATGCCTTCTTGTGCGCCTTGATATTTATATGACAGAATATTTAACCACATGCCAATTTGCCTGGGACTAACATAACCTGAGGTTATTTTTATGGCTTATTTTACAGAAGGTAAAAGGCACCGCAATCTTTACTAATCTAGGGGAAATGATTGACATGGTGCTTTCGGAACTCAACGAGAACCTCATGTAATGTAATACCTCACCTCCCCATGTATTTCTGCTTAAATAGGGCTAAAGACATAATCAGTCCCGTTTAACTGGGTTTAGTGCAGTGTGATTATTAATATTGCTCATATCGTTTGCTGCTGTTTACATTCAACATTAAAACCTATGACAGGTGAAATACACTGATTATCTGGTTATAATGGCACCTGTCAAGGAGAGGGATATACATGTCAGTCAACAAGTGAACAGTCTGCATTTGTAGGTGATGTGTTGGATACAGGAAAAATATGCACCTGTGATGGTTACATGACTAAGTCAGAGCATCTCTTAAACATCAGGCAGGTTTTGCTGAACCAGCAACAGTGTCATGGATCTTGACTCTTATTGATGCGATCCCTGGCAGTCCATCTCGCAACCTGCAGGAAAGGATCTGCTGCTAACGTTTTGGTGCCAGATACCCCAGAATGCCTGCAGTGATTTTCTGGAGTCCATTAACTCATTTACGTGTTGATTTTCATTTGCTGTGACTTAGGTCACTTTAAAAAATCCCACAGTGGAAAAGACCACTTTCTGTAATGTGAAAATGTCAACTTCTGTTACTGGAATGTTCTAAAGCTTTTAATTTAAAATGCCAAATATTACAAGTATTTTCATATCACAATTGGCCAAAATGTCCATTTCTTAGTCCCTGTACAGAGAGTTTGCTCAGTGTCGAGGAACAGATCTCCATGAAAAAGTTGCACAATTGTGTCCCAGTGTATGATGAGCCAAGAACAGTCACTGGCTCTGGTCCTGAGACAGAGGAAGCGTCCTTAAGGACTGTCTCTAAGGACTGAGATTAGAATGGCTTATGTAACCGCTCATTATAGATCTTGATAGCAGGAGCTTTTTAGATAGTTATGTTTATTTTAGATAGCTGCAAGCCAGGAAAGTGACAGCTCCCCTACAGGAACGACTCTGAGGGAAATGAACATAGACATTTCAGAGTGTGGATAGAATTGATGTTCTTTGCAGCGCTTTTGTACATTTTACTCTGGGGAACAGCGTGCCTCGACCATTGAGCTTGATACATTGGTCCAGAGCATCCGACATTTAATCGCCCAATGGATTCCATGATGAGCACATGTGGGACAAATGCGGTACAGAGAGTGCGAAGGGAATCCTTTCATGTCCTAGTTTCAGTAGGAAAACAGAACCGCTGCTCGGCCTAATACGTTCCCTGGAGCCTCGGTGCTGTACTAAGTGGTCCCTCTGCAGATTTTTCCTTCGCAATGGTTTGTGGGTTAGAAGAACTGACCACCCAAAGTCATGTTTTTAAACCTTGACAATAAAACTCAGTAGAAAAAAAAGGAGTGTGACACTATAAAAGCTTAAAGGAATTTATTTTCCTTTTGGGCTTTTGCACTCTTTTATGTCCATGTACCCTATTTTATATGGTCTCCAGTGAGTCATCTTCCTTTTCAGAGGAAATCATTTCTCATACAAGCAGATTAATCACTGCTGTGCTCTGTAATCTATAACCAATATTGTGAAACAAAGAACTGGTGGTGCTTCTGCCTGCGGTGCTGCAGATCGTGGGGCTTGCATTCCTGAATCCAAGGATACAAAAGCATGTCATTCCTTCTAAAAAAAATAAGTCCTTGCTTTTATGCTGGATGACAAGCCACCTATTCAGGTATACAGTGATGATGACACACAGTGGTACTGATTTTCAGTATGGGTGTAACAATACAGCGCTGTGAAAACGTATTTGGTTCCTTGCCAATTTTTTCTATTTTTACATGTTTGTCACATTAAAATGTTTAAGAACTAATTTTATTGGAAGATAGTTTTGTTCATGGTAATTCTTGCCTGGAGGTGAATTGACTTTTATTCATAAGCTGTAAAACACGTCAGCGGTCCGTGTGCCTCAGTTTCAACTTTCAGCCACAATTTTGCCAAGAATTTCCTGTGGACTGGCATACCAACCATATCTGGTAGACTCATATGACCGTACACCTGCAAATTCAGCTACTTCCTTCACGCTTTGGCCTTGGGAACTCCCATTTGTGATACATTTTCCGCTTATGAATCCCGCGGTGTACACCACACAGGTATTTATAGCCAATCAGCCCTGTGCAGCGCCATCTGCAGGAGTCTAAGGTGCCTCAAACATGCAAGATGGTAATTTTATTGTCCAGTGAGCTTATATATTTATACACGGAGAAAATAATTTGCCCTTAGCTACTAAATCACCCAGTTAACCAAATTCAGTTCACAATGCATTGAGCTTCACACCCAAACCTGTGGCATCTAAAGACCACTTGATAAGAACCTACGTGGCAATGTGAAGCAGACCACATTCCAAAGTGCGTCTAATATAGACAAGAAACGAAGTAACTGAAATCTCCCTGACTGGAAAGGGTTAGAAAGCCATTGCTAAGGCTTTGGGACTCCATTGAACCACAGCAAGAGTAGTATTCAGTGTATTCACAGCACTGTGCATCACAAGAATGTGCTTTCTATTAAGAGACGGTAAAAGTGGCCCAAATCTGTTCTTTTTTTTATCATATGTGACATATGTTACTTGCATGAACAGCAAAACACATTGAATCTGATACTTTTGATACTGATTTAAGCAACTTCCATGTATGGTACTGAGCTCTGATATGTATCCGATACATATTAATGTGACCTTTGAATGTTTATGCAAAGTTTACAACAATCTTACTCAATCAGAATCTTGCTTGAGTGGTAGTAGGCCCCTAAAGGAAACTTCATCAAAATTCCTGTTACTAGGGAGACACTTTGCGGTTTTCGTTAGCAGGACGACTGAGAGACTGCGGACAGTATAAACAAAGAAGCATAGTGTCCTCTAACAGGAAAAAACAAATGAACAGCTCTTCAAAATCAGGGTCACTTTAAGGATGTTTTGAAAAAAGGAAAGGTGTTAAAGAAACTTTGCATACAGTGAGTCTTTTCATCCAGTATGTATCTCTGCTCCCTTTTGCATTTGTGTGCTATTTCTAGAATTTTTTACTGCAGGTAAATGGAGAAATGGAGGCCACTAAAAAAACATCAGCCACTAAACATCAGCCACTAAAAAAAGTTTGTCCTTCATTAAGTTTTAACATCATTTCAGCTGGTTTTGACATTAAGACCACATTAAGACCACATTAAGAAGACAATCCCAGCTAGTAGAGAACGTTATGGGGATGTCCAGCAAATGTTTTTAAACGGTTTCAGGAAGGTTAGCCTGTAACGTTACTGAAATAATGTTCTAAGAACATTCTGAAAATGTAGTATAATAATGATGTGCATTACAGTGTTATTAGAATGTATCTTACACAACATTCACGGTTAGACCAAAACTTGCATTATGGAAACATCTGAAATAGTTTTCCCTATAATAAAATGCCAGTAAATAAAATACAGTACAGTAAAAACATTGATACAACTATACATAATAACACTGATGAATTATAGTTAATGAATGTTTTCCAAACTTAATAATTGGAGCATTTATTTTAACACAGAAGATTTTCTGAAGTTATACTGATAATAAAACAATTAAAATCATGACCTTATAAAAAAAGTACACCAATAAAAAATAAGTAAACAAATAATTAAGTAAGTAATAAATAGTGTTGCACCGATACCAATACTGTAGCGCTATCGGCGCAGTGATTATCAGCAATAGGGAGCATCAATACCATAAAGCTTGGATACTTTATGAAACCAAACATTTAAACAACCAGTAAACAGCCAGTCATAAATAGTTTTTTTCCCATTAAACAGATATTAAATGAAATTTTAGCACTTTTTCTTTTCATGTGCTGTTTTTGGTTCTAAAACCGTTAAGTTTTAAAGTTAAGTTTAAGCAGCTTGTTTTAAGGCCACACACTGAAGTTTGTAAATGTGAATGTGAATTTTAAACACTACATAAAAAGCTGTTTGGTGGAGCTTAGCAAGACTATGCTTCCCTAATTCCCTGATTTTCATTGTTTCATAGCTCTGAAACTTTTCAAATGTGCAGTTACTCAAGCAGTACATGCTGCTATTTTAAAGGATTATCAGGATTTATAGCCATCTTTCGAGTATTTAAGCCAGAATTGGTATTGGTACTCTGTATCGACAGATACTCAAAAATCTGGTATTGGTTTCGGAAAGAAAAAAGTGCTATTGGTGCATCCCTAGTAATAAATTAAGTAATGTGAACGACCAAGCAAGCAGTCAGATTTGGGCCTCTTTCACCTGCCATGTGAACATAGCTGAAGTTTACAAACACTCAGCATGCATTCTCCTTTTGCATTTCTTCTCTAGTCTTCTTAGTAGATTATGCAGTCAAGCATTGCTGAGAATAATAAATTGTGAACCTAGTATTGTGAATAAGATAAATTTGTGTATCGTTACATCCCATACTGTCAGTGTTAAGTGTATATATATATATATATGTATATATATATATATATTGAGAATTTTCCCACTGCGGGACTAATAAAGGATTATCTTATCTTATCTTACATCAGTTGCCATAATAACACGTTTATATATACATTTTTTTTAAGTTAACTTAACTTAGTTTGGTTTATTTAAAAGTTCTCCTAATTCTCCTAACATTTTGTAGTACTGCTGCTCAGTTTGGCCAAGAATACATATTGAGTAAAGCCTCAAAATCATTAGTAAATGAGCTGCAACTGAAATTACTTGAATATTTTGTACATTTTGGGTGTCTTCTTCCTTACTTTGTTTACTACTACACTAGTCTCATGGGGTTGCACCCCTGTGGTCGTAACTGCAGTACCTAAAACATGAGGTGATGGCTGAAATGTGAGACCACAGACTTCCTGCCCGAAGGTTTCGAGGATCAGAGAAATGGCATTTACTGACATGCACCATGGCTTATGTTAAAGCGTCACAAAGCCTGTGGCGTCAGAGACGTCTTGATTAGACAGCAGAGTGTTGCAGCAGTGTGGTTTTGCAGCGAGTCTAGCTTTCTCTCTACAGTGTTGGCGACTATTTTATATGCAGTCTGGAGCCCTGCTAAATGACCTTGTTAAGGATGACTCTACATTGAAAACCATCTTCAGTCTAGAGCTGCAGTTCATATGTGTCTGGAATGCTGGCCCTGGACATGCCCTCAGCTTTTATTGCCGCTCATTTACTAGAGTATCTGGAGAGTTATTAGTGTTGTTCTATGACACACATGACCACTACTGAAGCTGAATGAGGCGCACATCCTTCGGACAGACAGACAGACAGACACCAACTCTCACTCTCCCCCGCAGTGTCACAGCACCATATCCTCAACCTACCTTCCTGCCTGTTAATCTGCAGCCTTCACCCTTGCTGCGATGGCCTTTTCCAGTAAAACTTCGGACACAGTTTATTTTAAGTCATATGTCATGGTTGCATGCATGCAGTTAGTTTCTAAAGGAAACAACGCTCTTCTTTTGTGTACATTTCTTTCCAAAATACACAATATTTAAACAAGCAGTTATAAGTAGACGCCAAGGTGTGATCATATGTCAGTGTTCATCAAGCATGTTGGAAAAGCACCCCAGGTAGCTCCTCATGAAGCTACTTTAGAGATTTGCCAGGTGTTTGTAGAGATTTGTCAAGGCAAATGGAAGATTTGTGTAGTGTCTGTAAACCAGTCCCCTATTGCCCTATTTTATCTTACACTGGTTGCTAATGCTTAGATGCAGTAAAAAGCCTTTGCATTATATAAATATAAAGTTATTGGTTGAATGAATGAGCTACATAAATGCCATAGAAGAACCACTTTAAGCTCCAAAAAAGAACCATGTTCGCAATGGAAATGTGTGTAAACCCTTTTTAAAGTATTTGATGACTCTTTACCAATCTAACAGTACTTTACACTCACACATCACTTTTACAGACATGATTCTTTATTGAACCAAAGTGTAAGGGTTTACTTAGCTGTCCCATATGGATAGTGAATAAGAATATCTCATTTACATTAAATTTGAAAGAAGTAATTTGGAGTTACAATAATTATCAAGGGTAAATTGACTACATGAACCAAAAAAATCAAGCACAACTCATGTTCCTGCTGAAAATAAGCAGCCTGGCCAGCTTAATGAAGCTGGTTAAGCTTGTTAAGACCAGTGTAGCTTTTGACCAGCATAGTTTGAGGATTTAGCCACATGTTGACCAACATAAGCAAGCCGGTTGACCAGCATGACCAAGCTGGTCGACCAGCATAAACAATATTTGTCCAAGTTTGTCCAGTTTGGTCAGCTGAAGAAGATCCTGACAATTGACTTTTCTAATTTAACAGCATCCCTCCCCTCCTTCCACTCCAACCCGTACAGGCCTCCCCCCACTGCATATGTTCCGGCCATTATTTCGTAATACTTTGTTGACGAGAAATGGTGTTTTTCCACTTGCTACATGGAGGATCGTTAAGATTCTAATCTCGCTAATACGTTGCATTGCGTTTGTTTTTTCCATTCTGAGGCCTAAAGGAGCTCTTCACTGGTCTAAAATGTTAATCAGCATTGCCCTGGCTGGCTCTCTGTCTTGTTCTCATTGCCTTTCACTGGAAAAGGCTTAACTACCTCCCTGAGGTTCAGAGCAGGCCGACGGCCTATTCTGAACCCCTGCACTTCTGAGACAACATGCCAATGTTTCCCTTCTCCTCAGACTTTAAGATTCGTCTCATAAAGCAGGGCTTCTCGAGAGGCCGCAGAGGTAAAGAGCCTTATAGGCAGTCAGGCCTCGTATTGCAGGTGTCAAAGCAAATTGGAAGCTGGCTGTTCTGCGGAGAGAGCCACTAACCCCTTTTGTTCGCGACTTGGCAGCTTTTGTGTGTCCCACCAAAAGCCCACAGTTGATATGGGAGACATTTCTGATAGCTCTGACGATGCTTGTGGCGCCTGAGCATTTGATGAGTTTTCATCATTCAGCTTTTAACCAGCTCTGACAACCAAAGGCCAAGGGAAAGGTTTGAAGCGCTGCGATTCCTTCGTATTCCAATTTGTTTTTTGCACGAAAGAGATTCGTTTGATACCTTGCCTCAGTCCTGGGGTGGAACTAATTTGCACAAGGCAGAAACATACTGAACAAAAAACACGGGAGAACAATATGAGAAAACAGACATTTTGATATTCAGTTATTCATATTAATGAATTGACAAATGAATGATTAGTCAACTGTTACTGTATTATTCAGAAGACAAGCAGATAAACCACAGAATGAGTTTAATCAAGGACCTATTTGCATATCGTCTGCATAACCATTCAGAACTTTGTCTTGTTCAGTGTGAAAAGAGCAGAAATGCTGAAGGATTGACCCAAACAAAGATTATGAACAGACCATCCTGGATCTCTAAGAACTATTCAAATAGTTACTTCTCTAATGACACATGAAAAATAAATCTAATACTTTTAATGTGTTTTGTGATGTGACAAAAAGTATTGGGACACATGCTCATTTATTGTTTCTTCCAAAATCAAGGGTATTAAAAAAAGAGCTTACCCTGCTTTTGTTTGAGTAACTGTCTCTATTGTCCAGAGGAGGCTTTCTACTAGATTTTGGAGCGTCACTTGAGGATTTGATTGCATAAAGTGACAAGAGTGTCAAACTGTTGGATGATCACCTCCCCATCTCATTCCCCAACTCCTCAACTAATCCCAAAAGTATTGGATGGAGCACCACAGCTCACTGCTGGGGAGCGTTATACCCCTCTAGCCCACGCCTGGAATTAGGCAACAGTGAGTTAGCTTCAGCTTCAGCTTGCCTTGCTGAAGTTCTGCTGTGAATGGCTTTATGTCTTGTGCACAACCATGCATTGCAGTCATGTCTGTAACTGCCCTCTTTCAGTCATAGGATGTAATTGGGACGCACAAATTCGATAATATGATTTGTTGTTGATGATGTCATTTACAAAATCTATGCTTCCATTTGAAGGACACAACTTTTCTTTAATATTTAATAAATGTTGACAAACGTATTTTCCGTTCTACTTTCTAGGATAGTTAATTGTTTTGATACCAGAAGTGAAAACCTGCCCTGGAAACTTAAAAAAATATATAATTCTGCATATATTTACTGCCATGTGACATTTACCCAGCATGCATCTTACAACAAACATAAAGACTGCATCCCGAACTGAACATGAGGACACTAAAAAGTGCATACAAATAGTTTACCAACACTGAAAGTGCACTTGTATGTGTAGAGTAGTGTAGTGTGATGTAGTGTAGGACAAAGCAAACCCAGCCAACAGAGTGGAGAGGTGGAGCTGGACTGAGGAGGAGACCAGAGTGTTTTTTAAAAGGAAAGCTGCCACTTTTCAGCACTTACAGAGCGAGAGGTCCAGAAAATCTGCAGTCGCTTTAAATGGAGACTACGCAAACAGCTCAGAAAGACGGCGAGAGCATTTGACGACTCTTTTGCAGGGAATTGTGTCGTTTTTATCAGATTAAGTACTGCATAAACTGCACAACAGTAACAAGCAGCTAATTGGACATTGGTATATTGTTTTCTTTTATTTATATTTTTATTGACCAATTTTAACATTTGTTTTTAATAGTCTATTGTCTTTAACAGTTTATTTTTACAGAGTATTGCATCAGTTTCAGTTGCAAATGGGATGCTTTCTGTCTGCATGATGTGTACAGAACATTTGCATTTGAGGGAGGTTTGCTCGGCAGGGCAGAAAATGGGTGGAGAGACTGGATCATATATTCTGCTTGATTTGCTAATATTTGAGCAACTAGCAGCAAGTTTCAATGCTGTTGTCTCAAAGGCATGCTGTTGGGAGACTCCCTTTATCAATGACAGGTGAATACATAAGCTTGATGGAGGCAGAATAACACTATTTCAGCTCCCAGAATCAGATGCAAGTGTGTGTGTGTGTGTAAAAGCACTGTAGTGCCTCAATGTGGCCACAGTATGAGCTCACAGTCCTTGTTAATGTTACCCAAAATTATAGAACTGTAGAATTACCTGATGAATGTTCTGATGAAAAATAAGTCAATCCAGTGTGCAGTTTCTGTGATTAGATTAAGCATTCATTTTAGATGCATTGTTTAGTGTATATTATTTAGTGTTTCAGGGCATATTTTGCATTCATACGTACATCTGGCCCATAGTCTTTTCTTTTCACATGTGCTGCTATACTTTTCTGGTATATTCTGTTTGCTTCAGCATGTCTGCAAACAAATTATTGTGATACACATTGTGTATCATGAAACTGTGATCTTGTATGGTGCTGTTATATTGATGCCATGTCACCAACCAGGAATTTACTGAAGGACAAAGTAGGTTATTCAGTTTTAAAGCGTCCTTGTTGTAGGTAAAACACCGTAGAACAGCACTGATGTTGGTACCTCTCTCAGGCTTCAGTTTGCAGCATTTGGGTGCTGTATTTGTGAATGTGGCGGGCTAGCGAGGGCTTTCAGAGGGCTCCAGCCAGTGAGTTCCTTTTGCTTTTGTCTCAAAGCGAGCAGGATTTCCTTCCTTCCTGGCCCTCCCCTGCTTTACATTGTGCTCTGGGCTTCCTGTGCCGTCGCTCCTTTCCACGGCTTTGGCAAAGGAGCCGTACAAGCTACTCCACAAGGCTCTATCTGAGGACTGAATGAATTAGAACCTGTATCCTTAACCCCATAAACCCTTGGCTTATTATTCAGTTCTGAATCTATGAAAGTGCATGAGAGTCTGCACAATATGAATGATATGAGGGCTGGAATTGGAATGATATTGTTACATATTAATTTGTTTTGAAAGCACATGCTTGAAAGGCCAGCCTGCATGATTTGGACCAACATAATTGGCTGGAGTAATTTGATTTATGAAAACACCATAAGAAACTTCAAGGTATCAAGGACCTGGATATGGACACATGTACTATCTACTAAAGCATGGCTAGAAGAAATTATTCAGCTCTTACATTTGAAGTAAATAAGACTCAGACATAACAGACATAGACAATTTTATAAAATGTGACAGTACTTGGAAAATATGAAATAATGGCAAATTGGGCAATAACACAAGTAAACAAATGATTATTGTCTTCAGAATAATCGTGATCATATTGTTTATATGTAATTTACGTTATCGCACAAGACTAGTGTTTCATATCACTATGAAGCATCTCAAACATTAAAATGCCTTTCATCTTTTTCAGTCATGTGATCGGAGCGATGTGCTGAGAATGTCATTACTGTAGTCTGAATTCTAGAGAACCGTCATTAGTCAGATAACAGTTGGGTGTTATTCATCTTTATCCTCTTTTCCCTGAGGCTAAATTTGCCATTTTCCATTCCACCTTAAATGGAGCAGGAGTTACAGAACTGCTGCACAAGCGCCAGAATGCAATTGCTTTGTCTTTTGAGGTGGAACAGGAACTATAGCCAGGCAGCTAATGCAGATGCTACACATCTAAACAGTAGCAGTTTCATTTTGCCACATCACCTTAAATTAAATGTTTAAAGTTATCTGGCTTGCTATGTCAGTAATGTTGACCCCATTCACACACATTAAAGAATGATTTTCAGTCAGAATGCCAAAGTTTTGAAAGAATGACTTTATGATCCATGATTTTGATGTCTAAGACCGACATGATAAGTTCAGTACTAATATGTAGATTCTTCTAAAAGTAGATTTAGCTTATTTGAGTTTAAGTCTATCAGTCTGGTTTGGTTGACCTATGTGTAAATTATGGATCCTCTTCCCTGTAGACCTGTAGTCTTTTAGCCTGGCAGATGAATAGGGCGTCTTTGATTCCTCCTGTGCCAGCTGTCCTTCCGAGTAAGTGTACGTGTGACGAGTGCCCACATAGAGGGACATTGGGCATCAATGGCCACTTGTGAAGTGCACATGCCATGTGAAACGGGCACTGACACAAGAACCCTGTGTTGAGGTTGGCATGCACCACACCCCCAGGCCTCCTGGCCTCGCTCAAGGAGATTCCTTGTCTCTCTTCCAAGCTGTCCACCCACCTGAAAATGACCCCTACTGTTTTGAGGCACATCTTGCAGTCTAGGTTTGCTTGCTCTCAGTTTTTGATTTGGAAGGACCAAACTAGTTCACTAAACTTGCATTTATTTTTTGTAAGCATGTCATGTTACCAGTCAATTTGACGCATTATAAATAATTTACCATTGTCATATTAAAATATTGTTCTTATTTGGAGATCCCCCTCATTATTTTAAATACCACAATACACCTTATACCTGCCAACCTTAATGTGAAGCTCACACCTATGTAATCTACTCCACTGTAATGTGAAGCCCCTCAGCCTAACTGATGGGCTGTGTGCTTTTTTATTAAATGTTGGTTAAAGTACTCTTGTGGCTCTAAGACTCAAAAAGGCACCTAAAATATCTTTAGTTGAGAATAAACTGTGTTAATGTGTTATTACTTTAAATGTGGATGCATTTATGTAGACATTCTGCATACTGGAGGTCATGGAAACCATCTGAATTCCTGAATAAGGGCCTGTGTGTTGCTGTGGGGTTACATGGAAGTGGATAGAAGCCTTTTCCAGTACTATATAGAACCCTTTTTGGTGGAATGCAATGTTATATGAAGGGTCTTGGGCATTCTCAGGGTCAGTTGAGAGTTTGAAAAACCTGCATTACGATCAACCATGACAGTCAAATCAGGCTTTTCACATGCCCATATTTTACTTACACTAGCAGTCATAGTTACGGAACCATTTGTGGGCACGCAAATGCAGTCAGTGAGTGTGAGTGGCAGTTGGGTGGGCACTGTGAGCTGCCAATTTTCAACAGGAAAGAAGACCTATTGAGATTACATAACACATCTTTAGCAAGGAGGTTCCATCTTCACTTTACCTACTGGCTTAATGACCAGTGGACCCTATGTGGCCTGGACTGATACAGGGAGGAGCGGTTTGAAAGCCCATTGAGGTCGCTTCTCTGCATAGTGTAGGCCTCGCAGGGTGCCATCCACATGCAGCCTTGGTCTCTGTCAGCCAGAGAGTTCAGCAAGGGCCACTGTTCATTCCCTCACACAAAGATGGCATTGATCCCAGAGTCCTCCGAATGGGGCACTTCTGGCCAACCCTTTTCATTCATTCAAGCCTGTCTCTAAGGACTTCCAAAAAAAAACAAAAAAAAACTGAAAAGACAAAGTTGTTAGGGTTCTTTTTCCACTCGCAGCGTCCAATTTCATAATGACGATTGGGGGGGTAAAGAAGAAGGGATTTCAAAGAGCAGTCCAGGAAATGTTGGCCAGCTTTCATAGTTCCTAAGATTCTAATCAGTGGCAAAATCATGTGCGATAGCTCTGTCGGTAACGACTGACTAAGGATTAGAAGTGAAAATTCAGCCTAGTCACCACGCTCAGCATCCAGGCGCCAAGCAGTCATGGGATTTTGGGAGACTGATGCATAATCAGCTCTGGAGGAAACATACAGTGTTCCAAAACTTTCAAATGTATGTTTTCAATAAAAGAAACCCCATTTGATTACAAGTAAGTGTATAAAAGGATTTGTATTACTTTGAATAATTAGTTGTACAAAATAGACTTAAAAGGATTAACAGCAATGGCATATATTTAAAATGCAGAAAGCACAACACAAATGACTATAAACTGAAATACAGTATGGGATATATTATTTAAAGTTGAATTCCACAGATTCTTCTAAATATCTGTATTTTTAAATGATTAAAATGTAATAACAAAGTTATTCAAAGTGGTTTTGTTGTGAAAATTCCCAAGTCAGAATTCTTCATAGTGGTGGTGAATGAAACCAGACGTCTGAAAAGTTTAAGGGCTCTAAAAGCTCAGTCATGAAATGTTTTTACATAAAATAGCCTTCTTGAAACACTGTTCTACCATAGCTATGAGAATGTTTTGCCTAGATCACATTTTTAAAATCTGTTAATTGCAGAGAGGTGCAGGTAGGGTAACGTTTGTAGGCAATTTAGACATTATTGCACCGTTTATTAAAATCCACTGTACCTAATGTTTGATTATTTTATTTTTTAGAAAGCTCAACCTAATGTTAACAGCAATATTGGTGTTTATTGACATTTTTATTAATAACTTGATGAACAACATTGTTGTAGTGTGTTTTGCTGCTGTTTTAAAAAAGAAAGCATTTTCATGAAGATTTTGGATTTTAACGAAACCCTTTGACCACAGCAAAATGTCATACATGGCCTTGAGTGGCTTATTGCCTTTCTGTTGCATATTCAGTATTCAAAGACCTTAACCAATTTAAATAATTGGTTTAGTGCTGTCCTGAATTCTATTAAGCTGCACATTTGCTGGTCATTACTGTTGCTTTAAAAAGGGTAATTGGAGCCATGCAACGTCAGGAAATGATCATGCCCCTAAATCCATCCTTCTGCGTGTCCCTTTCAACTATCAAGGCTTTCAAAAAAGTAAACATGAAGGTCGTGTAAGGGACAGGATGAGGCTGAGCTGAAAATGCACTAGCCTCTAAAATTGGACTGCAGCAATCATCACATAACTATAGCAGCACACTGAATAGCATGTTAAACTCAGTGTTGCACTTATTACCACCATAACAGTACATAGATACACAAGGCTATCTAAGTAAGCATGCACCGTTAGCAAAAAAGTGTTTTAATAAAGCACTAAAAATGGTTATTTGACTTGGAACAATAGTGAAACACATTTTGGTACTGTAATTAAGTAAGAACAGAAATGATTGCGTTTGGCAACGAAGAGTAACAACTCTATCTGCGCACCTTGAGTCCAGGGCTCTAAACACTAGAGACCACCAAAGACCACTAATAACCAAGTTTGAAATCTTGACTTTCAAAAATAAACTCTGATCTCACCTTCACCGACCACATCAAAACAGTTTTACCATCATCAGAAACTTATCCATGCTTTTTTATCTCCAGTGGAAATTATTACCGTAATGCCATTTTAACTGGACAGCTGCAAGCGTTTTCACCAGAACCAAGGGAGCACAGCACATTACTCTGGTTCTAAAATCACTACTCTGACTTCCTTTGAGCTACAGAATGGATTTTCAACTGCTGCTACTAGTCTATAAATCACTCAGTGGTTTGGGTGCAGAGTACAATTGTGATCTGTTTAACGAATACAGATCTTTGGATAGAGGTCAGCTAATAGAGCACAGAACCAAACATGGAGAAGCAGCACTTCCTTGCAGCTCAATTGGAATAGACTCGCAGATCATCTTATATGTGCCACAAATGTAACATTTTAAAATCTGGAAAAAAAAAAAAAAAAAAATATATATATATATATATATATATATATATATATATATATATATATTTAGATATATAATAAAATATTTATAAATTTTCCCTCTAAATTTGCTACTGTCAGTTAACCCACCAGTTCGTAGCTCCCCCTAGCACTAGCAATGCTCCCGACACTAGAAGGGGAAGCGTCGGGTCCCCAGCTTTGCCGCACCAGCTAACAAACGCCTGTGCAGACCAACATCGCTTAAAAGCAATGAGGGGAGAGAGCGTCATCTACCCACCTAGAGAAAGCATGGCCAATTGTGCTCTGTCTGACTCAGGCCGCTGATGGCAAAGTGACCGCTGATGGCTTGGGATTCAAACTTGCCACCTCCAGCCACTCGGAGCCCCAGGTTAAAAACTTTTTCATTTTATTTTCTTTTATTTATTTACTTTTTTAGGTTCTATTTGCACGGGCCTACAACTGTACATCTTGAACCTGCAACTTTTGTTACACTTTACTTTCAAAATTGCACTTTTAGCTGTGATTGCATCTTGCAACCTAGACACTGAGTTGAGCTGGGTCCTAACAACAAACTTAGCTCGATTCTTAGACAATTCTCTCCACCAGTTAAAATGATGTAACTCCTACGATGCTTTAATGAAAGTAGTGGCATTTGGCGAGGGGTTGATAGAGGGTAGGGTGATGTGTTAAACGCAGGAAAAAGGGCTACCATAAGGATCTGAGCCACTGTGACAAGGGCCAGATTGTGATGACTGGCTCAGAACATCTCCAAAATAACGGACAGGTCTTGTGGTCTTATGGCTCATCGATGTAGATAACCAAACTAAAAAAACAACACCACATTTGCATAAACCAACAAAAGTTTATCCCCACCCTTTTCTCAATGAAACCCATTAAGATTTTTTCGGTTTTTTGAATGAAACACAATTAGGACTGTGCGATATGACAAAAATATTATATCACAATACTTAAAGACATTTTCACAGTGCACAGTATATACTTACAAAATGCTAAAAATTATATATATTTAAAGGTGGCTGCACAACATCCAAATAAACAGGTCTAATTCTGCTCTCTGGAATGAGACATGCAGTTTGTCAGTGTAAGTACTGAAAATATCCATGATACACCCAGAAAACTGTACTGTGTATCACCAGTCAGAACAGAACTCACATATTTTCATATATTCTGGGGTGGTGATATGAGGAGATATTATTCTCAGAATAAATTTGATTTGGTAACTATATCTTGGGTTATGCTATAACTGTGGCTCAAGTACTTTTATGTAGTGCCCTCCCAGTATAGCGCAGACTCTCTTTTCTGCATCCACAGATGGGTTTTTAGCATGTCCCTGGACAGCACGAGCACATTTAGAGCTGTGTTTAAAGAGTGTTTCCTGTGGATGTTTCCCAGCGCTGTAGCTGAGCAGTGCGGAGGCTGCTGCTGCTGTCATTAGCTGCTGAAAAAAACAGCTTTTTTTGTCCATGTCTGTGTATACTTAATATAAAAAAGCCTCACTAGTAGCCTGATATAGACTGCCCCTCCTGTCTCTGTCTCTCTCTCTCTCTTTCTACACTCAGTGCTAGTGAAGAGCTCCATGTGTGTGTTGTTAATACAGTGCAGAAATAGGGTTGATAAATAGAGTTTCTCCTCTGCAGGAAGACGGCGCCCGTTTCCTCTCTGATGTGGGCGTGTGAGGACAGTGAGATTGCATGATTGGAAATACATATGATTGTAGGCAAAGGATTTAAATAAAAATGTTAATGAGTGGGCGAGGTCTGGGTTAAATTAGTATTTCTAACATTTCTTTTTCATACAAATGTTTAATTTGCTCTGATTTTCTAGCCTTGGGATTGGCATTTGTAGCCAGTTTTGAATTTCGCATAAAAATCATACATATATTAATCATACACCCAATTCACCGAAATAGCAAACAAATCATGGTCCAGTTGTGGCCTATACACCACCATGCAATGACAGGGATGCCAAATCTAGATTTAGATTATTCAAACCTGGGTCTCGGAACACAGCTGGTTTTGACCCAAAGTAGAAATGGCTGTACTAAACTTTTAAATTTGGCTGATGTGAAATGGCTTTGAATGAAGGGACTATATCATACATTTTCTCTGTGTTGTAGTTTTTTATGTGACCAGTATCTGGATTGTATCCTGATCTAGACTTGAGCCCCATGCATTTCATGCATCGAATGTCTTGGACAGAGATGGATGTGTCTACACTGCTATAACATATGGCTCAAATGCGTCTCACTTCGCCTCCTGGTTTAAGTGATCAGATCTGTGCCTGGTTACACTTGCATCTTTATTTGGCTTGGCCTTTATCCAGATGCACAATACATATGAAGTAACCAGGTATAAACGGGGTCTATAATATATAGAACCAAGACAGCACATGCTAGACTGATACTGTGACTCTAACTGGCCTCACGGAGACCATGTGGTCAAGGTTTAGGAACAGGAATGTGAACGGTCACCTGCCATCTGCTTCTCCAGAAGTCGCAAACATTTTGGCTCTAGTGTTGTTTTGTCTGAGAGAGACAGATGGCATTTGTTTTGGGAGAAAGAAACAGGCAGCATAATCTCATAAACAGATTTATGTACATCTTACACATCTCATGATGACTAATAATAGCTATGTTGAATCTAAGATGCCTTCATTGGTCAAGATATCAGTTTTGTAGTGCAGGCATCTGACCAGTTTGTTCTAATATAGCAAAGATTCTTAACCCTGGTCCTGGAGTACCTGGTCCTCTACCCTACACATTTTAGAGTTTAGCTAACACACGCATTCCACATCAAGTCAGGAAGGGCTTGTTAATGAATTTTCTAGCTACGTCAGGTGTGCCGTGAGTGGGGAAAACACCCAAAAAGCAAGGGTTACTCCAGGACCAGGGTTGGGACCCACAGTCTTATAGGAATAAACAGAAGGTGTCATACATAGTGGAAATAATAGGTTCCAGCCTAGAGGGTATATACATTGTTCAGCCATAATTTTAAAACCACTGACAGGTGACAAGTCAATAACATTGATTATCTGGTTACAATGACACCTATCAAGGGCTGGGATATACATTTTAAGCAGCAAGTGAACATTCAGTTCTTAAAGCTGATGTGTTGGAAGTAAAAACAGTGGGCAAGTCTAAAACTGAGCTAGACAAGAGCCAAATTGTTATGGCTAGACGACTTGGGTGAGAGTCTCCTAAACAGCTGGTGTTGTGAGGTGAGCCTACCGGAAGTGTGAAAAAGTGAGAGACAACCACTGGCGCAGGGTCATGGGCGTCCCAAGGCTCATTGATGCAATCCACAGAGGTCCCACCTCACAGCTTACAGGATTTATTGGAACTGCTGCTAACGTCTTGGTGCCAGATATCACAGGACACCTTCAGAGGTCTCTTGCAGTACATGCTTCAATCAGAGCTGTTTTGGCCTATTCAGCCGTGTATAACCATTGGTTTTACTAAATAACACATATAATTAAACTTTTAAAGAAAATATAAGGGCTCTGAGACTTCATCTGGCTGTGCAGATTGAACAAGACGTGGAGTGTAAGTGGAATGAGCTTCTGCAGCCCTCGTCCCACACACACACACACACGCTAGTGTGTTCCCTGCCTCATTGTCTGGCCTGTTTTCACAGTCCGCTGATTTACTAAGCAGCGCAGACGCAGCCTGTTCTCGTTATCAACCCGCTACTCAAAGCACACTGTGCTTTGATAAGTCGCGAGTGTGAAGCTGTTATCTCTGCAGACATTCAAATCACCGAAAACATCTTTATCCCTTAAATTCTTTCCTCACCAAGCATAACGGACTCATTTCAAGTTGGAGCACTTTTGTATCCAAACTTCGTAAAAGCCTCAGATATTCCAAAGCGCGGCTATCTGATATTAGATCAAAGCCTGGGCTAATTACGACAATGACGAGAACGAGTGAATCATCTTATATTTTTTAGGATGAACTTTCTTCATTTCTGCATAAAAAAACACAAAAAACTAAAAATGTACTGCAGTGCCTGCATGTTAGTTCCATAGCCCATTAAAAACAACTCCACCCTCAGATTTCAGGGTCCAGGTTCAGGTTGGAATGCGTTCTGTGGAATATCTTGGGTTGCTCGTGTGTGATAAATAGAAAAACACATAAATGATAACTTGCGCCCCTTGGCTAAAAATAGGTGTTAATATTGTGCATTATCTCTTCAGATGAACTTCTTTTCCAGCCTGACCTGGCCCGGGTCGATGTTGTCGTGTCAGGAAGGGAACACATGGTGTTTGTGAATGGAATCTTGTGTGTGAATTCCATTCTGGCTTGCTTTTGTTTTTGAAGGAGAGACAGCGATAAAGACTGAAGGAACTCAAGGCCTTCCGCCCATTATGATGTTATGATGTGAATGTAGTTGGGATCAGTTTCAGACTTTGCTATTGCATAACATCCAAAATTATGACATATCCATTTTGGAGGAGTTATGCAGGGTCTGGCATGTACAGTGTTGAAGTAAACACTTACGCTGAGCGCTAGCACTGTTCTGTAGACGGCCTGACCACCAACAAATAGAAATGTGCACTTTTTTAAAGCTGCATAGTATATCGATTATTAAACACTATCATGATATTTGGTGTGCAATGCTGATATTGCAGAAGACTAAGATATGCAAATGAACCTCTGACCAGTCACAGGGTTTTTACTGTGTGTGGTGAGCATCCTGTTGAATCACAAATGGTGACAGCTGAGCAAAGTATGTTTATTTATTTATTTATTTAATCCTAACCATTTTTCACACATGATAATGACTGAACTTTAAAGGTAAAGGTAAAGGTAAAGGTGCACATTGGTTGATGCAATATCATACGTTAACACTGTCTTTGCTGTCACCTAGATTTTTCTGCCCCGCCCTGCCCCCTAATATACAAACTGTTCTAAATATACGCTGTATGGACAAAAGTTTTGGGACACCTACTCATTCATTTTCTTCTGAAATCAAGAGTATTGAAAAGAGTTTTTGTTGATTGTCTCTACTGTCCAGGGAAGATTTGTCTACTAGATTTAGGAGCATTGCTGTGAGGATTGAATTAAGGGTTGCGCAATATATAATTTCAGCCTCCTCATCACAATTTGGGCATGCACAATAGTCACATCACAAGATCTTGCTGCTTAATACAAAATAAAAAAAATAACCAAATTAACATTTTTACCAGAGGTGGATGATATTTGCCCAGTACCATTCATTTTACTTTAATCTTTGATACACAAAGTGCGTTAATCATATTGTGGAATCAGTTGAATCCGTGACTTGAAAATTTACAGATGAAAATTGAATTAAAAAAATTTAAATAAAAGAAATAAAATCAATATTGGGGAACAATATTTTTCCCAATATTGTGCAGCCCTAATTTAATTGCATTCAGCAAAAGAGTTTGTAAGGTCAGGATGTTGGATGATCACCACCAGAACTCATCCCCAACTCCTCAACTCATCCCAAAAGAAATGGATGGAGCACCATCATTCCAGAGAACACAGTTCCAATGCTCCACAGCACACACGTTCCTCCAGGACCACATAGACACAGTGCATACAGAACACAAGTGCAACACAGTACAAGTGCAGACAGACAACACAACACAGTACAGACAGAGAATAATAACTATTATTAAAGAAACATTTAATATTAAATATTACATTTTAAAGTTACGTTTTCATTTACATCACCATTTACATCAGATCCGTGCCTTGCATTGCTGCCTTAAGTCTTGTTTTAAGTCATATTCATGCAAGCATGTTTTATAACATATTCAGATCCACATTCACGTATTGATCATTCCCAGGAAACCTCCAAGGTTCCCTAACCTTCTCCCTCTTAGGCCAGCTGCGCACACACACATCTTGAAATTAAACACCTGCTGAGAGGCCTAATGGTGTTTTAATGTGTATGCAGTTAATCAGGACCTGGTGCCCACCCCGCTTTACCCTCACTCTACTGACACACACAGGGACAGAATATAAATATGTGGAGATGAAAGAATGAACTAAAATAACCCCACTGTCATTATTAGAATAATAATATTGATTAATATTTTAGAACTTGCCATATGTGCTCTGTGAAAAGAAGCATACTTCATTTTGTCACTGGATTAATAGTCACATTTAAGAGTCTAGAGGAGTTTAGAGTTTTGCTTTTGTTCAAACTTTATTGAATGTTTAACATAACACTTTAAGGAATGTACAGGCATTTTTAATATTTGTAGATTAGTGGCCCATGGATCTTTAAAGCAACACTATGTAGCATTTTTACCTTCATTAACAGCCTCAAAATCATTGTGATAACTCCACTGATGCGTTAACTGTGTAACCTGGGTGGAGCGGGCTGGACATATTTATTTAAAATCCTGCTGTTTCTCTAACGCATCAGTCCACATGCTTCTGTGTCTTTTAGTGTGGGTCATGTATCTCTTACAGTGTAAAATTCCACATTGCCACAAGGGTGGAAGTTCGAAAGGGGGAGCAAGTGGTGGCATATCAGTTAGAGCTCCGAGCTATTGATGACCAGGTTTGTAGGTTCAATACCTGGGCTCGGCAAGCTGCCACTGTTGGGCCCTTGAGGTAGGCCCTTTACCCTCTCTGCTCCCCGGGCACTGGAGTTGGCTGCCCTCCGCTCTGGGTGTGTGTGTGCGTAATCTGCATTCACTGCATTGAATACCACTCCCCACATGTAAGGCTATCCCATGAGCAAAACATACCAATAGAGGGTATGCATGTGACATCACAGGTAGCAGGAGTCACTGCAGTCAGAATGACAAAAATACAGTTACTAAAACTTTTTGTGTTACTAAAACACAAAAAGGGGAACAAGCTTATGCTGCGATTAACTGCACAAACTGATTCAGCTAGGTTTCAGAGCTATCCTTTTACAGATAACTGAAATTCTAAGAAAAGAGAAACTAATGAATTGCTGCTATTCTGAAATCCGAGCACCAAAATGTATGGGAGCTTACTAAGTGGTGAAGTCACGTTCTGAAAACAAGTCCATTGTAGTTGCGAATGTAGCGACATGCTAAGTCTCGAATAAAATGAGAGTAAGTAAACCTGGATGGGTCAGTCTACTAAATGTGCCTGAAAACACTCCTAAAAACTTTCACTTGACTTTGTGCTCTCGGATATGAGGCTTTATCCTATAAGCTGATGTGATTTGAGCCTCAAATGGATGTTAGCTAGATGTTCCTGGCTACACATCGATGTCCATGAAACATTGGTTCTTTGGTAATTGGCATGGACCGCTGTTGAGTCCAAATTCTTTTAAATTGAGCAGATAATCGCTTGTATCATTCCCAGTTTGGCCGTTTCCCCTAATAAATGCTGCAGCCATTTCGCAGAGTGTTTTGCCACTCAGCCTGAATAAAGGGGGCATTCCTGTTCCAGCAGGAATGTGGCGTCAGTTCATACCCTCTATTCTCACATAATGCTGCTTTAAAGGAAGCCGCATACCACACACAACCTTGTACTCATTGTTAGCGATGTAAGCATGTTCATTTAAAGGCAGACAGGCTGTGTATGATGAATGCTCTTGGCCATTTTTCCAGACAAGATGAGAATATTGTGTTGAGACCTGAGCTTCTGAGTTTTGGGAAAATCTGTCATGTCTCCTTTATCTAATAAAGCCTAGATTTCCTGCTGCAATCCTCCATCAGTTTGTGAAGATAGAGGGCACTGGCCAAGAAATGTTTGTGCATATGTGTGTGTGTATCAGGGCTGGAGTATTTGCACTGTCTGCCCACCCAGGCTTCCCATGGGGTACTATTCGACATTTGTTAAGGCCTCTTTTAAAAGCACAGGTTGTTTGATTTCCTGATTCATCACTACTGTTCTAACCTGAGCCTTCTTCAGGTTGCCTCCACACTCAGGAACATCTGTGTATTGAACTTAAAAGACCTTTTAAACCATAACCACTGATTATAGATCACAGACTTAATTCCTTCAATGTCAAGATGACTTATGTTTAGCCACTTGCAAGGCAATACATTTCTGCTGGTATCTGAGGAATATTTAAGAAATGACCTTAGAGTCTATGAGTTTAGTTTCACAGAGAGTTTTCACACTAGTGTTTTTCTCTGGACCCAGGAGCGTTTCTTCTGAGAGTTTGGTACGTTAGGTCAAGTGTAAAAGTGGTTTTCAAGCCCAGGAGTGGTTTATTTTGTCATGTGACTGCTTCTACTTTTCAAAAAGCACTGTTCTTTGAGTGTTTGTATCCAAGAAAATTAATAATCAGTGATAAACAGATGAACCTGTCCCTACAATTTAGCAAAAATGCACATGGAATAATGATGTTTGAAATTATGCAATCGATCCATGGCTCAAATGGAATGCTTCTGTGTGAAAGCAAACCGGAAATAATCAGCCTTTCGCCCAATGAGCCCGAAAACGATACTAAAAATTAATGTGATGTTGAAGCACTTCTGTAGGCATGAGTTTAAGGGACTTACTCAAGGGACCAGTTACAGCAAGCAGATGGTCACTAAGGTGATGATCTTGGCTAAAGCAAGATCAGATTTTTACTACTTGCACACCTAGTACTCGGGATAACATAATAAGTGACAGTAGAAGGAAGGCCTGGATGTGATGAAATCATGTGATTTCTGACGCTATATGACATACTGTTATCTATAAAAATTGACGTACATAAGTGTGTTGCAAAACTGTAAACAGTAGTAGCAGCCATCTAGACGTCAGCTAGCTGTATTAGCCTGTCAATGGGACTGCATTGGGGGAAAGAGTAAAACTGCCTACATCTAATTGTTCACCGCACTAAAACGTTAGGAAGACATTAGTCTAAAATGAAGTCCATTATCATATGTATTCTATTCAGACATTTCCAGCACTCTCTTCAAAACCTCTGTCACTTCCTTCCCTGCCCCACATTCCAAGACTGTGACTTGCCCCAGCAAGTGATGTCTGTTAGGCCTGCTTCTGATTGTACCAGGCTCAAATGTCCACAGCTTCCTGCACAAAGCACATCCGGTCATGAAAATCAGCTCAGAACTGTCCATAGCTGAAGCGAAGCCATTTTCAAGCATGTGTTTCTTATCGCTGCTCAGATGTTCATGATTCCTCTTTGGATCTTCGTAGACAGGCAGGAAACTGACGCTGGATTCCACCACAGTCCCCATATTGTGGCTGAAGTTGCAGCACTGATTACAGTGTGGTTCCTCACAAACCTGACACAGCTGCTTCCTCTTCCTTTTTAATTGACATCGTTTGAGCAGTTTTGAACCAAGAGCACTGATTATTGGTCACAAACTGCATTCCTTAATGGCATGTTGACATATTTAAGCCATTTAATTAGTGAGCTTCCACTTGTACATGAGTGAACTTTATTTAAGCATCATAGAGGTCATGAGTTGGGCTTCTTTCAAGGCTGCTCTGGGGTGAGCTGTAGGCCAAACAGCATGTTGGAGCACCATTAATTTAGGGGGACTTGCTCAAAGGCTCTGCAGTGTTATCTGGAGTGGGGGTTTGACTACGTCACTTTAAATGTAGTTGACCAGCCAAGGCATTTTAGTCATCTGAAATGTGCTTAGATTTGTACTGAAGGCCAAGAGGCTAATTTAGCTAACACACAATGCAAGCTTGTAACTGTCAGTTACCATCAGTTGCTGATGGTAATCACACACTTGCCTCAGACCATGCTGACACCATGTATTTCTTAGTAATCTTTAACAAACTTATTTATTTTCTGACATTGTATGTGCTGAGCAAAACGTACATTGCAAGGCTAGAAACAGTGGTAGCATGTCTGAATTTAGCCTTATTAGCCTCTTAACCTAAAACTAAGGAAGCAACAAATTATGTCTTGACCGATTTACTGTATTTGAGGTAAAGGGGATAATGTGCATATCTTATTTTTTAGCTTATCATTAAATTAGTTTCAATGCAAGAAACTCATTGATGCCCTAATTAACCCCTTAAACACTGCGTGTAGGCCCACATTTTACATTTTACACATTTTACAACACTGCCACAATTAGCATCATTTTAACCAAACCTAAAACAGAGCCCTGTTGGACACAATAATAAGACTAATAACTCATAGTGGGTTCTGCATTAGGACCGATAACTGAATAATTACTGAATAATACACCAAGATGTAAACAGTGACATTCAGAGTGGTTGGGGTCAAATGGTACATTGCAAAGAAACTGACTGGCTGACTACAGTGGTGGTGATAGAAACCAATTTAAAGGTCAGATTAGACAAAGACTGAATGGCCAGAGATATGTTTGGCCTTGAACTCCAAGAACAGTGTACCAAATGTTAAACATGGTGGTGGTAGCATCATACTCGGGTTGTCTTGCTTCTAGCGGAACTTGTGCATTGTGCAAGTGGATGGAACAATTAAGGAATTAATGATGTACGCTCGTTCTGAGCCAACAAACAGTGAAGCTCAAAATTGCCATGAAATTCATGTCTGTATTGCGTGTATCACACCAGACCACTCTGAATGACTTTGTTTACATCTTTGCAATTTAGTAATGCCAAAATGTTGCAAAATCTGTAGAACTTTAACTCCAGAGTTGTACAGGCTTTTCTGGTGCGTCTTGCTTAAACCAGCTTTGCAGCTGAGCTAAATCTTGAGCAGAATTTTGATGACAAGAAACTGCAGTGACATAAAAAGCTACATTCAGTCAGCTGCTGATTCTGCATGCGCCATGTGTAAGAATTAGACTTGCTAATCAGATCCCACTTAACCACACAGCGCCATTACAAAAGGGCAATCAGCACCAAGGCTTTGCCACGGAGGCACACATTATTTAGTCAAGTTGTTGCAATCAGAAGCTGAAGCTCCAACTATTCTATTATTGTCTGCCTCGTTTGGATTAGGCTTTGGAGTACATTCTGAAACAGTTTAATTTCAATTGATGAAATATGTAAGTGACTAAGACTCGCCCTTGTAATCAGTGTAATCGGCGCCATGTAATTTGTGTGTTAGCTGAGAGGCTCTCCCTGCTAATTTGGCCCCATGCTGTAGCCGCTTGCTCGGATTCAGCTGTTGGGACGGGTCCCACTCCCTGAAGCCTGGATGAGCTGTTTACGATGCTGCCGTAATCACCAGCTCTTAGCCTGACATGCTAACAGGAAATGCCTTGTTAACTTTAGTGTTATTATAGTGGACTGTAAGGAATGAAGCAGAGAAGCATTTCTCAGTGAATTAGATTAGATTTGACCTCATTAACCTTAAAAAGAATACTTTATTTAATATGAATATGTTTTGACTGGCTGCCCTGTGTTGTGCTTCAAGCGGTCCGGGCTAAAACTCTCCTCGTAATTTCAGCATGAATAGGCTGGGTTGAATATGCAGATACTGTCTGGTCCATAAGTATTGTAAAGTGACACCTTACACACCTTAAACAAACCAATATTTTGTATAAGTTTAGACTTTCAGCATTAATTCAACGAGTTTAACAAAGATCATTTGCAGCCATTTTCCAAGTTCAAAAGTATTTGGACAAACATCATTAGAAATCAGTTGTATCAGTCCTAGCTAATTAATGACTGTCAGGTGAACCCGTGAACATCATCAAATGGTTAACAGTATGTGAAACTCTAGCCATTTATATAATGATTAATACAATAATAAAATAAATATTACAGGGCTGCAATAAAAATTCTGTAGTTTTTGGTCAAATAATAATCAACTTGCTGCTGTCATTTCTCTGCACTTAGAACTAGCCAGAAAACCCGTTGACTTCAAATTTTAAAGAGACGTAAGTACTCAGGTCCTGGAGTCAGATGGGTTTTGGTACTTTTACTAAGAACTAGGACATGTCGACTGTATGCTATAGATGCAATTGTAAGAGAATATGCTAAAAACGCTGGACTCTTCCTTTAAGACTGTAAAAAAAGGCCTTCACATCTCAAGATGCATTAGCTCCAGTAGCAACCATCAGTCTCAGCAGTGACTCAACAGTGTTTCATTGGTGGTCCAGAGAGTTTAATTAGCATACGCTTGGTGCCTATTTATATTACAGTGCACGTACATCATGTGAAGATGTTAAAAATGGAGATTCATCCTGAGGCTGATGGACATGCTGGCTGAGATTAGACCCTGTTATCTGGACTCATGCGCTAAAGGAGGCGTGACGTGTTCCAGCTTCGCTATGATGCATCTCAGCTCATTAGACCTCTAGCTGCTGTCCTATCTGCTTAACCATTCGCCTGTTAAAACTGGTGATCTGCTTTAAAAAAATCCCTTTAACACCAAGGACCTGTGAGCAGTTACAGGTTTTGTTACTTAATTTTTCTACTACATAAACTATACACATTATATGGACAAAAGTAATGGGACGCCTAAACATTGCACCTATAGGAGCTTTTGTGACATCCCATTCTAAATCCATAGGTATTATTATAGTGTTTGTTCCTCTTTGCAGCATCTATAACAGCAGGTTTGCAACTGTGCAGTCACTGACTCAGCAGAACGTTGGTGACTTTTATGCACAATGCACTCGGCGACCCCGAGTAAATTCACTTGGTCTGAATCCACTTAGTTGCGGTGGTTCGTAAACGCTTCCATTTTTCACTCAGAGCTGATTGGGGAATATCTAGATGAGATTAAATTTTTACCATTTGACTGGTTGCAATAGTGACATCTTACATTACAATAACAGACTGGAATCCGGTAATCTGTTTAAAACCACCCATTCTTTCACTAATGTGTGTATGACAGACTGCATGGCTAGGTGCTTGATTTTATACACCTGTGGCAATTGGACTGAATAAATTACCTGAATTCAGTGACTAAAAGATATGTCCCAATACTTTTGTCCATATAGTGTATATATTTTACATGACTAACTGATTCATATGCTTTAAAATCCTGCAGTTCAATAGTGTCTGTTTTTGCCATTTAATCTGATCTTCTATGTTAATAATTTAATACCTCAATACATATGTTGCATTGATCAGATTGCCTTGGATTACAAATGACATTTAGAATATAGCATATTAATCTAATGACTTTTAAGGAGGTTGAATATTTTTGCAAGGAGCTGTATGTACAGCGTTCCAGCTCTTTTACTGCCAGTGTACATCACATGACTTCCCATAGTTAGACAGATGCCTGATATTTTGCGGACGTTCACTAAACATAACACTCCACACCCCTGCATTAGTCAGTATCACTCTTACTGGTATTTCTAAAAGGTCAGCGAGATTTAAAGCCAAACCCAGAATCATTTTCTTTCAGTCTTTGGCATATTTATAATCTGAAAATGACGACATGGATGAGTCTGTCTGTTATAAATAATAAAACCAGAGATTTGATGTTTTAAGAGCTGTGCAGATGTGAATGGACTAGATCGTCCTATCAGTGTTTTCCTTCGGAATGGAGATTTTCTCTCAGATACGATTTATTCAGACATGTTTTAATGGGTTTTGTCTGGTGTCTTGGAATTAAGGACAATCCATTCATTTGAATGAAACAGTGTTTTGCCAGTCCTTAAATTATTCAGTATCGGTGGATGTCTTTTATAAACCCTCTCTCTATGTCTGACATTGTGCAAAAATAAACCCTTTCTATTCCTGTTTGTCTTTTTACGCTCACCTTGCTTGTCCTTTTTTTTAATTTAATGTCCGGTTTAATTTCATGAGCTGTATTTTATTCTTTCATTCATTTTTTTTACTTCGAATGTCTTGCTGGGTGTTTTTCTTTTTTTTTTTTTTACATCATTTACTTGCTTTTAATTAAAAGCAAGAACCTTTTTTACTCTACTACTTTAGGTTTTCCCTTCATGAGTTGTCTCTTGGTGGCTCAGAGGTTAGAGCTCTGGGCTATTGATGACAGGATTGTGGGTTCGATACTTGGGCTTGACAAGCTGCCACTGTTGGGCCCTTGACCAAGGCCCTTCACCCTCTCTGTTCCCTGGTTGCTGGAGTCGCCTGCTCTGGGGGTGTGTGCTCACTGCCCCTAGTTCACTAGTGTGTGTTCACTACCACTACTCACTATCTAGGGCCTTCACTATCTGACTCCTTCTGGGGTTGTATCACCTTAAATGAAACACTGGCAAAAATAACACTTTTCCTATGTCACACATTCATGTTCATATTTAGTACTTAAGTTTTGCAACTGTTTTATTACTTTATAAAGAATCCTTTTCGCATGGAGTTGTTAGCGGTCAACCAACTAATCAGAGCAGTACATTAATTGCCTAAGAGCATGGTTAGCTAACTTCTAAGTATTTTACTTTCAGCTGCAAGATAGTGATTTTTTTCACTGCTGGTTGGCTTTAGTTTCACACTCCTTATATATTGTCTGTATTTTACTGCCAAATCTACTCTGTTTTGGCTTCAGTGTTCTGAATAAAGTACATAAAAGTGGGGTCTTAACTCCTATCCTTCTTAAATGAACATTTTGGTGTTGGGGACAACATAGATAAAATGATTTGAAAAACATTATTTTGTTAAACTTGTTCTCACACAAATGTTTGGACCCATTGCTGACACAAATGTACAAATGCACACACACACACACAGCTTGTCTAGTCCATGTAGAGATGTATGGCCCATAGAATATGACTCTCTGGAGGAGAGTTACATGAACCTATTGGAACCATGCCTAATTCCAGGCTTAGGCTAGAGGGATATAATGCCCCCCAGCATTGAGCTGTGGAGCAGTGGATCTGTGTTCTGGAATGATGGTGCTGCATTAAATGCCTTTGGGAAGATTTGCAGAGCTGGGGATGAGGTGTGGTGGTGATCATCCAACATCCTTATCATACTAATGCTATTGTTGCTAAATGCAATCAAATCCTCACAGCAATGGTACTCAAAATCTAGTAGAAAGCCTTGCCTGGACGGTAGACAGTTACTCCAACAAAAGCAGGATGAACCCTTTTTTTAATACCCTTGATTTCGGAAGAGTGTGACTAATTCTCGACTGGAGAATAAGGAGTATGTTTGACTCCCCAAAAAGGGTCTTTCCCCATTTCTCTGCTGTCTGGGGTCAGATATACTGGGTGATATTTATTGAATTCAGTAGCGGGAGCTGGCTGAAACTCCTTTAAGAATGATGTGGTGGAAGACATCAACCTGCTTAAACGTTTTTCTTCTGTTTTCTTTTTTAACAGGTGTTTCTTCATCGCCTCAACCAGTATGCTGCCACTAAAATCGATAAGAGCATCACAGAAGAGACTGTTAAGGTGAGTTTTTTTTTGTTGTTTTTTTAACCAAATACTTCACTGCTGCACCCAGGAAATTGGACTATACAAATGTACCCATTAAAGAGAGGCTTCTTTTAGCTGAGGTGCAAGACACAAGTGGTGTTTTCACAGTGCAATCCAATAAAAGGCCGGAAATTACGGTCAAGACCAAATCTAGCCACGTTCGTTTAAGAGACTCTTTCATTCAGAAATAGTCAAAATTCAGCATGAAGACAGAAAAAGGGACATATACAGGAAGCAGCTGTAAACATGCTCTATTTATAGCTTTTTCCGGCCGGGGGTGGGAGTGGGAGAAAAGAATGCAGCACATGGCTGGGACTGGAAATTCATTGGCTGATGAGTATGTCTAATACATGCTTAAACATATACTTGGGTACACACAGCCCTGACAAAATACACTATATGTTCAAAAGTTTGTGGATGCCCCTTTTTATCAGGGAAGTCAACTGCATCACAGTGCTCTTATTGCTGTTACTACAGCAAGGGGAGAATAGACCCCTTAATACTCTTGATTTTTTATTAAACATTGGATGAATGCGTGTCCCCAGCAATATAGTGTAAAAACTGAAAAGATAGATGGTTAGATAGAGAGACAGACAGGCAGAACAATTATCAATTGTGTGTTAGGAGAGAAAATCAGCCAATTCCATTTCACCCCATTCAAGCTAATGACAGACAAATGCTGCATTGTGCAGCTGTAGTTTATGCCTGTACATCTGTGGAACATCTGAACTGGTGTGTGTGTGTTTGTGTGTGTGTGTAGGAAAGTATAATGATCCTGGGTCAGATGGAGACTATGGTCATCGCATGTCTGCAGCAGTTTTTCTGTTTTCAAAGAGCTATACACTCAGAGCTGAAGAGCTGAATGTGCCAGACTCTTCCTCCCACAGTTTCTCCATTCCAGTTCATCTGTGTGAAATCTAAGCAAGATTTCCAGCCTACGTGAACTTTCAGATTGCCTTTTAGTATGACTGGGCATAATAAACCTCCCCCTTCCTTAACTGCCATACATTAAAAACCTCTGAACAACTTTAGTGTCCCTGTCTCTAACAGAGAGTTGGGAAACCCCCTAACACTTGCTGTCTCTATGTGCATTTTTGACTTTGCTCAGTCCTAATAGAGCCGGATTGGTTTTAACAAGGGGGTTGGAGGGAGTTCTATAATTTAAGATGTTACTGATGAGATTGATTAATGATTTTAATCCAGGCTGAATCTGCAATGTGTGTGAATTTTATATTATTAAACAAATATATATATATATATATATATATATATATATATATATATATATATATATATATTATTAAACCTATTATAAACCTGACAGTAACTATTGAGGAGTATCTTTAATCCAGTATAAATCTGCAATGTGTGTTTTTTAAAGGAATTAATGTGGAGTGATTCTGAATCAGTATGAATAAGCCATATGCACAGTTTTATTCTAGAGCAATAAGTGTGTCCAGGCATTAGGGCGGTGCTGTCGCTGCTGCTGCTGTTCTAGTTATATAGCACATCTTTGTACTTTAATAGTAATTCTTTAAGGTTGATTATTTGATAGTCATTGCTTTTGCCATAATATGATAGTCATTGCTTTAAGGTTGGATTCTATGTGCTCTCTGTAGGTGCTCTTCTCTAATCTGGAGGAGATCCTGTGTGTGCACCGAGATTTCCTGGCCATGGTGGAGGAGCTGCTCCAGCCAGACCCCCATCCACACCATGAAGTGGGATGCTGCTTCCTGCACTTTGTGAGTCTTCATACGTCACACACTCACTCGCCATCAGACTCACACTCATGTCCCTCTCTCTCACATGTTCTCTCTTTCTTTCTCTTGTACTCTTTTCCATCTCTCGCACATTCTCTGTCCACCCATTCCATCTATCAGACATGTATAATAACCCTGAACTTTTCCGACATTACCCAAAGGAGCTGTATGTGTGAACGCAAATGTCCAAATCAGTCAGTTGTACCGGACGTTTCCCCAACAGTATCCAGCCAGACCCCCTAGTACAAAGTATGTATTGGTAATGTCCAAGTGAGCCCATGTGTGAATAGAGCAGGTCATTTTCTGAAGAATTCCCAGTGGGTCATGCCGCGTCTCTTGCACACACTACACAGGCTCTGCCTAAAAGACTAGTGCACTAAAATATTTTGCGTGTGTGAAATCTACACTTAATACCTTAATGCACTGGAAAAAACACAAGAATATACTAATATTTTACGGGAGAATAAACTTTAATATACATTGATGTAAAAAGATATTCTGTGATCCAGCATTCAGAAAATATTCACTTCTCTCTTTCCTCTTGATTTTCTTATTACAGCAAAAAATTCTGTGTGTGTGTGTGTTTTAAATGCCTACTTGCCTTATGAAACTGTAAGCACTGCTCGGTAGTGCTTACAGTATGTGAAAAATAGTGTGTGTTCTGCCTATTGCTGACCCCTGCTTCTAGTTTATCAGTGAGTAATGGCATGGCTGAAAATTCAGTGCAATAGCTGCATGTTTTATTACCCAGGATGTGTAAGCAGAGTGGATTTGTGGGTGCAGCTGTCCAGTTCTTGTCCCTCTGCTGGGCCTCATTCCTCTTATCCCACTCTCTTTGTAACCTCGCCTGGGACGGCTTGTCGTCTTTTGCTGATAAATGCGTGCAGTATGTTCCACATGTATGTAGTCTAGATCTCAGGGGGCATATTACAGCAATACCCTATTCTGAATTACACCGATAAGCATGGTGCTTTGAATTTAGGTGGCTGTGCCTAAATACAACATTACTGTCTCTTCATTTAGTTCTATTGTCAAGGATTGTGTTGATATACCTTTGTAAGTTCAGTCTCTGCTGATAAGACACTCAGCTCTCGAGTGGCGCAGCTGTCCAAGCACTGGCTCTGTCATCAAGAGATTGTGACTTTGATCCTCAACTAAGCCACTGCCACAAGAGTTATATAGAGGTGCGGAGCTAGGTTATCATACTCTAATCTACAATAATGTACTTACACAGTTTTTATGCAAAATCCCTTCTAAGAAATGTCCTTCAAAGGCTTTAGGCATGATGATAACAGCATGTAGCCAAAGGTAAATGGATATTACTGCTGCAGTAGGCCTGTAAAAAGTCAGGACAGCTTCAGTCTGTTATGCAAACTATAATTTCAAGCCTAGTTTAGCATGAGTAACCGAATAGCATGAGTAAGCATGGTGAGTACAGGACCGCAAGCTACCTTCACTACTGGTTAAACTGTTTTCTCAGTCAGTGCTAAACTGTAAAAAATATGTGTTGTTCTAACTTAAAACAGCCCTGCTGGTTTAAAATTTGGAGCTTTAATAGTAATTAAAGAATAATAGTTAATTATGATTAACACTATTACAATTAGGGCTGGGCGATATGGTAAAAATACTATATCACAATATTTAAAGACATTTTTCACAATACACAATATTTGTCACAATACATGTAATCACAGTCTAATTACAGCTGTACTGCCAGCTCTTCAAAAAACTACTATTCTGATACTCTGAGTACAGGGATTTTATTCAACATCTGCTGAACTTCATCTAATGTAATTACACTGTTGATAATGAAACCAGCAGCTGATCAGTGTTCTTTAAGAACTAACAACATCCTCAATATGCTTAGAAAAGCATATTGTGCCTCACGGTAACCAAATTTATCGTAAGCCGAAAAATATTGCCATATTGCCCAGCTCTAATTACAATATAACATTATTGTACAGTAACATTATTATAACAGCCAGTTATTCTGTCAGAAATTGATAAAATATCATGGCAAAAGCAGATGAATAGATCTGTGTGCAACTCTCATCAAATTCAGATCATAATTAAATACACTACATGGCCAAAGGTCAGACCTGTATGAGATTGGAGGACATTCCATTTCGAAATCCTCTGGAGTTCAATCAGAGGAGCATTTGTGAGGTCAGGTCCTGCTGTTGGAAAAGAAGGCCTGGCATCCAATCGATGATCCACTTAATTCCAAGCGTGTTCAGTAAGGTTGAGGTCAGGACTCTCCTGCACTTCAGAAGTTTCTTCACCCGAACGCGATAAACCACCTCTTTATGCACTTCACTTTGAGCACAGGGGCGCAGTGATGATGGAACAGAAAAGAGCCTTCCTGAAACTGCTGACAAAAGCTTTATAATTGTGTGAAATGTATTTATGTGCTGTAGAATTACCATTTAATACTGTTTGCCCTCCACACTGCAGAGTTCTCCTGGTGTCCGCCAAATACAGATTCAGCCATCAGACTGCCAGATAATGAAGCATGATGCTGCACAGTCCAGAGTTTACTGCTCAAACTGATGTTCTGCACTGCGCTTAGTGATCTTAGGCTAGTGTGCTGCTGCTCAGCCATGAAAACCCATTTTATGAAGTGCTTAATGCTCAATTGCGCTGCAGGTTGTGTTTGCAAGGGCTTGAACTGCTGAGTGGCAGAGTAGACACTTCCATTTCACAATAACAGCACTTACAGTTGACAGGGGCAGCACTAGCAGGACAGAAATGTTATAAACTAAAGGGTCTTTAATAACCGTACCATGTTATAACCAAATACCAATGCTGTAGAGAATCCACACTTTCTGTTTCTACACTTTCAATAACCACTTGTTTTAAAAAGCTTGAATGAGTGTACTTTTAATATCACACTTGAGACATGACCTCTAATGGTTAATTTCACAGTAAAAGCTAAAAGACAGAATTGATCCCTCTTGACTTCAGAGTTGCTTTTTGTGGTTCAGGGTGAGGAAGCTGATTTGAATTTCCGTCATTTAATCGAGAACGTTTCTCTATTACTTGGACACAGATGTCCAGACAGTAAGCACGTGAGGGGACTGTGAAGTCATGGGCAAAGTGTTTGGTCATAGTGCAGCTTCAAAGGAGCTTACTGATGTGTGTGTGTGTGTGTCTGTGTGTGTTTGTGTCCTCAGAGAGACAGGTTTCAGATTTATGATGAGTACTGTGGAAACCACGAGAAGGCCCAGAGACTGCTGCTGGAGCTCAATAAGATCAGAAGCGTTCGCACATGTCTCCTGGTAAGAATCACCTCAACCTCACACACAGACATACATACAGATAAAGATCTTCACAAATAGTTCTCAACATGTGCATCTTAAACCAGTATGGATCAGTATGACTTATAGCTCATGAAAATAAGAAATGCAGTATCTGAAATGATTAGAATATTTTAGATCAGACATTAAAGAATGTACAATCCAGAAATGTCCAGCTTCTGACCGGCATGTTCATTTATTACATGACACCCCAAACCCGGAAACTTTACACTGGACTTCATACACCTTGGATTCTGTACCCCTTCACTCTTCCTCTAGACTCTAAAACCTTGATTTCCAAATAAAAATTGAACTCTTAATTTACTTTCATCTGTAAAGAGATGCTTCTGATGTTGTCTCTGGTTGAGGAGTGGTTGGATATTAGGAAGACTGCAGTTGTAGCCCCTTTCCTGAGACGTCTGTGCGTGGTGCCTCTTGATGCTCTGACACCAGCTTAAGTGTTTGAGCCACCTTTTCTTGACAGTCCTTTTAGATCTGTGGCCATTCTGGTTCCTAATACACCTCCCAAACAACTTCTAGACAACTTTTCATTAGTATGCTTTGATACAGCAGTTTGCAAACAGACAGTCTTTTCAGCAGTGACCTTCTGAAACTTTTCCTCTTTGTGGAGGGTGTCTAAGATTGTCTTCTGGACAACTGTCCAGTCAGCAGTCTTTGCCATGATTGAGATACACATCGTTTATACTGTTTGAATAGAAATGTACTCCAAATGAAATGATCCAATAATTTCTGATTAAAGTTAAAACAAAAAAGATGATATAATGAAGGGAGATCATGAAAATTAAATATGACAGTTTACCTTTTTTAATTAAATTATGAACAAAACGTTTTTCACAAAAGTCTAATTATTTGAGATGCACTAGTAGAAGAATTAGAAAAAAACATCCCACCCATTATGAATATTAATGTAATATAATGGGCTACAACCATATTTTTAGAATCAATAAGTATAGGACATAGCCTAGGAAAGGCCTAGAATTACTAACTATAAGAGACATTATTTCTGCTTTACTGGCAGGATTTACGTGAATGCTGATGAATCCTGGAACCTTAATGTTGTTTAATTCAATATATTGATAAGAATATATTGTTATTGTTCATGATAGATATGTTATTTAATGTATACATTCAAATATATTGAGTACTCTGAATTCAGAGTAAACGAGTGTCAGTTACATTGCTGAAACTCAATAAATTCGAAAGGAGCGTTTATGAGAACTTATTATATCAGAAATAATATGGCAGAATTAGTCAAGCCCTGTGTTATGTAGCCAGTGGTGTGTCTGTATGTGTGTGTGTGTATGGATATAGCACTACTGACCTTCTGAGGACCAGTGAAAGCTCCTTCAAGGATGTATCATGAAACTGCTCCTTTGTAATATAATGCCTGTAGAAGTTGACCCTGCCATTACCCAGCCATGCGCTCATACACACACACACACACACACACACACATGCGTATAAATGAATGCACCATCCACTCACTGATATTTTAAAAGCTCTATAAAATCAGTATTCATTTCATTGCTGACCCTCCTCTGTGATTTAATTACAAATGCAAACTTACATGTTTCCAGACTGGATTAATCTTTGCTATGCTCTACAAATGAAAGAGGAGGAGCGGTGAAAGTCGAGCAGTATAGCTGGAGGATAGGGACAGTAATGGAAATCTATATGCTGCGTGATTTAGTGCTGCTGTGTGGCTCTGAGCTGTGGGCTGGGAACGCTATGTCTTAATTGAATTTGATTTAATGGACATTTTATGGCCTTGACCTTGAGTAGGTTGTGACGTCTGGAGAAGCTGCTGGAGCTTGAGTTTCTCCTGGCCGGCTTTAGTAGCGCCTACAGCTCGGTGGATGGTCATTCACACCGAGACCTGACCCATATGATGACCTATATGTTGTTCATTGATAAACTATATGTTGATTAGATAAACTAGTCCTTCCTCCAGAAGATTGCTGGGATTTGGGTCAAGCAAACACACACACACACACACACAACTACAATATTTTTCTTTACTACATAGTAAAGTAGTGAAGTTTTTTGAACACAGATGGTTCAAGGTTTTACCCAGCACTGCACATCAGCTCTAGTGTGTACCAAATAAGCTGGCTAAATGTACTCTGTAACAATATGAACAGCATTCTCAATTATGATTTTTTTATTTTTGAAAACCTCTCATTTTTCACCAGGTGGCACAATTTAGCATTATGCCACGTTTGTGGACACCCCTTTTAATTATTTAATGCAAGTTGCATCCATTGCTGCCAAAGATGTACAAAAATACACACAGCTTGTCTAGTCCTTGTAGAGACATACTAATAGAATATGACTCCCTGTAGCAGCACATGAACCTATTAGCACATGCATCAAAATAATAAAGCCCCAGCATTTAACTGTGGAGCAGTGGAACTGTGTTCTCTGGGATGATGGTGCTTTTTTGATGAGTTGGGGGTGAGGTGGGGTGGTGATCATCCAACATTGTAAAGCTATTGTTGCTGAATGCAATCAAACCCTCATAGCATAGCTCCAAAGTCTAGTAGAAATGTCTTCCCTGGACAGTAGAAACAGTTACTCCAACAAAAACAGGATAAAGTCTTTTTAATACCCTTAATTTCAAAAGAAACAATGAATAAGCATGTGTCCCAATACTTGTGTCCATATAGTGCAGATATATACTGTATTTGACATGTTTTTTGTATTTTAACCATGAAAGTGTTTATGTGTTCGGGTTTACCAGTACAATGCAGTAGTATTTAGTAGCTATTTCCTACAATATATCACTCCTTACTTTTTGGGTTTTAGTTGTTGGTTCTGTTCTGCCCCATTAGAACTGCATGCTGCTGGGCGGACGGAAGAACACAGAGGTGCCGCTCGAGGGCTACCTGGTGGCTCCTATCCAGAGAATCTGCAAGTACCCTCTTCTGCTCAGGGTGAGTGAATATCATTCCATTTCCCTGATCACAGCCTATTTTATGTCATTACACACATTTTTTTGAAACTTTACCGAAACACGGCCGTATATTGCCTTCATCTTTAGTCAGAGTACCCTGTAAGGTGTGGAAGGTGCTTCTGAAAAACAGTTATCACCTCGCTAACAGCTCTTCAGCCCTCTTATTTCCTATTTAAACAGCTATAGAATACTTCATTGTATGCCTACAGACAACAGACTAAAATCATAAAAATACAGCTGCCTGGCTTCCAGTGTATTTCTGATTAAAAGGAACAGTTCAGGAATGTCAAGCAGCTAAGAAACATTTTGTGTCTGAGGTTTGCCTCCTTAGTTTTCTCTACACATTGGTGTTTGGTGTGGCGCAACAGCTAACACCAGTACCTGCCACTGAGCTACCACACATGTGTGAGACTGGGGTTCGATTCCCGGTCTGGGTGACTATGCTGCGCTACACCAATAAGAGTCCTTGGGCAAGACTCCTAACACTCCATTGGCCCACCTCTGTAATATGAGTAACCATGTAAGTCGCTCTGGATAAGAGCGTCAGCTAAATGCCATAAATGTAAATGTAAATGTACACCTGTAAAATAAGGTTCCAAAAAGTTCTTGTTTAAACACATGTTTGAAAAGGAGATTCATAAGTGTTTAAAGTAAGAAACGTTTAAAGTAAAGAGCCTCCATATTCACCTTATTTCACCACGGCCACTTTCGAGAGTTTCTTTCTTCTGCCTTTGTGTTCGAATTTCCAGTCATTTGGTATGAAGTAGTTTATGGTTGTATTGTCTTCAGAGGTAATGCAGTCTGCAGTAGGCTACTTCTGTGGACACTGATCATAACGTAGCTATGGTTCACCCTTTTTTTCTGCCGGTATCCTTCCCAGCATTACATTCTGATATCAGCCGCGTATCCATACCTACTTCAGACACCAAACTGGTCTGGCTGATTGACTACATTTGGAGTGAGGGGAAGCTGAAAGTAGTGTGAAAATGACTAAGATAAGAACAGTCCTGTCAGACTGACTACATTCAGGCCCTTCAGCCCTTGAAAATAAACAGAACAGTCATGCGAATGCCAAGCTTATTTCTGAAGCAGAAACTTTTCTGAAATTGTTCTGCTTCATGGTAAATACCCACCAGCAGTTGTTCACACAACAAGTCCACAATCTATTGCTCTTTCTCACTGTTAAAGCTTTCTTGAGATCCCACAGCTGGAGCTGCCAGGGCCATTCTCACTAAATGCCAGTGATAGCCATCTGCACTCTCTCACATAGCTCCCCAATGTAAGCTGGAGAGTTGAGGTTAAGCTGACATGCTACAGCTTTGGTGTTTATTTGAAGTGTAGAGATTAGGATCTTCTCCAGCAGACCATGCTGTGCAGTAGCTGGGTTATTAAATATGTTGTGTAAATCGAAGAAAACCTTTCTTTGTTTCGCATTAGTATTAGCATTAGCATGGAAGTGCCTGCTATACTTTTTTTTACTAAAGGCAGTGTGGAGCTGAAGACCTTTGCATGTGGTGCGCTTGTGCACATACACTCACTGGACACTCACCAAACCCTTGCCTTGTAGCTCCACCTTGCTGGTGTACAGTTAGAGGCTGCTGAGGCACAGTTTGTGTTAGCCATCCCATCCCATTTCATCAGTTGGGCGGTGGTCAACTTGGCAGTGACAATAGTGTGTGTAAAACTCATCATCACATCAGCATTTTAGGCCTAATGCACTTGTACACACTACAATGTCTGTGTCCAGTGAATGTAGGTGCAAAAAATGAGGGTCACTCATAACCTGGCTAATGGCAGAGTGTGCATATGTGTGTTTGTTTAGGAACTGCTGAAGAGAACACCAAAGAAGCACAACGACTTCCCCCTGGTGCAGGAGGCCCTGCAGGTGATGAAAGCAGTGTGTTCCAGCATCAACGAGGCCAAGAGACAGATGGAGAAACTGGAGGTGCTGGAGGAGTGGCAGTCTCACATCGAGGGATGGGAGGTGCGAATGTTTTTTTCCACAAAACACACCTTTATCAGATGCCTTCTCAAAAATAAAGATTCTCAGAGGGTTATTTGCATGGATAACAGGTTCTAGGAAGAACCCTTGATGATGAATCCTTTAAACTCAATTCATAGGGAGAACCTGAGGAGTGGATGTGACCTATAGGTAGGTGTTAGATATAGATAAGTGTTTTGAGAATGACAAGTTATTTTTTATTTAAAATTGTATACTGTAATTCTTTATTTACAGTCATTATTTACAATTCTTTATTTTCTTTTTAAATATATGGCATTCTTAATTCTTAATTCATTTCTCAGTCATTTTGGACTCGTGAGCAGCTCTGTTTATCATTCTGAATAGCTCAACCTATGTATTTGCACGGGACAAGTACATTAGAATCACTCTATACATTTGTCTGTAATAGATTTTCTTTCTAAAGACATTGGAAGAAACTTTTAAACTGTAGTTTAAGTAGAAGACTACTGAATATTGTATCTTTGTTTGTTCTATTTTCTTTTTAAGTCTCCTTTGTATGAATAAGTTTTCTCTTTGTGTATTAAAACATGCCCAGAAAAGAAACTCCATCTGAATGTGCTGAATAGCTCTTGGTCTAGCTTTTGCTCGACCAGTCTGTTCAGGATGAGATAAACCCTACTATAATAGCTTGGTTTGAGCAAATAAAGCCTACTGGTTTCATGTTGCCATATTTAAATTCCTTGCATGCAGACTATTCCTCAAATTTCTCTCTGGCTGACTGAAGAAATTGTAGAAAATGAGCTGACGTGAGACAACGTGACCCGCCAGATTGCAGCAGGTACAGCTAACCACGGCTCTGTATCGGAGCCTGTAATATTCCCCAGTTTTGCTCCTCTCTGTCCAACCTCTCCGCTTAATAACGGGTGACCGGGCGAGGGGCTAACAATGGCGGTGATTGTGCTGGCTGGGTGCAATGTGGACTGTGGGGAAGTTGCATAACGGTCCTTTAGGGCTGTGGGACGAGCTGTCTGGGGCACAGTGGAGAGTTCCGAAAATATGGAGACATTCAGACAGACTAGATATGGGTGTGGGCCGTTGCAATGGGGTTACATGCAAATGTATAAGCCAACTACTTACTTTTAGAGTTATAGGAAGATTCTGTCAGGCTTCGGCAATCTAATCATGGCTTCAGTTACCATACATTTCCTTAGTTGTGTATTTTTGCACAATTTTTTTTTACAAGTGGAGGCTTGGACCATCTTGGAATGATACCAAAGAAGAACCTTCATAGAAAAGTCATGTTTGCAACAGAGATTATTCATGGCTCAAAGAACCCTTTGTAGCACCTTTATTTTTAAGAGCATATAATGAGATCAGTTTGATATTTTGCTGAACTGTTTCTTTAAGCACTACGGCATGATTAGTCTAGGGTTCTTGTCATTCTGACCGCAGCTATTTGTAAATATGGTCTGAAAATAGATGCATTTTCTCTGCACTTTACCATCTGAGAGGTGGAAAACAAAGGGCCATGTTATGTTAGCGCATGTTGAAACAATCTTAGTAATGTCCACATCGGCCATTGTAAAAACATACCACGGAATCAAAAACAGCCTGTCACATTTTAACAAGCGAAATATACTGGAACAACTTGTGGAGGATATGGTTTTGAAAATGAGCTTGGCTTCGTTTCATTTCAGGTTATAAACTTTCTGCGCAAGATGGTTTTCTTTCCAGAATATCTACGCCTTCACAGCAGTAACACTCCCTCTCTTGTAGGCGAGAAAATATAAACATTTGATTTGTGCGGCCCGCGTGAATTTCTCCGCAGAGTAAAGTGAATGTTCTGGGGGAACTTGTTTTTTGTCATCAATTAGTCGTACATGCTGTTCTGCGTGCAGTCATTTTCCTGAAATAACTTTTATAAAGTACCGAATGGCCCTGTGGAAGCAGATGCAGCATCTGTTTTAGCCTTTTGTGGTTCATTAATGGCAATTTGCCTGAATGTTATTTCAGACTGAATGAAAATACATGTACGAATGTGCAATGTGTGTGTGGTAAGGTTTGTCTTGATGCTTTTATTTATCACACTTTTAGCTACTTCTGCAGTTACAAACTACACACTATGAGATATTTTAGCAGCTGTTAGAGGAGGGTGTGGGTGGAGGCATGGAGTGGCATGGGATATATATGAGAGAGAGAGAGAGTGAGAGAGAGAGTCATTATTTCCATCCTTGCGGCCAGAGCCTGCAGGCTGAAGCACAGCTATGCATCTTCAGCCTGAGGGCTGTCTGATCTCTCAGAGTCGTTCTGGTCAACAGCTTCTGGTCAGTCACTTTGAGTGACTTCTACATTTGGAACTCAAATGCCCCAAACCCACCACAATTCTATCCCAAACCAATGTGTAGCACAGCAAAATCTGTCCCAGTCTGACTGTAGACCAACAAGGTTGTTCCAAACTGACTGTAGCCCAATAACATTCTGCCCCAGTTTGACTGTGGCCTGACAAGATTCTGTCCCAATCTGACTGTATCCCAGATTGGGACTATAGCCTGACAAAATTCAGTTTTAAACTGACTGTAGAAAATAATTTTAGCATTCATTACAACTTCATTTGCATGGAATCTAACAAGATCCATCTTACTTGTGGTGATTTCTGCAAATTCTGTAAAAGATAAGGATGAATGTTGTGACTGTCATGAGGAAATTTAATTTCTAAACCCATTTAAATCTGTCCCTGTGTGAAAGTTATATTTTAAATGAATCACTTTTTAAAATATCTAAATTGCATTAACATTAACATTATTATTTTTTTGTAAATGGAATGTTTTGGAGTGTTGATATTGTATTAATGTTCTGAATTTCTTTTACATTCTAAGCAAAAAATGTTACATAGCAGTGAAAAATAGTTTTTAGACACCATCTTTCCACCAGTCCAAAGAAAGATTTAACCAGGCAAAGGACCATTCTCATGCTTCCTTTAGTTGTCAAGGTACCATATGCAGAACCATTGTCTTTACTGAAGAATCCTCGAAGAAACTGTAGTAATAACTAAGTCTAGTTCAGGATTAACTCAGAGTGTTAATGACTCCTCACAATGGCAGTGCAGTTCCGTGTGCACTTGTTCTTCATATTTTTGTGAGGTATTCCTCCTCCAGATGAGTTGTTCCTTAGTCCATTTATGTCTGCGATTCATGTGACAGTTGAAAGGCTTGAGAACATTTATCTGAAGCAGATGCAGAGATGGTGCTCTGAAATAGTGCTCCACTCACTGAATGAATTTCTTTATTGAACAGATGTGTTACAGAGTGAGAAGAGAGAGAGATAGAGAGTGAGAAATAGAGAGGAGTGAGATAAATGAGACATGGGGGAAAAGGGGTAAGGAGTGATGTTTTCATTGAGATTGGGCGTTGTGCGCGTGCTGTAGTAACTTACTATATCAGAGATATTTCAGCAATATAGTTCAAAAGCATTAGTGAATCTTTGCTCAACGTGGTTAAAGAATGGCCTGCATTACATTTTGATTTTGACCAAATTACCGAAGTCATCCAGTGCATCAAAGATTGGTCTGGTTTCTGGTAACACATTTTCTCGGTATTGCTAAAGTCAATATGACAGTAACAATTAAAAAATGATACATGGTGCAGCCATGATTAGAGCTGGAGCTCACTGCGAGCCGCAGAAGATTGAATGCTTTTCAGGCACATTTATCAGGGATAATAACAAAAGTCATGTTGTAATTCAGTTGGGACTATTTCTCACTCTTAGCTTATTATTATTATTATTATTATTATTATCATTTTTGGCTTAATAATAAGTTGCATCACAGTATGCTTTTCTGTGCATATCACTGACATCAACATGACTTCTAGGAGACTGAACAACAGTATGTTACATTATAAAGACAGCATAGTCACTCCTGGTTAACTGTGAATTCCAAACTGTGATTACTAAACAAGACACATTTCATATGCGATGTTGATGTTGGGAAAATAGTGAAAATCTAAAAAAAAAAAATTCTTTAAAGCCCTGCATGCATCTCTTTACCATAAATGGAATTAAAAAATTAAGCCAAATGTTTCCCAAAACCAGTGTCCCAGGCATCAGACACTGTATTCGTCAGCATGTCTTGCTTCTAAGTTTCTATAAAGGAACATTTTTAAGACTTTTCCTACGTCTGGTTTCCTTCACCACCACAGTAAGTGTCTGTAGCTTCATACAGAACCTCTCTAAATGACTTTGTTTACATCTATTTATGCAGAACTGTTGAAAAGATGATGGATTTCACCTTTAATTGGATGTAGTGCAATTAACCCACCATGTGTAGAAGAGAAGAACAGAGAGAGAGGCAGAGCGAGAGAAGCAGATGGAAATGTAGTGCTTAGCGCTTTTGCTGGCTCTTTGAGTCTATTTTTATCACTGATGACTGATTCACCAAAAAAAAAAAAAAAAAAGTGAAAAAAAGAAACTGCATACATTTATTTGGCAAGGCACGCAGGGAGTAGGCATTCTGTCCACAGCCATGTGGTGTCCATCCAGTTCACCACATGTGCTATCAGCACTTTGTGTTATCGTTGGCGTGACAATGTTGCTTTTGTGCTGTTATGGTCCAAAAGCAATGTCTATTACGGAAACAATGTTCTACAAGGACGCACGGCCACTGATAAAGACAGCTAGTGCTTGGATCAGCCCCAGTGCAAGCTTTGTAAAGTCATGATTCATGGATTCATCTCAGTAAGCTTGCAGAATATCTCCCCATTGCACTGGAGAATAATGTTTCATTTCATATCAGAGCCAAATCCTCATTTTAGTGAGCTCTGAGAATCAGTGTTAGCGGGTTTATTGCAACTCACACTTTTCCTGTTCTCATCTCTCAGGGCTCTAACATCACGGACAGCTGCACGGAGATGCTGATGCAGGGCGTACTGCTGAAGATCTCTGCCGGAAACATCCAGGAACGTGTCTTCTTCCTTTTTGATAACTTGCTGGTGTACTGCAAGAAGAAGAACAGGTGAGCGTTGCCTCTGTTTGAGCTCTTCATATCCTAAGCAAGGAGGATTGTGTGTTTCTGTACACTCTTAACTAGGGGTGTACCGATCCCATACTAGGATCGGATATGTCTCCTGATACTAACAAAATTAGTTGGATGAGGTATTGGATCATTTGGCCAATCCATGGGACCGATCCATTCACTGGACAGACACAATACACAGATCATAGCAGACATCAAGCCTGAAAGTCGACCTGTCATCGACTATCAGCGACTAATCCAACTTGGAAAAACAGCTAAAGTCCACAAACATCGCCTTCAGCAGCCTGCTTTGTTTACTCAAGAGCAGAGCAGGGAAGATGGGTGAGCAGGGGATCTATCACAGGCACTCATGCAGGTAGACACCAAACAAAAGTGTCCAAAAACATGAAATATCTGAATATTCCAGATTTAAATCCCATGTCACCATCTATAAAAGCCATAGCCTTTTGCTGTTTCTGCCGTTTTCAGCGCTAGAGAGAGACTAGAGCTGAACTGTTTGGTTGGAAACTTCCACCTGTAATGGAGGACAGGCGAGAGTGAGGAGGAGGGGTAGTGATGTCACTGCCACAGCTGGTCTCCTTATCATATAAGAAGAAATAAGAAGAAAGACTCTGCTAGCTCTTTTTTGGTCTCACAAACTTTGAATTTCAGTCAGTCCTGATGCCTTAAGTCTCTCCCACATGGTGAAGTATATGGTTAATTCAACAATGGTATTGGATCAGTATTGGGTTTCGACCGCTACACAAAGTTTATGTATCTGTATCGGTATCGGAACAGAAAAAGGTGGATTGGTGCATCCCTACTCTTAACCATAACTCATGTCACAACTATTTTTAGCTCAGTAAAGAACCTTAGAGTTCCCTAAAGAACTGTTTATTGTATGACTCCAATTTAAATTACTGAACTAAAAGGTTATTTAGGAAATAAAAAGGTTCCTCTATGGCATGACTTCAGAGAAGCATTTTGGTTACTTAAAGAATTCCTGAATAATCAATATGGTTCCTCTGTGAACTTACTTCAACAAAGACTGGTTGCTACATTTAGTTTTAGAGTGTCAATTTGTTTAATTCATTCCTAAAAATATACTCAATGTAACCAAAAGAAGTTCTTTGGGGCAACACCATAGAAGTTTACATCTGGTTCTCATTTTAAGGACCTTTGAAAAAATGGTTCTTAAAAGATTTCAATGGAAACCACATAAATGAAAGATTCTTTAGGAAATCAGAAGTCATGAACGTTTTCACAGCTTTTGTTAATAAGAGTGTAATGTTGGTCTTTACAGTCCTAGCGAGATAATGAATGGAACCAAAAAGCTGTCTGTGGAGCAGTTTTCGGTTCCCCCAAAGAATCTTTTAACTGATACTTTAATGGATAAAAAAACATTTTTTACATGACATTGAGCACAGAACATTTTTAAAATTTAAGAAACCTCCACATACAGAACCTTTCATTGTAAGGAACCAGTTTAGTTCAGTGGTGGCTTCCTGTAGCTGCCCACATCAGATTCAAAACCCTGACATAGGCCTACAAAGTTAAGAATGGACCTGCTCCTCCATACTTGATGGCAGTGGTCAAAAGCCAGTCAGTATCAAGAGCCCTTCAAGCTTCCAGTATGGACCTTGGCTTGACCCGCTCACCTTGCACCAAAATGGTGGAACATACTTCCACTGGGTGTGTGAACGATAGAGTCGCTGGCTGTCTTCACGCTGACTGAAGCCCCACTTCTTCCAGGAGTACTTGGGTAAAGTGTAGTGTTGAGTATTATGGTCCCCAGACTGACTTTTATATTTAGTAGTATCTAAGTCTCTTTTGGATCCTAGACTATAAAAACTAGCTAAGGGTATTTTCTGAGGAAACAGTGAAGCAGTTTTTAAGTCGCTCTGGATAAGAGTGTCTGCTACTTTAGTTCATATTGTAGTGTTTTGCCCTAACAGCTAGGTCTCACTTTAACACTCTGTGATTCATCTGTCGGGGTGGTTTTATCTGGTTCTGAAGGTGGTTTTATTCTGTTGCAGGCGCTTAAAGAACAGTAAGGCGGCCACTGAGGGGCCTCGGTATCAGTTCCGGGGACGAATCAACACTGAGGTGATGGAGGTGGAGAATGTGGATGATGGTACAGGTAAGCGAAACCCTTTAGTGGACTCTGGATTGTGATGCGTGTTAAGCTGCTGTTTTATGATAGCGAACATGGTTGGAAGGAAGCTTTCGCTGAAACTCAACTTCAGTTCATTAGTCAATACACAAGATTAAGCCTGATAGTGTTTTCAGTACATCATATAGAAAGAATCACAGTATCTAGCTAATATTAAAAGGTCTGTATCCTTGTATTTTATTTTCATCAGGGTCCAATTAGGGTTCATGCACTAAAAACAGACCCCTTGCTGCCCCTTGGAATTAAACAGGCTTTCATATTTGTTATTGTGCCTGTAAATTAGCTCTGTTCTGATTGGACATCCTGCATTGTGCCTCATTCATCAAGGAGTCTGGATTAAAACAAGTAACACAAAAGAGCTGATTTTGTAGATTTATTTTTGTATGTGAACTTTAAGGACTGTGTTCATTAGCTTTTACAGACTACATCAAATTCTTATTTCAAAAAAGCGAGAGAACCTTATTCTTTCAGGACATGGTTCCTTTAAAGTGACCACACATTTGGGCATAATACTGTCGCTGTGTGCTTGTCCTTATGATGTCAGGATCTGTTCACATGGATCAAAGGCCATGCCTGCCATGTGCGGTGACTAAACCCGTCTGCTGAGCTAATGGCTTATGATGGAGTCTCATCTCCCACGTGAATTTCAGAGAGGGGTGAAAAATGATGTTTTCATGCTCTCTGCCGTTCTGCGGCAGCCTCAAGCGCTTATTTCTGGAACGGCTCCTGCACTAGCTGGGTGGGGTGGCGTCTGAGCGCTTCGGCAGCGAAAGGTTAGAAAAATGCCATTTTCTGGGCGAGATGACAGGGCCTTTTTCTGAACTCTGAGCGAAGTGTATCTTGGCTGAGAAGGAGCTCTGATTATCAGTTATACTTGCAGAAGCAATCATTTGGTCCCCGGCAGACTTAATATCAGGCTTTTTAAGAGACGGATGTGTTTCAGGCTGCGGAGGGAAAACAGTGGATTGTGGGTGTTCTGCTCGAGCCCGTCCGTATCTCAGGCTGAAATACAGAGCCATGTTATTGCTAGGGCTTAACTGGCTTATAATGAAAGTATTTGGGTTGATGGAGACGCCCCATGAACGACTGTATAAAGGCTGTCTGAGCCATTCAGAGGGTTGTGTTGCCCTCATTATTTCATATCCAAGTTATCGGTTAGAGGAAGAAGAATCTATCTACTGTTATTTAGACAGTTAGAAAGTTCATGACATGAAGCAACCTCCAAGTTTTTAAGGACATCAGACATATTTAGAGAAAATTTCAGGAACCACTGGTGTGTTCTGGTGCACTCTGAGACTAAAATAAAGGGGTGTGCTTTGCTGTGGAATTATATGAGTTTAACTACGCAAACTCAAGCCATACCCAGAAATCTCCTTGTGAGACCCCACATCTATTATAATTAGAGGTCATCCTAAACACTATTCCCATCACTGGCTTAATGAGAGCATGTGGTGCTTGAACCCCGATAATCGCCACTTGCAATTTGAAGACGGACACTCAATTTTCATAGCGGTCCACAGAAAATAACCTTTCAACATCAATTTCAGTTGAAAACTAAAAATGAGCTAGTTATCCTGGTGGAAAACGATGATCATTGGTACAGCTTGAACTTTTTAGCACACTGTTAATAAGTGCTTAATGAGGCCGGCAATATCTAATAATCATGTTAAGGTTTATGAAGCACTTACAACAAAACACATTTATAGCTGAACTTTACATTGTGTCAATATTTCCATTCTTTTCTTATTTCTAGAGCTGTTGTTCCAGTAACCATTCATGTTTAGCTCAGAATGTTTAAAAAAGTAATTTAATGCTGTTTTACTAAATCATCATTTGTTTACATAGCATTTTTATGAATTAAGATTTTAATTAAGACAAGATTGGTGACTGTCTAAATTCAGTGCTTGCTAGCAACATTAGCCTAGCATCTGCAGGTCTAAACTTGAAGCTCATGTCAGATATCAAACATGTATGGCAAACTGTCTGCATCTGGGGTCAGTAATGAATTTTTGCTTTAAGTTACAGACAGTTTCAAGGAGACATAACTTGAACTGAACTGTTTTAGTTAACTCAGTACGGTAGAGCAAAAAGTAAATTGTAAATGGTCACATTTTGAGAGTGTATATTCAAAGATTATGTCTAAAAACATCTGCAAATTATATTTTTAGTTTAAATGAATAGATTATACATTATTAAAATCAATGAAGACAATACAGATTAAAAAATGAAATACTCTTTGTCTGCAAGATGAGGCATAGGTTAGGTCTGTTCTAAAAATATCATGCAGACGAATGGTATGAGGTGACGCATAATAGGTTTAAAGTCTCTCGACACATAATAGGTTTAAAGTTTCTTTCGGGCTGAATCAATGATACGGGCTGTGTTCTGTATTCTGGAGTATTCTTTCTGACTGCAGCTGTACAACAGATCGATGGCTGTCTCTGCTGTAATTTGTCTGATTTTATCACTCAGATATGGAGAGACATAATCAATGCAACATGCAGACCCAGCAGGGAACAGAGGTACATGCAGTAGCAGTCAAAAGATTGGACACACCTTCTCCTAGAAGGAATTTTCCTGTATTCTGATGATTTCCTATTCATAATAATATCTTTTATAACTTTTCTGTCTACCAGCAGCACACCTGATTGGCCCAACAACGAGACACCTTTCACTAATGAACCTTTAATGAGATGGAAAAACATGGTTCATGCAAACCACTGCCTTGATTTTTTATTAGCACCTTCTTTAACACTTTTTGAAATAGTGGGAACCCATAAGACGTTTTTTTGGTGAGAAATATACTGCAAGTTATAACAATAATGTTTAAAATTTGTATAGCATGCGTGACAAATCACTAGTTGGTGGCTTGTGCTGGGCCTGCATTCTCAGGCCTGTGGAAGGAAGACAATCAGCAAAGTTGTTCTCTGGGGCGATGCCCCTCTTTCCCTATGGCTGGAAAAGCTGAATAATGTTTTTAGGCTAAACTTGATACTTTGCTTGCTGTTCCTTTCTTAGAGGATAAGAGGCAGAAAGATTGTATATCTATCTATGCATATAGATTGAATAATAAAACTGTATTAAAATAATATACTTAAGTATATACATGTTTTGCCTGGTTTACACACCACATTTTAATAGATTTGTAAATTCACATCAAATTGAGGCTAACATGTCTAAACAGCCCATGTTCCTTTTTCGCAGTTTGAGAAGAACACTTTATGACGAGAGTGAACAAATTGTGCCACCTTGCTTATCTTTGGATGTCTGCTCACATAAAATTCACAAAGTAATCCCTCCGATTTCATTACACTGAATGACTGGGCAGTTTGAAGGGCACTGCCTAGGCGGAACAGCCTTTATAGACATTTCACCAAAAAGGATTTATCTTGAAAAAACAACGGAGAGCTGCTTGTTAAAGCACCACGCACACACACACCCTCTTCAAAGTTCTGAGCTTAAAAAAGATTTGACGGCTTTGTTTTATATTGTTTTATGTTCTTAACCACGCGGTTCGCAGATGCAATCAGTTCATTTCGTGATCTCTGGTGAACTCTGGCGGGTTTTTACTCTAGGCAGCCATTTCGTGTCAATGCTCCATCATGTCGTAATTAGGGCAATCAATGAGGCCCCTGGCTTTTCCATTTTTCCATTGTTTTTGAAAGGGTACTTTGTTTATTGCCCGTTTCACACTGGAATGTTTTCATTCGCACTTAGGTTTAGTGCTCTGCCCAGTAATATCCATGGATCCACATCTGTGCTAATTCAGGAGACTAGTATTCACATGTAGAGTGCGTGCTGAAATGTTTGAAATTTTCACCTCCTTACCTCAAATGTATAGTCGATCAGCAAGACAGGTTTGGTGAAAAATTTATAGAATCTTGTTTACAGAAATGAGCATTGGGCAAACTGCAGCACTCAATTATCTCACACATAACGTCTCAAATAGACGGACTTGACTTATGTGGTTTCTGACACTGGGTGACACACTGTTATCTACAGTATAAACATGGACAACACCTAAAGAATCTCAGAAGAGTTCTTGGTCGAATGACCACATTTGTGGGTAAGTCATGCAGTCTCATACAGTCATACAGTGTCTAAAAACACATCAGCAAGGCAATTAGAAATTACCCAACAACTCATTGTGGTAAGAGGCGAGTATGACATTTAGACATGCAGTTTTCCAGGGAAAATAGCATAAATTTGGTTTTCCATCACATGTGAAAGGGAAATTTCCCCTATGATGTCTGAGAAACGTGGTTGGATTTATAAGGTAGGCGTTGAAAAGTCTGGTGCTGTTTCCTTGGGTGGGAAATAGAGCCTTAGTCTTTAGTCTGCTGTATGGAAGGCAACAGTGTTACTACTATGTACTGGTAACAAAGACTGGTACTACTGTACTGGTAAAGAGTAGTAGTGTTAATTTGCTTATTTCTTTCTGTATGTATTTCTTTAAAACCTGTTGCTACAGATGTCATTGGTGTTCATGTGGTTCCTTTCTTTTCAAACGTATTGACATATTATGATATGACTTAAGGTAGTCCATAATGACATTTAAAAATGTGCACATTTATATTTTACACATGTATGAATTGCTCTGGTACTGGCAGATTAAGGATGACAGCATTACTCTAGTACCTCAGTGTATAGAGGAACCATTATAGTATTATAGGAAGTATTATAGTAATTGTCACTGTACACAGCTATTTACATGCATTGTGTTGACTGTCTTGTCCTTTCTGTTTCTCAGCGGACTACCACAGCAGTGGCAACATTGTCAACAACGGCTGGAAAATCCACAACACAGCAAAGAACAAGTGGTTTGTGTGCATGGCCAAGACGCCTGAGGAGAAGCAGGAGTGGCTGGAGGCCATTCTGAAGGAGCGCGAGAGGAGGAAAAGTGAGTGAAAAGGGGAAAAAAAAGAGTTAATAGCAGGTGGCGAACCATAAAAGGGTTTACACTGCGTCTAATTAAGCGTGTCAGGAGCTGTTAGTGTAAAGTTGAAGTGGTAATTAGTCTGCAGGCGAGACGCTGTTAGCCTTTCCAACTTCTGATCGGTGCTGCAGCTACCTATGATATATAATCCACATTCCGAAAAATGCTTACAGCTCTGCACTGCGATTAATCTTAACCTCCAGACGTCTCATTTATCACAGGCAGTAGTATGAGCATGTTGTCATTGTACTTTAATTGTTTCTTAATCAGAGCTCATTGAAACTGATGAAGGTTTTGTGTGTGCAGTCTGGCTTTGTAGGAAAATGAACATCCTTTCGTTTCGATCTTCTCTGGGTCTTTTCTGTTTTTTCTCTTCTGTAAGAAACTGCCCCTCCTCCACAGAAAGGCACTATGAATATGATAAAGTTAGGGGATGTTAACATGGTCACTTTGGATTAATTAGTTAGTTGAAGTTCATGGTGTAAAATATAACTGTTTGGGCAGATTAAAAGGAGGACCTCTACATTTGACACAGGCTGGGTAAGTGGGAATGGGGTAGAGAGAACCTGTCGTACTCAGGTTGAATTATTATGTAGTTTATTTCTTATGTATAATATATAGTATGTGAAATGACATAATTACTATTCAGAAATCCTAATTGTGCTCCGATAATAAATTAATTCATGTTACATTAAACGAATGTGCAGTTTAACCTACACTCTTAACAATGAAAGTGATACAGAAGGTTCCTCAAGACAAGTCATTAGAAGAACCACTTTTGTAAAAGAGATGTGAAGTTAAAGAATCTGTAAACTGGAGAAGAACCTTCATCAACTGGCATTAACTATATCAATAAGGTATTAACAATCAATAAGGTATTAACATTATTATATTAACAATGTTATGTATATTAATTAAAGTCTTACAATTAAATCTAAATAATTATGCCATATAAAGCAAATGCATATTGACAATAGCTAAACCACTAGATGTTTATTGGTTGTGTTTTGATTCTGGGATTCAGTTTTTTTCCCGGCATGTGGTATTTTTGACTTGCTATTTGTTTTTTCTTCTTTGCTGAGAAAGAGCAGATTGCCAGTATGAAACCGTATCACTGTATATACATATAATTGCATGTCATTTTACTATGTTATTTAAATGCATGACATTTAATTACACAGTTGATTACATAATTAATTACATTTTTAATGGATTTTCATTCTGTCTCGACAGGTTTGAGTCTTCTTTTTGATCTTTTATATCTTCTACTTATGAACAGAAATGTGCCATGAAATGAAAGTTTCAATGAACTACGATTAAAAATGATTATCAGTTAAATTTGTAAAATCAAATTGCGTCATGCTTTGTTATTCCTGACGTGAATGGCTGCTTCTAAGCGACCACACCAACTTGTGAACTGTAGAAATTCATAATTTAAATGGCAGCACTGAAGCCTAACACTCTCATAGACAGTTCTATTTTCTTTCTTTCATTCTCTGTCCTAAAGCTCTGCGGCTGGGAATGGAGCAGGACACCTGGGTGATGATATCGGAGAAGGGAGAGAAGCTCTACAACCTCATGAGCAAACAGGGCCACCTCATTAAGGACCGCAAACGCAAACTCACCACCTTCCCCAAGTGCTTCCTGGGCAGGTAGGGCTAGAATCAATGAATACATTTATATTACTGCTAACTCCAAGTACACGTCCAGCATATACACTGGCAGGCAACAGAAATTATGCATATGCATGTGTGCCTTACACTGATGTGTTTTTCCTGCCTGCTGACTTTAAAGAATAATGATAGTAATGATAGTAATAATATTCCAACAAGATATCCCACAGTAAAATTTATGCAAAACCCATTGAGATCCTGAGATCACTGTGGGCCACAGTGAAGAATGTGTGGGAATCAGTTTATTTAGAGCCATGGTTCTCAAAGTGAAAAGATTCTGGGGTCCCTAACATATAGCCATGGAGTCATTCCAAGGTCATTGATCTGGTTACAAAGTACCCTGATTATGCCAGCAAATCAAAAAGATTTTTTTCAAACATAAAAAGGAGTATCTTGAAAAAAGCTTGATTAAAGCCAAAAGCCATACATCAGTTGATGAGAGCTTGTACTCACATCAAATAGACATGATGGCATGATGGATTTTTGTCTAAAGTGCCATTAGAACAGTTCAGCTGTGCTTCTAAAATCAATCTGTGGGGGTCTATGTTTTGTTTTTTTCATACAGAAATGGGTTCCTGTCTGCAAACAGTTTGAGAACCCTTCGCCAAATAATAGCAAAGCAGTGTAGGGCTGTCTTTAAAAGTAATGATCAAGAGTAAAGAGTCATGTTGATAAGAACATACACATTTTAAAGGTCCCCTACATTTGAAGACAACCTTGCAAAGCTTTGTCATACTATTCTAAAGTTCACATGGTTTAAAGGAACTGCTTCCCACACATTCATCATTCCCATCATTCCCCATAGTTATTGGAATACCTGTCATTTGTTCTAGTTTTTCTCCTTTAAGAGAACAGATGGAATGAACACATCAGTCACAATTGCTAAACATTAGTGTGTGAATATACCATGACGAACAGATGGAAACTCCACTTTGCTCCACTTTGCTGCTACTTTTGTTAGTTTGCTGTTGGTTTACCAACAGTTCAGAGCCTTGGATTGTTTTAGTAAACATACACTTTGAGAGCAATTGACATACTATGTAAAGCTAATAGGGACAAACCAGCAAAAAGCAGCAAGAAATAAAGTGATAAATAGTAATTTATTCTGTTAACACATTATTAACACACTAGCTATGGCTGTCTACAGAATGGGCTGCAACAAATATGCGCTAAATAATCTTTTGATATAATTGATTATTTGGATTATTAGTTGCTCAGTTACCAAAAAACTCTTATTTAGCTATCAACTTTATCAGTTTAGCTTGAGGTTGTAATATGCATTTGCTATTAACTATAAAGACAATAAGGATTAACACCCAAACCAAGGTTGAGCAAAGTAGCAGAAATAAAATATAATGTACTTAAGCAGGGAAAAATGATCCATAATTGTTCTGAAGACAAATGTGAGACAGTAATTTTAAGTTTAAATTTGACAATATTTTGTGTTACTGCTGTATTTTTATTACTGATTTTCTATTTTGACATTTGACATTGTCTGCCTAGAACCACAATATTATCAACACTCCAGTACCCCGCAAGCGGACTGGCTAATTTTGTTGAAGGGCAGGATCTGTTTTTAACCAGCAAGCTGATTGGCTCATTTTCTTTAAGAGCGGGACTTTATCCGGAATCAGCACCATGTTGAGTGTCCATATGAGACCTTCACGCTTCACTCTAATAGAACTCTTCTCTCCACTTCCACACCAGAGTGATGGTGCTGCAGATGTGTGGCCGCAATGCCTTAAAGCTCTGTAGCATGTCATCCACACACTCCATGCATGTGACAGGCAGACAGCTGCTCACTCTTTGTTTTTTTACTGCAGCTCTGCGTCCATATAGAGAAAATTACTACTGTAGAAAGTAACCGCGACAGTACAGCTGTATTCCACACAGTTATGGTTCAACAATGGCTTTTAATCCCTAGCTCACGTGTGCCCTAGTTAGAGCCAGAATTGTGTGTGATGATGTCACCAGCTAACTGACTATTTAATTTAACTATAACTATAACTAATTTGATCATTAATTGTATTTGGTGCACTCCTACCACAAAATATGCATAGCGTTGCTTTCACAAAAAAAACACATATCTCCACAATGGCAACTTTTCAAGTAGAATGAAAAAACCTTCTTTCAATGAAAGTCAGAAATAATTTTTTTTTTCATATTGGAGCATTTCTATTGGTCCATTCATCATAAAATATTGCCACAGTGCAACGAATTACCAGATTCCATATATCAAAAAGTGAAAAATGAAAAAATGGGCATCCTGTGTGTTTGTGTCCTACAACGTGTCCTACAAACGAGCAAACAGAGAGAGTCTTGTATGTCCATTACTCTGCTTTCTATTCTTTTAAGGTCAGTAAATGACATGATCAGTACTTTTGCATAGGTGGAGAGAGAGTTATTGAAAAATGAGTGAGTGTTTGTGTGAGAGAGTTGGTGAGACAGAAAGACAGATCAGGAGAATGGAAAAGAGTTTTCATCTCAGCACCTCTGGCCAAACACAAATGGTTGATCTGTGCCGGATAATGGAAGTGGAGAGTAGTGCCTTGCTGTTTTCCTGACCTTGCAGTGTGTTTTATACACACAGTGCAGCTGCTGGTTGGCTTTTCATCCTGAAACGCAGCTCAAATACCTGCACAGGACACATTATTAATAGCACACATTTCATGTCAGGATCGTTTTCATCATCCCCTGTCCTTCCTCTCCACTTCAGCACGCCCTGAACGCTCTTTTTGAAGAAGAGCAAAAATCCATCTGTCTTCTTCTTTCTGCGTATCTCTCTCAGGAGAATAGGGATTATGTATCTCTGGGTTTTTAGTCACAGCGAAATCAAATCCAGGCTGCTCATGAATCTTGTTTAAGGATTATTGCTGGGCTATCTGGGAGTGTGGTTCTTGTTGAGTTTTGGGTGTAAATCAAATCTTCGATTCCACCACTGCCACCCAATGCCCCTGTCTGTACACCCTAGAGCCTGCTGGCTTACAGTCCGAGTCAAAACTGCCGGGCTCAAATTTGAGGGGAGATTCAAAGTGGATTTTTACAGTCAAGGCATTTAGCTGACAATCCTATCCAGAGCAACTTTTTGAATAATGTATCTTGGGCACAATGACTTCTGTATGAATACACATATACAGACATTATATGTGCAAATGTTCTGTACTTAAAAGTAGTTACTTCATTACTTAAGTAAGCAATTGCATAAGATAAATGGTGTAACCTGTTGATAAATAATCAAAAAGTCCTTAATAAATACATTGTTCAATAATAAAACTCTGCTCTCCACTCCCACACCAGATGGTGATGGTGCTGCAGATGTGTGTGTGGGGGGGTTGTGTGTATTCCACATGCTCCATTCATGTGACAGACAGCTGCTCACTCTTAATTTTTATCACTGCAGCTCTGCGTCCAGATAGAGAAAATGACTACTGTAAAAAGTAGTAAAAGTATTCCACACTGTTAAGGTTCAATTATGGCCTTTAATCCGCAGCTCACGTGTGCCCTAGTTAGAGCGAGAGTTGTGTGTGATGATGTCATTGGCTAATCAACTATTAAATTAGTTGCCAGCTGATTTGGTCATTGATCAATGCTCCTGTATGTTACCAGTTCCCTCTGTAGGTAGCCTTAAGTAGGTAGCCTTAAGTAGAGTATTTTAAACCCTGAACCCTAAAAGCAACTTTTATGTGTATAATTTCATATATATATATATATATAAACACACATTTATTCATTTTGGAAGTTAGTAAAAATAAGGAACAATACATCGGGTACTTTAAACTCTTCGACAAGAGAACTTCCCTAGCAGAGTCATTTCCCCCTCTGTTCAGTGCGTGACAACTGCGTTTACCCTTCTTCAATAACGGAATCTCTTAATGCATGTTTAATAGCTTTGACATGCTCATCTGTCTTTAAACATTTGCAGCTTTGGAAAAAATCTGCATTTTTCCATTATGTAAGATACAGTAAGGTAAAAGGGCTTTTATTCAGGCAGGCAGGACAATTTCCCGAGCTTTAAGCATGTTAAACAGCAGCGCTGTGATGTCAAGGGCTGTAGACATAACCACAGAGTTCTCTGTCTGGGTGATCAAAGCAAAGCCACCAAGAAATTTCAGACTGTTTCTTTTCCTTCATTCGAAACCTGAGTATGTATTTTACAGCTATTAAGAAATAACACCTGAGATTGGTTTCGAATTTGTGCTCTGGTAAGAACATCTGCTTTGTACATTTTAGCACTGTGCCCAGACTTTAGTAGTGCAGAGTGGAAACCTTTTAAATGCTGATTGGGTGTCTTTAAAGTTTTAAAGGAAGGGCTTTTACAATTGTTCAGTTAAATATAGAGTGCACAATTTAAAACACATATATCTTCATGTACACAGAATAAAATTTGCCATTTTAATTTTCAGTGTTACTTTGCTGATTTTCTTGTTTATATTTCTTCCATTTTACAATTGTTGGGTTGTTGGAAAACCACATGTAAGTCCTTTGTTATAGTTCAGTTAAATCCAGTACATATAGTTTAATCTTTACTAAAAAACTGAATCAGTATAATTACTGGATAGAGTCCATCTCAGACAGAAACAGTATTAGCCTGGGTCAATGGACACTCCAATTCAGAAGTCTCTGCCAGTCGGGTTTTATAGCCTTTTAGATGCCAATGAGCCTTCCTAGATGTCCCGGGACGACAGCCGTACGCTGCACTAAATTACACTCCTGCCCAGCTTCTCCATCTGACTGCCAGACATCTTTACAAAGAAGGCCTAGACCTGTTATTGCTTGCAATGTCATATTAGCAAAGCTGCTAAGTTCAAAAGCTGGGAAGAAAAAAGCACCCTCAAAAGCCTCCCTCATACTTGTGGCTGGTTTAGATTGTAAATGGGGTTTGGAGTGGGGAACACTTTCTCCTTTGGTGTCTCCAGACAATGAAGAATAAGGTCTGGAACATCTATGGAAAGCCGGATGGAGCTCTGTACTATACAACATGGAAAACTTGTAACAATGTGTGCTGGTCTCTTGAGTATCTCTGAGTATCTCTGAAAGCAGACTTTCAGATATTAAACAAATTAGCTTATATTTGAAATAAGGGAAAAGTAATTTATTAGACTTTTGGCTGAGCTGTCACCTTTAAATATAGCCCTCGGCCATCGATACTTGCATGTGTTTTTGGAGATTGCATTTTAACCCAATGTCCTTCTGATTAAAAGCAGGTTGCCTTCGGTTCCAAGTTGTCCCTTTCCGCTTTGTGGAGTAGCTCGCTTTTATACCCTCTGCCTCACGCTCTGAACCTTTGAAGTGGAGGGCTATTTTTAAGTCATGAACTTTATGGCTGTAGACAATGTCTGTTGTCGGCTTTGAGAGCTCAGCAAAATGCAGGCTCATTAAAAAGAACAACAGTTTGGAGGCTAAGTCAATACGGCTGAATGGAAGATGGGGTAACTTCAGAAAAACATAAGTAAGCACAAGTTTAGTTAAGTTGCAAACTGGAGTGATTTGTTATGCTACAGTTGAACTTGGAATATGATGTGTGTCTAATAAAAATGCCGTTGTTCTTGATCTGAAAGATGCAAAACATAAAATAAGGTGAAATGACTATGCTTATGCTGTTGCTTATACTCCATCTATCAACAGAAAGGGACCTCCATCAGCCACTGCTGATGAGATTTTTTTAAACGCTTTCAGCACATCTGGAACACTGAAAGGGCAGTGGCATGGTAGTGTGTGTGGAGCTGGTATGAGTGTAATGGCTAGGGCATTTAAATATTGTGGTACTGAGCAGTCTTTGTGGTTTTGTTTTTTTATTTATAACAACTTAATGTTCTTCTTATTCATACATTCTCTCTACAAACATGCATTAGAATTATTAGATTTGTATGGTTTCGTTATTGTAACCGAATTCTGTTCATATTCACTAGTTAAACTTGTGTTTCTGTAGTAAAGCCTCATATTTTGTTCCTCAGGTTGTGCCCTTATTGTCAATAATAGTTAGTTAGTTATCAATTATATTTTGGCTGATACTGTCAATGTTGGCTGATATTATAGGTCCTAGGATCCTAGTAGCACAGCAATGACCCTTTGCACAGGATAGAGGGTGGTTAATAGAGTGTGCAGCAACAGATGGATCTGTAATTGTAATTTAACCTGAATGTGTTTGTCTGATAACTAGGTTCCCTTTAGTTCCATGTCTCATTGCGTTTGCTATCGTGTGTTTCCCGGAAAGGGGATGGGTATCCTTTTTGATGGGTTTCCTTTTTGGTTTCTCTGTCTGGTTCTTCCTCATGCTATTAGGAAGGCTCATTAGGGGATCTAACAACAGACCGGGATTCCTATAAAGCTGCTTTGTCACAGTGCTTGTAGTAACAAGCAGTATGCAAATAACTTGAATTGCATTGTAAACTTACAAAGTGTTTCTGATAAAATGGCCAATGCACTTGTTGTACATACAAACTGGCAACACAGTGTACATTACAGATGTTTATAGCGGGAGTAACAGCTTACATATGTTTTGAGTTGCAAAAGTGATCTATTAGTCAGAGAGCCGTAAGGGCCTTGCAGCCTGAACATTTGTTGTGTTGTTTCTATCTCCGGATGGAGGGCAGAGGTTTAAATCATGCCTGCCAACACACACACAGACACACACACACACACACACCACACAGGGTGAGGGATGTGTTTAGTTTGGCTGGGGTGATTTGCATTGCCACAGGGCTCCACAAACTCAATACTCCAACCTCAGGCTAGTCCTGCTAGAGCTGGCCATGTTTGCTTTGGTTTTGTCTGCAGCCGAATGAAGGAAAGAGGGGGTTAGGGAGAGGATGGTGTAATATATCCTTCTTTAGGCACCGCTTTTCCCTCCCGGCACTCTGGAATTATAGTTTCATCTGTTTACTCTGAGCTGAAGGGAGGAAACATTGCAATTGCTGGTTTATTGCGACGTTAGTTCCCGCTGCTTGTTTAGATGAGTAGATAAGTTTTGAAAGTGCATTAAAGTATCATTAGGAAAGGCAACTTGACTACCTCTCTGCTGTTCGAGGCTGTTGGCATCTGCTGTTCATTGTGTATATCCCCTGCAGTGTTTTTCCAATGCTTTATTGGATTATGCTTGACACACTCAAAGGGCCATGTTATCTGAAAAGTGAGTGTTAGCTTTGCTCTCTGTGGAGTTTTAGGGCACTGACCAATACAGTGATTTTGTTCACCTGTTTGGTCTTAAGGAGCTGAAAATCCTGATAACCACAAAATATTGATGCATATCACAATATTGTGTTTGTTAATATTGTACCGTACTGTTAATTAGTAGTTTATATTCAAAGATTGGTGGCAGACAGTGGTTTACCCCGACCTCTAGATACCAAGGTTGTATTCTTCAGCATATTATGTTAAAAAGATTTACACTGTAACAAACAATGATAATAAAATAAAAACTATAATAATAGAAAATTATATATTTCATTGTATATCACAGTATATTGAATGGTAACCCCTGTATCGTAACAGAATGCACAGATTTAATAATGGTAAAACAGAGATGCAATACTTTTCAATTATTGATACAAACAGACAAGTGAACACGATTAGAACTCAGGTGATGCTGAATGTGGGAACAGGTGAATTCAGGGGATGCTGAATGTGGGAACAGTTCATGATTGGTTGAGAGAGTGCACGTGGGATTCTGGGAGATTGAGTCTCGTAGTATGACTAGTAGTGTCTGTGGTGAGAATAGGGAAGTGTGGAAGTCCAAAAATGAGTAAAAAGCTCTGACTCTTACTCTTAAAAAGAGTTCTTCAGAAAAGCCAATGGATATATGTGGAGCCATGACAACTCAGTGCATCTATGTACAACCTTTTTGAAAGGAAAATGGTTCCATATAGTACTAAAAAGGGACAAACCTTTTGTGCCAAACATGGACATAACCATCCCATGCCAAACTTGTCATGACATATTTATCTCTGGTATCTCTGGCCATGACAGATACTCTATGTCTGACTCACAGTTGGCCTACACTGGTTTAATCTGCAGGCTCCTGGTGTGTTCATTGTGTACCTGTCGTTTGTGTCCACAGTGAGTTTGTGGCCTGGCTGATGGAGATCGGAGAGACCGATAATCCAGAAGAGGGAGTTCACCTGGGGCAGGCTCTGCTGGAGAACGGCATCATCCACCACGGTCAGTTCCTCGCCCTTGTCCTTCAGTGCTGTCGTTCTTCATTACCCTAAAGTGATTTGCCCTTCTATTTCTGCGGCCTTTGCCGTTTGATCAATTACATTGACTGTCCACTTTATTAGAAATACTGACCTTGTCCTCTCTCTCACTGGACACTTTAGGAGCTCCACCTACCACATAGGTCCATTATGTTGGTATAAGATTACAGTTTACACACAGTTTATCAACCACCTCAGCTCCAGATACCTCTGTGTTTTTGTCCATAGCTCTTTGATCAGCAGTTTCTGACTTCTCTCTCTGCGCAACAATGTTCCGCTATTAAGATTCGAATGACGTCACCATTGAGTCTAGTTGCAGTCTTAGTGAATGTTCAGTTTACTTAAATAGTCAATGGTTCTTTAATATTGAGGGGGGGGGTGGTGTCTACCCTGTGGTCTTTAATTACTTTGTCATGCGTGTGGGCAGTTCAGTCAGCCTCTGCTAAAATGCATTCACATGCCATTCCCCCCCCTTTAAAAGAGACTGGTTGGCCCAGGGCCAAAACTTCACTAAATCACCTCCCACTTTGCAGCTTCCTAACCGAGAAATGAATTTCTCCCTGTGCACTCACTCTCTTACAGCAGTTTGTCTTAGTGAGTGTTCACAGAGGTAGGCTAAATCTGCCGAGTGAGAAACTGTGGGATTACTTTTCATAAGTGTGTTAATATAACTTGCATATGGAGCTGCACAGCGTCAAAAGCCACTGGGCTCTATTAAACAGCACCTGAAATTTCCTCGCCCGAGGCTTTCGCCCCAGCTGTGCTATCTGGGGGTGTATTTCTAGGGGAGGTAGAATGAGTGATTTTATCACTCAGGAGTGTTACTTTTATTAAAGGAATAATTCAAAAAAACAATTAATGTCCACTATTCCTAGAGCAGACAGCAGATATGTGGTGTCTGAAGTTTGCTTCTTTAGTTTTGCACTGGAGCCGTGAGGCCTATGTAGCTGACAAGTGACAATTAGCCTGGTGCAAAGTGTATGGCTGAATCAACACACCCTTGCCTCAGATTTTGTGGATTTGCTCTGCGATTTCTAATAGGTAGTGTAGTAGTTATTTTGGACAGTATATAACACATTGTTAACTGTCTTGAAACCTGAATTTGTTCTTGTATATGTCCAAAAGTTTGTCGACACCTGCTCCTTCAATGTTGATTTAGCATTTGGCCATGAGAGCATTAGTGAGGTGAGGTACAGATAATGAATGAGAAAAGTTATAGATGAAAGATTTTCATTCAAACTTATCCCAGAGGTGTTGGCTAGAGTGCCAGCACTGTAGAGATGTCAGTTCCACTGGTCCACAGCCCAGTCCTGTAGGGCTTTATACCTCTCTATCTACCGGACAACATTGGGCATGATGACTTTAGACTTATGTGTGCGGGCTCCAGAGTGTCCTGTTATATTAACTTGTTTAGAGCACAGGGTGAGCCATGCTGCAGTGCACTCAGAGCAAAGAGGGTTAAGGGCCTCACTTAAGAGCACAACAGTGGCAGCCTAGTGGACAGGGCTATCACTCTAACCACCTAATGTGTGGCACTGACTATGTTGAGCCTTTGTACACAAAGGTCAGGTGTCAGATCTCAATACTGAAGCTTGTATTGAGATGATTCTCATGTGGATCTGATCTGCTCATCAGAGGCTTTTACACAAACTTGTGGAGCTTGAGGTTCATGCTACCATTGAAGCAAAATCACAAAGTACTAATAAATTCTAAATCCACTGAAATTGTGTTGCTGATAATATCACCTGTATTCTGTATAAAGGAAAGGCCTATTCAGACTTTTGGAGCCCACTGGATGGGTACATAACCTACATTGTGCACTCCGTAGGCAGTATAAAGCCATTTGAGATTCAGTCTCATTTATTATTGGTATCATCTGACGCCCATCCTCAACTTTTGTGCTCTTCTTGTCTCCACAGTCACAGATAAGCACCAATTTAAGCCCGAGCCGGTGCTGTACCGGTTCCGCTTTGACGACGGCACGTACCATCCTCGCAGCGACATGCAGGACGTCATCTCCAAGGTAACCAAACCACCTCCCCAATACTTTCTCCTCAAGTGTTTGTGGTCTTCCATGCAGAACATGATTTATCAGCTGCTCTGCCCCATCCATCATTGGCCAGTTTCTGACTGCAGGATAACCCCGACCAGATATTATGTGGATGGTGAACTGTCTCAGCACAGCAGTGACACTGACATGGTCCTGGGTTGCTAGTGCGTGTATCTAGCGCAGCAGTGTTTCTGGGGTTCTTTACACTCATCAGTGTCACGGCTATGTTGAAAATCGGCCCACCATCCGAAAACTGTCCTGCCATGTGTGGCCCTGTGGTCAGAAACTGACCCCTGATGAAGGATTAGGTGATGACTAACACAAGCACATCCTAACCTCTCTCTGTCTGACTCTCACTCTCTCTCCCTCAGGGTGTTAGGCTGTTCTGTAGGCTCCACAGCCTCTTCACGCCAGTGATCAGGTAAAGCTCCAGTGTTTCAGTTCTGCCTCATTAAAGCTGTCTGTCTGTGCATCAGCTTAGGGAACTGCAGCAGAGCTCCTGTTGCTTTCCTTCCTCTCTAAATTCAGTGATTTTTTAATATCAGTGCTTCCCTGACTTAGGCATGTTTGGTGTCCAAATGTTGCTTTGTCCAAATGTATGACACGTTCCTTTACGTTCAAGCTTTTAATGCAGTCATATGGACGCATACACACATGGATGCTACATTGTGTAAAATGTAAATGTTTAATTTTCCTGAACTGAATGTACATGTTTATAAATAGAAACAACAAAAATTGCAAACATTTTCCATATCCATATTGAGTCCGATTCTATGGAGGAATCATAATTCAGTATAACAGCTGTTGTTTAACATGACACAGCTCCCAGTGTTCAGCTACAGGTTGACATTTTGTTAGCTGTTAGTTATTGTTCACAATAAGTCTTACTGCCTCTTTAACCACACTGACAAGTCTGATCCACCTTAATGTACACCTTTGTGAGAGTTTCTGACTGTGCTTGTATAATCAATTTGGGCAACTATTGACTTACGAACTAGTTTTCATATCAACAGTAGCCTCATCGCTTCAGTGCGATCTCTTTTTGTATGTCAAATAAAACGCTAATGCTTAAAAATGAAGGGATGTGAGCAAGGGTGGTCTAGTGGTATCGAATTTTAAAGGAATAGTTCAGCGAGGGTTTTCTGAAGCTTGCTTCTTTAGTCACACACTAAAGAAAGAGGCTAATAATTTCATTATTTGGCATAAGCATATTTTTTATTGATTACTTAGAAACTCCACATGGGTTGACACCAGTGTTAGGTAGTTTGTGTGATGCTAACTGAGGGAGTATAAGCTTCAGTTTCTCACTTAGTTGTAGTGTAAAACTAAAGGAGCAACCTTCAGACATGTCTTGGCTGACTGACTACATTTAAAGATAAATGGGGAAAATGATGTAAATTACATTCGATTTTTTGTTTGCAACACTACCGCTTTAAAACGAGTTTATTGAGTTTTCCTCCCAGTGTAAATTATGTGATGTTTACAGACCCATGCACTGACAGCTATTCCTCACAGGGGACAAAGACATGTTTCCTGTGCCTGAGAAAGGCTTTCAGGGGGGCTAGCAGAATGGCCAAAGTGCCATTTGGCTTGGTTAGGAACAGATGGTTAACGTATGGTGCTAATGGTGTTTTCCAGTCACTTGGCCACTGTTTTCAGGCCAGTTTGGAATCCTGGGCCTGTTTACAATCACCATGTGTTGCGAGACGCCACAGACTGTGTTTCAATGGAAAAACGACAGGGCTGTTGGACAGAGTGTAAGGGCGATTAGGCGAAAGCTTGAAGCCCATACATTACCAGTGCTTTTCTTTCTCTGGCAGCATTAGCATTAGCTAGTATTGCTGTTGTGTTGCAGTAAAAGCCACCAGTGTCAGATGTGCACCAGAAACGTGCCTCAAATGTGGAACAGGTGCAAGCTGAAGAGTTTGGCAACCGAATCTGCCACAGTGAATTCAATTCCTGCCGTTAAATGAACTGTTAATAGAGTAAGTAGTGTCGCGAGGGCTCTGGCTAATCAGACTCTTTGCTTTACACAGTTATTTGCTAATGTTTACCAGCATCACCATCCTACAAGCATCTGTACCAAGATGTATTCAGTTAACTGTGGAGAAGAACAGTAGCAAAATACTTTGGGCCTAACTTTTTAAAAGATAGTGCTTGTTTGCTTTTTCTTTTTTTAAGATAGCAAATCGTTTTTTGGGGTTAGATCACAGGGTAACAGGGCATTTTGTAGATGAGCTAAAGAGCTCTAAGAAAAACATTAACACTAAGAAAAACCTTTGAAAATGTTGCTGATAAGAAATTAATGGACTTTGTGCCGACATATTAGTAGAGAAAAAAATAGAGTAGAAATGGAGTAGTTACCATCTAACCAATGTCAGGTAGAGTAGTTAACATCCAGCTAACGCCAGCTGAGTTGTCAACATGTAGCTATGTCAGGTACAATAGTTAATGTCTAGATAACATTTAGAGTTACAGTTTTTAGCCTAGTTACAGCCACTGTATTCAGCACACGTTTCAGAGTAGCAAAGTATAAAGTAATATACATACAAAAGATTCTTCAAGGGTTCTTTGCTAAAGGCAGTGGTTCTGTATAGACTCTACCAAATAATTATCTGAATGTTTAAATGGTTCCTACAAACCCTGTAAAGCTTAAAACGGGTTCAGTATACCACTAAAAGTGCTTCTTACGAGTGAAAGAACCGTTTTTCAGTGCTATAGAGAAAAGATATTTATGCATGTGTGTGCATCAGGATGAGCCTCTCTGTTTTGCTGTATCTTTAGGTGTCTACGAGGGCATGTTTGCTGAAGGCTGTGTAGGGGAAATCACTCTCTACTCTCAGGTCTTGCTTTAGGCTTTTCTGGATAGGATTGTAATTATCTTAAAAATCCTTGTGGAATTGGAGCTCAGACGGGACCGCACGCCCCCATCCTCCCCACAACAGAGGCCATAAATCCACCCGCTGTGTCTCAGCCCCCTACCCCCTGAAACCCACAAGAGAAAGTCAGCTCCCAGTCAGATATTGTTTATCTACTAACAACAGCTAGCAACACAAATTTCTTAAGATCAACTTTTCTTTGTCTGAGAAGAAATAATGTAGATCTCTGCAGTGTATTAATGAAGAATCACAGATTTCTGAACTGTTTCTCAGGAGAAAAGAGGAGCTTAACAAAAGCCATTCATTGTAGACTGCTCTGGAGATGTCCATGTTGTGGAATGGTGTAGAAAGTGTGAGTTCTTTTGCTTTGATGGGCCGCTGGAAGATTTCTGAGATAGAAAATTAGCTCTTTTCACAATTATGTATTATTTAGCTCAGACTGGGGTGAGACTAGTCAGGCACAAAAGAGTTTAACCATCTGTGAGACACTGTTTTGATCAAAGTGAGAGAATTCAGGAGCTGAATTGCCTAAGTATGGGAATATTGGCCCACACTCATTTCAGATAGGACTAAACCATGTCTAGAAAGATGAGATTTTATCTACATTTTCTCTGTTAACTCAAATTGACCTATGCACTCTCAGCAAATGTGTTATTTTGTAGAAATTGTAGCTTAAAGAAACCCTGAAAAACATCCTACTAACCATATAGAGAAATGGTAGTGCACGTCTCAAGTGCTGTCGGGCAAACATCTTGAATCTTGTTTTTGCCGTTTTTCACTTTTGGACATATTGTGAATCAGGCAGATGTTCTTTCCATTGCTTAAAACGTTCATGATAAATTGACCAATAGAAATGCTCCACAATTACTTGGAATAAAATCTTTTTACATTGATTTCCATTGAAAGTAAATAAGTTTTCGCCCTACTCCTGTAAAGTTGGAAGTTTGGAAAATAAAGGTTTTAGCATGACAGTGAAGACGTGTAGTACATGTAATACTAGCACGCTGAATTATTCATATTGGACTACTACAAGGTTTATTAAGAGTCGCTACATAATTTTAAATTACCAGTTTAAAATGCTGCAGTATCGAGCTGAGTCCTGTTGCTGTAGACAGTGACAGTGACGAATATGCCAGCTGTCACAGAGTGAGCTGAGTTGTGCTGGCACACAGTGTCTATTTGGTTTAAATTGGCAGCATAAACAACTTATAGATTGAATTTTCTTATTTGCATGACTGCAAACTTACCATTTTACTTAGCTTGCTCTGCTTGTCCAGTTTGGCGCTCAGGGATAGCCAACAGACTGTTTCCGTAAATATCTGTGAAAGCTGTTAGCTCCTTTTTCTCATTGTTTAACTTCAGTAAGCTGCTCTCACATGTACACACCGTTTGTGGCAGAAAATCACAAACAAGCAAGACTGTACCTTTAGTTTTCACTTTTTCGGGGGTGGTTGTGAGAGTTGTGAGAGAGAAAGTAGGACAAAAAATATAAGATGCTTTTTATTGTTTGCAATTTATTGTTCTCTTTGTGTTGGTTACTTTTGAATGCAATTCTTCTTTCTGACTATGATTTACAGTGTAACAGGGTAGCAAGAGGCAGCTATTGAAAAGCTGGACTAGGCTGTCTGTCTGGGATGAGTGGTTGGCAGTGATGGTGGTAGAATGTGGTAGGACCAAGAACAAAACCGAGCCATGTGCAACAGACACGACCACCAGAGGGGTAAACTACAAAGCAGGATTTGTAAGTTTAGCCAGATAACTTAAGCTCAAAGTCAGGTTCGCCAACAGGAAAGGAGCTGAAGGGCATTCCTACTGGACAATCCTCAACTTTGGCATTAAAATATCATATCATATCAAATGCACTGCCTTTGGTTGCACTCTACATGGTTTCTTCCACTATAGTCATGCTACAGTAAATAGCGTCTGCGCTACAGCTACTCATTGATTGAGATATTTGTCATAAAGCTTCTAGTCTAACCTGGCAACAGTAGTAGCTATGAAAGAACACATTTGTGTGCAGAGCATGGATTTGTCAGTTAGCCCATGCCTAGTACAGGAACACAGAACAGTTACCATGAAGAAAGATGTTGAGAATAGGACAGAAAGTTCACACATAACTGAATGAAAAAACAAAACAGAAGCCATTTCTACTCACAGTACCAGTCAAAGAGATGTATCATAAATGTCACACAGGATTTGTCCAGCAGCCAGATCCCTTTAGTGATTGTTATCTGACCAGCTAAAAAGCAGCTAAAGGATCAGAGTAACCTTTTGTGGACGCTGATTCTGCAGATTACTGTGCGCGTGTGCCAGCCTTATGGCTACCCGCTGCTTGCTGCTTAAACCTCATTAATCAGAGTGACAGGAATGGGCTTTAGTAGTGTTGGTGGTTAGAATGTGGGAACCAGCTCAAAACCTTCCTACTGTAGTCAGCGCTAGGGGTGTAAACATGCATTAATACATTCTGATATATCAGTGTAGCAGCAGTAATTAAAATGCACAAATGTGCTGCATTGGTTTTATATAACCAGTATTCCTTTACTGTGTAAACAGTTCCTCTAGTCTGGATCAAATTCTGAATGGAATTGTGGCGACATCTGAGATGTCATTCAACTGTTTCTGAAAATTCTGAAGACGTTTAGAAAACTAAATCTAATATCAGGTGTCTTGAGTGTTTACTGTGTCCACCTTTACCTTTATTATAGCTTCCAGTTTTTTCAGGAGACTCACTTTCAGTGTTTCTGCAGAAAATCTGCAGGAGATTTTTACACACGTCCAAAGTTCTGTCTTAGAGGCCTGAGGAGTTTCTGCTTCACCTTTATGCATTGTGATGTATCTGGGTTGAAGCAGCAATTAAAATGCATGAATTTTGCAATGTTAGGATCACAATCTCATTTCAGGCCAGAATGAAATTAACTTAGCTTACTGTATAGGTTTTATATTGCCAGTATTCCTTTACTGTGTAAACAGTTCCTCCAGTCTGGATCAAATTCTGAATAGAATTGCGGTGATATTTGAGATGCCATTGTCTTGTTTTGGGTTCAGGGTAGGTGTAGTTACAGAGTGTGCCTTAGCTAGACTTCTTTCATTATAGTGACAGACGTAAAAGTACACTGAGGATGATGCAGACTCGTCTCCACCACTTTCTGGAAGTGTAGTCTATTCAGTGTGTCTTATACAACTACCTGCTGCAGAAACCTGTCCAAACCCATGTAGAAAACTTGTATTTGGCTCTGGACAACAGTGAACGGGGTAACAGTTGTACATGCAGAGATAATAAAAATAATCTATTGTTACATAGTAAAGTATCTATTTTTTAGATATTGTTTTTAGTTATATTTTTCCTTCAAATGTGATTCGATTGCAGTTGGTGAGCACTGCCTGTTAGCAGGTTTTTAAGAAGAACAAAAGCACACTGAATGATTTGCAATAAATCCTATTCAAAGGTTGTACTGGACAAAAGCCAGAGAGCAAAACGGCCTTTAAGTGCAAGTCCTTCGGGAAAACAAGAAGATGGTATATTTTACAGAAAACTAAATCTAATATCAGGTGTTTGTGTGTTTAGTGTGTCCAGTGTGATCTTTATTACGGCTTCCAGTCTTCTAGTCAGGAGACTCATTTTCAGTGTTTCTGCAGAAAATCTGCAGGAGATTTTTATGCACCTCCAAAGTTCTGTCTTAGAGGCCTGGTTCTCACTGTCCAAATCATCCCAGCACATTCAGTGACGTTAAGGTCTGGACTTTGGGGTGGTCAGTCCATTGTTCTGAGAGCAGCAGCACATTGCCTTGATTGTTTGCTGTTTTCAGTAAGAGCTTCCTGATCAGCATCACATACTTCCAGGCCCACAGTGCTGAATTATCTTACCACAGTGGAATCATAGACCTGAGGAACACCTGTGAATGTTTTCAGATCAGAAGTGAGAGTGGAGCTTCTATATGATCTTCTGGAAAACGAAGCTACTTAAAGGCTGTCCTGACTGGAGATTAAATAAAGGGTGCTCTCTGACTTACTGTATATTGCCTAATACTTAGGCAGTTAGCTATGTTGCAATCTCTCACCCCTGTCCCCAGCAATAATCAAATCACATCGAAGTTATGTCAGTAGATATAGGGCATATTTTCTTTTAGTTGTTTAAAAGTGTTTAAAACTGGAGGGGACATATTTTGATCCATCCATGTCCTAGTGACATGTCGGCAGCTAAGATTGGACTTGTCTGCGTTTGGTTGTCTTCGTGTGTTCTGTGGACAGGGCGTGTGCTAAAGCTAAAATAGGCTGGACTACTCTGTGACCTGGTGCAGTGAGTGTCCCTCAGGAGACCCTCAGCTTCATGGGAAAATCTCCGCTCCATTCCAGAGAGAATTCCCAGGGTCTGACTGCAGCCACAAAGCATTTCATCTGAACCCTGCAGCCGCTCGGCCGCTGGCTCGAGACAGACCTCCTGACCCCCGCTGAAGAAACATAGCTTACTGGCTGACCTGGAATCAGAAAAGCTTAACTTCAGTGCAGAGCTCCTCTTTAATCTTCTCCAGGCCTTTCTGATTAACCCCTTACATGAGCAGAACTGGTTAACAGTCTTCCAGAAAGGCTCCCATTCCTCACTCATATAAATCAAGAACGGCTCAGACACTTCCGTATAATTACAGAATAGTTGAGAATTCCAGGATTTTTTTTTTTTTTAGAGAAGTGTAAGTTTTATTTCCTTATAATTTGCTTGGGAGAGTTTTTGTAAGCTCTATGGTATCTAGGTAGCTACAGCTAAGTATGTTCTCTATTGGTTAGGCCTTGAATTGTACTATAGCCCTAATGCATCAAATTGAGCGCCACTACAAATGTGATAAGTGATATTGAATAATTAGTCTCACTTGATGTCCAGTAGATGAGACCAGCCTTCTGGATTTTACAGTGTACTGGAAAGTACATTTATTGTCTGTGAAGAGTTTATACTAGACTAATCACAACCCCACCTCACCCCCAACTCCCCAACTCATCCAAAGAGAACTATATACCTCTCTAGCCCATGCTTGCATCATTTCATGTTCCCAAGCTTAGTTTTCATAAAAGAACTGTATGATCTGAGGAGTCCAAGGTACATTTTATAACATACAGCGTTTACAAACCACATTACACTTTTTATCTAAAAAACTAAAGTGAAGGAAATGATTATTTCCATGACGTGTGCCCCTTAAGCTTGGGATTTGAGCAGCACTAACTGCTTCTAGATCAATGCAAAAAGCTTGGCCTATCAGGGGAGAAGTCAGGACGAGCTTGCGTAGTGATGGATGGTGAGGAAATGGTTGTCGTGACGTGAAAGGCAAGTTTAATTTCTCTCAGGAGTCTTATCAAGAGGCTAATGCTCAGCTCCAGAGGTCACCAGTCAGGTTAGAATAACTTCCTTTAAGTTCATAATCCATTGAGTAGTAAGTGTTCTTTTTTTATTCTGTGTCTATTCAGGGATAAAGACTACCATTTAAGAACATACAAATCTGTGGTGATGGCCAACAAGCTGATTGACTGGCTCATAGCACAGGTAAGAGCACTGGCCTTTCATGCCACGACAGGTCTGCAGAGTGGAGTGAGTAGGAGAGGGTATTATAAAGGTATTAAATTGTGTGGCCGATATGGATTAGTGGGGGGGGGGGGGGGGGGGGGTAAAAATAATAGATAATTGATTAAGTAGATCAGTGGATAAGAGTAAACACTAAGCTTCAGTCCTGTAACCATGGACCAATGATCCAATAACCCTAGCCTATATTTTCATCTCTTTATTTACAATGTTATTATTGCTTATTTGTAAAGGAACTCATTCATAGACAGACACACACCTTTTTCTGTCTTCTCTTTTACAGGGGGACTGTAGAACAAGAGAGGAAGCACTGATTTTGGGGGTGGAGCTCTGTGACAATGGATTCATGCATCACGGTTAAGATTGACATCTCTCTCTCTTACTGTCTCACTGTCTCTTTCTCTGTCTCTCTCTCTTTCTGTCTCTCTCGTATTTATGTTTTTCTTTATTCTGTCTCTTATTCAGTCTTCTAAAAGTCTGCCTTACTCTCTTGTCTATTTTACTTTCTCTTTTTTCTGTCTACTTATTTATTACTTGCTGTCTTTCTTTCGTTGTTTATTTCTCTTTCTTTCTGTCAATTTTCTGTCTTTCTCTTTCTTCCTGTCTTTCTGTCTTTTTTCTGTCTTTCTTTCTCTCTGTCTTTTTTTCTTTCTGACTTTCTTTCTCACTGTCTCTCTCTCTCTGTATCTCTCTCTTTCTGTCTCTCTCGTATTAGTTTTTCTTTATTCTCTCTCTCTTATTCAGTCTTCTAAAAGTCTCTCTCACTCTCTTGTCAATTTTTCTTTCTCTTTTTTTCTCTTTATTTATTTATTTATTTATTACTTGCTGTCTTTCTTTCTTTCTTTCTTTCTTTATTTGTTTATTTCTGTCTTTCTTTCTATCCTTCTTTCTTTCTGTCTCTCTTTCTCTCTGTCTTTCTTTCTCTCTTTTTCTCTGTCTTTCTTTCTGTCTTAATTTCTTTCTTTCTTTCTTTTTTCTTTCTTTCTTTCTTTCTTTATCTGTCTTATTTCTCTCTGTCGTTCTCTCTTTCTGTTTTACTTTCCTTCTTTTTTTCTTTCTTTCTTCCAGTTTTATTTTGACTCCTTTGTGCAACCCAACAAACAGAACTTGCATCGAGAGCAAATCATTGCGAATATTTTCCGATTAGCCCGAGCCGAAACAGATTTCTGCTCTCTTTCACTCTGCCCAGAGCCCTGGCCTTCAGGAGGCTGAGAGTGTGAACGTCCCGTCTCCACGGCAACCCGTTATTTACCGAGTGCAAGCCTCTATGCTTTTAAAGAGTTGAGTCTGTCGGTGCCAAAGTCCACATCATACTTTTGTGACTCACACATCCTCTGTCGTTACACACTGGATGGACGTGCTCCCAAATTGCCCACAATTATGTTTGATATGCAACAAATTACAGACAAATGTATGGATGCCATGACCCTGATGGATATATTTTCACTCACTGGTGCCACATTTGATTGTGGCTGTTCGTGCCGGAGCGTTGTTCAGCATGTTTATGTGGCCATTAAGGCTATAGACGCTATATCTGATCTCGCCAGTTAAAGTGAGGGAAATACAGCGCAAAATACTGCCCTCATTTTTCTCGCTGGGGGTGTTTCATGGAGGGGCTGAGGTTAGGCCCTTGGTTTCCGTGGATACAGGTTTAATTCCATGCCTGGGCTTCTTTTTAAAGAATGAAAACCCCCACCACTACCCTGGCAGCACAGGCCCTTCAGAGAGGCCCACATTCACCCTCCTCTCCTTTCTGCACTATTATTCTTTTCTTCCAAACTAATCTAAGCCTTTCATAGGAGACCCTCTTACCGAATCTGCTTGTGGTTTAGATTTTTCCTTTCTTTGCCAAAACAAACTCTTTTATGTCTATGAGATAAGCACAGATTTGTTACAGTAACACACTTACATAAAAAAAAACACAATGGGTTGTTTACTTGTTTATGTGTATTTATTTTGATGTTAGTGTTTTTGAACAAGCTTTGTGTGCAGACCTGCACCTTCTGAAAGTGGACCTTCCGCCCGTGACCCACAGTCTGGCCCATTTTCTTGACCTGTTAACAGCCTTGATGCAGAATGCAGTTAAATGCCATTGTCTCTGGTTTATTTTGTAGTACTGGAGAAGAGCGAGTTCAAGGATGAGCCGCTTTTGTTCCGCTTCTTCGCTGATGAGGAGATGGAGGGATCCAACACCAAGCACAAGCCCATGAAGCACGATCTGAAAATAGTGGAGAACGTCATCGCCAAGTCTTTGCTGGTGAGAGATGTGAGCTGTAATTACTCGCAGCTGATAGCACTTACCATGGGGGGTGTAATGCTGTTGAACATTCTTGACATCTAGCATTCCCTCATCCTGATCTAGTGTCAACTGTGAGTCAGTAATTATGAACGAATGCTCCAGTCTTTCATTACTCCCATGTTAGGAGTTGGCCAGATTGAGTGATTTGGCCTGAAAGGGACTTGAACTTGAGCTGAGTAAACTTGTGGAGATGTGTAGCAGTGATACGTGCTTCTGTTAAAGAAACAGTTCAACATCAGATGGACTACTTTTTACTCCAGATATCAGCCAGTACAGTTTTGCTCTCTGGAGTTTTATTCATTAGATTTGCACTGGAGCTACGAGGCTAATGTAGAAGTTCATTGCTTTTTTGAACTTGAGACCACCCTTCATTTTCTCTAGGTTTATTAGAGAAATTAGTTTATTAATGCCCTTGCTATTAATGAGTAATTAATGCAGAAACTATTGTGAATTATTTGGTTTAGCATATCTTGTGGTGTCCCACAGGGTTCTATTTTAGCGCATATGAAACTGATGATAATTATGTTTGCAGATATTGTTTTTAAAGTAAAGAAGCATGGGCTTACATGCGGGCTATAAGCGGTATTCAGATATTCAGGAGATATTTCAGAGAAAATTTGAAATAAGATATAATACACTGGTTTAAGAAAAGATAAAGGGAAATAAGTGAAAGAAGGTTTCCAAACCCTGTGTTTAAATATATTTTAAAAATATATTTAAAGGTTCAGACAAGACAGTGAAGCACTACTTTCTGATGTTGATGTTCTTACAAAGATATATTGATGATTGCATAGACTTTCTAGACAGATATTTGAATGTATGTAATAACTCTTGCACACTAAAAGGGAGTCTTATGAAAAGGATAAAAGAATCTGGTGAATTTGTGTTTTTTTGTCATGGGTATAAAGCCCCCGGCTGTGGAGCACCGGAACTGTGTTCTCTGGAATGATGGTGATTCATCTAATACTTTTGGAATGAGTTGGGAAGTTAGGAACGAGATAGGGTGGTGATCATCCAACATCTTGACCTCACTAACACTCTTGTAACTAAATGCAATGAGGTCCTCAAATCAATGCTCCACAATCAAGTAGAACGTCTTTACTACACAGTAGAGACAGTTACTCCAACGGAGTACAGGATGAACTTTTTTAATACCCTTGATTTCAGAAGAAACAATGAATGAGCAGGTGTCCCAATACTTTTGTCCTTATAGTGTAAATCAAGGGTATTATCTGTTGAACAATTAACAGTGATTTTTGAAACCACAAAAGTCTAAGTCTATTTGATATTAGCCTCTTAGCTCCAGTTCAAAACTACAGAAGTGAGTTTTGGACTCAACCATGTTTTGCTACACTTGGGTCAAAACATCTTCTTAGTAGACTACCTTCCACAGAACTGTGTACTTTTTCCCTTCAGATAAGGCCCAGTGATGGTGGATATGGCTTCACCCTGGAGGATCGCAACAGAGTTCCTATCATCAAATCAGTGGATAAAGGCTCCCATGCAGAGGTACCGTGATAAAGTCCAGCTGTTTCAGTTGTTATTTAAATGACAAAATAGCCAATATAATAAGTTCATTTGGACATGGGGAATTGGAGAGGTGCCAAATGGACATGTGAATTTTATGTTTTCTAAAGAAATCATCATTCATGTGCTACATAGTTTGAATTTTATCACTCTTACCCATAACAGATCACTAAGCATTTGTATATGTACATCCGTGCAAACTAAAATAGTAGGAATTATTACCCCGTCCACTTATATTAGAGGGGTATTTTCTGTGTCTAATATGAGGCATCAATTAAGATGACTTTGGTCTAGTAAGTCTTTTTTTATCATCAGTCAGACCTTGAGGGTTGATGTACGTTCCTGTTGCCTTTGGTTCAAACTGGTTTTGTGGTAGAAGCCAGTTTGAAGTTCTCACTGTTGTGGTCACACAGAAATACAAGACTTTAAAAGCTCTGAGGCATTTTTGAGGTTCTCCCTTACTGTTTCCGAATCTTTGATCCATTAGGGTAGACTGCAGTGTCTGTGGTCAGGGAAATTTGATCAGTCCTGATGGGGGGGGTGATAATGTTGTGCCTGAAATGAAGCCGTGTTTTAGAAGACCTCCAATGTATGTTTCTAATGTGGGGCTGTAAAAGAGGACAGGATGATCTAGCTGTGTACTCAGTTAGATAAAGAGCCACTTCATAAAAATGCCCTACATCTGAGTCATACACTCGCATACATCCTAAATTAAGTAAAAAGCCACTTGAAGCTGTGTGTTACAGTGCTTTTTTTTTAGAGTTTTATCAAGTAGTGTTGGAAAAATGCCAAGTAAAGTAAAACTACTGTAACGCTGAGCTTGTTGTTTTTGTGAAATTGTGATAAAAACACAGTCTCGTGGAAAATGATGGAAAATTATAATTTAACCACCCCTGGTTAAATTAGATGTTTTGTTGAAAATACAGTAATTTAAATCACATAAACAGTTTAAATTTGACATGCTCCAAATTATTTGTGGACAAATGTTTGTGGACACCACTTCTAATAAATCCACCCAATTGCACCCATTGCCGACACAGCTTGTCTAGTCCCTGTAGAGCTGTACTGCCAATAGAATAGAACTCTCTGGAGCAGATAAACATGAACCTATTGTCACCATGCCAAATGCCAGATGTGGGCTAGAGGGGTATAAAGTCCCCCAGCATTGAGCTTTGGGGCTGTTGATGATGAGGTTGGGTGGTGATCATCCAACATCCTCACCTCAGTAAAACTCTTGTTGCTGAATGCAATCAGATTCTTCCCCTGGTCAGTAGAGAAAGATACTCAATAATTTTAATACCCTTGATTTCAAAGAAAACAGTGAACATGTGAAGCATGTGTGCCACTACTTTTGTCCATACAGTGATAATCTGTTTTTGGACAAAAGCTGTAGCTGTTTTATCATTCATTCACTCGAGCATTGAGCTCTACACAGGATAGAGAAAGAGAGAGAGATAAAAGTGAATGAGTGAGGTAGGCTTCCTTTCCTTTTTACAGAATGCTGAATCTGCTCAAATGGGAAACATTTGGCTCTCCTGTGGCTGCTCAGGAACCAAAGGGACATACGTTTTAATGCAGTGGAAGGATGATGATGTGGACAACACGTGTGTGCTTCAGTCATTCAGAGGCCAGGGAATAAGCTCCAGAGGAAGTGGCATGTGGAGATAAAAGTTTTGGCTCCATATGTGTAGATTGGCAGTAGTTTAACCCTTTAGAGTCACAGTTAGTGTTGATAATAATACAACTCCACTCTTCTCCTGATTATATTGTTATATCTGATTTGTAGGTCATTGAGGGACCAAGAGGAATTGTGTTGAAATGCAGATTTTTTGTTTGTGTAGTAACACTATGTGTTGACCTATGCATTTAATAAATTTAATGATTTGATTCATTTATTACAAACACTGTATCTAAACATTAGTAATAACTTCAGATTTGTAAGGAATAAATAAGTCACAGCTTTCTGTTAAGTGTGTCATATATACATTATGTAATGAATTGTGTAATACTGATATCTAATATTCATTTGACCTTTGTTGATTATATAAACAGCTTTAATCATGTCCTATTTTAATTTACCCGCATGTTTGTAACTTTTTAAACTTCTCTGAACCACTAGTGATTCCAGGCTCAGCCAGTTTGCTGCAGCCACATTGCTTTGCATGTATTCACCGAGTAGTAATCCTTAGGGTGTAGTAAAAGTCATGGAGCATAAGGGGTTAAAGGAGTAGTATAGCGAACAGTGTAATTCACGTAACATATATCTTACCCCACTTGCAGTTAAGCAGCCATGACATGTTTGGTGTCTGGGGTTTGCATCTTTAGTTTGGAACAGGTGATGGTAGGCTAATATTGCTAACAAACATTGAACTTAGACTGTCACCAATCTCATCTCCATAACCACATGCCCCAAAATGTCTCCCACTTTGTTTGTAAGCATTCAGATCTTTATTTGTTTGGCACAGACAAATCAATGTAACATAATGTGACTTATGTTAGTCTGTAACACAAAAAGAGCTGAAAGGTGGGGCAATGTTTCTGGTCTATTCATGACATTTTCATTGCTTGTTTTTATAGATTTTTGAAGCAAATTATTTAAGATGTTTATATGTACTTACAGATAAGAGTTTTGTGATTGTGAAAATCCAGTGTATGTCAGCAACATTAGCCTAACATTTACTGTTGTAAACTAAGCAAGCATGCATCAGATACATGATGTGTATTTGCTAATTGATTGAACTCACTGCATAAGTGAAAAATTGTTTACTACACTGCATAAGTGATACATCATTTGTTTGATTTTTTACTCTTTCTTATAATATACTGTAAGGCATGGGGCACAATATGAAGTGTTGTGATTGCAATGCTAGCGTATTATCCAGATTTACATTTACATTTACAGCATTTAGCAGAAGCTCTTATTCAAGTTAGCCCAGCTAGTTTGAATAGACTAAAATTTCAAAGATACCTCTGATCTCAGATACTACTCACTACTGCTCTCGTGCAGCTAGAATGATAAGGAGCATGAATGGTTGTGTTTCTGTCCACAGATGGCTGGAATGGAGGTGGGGAAAAAAGTCTTTGCCATTAACGGCGACCTGGTGTTCCTGAGGCCGTTCCATGAAGTGGAGAGTTTTCTGAAGCAGTGCTTTAACAGCAAGGGACCGCTTAGAGTGCTGGTCAGCACCAAACCCAGAGAGTGAGTGAAAGCACAGGACCCACAGTCTGAAGCATGTCTAGGGGTAATGAATAAATTGGTTTGAAAATAGGGAAATAGGTACAATAAAACCCAAGCAGGCTGGAAGCTTGTCTCAAAACTCTTGTCTCAGTAATTCTTCAGACGTCTTCAGTGGTCTGTCACCACCACTTTGGAACCACACCACTTTGTCTCTAAAACAGTGTAACGTACCAAACCACACTTAACAGTTGCATTATGCAGAACTTTAGAAAAACTATTGTAGATAATCGTATTTCTCCTGATGTCTTTTCACTATTAACCAAACACTGCAGGGCTTGTTGATGGAGAACAGTGGAGATCCTCTCTCCCATTCCCTAACCCCATATTTTGCGGTTCTCAGTCGTGCTGATTTGTGGCTTCTAGTTGAGAAGCTGGATTGTTGAGAAAGGTTCTGATGTTGTTGTTGTTTTGTTTGTTTTTCATTTTCTCTCTTTGTGTTTGTGTGTGGTGTATGTGTGCAGGACAGTAAAGATTCTGGACTCAGCAGATGGTTTGGGTTTCCAGATCCGTGGCTTTGGACCATCTGTGGTGCACGCAGTGGGCAGAGGTGAGGACAGAGAGAGAGAGAGAATTTCTAGTCTTTCAGTGCGGTGCAGTGCAGTATTGTGCCTCCTTCTTGTTAGCAGTGATTTACTTACATATCACCGCTGTCACTCCAAAATCCAGTTTTTGACATAATGTGAATCTGGTAGTTGTTCTTTACATTGTGTCAAAATGTCATGATAAACGGACCAATACAAATGCTGAAGATTGTTTTCTTCCCCTGTAAAGTTGCCATTTTAGAGATATCAGGTATTTGCGTGACAGTGACGATCCACTATCGTACAGGTGAACGATGTCTGCACTTACACTTCAAACACTATGACGAACTCTGGATGATTTAGTGACTGTGCATTTTTACTTATCTCTTTCATGATAAGGATAACTCCTGAATGTCAGAGGCAGAGGGAGGCAGAAGAAGAGAAATGAGAGAGTGAGGTTGGGTGAGAGAGAATGAGAAAGAGGGAGAGGAAGTAAAGGACATAGACATAAAACATGGTACAAAAAAAGAGATAGTAAGAAGTGAGAGACAGAAATAGCTTGAGAGATGAATACAGGAAGCTGCTCTTTTCTCTTTGTTTCTGTGTGCTTGAGAGCTGCAGCTGCAGCACAGCTGGACTTGTTCGAACGTAAAGGACTGGACACACATACACACGCACACACACACAAACACACACACACACACACACACACACACACACACACACACACGGAGACAGTATGTTCACACTTTTGACCACTTCTGAGCAGCATTCCCATCAAACTCTGCGGCAGACGAGTGGGTCTTGATGAAAACGGTCCATTCCGCACAGACCCTGGAGAGAGAGAGAGAGAGATAGAGAGAGAGAGAGAGAGAGAGAGAGAGGAGTAGAACAAATGAGAGTGGGAGATGACTCGGAGACCCACTTGGAATGGAGAGATGGAGGGACAGAGGAAAAAAGAGAGAGAACAGATAAGACATGTCTTTCAGCCATCTATGCTGACCATGGCGGGCAGATGAGACAGAGTCCAATTTTCCCTCAGTCCAGGCAGTGACCCCTCCAATATATGATGGGGAGGTTGGGCATTTCCTAAAAATACTCAGATGCTGCTTTTTAAATGTGTTCACTGCAAAACAGTGATATACTGGCAAGTGCAGTGATGTTTAGTGAATTCATATATTTAATATTCCTCATTTATGATACTTTTATAACAATAATAATAATTACAATATTTCTATGCAGTTTTACTTATTGTTTTAATTCTAGCTTTGCTAATTCAGACCATGCCATCAGCTTATGATTTAGAATTCGACTGTATGAAAGAGGGGAGAACTCTGAGGAGGTTTGAGCTACAGTTCAGGTGGCTTGTGCTTTGTGGTAGAAGCCAGGAATGATAGATGGTGGAGATTTGTGCAGATATGTCACAGACACATGAGGTAGAGATGGAATTTATAGGATGGTAGATTAGGCAGGAGGGACTTTGGGCATGTTTCTCCTCCCAAAATGAAGTTATTTCATAACTTCACTAGTGGCAGGTATAGTGAAGAGATTACGCTACATTTTTTTTATTATTAATCGTTTAATATGATAAGACCACATGTTTAGAAACAGGTTCAATAATCTTGATCTTCTTATGATAATCTCATAATGAGGGACATTAGAATCAAACCTATTCCATCTATAATGGTTCTGTGTAATACTGAAAAATGGTTATTTGACTATAGTTTCAGATAGAAACTTTTTTTTTACTAAAAAAATGAAATAACTTGTTTTAAATGTGAAGCACCTCATATATTTCACTCGTAACTCACTCCTTCACTCACTCTGGCTGCAGTATCTCCACAAGGGGGCACTGTTAGTGTCCAAAAAGTGTTGCATCAGTTAGTCCTTGTTTCAGGATGTGTTTTCTTTTAGATGAAAATTACAAACATTATTTCCTGAAGTACGTTTTTACACAGTCGTTCATTTTTAATAAGAATAAGGCAGGCAGGTAATTCACTCACATATTCACTTACTCACTCACTTGCTCATGATTAGCAGGCTGAAGATTCCTCAACAATGACACTGTGTGTCGTTGTTATGTGTAGAGTCTGTTCTATACAACCACTAGCTCTGCTAACTTTCCCTGATGGTTGCCATGGGTAATACTCAAGCAAGAACTTTCCTCCTGCTTTATGAAAAGCTTTTAACCTTTCAGCAGTAAGAGATAGATGGAGCACTGGGTGATGTTGGAGATGCAAGGTTTTGTATGTTTATTAGATATTTATTTTGGTATCACTTTGCCTGACTGGTCCATTATAGATGCCTGGTAGATGCTCACCTGACTTTCAACTTAAATTCAACTGAATATGCATTAAATGCAACTGAACTCTAAGTTGAATGTAAATGTCTATCTATTGAATGTAACCCTGCACCTAACCTTTTAGGGTTAGGTTTAGGGTTAGATTTAAGGTTAAGGTTAAGAGAGGGTTAGGTGTATTGTATAGACAGTTATTTATGTAGTCAGTCATCAATAGACAGTCAATTGCATTCAGCTTGGAGTTCAGTTGAATTTAACAGGCATCTACAAATACATCTACAAGGCATCTATAATGGACCATCCAAGTAAAGTTTTACTGTTGTTTTTGTTGTATGTAAGTGTGGAATGAATGAATGAACAAATCCGGCCTCTGCCTACACCCTCAGCCTTAGCCACCCCACAGTCTTTCACCTCCTCCTGCTCTGTCTCCCTCACTCTCACAAACTGCTGTCTGTCTGAGTGTTTGTGGTTTTGAATCTCAGCAGGAGATGGAAGAATGAGTGTTATGGCTGAGTGTGAGGGGCTGAAATTGAGAAATGTCATCACACACACACACACAGACACACCTTCCTGTGGTTGCTCAGTCTCCCCCACTGGCCACTGCTGGATGGCTATCATAAGAACTGTTATAGCAGATCCACTTTCCAAGTCTGAACATGCATGCACACACAAACACACACACACACACACACACACATACACACACACACACACACACACACACACCTCAGCACAGTTTCAGCACAGTGAACAGTCACCATACCTCTAAATTTTACAGCACATACAACTAGAAATTGAAAGTTTGTGTATAACTAATAAGTTGGCTTGACAAAGCCAGCTACACAGCACGTTTACCAGTGTTAAATCAACACTGATAGTGTTAAATTAACAATACCAATGGCAAATTAGCTGTTTAGTAACACTCAGATATTGATGACATCGTAGATAGCTATTGACTGTTTATGACATGTTAATTAGGTTCTTTTTTATTATGTATATTGCAGTTGCATTGGTTGTTTGGTGGTTAGATAAAGGTTATTGCTAGGATATCCCAAGTGGTTGATCTTGTTTTGCTAGGCTTTTGCATTGGTATCTCAGATGGAGGCTATGGCATTGCTATATGGTTGCAGTGGTGTTGCTAAAATGTTGCTAAGTGGTTGTTATTGTGTGGCAGGACGGTTGCTAGGTGCTTTTAAGGATTTTTCCTTGAACTCCTTTAAGCCAATGATTTTTATTTAGCTATTAATCATGTTGCACAAACTGATCCTAATGCACAAACATGTTATCTATTATTTGATAACCATTTGGCTTAGCAAATCTTGTGACGTCCCACACAGTTCTATTTTAGGACCTATTAAACTGATGTTAATTCTGCCTGTAATGTAGTTATGAGAGTAAAGAAGTGTAGGCTTACAAACAGGGTTTAGGAGGTTAAAACAATAGCTAGTTATCAGGTAATCACACATTATGTAGTTTAATCCATATTCAAAGATAACAGTCTATAACGCAGTACCCTAGACAGTCCACAATATCCACAAAATTCCCAGAAAAGCAAATTGTGATATTGTGATATTGATATTTTATAGCACAACAGCTATAAAATATCTTTGTATTACCCAGCCCTAAATGAAGGGAAATCGGCTGTTCTTGTCTTGTGTAAACCCTGAGGAGCATTCATTCTTTTTGTGTCTTTTGGACGCTGCTTCTCACCCACCCACCATTTAGCAGTAAAGCATGCAGGTGTTTTCCCAGCTTGATTTCAGCTATAGATACGCTTATCCAGCCTGGACTACAGACAACATTTAGAAACTGTAGCTGTCGCTATGGAGGAGTGAGAAAGTTTTATAGCAAAAGCGCTCAGAGTTCTAGACTATGAAACATGATCAGGACAGTGTGAACACTCCTAACACAGACGTTGCTGTTTAGCGCTGAAAGACAGCCTGTAGCTGTTGAGTGTGTGTTAAAGAGATTAAAAAAACAAACTGGGAATATTTAGTCTGCGAGTCACTTCCACATTCCGTTCTCTAAGCCTTAAAGAAAAAGCTCCTAGATGACGTTTACACAGAATCAGCGGTACTGCATTCATCCACAGTGCTGTTTTCAGACTGAAATTGATATTTAAACAGCTTTATTTGCATGAATTGGTATGAACTGCTGCCGCCAAAGCAATGAAACGAATGACTGATAATGAATTGGTCCTGCCACACACTCACTTTTCCCCCATACTTCAGAAAATGAAGTTAAGATAAATTGTTAATCTTCAAAAATGGGAGAAGGAGTGACTCTTCTGAAGGTGACTCAGTGTGTGTGGATTGGAGGCGAGTGACCGTCCATGTTTGTACCACTGTATGTAAACATGCCAAAGGAAAAACTGTTTAGTGTGTCTCTTTCCATTCCGGTCTCTGTCTGTCAGTCTGCATGTCTCTTTCTCTCTGTTTGTCAGTATTTGGTCTAGTCCCATGACCTCATGCTGCCGGTCCGTGTTTTGCAGGCACAGTTGCGGCCATAGCTGGACTGCACCCGGGTCAGTGCATCATCAAGGTCAATGGCATCAATGTGAGCAAGGAGAGTCACGCCAGCGTGATCGCCCACGTCACGGCCTGCAGGAAATACCGCAGACCCACTCAGGTACAGTGGAGGCACAGTACACTAGAGCATTTTTACGTTCTTAACCCAATATACACACTATTTATAAATATGGACAAAAGTTTTGGGACACCTGACAATATATCCTGCTTTTCTTGTAGCAACTGTCTCTAATATCCAAGGTAGGCTTTCTACTAGATTTTGTACACATTGCTGTGCTTTGATCGCATTTAGTGACAAGACCATTAGTGAGGTCAGAATGTTGAATGATCACCACCCCACCTCATCCCCATCTCCCCAACTCATCCCAAAAGTATTGGATAGAGCACCTTCATTCCAGAGAATATAGTTCCACTGCTCCACAGCTCAATACTGGAAGGTTTTATACTCCTCTAGCCAACAATTGGCATGGAGAGTCCTATTATACTTTCAGTGCTTCTCTACAGGACCTAGACAAAGTTTGTGTGTGCATTTCTACATCTGTGTGAGCATTAGGTGCAACTTTCTAATGCATTCATTAGCAGAGGGTGTCCACAAACATTTGAACATATAGTATATATTTCATCATTGTCCTTTTCAAACCTTCTTATTGGACGTGTGTACTGTATTTAGACAGACAGACTAAACATTCAGACGTGCAAAACCAAAATTTCAACTCTGCCGGTTGTTCCCACTTTTACACTTTATTGTGTTGTACTCTCTTCTGTTTGTTTCTTGTGTGTTTGGCCCGCACTGTGGGAGAAAGCCCAGTGTTTTAGTTTAGAGCTTACACTTCAGCTCAGGTCTTTTCCCAACTATAATAGTGAAGTTGGCATCAGGGGTGGAGGTCTGCTTCCTGCAGAGCAGGGTAGAGCTCCAGGAACCATGGGTTAGGGCTGTAGGGGGGCTTTGAGGGGGTTTATGGCAGTGGTTTATGGCAGAGAGCATTTGCTGGAGTGTGAAGAGAGTAAGTCTTACATAGCTGATGGTTAGACAGCCAGGCCCGGACGGCACTGAAGAGCAGTGTGGTCAGCTGCCTGGTCTCTAATTTTCATCAGGCCTAGGAGTGAACGAGGAGTGTGTTTACATTTCTATGTACATTTAGCATCCAGCTGCTGTTAACTAGCATGGCTTACAGACATGCTTTGTTGTCTACTTGGCTATAATTTAAAATGCACTTAAGCTAGAGTAGACCGAGCAGAGTGTAGAGAAGTCTGAAGAGATTACAGTAGTTTTGAAATTTGAGTATTGAAAAGATCACAGTTGTTCACAGTGGTCTCTTGCAAGAATGCATTATTAGTGTTTATTCAAAGGCTGGTAGTGCCAAACAGTGATACTGCTGAGAAGACTAGGTTCCCCGCCTCAATATTATTCAAATGCTTATAACTTACAAACCTGAACTGTCAAATGTGGTATGAACTGAACATTTAGACATTTCAATTTTCCACAGGGCTTCCCTGCTCGTTAATCTTTGTGTCTTCTAAAGGTTAAAGGATCCTCTGTTATGGTTAGAAATGCTCTGTAGAGCACTGAGCATATTTGCCAAATGAACCAAATCCACAATGCCGAGCTTAAGGGTATTCTTTTTCTGGTTGCTTCTTATTTCAGCAAGACTCCATAAAGTGGGTCTATAATAACAATGAGAGCGCCCAAGAGGAACACCAGAAGGCCAATCAAAAGCCCAGCTCAGAGGAGAACGGGGAAGTGTTCGATTGTAAAGTGGAAGGTAGTACATACACACACACATGCACGGATCAGGCATAACATTAAGACCACTGATGTGAAGTTCATTCCAGTAATGAGAACATGAGTTCATGTCTCTCATGACGCTTTAGATTTCACTTCAGCAGTTCCATCTGCTGCTTGGTAGAAGGGGAAATATTTCACATCATACACCTCAGTGAATACCAAGTTGCTCTCCTGCTTCAGCAGCCCATCGTGTTGAAAGGTTATTGTAGACGTTATTCCCATAACAAAAAATAAACACATTTAAGGCTTATTAAGTCAATTTGTCTGCAAAGAGCTGGTAAACTGGGTGCACTTGAATGACCAGTTAATAATGCGTGAGGACCATTAGTTTTTAGATCCCATTTAGAGCTTTTAGATTTATTCTTAAACCAGGACAGTTTTGGTATGAGCTAGGGGGTTAATGTAGATCACACATTGTTACAGAGTTAGATTATACAAGTTAGAGCTGTTATCTGGTCAAATGTCCCAGCAAAGTAGCTACTACTGCTGTTTATGTGATGTACTTCAGCCCAGATTTCTAGATAACAGTGGGACATACAGTGTCAGAAACTACATGATCTAGTCTAATATAGATTACTGCACAGCTCCACACAGTTTAATGCATGCGTGATGATTTACACATGCAGTTAGCACCATGTACCATGGTAGACGTTTCCATTTACAGTAATTGCCTTGTAGCTGCAGGCCAAATCAGTACTGACTAAGTGGATAAATGTGTTTGCTCTACAGAGGTGATGGACAAGTTCAACACCATAGCTATGATTGATGGCAAGAAGGATCACGTGAGCCTTACAGTGGATAACGTGCACCTGGAGTACGGAGTGGCGTACGAATATGACAGCACGGCTGGCATCAAGTGCCAAGTCCTGGAGAAAATGGTGGAGCCCAAAGGCTTCTTCAGCCTCACAGCTAAGGTATACACACATACACACATCACCCACAATGTTTCACTGTTCTGCAAATTCAGATCATAAAAAAAAAAATCATCTTCAAGTTTAGCTTTAAAGGACTTTAAGTGCCTTCAGCCGACTACTCTGGAGTGCACTGGCTGGCAGGAGACCTGTGGATAAATTGTCCAGCAGCAAATAAGCAAGCTGGGGATCTCTAGTTCCCCTTAACAAGCTGTATGATAAAGAATGGGAAGCTACAATCAAGTGTGAGTGTGAATAGCCTTTATATTTATAAGCGAAAAATTATTTAGGCCTTTAAAAGGTTCTTCACACTCATACATCTCTATTACAAACATGTTTTTGTATGAAACCAAAAGTGGTCATTGGATGTACATGCAGCAACTACCTCTCTACCTCACTACTCTCACTGGATGTCAGTGATGAAGACTGTTAGCTGAGGCTTATTGTAGTCACTCAAATACAATATCTAGAACTGTATTTTGTATAATAATGTATTTTTATCTTCTAAGGGGTCTTCTAAGGGTTAATGTCTTTACTGGAGAAGCTGCTGATCTTAAGTGGAAAGCACCTTTAAGGGCCAAACTGTAATGAAGGAGTAAACAAACTTCAAATCACACAGCTGGGAAGGTAGAGAAATGAGCCAAGAGCCACAGAGATGCAAATATTAGCATAAGCAAAAGTCTTTTAGCATTTGTGTCTTTGAATGACTGCCACTAGGTTGGTTCACAGTACCGTAATTGCTAAAAGAATGGCATGCAGATCATTTAAGTGCACCCAGGTGAGATTAGTTTGAATGAAGTGTGCATGTTTAAACTCTTGCTGTCCTAATGAAAGGTTTATATGCAATCTGCTGTAGATTATTACTCAGTAAACACATTGTAAACCGTGCGCAGCCTGCTGTGGCAAAAGCTGTTTCAGTCTAAGATTTCATATAATGAGCCTGTATATATACAGTGTAGTCTATAAAAGAACGGAACAGTAATACAGTATATGGTGTTTCAGAAACACTCTCCAGAGAGGTCTTGATGTATTGCATTTTTTGGATGTTAAGCACGTATTTTTGTTTACTAAGTCCCTAAACTGCCAGCACTTTCTGCCGTATTGCTGACATCTGCCTGGGACAGGTTTGCTCATAGAAGCTTCACTCCAGAAGTTTAATATTGTCCTCACTGCTGGCTAGGTTATTAGTTAAGGCTCAGGAGCCAAATTCGCTCTTAAATTTCCCTCACTCCTCTCTTTCAGCCTGTGAGAAATACCCCCCATTCTCTGATGGCTTATATCTTCTACAGTGAGCATTACCCTCCAGCACATCTGGAGGAGTCTACTCACCATTTAGGATCACTGTCATACTCTATAGTGTGCTCTAGACTGATGACTGTGCTGTAAATCTCTTCTGTTGCATCAACAAGTGCAAAATAAAGGTTCCTTGTTGGAGTTTTGAGCTTATATTTTTAGAGATTCTTTAACAGCTCTTCAGATACACATTGCCAATAGAATATGACTCATTGGAGCGGAAAACATGTACTTGCTGGCACTATCCCTAATGCCAGGTGTGGACTGAGGGGGTATACCCCCCCCCCAGCATGTAGCTGTGGAGCAGTGGAACTGTGTTCTCTGGAATAATGGTGCTCTGTCCAATACTTTTGAGATGCGTTGAGGTGCAATTAAATCCTCACAGCAGTACTCCAAAATCTAGCAGGAAGCTTTCCGTGGACAGTAGAAACAGTTACTCCAGCTAAAGCAGGATGAACTATTTTTTGAATGAATGAACAGGTGTCCCAATACCTTTCTTCATAGAGTTACATAGTCTGTATATGTGGTCTGTCCACAGTAGTACAAAAACAGTCACATGCAAAAGTTTGGAGACCCCTGGTTAAATTACATGGATTGTCGATTCAATTTGGCATGGTGACTTTATGAATAGCACACTCCGAGTTTTTTTAATCTATCCCACTGTCATAGCCCCAGTATAGGTGTGCCTCACTGTGTGCTTCACTTCCTCTCTCTTTGCTCTCAGATTCTGGAAGCCCTGGCAAAGAATGATGAGGCTTTGGTGCAGACGTGTAGCCGGATAAACTCCAGCACTGAGCTCATCCCAGAGGACCTGCAGGTCAGGTTCAGCTCCATGTGCAGTGAGAGATTGGAGCACATCAACCGCCGCATCACCAACTACAGGAAGGTACACACCTTTAGCTGGAATTTGACTGTTCATACTAGCATGGAGTGAATGAAAAGTGCCCCTTAGCTTAACAGGTTTTAGACTTTTAAGGTTCATTTATCAACTGGTACATGCTAATACTTAGCAAACACATTATAAACCATGTTAGACGATTTTGAAAGGAGCTCCTTTGACTGGCTTATGCGTTAGTGGTCGCAGTATAGCAGCAGGGAGCTTAAGAAGCCATCTTTTGCTGTGCTCCTAAGTGTCGTATCTGTCCTCACAAGTCGCAAGTTCGGTCCCTGGTGATGCCACAGATATCAGTGACCAGATGTCCCAGAGAGAAAAAAGGGACTCGTTCTCCCTGGGTGGATGGGATGTCCCTCCTTCTCCCCCATCACCCAGCACCATGCATCTGTTATTATGTTAGTGGCCGTTAGAAACTAAGCGGTTGGGTAGCTTTGATGCATGCAAACACTATTGGTGGCTTTTTATTGGATTGTTAGTGATGAAAGAGTTTTGTTGTGCTGTGTTAAGACTATCAGTGACAAATTTGCCTCTGAAGTGTCCAGCACACGTCCCGCTTGAACTGTCTATGTTGGCTTTTTCCGACTCCCTGCACAGTCAGAGTAAACGGAAACCGTCTTGTGTGCGAACCACCCTCGCTTTTTCCTGCCAGCTGTTTGTATTTGGAAGCAGCACAGGGAAATATTGCGAGCGTTTTTGCGACTGTTTCTGTTTTCTCTTTACTTTTCTCCGTGTAATCTGCCTCGACATTCCTCCTCCTCTGCATTGGATTAATTAGCTGTTGCTTCACCGGTTATAAATAGTGCCAAACATCCAGTGCCCTTACGTAACTTCCCTCCTCCAGCGTTCCGGGACTGGGACGAGGTGAGGTTTTCCGTGTGTCAAGGCCAGCCGCTGATGCTGGAAGGTCAGTGTTGGGGCAGTGTTAACGTCCAGAACAGCTGCAGCTCATCTACCAGTAGGCTTTAGCGCTGGTTAACCGCAGCCTCATAGATTGGGTGGGTTAAATGACTTGCCCGGGCAGGGCTGGGGCTCATGACCGTATATGGAGTGGAAGATGCAATAACTCTGGTTGGGGGGGGGGTTAAATACTTTGGTTGATGTTAAATTTTCTTGAGCAGTGTGAAAAGGAGGTGAGACAGTAAAACAGTAAAACATCATACGACTGTGCATCTTCAGTGTTGTCTGAGGACTGCAGTTCTGCCATTCATAAAGTTCAAAGCCTCGTTAGTGTTTCAGGGCCACGGTGGAAATCTGGTTTCGTTTGCATGCATCAAAAATAAACACATCATCTAAGAGTCATTTACTCTGAATCAGCTTATTAAAGTGAGCTCTGTTAAGTAAACACAATATCTTGCATGAGGGAAAATAACTTAAACAGCAATTCTGCTGTATAGCTGAATAACTTCGTAGATTAAAGAAATGCTTCCTTTAGAGGCACTGAAACAGCCATTCTAGAGTAATGCACTACTATGTTAGGAAGGGGCATAAATAAGGTAGTAGGGGGATAAACAGTCTGCGTTGCTGACTGATGAATGTGTTTGTTCTTCGTACCTTCCAGGCACACGAGTGCTAACGTTTGTCTAAAGGCTGTGATTGGAGGCGCAGGGGTGAAGGGTGTGCAGTTGAGGGTATTGTGCTGTTCAGTGTAAATGGGTGTGCACTCTCCTAACTAGTGTGCTGTTGATGGATGAAATTCATGTGTTATCAGCAGTAATCTATGCCCAGAGTCAGCAGCACTGCATGCAGGTGCTGCCGCCACACCTGCACTGGCCACGAAGCGGAAAATAACACAGGACGAGCAGTAATGCTAAATGTTAAAGCCAAGGCCACCTTAATGTAATGTACTGGGCAGAAATGTAGAGAAATGTACTATCTAACACACATGATCTAATACATCTATTCTTATTCAAACACACCTGATCCTATGAATCAGATAATTAAAGGGCCCATACCACAGAAAACCTGAGCTGGCCCTTTGTGCTGTCATGGCAAATAGGTTTTTGCAAGACAGTGACAATATACTCACATTTTCAGCCTACAACAGCCAGCCCATTCATTCTCTAGTTCCAAAGAGAGTCTCAGTCCGCAATGCTTTTTGAATGTGGCAGGCAATCAGAACAGAGGTCATTTACCTAGATCAGTCTTAAAGGCACAGTAACAAAAGCCTGCATTAAGAGCCTGTTTAATTTTAAGGGTAAAATAGACAGTGAAAAAAGGTCATGTAGTGCACAGGTCCTTTAAATCTGGGGTTTGAGGAACACTGATTTAGGCTGGATCCCTTTTATTTATTTTCCTCAGTTTTCCCGGGTGCTGAAGAACCGAGCCTGGCCCACGTTTAAGCAGGCCAAGACCAAGGTGTCTCCACTCCACAGCAGCGATTTCTGCCCTACCAACTGCCACATTAATGTGATGGAGGTGTCCTACCCAAAGACCACCACTTCTCTGGGCAGTGCATTCGGGGTCCAGCTGGATAACAGGAAGAACTCCACTCTGGAGAAAGGAAGCCGCAGTGCAGAGCAGGGTAAGCGACACGGGGGGTTGGGACGAATTCATGAGAATTTGTGAACCACTTTACTGCCTGTTGGTTCAGTTTTAGGGAGTAATTCATGTATTACATGTAAACGTCTTTCTTGTGTTCACATACAAATGTATGTTGAGATTTTGCAGAAACACTAAAAGTGAGTCTCCAGAAAAGAACAGAAACTGTGTTTTCTGACACTGAAAATGAGTGATTATACTTAATGATTATAATACTCTAATTATACTTAAAGGCTGTTTTGAAATTAAATGATGGAAGGGTGCTTTCTGTTGGTGTTCTTGTTTATGAGTGTCCTGTCTTGACCTTGTTATGTTTTGGCTGGCTGCTGCTATATGAATGTATTTTTGTCTGTGTGTTGTTTCAGGTAAGCTGAACCCCATGGTGTATGTTCAGCACTGTATCGGCAGTATGGCAGCTCCATCAGGTCACAGCCTGGGCCGGACGGAGGGACACGGTCTTCGCTTCCTGTTGCGGGAGGATGACCTGCTGACAGTGGACACCTACCACAAACTTCTTACTAAGCTGACCGCTGTAGTAAAAGAAATGGAATGCTATACTGCTCAGATTCATGAGTGAGTGGGGTTTATTAATACTTTGGTTTGGTTTAATTCAATTCAAGTGTTTTACCATTATCACCAGTGCACCATAATGCAATCGTTTTGTTTTTTCTTACTGGTACAGCCATCATGTACCTGTTCTCACTGCCATTTTTAATTTAGAAACAACCATTAATTACTAAACACACCTATCCTGAAAGGTGGTTGATGATTTGTGCAGTAAGAGTTGGGCTACAACTGAGCACCTGAGCAAAAGAGCACCTATGTATATGATAATTGTTTCCATTACAACGACCAGCGAGTTTAGAGCTGGTCAACACAGTGTGTACAGTACAAAAAAAGCACAATGAGTTGTTGAGGTGTATTTTCCCTTTTCCATCTCAGCCAAGATTGGAGCTACAAGGCTAACACAGTAAGTCAATATTCACCCAAAGCCTCTTCCACAAGTACGTGCCCACACACTTGCTAGATTATTTAAAAAAAATAAAAGTTTAGGGCACATACTTACAGAATAATATTTGGGTGAGTATTGATTCTATGGTTTGTTAGTGACATTAGCCTTTACACCAGTTTAAAACTAAAAAAGCAAACTTTGGACAAAAAAAGGTTTCTTGGCTATTTGACTACATCTGGAGTATCTTAAGAATTCTGCCACTTAGACACGGCTGTTCCGTTTTCTACCTGAATTGTGGATGTTAAAGCATGATTCCCTTGAAATCCCCTAAATCTTTACGTAAATAAGATGCATAATCTGTCCCACTAGCGCTTGTGGCACCAAACTAATGAAATCATTATTCTTGAAACTACCACGCCTTAGTAAATGTCCTGCAGCTTGGTGGTCCTGAGTACAACTGCAGTGTGTTTTATTGGAGTCCTCACTGAACTCAGAGGTTCAGTAACATAGCATTTGTTCATCAAAACCTCATTAGTTTTATTTAAGCCTGAGATTGCTGCATTGTGCTGTAATTGTGCTGTTGTTCTTAGTCCTGTGTTAGAAAGCATTCAGCACTGAACTAAATAGCAATGAAAATGTCTTGTTGGTGGTGTTCTTTGCTTTTATAGCCATTAGTACACTTTCTCTAATAGCTGGAACATTTTAAACCTTTTATTGTACTCCATACGGTGCTGTGTTTGCGGTGTTTGTTCTAATACCAGCTTGGGAATCACCACAGGAAAGCCATTTCTTTGTCTTTTAAAACTTTACAAGTGTGTTACTTAGGTTTAGTTACTTTGCAGCATTTTTAAAGCCCCACTGGGTAGAAAAGGATTTCTGGTGCTTGTGGATAGCTCATATAGTGCTGTACTTTAATAAATACATTAACATAGAAACTAGAGTGCACTAGAGTGTATAAAATAGAATAAAATAATAAATATTACAGTTTTGTTTCCACCACCCTATCTGAGAAAGATCATTAGTTAATTAAACCAATGACAAACCGAGTCATTTCCAACATCCTGAGTTATATCATAAAGTTAGTGTCTTTCACTAGACGAATGGCAGCCATAACTGGTTTATACACTGATCAGCCGTAACATTAAAACCATTGAAGTTCACCTTGAGCTGCTAAAACAGCTCTGACCAGTTTGGACATGATAGAGTTCACAACACGTAGCCGGCACCCTAGAACTCTTTACACAGTTTGTGCTGCAGTAGCTTGTCTGTGGGGTCAGAGCAGATGAGCTAGCCTTCGCTACCCATGCACATCAGCGATGACAGTTTACCGTTTTTCCTTCCTTGGACTTTGGTAGATACCAACCACTGCATATTTTGAACACCTGACATAACCAACACGTTAACACGTCAAGAACTGACTGTTCCCTCGCTGCCTTATATATGTCACTTCTTGACAGGCGCCATTACGTACAGGATACAAGACAATCAGTGTTATTCACCTCAGTTCATGTCAGTGGTTTTTAATGTTGTGGCTGATTGGTGTAAATAATACATATAGTAAAACAAAAAAACTTATAAGAAATTAATTAATAACTGGCATAACAGTACTTGCATTTAATCCCCAGGATAGTCAGTCAGTCTGAGAGTTTGAGGCAAATGACTTAAGCCTTTTCCATCATCTTAAACAAAGAAGATTATACTCCAAAATAAAAGAAAAATCTGTAGGGTATTAGTCAGTCTGGGATGACACTGCCAGCTATTAGCATCCGATCCAGTAAAAATAATGATGAACAATGCTTTCTTTAATATCGTAAAACAGGGTGGATAGTGTGTTAATTATTAGTATAATTGTACTTTTTATAAACAAACACAGCAAAGGGCAGCTTGTGTAATGTGTGTGTGACACACTTCAGAGTGGCGAACCTCTTTTAAATTGCTGAAAAGTAGCATGTCATATAAAAAGCCTTGAGTTTTCAAAAATAAGCTTTTATATGGTATTTCAACAAAAAAAGTCATGAACACCATTATTGCCATTGCGCAGCCCCATGCAGAAAAGGGTTAAATCAATGTTTCTAAATGACTGAAAGTAATAGATACAGGTATAGTAAAATATATATATATAGTGTACGTATAGTACATTTCACTGCATTATATATTTAGAGGCAAATATGACAAAATATTTTAATTGTTTAACTTGTTGTTTATCACATATTTTACAGCACTTTAAAATATAATTTTTTAAATAAAATAAAAGTCCTTTATTGATTTAGCAGTCCTTTATCATTTAGAAGATATTTAAACTAAGCATCAAGCATTTGTTTTTGGAAGTGCATTTGCAGTAATTACTGTAACAGTTGTGGTATGTGTGTGTGATGAGTCTTCCTTTGCAGGAAATGGGACACTCTAAGGTCACCCTGTGTGTTTTCAAATGGAAAGGGCAGAAAAAACAGGCAGAGATGAACGGAGTGGAATGCAACTGTAAATGTCACTCAGAACAAACTAATTTATAGCCCAGGGCTCCTGACCATCAAGACAGACCCAAGACAATAATGAAAATTCACCTTCCCGCTTCCCTTTCCTGTCTTCCTCTCTCCTTTCCTGCATGCGCTGCTTGTTAAGAAATGTCCACTGGGCTGCAGAAGTCTTAACATTTCATTGTGAAAGTTTTCCAAGTCCCTCCGTTTGCAGCCTTGACAATTACAGCGTGCCTTTGTCCGTTGTTGAGGTGACACAGCTGTCTGCTGCTTGTCACCGCCAATTAGCACTTGCTGCTGTTCTCAGAGCGTGCCGGTTAGCTTGGACAGTGAAGGCTAACAAGGCTTCTCCACAGCTTCAGGCAAGGGAAAGACTGGAAACTACGAGCTCTACGCAGCCAAGGTGATGTCAGAGCAGTAGCCCGATAATGCAGACACTGATGGGGTTGATCTCTTTAGATCTCTTCATTTGTGTTTATTAATGTACTGAAGTAACCTCTTACGCTTCTAGGGTTCCTCACTTTCAGAACTGTTTAACGTACATACACTATACCTACTCCCAAATCCTTGTAGACACCCCCTTCTAATGAACACATTCAGCTAATTTAAGTTGCACCCATTGCTGCCAATGTTGTAGAGAAGTACTGCCAATAAAATATGGCTCTCTGGGGCAGATAAACATGAACCTATTAGAGGTCTAACTAGAGGTCCTCCAGAATTGAGCCGTGGAACTGTGTTCTCTGGAATGATGGTGTCCATTAAATGCTTTTGGGATGATTTGAGGAGCTAGGGATTTGGTGGGGTGGTGATCATCCAACATTCTGATCTCAATAAAGGCCTCAGAGTATTGCAACATATAGTTGAAGGCCTTAGCTGGACAGTAGAGACAGTTACTAAAATGTACTACATTTTTATACCCTTGATTTTAGAAAAAACGATGAGTGAGGGACATACATAGTTAACACACACACAAATCTTAATACAAAGAACCATCTAGGGAATTAATTATTTGCATAATAGTACTTGCATTCAAGAGTCAGTTAAACAGAGGATAATTGATAGCTTGAGCCTTTTCCATTATCTTAAGTAAGGAAGAATGTCACAGTATTTAACTTTAAAGGAAAATATGGTATTAATCAACCTAGGGATAACAATGCTAGCATTTAGCATCCACTAAAGTGGGTTGATAAAAAAATGAATCCCATGTTCAGAAATGAATCTGGTTATTAATCATAAGGCAGTTTATCTCCTCCCACTAATAAGGACAGTATAAGGAGTTTAATGTCATGTGCACACTACACGACATCATCGTGCACACCACACTACACAACTTATTGTCTTGAAATCTGGAAACCTTTAGTGGTTGCGGTTTGTACACTACACAACTGATCAGCGTTGATCACTGATCCTGCCAACTGGGCCAGTTGTTGTATAGTTGATTTCTTGAGACAGGAAGAAGAGTCAGGAGGCTAGAGATGAGGTGTTTATTCTGCGATCGTTCAATGTCATTGTCTTATGGTACCCATGTCTATAAAAAGAGGCAAAGAGGGCTATAAACAGACGTGTATTTTTTTAACAGATGGTCATCTTTATGAACCCCATAAATAGGTGTCACTCCTATGACCCTCACACGCACTGACCTTTTTGACCTGTAAGTGGGAACGTCTTCATATGGTGCCGGAATGTCTACCAGAACCACTCTTATGATGTACTGGGCACACACTGGACACACTGAATGACGAATTGTCAATTCGGGTGGATAAAGACATGCATGTATAACTACACCCCCCGCTTTCTCCTCAGCCTGTTTCTTGTGTTGTCATTGGCTATAGCAAGTCATTGCACTAAAATCCAGTAACAACAAATTTTTTTACACTACTGGATTTAGAGTCACCGAGAGGTCCAGTGATTAAACTTTTATATTTATTGGGGGCTAGCGAGGCATACGCAGTCACTCAGCGAGCTCTCAGATCACGTCTTTTAGCAGTTCACACGTAGTAACCGAGCCAGAGCAGAGCAAATCCCGATTTGCCTCCCATCTGAGGCTTTTGTCAGCGATCTTTACAACAAAACAGCCTGTGACTCGAAAATCTGGGCTAAAATCATATAGTGTGAACCAGGCATAACCTGCATTTTGAATGATTGAGCAAAGTAGAACAAAGGACATATATATATATATATATAGCCTAGAGTATATCAGTCCGAAAGCCATAGTAAGAAAAAAGAACGCTAAAGAAGTTGGAATAAGTTTTTTGTCTTGGTTATACCACATTTATGGCCATATAAATGCCACACCAGCATTGAGAAATCACGTTAGATTAGACAAGATAAGGGTTAAAGCAGGTACTGAATTGGATTTGTCAGGACAGATTAACAGACAGCTTTAAAAGATATCTATCTGCAAAAAAGATGCAAGCTTAAGCATTACCAAGCCTTAACTGAAAGCTGATTGAGCTCTGCCACAATGTGAGAATGTAAACATTACTGATGCAGATTATTAAAACTGGCATGTTTAAAGATTATGTTTGAAGCTGCCATGCAAATACTCAGATTAAGACATTGCGGCACATTAAAGGCCTTAATAATTAATAGTGAGGACAAGGTTGAGGTTGTGCAGGTTATGAAAACGTGTAACAAACTGCTGCTCTGGGAGAAAGAACAAGTCTCTCTGTTAATCCATTCTGTCTCAAAGAGAGGAGCCCAATCATTTTTGCTCAGGAGAACTCCTTTTGGGTTTAGAAAGCTAAGTGCTGGTTATATAAGCGCGCTCCGAGAATTCCTGGAGGCCCGTGTTTTAAAAGCAGGGACATTTGAACTTTTGTCTCTGTCCCAGGACAGGGTGCACATGGTTGACGTGAACAGCTTCCCTCATGTGCCAAGTTTTCTCCCGCTCGCTCACAAATGCATCCTGTCAAGCATCTAGCTGCAGTATGCTTCCATTTGGAGGCTCTTTTAGCATCCTCACTAACCCATTTCTGTAGCATTTTGAATTGCATCCAAATGTGGATAAGGAAGGTGTATTCCTGCTTCACACCCACTGTGACCAGGACAAGCAGATAAAAAGGGTACATCAGATAATGAGTGAATGAGAGAGATTAATAGTCTTATAGTCTATATAAATTAAAAACGATATATAATTTCTTTTTACTTTAGGCTAATTAAAGGCTTTACTTCTCCAACCATAATTCTTATACTCAGTCTAACTGTAATCTTAATCACAGCCCAAAATGTGTGACTAACATTGCTTTTTGCTTCCCATAGCTTCAGTTACATATCACTCTTACCCAAAAACAGATTTCCCCTCCACATTAACCATTTTATATTTATTTGCAAATGGCAATGGGAGCTCCAATACACTAAGAGCCTGTTTACACCTGGTAATAACAGCGTTTATGGTGATCGGATCACATTCAGATTCTACTTGTCCACATGAAAAGCCAGGTGTAAACACCCCTAAGACTCATTGTGGTTGGATTATGATCAGATTACTCAAACCACATTCGGCGGTGGTCAGAAACAGATCTTGCAGTTTAAATTGTCTTTTGCATTTTCTAAAATAAATGTTCCAGGAATGCAAGAACCAGCTATTGTTCCACCTTATTGTAGAACCCCCATCTTTCCTGTATCTGTTCACAGTTACCCAGAGCAGAACAGTTTTGATGACAAATTTGTTGTTTATGGAAATTATGTAACGCTGATGTGCTTTTTTCTCTTTTTTCTCAGGAAAGCAAAATATCATCTGGTCACATTAAGGATGCATTGTAATGACTAGTGTAAACAGAATCTGATCAAAGTAGATCCAGATACTGTTCATATACAAAACGCATGTTAAAGCCAGGTGTAAACAGGCCCTGATACACCTAATACACAACATGAACTTATGGCAGAGGTTAAAGTGACAGTGTTGAATATTTCAGGCTAAATTGGCCACAAAGCTTTCAAGTTAGACCTTACAAAATTAGTTGATTTTACAACTTCTCTAAGACATTGCAGAAGTAAATCATTAGAAACTGTTTTCTCAGTCTGTTTTAGTGTAACGGGGTGGACACTTAACGCTTGACGGACCCTGTACAGGAGAAAGAAAACAACAGGGCTGAAAATGATACTGAAAATGAAGTTTGAGAATCTCTTATTAGCCCATTTCTGTTTTCAATGCAAGGCTTCAGCAGATGAGGGCGCCTTTTTTTAAGGAATGACCCATCAATAAAGAGCAAAATCACCAATCAGAGGTAAAAGCACTACAGCAGCATATAGGTCAGTACGAATCCCTCAGGATGTGTGAGATTGAGGTCAGCAGTGTGTAGACAGCCGTGTGCTGAGTTTTTCTGAAAGAGAAGCTCAAATCCTCTCATCTTTATTCCCTCCTTCCTGGCTTTGATGGCCTCCAGCCACAAGCTGGGCAAACCTTCTTCTTAAAGAGCTGACTGAGCTTTCAACTGAGCTTTCTTACTTTTATTTTAAATAAAAGTGTGCTGCAAATTAATTTTCCTTCACTATCCGTTTATAGAATCTAAGTTGCAAAAATAGCATATTTTGGGGTAGGGACTGACAATTGCATATTTGGTACACCCCACAAGACCTTCCTGATGTTGTGGAGATCTGACACATTACAATATGGCTCTGTCAAAAATTATGCTTGCCCATGGTTCATGCTTTTAACTGACTGTTCACTTGCTGCCTAATATGTGTATCCCATCTATTGACAGGTGCCATTGTAATCAGATAATAAATGTTAGGCCAGAAACATAGGCAATTCAAGTATGCAAATGCAAATGCCAATGCAAGACCAACACTTACTGCTGCACAGACCCAAATTGTATTTTTACGGTACTATGGTGGTTAAAACTCAAAATCAATACTGGTCCGTGACCGTTCACTGGAAAAAAGCACATCATGGGCACAAGACAACTTGGCTGGTGCTGTAGCACCCCCTGCGGTAGTGCAGCTCGCACTCGCACATGTTGTGAAATGCGTTGAGACACATTTTTGACTGCAACTATGGGCGAAAATCCTAGCGAAGTATATTATGGGCCTAATTCACTTCACCTGTCTATGATTATAATGTTATAGCTGTGTTCGGATTGGCAATTCACTGATTGCTACTCATCATGCCCACACTGAACTCCTCTAGCTCAGGGACTGTGTGTTATTTGCATCTAACTGGAACTTCTTCTCTGTACATAAGCTGTGTAATTTTCTCTCACCTGAACACTAGCTGCTATAGCTAGTGTACATGTACGGTACACCTGAACACTAGCTGCTGTACGGTACATATATATATGTACCGTACACCCATTTATGTACAAGCTGTTACGATGCTGTTTACAACAACAGAGTGGTCTACCTCAGCATACACTCCTGAACTCCTTGTTTTACTCTTCTTACATTTGTATTTGTTGTATTTATTGTCTGATCTTGTACTGTCTGTGACCCCTGTCCTGTGTTTTGTCTATTGTCCTTGCACTATTGCACCATGTCCTACCTATTCTGCACCAGTGACTTAACCGGCGGTTGTTAAGGAGCCAAAATACAATGTTTCTACAGGCCTGCTAACTGATATCATAAAGTCTGTTAAACACTGATTGCAATTTACTTATGTGGTTTATTAGCTTATGATGTCCATCACACCAAACACATTTGTTCACATGATGATCTTCTTACTCTACCCTGTTCTGTTTTAGCTTACACTCTCATAAGAGATGAACGAGGCCACTGGAGTTCCTCATCTGTGTTTATCCTGCTTGCCTAGTTACAAGCTTTTCTGTTTACCCCCCAGATGGACTTAGTTACAGCTGATCGGAGATTGTTTGGAGCATTAGACAATGGAAAAAGCGTGCCTAAGCAATTAGAAGTGAAAAAGTTGAGCAAGACGTGACAACTTAGTGCGTGCGTGGAGGTATGCACTCACAGTTCAGAAGTGTTGAGTCATTAAAAACACGACATAAATGCCCCCATGTGTTCCTGTAACTGAAAAAAAAACCCTGCACGTTAGCGGTCTCCATAGTCGAAATCCTTGTGAAAACGTTTCTCAGCGAGAAGGGCTGAGTTTTGTGCCGAAATCCTGATAGTTGACTCAGCTGCTGGTGCGTGTTTGAAGTTATTAATATTTTGACGACCTCCAGCCTCCTGAAGTCGGTCCGGAAGTCAAACACAAACAGGTTCTGGTTTTGTTTGGCGTGTGCTCGGCTCCGCACACACATCTTGATGACATTAGGGCACCAGCCCGTCTTCCACAAACAGCAGAGACATGGGTTTTATAGAGTACAAACTTTACAGAGCTGGTGGAGGTGCTGGAGGAGATGCGGATGCTGTGTGAGCCAACAGAGAGCCTGTTTAATGTCTGTGCGTGTCATTAGAGACAGTAATTCTGATGCAATGACAGTGTTTACATAGCAATGTTCTCTCTCTCTCTCTCTCTCTCTCTCTCTTTTTCTCAGTTTGCTTTCCTCTATCACTCACCCCAGCAACGGTAGTGAGTTGAAGGCGGAGGGTGTGATCAGTGCAGAGTGTGATGGGGAGAAGCCAGAGCGGAGAAGAGTGTGTTTCAACACGGGAGAAGAGCAAGAGGACTCAGGGCACGACACCATCAGCAATCGGGACTCATACAGGTTACAGGCAATCCTAAAACCACACATCTGTTTACTTTAGCCACCTTTCCGCAAAGTGGTATAGATAAAGATAAAAGGAACCTTCCCTTTACCTTGAAATGAACAATGAATGCATAACTGTAACACACTGATGATTGTGTCAGCGGTGACTGTAACAGTAATAGTAACAGTGGCTGTAACACACTGCTGATTGCATTCAGGGACTGTAACAGTAATTGTAACAGGAACTGTAATACACTGCTGATAATGTCCAGTGACAAACAATAACTGTAACAGTAATTATCATAGTGACCATAACACACTGCTGATTGTGTTCAGTGACTGTAACAGTGGCAGTTACACATGACTGATCTTGTCAGCTGTGACTGTAACAGTAATAGGAACTGTGGCTGTATGACACTGCTGATTGTGTTCAGTGACTGTAAAAGTGGCTGTAACACATGGCTGATTGTGTCAGCTGTGACTGTAACAGTAATCGTAACAGTGGCTGTAACACATGGCTGATTGTGTCAGTTGTGACTGTAACAGTAATTGTAACAGTAGCTGTAACACATGACTGTATCACACTTCTGATTGTGTTCAGTGACTGTAACAACGTCTGTAACACATGACTGTAACACACTGATTGCGTCAGCAGTGACTGAAACGGTAACTGTAACAGTGACTATAATACTGCTAATTGTGTTAGTGACTGTAACATGTCACAGTGTGTGTAACATTGCTGATCGTGTTAGCAGTGGCTGTAACATTCTGGCTGTAACAGTGAATATAATACACTGCCGATTGTTTTAGCACTGTTTTGCATTGTTTAACCATGACTGTAACACACTGCTACGTGTGGTAGTACTGACTGTATCAGTAACCACGACCCACTGCTGATGATGTAACAGTAACTGTAACTGCTATAACTGTGTTGCTGTGTGTAACAAACTGGTGCTAATGTTGTGCTGTTGTTGGGGTGTGTTTGCAGTGACTGTAACAGTAACAGAAACTCCATAGCTTCATTCACCAGCATCTGCAGCAGCCACTGCAGCTCATACGTCCACAGTGACGAAATGGACTCAGGTAACACACATTAATACACATCTATAGCAAATGTACACACTTGCAAAATGCACACACATACATATACAGTATATACACATTTACATAATAGCAAGTATACACACACACACTGCACATGCTATATGTCATTTCTTTATTCAGCACAACCAAATACATGAGAAAAGTGTACTGTCGTTTTAAACGTTAATGAAATACCTCAGAGTCTTTTAGGTTTAATCTGTGTGATCCTCTGTGCTTCAGCCCCGTCAGCCTGTCTGAATTACCGAGCCGCCAAAATGCGCCTGATGTCAAATTGATAGCCATTACATGCTAATTGCTAAGCAGCGGGTGAACTGGAGGCGGTGGGGCTGAGAGCACTGAGTGTGTGCATGGAGAGTGTGTGTGAAGTGTCACTGTTGTAACCCCGCCGTTGTGCTTCATTAGGGTAATGAAGCATCAGCGTCTGCCTTTTTTGTCCTAATCAAGCCCTCTGATGTTCCCCACTCTCTCTGTATCTTTACACACACACATGCACATAAAGGAGATGAGATGCCAGCGAGCATGTGGATATCTCACGACAAGCAGAAGAAGCTCCACAGCTTCCTGGAGCATCTGTTCAGCCAGGTGTGTATGATGTAGGGTCATACACTCAAAACACACTGGAACCTGGTTCGGACCTGCATGTGTTATTGGTTGCTTTTTGCTGTCATGTGCATTTATTATATTTGTACTGAATGGCTGTAGGCTGCAAGAGGATACAGGCAATTAGTCAGTTATTAGCCTTTTTTTTCAGTACTTGTCATCAATTAACTGGGGATAAGATGGGGTGGTTACTAATGCTGGCCTTACTAAATCCTCACAGCAATGTTTCAAAATCTAGTATAAAGCCTTTCCTGGACAGTAGAGACAGTTACTGTAACAAAGCAAACTCTTTTGAATACTGTTTTTAATACAGGTGTCCCATAACTTTTGCAGAGAGAGCTAGAGATCCATTCACTCGTCTATTTTTGTGATATATCTGATCTCAGTACCTTTTTGCTGAGTATCTGCTTATAATGATTTGATCTGATCTATGTTTCTGTAAATTATCCAGCCTCTCAGTTTAGGTAAAATGTGCTGCTAATTAACTGTTTAGTAATTTTATCAGTTTGGTAGCATACTGTTTTAAAATGTACATTCTTATAGTGTGTTTAATATCTTATAATATATAAGATATTAAATGTATATAATACAGCCTGGCTGACCTCCCTAATTATTCAGCTCCCATTACTATTGGACAATGTCCATTGGTGATGCCTAGAGGACACCAAAGGGTGCTGAACTAGTAGAAAGAAATAACAAATGATCAGGCCTGGATCAGGCTTAAGATCAGGCCGATACGTTAAAAAGTGCATGTATTGGCCCTGATCCTGATCCACTGGATCCAGACCTGGATCAGGACACATCTATTAAGTGTAGTTCTTGTCATGCATGCAGAGGCTGGCTGCAACTTGATTACTTTTATTTAAAGAGGCAGTACTCAATGTTCCCATGACAATGGTAATTTATGTTGACTTTATTACACTTTATTGTCTGTAGAAAGCTGTTTCTGTATGATTAAGTAGTAAATCTGATGTGTTTTGCAGGTGGAGTCCATCACAGGCCTTCTGAAGGGGGTGTCAGTAACTCGGGCCTTTGAACAGACAAAATGCTTCACTCCAGGACGAGGACTACAAGGTAAAGAAAGTACCCTAGAGGGGACCCTAAGTTCAACATTCAGCATAACATTATTTGATGCACTTATTGATCAGATCTGTACTCTGAATGAGCTTGCCCAGAAACTATCACAGTGCATTTAACAATAAGGGAAGCATGGAGCTTCTTTTATAGAATAAATAACAAAAATAAAAGAAACATGTCAGCACACAGAAAGCTCCACAGAAAGAGTGGGGAGACGTCAGCCAAATGTGAGCAATTAAACTTGGCCTTTTACTAATTGTGTATTTGGTGATTTGTTCACTGAAATGTGAGTGGGCAGGTTAGCGTGGGACCTGCTGATGTGCTCATTGGAGTATTGTCCCATTTTTCTTGTTCTCCCACACTTTTCTCACGTGAAAATAAAGAAAAGGAATTTACTACTCAGCAGCGGAGAATTGCTTTGGCCCTTCCTCCATTTTTTTGCTTAACACACTTCACCTTTTGGCATGCACATTCTTCGCCTGTGAAGTGAAGTGTGTGTGTGTGTGCATATATGTGAGTGTGTGAGAGGGAAGGAGGTGTTTTATTTAGTTAAATTTGAACTGTGTCCAAATTCAGCTCGCCTTTTTAGCGGATCACTGCAGGAATCATGCACTTCCTGTGTAAAGGAGCTTCCTCCAGCTGTGTGTGTCTGTGTGTGTGTGTGTGTGTGTGTGTGTGTGTGTGTCTGTGTCTGTGGAAGGGGGATTTGTCACAGAGCTGAACATCTCTATTCTTCTCTCTGGGTCAGTAATTGTAGACATTTGGGGGCTCTGTGTCTGTCTTCCACCTGAAGCAGTCGAGACCTAAAGTGATATTTTGAGCCCAAAAGTTTACTTGATGAGCTAAGACAAGTTTGGTGTCTGAAGTTTGCTTCTTTTGTTTCACACTGATACTACAAGGCTAATGTAGCTGACAAGTACTAAATTTACATCATACTGTTCAGTCATCTCTACTAGACTGAATTATGTGCTTTCTGACACTGCATGACCGTCTGTTATACTGTATGTCCAAAGTTTGTAGACACATGTTCCTCCAGAGTTGTTTTTGATATCAAGAGTAATAATAGGGAGTTTCCTTTCATGCAGTAACAGACTTACATTAGATTTTGGAACATTGCTGTAAAGATTTGTTGGCATTTAGCCATGGAAGCATTTCCACTGCTCCACAGCTCAGTGCTGCAGGGCTTTATAGCCCTCTATCTACAAACAAGCAAAAAAAAAAGGTTTTAGGACAGTGATGAAATACACAAATCAGTCATAAAACCAAGTGGACCAAATTGTCTGATATGTCCAAATCAACGGTCAGATCAGTATCACACACAGTTATAGCCTGTCACTGCAAAGTGTCCAGTGAAGTACTGTTGTTTAAGGTAGACTTCATTTTATTCATGTGTTTGAGCCAAAACATTATGGCCATCTGCTGTTGGTCCACTGCATGCTACCTCCATTACAGCTTACTCTGCAAGACCTCTGAAGGTGTTATCTGTGGTATCTGGCACCGATCTGTTCCAGCAGATCCTTTTAGTCCTGTGAAGTCCTCCTAATGACAAACAGAAAAAAACACCTATAAAATTACACCATTCCTTTCTGATCAACGTACTGTAGGTGCTGTGTCCTAAGGGGCAAAAGTAAGAGGTCTGAAAAGCCTTTGTGTATGTGTGTGTGTGTGGTCCAGCTAGATCTCCAGGATTTCTCTAATCCTTGCTGCTTCTGCAAACTTTTCCTCAGTCAGTGGCCATGCTCTGAGGAGTAATGGATTAGCGTGTAATCCCCATTGTTTAAAATGTCCTAATCCCCCCTCCACACTCTCACACAAACTGGGGCTGCTTTCACGCCTGTGTTTCAGGCCATCGGTCTGTGTGGCATGTTTCTGTGTGTGCCTGTGAATGCGAGGAGATGAAGAAAGGGCTTTCGATGTGTGTGTATGTGTGTACCACAAGAGCCAAACATAACTGTTTGCCTGGAGTGTGTTATATGATGTTGTTTATAGGACGAAAACCATGTCGCAATTTTTTTTTTCTATCTGTGATGTAGGACCCAGGCACAATATTAGACATTAATTCAAGCATTTTTAACACACTGTTCAGTTTTTGCAGCATAATCATCATAGTTTCTGTAGCCCTGATTGGGTTGGAATAGTCTATCAGAGGGACGTGCTTAATATGACACTGATTAAAATCTCATTCTGACTGCAGAACAAACAAAGTTCTGGGGGGTTGTATTTGCTGTGACTGCTGTTCCAGTATGTTTCACACACACACACACACACACACACACACACACACACACACACACATATATATATATATATATAGATATCTATATATTAATAGAGACTCTATTAAAGGATCTCTTGCGGCATTGCTTGTGCTAAGTAAGTCTTTCTGCAGTAGATTAACCGTCTATCTGAAAAAACCCCGACATAAATCGTTACATAATTTGAGCCATAAATCAAAGCCTAATTCATCAGTATCCATTCCATTCCATGAACTGTAAAGGAAACGGATAGGCGTGTGTGTGTGTGTGTGAGTGTGTGACTTTATCCTCTCTCATCACAGCATCACACCGTTTTACTCGTGTGAAGAACTGTTGATGCCTTGTGTTGCCTTTGCCATCTGCCATAAGGAAAGAGGGCCAAAGGCAATCACTATGAGGTTATGTGTGTGTGTGTGTGTTTGTCCCTTTAAAGAACATTGGGTCAAATTTTTTATTATTTATTATTTAAATGTAAGTACCTGTATATTTATGTTTCATATACATACTCTAACTAAACCTAACCCTAATATTAACATCAATATCCAAAATACACTGTGTGTCCAAATGTTTGTGGACACCCCTTTTGCTGAATGAATTCAGCTACTATATGTTGCACCCATTGCTTGCACATATGTACAAATTCACACACAGCTTATCTAGTTCCTGTAGAAAAGTTTTGCCAATATATGATATTATATGATATTAACATAACCCAACATTGAGCTACGGGGCAGTGGAACTGACCTTACTAACACTCCCATGGCTAAATGCAATCAAATCCCCACTTTAACTCAAACAGCATACATTGTTTTTTTAAGACGTTTCTATGCTTTTGTTAAAATAGGTATATTATCCTATATCCTGACAGCAGCTGTTTGTGTGTCTTTCCCCTTAATCAACATGTGTGTGTGTGTTTGTGATTATGTTTTGAACAGAGTTCCTCTTGGACCTGGAACCGAAGCTGAACTGCACAAAGAAGCTGCGGCTTCACATCAAACACGACCCCTGGAACCTGCCGAGCAGCGTACACACACTTACACACACACTCAGCAAGGCTGTAGAAGGTAAGGACCACATCCAGACACACGCTCACACACACACACACACACACACACTCGGTCAGACACATATGAAGCAAAAGTGTAGAAGGGCATTTAGGTTCTGTGCGTTCCTTGTTCTGTAGAAAATAGTTAAACAAGACCTGCTCCTGCATCAGCCTTGCGAATGCCTTCACATGATTGTATTTGTGTGTGTGTGTGTGTGTGTGTGTGTGTGTGTGTGTGTTTGTGTGTGTGTGTGTGTGTGTGTGTGTGTGTGTGTGTTTTAGAGGTGAAGACAAGGCTACTCTTAGTCTTACTTCAGTATGCAGGTATGTACTGACTTTGTTTCCATTTTCTTTCAGTGTTAATAATGTTGTCTTTGTCCCTAAATATTGTTACATACAGCGTTTTAGAATGACTTAATGCTTAATTACATTCAAACTTACATGCTGCAGATCATACTACAATAAACATCTCCTCTTCCCTACCTACATTCACAGTAAAGCTAAAGACCTGCACTTGCAGCAGAATGTCTCCTCTTGTTTTAATGGGCTATGAGTGAGAAATAATTAACGAAATGTAAGAAGGGGTGTGTCAGAATGTAAACCCCCATAGTGGACATTGAACATAAGGAGCATAATTTAAAATCAATTTATGGAGCATCGTTCTTTTTTAAGCTTCGTAAACAGAGGGACTCATTAGCTGGTAGTCGATGAAGGCAGTAAATTGAATTCTTCTAAATTGCACTTACTGCGTCTGAAAAATCAGCCATGTGCTTCTCATTTTAAAGCCCTGTTTAATCGTCTCAACCGATTTGCAAAGAGTTTGCAAAATAAAACGGATAAATTGAGGCAGAGTTCATGAACTCATTTTGAAGTGAGTTGATTTACGTAATGTTTTTATGGGCCATTTTTCTTTTTAAATCGCTGTGCTGGGTTATTGCTTTGTGTGTGTGTGTGCTGAATGGCTTACAGGTTCAAGATTTTGACCTGTCTTTTGTTTGTGAATTACAGAGAGGGAGAGAAAAGGTGGGAGAGAGGCAGTTAATTACATATTTATGTTATGAATTATGCATGAGTTGAACACCAGTATACTTAATTTTACTTCCCTTTATCACTTAATCATGTTAAGTGACTTAATCTCTCTCTCTCTCTCTCTCTCTCTATATATATATATATATATATATATATATATATAGAGAGAGAGAGAGAGAGAGAGAGATTAAGTCAACTTAAGTCAACAATGTATAGACTGTATCAATGATTAAGTCAACTTAATCATGTTAAGTGACTTAATCTCTCTCTCTCTCTCTCTCTATATATATATATATATATATATATATATAGAGAGAGAGAGAGAGAGATTAAGTCACTTAACATGATTAAGTGATAAAGGGAAGTAAAATTAAGTACACTGGTGTTCAACTCATGCATACACCTCATTCAATGTTTCTTTTGAAATAAAAAGAGCTTATCCTGCTTTTGTTGGAGTAACTGTCTCTACTGTCCAGGGAAGACTTTCTATACTAGATTTTGGAGCATTGCTGTGAGGATTTTATTGCATTCAGCAGCAAGAGGCTTATTGAGGTCAGGATGTTGATTGACCACCATCCCACCTCGTTCCCAGCTCATCCCAAAAGCACTGGATGGAGCGCGAACCGTCATTCCAGACAGTTGCACTGCTCCACAGCTCAAAGCTCCAGCCCACACCTGGCATTAAGTATGGTGCCAGTAGATTCATTTTTATCTGCTCCAGAGAGTCCTAGTCCATTGGCAGTACTTCTCTACAGGCACTAGACAAACTGTGTGTGTTCATTTGCACATCTGTGTCAGCGATGGCTGCAACGCTCTCTCTCTCTCTTTCTCTCTTTCTCTCCCCATCCTACTGACATGCACACACAAACCTCAGGTCTTCTGTTAAATGGAGTTGGAGTTGAATGTATTACTGTGACCATATGCTTTTAAAAGGTATCACTGCAGTAACAGGAACATTAGGGGGTTAAAGAAGTCTCAGTTTCAGTTACAGAGACAAAGAAGAGGATAACAAATATTAAGAGCATATCGATTTCAATTACAGCGCCTTTTAGATTCAATTTCATTTCAATCTTCAATTAAGGGACATGGGAAGAGCAAGAGAAGACATTTAGGAGAGATAAAACGTATTAGATTCACTCACAAAAACCCTGAAATGACCAAAGAATATAATTAAGCTCAGAGAAATGAAACCAGAGAGCAAAAAACTATATACAGGGTTAGACACAAAAATACTTATATCAGTCTTAAAGGCACAGTGACAAAAACAACCTGCTTAATTATAAAGAATAATGAGACCCTGAGAAGTGGTGAGGTAACAGTGAATCTTAAGTGGACTTCAGGAGGTCAAAAGTTAAATAGAAGAATATGATTCAAATTCTAGCTTTACATACTGAATCATTACACCCCAGTTTCAGAACATCCCTGTGTTTTTGGTTCTTGCTATTTAAGCAGTTCCAGTACATTGCATATCCTGAAATGGTATCAAGATGATCAATGAACTGCCAGGTCTTTAACCTTCTAAACCACCTAAACTTCTATTTCCAAGGAATAGCCCCACCAGTTTGTACAGAAGTCCCTATAATTACTGAATAATACACCTTAGGGCGTAATAAACCTTGCTGCGTTAACCAAAGTGAATCTTATACAGTTATAAAAAAAGCTTTTTCAGGAAAAAAGGGCATTGTATAATAACTTACAGCTATTCTTTAGAACAATTGAACTGTCTCTGCTTTTGCTGACTACCCCTCTGTAGCTTTATGAGGGGCTTTTGCTTTTACTACCCCTCTGTATAGACTGTATCAATGCATTCTCTAGGGCTGGATTTATACAACATTGCACATCAGGACTGCTCTAATGATGGCTAGAAAAGGGTTTATTAACAATTACCAATTGAAAACCATTATAACCCTTAAAAGTTCAGATCTTTCCTTTAGAGAAGCTGCGGACAAAGCCAGGGTGTCGGTGAGGACAGTTTCATAAACCATCACAAGACTCTTGTGGAGGAAACTTGGAAGGCCGGTTTTACATATACTGCATCTGCATTCATGAGGAGTACGACTACAGTTTGCCGTGGTCATGCACACATACAGTACTGCGGAGCATTACAGCAGGCTGTATGTCAGAAACACCACTGTTTGTAAGCAAGTTCTACAAGCCAAGTCAGTTACTTTATTTCTGTGAGTGACTATGTGGTACACTGGCTGCATTTCATTTGGATTTATTTATTTCTGGATTCTTTTCTTGGATTAGTAAAGTGACCTATCATTATTTACTTTGCTGCCTGCTCTCTAGTCCAGCACCACCAGTGGACAACGAAACCAATTGAGGGTGTCCTAAAGGTTTTGACTAAAAGTGAACATATTTTGCTTTCTTTCTCTCTTTCTCTCTCTCTCTTTCTCTCAGACTCGGAGTTGCAGTTGCGGAGGGACATGGTGTTTACTCAAAGTCTGGTCGGAGCAGTTTGTTGTTTTTCTGAGCAGTTTCTGGCTGTACTGAATCAGACCCTAAGTGGAGAGAGTGAAGGGCAGGAGAGTGCTCGCCGCTGGCTTGACCAGATCTCCTCCACAGGTCTCCTCATACACTTTCAGTCCCTACTTTCACCAAACCTGGTGAGTGTGATTCAGTGCTAACATGTAGAGAACACTAATAAAGTCCAGTTTGGGAAAGCACAATGTGTTTCTTAAAAAGTGACCAAAGAACTCAATGTACAAGCTAGTGTTTTTTTTTTATAAAGTAGCCAGTGAGTGGAAGCACAGGATAGGTGTTTCTAATAAAATGGTCAGTCAGTGGAAGCATATGGTGGGTGTTTGTAATGAAATGGCCAATTAGTAAAAGCACAAGGTAGGGGGTTCACAATAAAATGACCAGTGAGTGGAAGCATAAGTTAGGGGTTTCCAATAAAATGGCCAGGGAGTGGAAGCAGAAGTTAGGGATTTCCAGTAAAATGGAAGTACATTGATTGAGTGTGTTCATCAGAGTCAGACATCGGTTCTCTCCCTTTCTCAGAGTCATTGCTTCTTTCATTTATATTGTGTATGTGTGTGTGTGTGTGTGTGTGTGTGTGTGTTATTGCCTTATTGAACTGGTGGCATGCTCTGTGTGTTTTGCAATTTGCACTGGCTGTGCTTGTGTGGGTCAGACTGGGGATCATGGGGGATTAATGTGTTTGTGTTTCTGGTCCTGCTTTCACCTCAGTTTTTACCTGACCATGATTGGGGCCAGGGGATCAGTAGTGTTTGTGTGTGGTCAAAGTTTATCCTTTCCGCCAGAGATTTAGTTCACCTCTGCAGCCCATGTCTGTGTGATCTTCAACTAGTGTCCAAAAGTTTGTAGACCCCCGCTCATCCAGAGTTGCTTCTGAAAGCAAGACTTTGCTGCAGTAACAGCCTGTACTTTTCTGGGACGACTTTACACAAGATGTTGGATGATTAGTTCTGCCACTGCCACTCATCCCGAAGGTATTGGATGGAGCTCCATCACTTCAGAGAAGGCAGTTCTATAAGGCTGCTCCACAGCCAATTGCTGGGGGTGTTATAGCCTTCTAGTCCATGCTTGGCTTTGGGGATGGTGACCTTAGGCTCATGCGACGGCTTGAGGGCATCCTGTTTTATTGGCAGCTGGATACCATTTCAGGATCCCTTTATAAGGAAAAGAGTCTCATTCTGTTAGCTAAACTTTTCTATTGAGACTATTAATGCAAGTGAACAAAGTGGGTGGGAGTAGACCCATCTGAGTTATACTCTAGAGTATCTTCTAAGTGTAATCTCTTTGAAAAAGTGCCAACAACCAACTTTTCCCTGCTGAACGGCAGGATTTTGGAAGACAGTTGTTTTTTTTTTCCATTCTCATCAGGTTTTTGGCAATTATTCCTGAATTCAATTGCGACGACAGCAGAGAGGCAGTTTGCTACAAACATTTAACACGGAGGCCAAACGTAATAATTAAGCAGTATGTCGGAAGAGTGTAGAAAAGAACCCCTGCAGCCTCTTCGGCTGTAAATGTGTCTTCACAGCAGCAGAAGCTTTTTTCTCTTATCTCCGCCGCGCTGGTGTCTCCCTTCCACCTCTCCGCTTGGCCTATAGAGTAGAGGAGGTTACACTGCCTAACCCGCAAGGAATTTCTTGGGCTTCGTGGGCCGCCACATGAAAGGATGGTAGGACAGGGTGAATTAAACGCTGAGAGGAGCCTCCAAATGAGCCTGGGGTGGCTGTCAGCAATCTTTGAAATGTTTGGGAAGCAGAAGAGCCGGCATTTAGCATCAGAGTGAGTGAGATTTAACTGAGAAGAGCTGTGATCCTGAGCCATGACTGGCTTTATTTAGACAGAGGAGAGAGAAAGAGACAGACACCATGTTAGTATTCAGTGTGTATACAGAAATAGATGAATACCTTTTTGTGTGTTTAGTTATTAATAATCTGATGCCTTTCTTTCATTATTATATCAGTTGACTAACTCATTATTAACTAAAAGAAAGAGAAAGAGAGAGAGAGAGAGAGAGAGACAGAGTGTCTTATGTCTTTTTGATTTTGAGTTCTGGTTTCGGCTCAGTGTACCTGACTCTAATTGGGGCTAGTGGATTAGAGTGTGTGTGTGTGTGTTAAGGGGAGTGGGTTGCATGTTTGTGTGCTCAGACTTTCAGTGTTTTTTTTAATTCTCTAACAGATTTCACTGTTGAGCCTTTCAGAAGTGTTGTGGGCTTAATTCAGTAAAAGACTAATGCCCCTTGTGAAGAGCTTGCAGTATAGTGGGTGATTATTATGTGTCATCTTCCTGTATTATGTTGCTTACAACTTAAATGACTTTTAACATACATACAAAACACACACACACAGCTTCTGAAAACATGGGGGCCCTAATCCACTCAAGCAAATGATTTTGTATGACAGAATGAGAGAGAAGTAATGCTTTGTTCATTCTAATCAGTAAACAAGTTAATAAATATATTGCAAATGTACATGCAGTAAAGATCTAAACACTACTAAATGAGCTATTTATAAATAAAAGAAGTGATTACTAAATAAAATAAATATGAAGAAATAAACCTGTATGAGTAAAGTCATTATTTTTTGACAATATCATGACATGCTTCAGCAATAACTAAATAACTAAATAACTAAAGCTATGTACTTGTGTGCCTCCTGGTGGTTTAGGGGCCCTAGGTGGCTACTTAGACCATTTAAAGCATGACAAAGCCTTGCACACACACACACACACACAGACCTCTCCAGCAGAGCTGAGAGTGTTAGAGCGTGTGTAGTGATGTATTGCTGTTTTCTCCTTTCAGACGGATGAGCAGGCCATGCTGGAGGACACTCAGGTGGCTCTGCTGGACCTAGAGAAGGTCACCTTCTACTTCAAACAGTTTGACGGGGAGCCTCTCGTCGCAAGTGAGTGAAGGACGGCACGTCTGCATCATCAGACAGGCGAAGCCGTCACACAGTACACAGTACACTGAAGAAATGTGTGTGGTTTCTCAAGAACTGGTACTGGTACTGGTACCGACACTGATCAGTTATCCAGCATTAAAAAAAACTATGAAAAATGTCCTCTTTGGCTGCAGGAAATACATTCTTATACCATATGAACTTGGTTACCGATCAGTTTTTTCAGAACTTGTTAAAGTGTGTTTTTAGATATGGAGACCATCAACATGTGAAACCATTTTAAACCACCTTGTTTATTTGATCTTAATTGTAGTTGTAGTCCTTGTATTTCTGTAGTGTTCTGTATTTACCTGCTTGGCAATGCTGGAAATGAGGGCCACCCTCAGTGTGCTTCCAAGTTCTTGACTTAAGTTGAAATTATTTTAGTTTAGCTTTGGGTCATTTTTTTAAATTATGGTGATGGTGTTGAGAGTTTCTGTTTTGTGTGTGTGTGTGTGTGTGTGTGTGTGTGGGTGTGTGTGTGCGTGCGTTGTGCAGACATGCCTGTTTCCTACCAGGTGGATGGTACGAGGCAGGCTCTGAAAGTCTTTTTCTATCTGGAGAGCTTCTACTTCCAGCAGTTGCCCCAGAGACTGAGACATGGAGGCGGCTTCAAGATTTACCCTGTCCTCTTCACTCAAGGTGTGTTTTTGTGTATGTTAAAAGCTAGCTCTACAGTCAAGTCGAGCATGATTCAACAAAGTAGCTACCAAAAGGTGTATTCAAAGTGAGGAGAAATAGAGAGATATTGTAAGAAAAAAAAAGGGGGGGGCAGATGGAGAGAGAACAAGAAGAGGTAGAGAAAGAGAAAGAATGTGAAAATGATGAGAGTAGAAAGGCAAGTGAAAATGTTACAGAGAGACAGAGAGTGTAAATGGAGAGGAAAGAGAGAGAGAAAGTGAAGGAAAGAGACAAATGAGAGAGAAAGAGATAAGAAGAGGGTGCATTTCTGATCATACTGATCATATCGTTACTGCTTGAGAGTGAATACTGTTGGTAGGTGTTTTTTTTCAGCAGTGCTGACTGCTCTGTTATTGCCCTCAGCTCTGGAGAGCATGGAGGGTTATTACTACAGAGACAGTGTTTCTGTGGAGGAACATCAGGCCCAGATTAATGCAGCCTCTCTGGAGAAGGTCAAACAGTACTACAAAAGACTCAGGTAGGATTATAACTCACACACAGTCCTTTCACTCCACACAAACCTCACTCCTGTCTCGTTCGACCTTCAGCTTTCAGTGGCTCGGTTATTACAGTGTGACTAAGCAGTGTGGGAAAAAATGGGGGAAAAAAGAATAGCATCAGAAAGGAAAACAGCATCATCCGAGACGAAATGCCATCTGAATATCAATGATGGTTTATATTAAAAAGTAGATTTTGGAGACAAGTGACGGAGCTGAAGCTGGATTTCTGGCTTTGAATGACTCGCAAAGACAGGCACAGTTTAATCAAGGCGATCTGTTAAAAGCGATTGTGTGCGCTAACCATGATAGACGCTTCAAATGGAACCTATCTCAGTTTCATCAGAGAAACCCGACAAGCAGGATATCAGCATCCAGCTCACATGGTACAAGACATTCTGATGTATTTCTGAACAAACTGCTTCTGAGCTTCATGCTTTAAAAAGAGCTGAAAGTGTTGCTGGGATCTGAGAATAAGTTCTCTCTTTTTCCAAGTCTTAACGCTAAAATTCTGTTGAATTGAAAAAAGGACTGCATGAAGACTGTATGGTTATTACTATGATATGAGGTTCCAAAATGTTGATTGTTACCGGCTGCAGAACAGATCCTGCGTAGTACGGGACTTTAGCATTCAATGCCCAAACAAGTGATCACCCGAGTTTTGAGTACTGACACCTCTGGCTCATTTTATCTTCATAAACATCTATGATCTATATCTCCACATTTACAATACCATGTAACTACACCTTTCTCTGCCACTGTCTGTTCAGCTATGCACCACCTGTTTTCTCTCTCTTATTTGCCTCTTGTTAACGTTTAACCTTTGCTTAGCCATTAGCCCTAGCTTAGCTGTAGCCCTAACTGTGTCTTTTGTTGGACATTAGCTATAGCGACTAGCCTATGGCCCTGATGCCTATTTGTTGTAAGCTTTAGCTCATCCTTTAGCTTCTTGTAGACATGCTTTAATTAAGCTCTTGTTTCTCCTTTGTTCATGTGTGTTTCCAGTTTTCACTGATGTTTAACTGAACAGAAATTGAGCTATTAAGTTTAACATAAATAGAGATTTTTCGAATGATTGTGGTTCGACATGAACCTTTTAATATTTAGAAATACTTCATTTTACCATATGGTTTCAATTGCCACACTGTTCCAGCTTCAATTAATTATTCAGATTTTTGATTGAGTACCCAAAATACTTGGGTAACTGGTTGGAAAATTTTCATTTCAAAATTAATTATGACTGTTGGTACATACACAAATGGGCCTCATGTACTGTATATAAAATATGATTCATTTGATTATGTCTCTTTGTTCAGTTTAAAAAAAGTATCCAGTAGGCAGCAGCTATGTAGTATATAGCAGTGATGGCGCAAATGAACTGAAATCAGCCATGATTAAACATTAAATGTTCTCTGTCTGATTTTTCTTAAAATCCAGTTATGTTGGAAAGAAGTGATGTTTATTGTGCTCTGAGATGAGATGATGCCTGGAATTTATTATTTCTGCTACATAATCTGCTACATAACCCACACTAATTTAGTTACATTTTCTACATACTAGTCTTGCTTCTGCTAGTAAAATTTATTGTAGTGTGTGCTTTTTATTGCCATGAAGTAAGATAAAGCGTATGAATATTAAATTGAGGGATGAATACCAACAAATATCAAAGTATTTGAAACATTTAAGGACAGCCCTAATAATTACATAGTATGTCACATAAATAATTACATTTACATACCATTTCCACTGGTTTGAGTCTGCATTCTGACTTTTTGTCAAACAATGACAAAAGCATTGATTTTTTTTTATATAAAACCCTGACCCTCATACACATTAATTTGATATGGACTTAAAGTTACATAAAGTTACATTCTACACCCCACCCCTGGTTTCAAAAAGCTAGTCTAAAAGACTAAGTTACCTGCATTTTCATTTATTATTAAAGATGCTTAAACACCACTTTTCTGCTTGTTTTACTGTAAAAGATGCAAAACCTCTGTGTAATTAGTCACGACATGCTGAGCCCAGTCAGTTTTGTTGTTGGTGTTCATAAAGAAATATCTGCCATGCTGACATATGGTGTATGGGCATACTCTGGCCATATGTTTGTTCAGCTAACCAAAGCATGTCTGGCCTGGCAAATAAGAGCAGAGGAAAACAAGTTGTTTTCATTTGAATATGATGAATAGGAACAACGTAAGATTTCTTTTTTTTCTAAAAGAAAAGCTGGCTCGCTTTGGTTTCTGCTTTCCAGCAGACGGTGGGCTGTGCTGAGTCATTATTATATTTTCTGCTGAGTCGTGGCATCTGGGGGAAAAGTCACCTTGTTCTCCTGTAATAACTCAGTCTCTCTGCTCCGCACCTCAGAGACTCGCTGTGAATATGCTGCTTATTTTGCAGAGCGATGATTGTGGCATTTAAAGAAAGCTCCAGATTCAGGTATTGACTGCATGTTCAGTGAGAATGGCAGTCAGAAACACAAGATTCTCAGCTTTCAAAATGTCAGCAGTCCAATTAAGAGCTGACATGGACATAGATCAGGTATATTCCAGCCACAGCTTTAGTGGAAGCACTCTCAGTGTTTTTGTGCACCTTTGACAGGACCTTATATTCTATCATTTGAGTGTAATAGAAGCTGTCAGGTTTGTAGTACTATCTAGAGCTTCATGATATGGAGAGAATGTATTATTGTAATTATACTGCTACCTATATGTACTAAAATTTGAGCCTGTTAAAACACCACTTTGCATAGTTTATCATGATTCTTTGCATTGTCTTATTTACACAAATTCAGCATCTTTCACGGACATTTGTTAGTGTAAATTTGTTTTACGATCAGCATCTTTGCTGAGTAAGGGTCACCTTTTGCGTCTACACTAAAGCTTCCTGACCTGCTTGGTTTGAGTCAATGGGGTTGGTGGAGTTCTGCAGGAAGGCAGGTCGGACAGTGCCATGATTCAGCCAAATCCTGAAGGCGGCAGCTTGGCAGTGAGGGAGTGACCTGAGCAGTTTCAGGACCATCAGAATTAATGGAATTGACAGAAGAGCCTCCTGCTGTAATGAGCAGCAGATGTGAGGGGAGAACTCACGCTGGCCCTGGGAAGGACAAATGAGGAGGAGAGAAGGAGAGGGAGATACAGGATGGAGGGAGAGAGACTGACAAAAGAGATGACAGCGAGAAAGAGACAGAGTCAAGTTAAGTCAAAAGTCAAAAAGAGAAAACTTTCTCCTGCCATTCAGTGCTGTAGTAACACATTAGTAAAGCACTGACCAGCATGTTTCTCGCAGTAAGCAAGACGAGCCTCGTATCTAACTAACATGTAACTAAAAGAGTTAGCTACCTGGATCTCTGTAACTCATAAAATGTTACATTCATGGTGTATTTTCACTTTAGAAACAGTCCTAAATGTCCACCTTAATTACAGGTGCAGGTATTGACCAATATCATCCATCTAATAATCCATACAGTGTCACAGAAATTTCCATCACAACTGTCATTGTTTGACAGAGATGAACCAATCTGTGTTTATGGAACTGATACTGATCACTGATTGTCATTCAGCGAGGGCGAGGCTGGATCCGGGTAAACTTAGTAATGCATCATTGTGCAGGGGTTTGTATTGCTGTGTGCATTTTCTCTCAGGATGAAATTTTGACATTTAAAACGCTGTTTTCCAAATGCTTGCTGAGAGAGAGTGTGAATTTCTGTGCAGAACTGGAATGGTGAAACTTGTTGGCTAGCTCTGCTGAAACTCACTGTACTGGGCTGAGTGATGTACTGAGTTTCACACATCCTACAAATCCTACCATAACAAAATGACTCTCTGCTCTAGGAATAGATTTTTACACTGGCTTTAATAGCGTTCAGCAACTGTGAGTGAGCCATTTGAGCCATTTGCCATTTGCCAACTGCTCTATTACCATTGAGCAGCTGAATGAGGAACTGCAGATTTGTGTCTGCTAAATTATCGGCCAGTCACATATTTGGGCTGAAAATTGTCTGATACCAATACATTTGTGCGTAATTCAATAGTTAAGATGTAAACGTAGTGATTCAGAATGTACTAATCTCTTGTGTTACCCACACAAGCACATTGTTCTGTACCATGAAAAGTCATAACACCACAGTTGCACATCATTCTGTACCATGAAAAGTCATAACACCACAGTTGCCTGATGCTGTAACATAAAAGGTCTCTCAGGATAAGAGTGTCTGCAAAATTCCATAAAGGTGAAGTTAGTTGTTTGTCCAGTCTGCTTGGCCTCTACTTTCCACTGCACTTGACCTGCAGCTGCGATGTCAGATTTTTCTCCCAGCACCTTGTTATCCTGCACTGATCCACTGGAGACAAGCTTGTGGCTGGTGCGACCAGAGACTGTCAGACAGGCAGACAGACAACAGACAACTGTGTATTTAGCACTTTGCACACTAAGTGGTTCAGAATCTACTTTAAAATGCATGTGTCTGTTGTGTAATTACATGCAAGACATAACCACCCTCCCTCACATATGGTCCCTTTAAAGTTTTAGGATATGAATAATTCCAATAAATGTGTTCAAGCCAAGCCAAAGTGGTGGTAACTAGCTGTTCAGCAATTTCATATTTATGAAAACTGTTTTCAAGGAAACAAGAGGCTTAATTAAACAAAGTCCTGCAGTATAAAACCTGTGGTGAAATGATTTTAGTGTGTATCAGTGCTTCTAAGACAATTTGATGTTGTTGATGTTGATGTTGTTGACAATAATGCTTTTGGTCATGGATTTGGTCAACTTTGAAGTCCATGCCAGGATATATTCATGCTGGTATTGTAAATCAAAATGTGATATAGGAAAGCAGTGAAATAATGTGTATGTGTTTATGTATGTGTGTGTTTTAGAAAAACCAGAGGAAGAACAGGGCTAGTGTACAGTATATATTTACACAGTCAGAAACAAACCTTGTATATCCGGAACAGTAACCTTTCAGCAGAAAAAAGACTACTGTTAACTTTTAATGTAACAAAACTGTATTCTGAACAATTGTAGCCCATTTTGTTGGACCATTTAAGAAAACTTGTTTTGCCACAACATTGAGGATATATGGAATATGTATGCGTCATGTTATTATTACTTAAAGTTACATAAAGTTACTTGCACACTTAGAATATTGACAAAATAAATAGTTCTCAAAACTACACTGAAATATTATAAGAAAAGCAAAAGCATACACGTTTATTTGCCCAAAAATTCAAATTCAAATAATGCAAAATCTTGTATCTCTGCAAAGGCAGCACAGTGGAATTGCTGATGGGATTGATCCCCACCCCAGTGTTGTCTGTACAGCCTATACAGTGGATTGGATTCCCACTATGGTCACTCTGTGAGGAGTTTAGTGTGTTCTCTCTGTGTCCATATTGATTTCCTCCATCCTTGCAAAAATACACTGCTTGTTTCTGGTACCCTGGGGGTATTCCAGCCCTGCGTCCAATGGTTTAGATTGGCTTTGGCCCCACCTCAGTGTTGACCAGTAAAAAGCAGATAATAAGATAGATGGATGAATGGACCAATAGAAATACTCTGAATTGAATTGGAATAAGTAAGTTGGAATTTACTTCCATTGAAAGTTATTCCTGTATAGTTATTATGTGACATTGATTATCTATACTGTATATCTACTCTCTTTACTATTTGTTCTGACAAGCTTGTGTGCATGTATCTGTGGAGGTGGTAGGTTCCCCTGATCCTTATCGTCTCCCACACTCCAGATGTGCTTTGAGTCCAGCCGTCATTTCTAATGAAGTCATTTCAGTCATCGCAAACCATACCCCAATCTGCAAATCACAGACTTGTGTGAAGCCCCCGTGTGGGTCCATTATGACCATCCCAAACCGTACTCCAATCTGCAAATCGCAGACATGTGTGAAGCGCCCTATGGGTCCGTTATGGCCATATAACTTAAAGCTGATGTGAATACACAGTTTCCTTGCCAGCAGTGTTCAGCTGCAAGTGATGTCATCTTACACATGCGCTGTGTCTAAGGGATACATTTACAGTGGGAAGACTTACACTAGATGTTAGAACATTGCTGTGAGAGTTCGACAGATTTCAGCCACATGAGAGCATCAGTGAGAACATCACTGTTGAATGACTAGTTCTGGCACTCCAGCTCATCCCAGAAGTATTGGATTGAGCTTCATCACTCTAGAGAATGCCTTGTGACCATAGCTGTGGAGAGGTCGAGGAGAATCAGAACCGATGACCATTTGGCAGATTAAGCTACATGGAGTTTCTCTGTAACTGCAATGAGAGCAGTTTAAGTAGAGTGTGCTGCTTTGAAGCCAGACTGATTAGGGTCCTGTAGATTGTTCTGAGTGAGAAAGAGAGACACTTCTCGTTTCATTAGGATTGCTTTACTATGGAGATTTTACTGTTAGCTGTGTATATGCAGTTGAACACCTGTGTTAGCAGTAAAGTAAACTAAGTTAACTAATTAGGTGCAATGACTGAATAAATTTGGACATATGGTGTATATACTTATTTAAATACAGTAGTTCTACAAATGCTCAGAGTGAAAGTTTGACAGCCTGAAATTTCTTCTGCCGCATATTGTTGTTGTAAAGACAGCAGAAAGCCAGAGTGTGACATTCCGAACTGTCACGGCATACTGGGTCGTCCTGTCCTGACTTACACACTTCTGCATAAACAAACATACTGTGCCAGCCGTTCAGTAAGAGCCAGACAGTGTGGGTAATGTGAATGTGGTCACAGGTACAAAGCTGCTAGCTACACAGTGGGAAATCCAATTACATTTAGCTGTCAAAGAGCAGAACAAGCTGTAACAATACATGCTCAATACGTACATGTATTTAGCTCTGTGACAAAATTATTGCAGTCAAACCAACAAGTACAGAATTGAAAAAGTTAATTAGAATGTGAACCATTTCAAGCAATAAAAGTAAAGTAACACTGTAAAGAATTACATGCAAACTGAAAACTTCTCTTTACAGCAAGTAAATAAACTACATAACTTGCATTACTGTGAACAATTTTGGGTGAAATCAGTCAACGCACACTTTTCCAGACCTTCAATATGGTTAATCAGCCAGACCTGAGACTGCAGAAAGTTTGACTGTGTTTCCTCTCATAAAGCGATACTGCAATGTTATAAATATGGTAGATAGAACATGATTTCACCAAATCAAATAATTAGAGGTACATGGTGAGGTAGCACTTATGTTATGATCTTCTATTCAGACTTTATTCATAATGGATCCGTTCTCTTTGCAAATTGACCCATCCATGCTCTGCCTGCAAACACATTCCGTTTAATGCTTGGCTGGCTGTCGTCCACATACCATCAAATGGCTACTGCACGCTGAATGTGCCAATGCAGAGCTCAGCTACACCACACTGTGTAGATTTAATGGAACAAAATGAACAATTTAGCATTTCACATTTGGTATTACAGACTCACTGGTCTTGAGACAAAAAGTGATGTAGAGTGTATGTCTGATAGCTAACTAGATTTATTGATATGACTCCAAACCATCTGCCTTTAGTTAAAACACATACAATGTATGATGCCTTGTGTTCAAACACAGTTCAAAAATAATTTCCCACTGAAAACAATTAGAAAAAGTGCCTCAATCTGCAAAGTACCATGACCTCCCTCCCAAGGCCACTATAGCAGCAGGAGCTGACTGAGTGATCTGGCCCAGGCCAGCGGTTACCCACCATTTGGTAATATTATCTTCTGTATGAGAGCCAGTGAGTTCCGCTATGACTTTATGTTTGGGTGTCTTTTGAGAGTGAGAGAAAGCTGCTTTGAGGTCATAGATTGGTCATGCCAGTGGTAAACTCCAAAGGCTATTTGCAGATTTATGTGTCCTCCTAAAGGCATAGGCACTTTGGCCTAGCAGCTGGACCACAACCATGATGCAATGCTTTGGCTGAATAAAAAACAAACTAAATTGCCCGAAGCCGAGGAGTTACCCAGTATGCAATATCTGAGGAACGATAGATGCATTATGAAAAAGAGTGCCTAAATGCAATACGCAGACCGAAGCATCGCCAGCAGTTTTATTTTGCTCTGAATTGCTTTCCTCAGTGGTTTAAATTGGTTTCTCAGTGACAGACAGTTGAACTTATGTTCATATATGAACTATAGCTGAGTGTTGGAACAAGGTGGTATGAAAAGTTCTCATCAGGATTTCAGTTCTGTACCGTTCAGTCTTACTACACACAAATATATGCTGAAAATATTTCACCATAGTTGTTATATGGATGGTCTCTTAATTGATTACGTTTTTTTCTTCCTAAAACAACCTCAGCCAAGTAATTCATCCACTCCTCCCACCTACTTACAATGCTCCGGACACCAGGAGAGTGAGGACATGCACATGCCTCCTCCGATTCACGTTAAGTCAGCCAACGCCTCTTTTTAAACTGCCACCAATGCAGTATCACTAGGCATCCAACGCTCTTGGAGGTCAGCCAAGAGCTAGCTGATACATCGCCTAACAGACGCCTTTGCCACCCAGCATCACAATAGGTTATGAGGAGAGAGAGTACTGTCTACCCACCCACAGAGAGCATGGCCAGTTGTGCTCTTTCAGGCCCTGGCTGCTGATGGCAAAGCAGCATGACCCAGGATTCGCACTTGCAATTTTTGGGCCGTAGTGTCAGCGTTTCGTTTACAGTGTACATTTGAGTTGTCCTGGTGTGTATTTAGCAGGGAGAGCAAGTAGAATTCTTGTCGACTGTGGATTTCTAAAAAAAGACTCTTATCGTACATGATTATTGACATTATTATTAGAAATTGAAACAGTGTGTTTGTTAGTGGCTTTTATACTGTGGTGTGGAATTAAAAACAGAAACCGTCTCACCTGTGCTGCATCAGAGGATCATACTTTCTGACTTCCGTTATTATGTTGGCAGTATCATCAAATTGATATATTGTTCTATTAACAATTTTAGGTATTTTATGTATAACAGTAGTCTACATAATATAGTTCTAAATATGACAGACAGCTAGAATTATGTAAACAATGTTTATTTCATATTTCATGCTGTTAATTGTACTTTATCTATTTATGATATTTATAATATATAATATTAATAAAGTTATCTGTGTCAAAAACTGAACACCATTTTCCAAATATCTTTCTTATTATTATCTTTTCATTCACATTTCAGGGTTGATTTCAGGGACGCAGTATTTTTCAAATATGTTTGTATGCATTTTGTCTTCACCAGCAGCCTCCTATCCATCTATATATACGATACTGACAAAAATATGGGAACCCCACCTAACTCATTTCTTCTGAAATCAAGGGTATGTTAATAATGTTTATCCTGTTTTTGTTGGAGTAACGCTCTCTAATGTCTGGGCTTTCTACTAGATTTTAAAGCATTGCTGTGAGGTTTTGTGTTATGGAGGTCAGGATGTTGTATAATCATGATCTCGTCCCCAGTTTCCCATCTCATCCCAAAAGTATTGGACGGGGCACCATCCATCATTCCTGTAAAACACAGTTCCACTGCTCCACAGCTCAGTGCTGTGGGCCTTTATACCCCTCTAGCCTGTTATTAGACATGGTGCCAATAGGTTCATGTTAATCTACTCCAGATAGTCCTATTCTGTTGGAAGTACTTCTGTACAGGGACTAGACAAGCTGTGTGTGTGTGTGCATTTGCTCATCCAGATCATCAATGGGTGCATTTGCTCATCCAGATCATCAGTGGTAGCTGAATGCAATCATTTCCAACCATATTAATTTTATATTATTAAAAATACTGATTCCAGACATTTGATTATCTCAGTTTACCTTAACTAGGAAAAAAACACCAGCTATCAAAGTAGAAACCATAAGCCCACACAGTACATATTACTGTAGGCTCCATTTCCAGGATGTGCACATTCTTTTTGCAGCACCCGTGCCACAGATGAAAAATAGTGGAGAATATATTTTTCCAAGCTGAATAGGATCTTTATTTAAATGAGATTCATTTCCATGACAAGACATTCATAAAGTTTGTATTCTATTACAGCAGGACAACAATGCATGCAGTTTGTATGTCATATGATGTATGCGCTCATTTCCACACACTGCAGTAGAAGAGCCCTGCAAGGACGGCAGCTCAGCCGCTCTGAGTGGTGAAATATGGCCAAATCTTCCAAATAGAGCTCTGACTCTCTTCCTTTTTTGACAGCCAACATGTCACTGTGCATACATTTTTGAGTGTGTGTGGAGTGCTGTAGTGTATTATAAATAAATAAAGCAGAGTGGGATTAGGCAGAGACCTAACTCTGTCACGAAAGCCTTTACATCTGGATTGCTAACTAGACTGCATGAACACACCACAGTCTCATTAGCAAATGCCAGGCTTGGCTGTATATGAGAGGAAGGATAATAAAGAAATCGTTTGACAAACACAATGAAACTGAAGGCCTTTATATGTGACAGTGTGATTTATTTGGATGTTAGACAGCAAAAATGTTTGCCAATTTGTTTGCCACATGTTCAGCATTCACAGGCGGCTTGAACTTACTCAACCAACCAGAGTTGACTGTGGCGTTGGCATGGTGGCAACCAAAATCAATTGTGTCCCAACAACTAGCTCTTTTTAAAAACTCCCTGTTCTTGACTGAAACCTATTTTCCTAACTGCTTTCTGTGATTTTGCCTGACTTATAGCTCATGGACTCACTAAATATTGACATGTGACTATCATGTGGATTCATGACATCATGGAAAATCAGGAAAAGCAGAGGTTTCCTTTACCTTTAACTCCGGATGTAGCTCTCCTCTCCAAAATAAAAGTAGTGTTGTGTTGCATATTTTAGTGTGTAACGGCCCTTAGACAGTTTATTGTTCATCTCAAATATAGTCGATCAGCCAAGGCATGTTTGGTGTCTAAAATTTGCTTCTAATGTAACTTGAGGCTATTACTTATATTTTTATCGAACCTCTCAGAGTAAGAATGCTGATCTGTGATCAGTTAAGGTGCACTGACGTCAGTCATACATCAGATGAGAGGTGATCTTGGATGAGTATGAGATGCTGGATAAATGAGGCCCAATGTCTGTGTGGATGGGAGTGGTCTCTTCACAGTGCTTTGATGGCTATGAAAATGATGTAAATCATATGACATGACCTTCACAGATCTTAACTTAAATGAGCAGCTATGGGAGATTGTGGAGGGACATGTTAGACAGCGCTCTCCATCACCATCATAAAAACACCAGGGAACAGTGTTCCTTCCCTTCAGTTCAGTTCCAGGGAGTGTAGAATCTGTGTGAAGGCATAACTAATCTGTTCTGGTGGCTCGTGTTGACTCAGCACCTCACTAACACACAGTGTTTATTTTTCCTTTATTATCATTCATGTTTATGTGCCTTTAAAGCAGCATTATGTAGGATATTTACCATTGTGTAGCATCATTGTGATGTTTCACTGTCTTGTAATAGGGAGAATAGCACTGCTATAATTGCTATTCTGGCACATTTTCTGCACTATGTAATTATGTAAGGAAAATCCTTGCAAAGACTGCGTAGCGCTGCACAACCCGAGTCATATTCGTGTAAAATCCCCTAATATTACTCTACTGCCTCCATCCACAGTCTTTCAGTTTCAGTGGCAGTATCTCTTAGGTATCTAGAATTGCATGTGTAAAACATGTCCTTTAGCGGACACTCAAAGTGCAAATTACACTTTCCGACTGTAGGGGGAGGCCAGGAGTAAGAAATGCCAATTCTCACATAATGCTGCTTTAAATTTTGCAAATGAGCTTATCGTATAAACTGTTGAATGCTAGTCTAGAATATTCTACCATTGCTTGCCAGATGCAGGACATTAGGACTCACTAAAAGACAAATCATCGTTTTTACATGCTGAGTAAGCTGCCTCCATTCTGTTAATTGTCACTAATTAATATTAAAGCTCTCTTTTTGCTGACAGGTCCTCTCCTCATGTTTATTCATGTTTGAAAAGCTCTGGCAGTCCTGGGTGGTTTTTAACATGTTGGTCGCTGAGTTGGATGAAGGGCCTGCAGTCCACTTTTGATTCTGCTCGCGATGCTCTTGAGCCGTTGACCCTTGGCAAATATCCAGAGCTTCCATTAGCGCATTGTGTAAAAATTGATCAGGGGGAAAACCTTGGTTTATGGTGCCGCTTGATTTAAGGAAAAGGCTGCTTCTGCGTTATTGCTCCAGAGGGGCTTCCCAAACCCCAACCTAGCCAACCAAGCTCAGAAATTCATGCAGTTTATGAAATTATAAAGTGCCTGATAGTCAGCATAGGAAGATGGCTTTAAAGAGCCAGTGTTGTACAACAGCTTTTTTAAACAGAAATATTTGGTGTAACATGTAAGCATCATTTAAAGGGTAAAAATATGAATTAAACATATGCCATATGTGTATGATGAGTCTTATATTTCACTGTGAAATCCCTAACTGGTCTACACTACTGTTTTTTCATTAGAACAGCACACCATCCTGCAGAACCAATTAAAAGTGAGGTTTTGCTCTAGAGAATCACACAAAGATCGTCAGTTAGTAGTGGCTTAGCGGTTAAAGCAGGGTTTTGGATTTGATACCTGGCCCCTGACCCTCCCTACTCCCTGGACTTCCCACAACTCCAGACACATGTGCTCACTGTCACTGTGTGTGTTTGCTTACAAGTGTGTATGTGTGTATTCACTGCACAGATGGGTTAAAGGCAGAGCCCAAACTGTGTCTAACACAAATTGTCAATATAGGTGTCTTGTCTTGTCAAAACATGGCTGCAGACATAGCATTAACATATTCTAGTGTGCACATGCCCTCCAGCACATCTTCCAAAAGACATTCTGGGCGTATTCTAGTATTAAAGGAATTGGTTACTAAAAAAATTAATTTGGACAGTTTTCCTCTTATCTCAAACCTGAAACTGAATCTACAATGGAAGGTCATAGCCTATCAATTAACCTCAGGCAAACTGAATGAATAAATAATCACACACTTTACTTCAAACTATTAGAGACTGTTCCTAGATAGTTCTACAAGAGCTAAGAGACTAATTTAGCCCAAAAGTCTATGTCACTCAAAACCTGTCCTTTTAAATCAGCAGATTTTGTACATGGTTTCTTAATCTGAATAAGCCTGAAGTAGATTCCCTGTTTTTGTAATACAGGATCTGAGTCTTTAAACTGTCTGACTAAACTATGGTAGCCCAATTTGTTCAGCATAGTCATGTATTGGTGCACCCATTCATTAGGCCTGTCTCTCATTCTGTCTCAATTTTATCAGCTTTTTCTCTCTTTTTACTTAATCCCTTGTAGAAGACGACTATCAGAGCCATGTAGTCAGTCAGTTAAGACATATGTCTGAAAACTAGAATCTATAGCAGTGTTCAAATTGATAAAGAAAAATCCCTGGTTAAGTTCCCTTCACTGTTCCCGCACACAGTGAGGTTACACGAACCTCATTAGCAGTGAAACCATGTGGTTGTTTTCCTGAGTGTTGTTAGCTGATGCTCGTGGAGTGTGAGATGTGTGAACAGCTTGGCAAATGGAGCACAAACACACCTCCATCTGATGCTGCTGGGACCAGCCTGCCACCAGCAGGCTTTGGTGCAGTGTTGTATGTTTGGTGCAGTGGCGTGCTTGGGTCGTTTAGGCCATCTGCTGGTGCATTTGCAGTGTAAATGACTTTTTAAAAGTATTTTCAAGGCACAGTCACAAAACTGTCTACTGAGCCCTTTAAATATTGTAGAATTCTCAGGAAAGGACCAGAAAGGCTAATGATCAGTAGAATAAAGAGAAGGGTTTAGTTTATAAGCAAACTAATAGCTTTGACCTTGAAAGGAATTACTAAGCAATTGAGCGACGATTGCTCAGTAATGATAAGGTATAATGCCCTACATCTTATTTCTCTTTTTACTCAATGTAGTCATTTCTAATTTCCACCTGTTAGCTAGGTCATGCCCTATCATACAGTATCATCAGCACTGGAAAAGTGAAGGCATCTTCTGAACTCTTCTACCGCAGATTCAACATTGTTAGATGCTTACTGCCAATCCCATTACATTGGCTAACACGTGTCCTTGCTGGGGGGAAATGGACGCCTACCCTAAATTATACTGTCTTGCTGTTTGTGACAGCGTAAGGGATCGAATGTACATCTTCTAACAGTTGCACCAATATTTTGACAGTTTTACCAAACGGGAACCACATTCGACTTTTTGTCACTAAATAGAACTCAGTATGACCATACAGTTATTCTTTATTGTACATGAGGTATGGCTGCACAATATCTTGCATGTTTTGTTGGCTTTTGCAATATTGGAAGAACTGTAATATGTAAATACTGCCTCTAACAAATCATTGTGTTACTGTTATACATCCATCAGCCATAAGGACCCGGTGCTATATGTTCTGGAAAATCATTTTTTTATGATATGGGCCCTTTTAATAGTTTTAGTTGCACCAGTGTACTATTGTACTGTTTTATTAGGCTTGCTCTGTCAGTAGTAAATGAACTCTTGATGCACATACTGGCACACTTTTGACATCTACACACACACACCCCATCATAAGGCTGTTCATACTGAAGGTGACTCACATACTCGTCATAGAGACTTCTCAGAACTACCTGCCTTGCAGAATATGTATGGTTTTCTGTGAGCAAGCAAAATGCATATATATGCATACACATACGTGTGGTATGTAGACATTCACACTGACAAATATACACTTATACACTTGTTATGCTACAAAGAAGTCAGATGTGGCCTTAACCTAACAATAAAATATTAAGGCATTATGCATAAGTATTAAATATTTGATGATGTTTTGTGCATCTGCGACAAACCAGTGCTTAACTTCCAAGCAGTTTATGAGGGAAGCATAAAGGAGGCGCCCACTGACTTTATTTTCTTATCTTTATTGTGTCAGTAATGATGAGGAGCTCCCGAGCTGATTACACAGACTGTTAACTTAGCTCAAACCCGTAAACGCCACTGTCCCTGTGGGAGGGTAAAGCACGCAGGGTTGTAAAGTTCTGATTAAAAGACACTCAGCAAGCACAGGGAATGTGCAAGAAGGATGGTAGTGATAACACATTCAGGAGCCATCACCGTCACAAAAGCTTGTTTATTACAAAGCAAACGTTAAGCCATTAGAAGATGAATTTGTGAGTTTGTGTTATCTGGTATGGTGTTCTGTGTAATTTAATGTAATCATATAGTTGCATGGGACTCCATGAGTGGTCTAGCACACTAAGGAGCTGCCACTATTAGGATCGCCGGTTTGAATCCCAGGTCATGCTGCCTGCCATCTGCAGCCAGAGCCCTAGAGAGCACAGTAGGCCTTGCTCTCTGTGGGTGGGTAGATGGATCTGCTTTTCGCATCACGTCAGTGTGATGCTGGTAGGCATCTGCTAGCGGATGCATCAGTGCTGGGGACCCGGTGGCTGGTTGCACATGTGTTGGAAGAGGCGTGTGTTGTGTCAGTCCTCACTCTCCCAGTGTCGAGATCATTGCTTGTGACGGGGAGAGAATACAAAAAACATGCTTTTAGTGTAAAATTGGAAGTGATTCTGATTGATTTAGGCAGACATTGCAGCTTTGTATTTGACTTACAGCTGTATGTAGGTGTGTATTTATGCATAATTAAACCCCTCATAACAGCTTTTTGATCCCCTGTTTCATATAACAGTCACTATTTGCTGACTAAGTGCTGCAACTGTTAATTTCTTTGGTGAATTAACAGTAGCATTAATGTTGTACTGACTACAAATGTTATCATAATGAATGACTCCCTCACTGTCCTCCAGATGGCGGTTAGAGTGAGGGGTCTGACAGTAAAAATGCTCCAGAGCCTGAAGAGACTGAATGACTTTGCCTCATATAGTGCCATTGTTGACAACTGTGTATTTTCTTCCAAATTGGTTACAGAACACATAAAATGCAATGGCCGAGGCAGTTATAGTGCATTTTATTACATGTTAAGGCTCTATCATGGATCACACTGCAATTAATAGTAGTTTAGTGCAGTCTAGTACATTGCGACAACTACCACAGTGGTTATATGTGTCTTTTAATCTACTCTATACCTTTAAGTACGTGATAGCACATTCCTTTTTGAATTATTTATCAAGTCAAATGACTTTTCCAAACAGGAACACTTGCCAAGTCACATGCCCTGTCACAGTGCATCCAACAATAGAGGCAACAAAGAACTTTTTTAATACAGTGATAGAAACAAAGTAGCAGAAAACTCCAATTCTACATGCCAGTCCTTTTTAGTCTGAGTGACAATGCAGCGCTATGCTTGGGCAAGACTCCTAACACTACACTGGTCCACCTCAGTAATATGAGTAACCTTGTAAGTCGGTCTGGATAAGAGCATCAGCTAAATGCCATAAATGTAAATGTAAAGACAAGCATCTCAGTGTGTTGCTTGTGAGTTGCCAAGTATGGTTGATATTGAATACCAAGTTTTATGGTGTGATGTAAGCATCTTAACCAGCCCTCATTCTGTGGGTGTTTTGCTAAGTAACATTCCTGTGTTGTTCGCCTACAGGGCCTTTTATCTGGACAAGTCCAACCTGAACCCGAGCCCTGCTCCAAAGGCTGCTTTCATAGACAAGGTGTGTGTCTACTACTGGTTTCAAACGATGCTGTGTCATGCTATTTATCGATCTCTTGTGTGAATCCAATTATCTGTCTATCTCTCTCTGTAGCTCCTGCGTCCTCTGAATGCTGTAGATGAGCTCTACAGGTTGATGGAGGGTTTCGTGTGCTGTGGGAGGACGGCGACGTGTGGAGCGTCCGGGGTCGGTCTGATTTCTGTGGCCTCAGAGCTCTGCAGCCGCCTGGGGGCCGTACACATCGTCCTGTGTAACAGCGGAGTGCATCGGTCAGTATGACAGACACACATACAGATTATTACACGCACATGCCTGCACACTCTCCAAGAGCATTTTTGCACTTAAACTTTACAAGCCCTGTTTGTCTGAATAATTCATAGACGTTATTGAAGAAGACAAATTTGACAAATTTTTGACATTTCTTTGTCAACGAATCAGAGAGCTTCTTTGTCTTAGTTTTTTAAGTAATAGTAACTCCACCAGGTGTTGTTGTGATGTAAAAACCTCACCTCTCAGACACCTTGACATTTTACACAGTGTAAAGAATTATGTCAAAAAGTGAAAACAACACAGATGCAAGGACAATGTGTGTCGTGTGTGTCTTCTTCCTCCATTCTCTCATGTTTTATGGCTTCTCCCTCTTGGTCTTCATTATGATCTGGTCTGTTTTTCTCCTTCGTTTCATCATGTTCCTTACACATTCATTTTATTATTAATCTCCCTCCTCTCTAATATGAACATTAACCCTCTTGACTTATTAATGTGACATACTAAAAATACCCATCCTGTAATTACTGTTCTAATAGGCTTATTAATATGCTGTCTCATGGGTCTGGATTTAGTGAGGTGGGCATTTTTCACTCATGACCAGACAGCTCTGTCTCTTCTTTAGTCCAGAACTTCATTTATCTCATTGATCCTGAAATATCCACCCATTTAGCTCATCTGACACACTCTTCCTCTTCAATACGCTAAGCTTGGGTTTCTCAGCATGGTTAGCTAAGCGTACTCTGGGCCACAGAACCGCTTTGTGCTGCAAGGTCTGTGGTCTTTATATTTCCAGTGCAGAAAACGACGGAGGCCGTATATGTGTCAGTGCTGCTTTGCATGCACAAAATTAATTCGAAAAAAGAAAAAAAACACAACTTGCAGTTCTCCATTTTGCATTTAGTCAGCATGCTAACCTGCTAACTCTGTGAAATCAGGGTGAGTATACGGGACTGGACACACAGCGACAACAGCAGCTGACGCATAATTATTATGAGACACCATGCACTTCCTGGTCCTAATTTAGCAACACAGCAAATGGAAAAATAAGTCTAATGGGTCTGCACCAGCACAGAACCATTTGGCCCTGCGGTAGACAAGAGGCCTATATTTGTCTTTTGTCTCCTTTCTTTTGCTGTTCTCTTTATCTTATTGTTTTTCATTCTATCTCTCCTGCTCTCTCTACCTGTCGTCTTTCACTTGCTGCCTTTCTCTATCATATCTCTCTTAGTTGCAATATGTAGTAATATAAGCACAGCATGGTACCTTGCCCATAATGTGCTGAGTAATGTGTTATTGCTGGGGGGGGGTGTAGAAGTGTTCCAGACAGACATCTGTAGTAGTTATAATAATAATAATAATAATAATAATAATAATAGTAATAATAATAATAATGTGACGCATTATTTTAGGATTTAATCACAGTGTAGAATAGCAAACAATGCAGTTCAGTAGGTTAAACCTCACAGTAGTTTAAAGGATGCACATATAGATTTATAGAAAACAGTTATCTTAGTTACAAGTGAATAATGATTAATGAGTACTGAGGCTGTACCATAAAGTGTATATTATTAAAAATCACATATGAATAACACCTGATTACATATTACCCCAAAATACTACTTGCATAGTAGCGTGAGAGAGAGAGATTAAGAGTAAGCATAAGAGTGAGAGAGAGAGAGTGCTCTTTATCCTTTGCCTGTTTTACTGATAATACTCCAGGGCTTCTGATGAGTCTGGCAAAAATGTATGTAATGTAATGTGACATACGCCATTACACACACACACACACACACACACACACACACACAGCACTCTGTGTTTGCCATATTCTTAAAGGGTATTGGCTGTAGCAGGCTAAGGTGTATACGTGACCATGCCCTTGTTTTGGTTCTGCAGCTGGGTGTCACTGTGATTACACTCCCTTTGGCCGGGCCTCAGGTGCTCAGGCCCATCACGGACACGCCGATTTACTGCCCTGTCTTTTCATTTAAACAGCTTTTACTCTCACACACATTGACTGCAACACCCACACGCAACCTCCACTTAGCCCGTGTGTGCTATGCTATGTTATAAAGCCCAGATATAGCTCAGATTACTCTCACCCCTCAGGCAAATTGACTGTGAGGCTGCAGGGTGTGTTTTTGTTTGAGTTTATGGTCTGGCGAGAAACCACACACAATTTCTTACTCCATGTACATTTGATTACCAAGGCCATGCACTGGAGCTATGAGGCTAATGTATACTGGAAAGTATATATTATAGTATAGTTCACTGTGTTACAGTAAATTACTGGCTGCTGGTTGCAGTACTTTGCTGTTCTTTCCTAACAGGAAATAACTGTAAAGTTACAACCATATAAGTAATGCAACTCAGTGGTCAGCAATTTGTGATACATTGATGTAGAAAAGAAAGTCTATATGTATGTAAAAAAAAAAAAAGAAACATGCTGCAAAACGTGCAGTGCTCTTTATTGCCCCATTTATTCCTGCAGCACCTACTTTGGTGATTTTGCTTTGCTGATTGTTCAGAGAGCCAAATCCTCTGTGGAAATAAAGCCCATTCACATAAATGGTAAGCGGATACAAGCCTAGCTAGTTCACACACCCCACATACAAAATTGCAGTGCATTACATAGCAAATTACAGGCTAATCACTGAGAGGCAATATAGCTCTAACTTTAACTCTGGTGAATTTGCCGACTTCCAGCAAGCATTTAGTCATTGAATCGATTTTGAAATGCTGCACATGTAAGTGATTCCAACATCGATTAAACATTAATTGTTTGCTGGGAAAACGGAATAACTACAGATTACGGCTACAGAGTCTACAGAGAGTTATTAGTGGCTGTTAAAAACTGTACATTATGTCCTAACATAATGCAGCACTCAAACGTAGTAGCACAAACATAGTATCACAAACCACAAGCTGTGTTAACTGCAGTATTTGTTAGGGTGGAACATCAGCGCAATGCAACACAACGCGTCAAAAATAGAAACAGGGTCCATCAAAAATGGGGCATCCATCAAAAACAGGACGTCTGTCAAAAACGGCATGCTGCATTGCTCACAGCTGGTGTGGACAGCTTTATTGGTTACAATAAGAGCCTTTTGTTTTTGTTGTTGACGCTCATATCGCTTGCTGTTAGGACTGTTACAGTAAGTTTTCATAAAAGAATGCTGTATTTTAGATGTATTTTACCATGAGAACTTAATGTTTAATATTATGAAGTCCTGCTAATGGTTAACAGTGTAGCTCACTGTATTGGAGGCTTACACCTCACCAATTAGCAAGTTGTGGTACATAGTCTCTAATAGACTTGTTTCTGCAGACTCTCTGTTATCTATAAATACGGACTAAAGTACATTACACAGCTAAAAATGACAGTGACAGTGAACCTGAATTATGTTTGTATGTTTGAATATTTTAGGTATTAAACTTTTCAGTTTTGCAGTTCCGGTGCAAACAGGGGAAAAAAATGATACCTTAGTTTTTCATGCTCATTTCTCTAGAATGTCTTGGCCATATTGAACATGCAGTCAGTGCAATATGCATCATTGAAATTGCATTACTGAGTGAATGAACAGTTAGGAATAGAGCCGCTTGTGTATGAGGCTGTGCGGTATTAATAGAAGCTACATGGCTCCTCTCCAGCAGATTAGTCACATACAAAAACTGCTTGGTCAGAGAAATCACCCCATGTTTGTGTTATTGATTAGATTTCTTGGCCTGATGGGTAAAGTGTAATAAGGGTGAAATGACGATTCTCTGATTCAGCACTGCATGTTGCACTCTCTGCCTTTCCCAACCTCATTTCTGTTTACTCAAGCTGATAAGTATAGACCAGTAGACCGTGGGCACATGAATAAATGCCAGGCGCTCTCTTTGCTTTTAATGAATGTGCTGATTGTAAAAGAGAGAAGAGCCACACTAATGGCACAGCTTGCGGGACTAATGTTTCTGTGTGGAGGCCAGTTTTCTTTCGACAGATTCTACTACTACTAGAACTAAATTTAGTAGCTTCTCTCTCTCTCCACTTTACTGATGTTCAAAGCATCTGACTTAGCCTTTCTACCTTAGTGAATGGACGTAGACTGCGGGGGTGGAAAACACATTTTTTGAGTTGTACTTTATTCTGGTATTAGTGAGTACTTTCATTCAGTTCTTTTCCCAGATGAAAAAACAACATGACTGATGCACTAGGAACATGGCACAACATATTTCTTGGCTGATTATCATAATAATACATCTGGTGTATGAAAGAAAATTGTGTAAATTATTCCTTCACCTATTGTTCTGGAAGGTTTACATTTACATTTATAGCATTTAGCTGATGCTCTTATCCAGAGCGACTTACAAGGTTACTCGTATTACAGAGGTGGGCCAATGTAGTGTTAGGAGTCTTGCCCAGGGACTATTATTGGCGTAGCGCAGCATAGTCACCCAGAATCGAAGGGGAATCGAACCCTGGTCTCCCACATGGTGTTGTAACCCAGCGGCAGGTAGTGGTGTTATCTGTTGCGCCACACCAACCACTCTACTTTGCTTTAGTAAGATTTGTACTTTAGTTGCATATTTCTGAAAATTGAAAACTAGAACACTTATTAATTTAGACCTTTTAATCACTATTTACACTGTTTATCTCAAAGACCACAAGCTTTCTCTTGTCTGCACTGTACTGTGGTGGTACATTTTATTCCACAAAGTACAAGCCTCAAAAATACAGTGTAGGTTATTGAGGTAAACGAAACTGTTACTAGAATGTTATTGAATATCAATTAAACTGTTACTAGAATATCTTGAAATCAAAGTACCACCCTAGTAAATACTACCATTGTCTCTGTAGGGCTTGAGTTCATTATGTATTTAATTTATTTGAAAATTAATATCTAATTTAACTTTCCTAATTTATTTATTTATTTACACATAATAATTCTTGAATTTATTGTGGAAATGTTTGTTATAGATTCTCCATTTTTATATAATTTCGCCCCCACCAAAGAAAAAGGGAAAAGATATCATTTGAGATGATCTTCAATTAAACTTGATCTAAATTTGAAAACGTAAAACTGGGTAAATAACGTAAACTCTCGTAATGATAATCTTGGTTTAATGTCTGACAGTATGTTTTATTGTTCAGAATAACCTACAAAATAATTGTGGTATGCTAAACATTTTGTGGAACCTCAGTATCCACCAGGTACATCAGTGGAGCTCTTGTGTAAAGTGAGGTTCCATCCCTGCCATCTTCTTTTACTTCCCCAGTGTCGGAGTGCAGGAATGGAGCGAATAAATCAGTGGGTTGTAGAAAAACAGAGGCTCCTTCTGCATAAATCACAGTCCTACTATCGTCACCCAAACCTGAGTGAAAACCATCACACTCCATACAGAAAGCACATCCTTCTGCTGAAAAATTACACATGCACAAACACACACACACACACACACACACACACGCACACACAGACAAACGCTTTCCTCAGGCTCTTCATCTCATCTCTTTGTCTGCCGCCATGTTGTAAAGCCCATACATTATAGAGGAGTATTAAACGCTCCAGCCTCCGGCCTCTTGGCTCAGTATTATTTCTGCTTTAATTATCCTGGGCCGATGTTGTGCAGTTGAGGTAAGCTCCTGCTGGGAATGGGATAGATACAGGCTGTGTGAAACTTTCATATTACCATTTCCCATAATCATCTACTAGTACTATTTAATTAGAAATAGATAACACCACTTAAAAAAGACTACCCTTATGTAGGGTTTTTTGGAATGCTTATATTTGATTTATATAAGGTTATATATGAGGTCATGAACACCTTAAAATCATCAGTTAGCACATACATTTAAGGAGCAATCGTTCAGTCATGTTCTGCTGGTTCAGCTCGGTTCAGCTGATGATTCAGCGCAGTAAAAGCCAGCCAGGCTAAATTACAGCCTCCACACCATGGGGTTAGTCTAACACACTGATACAGTGAAGACCTCCAAAGTTAACTATGGCAGAACTCTTTTGGAATTTACTGCCAATTTTAGTCACAGTCTGGCCTAACATTGCAAATGCACCAGTCAACCAAAACATTATGACCCCATGCCTAATCTGCAGTTGGTCTTTCACATGGTACCAAAACAGCTCCCTCTACAAGACATTTCAGCAAATCCTTGAAGTCCCTGATTTGGCCCTCATCAAAGTGGATCAGGAATTCACACCTGCATCTTACAGATATCCCACATGCACCATTGTTTCAAGTTAATCCATGTTCTTCCCTTCACCTTCTGTGAATGCTTAGATTGTACAAATACAAGTACAAATACACAGAAGGTACAGCCATTAAAATATGAGTGTGTAGAGCTGTGAGTGTCTGTACAGATAGCTGTGAGTGTGTGCATGGGGCAATGAGTGTGTATGGAGTTAGAGGTATGTATTCTCCCCACTTTCCACAGCTATGCTCTGCTGCTCTCCACCTGCTGTCTGTCTGAGAGACGGATGTTTGCAGGGGGTCTCGGGGGAAGTTTGTGTGTTTTGGGCTGGTGGACGGTCTGGTTTGAAACAGCAGCACTCTGAAAGCTCCTGCGTGTGTCCTTCAGTCGCTTTGTAAGATATTCATGGTAACCGCAGAGGCAGACACACATACTCTAAATCAGAGAGGACGTGTCTATATTCAGAGAGGAGAGTAGTGCTGAATGTTCATCCATTTACTGAGAGCATCTACCATCAGTTCAGCGTGTAAACACCGGCCTCAAACACCGGTGCGCTGGAGAGTCTCCTGATGTTTATAGCTTGACTTTGTTCTTAGTTATCCGAGATTTATATCTCTTGTTCTTTGTTTTTATCTCTCTCTCTCTCTCTTTCTTTCTCGCTCATTCGCCTCTCCTCGTAGCTCAATTTCTCTGTCTTGCTTTCATCTCTCTCTCTCTCTCATTTTCTTATTTGTCTCGCATCTCCCTTGTCTCTCCCCTTTCTCACCTGTTTCCCCCCTTTCTCCCTCTCTGTATATTTGTTTGCATTTCCCTCTCCTTTTCATTCCCTTCATCCTCTCTCTCTTCTCTTGCATCTCTTCCCTCTCCTTTCTGTTCCTTTTCTCATTTCCCTCTCTTTCTCTCTCTCTCTCCCCTCTTTTCTCTTCATTATCTCTCATTTCTCTCTCTCTCTCCTCTCTTATTCTTCTTTCATTTTCCGCTCTTTCTCCTCTCTCTCTCACTCTCTCTGTCTCTTGTTCTCTCTCTCTCTTCTGTTTCTTCGCTTTCCATTCCAGCTTCTGACATTCTTTGGGGGCAGTGGGGGCTCAGTGGTTTGACCACCAGGCTATTGATGGCAGGGCAGGCTATTGTGGGTTCAATACCCAAGCTTAACAAAATGCAACTCTTGAGCAGGGTCCTTAACCACATCTGCTTTGCGGGGCCGCAGCAATGGCACGTGTGATCACCGTCACTGTGTATGTGTGTGTGTGTGTGTGTGTGTGTGTGTGTGTGTTTTCACTGCACATAAAGGCCAAATTTAATCTGTGTCAAACACAAATGGTGACATGGGTTTCGTGTCTTGTCTTCCCTCCCACCTTTTTAATCTCTGCTCCATTACATTTAGTCAACGTGTGTCTGTGTGTGTTAGTGTGTATGCATGTGTAGTATACGTTAACGTGCTTGTTCTTTTTGGGTTTTGTAGGTGTACTCTGAGTGTGACGCTGGAACAAGCACTCCTCCTCGCCCGCAGTCATGGCCTGCCACCCCGCTGCATCATGCAGGCCACCGACGTCATGAGGAAACAGGTAGAGATCCAGATCTTTCACCCTCCTCATCTCACTCCCAGACCTAACCTTTATAGCCTTTAGTTAATGTAGAGCTCTAACTCACAGCCCTCAACTCACAGTTTCACTGTTACTTATCTCTCTGCTTCTTAGCTCAGATAAACCAAGGTGAGGTGTTTGTAAGCAGCAGAGTGGATATTTTATCAGGGTTTGAGTTTGGTGAAACGATGCTGTTTCGTATACAGCACAGTTTTGCTGAAGAAAAATAATCTTCTACATTTTGCCATTTTGGCTTTTCTTTACATTTTTTGACCTCAAAGCTAACAGAATGGAAACTGTTGATACAGAGTGGAAATGATTATGTTGTGCTTCTTGAGTCTGGTCTTTTTTTCCCAGCTTTTTTCCAGTGTAAAGTGAGGTGCATTTTAAACTAGAAGCAAATACTGAATAATTTACTGTAGTCAGTATAGTAACACAGATCACAGATCTAGGGACCTGGGCTTGTGGGTTTGATTCTTAATGTCTGGTGTGTTTTTCCTATGGACATTTGGAAATGCTAAATTGCCCCCTAGGGTGTGTGTGGTACCCTGGAGTGGACTGGGACCCTTTCTAGAGGTATTCCTGCCTGGTGCACAATGACCCCCCACCAAAAACCCTATTCAGTGGATAAGAAGGTGGATGGATGGCAAGGCCTCTTTTTTTTAACATGAGGCGGCATCTGACTGGAAAACCAGAGATGTGCATCCAGACACAACTAAAGTTATCAGAGCACCATTGAGTTCAGTGCACAGAGCACCTGACCCCAGGACCTCATGTAAGCCAAGGAACCAGAGGTCACCATTACCGCAACACATCTGGGGGCTGTTCTGCCTCAGAATGGAAATATTACATTTGAGGGCAAAATCTTCTCAATGGCAAAACAGTGGTGCATGGGCAGTGTATTCACAACATACTATGTGGAAACGATTCTGTGGTGTAGCTTTTGGAACTCTTCAGATGCTTGGTTTCGTCCACCACCAGGTTTCCCTACCAATTCCCCTCAGAGATAGTGAGTGTGTTGGAAGTTCAGAGTAAAATGAAGCACAGAGCTTCATCATCAGGAGGCTCTGCAGCTCAGATAATCATAGGCCACTAATCAGTTCTTGCTGTGCAGACACAAAGCCTGTTCTACTGTTTTTGTTTAGCTGACCCAGTTAGCTTAGCATGCGCTGCCTTTGCAGAAATATTACTGCTACTGACGCTACTGTTGGTTTTAATAGTGGATTTATTTTTATAGAGGCACAGAGGCATGTTTATTAATCAGGGTGAAACAGGCTTAACAGCTTCTCCTCCATTCCTTCTATTCTTCACGCCTGTTGGTGGAGTCTGTCTGTCTGTCTGTCTGTCTGTCTGTCTGTCTCTCTGTCTCTCTGTTTCTCTCTCACTTCTCCCTTGGACTTTTCTTTTTACTTTCTGCCTGTTTAACTCTCTTACCATCCTTCTTTCTATTTCTCCCCCTATCTCTGCTTGGACTGTCTTTTTCTTTCCCATTCTGCCTCTTATAGTCTCTCAGTATCTTGCTCACTCTACCTCTTTTTCCTTCCACTTTTTACTCTCCGCTCCTTCTCTCTCTGTCTCTGTCTTGCCCTTCCTTGTCTCTTTTTCTCGCTCCCATCATCTCTTTTTTTGTTTGCTCTTTTTTAAAAGACATTCTGTCTTTCTCTGTGATGCTCTATCACTCCTGTCTCATTCTCTCTCTCTTTCCTTCTTGCTTTCCCCTTCTTTCCCTCTCTCTTACTCTCTCTTTACTTCTCACTCTCTCTCCCCTTCTCTCTGTATCTCTTTACTCCTTACTTTCTCTTTCTATCTCACTCTCTCTCCCCTTCTTTCTTTCTCTTTCCTTCTCTTTCTTGCTTTCTCTCTCTCTCTTGCTCTCATTCTCACTCTCCTTATTAATATATAGCCCCTCTATATTACTACTCTGCGGCAGTGTAAGCAGTCAGAGTGTATATTGTTTGTGTGTGTGTGTTTTTTTTCTCTTTATTTCCCGCTGGCCTCACACTGTCCTTCATAATGCGAGCAGTGGCAGCTCGGAAGGAGTGGGGTAATTTTCTGTGCATCATTATGAACTCCCAGGCTCATGTAACGCAGGGCCAGGAGAGTCGGGGTGGAGCTGGAGGTCAAACAGCCAAATCGGTGGCCCTGAGCCAAAAGAGGAGAGATCCAGGGAGTGAACTGTCCTTCAAACCAACTTCAAAATTATACAGAGATCTCAGCATTGCAGTGCTGCATCGCATCATACAGCCAGGAGACATGGATGTCTATGGATTTTAAAGAAGTAGCCTGGCCAAAAATCACAGACAAGACATGTTTGGGGTCTGATGTTTGCTTCTTTAGAGAGTAATGTAGCTAGCTCATGGGCACCATTAAGCATGGTGCTAACTACATGCCTAATTTCTCCATACTTGTTAATAAGATAAGGTTGGATAAGATAAAATAGGCCCCTGGAGTGCACAAGTTTGCTGTACCTGGACTATAGTACACCTTAGTGGTGAAGAACCCCCACCTTAACTCTGTGAATAGATGTACCATTCAGAAATTCAGAAGTACAGCGTAAGATGAAAGTCTTCTAGTTTACTGCTGTTCAGTTAGACCTACAACAGTGATGGATATGTTTTAATGTAGCTGAACATAGGTACCTTGGAATATTGTAAAGCAGAACCTCCATAATACATGTACAAATGAAATAATACTAATAATAATAATAATAATAAAATGGCTGCTATCGATCACTGTACTTGCAGCTAATGTCAACATACAGTATTTCCAGTCTAACTCAGACATATCTTGGCTAATCCTCTTCATTCAGAGTAGGAGTAAAAATCGTATGTATTTTATTTGTATTATTATTATTTTTGCTTAACTGTCATTTTAAAATTGTCATTCATTTGGTGTTCCAGTCATAATATCATGGATCTCTTACCTGAACGTTGTCGCAATGTTTTTAAAGGCCTTGTTATTAAAAATTGCCATAGCATATCACTATCTTTTGGTGAAAAGAAGTTGAGCATGGTTGATTGTGAGATTCCAGGTTCATTCCAGCCTCAGTAACCCATGATAGCTTGATGTGTTGTAGTTGGCAGTTTAATAAAGTATGCAGCGGAACACACCGCTTGGGGAGGCGAGCCTCTACCCTCACCGGTCCCACTCAGACGGCAGATTAATGTGGAGACAAATGAGTGTCTCTACAGCTCCCTCTGGCCGGCTATTTATTCATTCACAAATGTCCCACGCCTCAAACAGCTGTGGAAAAGTTTTGTCCATCTGAACATCCACCAGTGACTGGTAGCGCTGCTGTTTCAGTTTGTGAGCACTTCTTATAAAAGGTGAGCTGTATTTAAAATTTGTGAAGATGAATTAATATGGTCGTTTTGTAAAGGGCAATTAAGTTGGATAATAAAGGTGTAGCTGCAGTGAGGAGAATGTTCCTTTTTGTCTGTAATTTACTGAGATTTGTTGACGTTAAAAACGTAAAGAGAGGGTATTGACTGTGATAAATGAAGGCTCTTTATGGGCATGGGTTTACAAAAAGCCTTCCCAGCATGAAGGCCAGTATCTTCACAGCCATGAGGAAAATAATTCAGTTGATATTCTTGATATAGTATTTTACAACAGCTTGTTGTGGCAATGTCAATCAAATTATAGATCTAGAAATATTTGTCTTATAATAAAGGCCTTTAAATGCCTTATGACAGAATGCCATGAAAATACATCTGAAGAAGAGAAACAGTTTGTGCTGTTGGGGGAAATTTTTCTTTACATTAACTCTGTTCTATTTCTTATCTCCTCCCTTTATGCTGAGATATCCCTCACTGCACTGCTATATAGTGGTGCTTTAAATGCCTGACAGGGTGGTTGGACAGTTCTGTCAGTTTGTCTGGTTGTATTGGGGGTTATTTGGATGGATGGATGTATGGGCCTGCTGCTTGGGGTGTAATTGCTGATGTTATCCTAGGACACGATAAGGAAACGGAACTGCACTTAAAGGGCCTGCTTATACCTGCCCACCCTAATGCACTGCCTGGTTAGTTTTCCACAGAGATCAGGAGACTTTCTGTGTATGTGTTTGTGTGGATGTGTTTGTTATTTATATATAGGAGAAATTGCTTGTACATATACACACATGGACAAAATTGTTGGTACCCCTCAGTTAATGAAAGAAAAACCCACAATGGTCACAGAAATAACTTAAATCTGACAAAAGTAATAATAAATAAAAATTCTATTAAAATAACCAATGAAAGTCAGTCATTGCTTTTCAACCATGCTTCAACAGAATTATTTAAAAAAAAAAACTTATGAAACAGGCCTGGACAGAATTTATAGTACCCTTAACCAAATATTTTGTTGCACAACCTTTTGAAGCAATCACTGCAATCAAACGATTCCTGTAACTGTCAATGAGACTTCTGCATTTCTCAGCAGGTATTTTGGCCCACTCCTCATGAGCAAACTGCTCCAGTTGTCTCAGGTTTGAAGGGTGCCTTTTCAGACAGCCTGTTTCAGCTCCTTATAAAGATGCTCAATATGATTTAGGTCAGGGCTCATAGAAGGCCACTTCAAAATAGTCCAATGTTTTCCTGTTAGCCATCCTTGGGTGTTTTTAGCTGTGTGTTTTGGGTCATTATCATGTTGCAAGACCCATGACGGATGGTGCAATATGACACTGATGTTCCTTGAGCTTGAAGTTCACATTTAATCTCTTTAGAAGTTTTTCTGGGCTCTTTTGTTACCATTCGAATTATCCATCTCTTTGATTTGTCATCAGTTTTCCTCCTGCGGCCACAACAAAAAATTGTTGGTACTTCTTGGTAATGCCACCATGCTTAACAGTTTGTCCGGTGGCCAATACATTTGGTCATTGTGGCCTTTTCCTGCGTTGTTCCTGACCATCCATACTAACTTGCAGTTTGAGTCTTGTTTTAGACCTTGCCAAAGTGGCTACAATAAAAGTTGCAGTCCAAAACCTTACTCACTTACAAATGTTTGAACTGATTGTCTTGGAATATATAGTTATATAGAAATGACTGACATTCCTGATGTTTTCTCTATGGTTTAAACCATGTAGCCGCTCTGTTCACTGTATAAATAATTGTAGATGTATAGATACAATAGATTGTAGATGTCATTTTACATTCACTTCCATTCAATCGTTCAATGTTAAGAATGTTCTTGCTGTCTCCTGTGAGGTCATTTTGAACCATTTTGAAGATACATATTTTTCTTTGGACATATAATAAATAGGACATTTAGGCATTAACATTAAGGCATTTTATTATACTGCAAAATCTGACATTATATATATATATATATATATATATATATATATATATATATATATATATACTGTACATGATGCATTTAGAATATATATTTAATACATACAAATACTTGCATATGCAATATGCATTATACATATGCATGATCCCACCAGCTGACAAATTATAAATTCAAATGTGTGTATGTGTGTGTGTAATGTCTGATTTTCGCTGTTATTCCACCATGCTTGCCTTGCACTCAGTCTCTCAGCTGTGTTCCTACAGCGGTGCTTTAGCAGCACTTCGTTTTCCCCCGCTGATTCTCCACCTGCAAAGCCCCCAGCTGACCTGCCATGCTCAAGCAAATTGTGGGCTATTTGCGGAAACTGCTAATGTCTGGAAAACGGCAAAGATTTACGTTTTCATTCCCTCTGCGTCAGAGCGCAGGTGGGCACCCGTCATTTTGACATGATGGAGCTTCACCTGCTTGGATTTAAAAAATGTCTGTTAACCCTTAGAAGTGTTGCTGTTGTTTTACTCAAGGCTTTGATTCAATTATTTATTTATTTAAGTAAAGGTTTACATTTTTACATTCAATCTACGTTCAGTTATTGATAGGTCTGTGTGTGATCTTGGGACTTTTCCGGTTTTTGTGTGTGAAGAAATGTGTAGAGAAGTTTTTTTTTTTTCTATTCATCACAGTAAGCGTGGACACAACATAATAAAAATAAATTCTGTTCTACTTACAAACATAAGATATGGTACTGAAAGCTCACAATCTGTGCGCTTTGGATCTTGGAAGAAATGTAAGAAGAGTTCACTTTAAAATACAATTGAACTGTCCTGAAGGAATCATTCAGTAGAGGCCAATACGAGGTCTGCTCTACCTTCTCGCAGAATGACCTGGAACTCTATCAGCTTTTGTGTTTTATATAGTAATTATTGCCACAAACAAGCCCATTGAACCAGTCTGATGAGGCCAGTGCTCCTGGACTCCAGAGAGTTATACATGAAGCACGTAAAGTCACGAGTTCAAGTACTTGGCAAGGTCCAGGACCCGTTTTTTTTTTTTCATTTTCCTTATGAGTTATGAGATTACAGTGCCTGTGCAAAAAGATTTCTTTGCTCTTTCAGTTTTGAAAATGTTCCAATTAAAAAAGAATAACAGCTCTGACCGATACACATTGCTCTTAACACTGAGTCATGAAACAGCAGCACATGTTTTGATCCAGCCGTTGGCGGAGGACTTTCACAGAAATTGGATCTGTAATTCTGAGCCCACTGCCGGCTGGAGTGTTTAATGAAGGCACAATTAGATTCATCCTCCCATTTGTCTCTAATCTAATTCTGAGCAGATAATCCAGGCTTAGCTTTATGTTGACACTCTTCTCTTTTCATGCAAAAAGCAGTGGTTCTCACTTTTTGCAGAAAATCTCTGTAATCCGCCTACTGTTTCTGCTCTACGCTCAAGTACTGCCTCCGTTTTACCTCTCCTTACAAAAAAGTATTCCGACTTGACTCAGAATCATGTGAGGTTTGGCTCTAGTGCAAAAATTTAATTTTATGTTGCCTCATTGCTGAGACAGATGTGCAAATGCACACACAGAGCTTGTGTAGTCCCTTTAGAGAAGTACTGCCAATAGAATAGGACTCCCTGGAGCAGAGAATCATGAACGTGTTGGCACCATGCCTAATGCATAAAGTGTGGGCTAGAGGGGTTGTAAAGGCCCCCAGCATTGAGCTGTGGAGCAGTTTGTGTTCTCTGAAATGGTGGTGGTGCTCCATCCAATACTTTTGGGATGAGTTGGGAATGAGGTGGGGTCATGTTCTTCCAACATCCTGACCTCACTAACACGCTTGTTGCTGAACGCATTGACATAATCAAAGCAGTGCTCCAAATTCGTAAGTAATCGTAAGTCTCTCCTGTACAACAAAAACTCCAACAATGAACAATGAGTGTGTATGATGCACGTATTTAGTTAAGTCATACTAAATGAAGTTTTTATGAGGTTGTGAAATATCAAGCTCAAAATAAAAAAATAAATAAAACAAGATGATGTCATAATGGTCTGACAGCCAATCAGTTGCTTGTTACTATGCAGTTTCTGCAGTTGCTGTCCTCTGGCTGGTGGTGTTCACAGGCTTTTTGTAATTGGCCTAATTTGTTGTCCTTTATGATTTGTGCATTTGTCCATAAAATACTCTGAAAAACATAACTTTACCTGCATTGTGATGTCCTAAACTAACACCTTACTGTATTGCCCACCACTATATCACTGCTCATTTACAGTAGAGCGGTAATTCCTGATCACACTCTTGTCTTTTTCTTTCAGGGGGCCAGAGTGCAGAATTCGGCTAAAAACCTCGGAGTGAGAGACCGCACCCCATCTTCAGTGCCAAGGTACCCAGAACACACACACACACACACACACATTTACAGCTGGGGGTGATAAATATGTTCCTACTGTACCTCCATATCCAATCAAAGCCATACAGTAAAACCAGTTTTGACAAATACAGAAACTGACAAAGACATTACCAGAAGCATAACAAAGCAGGAATAGTCATTGTTTTAAAGGGCAATAGGGTTCATTTGCACAGGTTCAATCAAACCCTGAACAACCTGGAAAGAGCATTTTCTCTAGGCTGTGGTTTTACAATATGTACGTTTCGACAGCCATCACATTATGCTGCGGATGCTGGCAAGCCTGTTTCTGGGAGAACTGGTGCTACAGTGTTCTGTTTGACAGAAGGAGAGGCAGAGAGAAATAGGATGCAGTAGAACGCCTCCTGAGAAGCTGGGGTTTTGTAAAACAAAACAAAAATGGATATTTTCACATTACAGTGACTAAGGGCTCGCCCACCCTGTGCACAAGACAGCTGTTACAGTACAGTCAGTGCGAAACCTGGGCTTTTCATCAGCCTCCGATCAAAGCAGGAACCAGGAGGGTAGTTTGATTTAAAAACTGACAGTAATATAGATTAATTGCAGTTGAAGACTTTGAGTCAGCAAGCTACCAGGATCATTAACAGCTCACAGTGGATCTTTGTCCTATGTAGCTCCTAAACATAAGAAATGTCTTGATTGCACTTTGTGAATGTTTAGGTGAACACAAACTAGTGTAATTAAGCTGTTATTTCATTATTTGTGTAAATGAAAAGTAGAGGTGGGCGGTATACATATGAAAATGCAACTGTCCCTCGGTCACTTCACTAGATAGTCCAGTTTGTTTTTTGAGGCAGCCGGTCAGTATTTGTGGTGCCACCTCACTCAGTCGGATACATCAGTACAACACTCTGCCTTATGGAAGGAATGACATATAGCATTTACCAAATTCCAGCAGTAAATGGACGCTTATACATGGATATATACAAATGAATGAGATGTATGAGAGGGAAAAATGTGCATCTCTGAGAGTTTGTAGAATTTTAACAATGAATTTGTGCTCCAAAACTGATGTGCATCTGCTTTTTTTCCTTTCAGACTGTATAAACTGTGCCAGCCTCCTCCCCCGGATGGTGACCCATGAACCCGATCAGCCTGAATAATGTACACATACACACCTCCTAAGGGGACCGTCTGGAAGTCCACCCACTCTCACAATCTGCAGGACCTGTCATGCCTTGTTTCAATGCGAAAGGAGTTTCCAGTGTAAATACTGAGTTCTAGTGTTGTTGTAGCTTTTTGAAGCCTGTGTTGTTATTCTCGTTGTTGTTTTTTTCCGTTCCCTACTGCAAATCTACATCTCATTTTGGACTGAAACTCAAAAGAAACAGGATGTCTCCGTCTCTAGGCTGCTGTTAAAACCTCACAGTCCATATACTACAAACTACAGTGAACAAAATTATGCATTTAGTTTGCTTGATTCATGTGTGTGCATACATTTCCAAGAGAAAACTCCCTGTATTTTCCTTTAGACCTTCAAAGCACTTCTTATAAACCTCAAATACCAGGAGATTTTTCTTGTTTATCCCTTTCCCGTGAAGTACCTGTGCATTTTATTCATTTGTTTTTCATATCAGTGTTTTGCCAGTATGTCCCACGCCATTAACAACTGTAATAAGGAGGCAAACTCACAGGGCTTTTCGGCTGGAGTTTGGTGCTCCTTTTTTGGTGCTGCCCCCCACTAGAGATGAGAAAAGTTTAAAAAAAAAAAGAGGGACGGTGAATTTGTTCAATGTGGTGATGTATTGAGACTGAGGGTTTATATGTGGCTAAGTGAGAGGTGTTTGGGGGCATGGGCCACCTCCCAAAATTAGGTTGAGTCACCACACCACGCAGAGTTGACTCGCTAGGGTTGGTTACATCTCGGTTATATAGGGTTTAGTCTCACAGGCTAGACTTCTGCCACGTGTAAGAATATGATGCTTTTCACCCCCAAAGTCCATGGATTTTGTTTTTAAAGGTGCATTCCTCCATCTCCATCGCCCCTAGAAAGCAGCTCCTTGCTTCTCCTGACTAGAATTTTGAATTGTGTTTAACATCAGCGTGTGAATAGTCATTCAGAATGCAACGGACAGAATCATAATGCACTATATGGCCATAAATATGGCCCACACCTTCATTTAAGTATTCTCTGTACTTAAATTCACACCTGAATTCCACATACATCTTTACCAAGTGGTTCTCTGAGGGTTCTTCAGTGAAATCAATGGGTAACTCAAACTGTGGCAACTCAAAATAGCACTTGAATGCTTCAATGTTTGTTTGCATGGTTGAATGGTTCTTCTCAATGGTGAACATGTTGTATGGGGTACCTGGATGGTTTTATATAGCACCAAAAAAGGGTCCCCCTTTTATTATGAGTCAGTACGTGTATTTCAGGATGATGTAGATAAAATCTGATTTGGTTAATACATTTAAATAAATGTGTGCTTATATATGTTACCCATGTGGGAAAGAATGGGTCAAGTCAGTTCAATGCATTGCATTTTTCAGTGTGCACATTTTTAATGACCCTTTTAATGTAAGACGTGTTCTTTGAATGACGTGTTCCTCTTTTTGTACATGATATGTTGTTCTGAAAATGATATACAGAAGAATATGAACAGGTTTAAAGCCTTTATAGCCTTCCCATAGCCTTTATAGTCTTGCCTTCTCTTTCTACAGTCATATTATGGTATGGAAAGTTTGTATAGTCTAATTGGTTGCTATAGATGATCCTCAAGTGTTTAAATGTTGAATAGAGTTGATTTGCTTGTTGCTGCATTAAGCTAAATACAGTACACTCTCAGTGAATGGACTATAACATGCTGGGAAGTGTGTTCTAAACAGGCCTTGTGTACGTAGCGCTTCTGAAATATATATCAGCTTACATGTTCAGTACTCAGGAGTAATTCTATATGATGTCTTGTTTTAATGATGCTTAACACAGCAGAGTAAATTGAGCTATTACTATGCAAATGAAGGGAGCAGAAAAGGGGGTGTACCAGCCATCTCCGTGCCTGTAAATGTCTTTTCTAAATAAAAACGAGACACAACAGTCCAGACGTTTCATTACAGTGCAGTACCTCTCCGTGACGCGCCTTATCATTCGTGTTTAACCACAGTACGAGAAATGTCAGAGCATTCTTACTGTAAAGGTATACTAACAGCAATGTTGTTGTGATTGGAAACAGCACTAATTTATTTGAATTAAAATGACCCAATATGATATAGATCATCAACATGTCAGATTTTAGTGAATCTCAAGCCCTGTTGAAAACTTCTGTACTATAAACTGTGTAATGTCAAATTGTAGTCATTGATTACTATTAAACATTTTTTTAAGGTATATGTATTAATGACTCTGTTGTCTGTAAGAGTGGCTTTCAGACTGGTCCCCAGACAACCCACAGTTTGCTCCATCCGTGCGTTGGGGACTTTGGGACAGACCTAACAAAAATGGGGTAAAAATGGTGTGAACATACTGGATAACCTTTTCTAGAAACTAAGCAGAGTGTACACATTAATCCACAATCTATCTACACTATATGTCCTAATGTTTGTGGACACCCTTTCTAATAAATGTATTCAGCTACTTTTGCACCATATGCTGACACAGATGTGCAGATGCACACACTCACAGTTTGTCTAGTTCCTTAAGAAAAGCACTGCCAGTAGGATAGGACTCTCTGGAGCCGATACACATGAGCCTATTGGCACCATGCCTAATGCCTGGTGTGGGCTAGAGAGTTGTAAAGTCCCCTAGCATTGAGCTGTGAGGCAGTGGAACTGTGTTCTCTGGAATGATGGATGGTGCTCTGTGCAATACTTTTGGGATGAGGTGGGCATGAGGTGGGGTGGTGATCTTCCGACATCCTGACCTCACACATCAAAGCTCTTGTCGCTGAATGCAGTCAAATCTTCACAGCTATGCTCCAGAATCTAGTAGAAAGCCTTCCCTGGACACTGGAGACATTTTTTCAAACTGCTGTTAACTCGGTGCTGATAGAACTGGGTTATGAGGAGAGCGAATTTCACTCTTGGTGTCCCTACCATGAATTGCTGTGGCTTCACCAGGGATTGAACCTGCAATCTCCCGTTGACAAAGCCAACTTTTAGACAGTTGCGCCACTTGAGAGCCCAGTTTTTGTGTGTGTATGTGTGTGTGTTTCACATGGATGTGCCAAAGCTGTTTCATTCAACTTTAATTGCCCACAGTAGGTCAGCAGTGAAAAATGTCTGTCAGTGGGGCTTAGGTCTGGATGAAACATCAATTCTATCTGTTCAGCTTAAAGCAGTTCAGCCCCATCCAGTCACACTGAAGGTAGTAGGATCACTTTTTGAATGATACACAATACAGAGTAGCCATTCAGAACATATCACTGCTGTCGAATGAAAAACATGTATGTACATATTTGGCTGTTTGTAGTTTTTTTCATGGTTCATGGAACCCTGTAGCTGTTCTGCACACAGTGTGAATAACTCTGGATGAAAAGATCAATAAAAATACGCTAAATTACTTGGAATGAACTCTTATTTAACACTGACCTCCATTCCAAGTTCAGAGCAACTTTGCCTTCTCCTGTAAAGTCACCATTTTGGAGATACATGTTTTTCATTGGACAGCGATGATATAGAGAGCTCATTTACAAACCCCATCATTTTAAAGAGAGGTTTGTAAATGGTCATTTTAAAGTCAACAATGACTGTTTTGATACATAATCCTATGAAAGTACCATAGGTAGACGTTATGGGCCATGAAGCAGAAGCAAAAGTAGCTACCAAAGATAAACCTGAGTAAAACTCCAATCAGCTCCAGAATCTCGTGCAGTGCTAAGTACCTTTTGGAACTATAGCGGAACATTTCAGCACATCCAGCATCTCTCCTTCAGCACAGGAGCTGAAGTCTGTTAGACTCTGTTCTCTTCTGTTCTGCTCTTTTTCACTGCAGCTCCAAAGTGAGACGTGTGAGCAATAGTAAAGCAGCCCAGGAGCTGAACCAACACAACAGAATCAAAAGAGTGAAAAAATGAAATCTCAATATACAGGACTTTCACAAATGCTGAAATAGAAGTCAAATGATCATCACATTACTGTGGAAATGCATCACAATATTGCAGTTACATATTTGTAACATTTATATATACAGGATATGTCAAGCAGGTAGTCCATATATGGAATTTAAAAAACAAATAAATAATATGGAACGCAGGCGAAATGCAAAAGGTAAACACTTACAATGACACTCACTTAATGAAATCCACACTGAAAAAAGTCAGGTATCAAAATCGAATCACAATTTAAACATCAACAACTTTATTTACTACATTTGGCAATAATAAATCAATATATCATTAATATCACATACTTTTGTATTTCAGTTTATTCTTTATTATATATCGTTCAATGCAAAACATGTGTCTTCAAAACTGTGGTCCTAACATTAAATGGAAGTCAATGTAAAAAAAAAGGTTTATTCAAAGTAATTTAGATCAATTTTATTGGTCTATTCTTCCAGTTATTATTATCCAATTATTAACAGAGTGTAATTATTACAGAAGCACCTACAGGGTTCAAACCATGGAGAAAACTCCAAATGCACAAAAATGGAGACATGGTGTTCATAGGACAGCAGTGATATGTTAATCAGGTAAAGACATAACTAAAACTATCTATTTGAGGTGCATTGAGGTTTGAAATGGTGTAAAATATGAATTTTATTATTTGAGATAATTAAAACCAGTTTATTTTAACGGGACCAAACTGTATGTATGTTTGTATATAGGGGTTGCTGTTGTATTGGGTGGGGCTTAGGGTGTAAACATAAAAACAGAGCAGCCAATCAGCAGGAGCATACAGCAGGCTGCGTTTCGATTGGTTTTTTAAAAAGAGTCGGTCCAATGAGAGGAGATTGGGAGGGGTCTGGGAGGGTATAGCCCCATCTGATAGTAACCAGGAGAAGCGGAGCGTGTTAGTTGCAGCAATGTGCTCGTAGAGGAGCTGGGCTGTGCTTTTTGCCGCAGTGTGGAACCCATCTGAGATACTTCAGCCCGGAGCATGAAGGCTCATGTGTGAGTGCAGCTTCTTCTCGCTGGGTTCCTTCTGTCGTACAGGCACTTCTCCCCCATGGCGTCTGAGCAGCAGTCGAGGATTCAGTCCTACCTGGAGAAGAACAAGATCGGACCCTTGTTCGAGGTGGGTTTCTTGGCTTCTGCAACTTTGGGGGCGTTACAGCAGTAGAGAGGGGATGTGTGTGGTGTTTCCCCCACATAGAGTCAGCTAAAGCAAGCTGGAGGCGTCTTAGAGCCAAACACGTGTAGTGAAGAGAACAAGGCTGATGCAAACTGTGCTGAAAGTCCTGCACCTGTTCAGTTCCTGGTGGTCAGACGGTCAGACAGTATTTTAATGTCCTTCAGGGGACGAATCAGGGATGTTTATCAGTGGGCAGGTGTGAGATTGCAAAGGGGAACAAGGTGGAGCAACAGTGATCTCAAAAACGTCCCAAATCTGCATGCCATGTTCTAGTCTGTGAACGTGAGTACTTGTAGGATAATCGTATTATTTTATAGATCATATATTTCACAGATTCCTACTATGGCAATAGATTCAATATTTTATTGCATTATTCACAGTTAATCGAATATTGCATATAATCAAATAATCTGGCAGGTTAATTACAGTCTATACCACATACACTAATCGAATAATCACCCAACCAGTCGTAAATAATCGTATCTTGCATAGAACAATCATCTCATGTATTACTCACGAGTCAAGATTGTAGATTAATTGGATACTTGTGTAGGTTAATCATAATCATACAACCACATTTATCAATCAGAAGTAATCATGTTGTTGCAAAGATTATTCATATTATAGTCAAGATTAATCACAATTAATCGTGTAATGGGCAAAGACGATTCAGATTATAATCAAGATGAATCGCAGTTGCATTATTTCGTAGATTAAAATTCACATACATTCAATACAGTTATGTCACTGTGATCTACACCGTTTAACTTTGAGCTGAGAACAGGGTTGGCTTGTAATGTAGCTAGTTAATCTTAATACAGGAGATGCTATTAACCATGTCTCCAAATATATCTGTAACACACAATAATTGCAATGTGATCAGTGACATTTTGAGGACATATCAGTACATATCAGTATGTATGAGGACATATCAGTATTTTGCCATATTCAAAATAAATATAAAAAAATTATAGATTTATATATACATGTATATAAATGTAGTTTTTTTTATATACAATATTGAGGACAGTGCAGATGTCCTTGCAAAGACTTGTTTAGACATTTGATCATTAACTTTGTGATGTCAAGCTAGGGCAAAGGTAAGGCTAAGCATATTTAAATGTCTTTTTTTATCACTGTAATGGCATTATTTCATCATTGCAGCAGCACTCTGCCCGCAGCGGGGCTGTTTGTACCATGTTCTAGCATTTACAGAAAGCTCTGAAACACTTTAATCAGCCACTATTACTTTGTTCCTTTCACAGTAGTGTGGTGCCACCCACTGCTCTCCTCTCCATGCTGTCTGTACCTGGAGGGGAAGCACTGTCTACATGAGACAAACTGCTGATATATCAGCTCTCCTGTAGAAGTGACTGCGTGCATGGGTGGAATATCAAACAGCAATAAAGCTAAAAGCAGTGAGACTGAGGTTCAGCACCACGGACAGCGGTGATTCTCCCTTCTGTAGTAGCCTGTTCTGACACGCCGCACCTCCTGAGTTCAGATTGGCTAGTAGATCCTTATCCTACTGGAGGACTGGCTGGAGGTTTACAATCAGGACTGTATTAGTAACTCATGCTGCTGAATTACAACTGGAGTGTAATGCATGCTGCTTTTTAAAATTTGGTTTACAATTCGTTTACAAAGCGTATTGCCTTTGATTGGCTAGTAATTCATAATGCAGAATTAGGATAGGTTAGTAATTTATACTGATTTTTTAGGATTATTGGCGTGTAATTTATGCTAATCTTTAGGATTAGTAAGTAATTCATGCAGCTTTTTGGGATTGGCTAGAAAGTCATACAGATTTTTAGGACTGGCTATTAATTCAAGCAGCTTTTTGGGATTGGCTAGTGATTCACAGTGCTTCTTACAATAGGCTAGTAATTTACTATATATATATATATATATATATATAGTATTATTATTTTTTTGTTTGTTTTATTATTTGTTTTGGACATACAATTTTTTTATTGGTTACTAATGCTGCTGTGTTAGTATTGGTTTGGATTTCTATCTGCTGGATTAGGATTGACTAGGGTTATATACTGATTTACTTAAAAACAATATATGTACCAGTGAAGTCACAAGGAGTATGGATGATTTGGACTGATCAAACACTTATGGTGGTTAAATTATCTTTTACAATGTTTAACTAACACGTACCGCACTGAACACACAACAGGATGCAGACATACAACGTTACATTTCAATCTGCACTATAAATACAATTTAACATTATATACTACATGGACAAAAGTACTGGGACACTTATCTATTGTTTCTTCCGAAATCAAAGATATTAAAGAAGAGTGTATCCTGTGTGTGTGTGTGTGTGTGTGTGTGCATTTGCACATCTGTGTCAGCAATGGGTGCACCCTAAAATCACTGAATGCATTCCTTAGAAGGGGTGTCCACAAACATTTGGACATACAGTTTATGCAGCATTGTAAGTGATAATTAAACATGGTAAGTATTAAACTGCTTTTCAGGCTTTTCAGTAAATCATTATGGAGATTTTACACAGGGAACCGGATTTCTTTTACTATCTAGCAGATGTAGCCCGCCAGACTGTGAGCCCTGCATGTCTTTTGTTAGCCCTGCTTGTGTGTTAGTATAGCAGCCAGGGTGTTAGTCAAGCATATTTGCTGATCATAACTGATCTTGTTATTATCCCAGCTGTGTTTATCTGGACACTCTAACAGACCTTGTGGCTGTGGATATGTGCATCGATTCTCGCTCAAACGCAGAGTTTGTGGGTAAATCTGGAATGGAGATCACTGTGCATGTAATGTACGTGTGTGAATGTGGAGAATACAACAGATACACAGTTTAACACAGTTGTGATAAGTATAGCTCTGTGCATTATTTCATTGGATGCATTTGTTCAAGATGTCATTTCCTGGGTGCCTTGGATCCCTTTCCTCTAACTTCCTCTATATAATGTGGGTTTCCTTTCACGTTTGTTTCTGATCAAGACCATAGACTCTTAAAATAAGGTTCCTGAATGGTTCTGGGAAGTAGGCTTTTATTAAACCCCATGGATTGCTTATTGGTAACCAAATAGTAAGCAATGCAAACTGGCTGAGTTGGTCATAAGTTATAACTGTGCGGGAAAAAAGCCAGGAACCACCTGTGTTTTTGAGGAATTTAAGAGGTTTACTGGTAAAATTACATGAGATTTTCTAGTGTCCATTCTTTGATAATTAAAATACAAATGCTAAAGATGCTATATTTTTGTTTACTAAGATAACCGTAAATATCTATCTGAATATGAAGACTACACATGAAAGGATTACAGAACCCTCCCAAAGATTGCCACCTTTTTGGGCATTGAGTGGTCCCAATAAACGATGTGAAAAAATCAGTGTAAAAAAAACTTGGAGACTTGGTGTGGTCATAATAAAAGTCCATTCACACTTTTCACAAGTGAATTCACACTTTGGTGAATTTGTGCCCTAGAAAACCTTCTTCCTTGGACTGTAGAGACAGTTACTCCAACAAAAACTATTTTTAATACCCTTGATCTCAGAATAAACAATGAATAAGCAGGTGTCCCAATACGTTTGTCTAAATAGCATACCTGCACTTTCATATTAAAGCTTAGTATGCTGCACTATACAGCACAAAAGCACAAAAACTGTCCTGTCACCCTCTCTTTGTTTATGTGATCCATTTTTTTTTTGTAAACAGACGTTGTGTATTCATTGATTCCAAGCAGCAGGAGAGCCCTCGGCCACAAGTCCACATCTGGACTCCTGCCAACTTTTAATCAGAGTGCTCTGCTTAGATCGTAAGGACTTTGCTCTTTGCCTCATTAGCTGACTGAGAATGACACACGAGAAACCAGGAACTGCAGCAACAGAAGCGTATATATACATATAAAAATGCATATGTCCAGATGTTTGTGGACACCAGCTTATTCAGAGTTTCCTTTATAACCAATGGAATGAATAGGGAGTAACAGCCTCCAACTCTTCTGGACTTTACATTAGATATTGGAACATTGCAGTGTGAGTATTTGATTGCATTCAGCCAATCAAGAGCATTACTGAGATTAGGGACTGATGTTGGATGATTAGTTCTGCGAGTCCAACTGATTCCAAAAGTAGATTTCAAAAATTTTGATTTCGCTGCAGCCGTGTCATGCAGTGTGTCAAGCCATGCAGTGGAATTATGTATGAATTATGTGCTGTTGTACAGTATCTTTTGGCTGCTGTCTATAACTCATCTATGGTTAATTTCTAGTTAGATTCATCTTGGATTAATATGTTTGGGCCTTTGAACCTATTAGCTTGGTTTGATGGATGGTGCCACAACAAATAACTAAACACCAAGTTTGGTATTGAGTTGGATATCTGTTTGCTAGTCCTGACCATGCCATCAGTATATGATTATGACCAATGCAATTTCAGGGGATCCAAATCACCACCTTTGTTGGACATTATTGCAGGTCCGCCTGCCTCCATGGATGTCAGCTTCCCAGGGTTCTCGACAGCACGGCTATTTAAAAGTTTGACCTGCATATGGTCTATGAGTGTACTGACCTGCCTGTGACCTTTGTGTACCCTGTCCTGCTGGTGGCCTCTGAGTCTTCAAGCTTTTCTGTGGCTTCCCACTGAATTTTTTTTTTCTTTTTTGTGCCATGACCCGAGGATGCTCACTGTCCTGACTTCTGCACCAGCTGTCTAGTCTCCTGGCCCCCAGACTCCCAGCACCATTGGCTTTTGCAGCTCAGTTTCCCAGGACAGTGTTGCTCAGTGTTTGGAGGGACGTAGTTGAACCTGTGCCTGAATCCATAGTGGATTCTAGAGCTTTCTCTCGGCTGGCTGCTCCAGGACATGCCAGCTGTCTTACCAGCAGACCAATCACCTCTTGTCAGGCTACCGCCAATATCGCTAACTACTTGTACTCTTCCCAGATCAGCCAGCTGAATTAGTCTACAGCTGTCTTCCCAGTTCCCTGTTTGTCTGGTCTCTTTGTCTATACGTTCCTGTCCCTGTTTCTGTGTCCTTTGCTGTTCCACTGTCATTGCCTTCCCTCTCTTCCGGTTTCTAGTCCAGCCCTTAGTCCAGCCTGTGTACCTGGTCTTCTGTTTAATTCCATGTTCTGGTCCTATGTACTTCTCTGCATCTGTTTTTTTCCAGGCCTTTCCCCCGAGCCAGCCCCAGGAGTAAGCATGTTAGAGGAGGGGCTAACATCTAGCCCAGCTCTTTGTCAGTGTTTCTTTGTTTACATTGTTTACTTCCCTCATGTGCTTGTGGTCCATGTGCTCTCTGTTTCTTTTCAAGCTCAGTCCCCACCTTAGCCACACCTGGTCCTTAGTGTTTCCACCTGTGTCTTCTTCAGACCTCTTGTTGCTCGACCTGTGTGTTCCCTGTGCCTTCTTGAGTGTATATATACACCCCTTTGTTTGATTCTTGCTCAGCTTTGTTTGGTTAATGTTGTGGTTCTAGCTCTCAGGTCTGATGTTATGTACTTTTTGCATAGTCTAGCCATTGGTTTGATTTGTTCTGCTTGTTTTTCTGCTTTCTTTCCTGACTATATGACTCGTATTTGCATTTTGGATCTTCATCCACCTCCATGTTACAGAACACCAATTATATCACTGACCTTTGATTAACTCCACAGACGTCACACAGGGAATAAATATAGAGATGGGAAAACACTGGAGGGTATTATTTCAACAGAAGCAGAAGCAGGGTACAAATATTCTAATTAGCCAATTATGTGAAAGAAAGTTTGAGGTCGCATCCAGGGTGGGCAGTTCAGATTTTATAGATATCCAGGTCCACCATGGCCACTCCTGTGGCTATGCCTCTGTTCATTAGTTTATGAGGACCATCCGAAGGCACCACAAGTACCACAAGTTGGTATAAGCTGTGCTCTCTGTTTTTAGTCGGATACAGTCTGATTGCTTTTACATGCTTTTTATTTATAATTGTGGTTTTGACCATTTTTTTTGTCCACAAGTGGTAATGATTGAACATGTATGTGGTATTGTAGCTCCATGTTTCAAATAGCAATATTTTAGAAATAATTAAACAAACTGTAAGAAGGGTCTTACCTTATTACCCATTAACCTAGATGGGTAATGAATGCTATTTTGGGCGTAACTTTTGGGCTTCTGCTTGAGGTTGACCCCTCAAGGAAATGCAGTGATATTATAAATGGAGCCTGTGACATTCTGCTGTGGTGGTTTAGTACAATCAGTAGCTGATGAGGCACCAAAAATGAATAACTATGAATGGAAGCAATGGCCAATATACAGATTTAAATGAGGGTGAAATTATGCAGAGTGCCTACTGAATTGTTCTACAGAATGGTCCTGATAAGAGTGAGGCCAATTTGCTCTGCTTTAAATTGTACTATATCTGTACTTTCAGCATTTTCTCTGCTGATCAGGTCTAGAGGCCAGCGAAATGGTGGGGTGAGACCCTAACCCATTCAGCAGGGTGGAGGGGGTTAACCTGATCTTAGCAAATGGAACAGTTCTAAAATCTGATTGTCCTGTTGTTAAAAACTCATAGTAAACTTCTAAATATGCACACATCTACACACATAAGTTAAATTCTATCAAATTTATTAAATATTACCCATTTTTAGACATATTTGATTTGAGCAGGACCGAGTGTCTGCTCACTGACTTTTGTGGTTTGTTGCTTTATTCCCTACAGTAGAGAGAGCCTAGTGAGTAAGTGGCATGTCCACCTAAAATGCATCAACATGTGGAGTGGAACCTTCCCATGTGCTGCTATCACTATGTTTCTATTACTGTATAAAAGAAGCTTTATGCTGTCCTTATTGTTGTATGCGGTGCCATAGTTTATGAGTGAGCATGTCCATAATTTCACATTCAGAGAATCCTACCGCTATTGGAACACTTTTTGTTAAATCAGATTATGAAAAAAGGCTGTTAACGTTAATAATTATCCTATTCATGTGTTTGCTTATGCAAAATTTCTTACTACAAACAAAGACAAGGAGCTTTGTTGGATCCTGGTCTTTACATGTCTTAGAGAAATAGAGTGATTAAATGAGAGGAGTGGATTAAAAAGCAGTAGGGGACACTTGTTGCCTCAGCATTAAAGAGTTAATTTCCTGCTGTATTGGTGCCGACTGCCTTCAGAGGGGTTTCATTAGCCCAGCTGAAGGTTAGCTCAGGCTGCGTGTGATTTGCAGTCGGAGGTCTGTCACACACAGTGCTTTCACTTTATACACCCATATAAAACTCACAAGACCTTACCGTTTTATTGAAGCTGTGCTATTTTTAGAGCCGATGTACAGCTTCGAGAGGCATGATGTACAGTATACTGTTCCTTTTTACAGGCACTAATCGTGGTATTGATAGTGTCTGACAAGACCCTGTTGATTTGTGTGAGTTAAGTTTCCTGTTTTCTTTTCAGCCTCATCTTCAGTAGTTCTGCTGATGTAATATGTTTCATTCACAAAATTGTGAACACATTTAAATAAGAAAAAAGTTCTTCACCATGAGTTATTCACCATGTAAATGTGAATATTACCTCAACACAGTTATCACCAGAAATTAATATTAAAAGATAAACCTGTGTTGATGTGCTGTGTTTTCAGTCAGTTCACTGAATACCTTATTAGTGTCCTTCTATAACACCATCATATCCATTACATTAGAACTTAAAGCAGCGCTATGGAGAATTGGTGTGTCGAGCCCTTTCCTCCCATGTGGCACATTCGCATTTTACTAGCTGAGTGATACAGAACCACACTGTAAAAAATGGTCAAATGAGTGGCAGCAATGGCTACCGAATAACATGCAAAATTAAAGTCAAATATCTTCATTGAAATTCAGTAGAGAAACAATAAATATACAGAAATTGTCATTCAAGGTTTTGCAGAGAAACGCCATTATATTCCAACAACAACAGGGCACGAAACATCGACCACACAACACGAAGTGACTCCGACAGCAGACGTGAACTTCCTCGCCAAAGTGATGAGCATGACAGGCAGCAGGTCCAGAAAGCCCCACCACAGCTACGTGAATATGACTATGGTTACACAGCATTATGCAGTTCCTGTGAGGCAGTTAGCAGCGTGCCGAGCATGGAGCAGCTCTATGATTTTGAAGCTGTAATTTTAGGTAAAATGCTGCATATTGTGGCGTTTGAGGTAATAGTGTCCATAACATTATGCTATAAAGAAAAATTGGGGTGCTGAATAATGCCTTTGTCTTACATTGTGTCACAATCCCCAAAATCAATAATCAGGGAATAGTGGTACCCTATTTGGTGCTATATTAAACCATAAAAGTTTATTCATCATAGGGAAGAATCATTTAACCAGATGGTTCTTGAGATGTCCTATTTCTATATAAACCACCACCTTTAGTAGAGATATGCATCAACACTATATGGCCAAATGTTTGTGGACACCTCTTCTAATGAATGCATTCAGCTTTTTTATCATCTATTGCTGAAACACGTGCAAATGCACACACACACACACACAAACACACTCATCTTGTCTAGTCCCTGTAGAGAGGTATTGTCAATAGAATAGGACTCTCTGGAGAAGATAAACATCCCCAAACTCATCCAACTCATGCAACTCATCCAGAATGCAGCAGTATGGGTCGTCTTCAACGTTTCTAAATTCAGCCACGTCACTCCACTGCTGCGTTCTCTTCACTGGCTTCCTGTTGCTGCTTCCCGCATCAGATTCAAAACCCTGACTCTGGCCTACAAAGCCCAGAACGGACCAGCCCCTCCGTACTTGATGGCAATGGTCAAAAGCCGATCCGCACCAAGAGCCCTTCGAGCTTCAAGTACGGCTCGGCTCGACCCGCCATCCCTCAAAATCTGCGGAAGACAAGCGTCCAGGCTTTTTTCTGTCCTGGCACAAAAAGTGGTGGAACGAGCTTCCCCTGGGTGTCCGAACGGCAGAGTCGCTCGCTGTCTTCAAACGCAGACTGAAGACCCACCTCTTCAGATAATACTTGGACGAATAGAGTACTATGGTCACCTTATTGACTTGTGTTTAGTAATGACTAAAGCTTAAAGGTATCTTTGAACTATTAGTCTATTCTAACTAGCTAAGGTTTTTTCTTGGGTAAATAGCAAAGCACTTTGTAAGTCACTCTGGATAGGAACGTCTGCTAAATGCCTAAATGTAAATGTAAATAAACATGAGCCTATTGGCAGCATGCCTAATGCCAGGCGTGGGCTGGCGTGAGATATAAAGACCCCCAGCACTGTGGAGCTGTGGAGCACTGAAACTGTGTTTTCTGGAATGATGGGGCGCCATCCAAATCTTTTGGGATGAGTTGAAGAGTTGGGGATGAGATGAGGTGGTGATCATCCAACTTCCTGACCTCACTATCACTTAAGTCACTGAATGCAATCAAATCCTTACAGCAATGTTTCAAAATCTAGTAGGAATCCTTCTCTAGACAGCAGAGACAGTTATTCCAACAAAAGCTGGAAGCTATTTTTTTAATTCCCTTGATTTCTAAAGAATCAATAAGTGATCAGTGGGTAAGCTGGAGTACAACATTGTGTGGGTGTCATATATGTTCTTGATATGAAAATGATGCACACAATAAAAGTGTCAGGATAGTAAAGCACAGCTGCTGAGTACAGTAGCAGTACAGACTAAAGGAAAAATAATAGGAGGCGTATTGAGCTGGCACACACATCTGCTGACCTTGTATGTGTTCACTGACTGAGTTGTGGATTTTTGTGCTCCTGGGAGTTTTAGTGGAAATGATAGATGACCCATAGTGTGAGCCACTCAATCATAATATTACACAGCTCTCAGTAGTGCGGGTGTGTGTAGAGAGGTGAATATATATGCCGGATCTAATACATCTTATCCTAAAGGCAGAGGAACAAAATAGCCTATAAAACAGCCTATAATCAGATATAATGGTGGTTCTCTATAATCAGATGTTGGGAAACGGTCAGATAATTATGTTTTCTGACCCATAAACCCACACAAATGTCATAATTAGACAGGGTGCCTGCTTTTTTTTGCCCTACTTTATGCCACCATATTCTTTTATTTTTATGACTGAAGATCAAATAAGCTGCAAATCAAATTGCATCCTTCATGTATAATTCCAACAGATTTAACCCTGTATACCACATCCGCCAATATTATTCATACACATATACTGTAACGTGAAAGCATAACATAGAGTATATAGTATAGGACTGTATGCTAAATTCATAACTGAGGGAAAAAATGTGCATTTTCTAAATCAGGCATAAAACATAAATATGCATCACAACACATTTACACAATGTGGCAGCATTTCTATGTAATTAAATTATAAATAATTAAAAATAAGAACAAAATAAGAAAATTAATTTTATATAAATGTTTATATACATTTTTAAATAAATATATATATATATATATATATATATATATATATATATATATATATATATGTGTGTGTTTATTGTTCTATATGAATAGTCCTTATAGTTGTGAGGTCATAGATATACAGAGTCACATAAATGACTCTGTTGCCACTATACTGTGGTGGCTAGATAGTGTATAGAATAAAAGCCTCAGCTAAGCATTTCTGGGATATGATGCATTTCACACTTGACCTTCATGAAAAGCACAGACCGAACATGAGCAAATGTGGCGCTTCCATCTCTGTCTGGAAAGTGCTTCTCTGGTCGGAGGCTTTTTAAAATGTGTGTTTGGGTCTCCATGGCCCAGAGCGAAAAGGGGTCAGCGTCGAGTCTGTTCTGAAATAGCATCAGTCGACCTCCATCGATTGGCTGCTTAAGTGGATAATTTATATGAGTCAATAGCATGGCGATCAGGGCAAGTGGCCGTAGGTCTGAAGCCTACACTGCAGACGAGGATGCTGATGTTTGGCGGTTTGTGTGTGTCTCTGTGTGAGGGATAGTAAGCTGCAGCATGCCTGCTATTACAGAGAGAGAGGTGAGAGCGGTACATTAGCTGTTAAAGTATGTCAAGTCATTAAGCCTGATTCATCATATAATTTAACAAACATACATCAGACATTAGCCATTACAATTAAAGACGGAAGTGAATAATATTATCTATGGTAGCTGTTAAGGGGTGAGATATGCATAACATACATACGTTCTTGAAGTAGATGTGTTAAAAGCAGGATCAATGGGCAAGAGGTGGTAGTGGTGGCTAGATGACTGGGTCAGAGAATCCTCAAAATTACAGATTTTTTAGGGAGTTTCTGATATGCAGTGATCAGTGTACTTCCAAAAGTACAACCGCTGATCCAGTGACTGGTCAAGGTCTCCCAAGATAAGATTCAAGGCCCCATCTCACATTTTAAGGGACTACAGGACTAGGGTCTGCTGTTAACATATTGATACCAGATACTACAGGACACCTTTAGAGTCCTTTAATAACACATAAGAAGCATACTCAATATTAGACAGGTAGATATTGTTTGCTGTAATCTAATCTAATCAATTATTAAATAAAATTAGGTACTTGATGACCTAGTAAAAAACATAACTCCACTAGCCACTGCTAAAGGCAAAATGCTTGAAACTCCCTTAAGTTATCCCTTTATTATTAGCAAATAACTCACATCTTCTACAGACAACAAACTGCTGCAATAATAATACTTAATTTACTAGATAAAAAAAAAATACATTAAAAATAAATTAATTAATAAATAAGCAAATAAACAAACGTTCGTTGTCCACTTTGTCAGAAACTCTGGTGTTTATTTAGAAACTGTAGTCCTTCCATAGATGCACAGTTAGTGTGTCCTGATACACTGCTGTGCCTGATGCACCACACACACTGCCATGCACCGTTTGTGTTAATACAGAGTATCGTCCGACATTGACTTAATACATAAACTACCTGACTGTTTCTATAAGTAACAGAAAAACTCTACTGTAAATGTGATTCATTCACACCCTGTCCAGTAGGTGGCCAGGGCTTGTGAAATAAGGGCATATGTCCACCACTGGTGCAGAAGGAACTCATTCGGCAGGATTTCCTCCAGGTGAAGTGAGAGTTTGAAGTATCATGAAATCCCATGTTCTAGTCAACACTAATTCTCTGGGAAAACTGTTTCCCGATTGGAAAAGCTCTGCCTGAGGTGGTGCTAGTAATTCCAGTCTTCAGTGTGTAGCAAAGCGTGGGTTCGGCCCTCAGAACAAAATTAAAATGGTCATGAGAAATTGCCTGTTAGAGGCAGAGATGCAAAACCTAATGACTGTGCCTCTACACCTACCTCTCTAGATGCGTTTGATTATGCACACTCGAATTATCACCTATTCCATTGACCAGGAGACCAGGAGAGGAAGGTTTGAGTTAAGGCTAAGCAGGTTGGTGTGTCTCTTTATCTTGTCCTTAATCTATAAGCTTGTCCTTTATATTAAAAAAAAAAAATGAGTTTCTTTACCATTAATTACTATAAACCTAGAATATTTCTCTCCACATACAGCATATACACAGTGTTTCTAAAAGAATGACCACTGTCTATAGGTAGGTATTGATAATCTGCTCTCTGATTATCATACATTGCATACATTGTAACATGATCCATGACGGTTTATAGATTTGCATGTGATGAATATGTCTGTGTATTCCACAACATTTTTTAAATAGCTCCCATTTTTGTCAGATGCTCAACTTAGATGCTTGCATTTCTTCAGTTCTGTCATAATAGTGTTCCTCAGAGTTCCACGAATGACAAATTGGATGCTGCTCGAGCCCAGAGAATGTCAATAAAATCAATTTGTCTGAGATTCATTTGTGTTTCCCTGTTGTAATTGAAGCCGACAAAAAGACGAAATTGAAACCCCACTCCGAATGAGCTCGAATATTTGTGTGTTAGTCTTTCTAGGAGAACCGAGGGACCTCTGACAGAATTTTAAAACACACTCAGGAGGCATGTAAAGGAGTGGGTTATTTATGGCTAGGTTTAAGTTAAACATGAGATGTAATCATAAAGCAATTGGCCTGTGGGGAATGGACTAATTACTGCAGTGAAGCTACACACACTCTCACACAGTGGTGTGTATTCCTGTCTCTGCGAGAGTAATTTCCCATTCACACCCGTTAGTTAGGATTTCCCCTGTGAAATGATGCTAGCGGTGCTGAGATGATGAAGGCTAGCATGAGCTTCTTTAACTTTGCATGAAGCCAATCACTACATCTACGGCTTGCAATGGCTAGCATTACGCTGTGTGACGGATGTAAAGTGAGGGGCATCCAGTTTTGCTCTCTGGGACTCGAAAGCCATAGATGGTAGTAGCATTATCATGGATCAGTTGTAGAGCCAATCTCCCAATCTCCCAATTGTAGAGCCAACTCTTAGATAGCTGCACCATATGGGGGCCCTGAAGTTCACTTTTGATGTTAGGCTAAGTTAAGCTGTCTGGCTACAGCTCCAAAACACCACAGAACAAGTTCAAGTTCAGCTATCACTCAACTATTCGCTCTTCTGTTTTACATCTTGAATATCGAAGTGGGTGTAATCTGAGCCCAGTTGGCTGGAATCAAGCCTGTACTTCTGATGTGTGCCAGTTTTGGCCTGTAACTAAGTTAAGCTTACTAAGTTCTGCAGTTATTTATTGAACCTGTACTGTGGTATATGTTGCGCTGAATGGAGCTAGCATAAGCTAACATTAGCTTAAGCAGCTGGCTAAAGATTCTACACCACAAAACAGAACCCTTTTTTTGGCTTTCCCTCCAACACCCATCACTCTTAACCCTTTGAATAAAGTTATGTTTGTCAGTCGTACGCTGTGACCTTTATAAAATTGGTGATTGGACATATAGCGGTTTGGATCATCAACATTTTTGGTTTATCTGGTCTACCAGCATGACTGTCTTGACCAGGCTGATCATCAAGCTGGTCATGTTGGTCAACCAGGTTGGTCGTATAGGTCCTTAAAGGAAAAGGTTTTTTCTTATCTTTGTCTGAGGAGAAATAAAGCAGATTCTTCTCTGAAATCTTTCGTCTAACCCCCCCCCCCCCCTTCCTTCTGCTGAAACATGCTTTGTAAGAAATGAGGAGATCACTTACACTTATATGTCTTATATGAAGCTTATGCAGCTAAGAGATCAGGTGAGACCAGTCTGACCAAAAAGAGATTAAGCCACCTGAGAAATGTTATTTAGATTGAGGGTGGGAAAACCCAAAGGTTGTTTCTCAGGAGCAGAATTTCAGAAACAGGAGAAAAATGTCAGATTAAGAGAAGATCTTGAGTATTCCTTTCTTCTGGGTCATGCCAGTGTACCAACTTAGTCATGCTGGCTATGTTGATTGGCCAGCGTGGTCATACTAGTTATGCTAAATAATAGCTAAAGAATCAAACAAAAACATATTCCATGCGGGACAAGAGCTAAGCTGGCCAAACTGCAAAATTCCTCGGAAAGTCCTTTATATAAAAAGAGGAACCAAAAGATCAGCTTTTTTTTATTAAAGGTGATGTTCACCAAACTGGGGAGATTTAGTCCCCACAAAGTATTCAAAACAAACACACCAACACACACAGAGTCTGAGGCTTGCTGACGGAGAGGAATCAGAGTGTGAAGGGCTCCCTCTCTCTCATCTTTAGTTACAGTGTGATCATGGGGGGTGTCTGGTAATTACTTTAGTTAAATATAAACAATTAAATTTTATCATTTTATATAAACTGTAGCAACACAGCTGTAATAACTCTGCACTTCTGAGGGTTAAATAAGCATCCTTCAGTTTCTTTCAGCTGATTTCAGCTGGTCCTTGGATAATGTAGTCTACTCAAGCTGCCGGTCTTTGGAGCTGTAGTCCTTACAGAGTCGGTATCCTTTGAAAGCTGGGCTGGACTTGGCAGGCGGTCAGCTTGTCTATTAGCGGGACAGTGATAGCTCCCTCCTCCATGCAGTTCGTCACTGCCAGCATAAAGAGTCTCCTTTTTTTCCGTGTCCTGCTGGCGAGGGAACCCAAGGAAATGATGTTAAGTCTGCTCTTATGCTCAGACACTGACCTACATTTACATGCCCTGAACGTCCAAACACACTGTCCTCTGAGGAAACCGTGGGTTAAGGAACAAACAGCACACAGTAGTTATTTTAAGGTTTATAGGGTAAGGTCTGTATAAACATTTGAACCATATTTTTCAACCTTACACCAACACACAGTGGATCGTTGGTGTCTGAAGGTTAATTGTTTCGAACTGTAGCTATGAGGCTAATGTAACTAACAAGTAATGAAAGTGTATACTAGTGTTGTAGTCAAGACAGGTAGAGTCAATACCAAAATCAGGACACATTAAGTCCAAGTCAAGACCAGATTAAGTTTTTTTTTCTCATTGTATAAAAATAAAAAGATGAAATTGGAAAAAAATTATTGTTCATGATCATTCATTACACATGACAAAACATATTTCATTGTAAAATATAAACTAAAAAATATATAGCCTAAAGTTATTATTAACCCCTATTAACGAAGCAAGGCTTATTACACACTAGGGTGAATTATTTAGTAACTACAGGGACTTTACAAACTGGTGGGGCTATTCAAGAGTCAAGTCAAGAGTCTAGAGGCTTTTATTGTCATTTCAGCTCTGTACAAGTACACAGTGAAATTAAATTATGTTTTTTCCAGAACAAATGGTGCCACATGAAACAAAACGAGAACAAAAACAAAACAGGTAATAGAAGTTTAAACTCTTTTGGGCCACCGGCACTCTATAGACTTTTTAAAGGGTTCATTAATATTATAGTTGTAGTCGTATAAACTAAGGTAATGTAGCTTTTGGAAACTATAAAGGTAATAATTGTGCCCCTTCTTCTTTACAATGCCAACTTCACATAAACCAACAATTTCTATAATGAATGGTAAAACAATAATAGTAACGTTTCAATCTGCTTTTAAACCGAAACTATCCAGATGAGCCATCATGGAAAGGAACAGTTAGAGCCTTGATGTGTGCGAGCACTCAACAATTCCTCAGTGCATCACAGTGCTCCAATTAGCATTCTTCCATTACTATGGTAAAAGTCATATCCAGACCAAAGAAAGTCATAGTAGATGAAATGAAATGAAATGTGCACAGAGATTTGGATATATAGGTAATGTTCTGCTACCTCACCTAACTTTAATAGCCTGGTCTTTTTCCACCTTGAACAAAATATGCTTCAAAAAAGGGTAGTGAACGCATGGTGCACTCTCACCACTATGCATTCTATGTAGTAAAACCCTGCTTTGTTCTACTAGGTTATGCTACACCTGTTAAACTGCTCCCTGGTATACAGTGGCTTTAATGGACACAGTAAAGAAATGAGCTGGAGCCGGCTGGTCTCAACAAGAATTTCCATATCACCCTGAGACCAAGGCAAGGCCGATTTCAAATTAGGTTGAGACAGAGATTAAACCAAGACCTCTCGTTTATGGTCTTGAGAATCGGTTTCAAGTACTACAACACTAGCCTATACCCCACCAGTTAGGGTCATAATTCATCACACATTTCTCTTTGACACTATATGAGCTATTAGTGGTGTTTAAATGGAAAGGGACAACCTTGGTACTGTAATATCTTGCCAGGTGATGGTGAAACTTTTTTCACTGATAAATGAGGTAGACAAGGGCTGATCAGTGGGCTACAGTTTGTATCAGTAAACCATAAAATATCCAATGGCTTTGAATATTTTATGTGGTCTTTCCATTATTTTGTACTCTCCCTCTGTACTGTAATAATAGATAAACATAACTGCTAATGTTTAGGCTTTGTGCCATTCACACATGCAGGCCTATACTGTATTTTAGTAAGATTCAGGCATACACGCATACCATGAAAGTCCTAATAAACAGAGTCTGAGTTCCTCAGCATGAATGGCCTTATTTCGTATTCAATATATGTATATTATACATTACCAGGGCTGTATCCAACTTATCGGATGAATCAGATTAAACTATTTGTTCATATTTGTTTTCCATATGAGAACATATTTTTGAGCATTTAAAAATCAATAAAACTCTATGTATGATTTAAGATTGCAGACTAAACATATAATGTCTGGTTGCCATATGGAATTGTAGAATATTGAGACAAACAGCAGCATATATTTCTGTAAAAAAAAAGCTATTATAGCCTGTTTTTTAAAATTTTGTTTAAACATTAAAATCACTTCTCACATTTAAGTGTGTTAAGATTCGTCTTAAAAAATGCTTCCATACTTTAGCCCTTTTCTGAAACATTGTAATTGCTAGCCTAACTTACTAGCCCCTCAACCTCAGCACATGCCTTCACGTAGATATTCTTTTAGCAAGTGCACCTGCTATAATATTAAATTATATGATTCCTCATTTGTCTGGTGCACAAAAAAAACCTTCTTGACTCCTCGACTTGAAGAATCTCATTTGACTGACAGGTCTCCGACTGATGATTCGACTTGTCAGCTTTCAGTGCAAGCCATGCTAATCAACACAGAAGCAATTTGCTGACTCAAATCTAAATGTCACTGTATTTCCCAAGAATCTCACAGCTTCTGTTCACATACATGCTTCTCGATCATCTTCTCAACTCTGTCAACTTTTTGTAAAGTAATTTTCAACTCTGGCTTGTGTTCATGCTGAACACTTTCCCATGTATACCAGTATTGCCTGACTACAGGAGCTTGTGTAAGAGGAGCTTTGCTTAGCAAAGAAACAGCAGTAACAGCCACCTTGAAATATGGATTATGTTCATACTTTTTCAGAAGTGTAGTTTTAATGGGGGTGTGGGGGCATGTCTTTTTAACAGTGTATATACAGAACTGATATGAATTTCTTGTCTTCATTTAAAAACTCTTTGCTAGCTTTCGTTAAGTGTGATCCACGCACCATTTTCCTGTTTACCCCAAAAGCAATTACACCCTCTTGAGTTTGGAGTAGTTAACACAGCCCTGCTCCTTTTCCTTCCTCCAAAAACCACAAATTACTGCTCTCGTTTACATGCCCCCTGTTGCTGGGTTCGTTTAATTACCCAGCAGCCCTCAGGGAAGTCTAATTGCTGCGTTTACATCTTTGCATCTTAAGTGATTTATAATTGTGCACCATGTTAGCACGAAGCTGCACTTTTGCTTTGTGGAGAGGTTCGTTCATGTTAAAGTAGATATCAGAGAAACCGTGTATTACATGAATCATACAATCAAGGAGTTGAAAAGGAGACAGAATGTTTAGAAGCAGAATTCTGTTTCCACTGCTGAAAGATACGCTTCAGTATCTGCGCATGAGGGTCCAAAAAGTCGGAGACCAATTTCAAAACATGGGTTTGTCCTTCATTTAAATAAACATCAGAGAGTTTAAAAGTTATGACGAGTAAAATAAGGAAGAGATGTTGAATATTCTACTTCCAGGTTAACATTCAGATGTTCAGGAAATGTGTGGCACTGACCATGATAGGCCTTTGTACAGAAAGGTCAATCATGTTTTGAGTCTGATCTCTTTACTGACGCTCATGTGCAGAAGACTCTCAAGTGGATCTTGGGTTTATCTACTGCGGCTTTTACATAAACTTGTGGAGCTTGAAGACATGCTGTCCTTAAAGCAAAAAGAAGAAATTCTGAAATTCAATGATTACACAATGTCTGTGACGTTTTGCAGAGTCCAGCAAAGCTCCACACAGTTGTCCAGAGAAAGGATCACTCAAGCACATTCTCAGCAACTGCCCCAAATCCCTTGCTAAAGGCTACTACTAGCTGCTCATGGCAGTGGCAGAAAGCATTACAACTGCTACTGAGAACAACAAGAACCTCACAAGGAAGCACATCTGTACTTTTGTAAAACTTGCAAGCAACCCAGTCCTCAGCCTAGTACACCATCTGGCTTACTCCCTTCTACTTTGGTCTAGAGTTGACCTAGGAAAACACGCAAGTTCCCGGACCACATTGCAGCAACATCCAACATCCTCGCTTTAGCCTGACATTGCCTTAACATCAGAATCCTCAAATCCGGAGGTCTTACTTGAACTGACTGTGCCCTGGAAAGACAGCATGGAAGATGTGAACAAAAGGGACTGCGACAAGTACCAGGAGCTTGTGGAGCACTGCTGAAGACGGAACTTGAGGGTTCGCTGCCAGCCCATCAAGGTAGGGTGTAGAGGTACTGCAGGCTGTTCACTCTGCAGAGTAAAAGAAGAGCTGTCAGGAACACCACCGCGGCTGTTGAGTTGTGGCAATTGCTGCTGGGACACAAGCTGCATGAGCTGGTGTTTCTCTGGTGTTAAAAGACTCCTGAGGAACCCAAGTTACATCACTGATGATGTGTCCCAGCATCGGCATTAACCCATCTGTGGCAGTGGACACACACTTGCATAGACACTAGTAAACTGCAGACGTGAGAACACACCTTAGGGCCCAGCCATAAATGTTGAGGGAGGAGAAAGCACTGTTCTTTCTCCTCCCAACTTCCTGTCAGTCCTGCGGAGTGGATAGTGGTTTCCAGGATGCTACCACCCTTTGTATTTCTGACCCTTATTATCATGCCCTTTTGGACCTCAAATCATGTCCTATTCCCATGATGATCGTTTTGGACTCTACTACAACTGACTGCTTACTTATTTATACTTGCTGCAAACCAGGTCACGTGACATCTGTGATGTCCCGGGTCAAGTTCATTCAAAACCAGGGGTGTTTTTAATACTTTAGTATGAAGTTCTAGAGCTACCGTTGTGAATGTGTACCGAGAATAGACTTCTCTCACATTGAGCGCCTCCCAATGGCACAACAGAGGTGCCCCACACATTAACTCTGACGAATAGCACAAAACAATAGACATAACCTCTATGATTATCACCATGGCCATTGCAGGACATCTCACTAGTGTCATCCGAAGTGGTCGTAATATTCTGAAACAAAAAACACACACTCTACAACACACTGGGTAGAGGACCACCTGCTAACTGGGCTCTTGTAAGAGGGGGCCGGGTTTAGGAGCTCAAAACAAGCACAAAAATGTTTTAGTGGAGGTTTTAACAAACTAAGTTCTATCCCACCAAAATATTCTACAGAGGTTTAATTCTGCTCCTCACTGAGGCTCAAACATGTATATCTGATCTTGAGAGCTGGCAGAGTTGCATGCTGTTAAGCTTGGGTTCGAGACTTGTGCATCCATCACTGCCAGTGAGAAGCAGCTGATTTGCCCCTAATTTTAAAAGACAAAAACAGAAACATGCTTAAACGTTAATAAATCAAGTGCAAAATGCTATCAGGCAGACTTTCAGCATCTCTTCCTATTTTCTGTGCCAATCTCCCACATTTTGCACAGTGCTCCCACAGATCTGCATGACGAAGAGCAGCATATTTTGTTTCTTTTTCCATGCATGAAGATAAACTGTGCGTTTATCCTCATGCTGCCAGTGTGAACTGCCAGTGAGTAGCAGATCTTCAGTTCTAGCTAAAGCAGCATCAGAGTCAAGTAGAGTTCAGTTCCTCTCAGCATGTACATTTGTCGTTTACTTCGCTCAGCATGTACAGGAGTCTCAGCATGCTTCAGATTTGCGCACATTGTGAACCTAGTTTGTAAAAATAAAACTCAGGCACCTCAGCGAAGATCATCCTCTTTTATTGTTCTGAGGACGAACCAAATGCATGAAATGTACTCATGTGCAATTAGGATTTTTTTCAAGTATTTTCAAGAAAACTGTGAGAAAGGGAAAATTCAATTTATTCTGACACATTATTTTGACACCAAAAGGATCCTACAACAAAGAAGAATAGTCATCAATTCCAGCGATGATCGATGTACTAAAAATGGTGGACAAATCTGGTCTGGATTTCTACACAGGATTGTGCCTTTCCTGCTTAAACACAACTGATTGAACTCACCAGGTAATTGCTAGGTTTATTAGGTCAGTTAGTGCAGGAAAATCAGCAAACTCTGCTGGACTCTGTTCCTGTTGCCCACCACTGCACTGGACATTACTCTGTACTTATGTTGTACTTATTTGAGCTGCTACGTTTGTTCTTCGACTCAAGTTGTTTTCTGGAAATATATTTTTAATGTATTCATTAATTTAACTATGTAACAGTACATTGATTTGAGTACTGCTTAAGTAACTACTAGAGTACAGCCAGGCTGAGAAACACTACAATCTTGACTGTACTGTGGATTTTTAAGCAGCAGTATGTGAGCATTGGTATTTCCTGCTTCAGAGCTCCTCCTAGAGTTGGGAAGTGTAATTCTCACTTTGAGCCACCACACTTTAGGAAAAGGAAACACATGCAGTTCTGGACAAGCTGAGAGATACAGAACTGTCACTGAAGGTGAGAGAAGCATGTGAACTAAGGCAGTCGTGTAATATTACAGGATTTGACACCAATATGACTAATATGAGGTTACTCAGTGTTACACAGTTATTGTAAGCATTGCCTTGCCTGCTTTTCCAAAAGTACATAGTGCAGTTAGCGGTGAGCCGAGCCAGGTGTAGCAACAATAGTGGCGCTATTCTTTGTTATTACGGATCAGTGGTGCACCAACTTGATTTTGAAGCTGTTATTTTAAGGTTAAAATGCTACATAATTATAACACACACTTCTACACATTACTCCAATAACATCTTACCCCACTCCTTAATCATTAATGTTTTCTTATTATTTTTTATTATTTGGTTGTAATTGTTATGATTGTTAATAAAGTTGTTGTCCAAAGAGGGTGGGTGGTGGTGAGGGAAAAAAAAGAAAAGAAATGCTACATAATGTTGCTTTAACACTGAATGTACAATGACTGCCATACTGGTTCATTGAATTTGCTGCTGTTATACTACTCTTGCATATACAGGGACTGTTGTAATGAGGTTCCACCTGGCCATCTTGTTTTTCTCTTGGATCTCTAAAGTCCATATTTTCCACACTTGTTACTTTATAGTATTTCTGGTGGTGGTGTTGGGTGCTTTTAGCACTGTGGCTATCTGGACGGGACAGGGGTACCTCTTTCCGTTCCCTTTCATGTACATCATGTTCTGGAATGACAATGAACCAATTCTGTTCCATTCTGTTCAAGTGCCTCCTTGTGTGTGTGCTGCCTTCTGTCAGTGTGTCACTTTCTCTGGTTTCTCTGATGGTTCTTGCTCTGTTAGGAAATGATGACCAAGCTGATCACAGAGACTCCGGACCACCCCATTCCGTTCCTGATTGGTCACCTGCAGACAAAGCAGGAGAGTCCCGGCCGACTGCAGAGAACGCTGTCCGGCTCTGCTGCGTTGTGGGCAGACAGTGGCAATCCAGGTCAGAAATCACTCCCATCCTGTTCTGTTCTGTTCTGCTCTTACTCTGTCTCTGTTTCTCTAAAACACTCATTCTGATGTTCTTTAACTGTCAGAAATGAAATGTTTTTAGAAGTGAAGCTGAGACTTCTGGTTTTTTTTCTTAAGCGTAGTTCAAAACTCTTTATTATTAAACTGATATGTCATACGTATTGTGTAGTAATGTTCTTCTTACACCATTGAAACCTTCTTAAGAGTCTACTTTTTTGTTTTGTTCTCCACTTTAAAGAACCCTCTTTACCAGACGAAGAAGCATGTAATCACCCAAAGGCCCTAAAAGACATCTTTTATGTAGAATAATGCATTTGCAAAAGAAGCTTTGAGGGGTTTTAAGAAAGCATGAGAAAAGAAAAAAAGAAAGCTACCACTTAAATATGGTTATATATGGCAAATACCTTACCAGTGATTAATTAGCAGTTAAAGCACAAATAAAAGGGGTTAAAAGGGGTAAAATCAGTTACCTGTCTCTGAGCCTATATCAAAACACTGCTAAAACTCAGATGCAGCTGGTTACTTTTCTTACTGTTTTCACTGTCAGCCATTGTTCTACTTGTCAGCTTCAGCAGAGATCTGTCAGTAGGTTATTACTGTGTAATCACAGTCAGGGTGTATTTTAGACAGAAATGATGAGTTGACCTTTTCATTTTGTGCTGTTTAGTTTGATGTTTCTTGGCAACTCAGATTTTCTGTTCTCTTTTTTAATGAGTTATTAACAGTCGTACATACCACACACTGAGCTGTATTGCAAAATGCAAAACACAGCAGCCTTTGTTAATAAGTTACAAACATTAACATTAACAATGCTGAAAATGTGAGGGTAAACAATACTGCTTAAAAGTTGAGTGTTAATGTGGTCACAGCATATGTTAACGTTGGTCTTTTCTAACTAATAAAAGGTTGGTGTTGTGCTGTAGTACCTTATCATTGCCTTAAATAGAAAACAAAATATATAGATTCTATTTACACTAAGTGTAAGTGTTCCCCAGAAGGATTTACACCTTTTTATGTAAAAACCGAATGCAGCCCGATGACCGAAGTGAAACAGTGACAAAGTAAACAGTGAAAAAAGTCTCAAAGATGGGCATAATAAGAAATAGAGTTTAAGAAGGATTTCACTTCTATGAAGATTAGGGCTCTGATTGGCTTAGCGGTCTAATATGCTACCACTATGGCTGGGGGTCGTGAGTTTGATTCCTGAGCAATGCCGTTATGCCATCAGCGACTGGAGTCCAAGAGAGCATATTTAGCTGTGCTCTGTCCGGGTGGGTAGATGGCGCTCTCTCCCCTCATCACGCATAAGCCATGGTGCGGTGGAGCTGGTGACCCGGTACTTTCCACTGAGCATGTTGACTGCCTTTCGATGCCGTATACATGTTAAGTCTTTACCCTCCTAGTGTCGCACCAATTTGGGAGAAAAATGGAAAAAGTCGATAAACAAACAAACTAAATAATATTTGTCTAATGAACCTAGAGAAATATACATGGATTTTGAGAAACTGACAAGAGAGCAGTAAAACTACCTAGACTACAGCTTTCTTTTCTCTATGACTTCTTTCACTCACATAAAAACACAACACACCAAATCTGATTCTTTTTTAAATCTTGTGTGACTCTATTAGTAATATTACTTTTAGTTTGCTCTTGGTCTTAGAGGTTTGGTCTGTGCTGTTTTTTCTCAGAGAGCAAAAGCAATCGACGGGATTTCAGGAGTTATGACAAAGCCTGGCAGATTCACCCCAAAAAACCCAAGAAATCAAAGAGTGACCTGGCGGTGTCCAATATATCCCCACCCTCACCTGAGTCTAAATCATGTGAGTAACATCTTCATATAAACCCTTACAGGACAAACACATACATTTAATATGTGAATAATCACATGTGCTTTTTTTAAGTAAAAAAAAAAGAAAAATCATCTTGGCATGTGGAAAAAAATCATTAATCAAATAATTTTTAAACACATGAAAAAATGTGCTTGAGCACTACTTGTCAACTAACACATTTTGTGGATTTTCTATGTAAAAATAAAAGTGAATAAATCCTCTGAACAAAAGAACATAAAAAAGTATTGCACATTTCAGAGAACAGATATTATTAACAAATTGAACAAAAAAAACAAGTACTAAGTAACTTAGTGTGCCATTATTTTTGCACACTGTGTCTGTGTTGTTTTGCTGTTGCAATGTTTTCAGCTATCCTACTGAACAGTAATGCTGCAGTTAGAATGTGCAGAAGTGTGTCTCTGTAATAAACAGAGAAGTTATTTACACTTCAGAAATCAAAAACAGGCATAATTTAACCAGGGGTGCCCAAACTTTTGCATAAGACAGTATTAGACATTTCTGTAAGCGAAAGCTCAGTATTAACACATCTCATGAGTAACTCTGGACCATTAGGCATGTACTGTTTCTTTGAAACTGATCTGAAATCAGCTGACGTGGTTTCTCCTGTCATGTTGAGTCTAACATTAAGGTTAGAACAAAGAAAGCTTCTCCTACATCAGCATAAAAGAGCATGAAACTTCTACCTGGAAACAGCCTGCAGATGTATCTGTTCTGGTGAGCGCTGAATGATGCATAGCTGCAGTGAAATATGTCACATTGGGCCAGAGAGAAAGACGTAAATAATTTAATATCATGCTCTGTCACTCTGCCAGTAGCTTCTATTTCAGACTAGGAGGAGGACGTTGCCTACTTTTAGAGGGGATGGCAGTGAGGTGCAGAGGATCTGTCTCATTCGACATTGTGGGCAGCTTTCTGTCTATATCTGTGGTAGATTCTTCTGTGTAGGTGGCTTTCAGTTAGACGTAAGGATCTTTTTCTGCTTCTATATCTCATTACGGCCCCCTTCCCACTCTTCCCCCACCCAATATATCAGTTTCCCACCACAGTAATTGGCTGACTGTGCCAGTTTTCTTTTCCATTTTTCAAGTTAGGTGAGCTCAGTTAAAATTGTCAGTCACTAGCATGATGGGCTTCCAGAGAAGTGGAAGTAGAATGGGTGTAGCATTACATGTTATGACATCATATTGCTCAAGACATCTGGATCAGCCAAATAGACTGCAGCATATACCGCAGTACTGCCTGTTAAAAATCTTACACCACATGAACTGTAATAAAAGATCAGCAAAGCCAGACCATGCTTGTGCTGAAAAGCTTGGCCAGCTTCGCTTTACCTCACAAATGAATATAGGAGCTATTACTAAGCTTGAAAGCAAGAAGCTAGCAAATTAGATTGAGACTTGTGCATCAGTCTTTGAGGGATGACGTAAAAGCAGTTTGTACATTTTGTGTTAAGCACCATTTTGGAGGTGTTCTGCCTGCAAGATTGGAGTCATTTATTATTATTTACTTTTTGTTTTCTTCCTTTACTGATGAAATTATACTATCCTGTTGTGTGTTGGGCTGGATTTCCATTTTTCAGGTAACTAACGCTACCATTATGTCTGTGTTGTTTTGGATTAGCCATGTAGACTTTAGTATAATGTCAGAAATTGGTTTGTTTCGCAACGATGACGTGTTCTTGTTTATTCATTTATTTATTTGAGTTAAACAGTGTTTCTGGTTTACTTTAGAATAGCATTTTAAGACTATATCATCATTGCAGCGTACATTTGTTATAATTTAGGCTGTAAATTTTTAATACTTTGCCTTAATTGGAGGAAAAAGTGAAGGCTGCTATGCTACAGATATTACATCCAGCATATCTTTGCTGTTAGGACTGCACTTTTACAAGAAACAAGGTAGTTGGTAATGTCCATAAGGTTAGAGGCAGCAATTCAGCTATTTACAGTCAGGTTGTTCAATATAGTTAATAAAACCGTCTCTGGCGTTCTTCTTGCATTTTCTTGGTGGTAGTTTGTGACTGTGTAGCAGTTTGTATAGTTTGTAAATAGATTTTAGATTTTTGAGCATTGCTGTGAGGATTTGATTACATTCAGCAATAAGAGCATTAGTGAGGTCGGGATGTTGGATAATCAACACCCCACCTCTTCCTCAACACCCCACCTCATCCTCAACTCCCTGACTCATCCCAAAAGTATTGGATGCAGCACCAATATAGAATACAGTTCCTCTGCTCTACAGCTCAATGCTGGACAACAATGCTGGCAACAATGGCTGCAACCTAAAGTAACCGGATGCATTTATTTAGAAGAGGTGTCCACAAACATTTGGACATATAGATGAAGATTTGCAGAGCATATTAGTGAGTGACTTGTGTATTAGCTTTTGAGTAGCATAATAGTTTGTGACTTATGTCTAGTATATTACACACAGCTGTGACTTGTGTAGTAGCTTCTGGCTAGCATATTAGACAGCAGCAATGACATATTCCCTCTAGGCTTTTTTTATTCAATGACGTGCCCACCCTAGAATTAATTTGAATGTCAGAAAATGCACTGCCCAAGGCTTTACAATGCAAAGTAGTGATATTTCTATTAAGATATTTTGATCTTGTATTCTAATCATTGTTTTCATTGTGTGTTTTATTTGTAGTCCATGTCAACCTGGCTTCAGAACTTTCAGTTAAAACTGCTGTACAGTTAAGCTGCATTTCGGCATGCACAGAATCTCTTACCTAATTAAATAATTATTAAATCAATTATTTCAACCTTGTGGTTACATAAAAAATAAAGACAGAAAGAAGCAAACCAGCAAGTGAATAAAATATGGTAAATTGAAAATAAATAAAATAAGAAAGAGGCTTCAACTGGGAAGGTTTAGCTTTTCTATGTTCATATTAATTAACATTATTTCAAAGTTATAAATATTTTAATGTTTTTAAGGGGCTATTTATGATGCCTATAACAACACGATTTATTAAAGCTACAGCAAAAACTGCCAATTTTTTTTTCTACCAAGAATGACCTAAAAAGCAAGATAGGGTAGGGTAGATGTGTTCTGGTTCTAGGTTTCTTTAAGCACTGATTCTGAAACTGCGTGATCGAGATAAGAGAATCCGCAGTCTGTTAAGTTATTCTTTCTGCAAAAGTGTTACACTGTGTGGTGGTAGCATGAAAACACATTTCTATAATGTGTTGTTCTAAAGTCTTGTGTTGTGTTTTATAGATTTAAATGTTATACTAAATTGAAAATTAAGAGCTTTTCATTTTGGTCTTGAGATGTTTCTAAATTGTTAGTAGACCATGGTGCTGCAGATATCACCAGAGGACCAAAGAGCTTTGCAACCTAAGCAGTCGCTGCCTCTCGTGCATGTAAATTAGTGAAGAAATCAATTCTCCTCATGCTGTACTGACAGCATTAGCGTCAAGCTAATGTCAAACCAGGTAAATTATGGATTTTCTTTTAGAACTAAACTCCCAGCTTTTTTTAAAATCCTCACTGCGTCCGCTATACCAGAAACTGGTGTCAGAGCACCATAGATCTTCTTGTATGATTCATTATTAATCAGTTTGAGTGAGCAAGCATGTATAATAGCATGCAGGCTTTAGCTACATAGCTTACACAGTGAGGTTAATTGATGAAGGCCTTCCATAAGATGACTGGTGGGCCTGGTGTTTTGACATGCAGCTGTGAAACTGCCCCCAATGTCCTTTTTCTGTGTGAAATCCAAAGCAGTATAAGTGGGAAAGGCAATGAGAAATGCTATCTGTGGTGTTCCTGGCAGCTTAGTTCCTGCCTGCTGTTGTTGCTGTGTTGAAATGTGACATTCAGAGCAAATTGCATAGGCTGGCCGAATGTGTTAGGAGCATTGTTCTTGAAAGCCCTAGTCAAGACAAGCCAGGAAAGTTTGTAAAACTAGCAAAATCTGAACCTGAAAACTTGTGTCTACCAATTAAAGCATTAGCAAGTGCATTTTCGCTTGACATCCTTTTCTGCACTTTTTAAATTATTCAAAATCTGTCCGTTATGCATTTCCACCTGAAATGTTCACTCACTGAGATATTGCTTGTGACAGATGTCCTGCGTTAAAGTTTATATTCCCCTCGGACACGCATGTGGGCCAAAAGTAAAGGCAGGGAAGGTAAAGTGGGCACTCTCCCAGCAGAGTGCATGAGTGATGACCATTAAAGCTGGACCGCTTCCACTGCTTAATTACGCTGAATCACAGGCACCCTGAGCCAAGTCGCATCAAACTCCGAAATAAGAGAGACACAAGGACTTCCCTCGAAGCTGCTCAGTGAGGCAGGAGGAACATGCTGAATACATGCTTGGTGATGAGTAAGTGAGTAAGAGTTTTTAGTCATGTAGGTCACATACAGAGAGTGGATGTTGAGGATTTTTAAGTGCGCCTAGTTGTTCCTTGAACCACATGGGGTTGATATTTACTGTTCTCTCATAAAATCTCTCTTTTTTCCCAATTTGCTTCTAATATTCGTCAGGGTTGGCCATTTGCCAGCCACTGCAGGTCTTTCAACCACACGCTGAGCCAAATTTATAAAACGCACCCCCAAATGTGACAAGAGGAGCGAACAGCGTTGCAGTGTCACGTTAGTGATTCATAACTGAACAGCATTGCAATCTGCTACAATACAAGTTCTAAGTATTAAGCAAAATGAATATCATATAACATGTTGATTTTAATGGGCTGTCACTAAGGTCATGTGTAAAAAAAAAAAACATAGTAGAGGAGAGAGGACTACACTAAGCACTAAAATTGAATGATTGAATCAAAATACATGTTTATTTTATATAATAATTTCCTTCTTTAAATTTGAAATAATACATGTAAAATTAGTCAGTGTTATCTAGGTATATACAGCTAAGCCCATTGATTGGGTATTCACTTTTAGAAATGAAGGACTGACCTATTAAAATAAACATCAACACATTTAGGAAGTCATAGCGGAATCAACTAATTCCCATATACTGAACTCCTGGAAGCACTATACACATCATTGATTGTGAATGCGAGCAGCAGCCTAATCAGGATTCAGTCAGTGACAGGACTCTTCACTGAAAGAGACAATGTAAAACTGCAACACACACAGTAAAAAGGTCATGTCTGTTACAAGATTGCTAAAAAATCATTATATTAAGAGCTAGCTACATCTGTCCTCACTACGTTTGACGTTTTAGTGTTTGTCTATATCAGCTCTGTCTGTCCTCTCATGTCAGTGTATGTATATGTCTGTTCTAGGTCTGTCTGTCTTGTCTATGACTGTTAATCTAAGGCTGTTTATGTAGTTTGAGTTCACTTCGGGTGCTAATTTTGTTAACGTGGATGGTGGGAGGAAAGCTTTGGGGATCTAAAGGGGTGAAGCTGCACAACTACTTGATATGATATCCATACTGCTATGGGTTACGAAGGGTATAACAGAAAGAAAAAAGGAAAGATGTGTATGTATGTCTTTGCATTTGTGTAAGTATATGTACAGTATGTGTATATATATATATGTATGTATGTAAGAAGGTACGTGTAGCTGTATATAAATGTGCATATAAGAAGATCTGGCCCCTGGAAGGGGGTATGGTGGTGTGGCCAATGGACAGTGGTCTGGGATAAAATTAAATTCAAATTAAATACACGTCATGCTTTGAAATGTCTAGCAGAAATTAGCTTTATCATACAGAGGGATGTTTTCCTCTTTTTTGATGATCTAGGCCTACACTGAATTCACAATTTTTTGAGTTTATCCTTCCAAATCACCTGGATGGCCATGTACTAGTGTGGAATGAGACAAGAAGTGGCCAGGTAATCCGCTAAATTGAGACATTTGTGACTTGTCACAGCAATGCTTATTCATCTCTGTGCCCCTAAACCCAGACTATGTTCTTGGACATCAGAGAGGAAACCTGATTTGTTTTGACCGTGAATAGAAAGCATTGCAGTTGACATGTAAGACCTGAAAAGTCTTCCACTGCTGTGGATTGCTGTTGTTTTTGCTTTTAGCTCTCAGAGCACTACTAGTTTTCTCTCATCCCCTGTCCCACTTGGGCCCTACTTCATTTCTTTTAGTCAGCCTTTTGTCATAGACTGAATAGCTAGCATTGCACAAAAGAAAACCTTACACCTATTGAATTTACAGATGGCTATACTGGGTAGCAATGCTGGGTATGTAAAATGAGTCTAAACATTCTAAAAAGTCTCTAAAGGCATTTAGACCTGTCAGTCAGTTGTGCAGTGGAGGCGTTGATGTGTTAGAAGTAACTGTGTTTATCTGATTTCTCTGCAGTGCCTCGTTCAATAGAGCGCCCCTCCTGGGACTGGAGGTCTGAGAGCCGAGACTTTGACGAGCTCAACCACATCCTGCAGGAGAGCAAGAAGCTGGGCAAGGCACTGGAGAACCTGTCCCGAAGTTAGTGATCCAAAACACAGTGTTCATATAATGGTTTTCACTTTTTTAGCTGAGTGGAACTTGATGCTGCTGTCGCACAAACCTTAGTCTTCATTTACATTACCAGCTAAAGTTCTGGTGTATCAGTTCAGCTAAATTTCTGGTGTATCAGTTCAGCTGGTGTATTGCTGTCTTGGCAAGGGAGATAGCAACACAGGTGCGTCACTGACTGAAAACAGCCTATGCAGATGTCAACAGTCAGACGTTCATTGCTATCTTGGTAGTGAATAAACAGGCGCATGCCCAACGTGCGTACACCCCCGCTTGTTGTGCACACATGGACACACAGCAGTGCACAAACCCATAGCGCATGCCAGATGGCAGCTATGCTAACTTTTACATCAACAATAGACAGAATACAAGATAAAATAACATTATTCTGAATGTAAGGCGTTCCACTGCTTCAGCAAGCCCTCCCAGGCCAAGCGCGATGGCAGGTCTAAATCAAGCTGCGCGGTGTGCGGTTGGCGGCTCGCCTAAAGAACTAAAATCCCATTGGATTATGCAGTGACCAAAGTTTTAAACAAATCAAAAAAATGTTTTAATTTTAGAATCTTCCTAGTATGTACCGCCTTAATTTTAAGGTAACTTTTTTCTATTAGAGAGAAGAAAAATCTACTTTAAGGTAAATGCAGTGGATACTTGGAAGAATGTGATATTCTTATAGTAACAACACATTCATAAGGAAAAATCAATAATTGTATCCAGGTGCTGCATAATCTACTAGTGAGACTAGATCTAGGAGGTGGGAGGAATGTGGTGCATTACATGACTGTGCTGTAGTGGGGTCTTGATTAGTGCTGACTGTTGTTTTCTTTGTTTTTATTTTAACCTCCCTAATTTAGTCCTTTCCAATTCTCACTCAATAGACACATCTCCTCTATCACGTAATACCCCCAGTGCTCGGTGAAGGCTAATGTGTGCTTTCTCAAAGACAGGTGAAGCCAGCCAATCTATTAGTTTCATCAGTTAACAGATGCCTGCAGGGCCTAGCATCACACTGAGTGTAGCATTACACTGAGTGATGGGAGGAGTGTGAGGGATACCCCACTTACCCAGAGAGAGGCAGGCCATTTGTTTACTCTAGGACTCCTGGTCATGGATAACTGTGGCACCGTAGTGATTGAACCTGTGATCTACTGATGATATTAGATATCGGTTAATGCAATGCTATTGTTCTTCATAATACATGGTCACATTTTCTCATCAGGCATTAGAATGTTTGAAGTGTTGTTACACCCCTGCTGAACACTAGTCCATTAATATATATATATATATATATATATATATATATATATATATATTTATTAATGGACTAGTGTTCAGCAGGGGTGTAACAACACTTTACACATGTAAATAGTACTGCTAGTGTATGTATATATATATATATATATATATATATATATATATATGTATATATATATATATATATATATACACACATACACTAGCTGTACTATTTACATGTGTTTTAAAGCATTTGAGCATTAAACATTTAAAAAATGGGAATTATAAAATCACAAAAAGCATAAACTGAAGTGGGTGTATCCTCACTTTGGACTATATATGTATATGCACTGAAAAAAATCCATTTCCATTACAGGTATCGCCTTATCTGACGACCTCGACCAGGTAAGTCGAGGCTAAATTCTTCAACCGTGCCCAAAAAAAATGCAGATATTTATTGAACACATCTGTTAAATCGCAGCTAATCCCATCATCATGCTTCTTTATTCTCCAAGGCATCATAACCCAAGGCCCTGTTTCTGAAATGAGTTGTAGGCATTTGGAGAAAGAGCAAGGGCTCAAAGTCATAGTCGCATTACCATCTTACGCTGAGCTTTGTGTTACGCTGGCTTTGGGGAGCCATGCTTGGAATCTTTATGAGCGCAGCATGTCTGGGTGTAGTGCGGATTAGGGTTTGAAATCAGCATCAGCCTGTGTGCGTCTGTGAATGCAGCAGAGACTGCTGTACGATAGCTCCGAGCCAATTGGGCTGTGTGCCCAGTCTGCAGTGTGGCCTCTCGGGCAAATACTAAAGAATGTGAGTCTTTGAAGCAAATGAATTGTCATTCAGTTCATTTCAGCAACTGTTAGCCTGCTCTGTGTTTATCTCGAATAAGTGCATGGTGTAGTCATTGATAGACATGATCGAAGGCATGATGCAAATACTGAAACCTCCACATGCCTTTTGAGGAGATATCAAAGTGTGCTTAGAGCAGGCTAGCGGCACAGACAGTGAAATGTGAGACAGTAACAGTAAATCAATGTTGGGATGTCGCGATTTTAGATCTTGAATGGGGCCTGAGTCTCTGAATTTGACTCTGTATTTTAAAGCAAGGTGTCTTGCTTGTGTTTCATACAGTACTGTGCAAAGGTCTGAGGAACATGCATTGAATAAACACTTATAAATATTACTATATTAGAAACTAAGCAGAATTTCGTACAATAAGACTGTCATTTTTAAATTTCTGAATGATATCTTGTCCCTTCCTCAATATTTCTAGGAACACACTACCTCATTAACCTGACTTATAACTCCCTCCCTCACTCACATTTAGCATGCTGAGGATTCCCCTCAAGGGGGTGCAATTAGTACGCTGCATCAGTGACACTGTGTGTCCTTTTTAAGGTTGCTCTGCCCAAACGTCATGAAGGGTGGTAAAGTAGTTGTTCTGTTGTGACCTAAAAATGACTGAAGGGTACTCCTTTGCCAATTGGTAATATCCTACCCCAGAGCAGGCAGCAAAAGTCATGGCAACGTAGTCTAAGAAAAAGTAGTTCACCGCCATAAGACAGGTAATCTTGGGTTAAATCAAACTTTACACATAGTTTGTGTGCTAAGAAAGAAATCCTGCTTTAGCCCCACTTCTGGGAAACTAACTAAAAACAATGGGCTTGCATTGAGAACAGGGTTGGAAATGGATACGGTTTACTGTTCACTATGATTGAACTGTTTTTCAGAGCAAAGAAATCAGTCATATCTAGCTTCAGTTTTGCAGGCTAGCCAAGTACAAAGTCTCAAAATGGCTGAGGAGGTTGTGATGATTTCTGCTCATTCAAAGGGGTTAAGATTAGCTCCTTTAGTGGTGGCTCAGCGGTTAGAGCTGCGAGCTATTGATGATAGGGTTGTGGGTTTGATATGCGGGCTTGGCAAGTTGCCACTATTGGGCCCTTGAGCAAGGCTGGCTGACCACCGCTCTGGGTGTGTGTGTGTGTTCACTAGCACAGGTCAATGCAGAGGACACATTTCGCTGTACAGTGACAAATAAGTGCACCTTTACCTTTTTTTTTACTTTACATCACATTAGTTAGTCAGCTAGCTAACACACAACAACATTGATCTTCAGTTAGTAGCTACAGCAGGGCAGCTCACCCCTAGTCCTGGAGAGCTAGTATCCAGAGCAGATTGAACAGATGTCTTTGATTAAACACATTTGATTTCAACTCATCCATTAATCAGAATAGAGAATTTAACCGTACAGTAATGTTAGATAACTCACAAACATTTAGATTGTTCAGTAGCTAGCTAGCTAATTTCCACTCTTTACATGACTGTTTTTTGGGTTGCAGTTAGATGTCCCTTAAATAAACGCTTTCTGCCCATAGAAATAGCTTTAAATACGACTTTCTCAAAAAAGACTCTCATACACTGAAGTACAGTTCTTGCTTCCTTTATCATATCTGCATTCTGACTCTGTCTATCTCTCTTTTTGATCCTGTGGCCTGTGGGTGGTGCTCTGTCAGGACCCACGAGTCTATAACTCTGTGCTGAGACCTCGTGTGGTGGGGGAGTGGGTTGGGCGCGATGAGGTTGATTCAGACCCTTTGGCGGCAGAGATGCTACAGCCCCCAGTCCCTCGCACCAAAACCGAGGGATGCTGGAGCAGCAGAGAGAACAGCCCTGCTGGAAGGTGAGTGTGGCGATGTTATGTTATGTATAAATGCGTTTTTAAAAAGCCTCTCTGTACTATATGACTTAAATAGGCCCCTGATCTTCATTGTGTTCTTTAAAATAAATGTAACATGCGTCATATCGGGGAACCAGTAGTGATTCTTAAATCAATTTGCCTATGTGACAGGTGGAGCTCATAAACTGAGTTAATGCTAGGGGTTTCAAATAAAATTACCAGTGAGTAGAAGGACAATATATGGGGCTTCTAATAAAGTGACCAGTAAGTGAAGGACAGTGTATAGGGTTTCTAATAAAGTGACCAGTGAGTGAAAGGACAGTGTATGGGGTTTCTAATAAAGTGACCAGTGAGTGGAAGTACAGTGTATGGGGTTTCTAATAAAGTGACCAGTGAGTGAAGGACAGTGTATAGGGTTTCTAATAAAGTGACCAGTAAGTGAAGGACAGTGTATAGGGTTTCTAATAAAGTGACCAGTGAGTGAAAGGACAGTGTATGGGGTTTCTAATAAAGTGACCAGTGAGTGAAAGGACAGTGTATGGGGTTTCTAATAAAGTGACCAGTGAGTGGAAGTACAGTGTATGGGGTTTCTAATAAAGTGACCAGTGAGTGGAAGTACAGTGTATGGGGTTTCTAATAAAGTGACCAGTAAGTGAAGGACAGTGTATAGGGTTTCTAATAAAGTGACCAGTGAGTGAAAGGACAGTGTATGGGGTTTCTAATAAAGTGACCAGTGAGTGAAAGGACAGTGTATGGGGTTTCTAATAAAGTGACCAGTGAGTGGAAGTACAGTGTATGGGGTTTCTAATAAAGTGACCAGTGAGTGGAAGTACAGTGTATGGGGTTTCTACTTAAGTGGCCAGTGAGTAGAAGGACAATATATGGGGTTTCTAATTAAGTGACCAGTGAGTGGAAGGACAGTATATGGGATTTCTAATAAAGTGGCCAGTCAGTGGAAGCACTGAACAAATCACACAAGCTTTTTAAAGGGAATCCCACCTTTATAATGGTACCTGAATAACATTTACAGTTTTAAGAAAAGCATGGTAACCCCCTGTGACCTCCTCCAGATGTTGTTTAGGTGATTTTGTAAGCACTAAGCGCTGTCTGCTGAGAATGCAGCTAATTAAAGTGGATCAGATATTAAATCATAAATCATATGCCAGGCAAACAGCAGTGTCTCCATTCAATTAGCTTATTTGCTCGCTTGATTACAGAGGAATTTCATAGCCTGAGGGGTTCATATTGCGGACGTCCCAGTACACACATCACCACAGGCCTGGCTTTACGTGTTCATTAGCCAGAGGAGAAGCTCCAGCCTGCTATAATTCTTTTAGTTAGGTGTTCAGCACACGTCCAGAGTAGCAGACGTAGCATCAGATTATCCCAATACGAAGATGTCCTGCAGGTATTGTTTTATCATTGAGGCTAAAAGTCAGCAGGACTGTGTGGAAGTTCTTCATTTTTTAGCAACGGGGGAATAAACACATTTTACAGATGACACAGGGGCCTCAACAACCAAATCTAACGTCTGAAATCAGGAGTTTCAGTGTTCAGTAAATCACCTATTACCATTTATTACAGCTTCCAGTCTTTTCAGAAGACTCACTTTTAGTGTTTCCACCAAAAATCTGCAGGAGAATTTTCCACACCTCCAAAATTCAGTCTTACAAGCCGAAATCTTGCCAAATACATTTAATGATGTTGAGGTCTAGACCATGATGGGGTGATCAGTCCTGGAACAGCAGCAGCTTCAGTAACTTGATTTGTCTGTTTGCTTTTCTTAGTAAGAGTTTCTCGGTCATAGTTGTATTCTCAAAGCAGAAGGAAGAAAACAAATGCCTCTGGATTGTTGTTTCAGATGTGAAGCAAGAGTGAAGCCTTGAATTTTCTCTCTCTCTCTCTCTCTCTCTCTCTCTCTCTCTCTCTCTCTCTCACTCACTCTCACTCACTTTTCAGATGAAAGTTTTAAGTTCTAAGTTAAGTTTAAGTTTTATCTGGATTGTCTTATTATGATTATTTTAGATGTGTAAAAACCCAGTTAGTAGTCTAAATCAATATAGAAGTATTATGTGGAATAGTGACTCTGTAAGTCAGTGATATTATAGCTCAAAACCAGCTTAGCTATGAAGTGACTGAATTTTTTAATTTGAACTCTTCTCACTAGTTTCTCATTGGTTTTCCTGAAAATCTGAAATCTGTGATCTGGGGTTTGCTTCATGGCTGTGGCTGTGAGTGGGGTGCTTGGCTCATATTGTCACGAGACTGCCGCAACTTATTGCCTGCATGGCTAAAAACCTTCTCTATGAGAACGGCTCATTGTTTGCAGGTTTGCAGGAGAAGCAGTTAAAGGATGAATCTAGGTTCTACCATTTCGCAAAAATGCGAGCAGAAAAGTAATGTTTGAAATTGTGCAAACGATCCACAGTTTGTATGGAATTCTTCTGTGTGAGCCCCTCCCCCAAACAAGCTCAGATTTGGCCCTCAGATTTTGGGACAAAACATTAAAAAAAGTGTGAAAACACCCCTTAATCTAGATTAACTGATGTAAGATGTAATGCAGCTGTGTGAAAACACAAACTCAGTAGATATACAATGCGCAAGATTAAATTCAGTAAATAGTAGGAACACCTAATGCAACAAATTCACCAGTGCGTTTGTACAAAAGCTGTGGAATCTTACTGTGGAAACAGATTCTGATAGTATGTGCTTCTCAGAGAGTTTTGAAACCTTATTGCAGCTGGGAGAATGTTTACGTTTTAGGTGTTGATGATGTGGCCAATCACTAAGCAGTAAAGATGCTGAATCAACATGACAGAATGAGCTTAAACAGAAAGTAAAAAGTAGCTGTACCATTCATTTCCTCATTAATACAGATTAATATGATTCATATGAGTAACAGTATAGATGTAGATGTAGCCAGTTAGTGACAGCACCTTTTAAAACTACTGTCTGCATTTTAAAGTTCCATTGTCTTGTCTCATCGGATGAATGTGAACTGGACTAATGGCCTCCCAGCGAGGTTCTTCTTGGCTGTCAGTCTTTGAGTGGAGATGAAAGACGCCTGAGGACACCTGAGGGAGAATGCACAGGGGCTGCTGGGAAATTAGAAGAAGGTAGAGGTGTATACCAGTGACGGATTACAAGGATGATGAAATTCCGTGAGGGAATGTTCACACAGGCCTGTAAGACACTACAGAACAGAACACGTTCCGCTGTGTTCCCTTTACCCAAACTTACTCCTTTGTGTCTTCTTTTTTTAGCCGGATAAATAGAATGACTCCAATAACTGTGAAGAGGAGCTGTGCAAATCACATAAATCACATGCAGCCAACCCCAGAGCTGTTTGCACCAAAAAGACTGGGTATCTCTAAAATTCAAAATCGCTCTTAACTTTCTATATGATTGAGTAAAGAGAAGTGAAGAGAGAAAACTTTGTTATTGTTCCTAATCTCCAGGTGCTCCATTGTTATCTATGACAATTTCCTGTTTCCTTGGGGTTACACTCATATAAGATGGTCCCTTTATCATCCAAAAACATTGGTAAAACCAAAGACCTATCAATTCCAATGAGAAAAGATCCTAGAGATGCTGTACAGATTAGGAGTCAGTTACAATGAATTGGTTGTTAATTACTTACTTGGTACCTAATTACTTAAATTACTTCATTTATTTTTTCAAATGTCATAATTCACGATCAGATACCACCTTCATTAGCTGTTAAATGAAAGAAATTTGTCTAAGATCAAGCCACAGAATGCAGTGCCTGAACATAACGCATTCCACTAAATACCAAGAGATTTAACCTAAAAAACTTGAATGCTGAATGCTGAAACTAGGATGTGGGGGGATTTTTTTAGCAAGACAGTGACCCCAAACACACATCAGAGTCCACATAGAAATGGTTGTAATAACACAGAATCAAAACTTTTTATGACAGATTATGAAATCTGTTTATGTCACACTCTGATTTACAAGTGAAGAAAATAAATGAATTTAAATGTTCTGCATGGAGAAGATGTCCCGTATACCTTAACAAGTGTTCTTCAGCCTTATTAAGCTTCAGAAAAAAGTGGCTCAGAGCTCTTGTTGTCACCATGGGATATCTTATCCAATATTATTAATGTGGTGCAGATATTCTTAAAAAAACAGTTTTAAAAGATCCAACACAAAAACAGTTTGCAGTAAGAAATTGCTGATGTGTGATTAAATTAAAGTCCAATACATGTAAATCTTTACATATATTGTAAATCTGAATCCCACCAACTGGTAAAGCTGGGCATGTATGCCATAATCTTGGACCTTGATTTTAGCCACTTGTGGCCATTAAAGCCATGCTATAATTGCTTAGATTATTTCAAATCTCTAACTACTAAATACACCAGCACAGCTTACACATAAAGAGCCATTGGCTGCTAATAATGTGAGGAATACAGTAAATATGTGATACAGTATATGATGCTCTCTCCATATGATTTGACAGTTTGAGGTATTTACTTAAAACAAGAACACTCCAGCATCTGTCATCGTAATCTCCATCTCCATCTGCATCTGTATTGTACAATCAACAGTGCTGGGGTAGTATGAGTTCAATCCCTGATGATGCCACAGCCATCCATGGCCAGAAGTAGATAAGATGGCCTTCCTTATCCCCCATCTCTCAGTGTGATGCTAGCCAGTGCAGGAGTGCATTTAGTATTCTCCTTCATGTGTGTTCCTTCACTCTAATGACAAAGTATTGGGTGAAAATTGCTATGATTAAATTGGGGAGATAATTACGTAACATCCCCAGAAATAGTGGTATTGGCTGGTTACTCAAAAAGTAATAATCTCAAACTGTATTGGGATTAATTTGCATATTACGTGCTGGAAATCCTTTTCATCTTGATTTTTATTTTTTCCCTACTTTCTACTCTCTACATCCTATACACATTTGTGCCAGCTGGACACTACTGTGTAAAAAATATACTATACTAAGAAATCTATACTATCACAAGGAAAACCTTAACAAAAGAAATAAAGCAGAAGCAAGGGTTACAGAGCTGTTCCTGAATAAAAAGTGAGAAATGTGACTGGGGAGGTTGGGCTCTTCAGCATGGTGATCGTTATTTATCCGTTTCATTTCGGTATAGGTAGATGTTTCGACATATTGCTTCTTGCATTTACAGCACCCTTGCTGTACTGCACATATTCAGAATCTATACAGCTCTGATATAGCACACACACAAGTTTACAATAACAGGTATAGATCCATATTCAGTTGGTAATATATACATACAGTTTAAGCATATATGCATAATCATATGTGCATTAAGTTGATTCATTGAGTTGTCATTATTCTATATAGCACCATTACCTTTTTTAAGAGTAAGATAAGATAAGATAATCCTTTATTAGTCCCACAGTGGGGAAATTCTCATTGTCACAGCAGAAAGGGATAGCAAGACACTCAGTTACAAAAAAATGTAGATAAATTTGCACTATAAACACAATATAAATAAGAAGTAAAAAAGCAAAAACAATATTATTTACAGATGATTGCAAATGATTCTTAATTGCACATGTGTGTGGGGGGGATATTGCACATAGTATTTTTACATTGAGGGACCTCTGTTCCCTGAACATGTGTGTGTAGTTTAAGTGTGTGTTCATGTGGTACGCCGGGAGTGCTTCACAGACAGTAATTTCAACCTGCCTGTTGGCTTCTATTGAATGTACAGTTGGGGGTTTCCTCCTTTGAAGGCTGCATTTGAGGACTGCGTCACAGTGGCTCGACTAGGTTGTCCCATTTTAATGGCTCATTCATATATGGCCGAGAAATGTGTTCTTTTCCAAGGCAATGACGGATTGATCCAACGGGTGGATCCTTTGGCAGCCAACATATCCCGAGATTTATTTTCGGTTGCTAGATGTCTGGAGCGTGGTTTCATGATGCACTGGTAAGGGAGGGAACAGCAGTGCAGTGATGCAAACAGGAAATCTGCTGTAGAGCAGATTGTCCCATTTCGGTTCGGCCTTCCTGGTCTATGCAGTGTTTGAAGGCTACACCTACTTATACCGCACCCTTCCAAGGATGCAGCCCTTGAACTGAGACACAGCTTATCTTTTCTCATCTGCCCACTGGCTTCTGTCATAAGTCATGTTTTAAGCCAACTGGTTTACTGCTCTTTAACTAAGTGCAGAGAAGCATCAGAAGTGTCAGAATTACTGTGTGTGGTAACTCACCTAATGCTACAAGTACATAAGAAGAAGGATTCCTTGGCCCTGAAATCTTGGCCCTGAAAGGCCACTGCTATGCATAGCTTTGTATGTTGCTACAGGGAAAAAAATAGCTGAACAAAGCCAAATGCTACCCCTGAGGTGAGTGTGTGTGTGTGTGTGTGTGTGCGGGCACATGACTGCAGGCTGTTGAAGGGCTTCCTGTCCAAAGGGCATTAGGTATGCAAACAAAGTGCTGTGTAGGGGCCATGAGTTCAGCGCTAATGAGTGTCTCTTATCACTCCCATCTGCGTGCGCTCCACCTCCACTCTCCAGGCTGCCCTCTGATCACTGAACATGTCCTCCACTCTCCACCACCCCCTCAATTACACTGCACAGCGCTAATGGCTCTCATTCAAAAACGCAGGTGGTTTCAGTATTGTAGAGTAAATGAAAATGAAACTGGAAATGAATGTTATTTTGCTGGGAACAAAACTGGAACCGTACACATAAGCATCCCTTTCTGTTTGTGTGTGTAGCCCACTAGGTTATTATTTATGTCATATGTCCAACATTCCAATTGTTTTCGGGTTAACATCACATTTTACACGGATCCTTTTAGCAGATATATTTGGCATGTACACAGTATGTTTGCACATTACCTATAAATAGACAGTGTCTATGAATGTCCACTGTGCCTTTCCCTTCACTCTCACATATAAAGTTTAAATGCGTGTCCTGATGGGAGAAACCAGATAGCGTGTCAGTGCACTTATAAAAAGGAAGTTTGCTAACTAAGTTTGCTAATTGATTTAAATTCCACATCCTGTGTGTGTATGTGTGTATGTGTGTATGTGTGTGTCTAATAGCTTTTATAAAAGCAGCATTATGGAGCAATTTTACCATAAAATCACAGCTACAAAATTGAGTTGAAGCTTCACTGACTCATTCACTCCAGGCCCAAAGCAAAGCTTCTGCACTATTTACTTTGGTGGAACATGCATAAGACCTCTCATGAGAACTGTGTATGCTTGGGCAAAATCCTTAGGCGAGGGTGGGGGTAATTTGTATTTACGACAGTGAGGTGAATTACACCTCTGTAGAGGGATCCAGAAGCAAAAACAGCTGTTTGAACTGAAGCAGATTTAGCCATTTTGTTTGCTCATCTGTTTGTTTGTTTGTTTGTTTGTTTATTTTTTGTATCAAAATGTTTTAAGAATATTATGTTGCAACATTATAAACATTATAATAACGGTTTGAAACATGGTCTGAGCTAAGACGATGAGCTAAAAAGTGTTAACTGAAAAGTATTTATTCACAAACGGTTAGAAAAACAGACCAAAATAACCAGAAAAGCAGAAGACAGGACTGAGAGTAATACTGAGAGCAAAACTCCTGTGTGAATAAAAGACTGAAATTATGCTACACTGTAAAATGGCTGTTAATTAGCAGCCCTTTCTCTATATTTCAAAAACAGCTCATTACTGTGAAACAGATGCATTGCTGTGTCACATAATAATCATCCTCTCATGATTATATTTTGTACGTGAGCCTATACAAAGTTTGTATTAGCTTAAGTTAGCTTGTTGACTCAGAGGGTGGAACCCCTGTATATTGAGTTTATTTATCAATTTAGTTACTCATTTACTTTTTGCTTTGATATCATCATCTGCAAGAATGATCCATCCATCTATTCATCTTCTTACCTGCTTCTTTGTCCGGGGCCTAATGGGTCAGTCCCCACTTTTGGGCTTGTTGACTCAATTCTGCTTTTTATTGAGAAAAAAATTCTAAAATTAAAGGAAAGCATAGTGACGCTGGTTGGATATGAGGGTGGAACGCCTGTATATTGAGTTTATCAATATATTAGTTGCATTGACATGTACATCTTCTCTTTTCATATGAGTTTACCATCACTACTCTCATTATTAATGTCACTCTATATCTTCAAAATAGCAAATGTCATTGTAAAGACACCTATGGGACTATCTTTGGCTTTGAGAACAGAGGTCTCGTGAATATATTTTATAGGAATAAAAATTCCTGCTTTGTGAGTTGCCCAGGTTTGTATCCTTATCTGAATACATTTAAGATAAGTATAACATGACATTCATTGCCTTTTAACCCCTAAGCTACATTAAAAAAAAGAAATCACAGCTGTGACTGTCATATCATAACTCTAAAGACAATGTCTCTACTTCAGGACACATATTTGTTTGGACACTAGATTCTATTAGAATCTGAAATGACCTGCTGTCTACTGTTAACTAGCGTTAGCCTAGCTGTATATGTATGTGTTCATTGCTATGCTTCTCTATAGATCCTTCAGAATGTTGTAGATGAGAAGGTCAGCATGGGCATTGACATCAGAAAGGGGGAACTGGGTCCATATTTATCACATCAGTGTAAAAATAACAGCAGATTGGAATAGTACATTACATATGATCTGATTCAGCCCTGACTCATTAAACTGTCAAATAATATTAAAATGAGCTGTAGCTGTGTAGAAGCAAGCACCCATGCGCTAGCATGACATTCTGCTTATGTAGTGGTGGGGTCACGGTTTTCTCACCTGTTATGAATATAGGACTGGTAATTCTTAAAGGGGCTTACTTATAGTTGAATGTTAATGGGGGTTATTTTCTACCTCATCATAATTGGTGTTTACTAAAGGCCATGGCTGGCTGTGGGACAAATGGGATAACTGGAGTATTACTGTGTTGCAGGCAGTCTGCATTTCACAACTAGCTTAGTCAAACAGAGGAGTATATATGAGAGAGGTAAAGAGTTCTAATAGGCTGTAGCTGTGTAAGAGTAGTGTAAGTGATGTGTAGCCCAGGAGAAACCAGAGCTGGGGGAAGGCATCTTCACAAAGGTATCACTTTTAGTTGGACTAGGTATCATCTCACTATGTGAATCTGGGCATATGCGCACTCATTATGATGTGCTGGTTTCAGACCAGTAAACTGTAGCATTAGCATTCTATTCGATCTTCCCCCCTCGTGACTGCAGCTCTTACATCAGTTCTCTCTTCCCCATCCTGGTCTTGATATGTGTTGGTGCATTAAATCAGCAGGAGTGTGTTTCAGCAGGCTGTATTTCCCAAGGTGGTATATACAGTATGTGCTAGAGTGTGAGGTATCCCTCCAGGAGAAAATCTACTGAGACGGCTTAGCTCCATTCTCTCATCCACACAAGCCCACTCTGCTTCGGGATATATAGCGCTAACTCCTCTCGCACATCAGACTTTTCCCAGATGAGTTCAGATGAAATTTCTTGGCAAGAACGACATCGATTTTTATTATTTCATTGTTACGCTGAATGCATCACTAATGCTCCAAAGAGTTCAACTGCTGTAAGTTTGAGAGAAGGCAGTGCTCAGTGTTGGGGTTAGTGACTCGTAAAATGATCCACTGCGAATGAATAATTACTTCTCAAACTGTAATGGGATTACTTTAAAGATGGCTTTCCGGATAAGGCAACCTCATTACTCATTAATTACTCAAAGAATTAGTCTCTACAAATCTATACAAGCCTGTGAAAAGCTCTTCAAATGACTTTGTTTCTTTTTTACAAACCCAGACATACCTGCACCAATCGAAAAGTACAACCCAACAGTACATTTGGATTTTACGTGACCTCATGAAAAGCCAGGTGTCAGGCCTGCCCCTGTTGTCATGTCTGCCTTTGTTTTGTGTTCTGGCTCTGTTTGTGTCTTGTCTGCCCTAGCCACGCCTGTCTATTAGTGCTTCCACCTGTGTCTCCTCTTTAGCCACACCCCCTTGTTAGTTCCAGGTGTTCCTCGTGGTTCCCTTGTTAGTGTCTGTATAAGTACCCCTTTGTTTCAGTCATCCCTTGTCTGATCTTGTGCATGTGTGTGAGCTAATGTTCCTGTTCCTGTTCCTGTTCCTGGTTTGAATTTGGCCTGTTTATGGCCTAAGAATCTGGTGTTCTTTATTTTGCTAAACTTTATGCTTGTTTGGTTTCTGTTTTCTTGTGTTATATTAAAACAATGATCCATGACACCAGGTGATCAGATTAGATCAGATGACTCAAACCACATTGTCAGAGATGAATCTTCAGCAAAGTCAACATAAGCAGAATGCAGTCTCTATATGCCTATGTTTCCGCCAGACAAATGTTTCCACAAATTAAGTTGAATCCCTGGTTTTCTACATGTAAGGATGGTCCATCCATCTATTTATCTTTTTATCCGTTTCATCTTTGTCAGGGTCGTAATGGGTCGGGAGCATACCTGGAATCATTGGGCGCATAGCAGAAATACCATTGCAAGGTTGTAAGAATGATCGTTATTCTGTATTGTATTCCTTCACACTAGTCTCGACTCCTCTCTTGTGGTCTATGGACAGCAGTGGTGAAATCGCAGCAACTGCAAGACAAAACCTTCTGTTCCACAGAGATGCAGACAGCTCTAGCCTGTTTTTGACAGGTTTCACCACCATGATTGAATGGATTCACATGGATTACACTGGGAAATTGTTCAGCTCAAACAAACCTTTGTTTATGAGATTGCCAATCAAAATCAAGGGTGGGTAAACTGAACTGGATGGTGGACACAGGACATTTATTATGTAGTTTTACACTGGAAGAATAATTCTTGAGAGTAATGCTCAACAACACTTGCTTTAACTTGCTCTGACAACCTACAGCTCTCAGGCCGGCTATCAACCATTACATAAAACATACAAGCGCACCTAAGAGAAGATAGACATGGGGAAACGACAGCTCATTGGCCTGTGAATGTCAGTGACTGGAAGACACGCCCTGCAAATAGATAGATGTAAACAGATAGTTTCAGAAGCCAATGGGAAATTCTAGCTGAATTCTAGCTCATTTCTAGCTTAATTTAGAATTCATTCATGTCTCTGGGACATTCTGGGATCATGAAATGTTAAAAAAAATTAAGATGTTGGCAAACTTCCATAAAACATTCTGTGTTCTTAGAAGTGCTGTGCATTTTTCTGGTGAGAGCTGAAGCCTTTTAATCATACAATCAGAGCCATGTTGTGCCAAATCAACCAAACCAGGGGTGCTGGATTGTGGGGTGGGGGGTTGGAATGATTCTAAGGGCCTGCGACTGAAAAGGGGTCCCCAAAATGTATTAATTGAGTATTTTGGCGAAATTGTTAAAGTTGTGGGGCCCACTGTAATATCTTTTCAAGGGCCCAACATTTCTGACTGTGCCACTGAACAGAACAAACAAAAAAAAATGCTGTAAAGAATGCTAGAGAACTGAACCAAGCTATATATAGACTTAATAATACCAGGAAAAAATGTAATTACCAAGTCATTTTCTAAATATTACTTGGGGAAACTACTTCCAACTGCAGCATTTGCCCCCCTGCTATGCATAAGAAGAAAACTGAGACAAGTGAATTCTGAGGTTTCATACGAGACCACATGCAAGTTGACTGAAACACTTATAAACACTTACTGCACATTTGAAAACTGTTTGGTGTGTCTAGTAAATCTTCAAATCGCATGTAACAGAGATCAGACTTGGCCTTTAACTCTGCCTGACAGACTAAATCAACGGCCCAATAGATTCTCTTACAGTTAAGTGAGTGTGGAGTTAAACAACTTTCTGTTCTTTTCTAAATACAGAGCACCCTGTCAACATCTTTGCTCATGGGAATCAATAGTACCCTGTAGATGCAGCAGAAGAGTTGCATCTAAAAAATGTAACTCCACGTTATTCCTTTAAGGTGCATCATACAGATCCTGTTCCAAGCTGATCATCTGAAATCAGAGCGTCTCTCCAGATCACTCGCACTTCACTCAACCTTCAGCCCTCGCTGCACGCGCTTCCGGCCTGTCAGCACCCAACACAACCAGGCTGCTCCATTCACGAACCGTTGTGTGCATGAATCACTCCTTCTGACAGTCTGCAGGCTGCTGCTCTTAATGAGCGAGCTGATGGGATAAATCAGGTCACAAATTCCGGCTCTGCACAATTAAGCGGAAAACTCAGGATCCAGAGCTGTCACTGTGGAAACCTTTGTGCTGCTGCACAGTCCTGTCAGTGCCCAGTAGGTGTTGATTAACCAGGAGTGCTGTGCTTATTCCCTGCTGAATACTGATGTCTAAATAATTGCACCTCACTCTCTCTCTCTTTCTCTCTTTATTTTTTTCACTCTCTCTCTCATTCTCTCTCTTTTGTAGAGGCCTTTAACTTTGTCAGCCATGGAATTTACAGGATTTAGCATGAGGCAAAATGATGAGGCAATTTTCCAGTCTGACTTGTTTAGAATATGAATAGATCCTAGTTTTGTATAGACATATTAAAGGTGTTTTTATTGCACTAACACACCTGATTCAACTTGTCCTTGCTTACGTTAAAGCAAATGCATTAGTGAAAGAACTTCTAGTTAACGTAACCTAGTCAAAATACTTAATATTTCTCATTATGAGATTGTTTGGAAGAATTGTAAGGAATAGTCTAGTTTTAATTAACATATTTGTAGACAGTTTCTGCTAGTTTTAAGTTATTATATCAAGTACAAATGTCTTTTCTACTATCAGATCATTTTGCTTGATATATGTGTAGAAATTAGTCAGATAACACCAAGAAACTCTCTGGAGAAATATAGTCTAGTTTTAGGGTATATTTCATGTTTCAAGATACCAGTATTTCTTGCAGTTTTGATATAGACTAGAGAAGTTAGTTAGGTTAGGGGTCACTAAAAAGGCTAATAAATTGATGTAAACACTATACAGATGTGGTCAGAGGTTTACATCCATGAACATGAATATCATGGCAATATCGGGAGTTACTGCGCCAGAAAGATTGTAACACAATACCTCATTACTAGAAGAAAGAATAATTTGGTGCACGTGGTGAATGTTTTGGGGGTTTCCTGAGTCACAAATGTATTTTCATACACCTACACAGATTATACATTCTGTGGGTCTGAAAGTTCAAATGTCATTTAACTTGTCAAAGCCTTTACATTCTGCTAGTGATCATGATTGACTACACCTGATAGCTTCTTTACTGACTTTAGGGACATAATTGGTTGCTCCCTAAGAACAAACATTAGAGGTAGTTCTGAAATAGATAAAGCAGGCTAACATTTTGCTTCCCCTGACCTTAACCTTATCAAAAATACAGTATGTTGACAGGCTTAACAGTGGTGATTGTGATCTAAAACCATCATTCAGCATCAGTACCTGACCTCACTGGTGCTCTTGTGGAGCTGAATGCAATTAAATCCTCAGAGCTGATTAAAGTTTCAGCACCTTACAACTTAAAATGCCTTCCCACGTCCCACATCTCTCTAGTATCTAATTTACTCAACACTTGTTTTGCTTTTCTCTGCTGTAGTGAATCAACAAACAGTAGTCAGTCCTTGATGCAGAGCGTTTTCCCGCGAGTCGGGCGTGTATGTAGCTGTTTACGAGTGCAGTGTCTGCTTGCTTTGCTCTGCTGATGCAGCAATACACAACGGCAGAGGAGGGAATAGGCTAAAACATTGCTGTGGCTGGGGAAAAAAGTAGAAAGAGAGCTACAAAAATCATTGGGCCGGCTTTACTACACGGCACATTAGCATACACTGCCTTGCACAATCATTGCTCCCCTAAAGCCCAAAGCACACCAATCAGCAACGATTTTCTAATGTTGGCAGTCAGCTTTAAACTGGGTTAGAATAAGATGTGATGTCACATGCCCAATAATGTGTTGCTTTATAGAATGATATGATAAATATTTAATTTAGCCTGATGGCAAATTATATCACACAGCTTGTGTTTTGTCAGAATAGTCTCTAGACTCAAAAGATTATTATTAAATATTACTAAAATTACATGCCAGCAAAGCACCATGCTAGCTTAGGCACCTCCCCTGATGACAATGGTCCAATTTACCACCTCATCTGTCTGTGATTGGTCCTAATTGCAGAGCGTTTATTTAGAGTCCTCCCCTAATCACTAAACATTTATTTAGAGTCCTCCCACTGAATGTGATTGGTCCAAACCACCACATAATCTAATTGTGATTGGTCCTAATCACAAAATGTTAATTCAGATTCCTCCCCCTGAATGTGATTGGTCCTAATCACTAAAGGTTTATTCAGATTCCCCCCCCTGAATGTGATTGGTCCAAATCACCACCTCATCTGACTGCAACTGGTCCTAATCAATACCTTGTTTATTCTGAAACCTCCTCCTGACTGTGATTGGCCAAATTTCTTTGTATAGGTTTTGGGATCATAGAAGTTGTTACAATCCGTTGTTCCAGAAATCCGGTTCCAAGTCTTCAATGAGCAAGACAAGCATAATCTGGAAAAACTCCCTCAGAGCAAGAGGATATAATGGAAATAATGAGAGGATTCAGGATCAGAAGGGGAACTGTTCGTACAGTCCTCGAAAGCAATAGAAATCCTGTTTTGTACCAAATCTGTGCTGAAACATCATCTGATGTCATGCTGGTCTCAAATGACTTTTCAAGAGATTTCACTGTCACAAACAACGTTACAGTGCCAGAGCACTGCTAGAGTTGCAGCGAGCTTCCATCATCTGGAACAGTTGATGTAAGGTGGTCATAGTCTTGCCTTTTTTTGTAATGACATTCTGAAAAAATCAACCATGTTTATTTTTATCACAAGTCTTGGCTCATGCAAATGGTGATGTGGCATGCTGAATAACGAATAATAATTTTGTTCTAATTTTGTGAGCATGATGGTATCCAGCTGTGCAGCTTTTCAAAATGGAAATGTAAACAATGGTGTTTTTAAAGGCGTGCAACATTCTCTCATTAGAATGAATGGGGTTTGGGTTATCATTCATTAAACCATGTCCATCTTCACCCCAGTAGCTAGAACTGTCCTACATGTGTTGGCAGAACGTGGATTGGACAGTTGTGACTAGTTAATTTTTAAGGTATTTTCTTAATTGATCTCTTAATTTTTTCTTACTTTGTTAATGAATTTCCTTCATTTGGACGCACATTTATGTTGTAAGTTTTATTTCTGATTCTTTTACTAATGTTCTCCCTAAGTTGAATCCACAATTACCCAGCACATACATAGTATCTCCTATCACACGCAATGCTGTCCTGACACTGGGAGGGTGAAAGCTGACATTAGCCTCTTTCGACATGTACACAGCCAACCATCAGCAACTTTTTCCGAACATCACCGGGCCATCAATGCGCTCAGAGAAAAGCACCATGTACCCGGCTCTAATGCATCAGTGCTGTCCAGCATTGCTCTGGAGTTACATGGGGGTTTCTCTTCTTGTAAATGTTTGTAAAATTCCTCAATAGGAATCTAGCTGCTGTGTAATTGCAATGAAATAGTGTCCCTGCAAGATTCTCAGTCTTTGCTAAATCATCCGTGAGGAATGACAATGTGAGAGAGTGTCAGGCATTAGTCTTTAGTTGTTTTTTTTTTCCTTGTCTTCTCATGAATGGTTAGCATTAGCTCGTGAATAGTTAGCATCTTTTTGGGTAGCATTGTTTGAGTAGTTTGAGTATCACGGCTGTTTTTAAGATGCTAAGTAAAGATCCTAAACACATACATTTTCAAGTTTTTATGTGGATAAAAGTGTTTTCATAAGCCTAATTATTAGACAAAAGCATTATTTCATTAACCAGTGAAACATAAACAATGGTGTTTTTAAATGTGTGATATTCTCTTATTAGAATGAATGAGGTTTTGTCATTCATCGAACCTTGTCCATCTTCTCCACAGTAGCTAGAACTGTCCTACATGTGTTGGCAGAACATGGATTGGACAGTTGTGACTAGTTTATTTGTGAGGTATTTTCTTAATTGCTCCCTTCATTTTTTCTTACTTGGTTAATGGATTTTCTTCATTTGGTCGCACTGAAAGCTTACTTCTCCTATTTTCAGTGTTAGATAAGCACCAATACGTTTCCAAACTTATAATCGTAGATGGCACTGTAGCTATTCTCACAGTTATGTTCAGTCTGAAAGTGTAAACTAGCACCGCCCTCATCTGGCCCAGTCCATAAATGCTGGTGAGATAATGATCAAATTAAACATTACAGGCCTATTTTAATTCATCTTCACTGACAGAATATTGAAATCATTTGCACAGTATATAGGGTATGGGGTGAAGCAGATGTCTGTAATTCATTATTTTTATCTGTCAGGATTAAATTGGATGAGTTACTAAGCTGTACTACTCAGGCTGCTGGTTGTCGAGGTCATTCTAACACCTTTCACTGCAGAGGGGATGTGTGTGGGAATAGTTCCCAATATAGCTGCAGGAATTCACACATTCGCTTTCACAACTTCATATCTGACCATCTGTTTAAGTCTTTAACTCTTTAGTGTTTATCAGTGCGTTAAACAACTTCTTTCTCTGTTTACTCAAACTATACATGTTGCGCATGTGTAACAGCAAATCTGTGGAGTTCAGCCTGACAATACTGTGTTGTAAAATGGTGTTTGGGTTCTGCACTGATCTGACGTAGGCTGTGCTTTTGGTTTTGCTATAGTTCATTTAGGCTTAAGCGTTAAGAAGCAAAATCTTCAGGCTTAACAAAAGGTTACAATAAATTCTTAAATCTTTCAAGAATTGTAGCCATATTATTGGTACCACCTGCCTAAAATTGAGTAAGTCTCCCTTTTAACCACCCAAACCAATTTTAATCTATTGAGGAATTGACTCTACAAGACCTCTGAAGGTGTCCTAAAGTATCTAGTACCAAGACGTTAGCCGCAGATTCCTTAAGTCCTGTAAGTCATGAGGTGGGGCCTCCATAGATCACATCATTGAGTCACAGGTTTACTGGTTGTCCTTTCTTGGTTGACCACTTTTGGTAGGTACTGACCACTGCATACCAGAGAAATCCCACAAGACCTGCCTGGTGTTTTGAAGATCTAATCCAGTTGTCTAGCCATCACAGTTTGGCCCTTTTCAAAGTGGCTCAGATTCTTATGCTAGACTATGTTTCCTGATTTGAACACATCACCTTCAAGAACTGAGTGTTGCTGCTTAATATGTAGATCCACCCCTTGACAGACGCCACTGTAGATAGCGAAGATGATCAATATTTTTCGCTGTGTGCAAAGCGGTTACAGGAACATCTGTCTTTTTGTTTTGTGAGGGGTCTGTGGCCAAAACCTTCTTTTGTTTCTGCTCCAGTTATGTTGTTTGTATTTTGATGTTGTTGTTTTATTTCTTTTACTCATTTTATCCCCAATTTAAATCACCAATTACCCAACCCGTACATAGCCTCCCCCATCACAAGGCACCCCTATTTCTCTTCTTGTAAATTTCCACCAGGAGCATGATGTAAAATAATCTCAATAGGAATCTAGTTCCTGCATAATTGCAATCAAATAGTGTCCCTGCAAGATTCTCAGTCTTTGCTAAATCATCCGTGAGGAATGACAATATGAGAGAGTGTCAGGCATTAGTCTTTAGCTTTTTCCTTGCTGTTTTTAGATAAAGTGAAGATCCTAAAAACATTCATTTCCATGATTTTTTTTTTTTTTTTTGTATCACTACTGAAGCAAAAGCATTTCGATTAACCAGTGAAAAACAAAGATATGTAGATTCACCCCTTGACAGATACCACTGTAGATGAAGATGATCAATATTTTTCACTTCACCTGTCTAATGTAATGGCTGATCCATGTCAAATGCAATTTATTAACTGAATGAAATGTCTGTTTAATTAGATTACTATTGGGATTAGTTTCATTTCTGAGCTAGAATTAGTATCTGGAGTTATCTCTTGAATGTTGGTATTGGTATTTTTGGCAGAATCTTTGTCTTGCTTTGTAATAAGTGTCTTTTCTAACTGCATATTTACACCTTAGCAATCCATGCACTGAAATGGAACTACTAGTGATATATTAAAGTTTGCAGATGCTGTTCAGGAGTAACAGAAAAATCAGCAGGTCATATGAATGTGATTACTTTCACAATATTGCATGTGTCTAATCACAGGAGAGAATCTTGTGTTAGAGTTAGAGTACTGTTCTGAGGAACCCTTTTCAATACGGCCAGTCTCCACACTCTGGTTGATATTGTCCTTTTGGGTCAGTTATGCAGTAGCTGTTGTCACTGCTGGTGTCACAATTTGGGCCTGTGGTGTTCTGTAAAGTGACCTTGAGTATGACAGTGGAAGAACTTTTCTATTCTTCTCTCTGTATTTGTTGACAGTTGTTTGCTGAGTGCTAAAGACATTTTCTTTTTTTCCTCTCTCTCTCTCTCTCTCTCTCTCTCTCTCTCCAGTCTGAAAATGGAGGTGAAGAATAAAGGACTAAAGCAGCAGCAGCAGCACCATAAGAAGCTCCTGGCAGCCATGCTGTCCCAGGACTCTGTAGACTCCATGACCAGTTCTGCCCCTTCTGTCACTGAGGATGAGATGGAGGATGAGGATGACGCCATGGAACTGCTCGGTAGGAAACGCGTCCACACACACAAAATGTCACATGTATGATCTACAGGTGCTCAAATCTGGTTGATTAGCACCAGAGTTAGTTAGTTTTATGGTCAGGCGTAGGTTAAGGGTTGATGAGTTTGGGGTTAGATTCAGATTTACAGTTAGATGCAAGACAATGTGTTTTGTACAAATAAAATCAGGTTTAGTTGTATTTAATGGATCAATTTTATTTACAGACAAGGTGAGCATCCATAGTGGACCATCAAAATAAATGTTTTAGCTCTGTTTTATTTGATTTCACATCAAACACAATTCCTTTGGCAAATCTGTTAAAAAAATTCACAAGCCTGTTTACAACCCTGTTATTTTGCTTCAGAATGAATGCTGTTTTTCCTTTTATGGTGGGCTCATAAAAAAGAGCTCTGTTTTTTTTTGTTTTGCTGGTTCATGTTGTGTCAATTCTCCATAGCCTAGCCTAGTCCACTTTACCTTTGTTTTTAGACTTGTAACATTAATTATAAGTAGTTTTTGTAGTTATTCCCAAGTCTTACTAGATATTGTTGCTCTTCTCTCAGTGTGCAGCTGTTATATTCTCCCAGCGTTCATAGTATGTCATTTGGCATTCTACCAAATTCATTATTTAACTATGCCACTGAAAAGAAAGTTTTCCATTTTGGGGCTCAGATTATTTCCATTACAGGGCTTAATAGGTTTGTAGAAAACTATAAAGTAAGAAAGCTGTAGATGATTGCAAAATAACAAAAGGTAAGAAAATTATTCATTAAGTGATTAATAATAAAAATAACACCCAAACTGCCCCATATTTTAAAAGTGGTAATCAGATTCCAATACAGAAAAGCTGAACATAATTTAAAATAACTACATAATGATAATATATTAGAAATTTTGTAATTTCACTCCTGGGATCAATAAAGTATTTTATAAGGATTTTATAAGGATTCTGATTCTGAAATTTTACCATTAACATAATGTTATTCCCAAAAAATTACAAGGTTTAAATGACTAGTGGATAATAGTCCAAACCTTCCACCTTTAATGAATGTGTTATTAAATAGAATAAAATAATTGTACTTTTACACCCAACCATGATTGAAGTTGTGTTTGGTGTCCCAAGCGTGCTTCGAGCTATGAGGCTAATAGAATAATAGAAGGTTTTGGTTGACAGACTTCCATTATGAGCTAACATTAGCTCATGTTTGGGTTAAAACCTTGGACATGTGCTGGTCCTAAAAGAATATATAAGGAGAATGTTTATCTCATACTATCCAACAATGCTCTCCGCAGATTGCTTTGACAACTAAAATATTGGCGCTCACTACCCATTGTTGGTAAAACTCAATCTGGAAACTATGTGGATATATAGCATTTGTGCTGAAGCAGTGAAGTAAAAGCACATATGTGATCAGTGTGTAGTAGTTTTTGTAGTACAGAACTGTATGTAGTACAGACATGTAATAGTTCTGTTGCTTGTGGGTTCCATTTAGATTGGGTCGTTGACCTGTATACACTACATACTACATCCAGAGCTGGGTTGACACACTTCAGCTGGTCAGTTTTTCAACTTTTCGCCCCTAAATCTGTAGAGTAGAGCCATCTGGGACAAATTTGGCCTAGAATGTATGTATTTGTTAGTAAGCAATTCCTTTAGTACAGTAGTTAATGAAAAGGGCTCTACACAGCAATACAGTCCATTCATGTGCACATGCCTTACAAACACCTGCAGTCTACAAACCTGCAAATCTGTGAACCCAAACACACACACACACACACACATTTGTACACACAAACACACATGCACACATTCTCTCTGTTTCGTTCACACTCTCAAAGTCCCATAAAATTTAAACAACTCCCCGGCAATCGCACACTCTCGTACAAAAGTAATTCAAACCCACTCCAGTCATAAGTGTGTTTGCGCAGCCCGTAGCAGATTATCAAGCATCACTTGCACTCTGAATGTCATTTGATTACTGCAATATGTGTTGCTGCAGGCTGCACATAGAGAGAGAAGGAGTGTGTGATCATCTCTGTTAATGGCCAGACTATACACACACTTACACACATTTGTTTTACTATATTTAGTGAGGACTGCAATTGATTTCTGTTCTGTGTTGTCTAATTATGGTACATCCACCCATAATCCATAACCCTTACCCTAATCTAATCCCTACTAACTCTAAACTTAACCCTACTAACTAAAATCCTAATTACTCAACATACTCTAAACCATAAACCTAGCCATAACATTAACCCGATCAACTCGGGTTGGGCCCTTGAGCAAGGCCCTTTACCCTCTCTGCTCCCCGGGCGCTGGAGTTGGCTGCCGCTCTGGGTGTGTGTGTGTACTCACTGCCCCTAACACATGAGTGTTCACTACTAGATGGGTTAAATGCGGAGGACACATACATGCACCTTTACCTTTAACACGTATCTAACATAACCCTAACACTAACTGTAAACCCAACTCCAACTTTAACCATTACTAAACCATACTCAACCATACTTGGTATGGTTAAGGTTAGTATCCCTAACCTTAACCATACCAACCCCAAATGTAACCCTTTATACTCTCCCCTTAACCATAACCATACTAACCATAAACCTAACCTTAACTCTACTAACTCTAACCACACTAACCACAACCTAAACCTAACCCTATTAACTCTAACCTTAATCCTAACCTTAACCATACTAACCATAAATCTAACCTTAACCATATTAACACTAACCTTAACCATAACCATACTAACCATAAACCTTAACCCTAGTATCTCTAACCTTACCCTAACTATAACCATACGAACATAACTCTATAACCATAATCCTAAACTTAACCATACTAACCAAACCCTAACTCTATTACCTCTAACTTTAACCCTAACCATAACTATATTAACCACAAATCTAACCCTAACCCTATTACATCTAACCTTAACCATAACCATACTAACCATAAACCTAACCTTAATCCTATTACCTCTAACCTTAAACCTAACCATAGCCATACTGCCCATAAACGTAACCTTAACACTAGTACCTCTAACTTTAACCTTAACTGTATTCATACTAATCATAAACCTAGCCCTAACTCTATTACTCTAACCATAATCCTAAACTTAACCAGACTTACCATAAATCTAATCCTAACCCTATTACCTGTAACCTTAAACCTAACCATAACCATACTAACCATAAATCTAGCACTAACCATATTACCTTTAACCTTAACCATGACCATACTAAGCAAACACTCTAAGCCTAACCCTAATAACTCTAACCTTAAATTTAACCTTAACCATTCTAACCATAAGCCTAACCTTAACCCTATTACCTCTAACCTTAAACCAAATCATAATCACACTAGCCATAAGTATATTTATATCTCTATTACCTCTAACCCTAACCATAACCATACTTACCATAAATCTGACCATAATAATATTAACTGTAACCTTAACCATAAACATACCAACCATAAATCTGACCCTAACAATATTAACTGTAACCTTAACAATAACCATACTAACCATAAACCTAACCCTAACTATATTACCTCTAACCTTAAACCAAATCATAATCATACTAACCATAAATCTACCTATACCTCTATTACCTTTAACCCTAACCATAACCATACTAACCATAAATCTGACCCTAACAATATTAACTGTAACCTTAACAATAACCAGACTAACCATAAACCTAGTCCTAATTATATTACCTCTAACCTTAAACCAAATCATAATCATACTAACCATAAATCTACCTATACCTCTATTACCTTTAACTCTAACCTTAACCATAACCATACTAACCATAAATCTAACCCTTTTAACTCTAACCTTAACCATAACCATTCTAACCATAAACTTAAGCTTAACTGTATTACCTCTAACTATAATTCTAACCATAACCATATTAACCATAAATCTAACGCTATTAACTCTAACCTTAACCATAACCATACTAACCATAAATCTAACCCTAACCATATTGACTGTAACCTTAACCCTAACCATAACCATACCCGTTGGTTTCTATCACCATCACTGTACAGGAATCTGAGTTGGTATGTTTCTCTACAGTGAACATTTTCATACTAAACCCCACTCTGAATGACTGTTTACATCTCAACCACTGAATTATTGTTGGATTTGTGAATTTAACCTTGCAAGGCACTCTCTAAGTTTTAATTTGAGGGAAAAACTGCATTTTAATGACTTTCTGGACCTACACCATAGTAAACTTTACGGAATCTACTGCAAATTGCACTTACCTGAGCGCATCTTGTCACCTTTTTCACTGTCTGAGCATAAACTCTTTTTGACTTTTTGACTTTTTGAAAGGAACTGAAGAGACAGTCGATAGTGTTTATCCAAAGGGCGTGACTAAGTCGACTTAACATCAGCACACTCCTCTACCCTCCTGTGTGGTAGAGCAGAGTTTAGGCAGTGAAGTGGATTCGGGTTAAACTGGAACGGCTCTGTTGTGCTGGGCACTGTGAGCTATCTGCAGTGTGTGAGTGAAAGTCTGCAGGATAAAGCTGGTGAACTGAAGACGTCTCTTGCAGGGGATGCTAGAAGATTAAGAGATTATTGCAATTCTGTGCCAGTCAGAGCGAGGGTGGTGAGCGAGCTGCAGAAAAAGAGGAAAAAGAGGAGATGGCTCCAGAACTCTTTAAAGGCCAGATTTCTGTTAGGCAGTTAATGAGATCTTGGACAATTCAGTGTTTACTTTATATTAAGTTGATTGTGTAAAAACAAAGGAACTTTTTGCAGTTTACCCCAAATGTAGTCAATCATCCAAGGCGTGTTTGGCATCTAAAATGATGCTTCTTTATTTTTGCACTGGATCTACAAAGCCTATATAACTGACAAAGAATAGAAGCTTATATTCCACCTATTAGTATTACACCTATACAACTTATAGCCTGATTTTTTTACTCTAATTTCAGGCTACAATTCTCAGTCAGCCCACGTCTGTGCTGGTTGGCTCTAGTCCGCAGATTCTGGGTCAGTCGAAATCAGTGGTTGGTAATCATGTAGTGGGTAAGGGGCTACTACTACTACTGAGTGGCACAACCATCTAAGCATTAAGCCCCATCATCAGCAGATTGCAGGTTCAATCCCTGGTGCAGCTATGCATCCATGTTTTGCTGTCTATCTACACAGTCTGTCTATAACCTGTTAAGACTTTAAAGATTGTGGAGTATCCAAAATTTAGATGGTCACACCCTTGCCTGAACTGTGTGAACTGTGTGCTGATGATTAGAACATGGTTAGAGAGGAATTTGGAAGAGTCTGTCCTTCATTGTTCAAACCTCAGACATTTAGTTTGGTTTGCTCTTGATTTGGTAAATGAGCGTTATTACCATGGTAAGATCCGAAGAGCTTTCTGAGACCTTATATAAAACGTTGTAGATGCAGATGAGTCTGGGAAGGGATTTAAAAAGATCTCAGAACATTTAGAAATCAGCTGTTCCACTGTCCGCAATATCATTTACAAGTGGAGAACATGACCGGGTCAGGTTGTCCTAGCAAGTCCAGCCCCAGAGTAGAGTACAAGATGACTAAAGAAGTCTCCAACAATCCTAAAATGTCATCACGGCATCTAAAGATAGCTCTTGCCACCGTTGATGCCAAAGTACAGCATCTACCATCCATATTTTTATGTGTTTCATGGGGTGTTCTATTTTTTCATATGCCTGTACACTAGATTTATAGACTCTAGTGCAGAACTGAAGAAGCAAATGTCATGGGTGATCAGCTACATTTGGAGTAAGGAAGATAACTGTGTAAATGAGATTTTTCACTGTACTGCAAAAGCCATTGCCTTCTAATGTTTTTATATGTAACCCAAAACTCACAGTCTGTTAGAGTCATCTACTGTGTCATGGCCATAGCCTGTGTTGAGCTTTCACTTAGAGCCAAGGACATACCGTGAAAGTGGTGAAAACTTTCGGCCGTGTTTAAAAGAGCCCCCCTCTATTCCCCCCAACCCCAGGCTTTCATTAAAGTCTCTCTCTCCCTGAGTGCCCATGGTGAAGCTGCTGTTTCTCTCAGCAGGGAAAGAGCCTGGAGTCCAATTACCCAGAGACAGCCACTCTCATCCTCACCTTCATCACTCCACCCTGGGGATGGTCAGCCTGGCAGGAAATCCATGCAGCACCCCACCAAATCCACCCCCCATTACACTCTGCTGCAGTGGGAGGCTTTATCTGTGTTACATTATCACTACCCTGCTCTACTGATCATACTGTAGAGGGGTGATTCCCAACATGGTTTCTCTGCTCTTAGACACCCACTTGGCTGTTGAAATGATCCCCTAATCCCCTAAACGGAGCACTATGTAGAACACAGCTGTAATGAATAGAAATGGCCTCTTAATCACTAGTCCCTAGACTGGAGCACTATGTACAACGCCACTGTGAGGAACAGAAATGCCCCTCCCCTAATCAATATAACATGGTTTCCCTGCTCGTAGACACCCACGCTGCTTATAAAATGATCCCCTAATCACTATTGCCTATACTGGAGCAATATGTAAAACACTGCTGTAGGGAGCTGGGGGAAATGGCCCCATAATCACCACTGATTAGAAAACCTGGAGCCCTGTGTTGAACACTATTATAAGAAACCAAAGTGCCTACCTAAACCCTATCCCCTAGATTGGAATATTATATAGCACTGTTATAAGGAACAGCAATGGTCCCCTAATCACTATACCTTAAATTGGAACACTGGGTAGAACACTACTGTCAGAAACATAAATGAGGAGCCCTGTATTAAACACTATTACAGGGAGGAGCAATAATAACCTAATCACTGTTCCCTAGATTGGAGCACTATAGAGAACACAACTGTAGGGAACAGAAATTACTTTCTAATCACTATACCCTGCATTAGAAAATTAGGAGTCTGAGTCTCCTGATCACTATTCCCTGGATTGGAGCACTATATAGAACACTAATATATGGAACAGAAGTGTCTCCCTAATCAGAAAATATGCCTAAATACTTTTAATTAAAACATGGCTTATTGATTTTATGAAATTACAACAATAACATGATTACACAGTTCATGTTGTTTCTTATTATTAATAATAATTGCAGTAAACAACCCCCCCACACACACACACACAGACAAGCAATGTGTGTGTGTCTATGTCTGAGCCTCTAGACCCAGACAGATAGAGTTCTCAGACACTGATTGAATGTTTCATCACATATATTGAACAATCTGTCAGATTAACCAAGCACTAGAGGGATGGAAGAGAGAGGGTGGGAGAAAACAGAGGGGGAGGAAGAGTGAGAGACTAAGAGAGAGAGACATAAAGAAATGAGAGAGACAGAGAAGACATGAGGGGAGAGGAAGAAAATGGAAGTGGGTGCACTAAGGGAGAAGAGAGGGGGACAGAAATGAGCGAGAGACATTAAGAAAGAAATGTGAGAGTGTTGGGAGAGACAGATAAGAACAGAGAGAGATAGAGAAGATAGAAAGTAGAGGGAAGTAGATAATAAAAGGTTTACTGGACTGAAAGCTGTGACCCAGCAGACTCTCACTGTCACTGAGCCTCAGTACTGTCTTCATTGTAACCCTCCTGACCCCTCAGACACGAGTGACCTCTCAGCACGGTCTCACCGTGAGAGTGTGAGAAGAGTGGTGCTGGAACAGTCCATCATTCTTTAGCAGTATTTTCCCCTGTGCTGTTCCCTTTGCACAGACCCCACACCAGCTCCTAGAGCTGCAGAGTGAATATGTGGGTGAGCTCTGCCCTCTGCTGGTGGAACTCATGTATTACTTGGTTCATTTGAATTTTGTGATGTGAATCGAGAGCCATTCAGTGAGTCGGATCAGTTTGGTTCAGCTTACCAATGAAATACTCTTAGGCTGTCAGGTGGCTCTTTGTTCAGCAGCACTGCTAGTACTTCTAAACCTGTGATACAGATAAGACTGTGATACAGTTCCTATACGTTTACTGTAGTGCAGTGTCTCTGCACTATTTGCACCACTGCATTCCATGTCATCCTTATATTCAGTTATATGGACATATGTTTTGGGACACCTGCTCATTCATAGACTCTTCTAAAATCAACGGTATTAAAAAAGTTTATCTTGCTTTTGTTAGAGTAACAGTCTCTAGTGTCCAAGTAAAAAAGGCTGTCTACTACATTTTGGAGCAACAAGAGTGTTAATAAGGTCAAGATGTTAGATAATCATCACCCCACCTCATCCCCAATTCCCTATCTCATCCCAAAAGTACTGGATGGAGCACCATCCATTATTCCAGAGAACCCAGCTCCACTACTCCATGTTCAGTGCTGGGGGTCTTTATACCCCTATAGCCCCACCTGGCATTAGGCATGGTACATGTTTATCTGCTCCAGAGAGTCCTATTCTACTGGCAGTACTTCTCTACAGGGACTAGACAAACTTAAAGTAGCTGATGGTGTCCACAAACATTTGGGCATATAGTGTATTTCATGCCATGTTAATGGGCCTCATTCACCAGTATGGCTCAAAAAAATAAAAAATATGTTTGTTCTTGAGAAAAGTCTATGTCAAATTGATGATGTGCTTTGAAACCACATCATTGTTTACAGCTCTGCTCTTGTAATGATGTATTCCATTGTCCTTGAATATTGAACATGTCCCAGAAAATATTGGTCGCTGTCAGAATCTTTGTGAAACCGCTTAAGTGGGTTTTAAGAAGAACTTTCTTCTTTAGAATGTTTGGTAAATACGACCCAATGTTTTTTACACTGCTAAAAGAATAAATCCTTGAGATACTTTTGGGGGTTCTTTGGTTTGAAACTGTGGAGGAACATCTTAAGGTGCTTCGAGGAACCTTCAAGAAAAAGTCTTTAGAAGAAAAAGGTTAATTGAGGGTTCCTCAAAGCACTTTAGGAGGTTCCTCCACAGTATCCAACTGAAGAACCTCCAAACGTTTCTCAAGGATCTTATACTTTTAACAGTGAACCATGCTTAATTGACAGTAAAAGACAGAAATGCAGATTTAATGAGTTCTTCCCCAAAACAGACAAACTTCACCACATAAGTGATATCAATATCACACATCTCATGATTCAGCAAGTCAGGGGTTTTGTAGTTCTAACATTGTATCATTTTTTAGCCAATTATTTAGCTGTTTTATTGTATGCATAGCTTTTGTGCTTTTCTGGATTCAGAATGACAGATGCAAACTTTGAGTGATTTGCAAACTAGTCCATTACCAAAAATGTAACCAGTCAGCATTTTAAAAGCAGCAAGCAGATGGCGTGCTCTCTCGCTGTCTAATGTTCAGTGGTTACTGTAAACCATGGTGACATACTGCTGCATTAATGCTGTTGTTTTTTTATATAGTAGTTGCTGCCACATCGTGCTGTGTCATTCATTTGTTTAGGAAAAAAGAAAATTCCAGTATCTATTTATGGAAAATGAGGTTTGTAAATTCGACAAAGCTTTACTGTACAAGGCCATGTCCCATGTCGTCCATATACTGTATACTGAACCACACGTTTTATGCCTGGGTTTAAGTTTATGTCTTGGGTCTGCTTTGTTGTCTTTTAGTTGCTTTATAAAGCAAGAAATAAAGAACCCATATCCCCGAGGCAGCACTTTCCCACACTAGACCAACATTTATGATTCAGCTCTACTCCTCTTTCGACTCCATACATCTAAAATCTCTTCAAACTGTGCGATACACAGAAACACATGTGCTAAAGCCCTCTCTATGTGTCCTATTGAAGTGGCTTATGGAGAGAGTACAGTAAAGAAGGGCTGCTGCTGGGAGACGTGATGTTTTTGGACAGCTGCTGTGTGCTTTAGTTCTGATAGTAAACTGATAGTGAGTATGACCGGTCAGAGTGGGCCTTTGAAAGCTTTATTTGAGTGGCGAGACCACCCAGCCAGCTACAGAGTGATACTTCTGCTGCAGTGAAATTGATCGCTCTGTATAGTCTTAATGTGGCAGGTGTTTGAACCTCAGAGAGGAAACGTCAGGTTGGAGCTTGTGATAGAGCAGCTCAATCTCACCTGGGGGCTGATTATTAGATATGTGTGTTTGTGCGTGTGGGGTGTGTGAGATCATGGTAAAGTGTATAGGCAGTGCCTTCAAAAGTATTCAGCCCTCTGTATTAGCCACGTCGTCAGATTCATGAGTTTTTTGTTGCAAACCAATGTCTTTCCAATAAAGCAATTCTTCAATTAGAAATATTTTATTTGTCAGCAGATTAAAAATATAATAATAAAAACACTGCTCCAGATTGTTCTATTGGGTTAGAATCACAATTCCCAACTTTTAGTTTTTACTTTTTTTTTTGGTCAGTTTGGAAGAGTTGTCATGCTGAAAGGTTGCTGAAAGTTTTTAGTCCTAATCAGAATCTCATTTTTTCTTTCAGAATAGGTGAAGGAATATTATAGTGTTATATTTAGATATTTGTTATTATTTAGTTTCAGATGATTGTTATTGTTAGATTTTGTTTAGAAAATTATATACACAATATAATTCAATTAATGTAGAATATCCACATCAGTGATGTCCAGTATGTGCTGTTTCTTGATCAAAATAAAATGATCAGAACAAAAACCTACAAATATTTTGAAATAACAAAAAAACAAAACAATATATTACAATTTAAAGCAAAAACAAACATCATTGGGGGTATTTTCAAGTGTGTAGGACATCCAGAATGCTGTGGCTGTTTCAAAATGTAAAAAACACAAATTGAATGATTGAAAACAGTTGAATTGAATGTATTTTTGATTCGTACCAACATAACTGAATTGAATCATTGTGATGTGAGTGATTTACACATCTAGCGTATACACATGGTGTGTGTGCACATATGTGTGAGTGTGTGTCTGTGTGTGGGAAGGGTCTGTGAATGGCTCCTCTGTCTTATGTACACTCTGAGCAGTAAATCTCTGGGCATGTGTGATTAATGCCACTGGGGAATTTGGCATGGGAACTGTCCTTTCTCTCTGTGGGGCTGATGGGGTAGAGAGATGCCACCAGCATAGAGAACACAAGTCATAGTTCCAGAAACTAATTCCTGCAGGTCTAAGTAAGTGCAAAAACTGCAGTGGTCCTTCTTAGCACACAGTGCATCTCTTAGCACAGGAACTGAAGTGTGTTAGACTGTATTCTCCTGTGTTTGGGTCCTGTAGATGTAAAATAAGACACTAAAGCTCTAAAGGTGTGAGCAACAGTACAGTAGTCCAGGAGCTAAACCAGCAGTGGATTATATATAAGTATTCAAAAACAGTATGAAATCGAGGTTCATGGAATCAATTAACTGTTGTTAGTTACCATCTACAAATGATGGATTGGTTTTCCTCATCTACAACATCTGCTGTAAACATACCTAATAACCTTTTAAGCAGTGCTGCATCTTCCAATTGAAAAGCTTAAACTTTTTTGGTGGTGTGTCTTGATTCCCTGCTAAGCCAGGGTGCTTAAATTGTTCACTACTTGTCTAACCCAGTTAGAAACCAGATAGCTAACATTATTGCTGGAAAACTAAATTTGTTGATGCGCCAACAACAATGGTACAGCAGGATATTACATTATTATGCAGATGGTTGCTGTGACAATCTCGGTGGTTACTAGAATGTTGCTCATGTACTTGTATCATGGTGGCAGAAGAGGACTATACAGAAAATATACTTATTATTACTAATTACAACAACAGTTTTGGGCCAGATACTCATTTTAATCTACACATGATTGGGATATTTGTAGGCTCGCCCCAAATACGTTTTTTGGGCTCTGGAGATTCAACTCAGCTATAATGAACTCTTTGACTTTGAAACTGTTGGGTCTTCTGTGTAGTTTTGGGTTTGGCTGGACGTCGGGGATCCTGGTGATGCACCCATGGACAAAATTATTTATAGGCTGGGTAACTCACTTTTTTATATAACACTTATTGCCTTAGCCCCAGGTGTTCCCACATTATTACTTATGTTTAACTATTTGAATGAGTTCCGAAGTGCGTGCATATTTTTTATCATGTGTAATGTTACTTTTTAATTTCTGACACGTAAAAAGACAAGTATCTGAATTTAAATTGAAAAAAGAAGATCTACCCAACGAACAAAGATAGCCCTAGCCCTAGATATTTGTGACACATTTGCTAAAATGTTTTATTTTATATATACAAAATAATACCAATAGCAAATATGTATGTTTATATATATATGCATATAACATATAACAGATCTACATCTGCACTTGTGGCATTAGTCCCATGTGGTCAGACTGTGGAGGCTTTTTTCTTTGCTGTTGCTCTCCTCTGACGCCAGTTAACACACGTCTGGATGAGAGGCAACTGTTTCCCAGGCAACAGGCTAAACAAACAGGCAAGTGTCGTCTCCCCCCAACGTCGGCTGCGTTGTTTTCCCAGGATGCTGGTGGTCATGGTACAGCGTCTACAAAGGGCAGCTGCTGCTAAAATCTTAAAGTAACAGTTCAGAAATAAAATGTACAGTTTATGTATTACAAATATAAATGTCAGCCAAATGAGTGTGGCTGCGTGTGACCTAATAACCTAAAACTCAACTGTAAAAACAGACAAAAGCACAGTCAAAATTCAGGCCAGCTCCCACTAATTCCACCAAGTCTGCTGCTACTGTTTTTAGCAGGGCAGTGTACTTTAGTTCAGGTTTATAGAGAAGAGTGAGTCAGACAGCATCAAAACCACACATGCAGGTCTATTGTACATGACTTAACAATTTCACCTGGATTAAAACAAGTGTGTGATGATGAAGACATGTAATAGCATTATGCTAATGTGTTGTTACAAGCTTACAAGCTTGTTACAAGCTTGTTAGCTACATTCCCCCTCGTAGCTCCAGAGCAAACGTCAGTCACCAGTATGTCTTGCCTGGCTGACATGGCATTTTTAGGTTAAAAGGGAAAAAAGTGTTTTTTCACTCAACTATCACTTTAAATCACGTCCATAAAGCAGCTTTGGCAGGCAGATGGCGTCTGTGTGGGATTCTGATACTCTGACAGGAGAAAATGTTCCTTGTAAAATATTGCTGCTCCATTACACCCCTTAAAAGGGTGCATTCATGGACGGGTGACTTCATCAGGAAGAGAATCGCAGTATTGATGCGCCTGCAAGTCACCTCAAGCTTTTAGCCTCATTGACCTCCAGTCTGATTAAGTGCTGAAGCAGTTGTTGTCATCCAGTAGAGGGAGGTTCACTTCATATTGTGGCAGATAATCTTCAGAAAAGTAAGAAAGATGCCGTACATCATAGCATACAGAAGAAGTGTCAACTCATTTACATACAACTCATTAGAATCACATATAATTCTCAAAATCCCGCAGTTAAGGAGGTTGGATAAAACTGGGGATGCTGCTTTTTGTGCACAGTAGACTGTATAGGTTTTCATTTTTTATGAGGTTGTGCATCACAGTAATTTTTTTTAAAGGTTCATGTACAATTTGAAGTAAACATAATTCACCAGCAAACCAGCAGTGGCGTCTAAACACTTTTCTAAAACTTAAGAAAATACAGGAAGAAAATTTGAGCAGTAAAAATCAATTAGAAAATGCTGTGTGATTGTATAGCTTGGTTGTAATGGTGTACAAGGTGGTTGGCTAAGTGTTTCTATATGGTTGCTATGGTATCTCTTGCTAAGATGGTTGCAAGTATGTTACTATGCAATTACTATAGTCTTAGAGGTGATTACTAGGGCTTTGCTAAGTGGTTCAAAAGTACAGAGGTTGGACAGCACTCGTATAATATCCAATCTATTAATTTGACTCACAGATAAAACACGCGAGACCTTTCTCAGCGTGATGAAATGCTCATGTGCTGTCCGACCTCTCTCCCTTCTGATTTGTTCCTTACAGATTCTGTACCTGAAAATATTTTGGAGGGTAGCCTGTTTGTTATCATTATGCAGTATTAAGTGGTTACCATGATATCTCTCCTGGTTGCTGAGGGGTTGCTAAGTGTGCGCTATGGTGTTTCAGGTAGTTACTTAGGGTAGTACTAGGTGATTGCTATGATATCTAAGATGGCTATGACGTCCCATGTGAAGCTAGGGTGTTGCTAGTGTACCTGTATCATGGTGGCAGAAGAGGGATATACAGAGTTTTTTCTGCAGTTAGTTGGGCATCATTACTAAATTGCAGGACAGGTTAGCGGACAATAATAAGAACAGATAGGATGAAAATAGTGTGAAATAGCACATTGACTAATTAATAATGTAAGATGACATCATAACGAGGTGCCCTCCAGTAGGCTACTTTGCAGTGTGATTTGTACAGTAACTGCTTTGGTTGAAGTAGTTTATTGGCTCTGTAATATTGGTCCAAATTGGTCTTATTTATGAAACATGAGTTTGCTGAGCGTTCAGTGGTTACCATATCTAGTACTTGAGTACTTCCTGCCCTGCATTTTAGACATTTTAGTGGTTTCCTGATCTAATACACCACCTGCAACGCATGCACTGGCTGTTAATTAGCTGTTTAGCTGCATCCGGTGTATTGGGAGCAGGGAAAACACTAAAAACATGCGGGGCAGGATTCACTATTTTAGATGTACTAACCATACCAATGATATTCTCAGACAAATCATTTATGATGAATGGATGGTGACATATGGGCATACAGCCCACCCTTAGTTCAAAAACATGGAGCAGAAATTCCAAATCATGTTTATTTGTTCTGTTATTCTTCTCACTCAAAGACCTTATCCTGTGCAGACAAAAGCTCTCAGTCAGCCTCATCAGAACGTAATGTGTTTACGTGTGGCCTGTTGGTATGATAAGCTATCACGCCATAATGTCAGCTCCAAAGTATTTGTTACAGAAACAGAATAAATGCTGTGTGAGAGACGATAAGATGTAGCTGACAAATAAATAGGGGGGTTGCTGAATGAGTTATTGGCATTATGAGCTAGTAACTGTGTAATCAGAGAGCAGCTTGATGTATTTATTATCTAAAATGTGAGTAAATCATGGTTGGCGTGATGTCATTGGGCAGGAATATGCATTAACTCATTCTGTTTGGCAGATGAATGGATAAATACTATGTTTCTGTGCGGTTACTTGTTTGTAATAGTGTATTATGCACACATTTCTCATGTACAAGCTGTGTTTTGGACAATATTAATGTAACCACAAGATGGCAGTGTTGCATATTTGAGTGTAACAACATTCAGACTGTAAAATAATAAAATAAAGAGAATAATAATAATATAGATCATTTTTTTTGGTCAGTATACGTAAATGGCTTAAATATGGCGTCAGAAAATGCTTACTGTATGCCTTGGCTTTGCTGGATATGCTTTTTGTCTCCACTCATTGAAGTTTATTAATTGCCTGTGCGGTGGAGACGTCTAGCTTTTGCGCCGTTTAGATGTGTGTCATGCTTCTCTCCCGCCCGGTCCCATCTTTCATGTCTGTCTGCATCTGATCTCAATCATACTTTTACAGCCATATGCTACAGGCGCAAGGCTCTGGGGCGGCATACTTCTGCAGAGGGGCACCGTGCATTCAAATCTGACGCATAATTATAGCAATAGACCGAAATATTGTTTTTATTACAAAGCCAAACAAAATGCACTTTTTTTATTTCCCACTTCACATCAAAGCGGTGTGTATAGGGACTAACCGCAGCACTCAAGTGTCGCGCTTTTCCCCCTTAATGAAAGCCAAATGCCAAGAGTAAAGAAGGCAGAACACACCAGGCCTTCATAATGCCTTTGCACTTCTTATTTGCTCCTAAAATAAAACAAAAAGGTGGTGAACTTTACTGGTCATCATGAAAATTAGCATGTTACTCCTCCTGGTCACCTTCCTCGTGGCTCATCTATTGATGCACAGTTTGTGTTAGCCATCCTCTTTCCCTTCATCAGTGGTCACACTACAGTGCCACTCTTAGCTGGATTATGGTGCACCACCAATGATCTTGTGGTCAGAAATGATGACCAATGATGATGGGGGTAGAGGGGAGCTGATAAACTGTACTCTGACAAATGGGCTATAGTCTTTAACTGTCACTACACTTTGCTGTGTAGTGAATCTATCACTTATTTATACTGAAATAAACACTTGATGGTGATTGAGGGTGAGCAATGTGGCAGAGATACATGGTTCAGGGTTTTTTAGTTCCAGCGTCCAGCACCAGCGTCCAGTTTGGTGAGTTCCCTGGTTACAGATCAGTCACCACACTGTGCTGCACATCTGCCTTTAAGGGCAAAGACAAAGCACCTGCAATCTTATAGATGGATTGTAGTCTTACATGGTTCCTTACAAAACCTTTTCTTCATCAAACATCTGGGAATCCAAAAACTGATCTAAGCTCAGGCCTCATCAGCCCATGCCATCACTTTCAGTGTTATGTAAAAGCCATAGACTGACCCCAAATCAGCATTGTTACTCTTAGATGAATGTAATCAACAAAGACTCTTTGGTTGTTTTTTTTTTCTCATGCCCAGCAGGAGGGGCAGTGGTGGCTTAAAGGTTAGAGCTCAGGGCTATTGATGACAGGGTTGTGGGTTCGATACCTGGGCTCGGCAAGCTGCCACTGTCAGGCCCTTGAGCAAGGCCCTTCACCCTCTCTGCTCCCTCAGCGCTGAAGTTGGCTGCCCACCGCTTTAGGTGTGTGTGTGTGTGTGTGTGTGTGTGTGTGTGTGCTCACTGCCCCTAGTTCACTTGTATGTGTGTGTTCACCACCACAGATGGGTCAAATGCAGAGGACACATTCTTCTGTACAAAATACAGTGACAAAAAATGCACCTTTACTTTTTTAGTGTAAAATAGCTAACCTATCTTTGTGTGAGGACTAGACCCTGTTTTCCTATGTTTCTGCGTAGATTATGCAGCTTCTAGTAACTGGGTGTTGTTGATGTTGATTACAGACTCTCTATCAAGGGTATCAAACTGTATCCACAAAGGGCTGGTGTGAGTCCACTTGTTCAATCAATTGTCGAGTCTTCAAACAATTGAGATCATGTGCTTCTGCTTGGCTGGAATGAAAATCTGCAGTCACTCCGGCCCTTCACGGATACGGCGTGACACCCCTGGTCCAAAATGTATTGTAAAGTATTGCATAGAATTGATATCATGATCGTCATATCTCAAATGATCATATTGGCCACACTTATCGGAGTGATTATTGAATTATAAGCTTCATAACACCTACCACTCTCCTTTACTCCTAAATAAAAGAAAAAGTGGTCAGCTCTGGACCAATGATGACTGGGGTCAATTGGTCTAAAAGATGGCAGTATTGCACACGATTTGTATCAATCATTTATCACGAGTCATTACATTGCAGACCCCTATGTGTGTGTGACGCTTGAACTGTAAGCTTCAGCATTTTCCATTCTGTACATTCATTGCTAATTATGTTTTTTGTCCTTCATAGCTCCATGTGTGTGTACTCAATGTGTGTTCAGTGTGTATTCAGTGCTGGCTGAATGAATGTTCCTCACTGTGTGCTGTCTCCATAAAGCAGTTACAGGACGGCCTGTCTGTCTGCCTGACTCTCATTAAGGAACATGGAAAGTTTAGTGTGATCTCACACGGCTGGTGCAGTGTGTGTTTCGGGCGTTGTGTGTGTGTGATTACACACTGGAATCCTCCCCGTCTCTCTGGGCTTTGTTAGAACAGCATCGCTCACATAGTTTCCACCTCAGACTGGAAGCCCCACCGCTCATTTCATTCAATCTGACTGAATACATCAAGAGTGATTTACACTCGCGCACATACACACACACACACACACACGCCCAAATGCCTTGCTCTGAAAGGACAGATCTTTGCACATATATACACACACACACATATATACAAACTTGCACAAATTTACTCACACAAATACACACACCCACAAGCATAAACACATACACCATGATATACACATTCATAGATCCTCTCAGATACACACAGGTACAGCCGTGTTGTCATATCGATGTGCTGTTGTTGTGCACTTCAGCGTAAAGCTGGGTGCTCTGCGTCTTTGCAGTGCAGTGGAATTCTCCGTGGGCTGCTGGTTGCTAAAGCAGAGATATGGACAATACGGGTAAACAAACAAGCACTTTCTCAATGAGTCGTGTAGGAGGGGAGCAGTGTGTCTTTTTATTCGCAGTGTGCACCTGGATATGACATCAAGGTCATGCTGTATTTGTGTCTGTAGTATTTCTTTTTGTTTTGTTTATTTTATGACGGTGCATGGTCTGTTGTACAGGCACCTGTGGCCTCAAGCCTCTATAATAAGATTTTAGAGATCTATTGATTGCAATATATCACCTTGTATAACTACACAAATGTCTGAACTTAATCCAGGAGAGTTTTGGAAATTGTTAGGAGGACATACGTACATATGTACAGCCATGCATGCAATTATCTAATCATTCAATCATGTGGCAGCAGTGCAATGCATGAAATCAAGAAGATATGGGCCAGCAGCCTCAAGTAATGTTCACAGCAACCATCCAACAAAACGCCTCCAAGCTGACAGAAAGGCCAATGTAACTCAGTTAACCACTCAGTACAATTGTGGTGGGCTAAAAAGGCATCTCAGAACGCACAACACAATGGACCTTGCGACAGATGGGCTACAGCACTCAGAAGACCACATTGGATTTCACTTCTATCTGCCAAGAATGGAAAGCTGAGGCTGCAGTGAGCACAAGCTCAACAAAACTGTAAAGTTGAAGACTGAAAATGTAGCCTGGTCTGATTAATCTGGATTTCTGCTGAGGCACACAGATGGTAAGGTCAGAAATTGGCCCTAACAGCATGAATCCACAGAACCAAACTGTCTTGGGTCAACAGTCCAGTCAGGTGGCGGTAGTGTAAGGATTTGGGGAATGTGTCATTGCCCTCTTTTGGGCCAGTAACACATTCCAATCAGTTATTGCTTGAAAACCACAACCTACTGAAGTACTGTTGCTGACCATGTGTATCCCTTCTTGGCCGCAATTTAGCCCTTGTCTAACAGCTACTTCCAGCATGATGATGCAGCAGGCCACAAAGCTCATTAACATGGCAATGAGTTCAGTGTATTTCAGTGGTCTTCCCAGTTACCAGATCTGAATCCATTGCAAGGTGGTAGAACGGGAGATTAAGGACATGGAAATGCTCCTGAAAAATATGCAGGAAATGCGTGATAAATATTTCCAACATCTTGTGGAAGCCATGCCATGGAGAATTCAGGCTATTTTTAGACAATGTTTGGACACCACTGGTGAAGTGAAACATTATGTAGATCTTCTAAGTGATTAAAGTAAACAAATCCTAAGCAAAATGCAGAATACACCTTTCTCTAAAGCCACTATATTTAAAAAAATGAATGATGATTCAAGCTATATTTTACTTAATATAATACTATCACTGATTGGCTTAATAACATTATTACCTGAACACATTAAACCAATCATTGGATAAAACAGATCATTGGACTGTACAGTGTTTTTTAAATCTAAAAAGATTAGATAAGACTAAAGAAAAGCTTATAAATGAGAACAGAGCAGGACACACTGTAGTTGCTGCTTACTCTTTCTAACCAGGAGAGAGAAATCCTGGCTTTTCACAAAGGACGTCACACATGCATTGTGTGTGTGTGTGTTTGTGCTCTGTGCTTGTGCATGTGTGAATTTGTCCTTTGGCTCTCATACAGCCCAGTTGGATCTGGACCATGATGATGAATGAGACATGTAATATCACCACACATACTGGTATTTCCCACTCCCCCTTCTTCCCCACACTCACACACCGACAAACACAGTACAAAAGTGCAAAGGTCTTAGGCAGTCATGAAACTGGTTTAGAATTCGGCATTTCAGCAGTGAGTGTGTTTACCTGTCAAACACTACAAAACAAACCAGTAGAATAAACCTAAATATACTTACAATAAGTAGCCAGAGTGGACTGTCAGAGGAACACAGACAGAGGGGTACAGTTAGATAAACACCACCAGAAGAGCACCACTAGAAAGACACAGTCAGAAGGACACAGTCAGAAGGACACAGAAGAGCACAGTCAGAGGAACACTACCAGAAGGGCACAGTCAGAAGGAGACGATCAGAAAAACGCAGATGAACAGTTAGAAGAGCACAGTTAGAAGAACAGTTAGAAGAACAGTCAGAGGAACACAGTTAGAAGAACAGTTAGAAGAACAGTCAGAGGAACACAGTCAGAGGAGCAGTCAGAAGAATATCACCAGAAGGGCACAGTCAGAAGGGCACAGCCAGAACACAGTAAAAAGAACAGATGAACACAATCAGATTGGTACAGTTAAATAAACACAGCAAAAATGGTACAACCAGAAAAACACAGAAGAACAGTTAGAAGAGCATGATTAGAAGAACAGTTAGAAGGGCACAGTTAGAAGAACAGTTAAAACACAGTAAAAAAAAAAAAAAGATGAACACAGTACGAAGGGTACAGTTAGATAAACACCACCAGAAAGGCACAGTCAGAAGGGCACAGTCAGAAGAACACAGTTAGAAGAAAAGTTAGAACCCAGTGAAAAGAACAGATGACCACAGTCAGAAGGGCACAGTCAGAAGAGCACAGTTAGAAGGGCACAGTTAAAAGAACACAAATAACACAAATAGTTAAGTTAATCCCAGTGGACTGTTTATTTGTGTATTTACAAAAAAACTACCTAGATAAATAGCCTTACATACTATTACATGTTCAGATAACTAGTATTTGTTAGTCCAAACATCAGCAACCAAATGATGAGCTTTGGCATCTCTGACTATGTGTCATAAAAACAGTTTTTGAGTAAAAGTATTTTTCCTTAGGGAGAGCAGCTCAACCTCCCCACAACCACAAATGTTCATGTTTGGGGACATTTGGTCCCTTAAAGGCCATAAACACTCACAAATACAATCTCTGTGCATGCATAAGCCCAAAAGCTATTGGAAAAATGCACAAGTCATATCAGCACTTCCACTTTGCCATCGTTTGGTTATGAGGATTCCCGCAAATTCAACAAATCCCTGCAGTATTGGTCGGGGTTCACAATTTTGTCCGATCATCACATTGTTTCTTTACTGAATATGTAAATATGTGCGCTTTCACAATTAAGCATGTCACATTCCAGGGAAGCCAAAGGTGCAATATAAGCAAACTTTTCATGTTTGAATGATGAATATGTAATTTAGAAGAATCCTGTAGATTTTATGAGTTTTCCATTTGGCAACAGTGAGGTGGAGTCTGCTGCCAGCAGAGAATTTTGAGGGTGAATCACACTAAAACTGTACAGTAGCAGCTCAGATGTTCACCTAAATCAAACTAAAACATTACCAGAAGATGAAGAAAAGATCAGTTGCTTTATGTTAGTGGGCAACAATAGAAGATGACAGTTAGCAACCAAGACAGACCAGCAGATACATACCTGGACTCAAGAATCAATAAAGAACACAATGATTTCTATGTACTGTTTAATGGAGCTGAGCTTCTGTCTGAATTCATTTGCAAATGGCAATTCTTGGGGTGCAAGCATTTTGCGTCATTATGGAGCCAAAGGAGCAGTGTTTTTTAGACTGCCTTTTTTTTTTTTACAATATATATATATATATATATATATATATAATATATGTGGGGAGAGCTGTGTAATCATTTAGTTCATTCAGCAACTATGTAAATGCCAGTCATGTGCAATTATCCCTTTATTTTAGTCTGTGCACCAGAAATGTCATGTTAAAAGGTCTCTCAGTACTCTTAGGAACAATGCCACTGGACCCCACTGCAGGGGTTTGGTTTCTAAACTTGTCATCTTTTTCACTGCCCATGGGTTTTTACGTCTGACTGTATTTAGCGTATTATGATGAGTGTGCCTTTAATGGTGTTTTTCAAAGGATGTAGCAGGGTAGTATGTAATCTGGGACAAATGTAAGTGGAGCATCTGATATCTAAGCTAAGGTGCCACAGCTATCAAGATTGTGTCAGTTCCCTTCAGATTGCCTGTCTGCACATCTATGTGTGTGAACGCACCTCCGTGTCTGGCTGACGAGAAACAGATATTCGCCAGCAGTTGCTGCTCTGGGTGACGTGACTGAGCCTTTCAGAGCAATGTAGTTGGATCCTGGGTTGAAAAAAGGTTATAAAATTCACAGCATAACATCCTTAAAGTTATTCAGTCATTTTATTTGAAGCACTTAGCAGCTTCAAAGTGAGATAACGTTGTGCTGTTGACTGCCTGCCTTTACACATCGCCATAAAACTGTGGTTGATTGAAACCATTCAAACACACTCTTTTTTTTGAGACCTTGATTTGTTCATTTTGAGTCTGTTGCTTTGCATGTTCTTGATTCTCAGAGGTACACTTCAATTTCTGTGACAGAAGCTACAGGAGTGGCCTGGGTTCGTGGCTTGATCCCTGCCCGGGTCTCTATCTGTGAGAAAGTTGGTTTATCTTTTGGTGGGTTTCCTCTTGGTATTCAGGTTTCCTATTACCTCCCAAAAACAAGCCAGTAGACTAAATTGCTAAATTCCCCCTGTGTGTGTGTCAAGTGCCCTGGTGTGTGTGACTGGTTCCCTGTCAATTGGGAGTTCCTGCCTTTGCCCTATGATTAGGGTAGGCTCTGGACCCGCCATGACCCTGAGCAGGAAGAGGCAGATTAGAATTTAAATGAATGAATATTGCTGAGAAATGCGACACTAGCCGCTAGTGGGTCTGTCATATGTTCTCTGAAACCATGAGTCATTGTGTTACACAGAAATATACATGGCGGACATGCAGGGCTGTATTTGGAGCCTTTACACTCCAGTGGAACTGTTCATTACAGTTGATAAGGCATTTCCCACAGGGCCTCTCTCCAAACAGCCCACTCAGACAGAGAGACGGGATGAGAGAGGAGTTCCAGCGTTGAGTGAGGGAAGAGCAGTTTCTCAGTGGATGGATGTCTCGAGTTAATCCTGCCATTTGTCACGCTTTATTCTTCTCTAAGGTGCACGTCCATCTTTCCCTTCACACACTATGGGGGTAACACAATAGCAGCATGAGAATTACTGCAGTGGGTTTAGTGTAACCTGTGTGCCTGCGGGCAGGGATGGGGGTTCTGGACATATACTTCCTTGTTTTAATTCTTGTCTTGCTGTCCCTCATTGTCAAAGTCTAAACTTTTACCAGCGACCCTGGCGTGGTATTGTGTGTGTGTGTGTGATATAGCCGGTATAAGTGCATCACACTCTTGCACAGCAGAGTTGGGGGTTTACACTTTAGGGGTCACTGCTGGGTTGAGAGTGAGTCCAACATCCGAAGAGATCCTGCCAACAGTGGTCCTGTGGTGAGAAAGGGTTATCTATCACAGTCAGCAAGGTGGAGCTACACAGGTTTAGGTTAGGTATCCAAAAAAATCTATATGAGCCAAACATGGCTTCTAAATTCTCATTATTAGTGTTGTTAGTAAACTCTTGACTCATCTGAACTGACTCATCTGAATGGACTCATCTGCCTTTCTGAAGGCCATGTTTGACTCTACCTGATCACACATACTTTTGTCAGGCGATGTGCTGAGGCCCAGGCCCTAAACCCTGCAGAAGAACAGCTGCAAAGTAAAGAGAAGCAGGAGATTCTTCATTTTTACTCCCTGCTGTTCTTGAATGCTGTAATTGCTGCCAGAGCTGAACTCTTTCAGCACCAGCTGACAGTGAACAGAAGAAACTAGTCTGTCATGTTATGAGAATATGTCCAGTGTCAAGAGGATGGTATGGCTTTCCTCATACTTTCTCTTATAATGCTGGGCAAGATGGTGGGATCATTCCGTATTTCAAGGAATGGTTTGGTGAAAAATTCAGTTTACACATTTTTGCTCCTGAAGTTAGCTTAGAAAACAGGGAGACTCCTGCAGACTGACTGAAGGGGTGATTATAATGATAATGGAAGCTACAGGTATAAACAACACCATTAATAGCTTTTGGCTGATGCTCTGACGCTCCAGATGTACTTGCATGGGAATCATGTTACACAGACAGGTGAATGTAGTGTTGGGAGCCCAAGAACTCTTATTGGTATACTGTGATGTGCTGGTCTGGGTAGAGAATTAAACCCTAGTTTGCCACATAAAGGGCAGTGTTGTTGTCCACTACACTACACCACTTCTACTTCTAGTTCATACTTTATACTCACTTTATATTACAAGTATATCATCAACTTTTTGTTTTCTGAGATCATTTCACTACACTATCACAGAAAAAACAACCCATTACAAGCTTGCTTGCCAGCGTTTATTATTATAGCCGTTAAGCCCAGTTTTGTCACTGAGTGTCTGCCAGATGTCCTCGTGATAAACTAATCCCATCCCTGTAAGACTTGCCTTTTCTCCTTTGTCTTTTTCTGTAATCTTTGCTCTTTGTTGGCGTTCTGGGTCTTTCCTCTTTGCTGTGGTCAGGATGTAGCCTCTTTTCTCCATCTGCGCTCTTCCTGGCCATGTTGTCATCTCCGTAACCATACAGCTGTGGGCTAATCTCGATCTCACTTCTAATTTCACTATGAAAGCAGGGCTGTGTATGTGTCTCTGAATGTGTGCGTGTGTGTGTATGTGTAGTTCTTGAGGAGGTGGGTCAGGATGTGTGTTGTGGCTCTCCTCATCTCTTCCTCTACACACACATGCACACACACACAGCTGAGAGCTCTTATCCCATGCGTCTTTCCCGTGAACAGCGAGCAATTACAAACCTTCTGGATGTTTTTAGTGTGAGTTGATCTTGCCTGCACTGATCTGTCACCGATCCCGGATCAGCTTCAGTTCCCCAGGCCTCGCATTAATCACTGTAAAGCAGGTGCTGAAACTGTAATCCGATCAGTGACATCTGCCAACACTTGCCCTGCCCTTTGTTTCCACTTTGTCTCCTTTGAGACTGTTTTTACCTGGCTTGACCTTCTACGCCAAAGCACGCTGTCAAAGCAGATGTGCTAAAATCAACACGCAGTGTGTGCACCTTCAACCAGTGTAATATCTTGTTAAACACATGCAGTGTTGAAAAGTAAGATGTTCAAATGTTGACTGATACACATTACAATTAGAAGACACACACACACACACACACACACAAGCTAGTGAATAGGGCAGTGAGAACACACACCCAAAGCAATGGGCAGCACCTGGGGAGCAATTGGGGGTTAGGTGCCTTGCTCAAGTTCATATGGAGGGAGGAGTAAGCATTGTGCCTTCACCCCCCCCCCCCCCTCCTTCCAGGAGATTGAACTGGTGACCTTTGAGTCCTAGCTCCCTTTTTCTAGTCTGCTTCCATGGCCTAAAAGTGTTAAATACATATCTTTTAGTCATAACTTAGTCATAATAGCAAAAGACTGTCAGTAGTTTTATCAACTGAAATTATTTTAGTGCATAGACAACAGATGGTGTTTTGGGATATTTTATTCTATCATCATTCTTCACTTATTCTATCGCATAAGTGTATCATTGCGATTATACCCATTTTATTACTGATATTTATGATTAGAATCTCAGGCAACGAAGACATAAAAACTAACTAAAAGGAAAGTTTCCTTACATGTGTGAAGAAAAACAGCACTGATATGAATGCAAGCACTGCTGCATTTAAATTCGGAGGAAGGGTCATACATCTCTCTGTTCTTCACCTCCAATTAAAATGTTGCTCTGCTGTTTAAATTCGTTTTCAAGTTTTCTGCCTCAACAAAGTCTAACAGTAGAAATATTTTAATAGCAACTAAATTAATTTTTTATGTATTTTTTTAGACTGGCATGAAAATAAATAATTAGAGAATAATTATTAGAAGAATAAATAAGTCCTACAACTTAGGGCCACTTAAAGCCACAACATCCTAACCATGGCAGACATCCATATGACCCCAGTGTCCTTTTTTTTGACCCTCTGTAACTAAATATCAATATTTATGTATAAACTGATGCTCTTCCTGCTCAACCACTCCTGATTTACCTTACCAGTCAGTTGCCTGGTTTAGTAGGTCTATTATCAATAGAGAAATCAGCAAACTGTACTAGACTCCGTCCCCCTTTGACCACCTCTGCCTTAGGGGCACTATGTAATGCTTACCTGTTCCCTTTCTCTCAACAATAATACAAAACAAGCACACACCAATAACTGTTCATGTGGTGCCGCATGTAAATAAGCAGTTGCTGACACTTTTTTCCCACTTTAGGGACTGTTTTTTAAATGATTTAAATCATAGTGCTCTACTGCCTTTATATGCTCTATTTATTATTTCAGATACTGCTTAAAATGTAATTTTCTTACACATTAATCACATTCTTAGTGTGACTCTCCGTCACACAAAATTAACACATTCAGGTGAGTTAATATATTTGCAACAAAACTGATTTTATATTTGATTCCAAACTTTTGAACATTGTATATATGCTACGCTTTCCTTTTTTTTGCAGTGTGCCATGATCATTTTGACACTCCTCCAAATCAATTAACAGATTCGGACCCTTCTCTCTTTCTCACTGTCTCTCTCAGAGGATCTGGATGATCTGCGGATGGAAGGGGTCACTGGCCTGGTGCCGTCCGGCAGTAAGTTTAGCCAGGGCCGCAGCTCATACTGCCCAGAGCCTCAGGCCAAAGTTACGCTCAACATCTGCTCAAGGTGTGCAAGGTAAATATTTACCCACAAACCCACTGACCTGTCCAAACAGACCTGCTACTCCAGCCAAGCCTAATCTCTCACCACTGGAGCCCACTGCCGTGTGTGTGTGAGTGTGTATTGGTTACATGTGTTTGTATGCGTATGTAAATAACACATATACTTTATCCAGTATGAATCGGCCAGTCAGATCCCGACAAATTTCATTACACACCCTCCTCTGATAAAATCAATCTGGTTTCAATAGTCCATAACCCTGTAGACCCCAGCACAATTCTCGAACACTCTTTTAGATTCCTGACTGTTTTCAGAGATATAGGCGTCTAAAACACAAATTGATTAAATAATTGGTTTATTACAGAAGCAGGAAAAAGTTCATTTCATTTTAAAGGATAGTTCCACCTGTCTTAATATGAGCTTGAAACCAACACAGAGCAGCATAGGACTAAAGAGAGAACTGTAATAGGTACTGGAATTCAAACTTCTATTCTACTGGTACAGAAGTCCTTGTAGTTACTAAATGATAAGCCTTATTGTGTCATAAGCCTTTCTGTGTTAAGGGGTTAAACAGTAAGAGCTAACCAACATTTACACAATTAGCACAATATCTGTTTTGGCTTTTAATAAAATAAAAAAAAAACACAAACACAAAAAAGATAAATGACATTCTCCTCTCTCACCCAAGCTGAGGGGTTATGTCTAGCTGAGATTACAGGCTAGCTAACCAGTTCACATGATTCATACAGGCTAAGAACATCCTCTATAGACTGGTACACACTGGTATCACATACTGAAATATCTTAGTTATCAATTTATCAATACTGAGCAAAATTTAGTTTTAAATAAATTGTTTGTTGAATGTTTTGAGCCGAATAACCCCCAAGAAAAGTGCTGGGTGCCCAGCTCCAAGAGTGATGGAGAGTGGAGAGAGCACCAGCTATTTACCTGTAGAGAGCATGGCCAATTGTGCTCTCTGAGACCCCGGCCACTTATGGCAAAGTGGCTTGACTTGGGATTTAAACTTGGAACCCCTGGGCCTTAGTGGTAGCGCATTAGACCACTGAACCACTCAGAGCTAAGAGCTAATACTAAGCAAACTTTATGCACCCATACCAGTTTTTTTTGCTTGATGTGGAAAGGGGACGTGCCATGTACTTAGTAAAGCATCTAAAATGACATAAAAACAGTGTATCTTTTTACAGTGCTTTCTGACACACCTCAGCAAGACAGTCTCACTAAACCCTGTGAACAAAGTCCTCATTATAGTGTGTATCAGCACATCACAGATCTGACTAACTGTCTCCTGGTGGAGGTAACGGAGTGCATTCTAGCCTTTATCTCCAGACTGAGCAGCTTTTAGACAGGAACGCCTATCTAAAGTGCATTCCAGATCTACTCCTGTTCAGAAGAACGACACACACGCTGATGAAGTCTCTCTCTGACCCAGATAGGCATCCAGCGTGGACCGTGACAAAACCCGGATATAAGCTACTGAATTTAAATGTGATAATCTCTGCGCGACTGCATTCAGCATCCTGCCGAACTCGTGGAGGAAAGCATAAGCGTCTCCTCAAGCAGATAACAGCCAGTGTGTGACCAAACAATTAGTGCTATGAATTATACATATATGATTATAGTATCTACACACAAAACACTTTCATTACTGTGAGCTCTGATAATGTATCATTTACATAAAACAATGGTGTTATGAATTGGTACTGGTAATATTCTCTACACATAAATGATTATGCTTGGCATTAGAGAAGGGCCCTATGTGCTTTTCTGCACATATGATGCATATTCTGTTTTGTGAAATTGTCCTTAAATTTCATGGTATATTAATCTGCAGTATAGTCCACCCCTACTAGGGATTGTGATAGTACCCCCTACACCTCCTAAACTAATAACAAAATAGTGCTAGGACTCCAGTCAAAAAATCTATTTTGGCATCATTTGGCTGAAATTCAGACCATTTGAAGTACATTATTTATAAAACATTATTCTGAGGCAATTTGTGCCCCTGGGATTGTGGAAAGGGGGTAGGGGCATTAGACCTAGGTAGAACTATAAGAGACAAAATGAGAAAAAAATTTCAGAAAATCACATTGTCTGACTTTTAAAGAATTTACTTGCAAATAATGGTGGAAAATAAGTATTTGGTCAATAACAAAAGTTCATCTCAATACTTTGTTATATATCCTTTGTTGGGAATGACAGAGGTCAAACGTTTTCTGTAAGTCTTCACAAGGTTGGCACACACCGTTGCTGGTATGTTGGCCCATTCCTCCATGCAGATCTCCTCTAGAGCAGAGATGTTTTGGGGCTGTCGGCAGGCAACACAGACTTTCAACTCCCTTCAAAGGTTTTCTATGGGGTTGAAATCTGGAGACTGGCTAGTCCACTCCAGGACCTTGAAATGCTTCTTACGAAGCCACTCCTTTGTTGCCCTGGCAGTGTGCTTGGGATCATTGTCATGCTGAAAAACCCAGCCACGTTTCATCTTCAATGCCCTTGCTGATGGAAGGAGGTTTGCACTCAAAATCTCACAATACATGGCCCCATTCATTCTTTCACGTACACGGACCAGTCGTCCTAGTCCCTTTGCAGAGAAACAGCCCCAAAGCATGATGTTGCCACCCCCATGCTTCACAGTTGGTATGGTGTTCTTTGGATGCAACTCAGCATTCACTCTCCTCCCTACACAACGTGTTGTGTTTGTACCAAACAGGACATTCTCCCAATACTCTTCCGGAACATCCAAATGCTCTCTAGCAAACTTCAGACGTGCCCGGATATGTACTGGTTTAAGCAGGGGAACACGTCTGGCACTGCTGCCCCCTGGCAGCGTAGTGTGTTACTGACGGTAGCCTTTGTAACGTTGGTCCCAGCTTTCTACAGGTCCCCCCGTGTGGTTCTGGGATTTTTGCTCACCGTTCTTGTGATCATTTTGACTCCACGGGCTGAGATCTTGTATGGAGCCCCTGATCGAGGGAGATTAGCAGTGGTCTTGTAGGTCTCCCATTTTCTGATTATAGCTCCCACAGTAGATTTCTTCACACCAAGCTGCCTATTGCAGATTCAGTCTTCCCAGCCTGGTGCAGGTCTACAATTTTGTTTCTGGTGTCCTTCGACAGCTCTTTGGTCTTCACCATAGTGGAGTTTGGAGTGTGACTGTTTGAGGTTGTGGGCAGGTGTCTTTTATACTGTTAACGAGTTTAAACAGGTGCCATTAATACAGGTAATGAGTGAAGGACAGAGAAGCCTCTTAAAGAAGAAGTTACAGGTCTGTGACAGCCAGAAATCTTGCTTGTTTGTAGGTGACCAAATACTTATTTTCCACCATTATTTGCAAATAAATTCTTTAAAAATCAGACAATGTGATTTTCTGAATTTTTCTTTCTCATTTTGTCTCTCATAGTTGAGATCTACCTATGATGTCAATTACAGGCCTCTCTCATCTTTTTTTAAGTGGGAGAACTTGCACAATTTGTGACTGACTAAATTCTTTTTTCCCCACTGTATATATGTATATATATATATAGAAGTTAGTGCTGAGTTAGAGGATACACCCAGACCCCTATCACTGATTGAAGTTTGATGGCAAATGATAGAACCTCACAAAGAGGCAACTGTACTGAAATTGTCACACCCTTAATTAAGAGTGGTTCACTTTAAGACACTCATACCAGACTGAGCAGAGTGTTTGCAATATGAGTTGACATTTCAGTTCAGAATTTTTTCAACCTTAATTACAACACATCCCTGTTGGCTGTAATGGGAATACAGCTTGTGTAACATTATTCAGGCTTTACGAGTCTGACAAGGACACAACAAAGTTAGCCAAATGTATGTCAGAGTATCAGAGCTGAAACTGATAGATGATGAGAAAGCAGGTCCTCCTCATTTCTTCTTCTAGTGTATCCTGACACAAACAGACAAGAGCTGACATGAGGATCGGCCTCTGTGAGCATAGAGAAGAAAAAAAGCCAGAAAGCCTCAACAGTGTACACTCCAGATGTGTTTACAGATCTGCAGTAGAAGTTATAGAGATGACTGGGTCTCCTTCTATCTCTTGCTTTCTCTTCCCTTCCCTTCTCTTGCTCATTCATTCACACACACACACACACACACACACACACAGACTCTCATGCTCTCTCTGGGCATGTGACTACTTGGTGGACGCAAGCAGCATTCCTCACATTCTCCCCCACACACACTGAGACCCTTTTGTCTGCCTGTGGAAGGATGGGTGTCATCCAGTGTGGGCTGCAACCTTAGTCATGTACATGTTTTAAGCTGTAATGCTGTCACTTACTGTCCTAATCCTTGGGGCTCCCATATCTAAATGGTTTTGGTCATTGGTCATGGCCTGAATATTTGGTAACATGCTATTTTACAGCGCTTGCATTACAGTGTAGGGAGAAATGTAATTACAGTGAATTCATTACAATGAAGAGTAATCATGTAACTACATGGTTCGGAACACAGGAACAAGAGCTATTATATAATATAATTTATTTGTGAGAATAAATATTGGAATTCCACAACTTCCACACCACTTCTCTCAGTTCCAGAACTTGATACATTTGTGTAATTACATCCAAATTACAAAACTTGTTTTATTTCTGTAATTATATATCAGATTTCCACAACTTCTTGTGAAAGCAAATTTATAGCACTTTTTGCAGTTTCACAAAGTTTCACATGTAATTTGTGTAATTACATATTCTGCAGTTTGGCATTCTGCAGTTTGTTACATTTGTGCATCTACACATTAAATTTCCACAACTTATTGCAAGTGCAAATGTACAGCACTCTTTGCAACTAAACAGCTTGATACATTTGTGTAATTACATCAAAATTACATAACTTGTTTATTTTTTGTAATTACATATCAGAACTTCACAGCTTAATAAATTGGTGTGATACATTTGTTGGATTTCCACAACTTTTGTCATTTTTGCAATTACATATTGTAATTCCACAACTTTTTGTGAATGCAAATTTGTTTATAATTTACTTTTTGTAGTTCCAAAACATGTTGTGTGTAATTACAAATCAGAATTTCACTACTTGTTGCTCTTGTACTTGTGCACATTTATAGCACTCTTCGCAATTCCAAATATTTTTTGATGTACATATTGTACATATTGTAATTCAACAATTGGGATTCTACAACCAATTACCTTTGAATACTTACATATTCGAATTCCATTTTTCCATATTTGTGTAATGACTGAAACTCTACAACTTGTTACATTTGCACTATAACATATTCGAATTCTACAACTTATGTTTGTGCAATTACATATTGGAATTTACAACTTGTTTTTTACTAAATAGATTGTTACCAAATATTCCATCTCTGCATATGCTCTATACTGTGGACATCCATCGGGACCATCTGCAAAAAAAAACAGCTTATTTTGAGTTCACATGGTTGTAGAGTTGCAAGCATGAACATGTTTACATACTACCAATTCAGTCTTCCAAAGGATCCTCACAGTAGTTTAAATGAAGATATTATACATTGACAAAATGAATATGTAGATTATGTGCTCTGTATACATGGCCTGGGCTAAACTATACATAATACAGAAAAGTGGGAACTGGTTTTGTGAATATGGAGACCACAAGTGGTCCCAGTAGATCGTAATGCTCTGTCCTGTTTAAGCCAAGGCTTTAGTGCACCCTCCTATTAGACAAGACTCTATGATTTATTGTTTGTAGTTGATCCTCATATCTGAAATGTCACCTCAGGATGATAAAGGAGGTAACTAACATGCTGCTGAAAATAGTTAGGCTGAAAATAGAGCACAATCCCTGGTTTCCTCTCTAAAATCAACACCAGACACTATTCTCCACATGGAACTGAGTAACAATGACTACAGTAAGTACAAATGGCTGTCAGTAGCATATGCAAGAGCTTATAGGGCTGAATAGGAGAATGTTGAATGAATGCAGCTTTGCACTGTTGTAACGCTTGAGTAAAATACTGTAAAATGTTGGTTTCTACATGTTCTACATGAAGTTTTGTTTAAATTTACACAGACTGGCCAGATTATTAGAAACACCTCCCTTATAGCTCCACTTTGCTGGTGTACAGTTGTACAGACTGTTGTCCATCTGTTGATGCACAGTATTGGTCGCCATCCACTAGCTCTTTATCCCTCTTGGCTGGATATGTTTGGTTAATGAACCAACTCTCAACCTAGCAAAAAAAGAGAAAGGGGTTTATTAGGGGTTTCTAATAAAGTGGTAAGTGAGTGTAAGTACAAGGTAGGGGTTTCTAATAAAGTGGCCAGTGAGTGGACGTACAAGGTAGGGGTTTCTAATAAAGTGGCCAGTGAGTGGACGTACAAGGTAGGGGTTTCTTATAAAGTGGCCAGTGAGTAGATGTACAGGGTATGGGGTTTCTAATAAAGTGGCCAGTGAGTGGACGTACAAGGTAGGGGTTTCTAATAAAGTGGCCAGTGAGTAGATGTACAAGGTAGGGGTTTCTAATAAAGTGGCCAGTGAGTGGACGTACAAGGTAGGGGTTTCTAATAAAGTGGCCAGTGAGTGGACGTACAAGGTAGGGGTTTCTTATAAAGTGGCCAGTGAGTAGATGTACAAGGTAGGGGTTTCTAATAAAGTGGGTAGAGAGTGGACGTACAAGGTAGGGGTTTCTTATAAAGTGGCCAGTGAGTAGATGTACATGGTAGGGGTTTCTAATAAAGTGGGTAGAGAGCAAAAGTACAAGGTAGAGGTTTCTAATAAAGTGGCCAGTGAGTGGACGTACAAGGTAGGGGTTTCTAATAAAGTGGCCAGTGAGTAGATGTACAGGGTAGGGGTTTCTAATAAAGTGGGTAGAAAGTGGACGTACATGGTAGGGGTTTCTAATAAAGTGGCCAGTGAGTGGACATACAAGGTAGGGGTTTCTAATAAAGTGGGTAGAGAGTAAAAGTACAAGGTAGGGGTTTCTAATAAAGTGGCCAGTGAGTAGATGTACAAGGTAGGGGTTTCTAATAAAGTGGCCAGTGAGTAGATGTACAAGGTAGGGGTTTCTAATAAAGTGGCCAGTGAGTAGATGTACAAGGTAGGGGTTTCTAATAAAGTGGCCAGTGAGTGGACGTACAAGGTAGGGGTTTCTAATAAAGTGGCCAGTGAGTGGACGTACAAGGTAGGGGTTTCTTATAAAGTGGCCAGTGAGTAGATGTACATGGTAGGGGTTTCTAATAAAGTGGGTAGAGAGCAAAAGTACAAGGTAGAGGTTTCTAATAAAGTGGCCAGTGAGTGGATGTACAAGGTAGGGGTTTCTAATAAAGTGGCCAGTGAGTAGATGTACAGGGTAGGGGTTTCTAATAAAGTGGGTAGAAAGTGGACGTACATGGTAGGGGTTTCTAATAAAGTGGCCAGTGAGTGGACATACAAGGTAGGGGTTTCTAATAAAGTGGGTAGAGAGTAAAAGTACAAGGTAGGGGTTTCTAATAAAGTGGCCAGTGAGTAGACATACAAGGTAGGGGTTTCTAATAAAGTGGGTAGAGAGCAAAAGTACAAGGTAGGGGTTTCTAATAAAGTGGCCAGTGAGTGGACGTACAAGGTAGGGGTTTCTAATAAAGTGGCCAGTGAGTAGACATACAAGGTAGGGGTTTCTAATAAAGTGGGTAGAGAGCAAAAGTACAAGGTAGGGGTTTCTAATAAAGTGGCCAGTGAGTGGACGTACAAGGTAGGGGTTTCTAATAAAGTGGCCAGTGAGTAGATGTACACGGTACGAGTTTCTAATAAAGTGGCCAGTGAGTGGACGTACAAGGTACAGGTTTCTAATAAAGTGGCCAGTGAGTGGACGTACAAGGTAGGGGTTTCTAATGAAGTGGCCAGTGAGTGGACGTACAAGGTAGGGGTTTGTAATGAAGTAGCAATTGAATGTAAATACAATGTATGTTTTTCTAATAAAGTTTCTTAGAAAGTGACCACAAAGTGGAAATACAGGGTAGGGGGTTTTATTAAAATGACCATTGAGTGGATGCACAAGATAGGGGTTTTCAATAAAGTGGCCAGATAGTGTAAGTACAATGTGGAGGTTTCTAGTAAAGTGGTCAGTGAGTACAAGTATAGGGAATCCTTTAGCCCAGTCTGCTCTGTGTCTGTGGTCTGTCCTGGTCTTTTTATACACAATCTGAGCCTCTTAGTGTGGTTACAGTTGAAAAGCCAGCCTAGCTTAGCGATAGCTACTTGCAACAAATGCTAATCCCTCTCCACAACACTCCAGAGGCCATACTGGTTAAACACTAGCTCTCCCAGTTAGATGCATCATTACATAAATGACTCTGGTCATTGCAAGTGAGGTTTATTTGAAGCAGGCCTGCTCTAGGCTTTTCAGTGGTTTTTTAGCAAATCATGCATTAAAGACTCAGAGAGAGCGAGAGAGAGAGAAAGAGAGAGCATAGACATAGAAAGAGAACAGCCAGTGTTTTTGAGTTTGTCACAGAAGATCATGGCAGAACGGAGAGCCCGGAGCTTAATGGCTATAAAAATGGTGGGTTGAGCTGTAAAACGCGAGGAGCTTTGCTTTTGTCCTTGTTCTTAATAGCTTGCCATGATTGCATACTGGGAAAAGCATGCAATGATGGCGTGGAGATATGCAAAAGGAACAAGGCCTATCATTAGCTAAGTGTGGCGTTTCGTGATTTACTGAAGTGAACTGCATCCAAATAACAGTTTAAGAGCATCACATTGTTGAGGAATAAGGTATGCAGATACCCATGCTGTAGGACCGTTTTTCGAGATCAGTCTTCATTGGAAATTTGCCTGGTAATTTACAGGGTTATAATTGGCCTTTCTTGCTTAGACAGCCTGGTATGATTTAGCATCCACACTTTGCTCTTAAACTACCTCCTTTTAACGTCTTGTTGATGACAAGTCATGTCACCCTAAGGGAATGCAATGCTGTCTTTAAACCCTGTCTTACCTAACGTGTCATCTGCAGTCCATTCAGTTTTAACTTTGCTGTATTTAACTAATTAAAATCCTCCCTCAGTGATTTAAGTAGTGTGTGCAGTGTGTAAGTTTCATATCCATGTTGATCATAGTAAAATAGATCTGTATATATGTATATATATATATATATATGAGACATAAGTATGATAATGGATTGTGTATATTTTAAATGTGTATAATTGATGCAAATGATACCCCTTCTAATAAATGCATTCAGCTACAGCTGTGCAAATGTACACACTCACACACACACACAGCTTGTCTAGTCCCTGTAGGGAAGTCCCAATAGAACAGGACTCTCTGGAGTACAAACATAAATCTAATGACATCATGCTTAATGCCAGGTATGGTCTAGAAGGGTTAAAATGGTGCTCCATCCAATACGTTTGGGGTGAGTTGGGGAGTTGGGGATGAGGTGGGGTGGTGACTATCCAACATCCTGGCCTCATTAACGCTCTTGTTGCTGAATGCAATCAAACCCTCACAGTAATACTCCAGAATCCAGTAAAGGCCTTCCCCAAACAGTAGAGATCCTACTCCAGTAGAGAGCTACTCCAACAAATGCAGGATAAACTGTTTAATACCCTTGATTTCAGAAGAGACTATGAAAGAGCAAGTGTCCCAATACTTTTGTCTATATAGTGTATGTTGGAATAGTCGGTTTAGTCAATGAGTGAAAAAGCTTGTCTGATATGAGTACGAAATCTTTAAGGGCTGTGAAATTGGTGATAATTCTATGGATTGTGTGGATAGTTATCACATCTTTACAATCCCTGTGTGTTCCCCTCATTCTCCCCACCCCCTGATGGCCATATCTCTATACCCAGGCATGATGATGATGGCTGATAAGAAAAAAATGGCCTACCTGGGCTGTGTCTCAGCACCTTTTATGAATGGAGACACACTGTCTCCTCTCTTTCATCCAGGCGAGGTATTGGGGCGGAAAATCGAGATGAGATTTCACTCCCGGTTGACTCGGCACAGCAAATATGATATTATTAGCACTGTTATCTCTGCCATGCATCAGAACTTTTGGGTGAAACAGAAGCCTTTGGTTGGTGCCATCTATTGAGTCTGTTTTGTTTGGGTTTTGAAGGCTGCAGGGGAACAGTCTCACGCCAGGAGGAGGCGACGAGGAGCCAGCACCCAAAGTTCCAGAGCAAGCCGTGCCCGAAGTTACGTGTAAGCGTAGCTCTTCTATTCTACCTCCTCTTCTCACTGACATCTTCATATTAGAGAGGAATGCATTAAGCGGGGTACAGTGTCACATTCTAAAGCCTTCTGAAAGGCAATGGACGCTTGGTAATTTGTTTTTGTGTAGCAGTCACTCAATGCTATTGAACAGACACTCCAGCCCACAGGGTGCTTAACGTGATCTGACTGCTGAAGCTGGAGCTGTTTGTTCAAGCCACGCAACAAATCAGATCATTTCATTAGTGATCGCTCATCTTCAAAGCAATAGATCAGTCTCAGACAAGTTTGCGGTTTGAAATTTGCCTCTTTAGTTCTGCACTGAGGTTAACTAGGGCTAATGAGCTAACAAGTATTTGTAGCTAACAAGTATTTGACCAGCTTAGCTCTTAACCAACATAGTATATGTTTTTCCTTAGCTGGTATACAAGCATGATCATCCTGACCAAGCAAGACAACCAGTATGACCAAGCTGGACCACGCTGGTTGACCAGCATAACCTGCAAGACCATGCTGGTCAGCAAGCATGACATACTAACTACACAGTGATTGATCTTTTAACCACCTTGACCATCCAAGTCCAGCTTAAACCACCTGAAACCAGTTACCGGGAAACCTGCTGTAAACCTCCATGACTTTTCTGAGCTACATTAGCCACATAGCTTCAGTGTAAAAGTAAAGAAGCAAACTCGAGACATCAAACATGACTTATATGTGTGTGTATATATATATATGTGTGTGTGGTATATATATTTTATTCATGTATGCAAATGATGTACATCAATTTTTAGTGTGGATGTTTGTGTGTTTTGCTTCTGGAACAGGTCCATTGCCTGCAGTGACAGAGTCTCTGACTGCAGCTGAGCTAGAGCTCCAGAGCATCTCTCAAGTTACATCCCAGGTAAGCCATCCTGCCTCAGTCCATGCTATCGCTTTTCTGCCTTCACTCATGTCTCCTCCATCTTCTCCATTGTGCGTGCTGTCAGAAAGACAGTTAAAACCACTTATATCACTCTCTCACATAGAAATACCCCGGACCTGAGTGGGCTGTTTATCTCCAAGCTTGTCAGCCTTGGGGATAGCTTACCTCTCTAAACAATGCATAAAGACTCTCATGGTGTGAGAGCAGCGCAGTCTTTGTTATTGGGGAAACATCAGGTAGAGCAATGTGGTTAGATGTAGCCTTGGCCAGACAGGAGCCGTGATTTGTGACTTTTGCTGCGAGTATCGTTTTGTGGAAGAAAAGGGGTGTACAGTTACATATGTACACACTGTAATGAAGTTGACACGGAGGTCATAGTGGATAACAGCACTGTAGCAAGGCCTATTCAATCACATCTGTCAAAAGAAATTGTGTTCGACCAGTGCTTTTTCAGTCCTTGCCTGAGAGTCTGACTGCTTTGGGCATTTTGGTGTTTTCACCCGATTCAGCTCTGAAGCGCACACATTTAACCCTTAGGATCGTTAGGATCTTTCATGCCACTGTATCATAACCTACATATATATTATTTTCACAATAGTTCCTTAATACTTATACAGTATACATGAGCAAAAAGATGCGCTGTATAGCTGTATAGGTTGAATATTCTTTTCAGTTTTTACTGGTTTAAATCTGCTTCCGGTGGAGTTATGCAGCGCCAAGTAAAATAGATCAGTGTGTAAAACCTGCGCTTTCTGTGAGCCAGTTTATTGCTGCATGAAAGATGTACAGGGCTTTCATCCTTCTCTTGGCATAACAATCCATTTATTGGTACACAAAAAGCTGCTCTATATGTACACCGCTCAAAAAAATAAAGGGAACACTTAAACAACACAATATAACTCAAAGTAAATCAAACTTCTGTGAAATCAAACTGTCCACTTAGGAAGCAACACTGATTGACAATCCATTTCACATGCTGTTGTGCAAATGGAATAGACAACAGGTGGAAATTATTGGCAATTAGCAAGACACACTCAATAAAGGAGTGGTTCTGCAGGTGGGGACCACAGACCACTTCTCAGTACCTATGCTTTCTGGCTGATGTTTTGATCACTTTTGAATGTTGGTGGTGCTTTCACACTCGTGGTAGCATGAAACAGACTCTACAACCCACACAAGTGACTCAGGTAGTGCAATGCGAGCTGTGGCAAGAAGGTTTGCTGTGTCTGTCAGTACACCAGGAGACGTGGAGGAGGCCGTAGGAGGGCAACAACCCAGCAGCAGGACCGCTACCTCCGCCTTTGTGCAAGGAGAAACAGGAGGAGCACTGCCAGAGCCCTGCAAAATGACCTCCAGCAGGCCACAAATGTGCATGTGTCTGCACAAACGGTTAGAAACCGACTCCATGAGGATGGTATGAGGGCCCGATGTCCACAGATGGGGGTTGTGCTCACAGCCCAACTCCGTGCAGGACGCTTGGCATTTGCCAGAGAACACAAGGATTGGCAAATTCGCCACTGTGTGGCGCCCTGTGCTCTTCACAGATGAAAGCAGGTTTACACTGAGCACATGTGATAGACGTGACAGAGTCTGGAGACACCGTGGAGAGCGATCTGCTGCCTGCAACATCCTTCGGCATGACCGGTTTGGCAGTGGGTCAGTAATGGTGTGGGGTGGCATTTCTTTGGAGGGCCATGTGCTCGCCAGAGGTAGCCTGACTGCCATTAGGTACCGAGATGAGATCCTCAGACCCCTTGTGAGACCATATGCTGGTGCGGTTGGCCCTGGGTTCCTCCTAATGCAGGACAATGCTAGATCTCATGTGGCTGGAGTGTGTCAGCATTTCCTGCAAGATGAAGGCATTGAAGCTATGGACTGGCCCGCCTGTTCCCCAGACCTGAATCCGATTGAGCACATCTGGGACGTCATGTCTCGCTCCATCCACCAATGTCACGTTGCACCACAGACTGTCCAGGAGTTGGCTGATTCTTTAGTCCAGGTCTGGGAGGAGATCCTCATCAGGAGCATGCCCAGGTGTTGTAGGGAGGTCATACAGGCACGTGGAGGCCATGCACACACAGTACTGAGCCTCATTTTGACTTGTTTTACAGACATTACATCAAAGTTGGATCAGCCTGTAGTGTGTTTTTCCACTTTAATTTTGTGTGTGACTCCAAATCCAGGCCTCCATTGGTTAATAAATTTGATTTCCATTGATGGTTTTTTGTGTGATTTTGTTGTCAGCACATTCAACTTTGTACAGAACAAAGTATTCAATGAGAATATTTCATTCATTCAGATCTAGGATGTGTTATTTGAGTGTTCCCTTTATTTTGTTCCCTTTATTTCCCTTTATTTATTTATTTTAGTGTATATATATATATATATATATATATATATATGGTCATGCCAGGTTCTGTTACAAGAGTCCCAGACAAATTTCCAGTATCACTTTACATGGATGGTTCATTATAGATGCCTCATAGATGCTCACCTGACATTCAACTAACATTCAACTGAATGTGCATTAAGTGCAACTGAACACTAAGTTGAATGTAAATGATTTTCTATGGAAAGCTAACTCCTAACTCCACCTAACCCTAAACTTTATTTTAAATCTAACCCTGAACCTAATCTTAACCATTCCATGGACTCAACCCTAAATCCTAACCCTAATCCTAACCTTAACCCAAACTTGTAATCTAACACTAAACCGAACCTGAACATTACTTTTGAATCAACCCTTAATCCTAACCCCAAATCATAACCTTAATCCAAATTTATAATCCAACCCTAAACCTAATCCTAACCTTAACCTTACTCTTGAATCAACCCTTAATTCTAACCCCAAATCCTAACCTTAACCCAAACTTATAATCTAACCCCATAACTAACCTTAACCTTACTTTTGAATGTAACTCTAATCCTAACTTTAACCTTGTTCTTAAATCAACCCTTAATCCTAAAACTAATTCTAACCTAGAATCAACTCGAAATCCTAACCATAATCATAACCTAAACTTTAAATCTAACCCTAAACCAACCCTAAAAGGTTAAGATAAATGTTAGGTGTAGGGTTACATTTAATAGACCATCGTTTGCATTCAGCCTAGAGTTCAGGTGTATTTAAGAGGCATTTAGTTGAATGTCAGGTGAGTGTCTACAACACATCTACAGTGGACCAACAGATATGGAGCCAGCTCAAGTACAGCTAAATTTCTCCAGTTTTACCACACTTTAATCCACACGGTATGAGAGGGAGATGGAGGAGATTTCCATTTCAGTAGTATTCATTCTCTGGCCAGAAGAGTGGCAAATACACATCAGCCACCACAGTTGAAAGGGGAGTTGAAGGAAAAATTACTGCCTATAACTATATCTATAATATCTGTTAATGGTTTGAGAATTTTGGACCATTGTAACTACAAAGAAGAGAAGGCTTTCATTCTTGTTAGATTTTAATGATGATAATAATAAAAGACAGATATTGTGTGTCTTATATTCATATTCATATTTATGTGTTTTCATCTCCAGGTGTTTCTGACACTAACAAAAATAAAAATGAACATTGAGATTATGCTGATTACACATCAAGTAAATGCAGCAACATCAGTGAGGAATCACATTTTTCAATAGAGCTTACACAGCAAAAATGCCACTCAGCCGTAACAGACTAGAATGTGCATAAACTGTAAAAGAAACCTGGAGATGGAAAATTGTATCGTGGGTGGGATTAGGATCGTGCTGGATTGACGTTTAACCCAGCTACCGTGGTAACAGCATCCAGTCATGGAAACACATTTACGCCTATTAAAAAAAACAAACACAATACATTTCATGCAATCCCCACAGCAAAGCTGAAATCTGTCTATGGCATGGTGTACACGTTTAGGACATTCTCACAACAGACTGTCAAGATTTCACACATTGAACAGCTGAAAAAACAGTCATGTCATGTCTCTGATCTCATACAATCAGGCTGCGGTAAACAGCAAAGGAGACTTGGACATGCTAAAATTCATGTGCCATTCTTAATTCCAGTTTTTATTAGTGCATTAATTTATTATCCATGGCCAAATTAAACAAGCGCGTAGCAAAAGTTTAGAAGACTTGCTTTGTGGAAATCAACAAAACCATGAAATTTGACCATGCGTGCAATTAATGAAAAGAAAAAAAAAAGATTCAGATGGAAATGATGAACGATTCAGTCATGATTCAGACAATTCAGAGTCAATTCAGTTCACTGCTGTTGTTTTAGTGTATTTTTGATGTTTGCGTATTGCTTTTTCTATAAGCTACAATTACCCACAAACCCCTTTTCCATTTTGTGGAACAGTTACGTGCATCCTCACAGTGGAAGGTACAATCAAAGTCTTAAGGGGTTAAAACTGGAGGGTTTTTAAACAGGAAAGCACTAAAATTAATATTAAAGGAACATGAGTGGGAAACTAAACGCTGATCTCTACTCTGAGATGGATTTGGCCATAACACCAAAACTTTATAATTGCTGGGATATAGGCCTGTGTGCTGGTAATCTAGTTATATATAGGTCTTTGTTGCCATGGATTCCGTACTCAATACTGCGCTCTCTCCCTTCCCTCATCATTAAGTGCTTATTTTCCTATCAGCAGTGACACCAAGGCGAGGCTGTGCTGTAATTACAGCAGGCTGGTGTTGGAAAAGTCTTTTAAGAGCGTATCCACTGGTGTGGTGTGTGGAGCAGATGGGGAAGGGCTCCAGACACACTGGCATCGTGTGCTGTCACGGCAGGACAACCCTCCTCCCAGTCCCTCACTAAAAAAGAGCTGGTACCCACCGGAGAATGTTGAAGCAAACCATGCCATACAAGTGGCACTTAAAGAGTAATTCCACCAAGACCAAGGCCAAGTTTCCAAAATTCTGCATACTTTAGTGGCAGAGATGTAAACAGTCATTCGGAGGGGTGTGAACAGGTTCATGGTAGAGAAACGTACCGACTTAGATTTCTTTACAGTGGTGGGCATGGGAACTAGGGCCCAGCTTGACCACAACACAAATAAAGCCATGTGATTTTTTTTTATGATTTTTAATGAACTATATATATATATATATACCACATGTCATGGATGGTATTGTGTCTGAGGACTTTTGGGTTACTGAAAGCAATCTCAGACAGGTAAGCCCATTTAAAGGAAAACTACTAGTGGGACGTTCCACATTGTTAAGCAGGCCACAGCAGAATTGGAAAGAAAAAGGATCTCTCTGCATCAAATAGTGCAATGCCCTGGACATTGTTTGAACACATGAAATCCATGAGGGTGGGAGGCAGTTCACATCAAAACTGCAAAAAAGAAATTCATGTAGAAACTCTCTCAAAAACTCACTGGATGTTTAATGGATGCAGGAATTTTGAAGGTGATATCAAAAAACTTCAACCTTAACCTTAACAATATGTTAACATGTAACTTGGCCTGTTAGGGTTTAAGTTAAGTTAGCTTTTGCTTTCAGTAAAAGTGACTCTTAATGCTGCAAATTCAACAAACAATAATTTTCAGTTCTATAAAATGTTTTGAAACTCACTGGGAGGTTTGTTTAATAAAATATGTATGCAGAAATACAGAAATCGCATTCAGTTAAAACTATTTGGGGTAATAACTAAATGTTAGAAAGTTTCTGTAGAATGGAGCGTGCCACACCAAACCACACCAAATTGTATATCGATTGTTTACACAATCTTACTAGACTTTCTTTTAATTATACAGTATGCATTGAATTACACTAAATTTAAAATTTGTGTGTCTGCATTTCTGTCTTTCTTTCTATTGGTTTCCAAACAGTAATAGAAATGTGTTTACTAAGCTGCCACTGGGCCCTTAATCAAGACCCTTAACCCTCTCTGCTCCAGGGGTGCTGTATGGTGCATGACTGACCCTGTGCTCTGACCCCAGCTTTTCAAGCTGGCATATGCGAAGAGAATAACTTGATTGTACTCATATAACAATAATAAAGGATATAATAAAAATAATAATTTATTAATTATTATTCTTATTATTATTGTTATTATAATTATTATTTTAATACTTGTGCTATGATTGAACAATAATTGGTGTAATACAGCAAATTTAATATTCTTGATAACAGCAGCTTTTAAGGGTTAGCATAAAACCACACATCATCTTTCATATTCACACAAAGGCAAGCTGTCTTTACTTTGGCGTCTGAGTTTTTTAACAAAAAAAAAGTGAAAAGGCCTCGGCGTCTGCAGGTTAAGCGGTGCCAAAGTGACGAGGCTAATCTGTTCCATATGGAAAGGCAAAGTGTGAACGGCTCAGCTCACCTACTGCCGCTTTTTAAAGCCTAATGTGGTTGTTTTCTGTTTAATTGCTTATTTTGGGCACTGTTTGAAAGGCAAACGCAATTTGTCTTCCTAATGGCTTATTAGTTTAACTGGTCCTCCAGGGCTTTCTCCGCTAGCCGTTTCGAAACGGCACGGAAAACAAAACGTAATGCTTTTACAGGGTGAGTCACTGCTTGGGACAATTGTTGAAGCGATGGGTGCCGTATCTCCACCACCTCCCTTTGGGGTGGGTGTTGTAGGCGGGTGGGGAGCCGTCTGCCGCAGTTAACGCCATTGATGATCACCAGCCTTACGTTACAGCCGCTGGATCATGTATAGCCCCCAGAAGAATGCTTAGAGTTGTTGGGCTTGGACCAGGCTCTCGTCCAAATCCACTGCTGTACAGCAATCCTGCACTCCAGCAGTTTTCATTTTTATCTGAGATGTTTTCTTAATATAACCCTAAAAAAGTAATGCTGACTTTTCAGCAAGATACCTGCAACCCGGGAGCAAAGAATGCCAGTAGACGTCCAAAATCTGGGAAGGCCTACTGTAAAATACTTTCTTTATTTTACCCAAAGGTGTTACACTGATAGCTAGATTAATGAAGGCAGTGTGTCCTTGTCAGTAGTGTGAGAGGTTATTGTATAAGTAGTTAGCATAAGCTATTGTCAGTTACCAAAGACCAAAATCCTTCTTGACAAAAGCCAGTGCCAGCGAATAAACCCTCATATTCAGGTAAAGAATATGACAGTAACTGCGATAGATGGTTGAAACCATGTGTGACCATAGCAATAACATTTATTTCGAATTTCTCAGAACTCAGATCTTTATGGTCACTCTGTTGGTCATCTTTTCAACTTTTTTAACCATTAAAAAGCATAGATTAAACAGCAGTCACAAATGTGACCTCAGCATTGATTCACCAGAAAAGGGTTTGTCCACCTATAGCAGCTCTGTGCTGATATTTGGGTATGTTTACCTTCCTTTGTGTTCATCAAAGTGTCTTCCTCAGTAAATACAGTCAGAAATGCTTTGTGAATAAATAATAGTCATTAAAACAATCCCTGAACCAAACATCTCTAACAATAAATAGCCAACAGTTAGCACAATGGAATGTTCCTTACGATAATTAGTTGGACTATTTGCATTATTTCGTTCAGAATGTGTACAGTGTAACATTTTTTTACACTGTACATGGTGTCATACACATGAACGCGAGAGCTGAGATGGAGAATTATATTCTACGAATAGACTTCCCAGAGCAGACTTAATACACCACCATAATACACCACAGATCATTCATCCAGGAGTTAACTGAGAGGGTAATGTCAGGAACTGTTAATGTCCATCATTAGTTTGACAGTTCTTTGCTCATGCCATTCACCTTGGGTGATAATTGCCCCGTAAAGCTCAGATATTTTTCTCAGAGCAGTTCTTTCAGTCATTTCCATGGAATTTCAGCCCTCTTTCCTAAACAGCACTAGTAGAAATGCTTTAATTAAACCCCTTGAGCCTGCCCTTGGGTGTTACTACAGTAAAGTAAGTGAGAGGAGAATTTTTCTTTTTTATCTGAAAGCAATAATTATGGCACTGTAACTCAATAAGCACAGTGCAGACCTTGGTTTATTTATGCAGTCTGGAAGATATGAGGATATGAGGATATGGAGCAGTTGGCTGGTTCCAGAGGCCTCATTTGTCTGGTCTGAAAGCCTCCTTCCTCTACAGATATGAGTTATTTCATGGATTTCTCTACTATAGTCTGTCTGCTTACCTCCTGGCTGCTGCTTTGTCATTTGAACTTATCTGGTTTGGTTTTGGTTTGGTTTTCCTCATTTCCTCATCCTTTTTTCTTCTTGTCCCAAATAAAGTCAGTCTGCCCAGACATGCATGGTGTTGCTTCTGTAGTTTTGCAGTGGAGCTGTTTTGATAGGAGCATCTAAACATGCCTGATGCATTTTGGAAAGTAGCCTGTGGACTAATGATGTTAATATAGAACTCTGTGGCCATAATGAGCATGGGCAAACTAATGTCTAAAAAAAAGGTAAAAAAGAAGAATTTCATTTAAAGGTACACCTCTCCAACTGTAAGGCTTGGGGTGCATATATCATGATTTGGGCATGTGTTGCAGCCAGTGGCACAGGGAACATTTCACTGGCAGAATAAAGAATAATTTTAATGAAATACCAGCAAATTCCGAAAGCAACACATTAAATGACCTGTAAAAAAGCCAAAGATGAAGATCCCCCAAGCAAGAGCTGAAAGACTTTAGATTGCTAGCTGTGATACTAGCCAGGGTGATACCTAGTACTAACAAGGCAGGGTGCCCAAACCTTTGCTTTGGGCCCTTGTTCTTTTTTATTATTTTTATAACAGTAAAAGATGGGGAAAAATATTCATGCTTAAAAATATTAAATAAATATTTAATATCTTTAACCTCATACCATTTGGAGACCATTTGACCAAATGTTGATCAGTGGTGCTCAAAATTTTACTTGTTCAAATAATGTTTGCTTGGACTTTAAAAGGCACTTTTAGCGATTCCATTTCCTTTCTGTTGACGTTAGTACTATAATCTAAATGTAGGTCAATTACTGGTGTCTTTTATGGACAATTCTTGCTAAGAGCTCATTGATTTATGTGATTATTCTGAGCTCCTTATGCACTAAGCAGTAGTTCTTCATTCACTCTGCACTGATACTTTAATAGACCTTAAAAAGTGCAGTGGTAAGGCTCACTGGCCTGCTCAGCATCAGCTGACATTTAGCAAAAACTAACACCAGCATCTGGATAAACAAAGTCTGGGAGAGACAGAACTGTTCTCTGGCTCTCGCAGAGCTCTTCTGCAACACTCCGACTCAGACAGAGAGTATCTTTTCTTTGTTTTCCCATTTGTCCACTCAAACATGGATAACCCTAGCGTGAACTCTTAGCGGCTGGCGCTAAGAGGAGTCTTTTCTGCGATTGCCATGACCACCAGAGACCACAACCCCTGGTTAACAAGGACTACCACAGACGTAACATGCGTGTAAACCTTGTTTGATGACCAACCGCTCTTTCTCGGTTAGGGCACAGGGACTGCTCTTATGTGGCATCGGCAGGCAAACAAAAGCGAATTGCTCACCTTCAATGGACCCAGAAAGCAAATGGCTGGAGGAACAAATTGTGCTGGTGTGGTTCAGCCAGCTGCCCCTAAAAATAGCCTCTAATTCATTTTTAAGAGAAACAATCTGCTCGGTGGTAATTGATTGTTCGTGAATGTGTTTTTACGAACAGCCTCCTTCTCTTGCTGCGTGTTTGAAGCGAGCGCTCTTTGTACTTTGCAGAGGTTTTCTTCACCACCGACCCTTCCAAACCCGGAGCTGGAAATAAATACAAGGCTTGCCTAACATGTCTGTATAATAGGAGCATGCCATTGATTTCTGTTTGCTAAATTGTCACGAGCAAAGATGGTAGCTTTTTTTCCTGGTGAAAAAAAAGTGCATTATGTAGCATATGTACCTAAATAACAGCTTAAATAACAGCTTCAAAATCATTGTGATGCTCCATGGATTTGTAAAATTGAGAATAGCATCTCTATCATTGCTACTCCAGACTCTGCACACTGCTAACTGCACTATGTAACTTTGGTGAAGTGGTCACGACAACGCTTGTGAGTCATATTCATGTAAAACCCGGTAATATAACTCAACCTCTTAGTCCACATGCTTCTTTTACTTTCAGTGATGGATCGTCACTCCTCTGCTGCGTTCTCTCTACTAGCTTCCTGTAGCTAGAAGCATCAGATTCAAAACCCTGGCGCTGGCCTACAAAGCCAAGAATCTTCCGAGAATACTTGGGTGAAGAGTAGAGTGTTGTGGTCTTTATACTGACTTGTGCATAGTAGTGTCTAGGCTTAGAGGTATCTTTGAATTTTTAGTCTGTTTAAATTAGCTGAGGTCATTCTTGAGTAAACAGCGAAGCATTTTTGTAAGTTGCTCTGGATAAGAGCATCTGCTAAATACCTTAAATGTAAATGTTATCTTCCAGCTCATCCAGAAATGCATGTGTAAAGCATGTCCTTCTTGAGGGAAGCTCCAAAAAATACCAATTCTCACATAAAGCACCTTTAATTGAATAATCCAAGCTTTATGTAGACATATGTAATATTGTATGGGATGTTTAGGCCAAGGCTGATGTTTTTAATGTCTATATGTTAATACACGTAGATCCACCTGGATCAAAGCTGTACTCCTACACACACAGGAATAAGTCCACATTATTGAGAAATTTAAACAACTGGGATTCTGTGAATATACCTATTATAGAGCACTGTAGAACACTTTTTCACTTTAAGGAAATGGTAACAATCCACATAAAAAAATTCACAATGGCATTTTATCATAATCCATGCCATCAACTCTGTCAACGAATCAAACAGCTTTTTCGAAAGCTTTCAAAATGCCATCATCTTCCCCTCATCGCATGCGTCCCCATATCTCTGTTCTGTTATCCACTGTGGAATAAGGATTAGGTTTTCATGGCCTTATCTGAGGAGCTCTGAGGGTTGGAGTTGTTTACTGTGGTGCACAATGCAGGTGCAGACACTATGTCATGCTGCAGGAGCCCCTCACTGGGTTGAAGAGGCTCAGAGTTGGATCAGATAGTCGTGATGTTATTGTCCATATCTTGCTTGCTTTGGCGGTTCAGACCCGGGCCAGTGCCTGAGTGCTTCCATTTAGGAGCGCGCATGCCAGGCCAAGTTTAATCAGCAGACGTGTTAGACTTCATTTCCTCCTGGAGCGCTTCGTCAGAGGAACTTGGACAGGCGAAGCGCTGCGAAGGCAATCGGCTGCGTTTTTAGTGTAATTATGCTGGGATGAAATCAGTCAGAGCTGGAAGCGTTTTTGCATTCGCTAATGAGAGCGGCGCGAAAGTCGGAGCAGGATGTATGTGAAAGTTTGACGGTTGTTTAAATTATGTTAAATTCCTTTTTATGATTGGCAAACACATGGCAAAGAATCACAGCACACACACAAGTGTCTGTGGAGAGAGGCACTTGGGAAATGGCGTTTTCTGTTAATGGGAATAATATGTGATTTGTGATGTATTTCGGCACTAAATTCAATTATTGCAGCCCGTTTAAAAAATGAAATCTTTTAATCAAACAAGACATGAGGGCATGCGTCTGCTGCTTCAAACTTCAAGCGGTGATAAATCAGCCATTTGTTTGCAGTGGAAATCTGGAAACTGAAAGACGGGCCACCGCAGCGAATAAAGAGAAATGGTAATGAAGTACTTTTTAATCCTCTTTCTCCTCAAATCCACCAGCCCTCCCTCCATCTCACATCCTGCAAACAAAGAGAGAAAACTCTTCTAAACTGGTTTTAGCAGGCCACGCCTGTGGGATTGCGGCAGTGTGGTCATTGGGGTTTGCCTCATTGAGCCAGGGTGGCCGGTGAAGCCTCAGTGGGACTCCTCTCTCTTTCTCTCTCTGCTGTGATGGGATGTAGCAGCAACAGTGTTCCCCTGACCATGTGTAACATATCAGAGGCGCAGGCCTGAGGCCTCCTACATGCTTGTTGCCTGAGTGGCATAAGGTCGCTGTTGGTTCTGAATGACACATTGCCCACCGAACGTTTGAAGACACCTCACCTTATTTCAGATTGTTTTTAAAGTAACTGGGTTCATTTTTACTATAATGTTTTTAATAAAGTAAGAATACATCATGTACATGGAGATGAGGAGGCAGACACAGTGGTGCCACTTTATTTAATTAGTCAGTTTTTTACATACAGAAAGAAGCTTGAGTTCAACACACAAACAATGCATAATACATCTGCTGAAGGCTGTGTACACTACTGCAGAATCACAAATGTCTCCAAATTGTATAGTAATTTGTTGGGGTGTAGAGATCATCATTTCAGTACCTACCTGCAGTCCCTTTCTTTGAGTGCCGTCATAGAAAAACCATTTGTACCATTTGTTCCATTTGTACCATTATTATTATTATTATTATTATTATTATTATTAGCAATTTTAGCCATCATAGTTAGAAGTTGGAAGATCCTTATTCCCACTTGTGAAGTCAGAATTACAAACATGTCATATTCAAGTCAAAAGCTAATCAGTACCAAGAGGCCTTCGAGCTTCAGGTATGGCTCGGCTTGACCCACCAGCCTTTAAGATCCACGGAAGACAAGTGTCCAGGCTTTTTTTTCTGTCCTGGCACCGAAGTGGTGGAACGAACTTCCCCTAAGGGTCCGAACAGCAGAGTCGCTCGCTGTCTTCAAACGTAGACTGAAGACCCACCTCTTCCAGGAGTACATGGGTAGAGTGTAGTGTCGAGTGTTATGGTCTCCAGACTGACTTGTGCATTTAGTAGTATCTAAGCTTAGAGGTATTACTAGCTAAGGGTATTTTCTGAGGAAACAGTGAAACACTTTTGTAGGTTGCTCTGAATAAGAGCATCTGCTAAATGCCGTAAATGTAAATGTACGTGCTTTGTTGTCAGAGCAACACTAAGAAATGGTGGATGCAACATCAGCTAATGTAAAGTAATAACTTGCACCGCAGAGTAGTCAGTTTGCTATAGCTAGAATGATCAGTAGCATTCTTCTATAGCAAGGTAAATGTACGCAGATTACAGATTACAATAATGTGCACAAACAACCATTAACAGACATGTTAAAAAGGTTGACCTATGTCTTAATTGCCCACCAGAAATTATGACTTCCAGGGTGTGTTCATTTGCAAGTCAGGAACTTGTATTTACCATAATTCCAACAGCATGTGAGGGTGGCGTAAGTCCTCCTGTGAACTCCAGCAGCAACAAACAAGTGCTTTCACACATTTTCATTAGTCACTTGTTGCCTCATTCACAACATGCCATACCATCACGTCCGTCAGTGCTACATCTGTGTGGAACAGAATAATTAAGTAACCCATAGTTGTTACATGTGTCCACACTTTTTATTGCTTTTCACAAAAGAAGAGAGGGGGAGGGATATAATGAGGGCATGCAATGATGGGTGTAAACTGGAGGTGGCAAGTAACGAAGAGCTTTGTAAATTTGTAAGTACATTTTTGCACAGTATTTCTGTCACATTTTACATCTCCTGCCTACATTTCACTAGAAATCTGTACTTTTGACCTTTTTTCAAAGCAGGCTTGTTACTTTAAAACCGTAATGCGATTGTTTCTTAATCTGTGTTCAGGTTGTGTGAAATTTACAGAAAGTTGAGCCTCGGTTCTGTAATCTGATGGAAATCTGAATAGTCTACAGTTGTTTTTTTGGTGCCGCATGTTAATGAGCGAGTTCTGTAAGTACATATCTGACTGTTTCTGCTGTATCGGCCTCTGCCTTCATGTAGCCCAGATTACTGTCATCATCTGTCCTGCTAAATAAAAGTTTCAGAGGTGTGTATCACAGGACCCGTTTACACCTGGCATTAAGTCCTTAATACTCCAAGCCCTATCACAAACTAAAGTGTGTTATTCAGTAACTACAGGGACATAGTTTGCAATAAAAAGTTTGTAATAACACTTTCAACCAACCGCTAACGCTAACCTGCATATCTGGATAGTATCTGGATTTACTTTGACCCGATTCTGTTTACACTTGTCATTAAAATGTGTCCCCAGTGTGAGCAGATACATATGACACATATGTTTTACTTCCGATATACAACTGTTCGTTATTAAAACCATTCTGTTCTGGGACACTGTGAACAGCTTAGAGGAGGTTCTGCTACAACACCATAACAGCTGTATCAGAAAATGTGTGTTTAAACCTCAAAGGAACAAACTCTGTAATACTGCTCTCATCTACTGGTAAATAATCATGAGTCTGACAGCACACACACACACACAAACACACATGGGAAAGAAAGTGAAGGAGAGCCAAGCCAAGATCCACACGTATTAATGTTAGTGTGGAATTCCGAACTTGTTCTGATCATCATGTTAATGTCAGGTGTAAAGAAGAAAAAAACTGCTGTTATACTTGTGTATTCAAACCCATCTGCTGAACTAACTGTTTAATATTGATTCATTCTGCTAATCAATTTCAGCAGTTCAGTAGAGTTAATGGTTAGTGATGATATTACCATCCATGAGATGATTACAAAACTGACAAATGTAGTATTTTAATTATGTTAGTTTACATTGATTAAAACACAGAGATTAAAATGTCATTTGTATGATACAGGTGATTCCATAGTTCCAGCATAAACCATTACATATGCTCAGTAATTGCATACATTGAAGTTAATTATACAGTATTTATGAAAGGTTTTAATTATAATTACTTTTTTATTTGAATTACATTTAGGAAATTGGTATTTGTGTAGGTAATTGTATACTTTTACTTGAGCAATAACTTTTACCTGGTTAATTTAACTTGATCATTTGAATTAGAATAAAAATGTAAGACATAGATAACTCCATAAGGCTTAGAGTTTGTGTCCTCAAACTTTTGAAAGGCAGCGTATAAGGCATAAGGACTGCAAGGCAAAAACATGGCCTGCTTTAGCTGTTTTTTTTTTTGTAGCACTACATTAAGAGTGCTGGCTTTTGCTTGTGGTGGTTGAACCTGTTTCCAATGAATCTGACCACATTCAAGATCTCTGGCCATTATGGCTGAAGCTGTGTGGGGTTTGACTGGTTTTGAGTTTTAATGCCTCTCTCGCTTCCAGCGCTGAGCACCCTCCTGCTCCTGAGATGATGGAGGTGGAGAAAGGAGGTCCTGTCATTCAAGGCAATTGCTGGTTGCTGACCACCCACAAACAAATATACATATTTTGTAATACCAGTTTTATACCAAATGGTGTCCTACATGATGTTAGATGTGTAAAAGTGCCTGTATTTATCTGTTGAAAAAATGGTAATACAGGGTTCTTGCATGACCAGAACAATAGGGTAGTAGCTCTTTGTAATATGTTCCATATATATGACCACCAATTTTCTCCCAAATTTAGTCATTTCCAATTCCCACACAGTTAGCTAGGACTCTCCAACATGAATGCTAGCATGTACTGGAGATTGCAAACTGCTATTTCTTACACATGTGCAGTTAGCTAATCTTCTAGGATTTTCATGCAAGAGTTTATTCCTACTGTATATTCTCTATTGTGTAATTGTGGAACGTCCAGACACTTCATTAACACCACCTACTTGTTTCTATACTCATTGTCTATTGTCAGCTCCACTTACCATACAGTAGCACTGTGTAGTTCTAGAGTTACAGACTGTAGTCCATCTGTTCCTCTGCATACTCTGTTAGCCTCCTTTCACCCTGTTCTTCAAATGTCAGGACCCCACAGGACCACCACAGAGGTAGTATTTGGGTGGTGAGACATTCTCAGCACTGCAGTGACACTGACATAGTGGTGGTGTGTAAGTGTGTTTTACGCCGGTACGAGATGAGATCAGACAGCAGTGGTGCTGGAGTTCTTAAACACCTCAGGGTCTCTGCTGGACTGAATGAATAGTCCACCAAGCAGAAATATGACCAACATAAACTGTGCAGCAACAGCTGAGCTTGTGTCTTTGACTTAACATCTACAGAGTGGATCAACTTGGTAAGAGTGTCTAATAGAGTGGACAGTGAGTGGACCCAACTCCAGCAGCACTAACAAAGTATGCAGAGAAACAGATGGACTATAGTCTGTAATTACAGAACTACCAAGTGCTCCTATGTGGTAAGTGGAGCTGATATAATTGATGAGTGTAGAAACAAGGACATGGTGTTAATGTTAGGGCTGATATTGTGGCTGTCATACAAAAACCTTGTATCTCCAAAAAAGTCATTCAGTCATTTTATCACAATATGAAGTCACAATATGAAGAACGATGGCAAAAACGGACATACAAGGTTTTTGTGAGACCGCTGCGATATACAGTTACACGTGCACGCATGTGTACCCTGCCACACACACGCACTGCCTCTCCCACCCACATCCATGCTCTTTAGATGTGGACGCTTGCGCAGTGTTCTCATATTTACTCCTCAACATGGATTTCATTTCTGGAGAAATGAGATCCATGCTTCTCAGATCCGGACAGAAGCTTCTCCAAAAAGTCTTGGTTAGGACCTCACCGTGGCAGTGGTTTGGGTTGAAATCTCCAGCTTTACTGAGTGTCATCATTACCCCGCTCATAAGCGGAAAGCAGGTTTTTTTTGTGTGGCCAGTAAACAACAACCCCGCAAACCAGATCACACGAGCTCCAGCAGGGAGAATGAATTTGAACTTTCCCTCATGTGTATCGAGCGAGTTTGACTCATTGAGGTTTGTGTTGCATGCATGCATCATGATCAATAAGGCCAATTGGCTTTCGAGACCACAGGCGTGCTACAGCGAGGATTGCTGAATTCACCCAGCGTTTCCAAACATTGTGTCACTTTGCAAATATCTCCACTGGGTTTGAAAGCTTGATGATGCCACTATATGTCGAGCAGCGAACCGCAAGAGAAAACAGCGGAGCAAGAGAAGACAATGAATCCGAACTGACACATCCGCAAACATTAACATTGACATGCACCGCTTGAAGTAGATCTATTTGCGATTTACTCAGCAAGTTCTGCAAACTGCCTTTCACATGTATTTCTCGTTACCGAAGGCACTTGTCTCCTTGGGTGCCAAAACACTTGAGGGAAGCAAATTCTTCCACATGTTTACACAAACTACATTCATAGGGCCTGTAAGTTTTGTTTAGGTTAGGCCCGGCAATCCCTGAGGTGTTCCGTATGTGTGTATGTGTGTGTGTGTGCTTTGTCTTGTTCTCTTTGCGGTTTCACATATCCCCATGATAACCGAATGTTGTGGGATGTTTTGCTGGTTTCCATTACTAATATTCATGTTTAGGTCAGTAGAAAGCCTCCAAAATGATGGTAATACAAGGGTGTGGGCCTGTGTCTAGGCATGAGTGTGTGTGTTCAGCTAGATACACACATTAGAGTGTGCATTCCTGTCTTTATGGGGTATTTCCATGTACTTCTGCATCTCAATACTACTGTGTTACACATAACCCAACCCATGTCACTTTTGGGTCCTCTGTAATGCAAGTATTGCAACAAGTCGTTAGGTCGATGGAATGATAATATTGCTAAGCTATGCTACAGCGATGCTATATGCTCATTTGGAACTGCCACCAACACAACATAATTAGACAGGTGAATGGGTTTGAATTAGAACCCTAACTGATAGTTCTATTACAACACCTAACAAATGCCCATGCTAGATAGCATCACTCTGAGTGATGGAGAGATGGAAGGCCATCCTTCCCACCTAGAGAGAGAAGCTGTGACCTCTTGAGCTAAGAAACTGTTGTGAGGACAGTTATTTACACAACCTGAAGACACTCACAAGCTCCATATGTTCTCCACAATACATTTGGACTCGCAGGTTGCTGTTAGTGCCCTTGTGGCCTCATATATCACGCTGTACAGAGTGACAATGGGAATCAAAGAGTGTGTCGCGAGTTACTAGATAAAGCGCGTGCTGTGCGTTCTTTGTGGTCTGACTGTAGTATGCTAAGCAGCTTTGAAAAGTTAGCATAGATGTGTTCTTCATTAGTGTGCGCAAAGCTGAAGGCTGCAGGTTTACAGATGTTTGCAGCGTCTCCGATAAGAGAGCGCGCTCCGAAAGCTGTTTTGTTTCTCCCGCCTAGAGGAATGATGAAGTAGACATGCTGGATGATGTCATGGAGAACAAGCAGGCCACCAAAAACATCTCTGCTAATGCCGGGTTTGGCTATGGGGATGCTAATTACAGATTGGTTGCAGCCTCTGGTGTCTCAGGGTGAACTACGGGGTTTCTTGTAGCTTTTTGTTTTGGAGCTTTGGGCTGGTCTGCTTGTTTTGCCATTTGAGTCCAGCGGTTCGTCCTCTGCAGATGAACAGATGTCATCATTATCCTGGTACAATGTATTTGTGAGTTAGCGCTTTGCTAGGTTTGTAGGCTGCCTTGTATTGGGCAATCCTGCTGTTAAATAGAATAGATATCACCGCTGTCATATCAAACCCTTGTAATAACTCATTTTTTAATACTGTTTATATCAACATGGGCCAACATGTACATGTACAGCCTACAGTGCAGAAGTAGGATTATCTGAGAAAAAGATCTATAAATGTGTTTATCTGAGCACAGTGGCATTATATGGTACAATAGAATAAGCACAATTAAAGGAATAAATGATAATTGGTGATTGAGTGTGTGTGATTGTGTTAGCTTACCCATTTCCACAAATCTTTTAGAGGAAAGCCACTATTTCCAGTTTGCCTCCAAGACCTAGATAATCTAATCTGTCCTTCATTAATGTTAATCAGGTGAACTTCTGGTGGAACAGCACAACTCTACACAGTAACTGGGTTGCACAGAGAAGTCAGCATCCAAAACGGTGTTCTTCTTACTTTGTTACTTAATGATGTGACCGTTACTGCCCACATACTTCTCTGCATCGTTTAGGTTGACATGGATGTTAAGCGATACATTCACAAGAGGCTAGTTCAGAGGCAAACGTTTCTGAAGACAACAAACACGGCAATAGTGGAGGAAGTCATAATAATGAAGTTGCGTAAACAGCTTAAAGCGGTGTAAAGTTTTATCCATGAGTTCCTTTTCTGACAGAGTTTCTTCTCCATGTCTATAAGTCAGTTGCTGTGTTTTACTTGAACTATTGTCTTAACTGCCCCCACGGTTTCCAGTGATACCAGTGATCCATAAAAGAATACACAAAAACAGACAACATAAACACAGAGTATGAACAGAAGTCTCCGTCCGTATGTACATATTTACCTTAAAGCATGAATGAGCCTAAAATAACTGTTCTTCTAATCAACATATCATTAACTTTATTGACCAAAAGCACATTCTGACCACAGACTTGTTTATTTGGTGTTGTTCTAATGTTATATAGAGTTTTACAGGTAGACACAATCACTGACCTTATGTTTATTTGTGTTTATTATAATGTTTCATATGTATATATCACTATTGTCCAATGAAAAACGTGTATATCCAGTTTTTTCTATGGTGTGAGTCCTGGAGCTACTCTGTGAACTGTGTAAATAATTCTAGATGAATAGACCAATAGAAATGCTCTATATAACTTGGAATAAACTCTTAATTTATATTGACTTCTATTCAACATGTTTTTGTTGAAGAACATATTCTGCTGTAAAGTCACCATTTTGGAGATATGGATTTAATTGGACAGCAACAATATACAGGTTAACATGACCACTGCCGTGATACACAAAGTTTAACAATAGTTTAAATGTGAAGAGAATGTTGACAACTCAGTATTTTATTTGAAAAGCACACATAGCATTATTAAGGTGTTAAATATGGAATGGAATCCATAACTCCATTGAAATCCTTATGCAGAAAAATATGGTATATTACCGTACAGCTGCTGCTTTTATTCTGCATAATTACTGTTATTTGAGAGCCAGCATTTGCTGATATGTTCCCGCCTCTAAGAGCTTGTGAGTACAGAGACCTTTCAGCCGAAAGAGGCTGCAAAACAACTTAGGTGTTTTTCATTAGGTTTGGACAGAGAAAACACGAGCATGCTGACTCCAGACAGGTCCAGTGCTTCTTTGCCTTTGGTGGGAACGCTAACAGGAAAGCTAATAAGCAGCGACTCTGAATCATTAAAATAAATGTGGTTTGGTCGTGTCACCCTAGATCTAGATTTATATCACGCTACTCTTTTGTATTTCTATTATTAATGTTTTTGTTTGAAGCCTTGAACCTACATCTATGGGATTCTACCAAAGCGTGTCTACAGTTTAGCGTTCCTTCCAGGCAGTAGTAGGGTTGCTGTGGGGTGTATTGCCAGCCATCGTGTACTCCCAGATCCCATGGATTTATTGATTGTTATTTCTAAATCTGCTCAACCACTACTGACAGTGTAGTGCAATGTTAATAAATGCAGACTTGGTTTCTCACTGCCATGAGTGCTTTCATCTGCAGGCTGTGCGGTTTTTAGTGTTTTTCTAATGCCCATTAAAATAATAATTGCTCCTCATTATAACAGATATGGCTTCTCTCCTTCTCTTTCTTCTAAAGTCTCTGTTGTCGTTCTTTTTTCTGTGTGTGTGTGTGTGTGTCTGTAGCGCTACCCGGTCTGGCCGTCGGATCTGAAACCGGTTCGAGGCACGAGTCCGCAGGCCCAGAGACGAGCTCTACAGCTGCAGGAGTTACTTTTCTCTAAAGAGCTGGAGAACATGGGCAAACACCTTGCTGGTGGGTATTAAACACACAGGTTTGTTTTTATACCTTTTTGAGATGTCAGGTTACGCAGATATCCAGATTAACCTCGATTAGTAGGTAAAAATTGTTAAATAAAGGAATACATTACAGTTTACATGCAGACATGCATTGATTCGGCAGTTTACTAGAAACACCTACCTTATACACTTACACTCCAGTGGCCATTTAGTAGAAACAGCTTCCACACAGGAGGTGTAGAGTTACTGACTATAGCTCATCTGGTGCTGCACAATTTACTAGTCCCCCTCCATCAACGTAATATCAGCCACATATATCAATGGAAAGGGACCATCACAGAAACACTGCTCACGACAGGGTCTTTTGTGAACATTATGGGGCCCTTCTGCCTGGAGTACCCGGTATCTCAGTCTCAACTCATTTTAGCAACTTTTCATTATTTTGAACCCATTAAACCCTAACCCAAAATAGAAACTTTAAACAACTAAAGTATCTACACAAATTAAAAGTACAAATGAAGCAATGCTAACGGCGCAATAGCAAATATGGCCAGAGACCGTCATGGTTCGGAAGCTAATGCCACAGTAGCAATGTTGGGCAAGGCCAGCAGCTGGCATGCTAGCAAGGTACAGATGCTGGGCAAGGCTGGCAGCCTTAGCGATGCAGCGATAGCAAAGCTTACACTGTGATAGCCATGTGAACATTGTGGTGGCGATATTGCGGAGGCCGCCAGTCGGCACACCAGCACCGCCATAGCAATGTTGGGCAAGGTCGTCGTTGAGTCAACATGCTATCGCTATGGACTGTGACGCCACTTTTCCTTTACAATGATACTTTAAGGAAGTAGACACAACAATCTCAGCTACCTAAGATTGCATCTCTTCATAGCAGCACACGTACCTATTAGCTTTGTGGCAAAATGTAGTCCTTAGACAGAAATGTCTTCTAGTCAATCAAGACACAGTTCTTGTGCATGTGCGTTTCAACAAGGTTGGTCAGTCAGTCAGTCACTCACTCAGCCAGTCAGTAAGCGAAATTGCTTCTGCAAGAGTTTGAGAGTGGGTCCAGCACCCAAAAATTTGCCACCAGAAGCAGCTCACAGACCCACACACACACACACTCACACATCAAACAGTCTGCTTTTAAATCACTGCCGCTGTCTTTTACAATCAAAGTCTCCCCAGCTCCTTAACTGGGCCGTGAACATGGTGAGAAAAACCTATGATTGGCTAATTAAAAGCCTGCCACCAATTATTTAAAAAAGAAAAAAAGATCATGTCTATCTTTGATTAATTTAATAGCGGCCCACCGCAGTGTGGTTAAAGTGTGGCAGTGACGTGACTGATTTTTGTGGTTTATCAGGTTTGATCTTACTTCTTTTTGGGGGGAGAGTGTGAGACCCTCCTGAAGAGTGACAGATGAAAAATCACCCCTTTATTAAAAGCATAAAGGCCTCTAGGCGAGACCAAAGGCAAAGCCCCGCCCACCCCAGAGCTACAAACTCCACCATGTGTTCAGCAGTTGTTTGTTTACGCATACTGCTCTCTTTTATTTTGCCTCTGTACATCGCATACATTTCAGAGCCTGATAAGTGTGTGAGATCCCTTGACCCCTATAGGAGGGTGTAGTGTCTAAGTCATTCAGTCATTTAGAGTGGAACTGGTGTGAAATGGTATATTTTAGAAAAGCTTGCTGACTTCATGTCTTTAAAGTGGTGGTAACAGGAACCAGGGTTTGTAAACTACGACAAATATACAGTTGTGGTTGTACGTGTACATACACTTATCATGGACATGAGAGCTTTTTGGGGAAGAATGAGTGACGGCATACTATGCAGCTTTAATAGAAATATTAACAATAATTGAATGCATTTCATGGGGGATTTTCTGAAATCAACATAGGGTCATAATTATACATATAGGGTAAAAAAATATACAGACATGATTCATATGGTGGTGCTAAAAGTTTCAAAATGTCTTTTAACTTGCCCACATTAAGACCAGGGCTTCTTTACTTCCTGTAAGTGATCTTGATTGACTACAGCTGATAGCTTCACTGTGCCCGCACATGGTTTGTTTCACAACACTTTGTGGTGATTGACCAACACAGAGTACAGCCAGAAAGACCAAGGAGCTCAGCACAGATCTTAAAAGACTGCCATCAGTTCAAACAGTTATAGTACCACGCTGGAATTCAGTGAGCTCTTTAGAACCACCCATTCTTTCACTAATGCTGCATGGCTAGGTGCTTCATATTATACACGTGAATTCAATAATTCAACACAATAATAAAACACAAGGTGTGTCCATATAGTGTAGCTTTTAGAGGCATGTATGTCTACATGCATGTCTAATGTATGTATTGTATGTTGTATTAAGGCATGTGCATGTAATCTGTGTTGGTGTATGTTTATGGATAAGATTGCATTCCAGTGTATTAGTATTAGAGTACTAACACTACAGTCATAATGCTATAACACTTGTTAATAATATGTGTTATAATACTTTCTATAATATATATAATATATATACACCAGTAGGCAATGTATGAGTGTATGAGGAAGCCTATAATGAGCATCTCCACTTTACACTCTAGGAGAAATGGACCCAGTCTGTCAGATGGCATTGATTTCTGTCGTTTCTATCCAAATAGTGAGTTCCCTACCAGGCAGAGAATTAGAGCCATGGAACAGCCTAATTTAGCCCTTTCATGCTTTTATTAGCTGTTAATGTCTTCCATGCTGAAAGCTAGTGCTTTCGCTTTAATCAAATTTTTCACCCCAATTATGTGGTCAAGCTCAATCGTCAGACTACTACTTATTTATGATAAGGCAATGATGAATCAACTTCATATTCCAAAGACATTAAGACTGTTGTCTCTTGTGCAATATCTGAGGGTAGCGTTCGGCCCTATTTGGATAAATAACGCAGGCTTTCCAGGCGGCGCACATTGTTCAAAGTAACTCTCTCTTTCCAACGTAATGTTCCACATGACTTATTTCTGATCATCCTGCTTAGACTGTTGCCACATCCTTAGTCCCACAACATGCAGCTCCAATTCCGACAAGAGATGAGTTGTTAACACTTTCATTATTTGAGGAGACAGTGGTCCGGATCCAATAAAGCCTGCATATGTTCTAAATGGCTGGATTGCGTGCGTTGGTACTCTACCCACACAGGGAGCGCATTTGCTTTTTTCTGATCAAAGACTGTTTATAATAGATTAGATCTGCCCCTTTTTTACTCCCTCGCTTACTTTCTCCTGCTCTGTTCTTTTTGGAGTTCACTAAAGTGGTTGTCTCTTGTTTAATCAGGATCGAGACTCTGCTTCATCAATAGACAGAGACCAGAGTTAGCCTCATGCCACCCAGTGTAGTCAAGACATTCCACATCATTTACATTCAACGTCAATAAAATTATATAGATATGGTTTGGCATAATTAAGAGTAATCAATAAATAGAGAAAAGTAATGAGTTTTAGCTATGCTCATAACCCTTCCCCAAAACTTAATCTAATAAAATGACCTAGCTGGCTAACTAACTAAACTAACTAATTTTAGCTACATTTTTAACTATTGTTTTAGATCTTTCATGCATATCTTTATCTTGTGAGTGGCTGCAGTAGTTAGCTCACAGGAAACAGCTTAAAAACAGCTAACTTTGTTACCTGATGTTTGTTACATTTAAGTGTTGACTTGTCTGAAGCAAAAAGTTTGCCAAACAGACCGTTAAGAAGGCATTAAGAAGGCATATAACTATCACTGGGGTTATAATGCTCTGTCAGATGTGAGTAAATATTCACATACATGTTAACAACTCGAAATAAAGCAAAATAGGTATAGTTGTGTTCATGTGTGGTCACTGGTGGTGTCATGTGTAATAAACTACAGCAGATAGCTTTGTACAATGGATTGGACATTTCCTGCTTTCAAATGTGCGTTTTGTTTTTTCTTTGAATTTGAGAAATATTTTTCATAATAATTTCATTGCATTTTATTTTAACTGCCCTAGTATGTTCTATGTAAGCTAACATCCAAGGTACATTGGTTACCTTGAATAAAGGGTAAGTGGACAGCTAAAGTAGCCAGTGAAGTTTGGAAATATGAGCATTCGACCTTAATCTGTAAGGCAAAGTAACTTTTTACAGTAGATTTTAAAACTCTGCATTTGCTCTTACTCAATTGATCTTTATAATTATTCAAGTTCAACAGCAGAGCAGTAGGACAGTCACCTTCTATACTCAACCTAATATGATATAATACACACCAGTGAAAGATTCACCATTTTTATAACATGAATTAATAACAAAATAATTAATTATATTAAGGCATATTAAAACTTATAAACCATGACACTATAATTTAGCAGAGGTGTAAAAAGTAGTGCAACACAGACACACTCCTGAAAACTGTGATCTTGGACGTTCCTAGCAAGATATGTTACACTGTACATTTTCCAACTGTTAAAAATTAAATTTACACTCAGTAATATGATGCTTGGATGAGCTCGGACTGTTTATTGGGTATCTCTTGGACTGGTCCGCTTTGGTGAAGATATTTGTAGCTGTGCTGTGTAAAAAGAGGATGAAATCATGTTGATCTATTCTCTCCTGCTTGCATTTATACAGAGTTTACAGTTGTAATTTCATTAAAATCCTAGATGGGCTGTTAACATAAACCCCATTTGATGAATAGAAGTGGAATAAGTCCAGTCAGAAGTGGTTACTCAAAGGAGAAAATCTGGAGGGTGGTAGTGCTGTTGGCAATGTTTTAATCACTGCTTAAATAAGCTCTGCTTGGCCCATTACAGTGCATAAAACAATGTAAGATGGATGTAGTAGGTTCCAGAGTTGACCCCGATGCCCTTAGTCATCACTAATGATCATAAATTCAGCAGCACCACAGCAGAGACAGAAAAACAAAACTTGAGCCCCACATATTTCTCCTTAATTTCCTGATATAACAACCTTGTTGTTAGATATATTTTTAAATATGTAAGTCACTCTGTTTCATAACTTTCATTTAAAAGAAAAAAAAAGCTTACTGATCAGAGCAGTGCTCTGATATATATAATCCATCTGAGATATAATCCGTCCACAGTCAACCCACAGGTCATTGTGCTGTGGGTGTTATGTAGCCATGAAAAACACAGCACTGCTCATAACCTGTAGATTCTACACATTGCTAATGAAAAAGCATTTTCACCCTGGCTGGTGTAAATGTGCATGTGGCAGGTTAAAGCAGGTGTCTTTCCAGGACATTAACTTCAACATGTTTATACAATATTAAGCAATCCAGGTACTGGGTGATAACTGCAAATAATATTAGGCTTCTTAAAGAGAGGATTTGAATTGTTAAAATGAACATGGTTAAAAGTATTTCATTACAAATGATCATATATTACAAATAAATCATATAATCATGCCCCAACTCTACACAAATCATCTTTGGGCTAATGAGTTCTCATTGGAAGCTTGTATATACCAGGTGGTTAACTAGCAAATACAACTGCTCTTAGTTCAGTTGCTCATCAGAAGATCTGCCCATTAAGCATAGAGATCTGTAGAAAACCCCAAAACGACAGCATCAAGTCATCCACAAACACCAGCAACAATAGAAATATCCAGCGACATAGATTAATATGGGTAAGCTAAGTAATAGAGTATAATAACAAAGAACTCATTTTATTTGACATATTTACATACACAAACGGCCATGGTATACGTTACATTACATAAACTGGTGTATCATCTAGAATCCAGAGTCTCTTAATTTTAAATAGCACTCCTGCCCGCTGTCCTGCTCGGGGGCCTAGCATTGATTCATCCTCTTCTCACTGCCATGTTTGGAACATTTACCATTTTACCATTTACCATTTTATTTTTCTTATCTTTCTCAACTTGAGTATTATGGGTTCCTCTTTTTAGTCTTGGTTCTTCTCAAGGTTCTGTTTTCTTGCCACTAGCTTGTTTTAAAATGGCTTGGACCTGGATCTCTGACATTTGTTGTAAAAAGTGCTATAGAAATCAAATTGAATTAAATTGAATTAGCATTGTATACATGGAATCTACATGGAAGTGCTACAAAACCCAGTTTCCCAGTTTCTGACACCACTCAAACACACCATAAGAGGCTTTTGGGAAACTCAGCCCAGATCAGATCCACTTAAGAGTCTAAACATCTAAGTTTCAATGTCATACATTAGATTATTGACCTTGAAATATAGCAGAATCTCACATACTTTATTTACACATCTTAGTTTTGGATGCAATAATCTCTGTGTGTAAAAACAATGAGGAACAACCCTGACATAAGGATTAAGAAATTGTCAGTAATCCAAGAGAAATACTTGGAAACACAGTTTTTAAGTAAATTTGAGTGTTCTGTTGAAGAAGTGGTGAAGGAGTCACTCCTGAGTGTATCCTGTTTACTGGCATGTGTGTGTAGCCTCAACGTGGGCCGGATATAAACAAGATCATGTGAGCTATCGAAGGACGGGAAAACACAGCTCCCTCGCAGCTTGTGTCAAACAGTATCAGAAACCACTGAAGCGAGTCCATTAGCTTTACGGATTGCTAAATACCAGGCCCATGGCACTGGGCTAACTGCTGTACATAAGACTCTGTTGCTACCTACATTAGCATCATAATGTTTGAACGTGTCTGCAAACATGTCTCGGCCGAATTGTGTACATTTCTGACATGATTTGAAAGCACCTGCTACATAGGGACTTCATACATAAGCTTTGAATAACATACTTAAAAAGCACTATGTCCGTATTTATAAACATGCTGTGTAAATATTTACAAGCTGAATTAAAATGGTTTATGTTGTATTGACATAAGGGACCGAAGTGTCTGGCCTGCCTTATACATTCCATTACTTGGAATTAATGCTTGCTAACAGTGTTATGTATTTAATATGTTAATATGTTGACGAAGGTTTATGAAATCGTGCTTACACCTCCCACTTCGTACGCATCACACATGTGCGGCAGTAAACGAGGGTCATATTTTTGAGAACAGAGTCCTTGCGTAGATGGGAACTGAAAAAAGAGAGCGCATCCAATTACATAAAACACCCCGAGAGTAGCCCAGATGTTCCTCCAGAAAACTGGCAGAGTGAGAGAGACGGGACGGGGCAGACAAAAACATCTGAACACCTACCAAAGCAAACAAATATATTTCTGAAATGCAGTGGACCTCTCCACACATGGCCTATTAAGTGTGTTTTGAACGTGGTCAAAGGAAGCAGCCTCTCGTACAATTTACACAGTCTGTAAATACTTCTCCCCTCCACTATTAAAAGCTCTCTGTGACAAACATCAGGAAATTATCCTCTCGCATCGCTAAACTAAAATATGTGAGAGATTAGACAAACTCCAGGCATGTCAGCAACGTTCTTGTATCACCACATACTCAGCATTAGCAGATGTGAGTGATTATAACAGCTCATTGTGGTCACCTTGATCAGTCCTTATTCATACTTCAGCAGTTAATGTTGCTTTAATGTGCTCTTTAACTCAAAGAAACCTTAGTGTGCAGCATCTACTCAGCATCCACTCTATTATAATCCCCTACCCTGTACTTTGACTCACTGGCCACTTTATTAGAAACCCGTACCTTGTGCTTCCACTCACTGGCCACTTCATTAGAAACATCTATCTTGTACTTCCACTAACTGGTCACTTTATTAGAAACCCGTACCTGGTGCTTCCACTCACTGGCCACTTTATTAGAAACCCCTACCTTGTACTTTCACTCACTGGTCACTTTATTAGAAACCCGTACCTGGTGCTTCCACTCACTGGCCACTTTATTAGAAACATCTATCTTGTGCTTCCACTCACTGGTCACTTTATTAGAAACCTGTACCTGGTGCTTCCACTCACTGGTCACTTTATTAGCAACCCCTACCTTGTGCTTCCACTCACTGGCCACTTTATTAGAAACCTCTACCTTGTACTTCCACTCACTGGCCTCTTTATTAGAAACCCCTACCTTGTTCTTCCACTCACTGGCCTCTTTATTAGAAACCCCTACCTTGTACTTCAACGCACTGGCCACTTTATTAGCAACCCCTACCTTGTACTTCCACTCACTGCCCTTTATATTAGAAACCCGTACCTGGTGCTTTCACTCACTGGTCACTTTATTAGCAACCCCTACCTTGTACTTCCACTCACTGCCCTTTTTATTAGAAACCTCTACCTGGTGTTTCCCTTACTGGCCAATTATACTCAACATACTCCAAAGTATGGTTGTCTTTGTCTTTGACATCCACATACATTACACATCCACCATATTGGCAAACAGTTACAGACTGTATTAAGCAAATTACTTCAGTATTTACTTACATATCTGTGTGATTAATAGATATATGTTTTAGGGCAGATGAGGTGAGTTAAGCAAAGCAATGCTGATTCTCAAGACTGCAGGTTGAGAACCACTCTATTACACTCACATGAAGACACTATGACTGTCTTATTTCCCACTTCTCATCCATCTTTCTTTCTTTCTTTCTTTCCATCTTTACAGAGGTGGAAAAGGACCTGGCCAAGCTGGCTGAGCAGGGTAAATTAAGCAGGAGTCCGAACAGCCCCCACAACCGTCCACTGCTGTCCACTAACCTGCACACCTCCAGCAGCACTCTACCGGTGCCTGGCCTCAGCTCCAGGCCGCAGTCGCCCAGCAAAACAGCTGGCCTTCCACTCCTCAGCACCAAGCCCACTTCGCTAACCATGAGCCGCTCGCAGTCTCCTAGCAACCCCAGCAGCCGGGCCCAGACCCCCGGCAGCCGGGCCCAGACCCCCAGCAGGCCGCTAACCCCCAACAGCCTGATGATGAGGTCTCTACCCACTAGCAGCCATGGCAACACAGAGCGTGTGTACGGGCGCTCCAGGAGCAGACCCGTAACCCCTACTGGACAGAAATATACTCGACCTCTGCTGACCCCTCCTGGCCTCAGCAGCACGGACAGCTTCAGTTTCACCCTACGCAGCACACTGTCAGAGGTATTACTGTCCTTCATACATACACACACTCACACATTAACTGTTCATTTAATGGCAGCTTTACAGAAGAAGGAAAGAACCTTATTAACTTTCAACGGAAGCCAATGTAAAAAAAATATTCCAAGACATTTTGGAGCATTTCTATTGGTCCATTCATCCTGGAATTGTGATACAATTCTCCACAGGCTGGAGAATGACGGCAAGAACTTTACAGCGACTTTTTGTACCCCTATTTTTACTTGTTTCCAACTTTAGCTTTATAAGCTTAATGCGAAAAAAGCAACATCCTCCCAACATACACTATATTGACAAAAGTATAGGGACACTTGCTTACTCATTGTTTCTTTCCACAATCAAGAGTTTATCATTTTTTAATACCTCTTTTTCATCATCTTTATGCTTTTTGTTGGAGTAACTAGATAAGAGTCTCCACTGGGAAGACTTTCTACTAGATTTTGGCGCATTGCTGTAAGAAATTAGATTGCATTCAGTGACAATAGCGTAAGCGAGGTCAGGATGTTGGATGATCACCACACCACCTCATTCTCAACTCATCCCATAAGTACTGGATGATGGAGCACCATCATTCCAGAAAACACAGTTCCACAGCTCAGCCAAGCTCAGGCTTTATAACTCCTCAAATACTTGTCTGCAGGAACTAGACAAGCTGTGTGTGTGCGCGCATTTGCACATGGAGGCATATAGTGTATCTTGACTGTTCAACAGCGATTAGGTTAACCAAACACTGAAGTTCAGATTGGACTTCTGAATGGTTATGTCACAGATTTCAAAATCAGCATGTTTAAGTTGATAAGGTGGGTCAGTGCTCTTGTATTCCAATGTAGAGCTAGTCCAGAGCTCCAGCAGAGCCTCCTTTTGCAAATGCCAAGTAAGAAGGCAGGCCGTCAGGTGGAGAGCGTTAAAGACTTGGCTGCGGAAACCTCATAAAACTCAGGTCACTGATGTGAAAATCACCGTGCTCGTTGTTATTCTGTTGGCTAGTTTGTAAAAAGTGCTCAGCTAGCTGGAACATGAGCTGCTGTATCCATAAGAGTCTGGGAGAAGATTCAGAGCAGTGGCTATAGAAGTAAAGTTTAGGGAAGATTAGAGTGAAAACAGAAATGTTATTCTTGCATATTCATCTTCATCATTTTATTGCTGGTATTTCTAAACCTCATAACTGCATTTTTCCTGTATTATTTTCTTAAACCATTTTCTTAAAATCCCAGTACCTCTTTACATTGCATGATCATTTCATGATGAATGGACCAACAGAAGTGGTCCAAAAAGAATTTGAATAACAGCATGTTACATTAAGGTACCCAGGGGTTAATATGTGCCAGAACAAGCCTGATCTGACTACCTCACAGTTTGGATCCGGCACCATGTTCACCTGGTAAACACATTCATTAGACAGTCTATAGAGATATATTGAGAAATATCAAAATATTTTAAGAATGTTTAACGCTTAGGAAGCTCATTAGCACACTTATAATCATAAGATCTGACATTATAGGGAAACTTCTCACAGAGCTGCATGAGCTCCTTTTAAACAAACATGGCCCTTTTTTTCTTCCGGACCTCCACCCTCACCCCACTTACCACCAGATCCATCAATATTCACACTGTAAAAAGTGGTTTGTCCGTTCAACCTTAATACAATTACATCATGTGGTGACAAGCAATTGAACCCAAATAAATGTACTGAATTAAATAAAGGTTCATGCAAAGTATTTGAGTTTATGTATTTTATTTAGGTTTGATGAGATGAACCACTTTTTGTAGTGCAGTGTCCCAAGCCCTCATATATAAAATACACTGCTTAGCCATAACATTAGCACCACTGACAGGTCGATTGAAAAACACTGATTCTCTTCATCTACAGTGGCATCTGCCAAGGGGTGGATATATTGGGCAGTTCTTGAAGGTGGCATGTTAAAAGTAGGCAAAAATTAGGCCACTTTGGCAAGAACCAGATTGTTATGTCTAGGTGAACTTGGTCAGAACGTCTTGCAGTAATTAGGCAGGTCTTTTGGTATGTAGTGGTTAGTATCTACAAAAAGTGATCCAAAAAAGGACAACCAGTGAACCAGAGTCATGGGCGTCCCAAGGCTCATTCATGAGACCCAAGGAGGCCCCACCTCACAACTTACAGGACTTCTTCTGCTGCTAACGTCTTGGACTCCACAAGACTCCAGAATGTGTCCTGTGGTATCTGACACCATGTCTCAACAGGTCAGAACTGTTGAATAAATTGAATGTTTCAGTGGTTCTTCGCCTAGTTGAATAGTTCTTGTCTATGGGGTGAACTTCTTATATATGTATATATATATATGTATATATGAGAACCTTTAAAAATGCTCCTAAATAGCACCAGAAGAGTTCCATTACTGCTAAGAATTAAACAGTCTGCTCTGACTGTATGTTTAAGTTACAGTTCTGAAGATACCATTCTTGCTTTCCACATTGAGGATATCTTGCATTACTTCTCTTTAGAGACTCCTTCACAGCAGCTCTGTGAAATCTGAAGCTCTTTATTGAGCACTTTATCCTTTGCTAGCAGCAATTTTAATGTTTTGCTACATTTTTTTAAACTCCCCCTAATGGCTTCCATCGTTAGTGGCTGTTATGAGAAACATCAGACCGTTGAACATTTTTTGATGTAAGCCACCTGGTCTCACTGTTGCTGAAGTAAAAATGGTTTCAGCTAGAACGGGACAGAATTATCCACTGGTGGGCTTCAGAAATCGGATGTGTATAGACCCAAGAGAACGGCAGACAATTTGTCCTTCTTTTCTGCTTTCCTGTAATTTAGGCCTGAAATGCATCAAAAGATGCATGACTGCTTCCTCTGCCCGGTAGGTCCCGAACCTCCATCACCTTACAGCGCTGAAAAACGAGAATGCATAAAAGCTCCTTAGAAGCAAATGTGGGGCAATTTATTTATTAGCAGTTGGCCCAGAGGATTCGACTCCGAGGTGCACTTAACTCAAAAGAAAATAAAAACATCTGTAGAAGTAATGAGCCCGACATGCTCACTCGCCAGCGCTCTACATCTTTGGTTTGGAACTTTGGAGAACGCCAAAGATGAAGATGGTGCTGTAATGTGCACTTTTGATCGATCGCCCTTTTCCACAGGCCTGCTCACCTTCCCCTGCTGAATCATTGGTCTAATTCAGCACTGGAGAAGTAGAGCGTTAGCTATTTTTAGGGCTTGTGTGTCTTCATGTTTTGTTTAATGTACAAATTGTCTTTAAAAGAAGGTGCAGCCACAGCAACGAGCGGCCACAGCAAAGATTAATTGCATAACTTTCTTTTTCCATAAGCATAGCACTTATGTCACAGCAGTGCCACAGCAATTATTATGAACATAAATTTAAGCAGTACTGTTTCCGTTATTTCGTCTCACTGTCTGTATAGGGCCAGTATGTCATTTTACAGTTTTACTCATGGTTTGTGTGTGGGCAGGATATAACCACTGACTGTGGGTGTATGTGAAGTGGCAGGCCAAAGTTTGGGCGCCCTGGGTCTAATGACACAGTCTGTTGATTTTCGAAGCTAAAATAAGGGAACACATCCTCTACAAGAACCATCTTAATATTTGTCCTTTTCTGCACAAACCTAAATTAATATGTTGGCAAAAATACTTATCATAAAATAGTTTTTACAATATGTTAAATTATATACAGTATAAACATGTACGAATAAACAGGTGATTTGACAAGGGGAGCCATTCACTGATGAAGTAAAAATTGTTGATTATCTCATAACAGGGACAAATGTAAAGGTCTGGGATGTGGCATCTGTTAAGGTGGGGTAATGTCATTATTACCAGGTCATTCAAGTCTGTGGCAAATCTCAGTCAAATCCAGAAGGCAAACCAAAGGATCCAGAGGTGCAACTATGCTGTCGGCTTTAGGCAAGTCATTGTGTAGTGTAGCCTATAGCCTATATATATATGTGTTATGAGCCTGCATTTCAGGCTCAAATTTCATTATCACCATTACAACCAAGTGGAGTATTATTATCATGTTTTATCACCATGATGTTAACTCGAGCAGCCACTTACATCTCAGTCATATATGCCCAGATTTCTTATCCCATTCGAATATTCATAAATTATACAGACATCCTGTGGAACAATTACATTACTCCCATGTAAAACGAATCCTGTATGAAAAGGTCTATAGACAGTAACTGTACAGTTGTTTTACTTTGTTGATGTGTTGGATGTGGGGGAAAAAACTGCAGACTTGAAGACCTGAGTGATTCTGATGAGGGCCAGAGTGTTATGTCCAGATAACTATGTTGGACCATCTCCCAACTGGCAAGGCTAATGGTCTATGGTAGCACAAATCTCAGAAATGTTTACTGATCGTTACGGGAGGAATCTGCTGCATATGGGCCTGCGAGGCCATGGACCAATCACAGTGCCCATGCTTAACCCTGTTCACAGTCAAACACACCTACTACTGACAAGTAAACAATGACAGGAGGAGGTCTTTCTGATGAGAGCTGTTTCTTGTACATCTCACTGACAGTCTGGTAGATGTGCACAACTTACCTGTGGAGCAAGAAGTCAGCTTTGCAGCTGCTCTACCTCACAAGTTACAGAACTTTAAGGCTACGTTCACACAGCAGGCAAATCAGAAAGCAGGCCCAAATCAGATGTTTGTTCGTGACACAGATGTGCTTATCTGTGTTGCAGTGTGAACAGCAAAAAAGTTGGACTTTTCCGTTCCAATTTGGGCCACTTTCATGTGTGGTATTGAAATCTGATACATATCCAATGCGTAACACGACTCCGTCTGAACAGCCATATCAGAATGTAACAAACCACAGGTATCCGGTAACAAACCTCAAATATTTGTAGGTGATCTCAGCTGTTCAGATGAAGGTTGGATATGGGTCAGATATGGTGATGAAATCAGATTTAAGCCACTTTTTATGCTGTGTGACCATAACCCAAAGGATCTGATAAAACGTTTTGCTGCCAGTTACCACAGAATACCTTCAGAGGTCTCGTAGTGGGAGCTGTTAGTGGGGGGCATGTGAAGAGACAATGCGTGTGTGTGTATGTTGTATGTTGAATAAAAGAATATAGGAACTAGGGAAGTGGACCTACTAATAAGCCAAATGTAATATGTGTGTGTGTGTGTGTTTGTGTGTGTGTGTGTAGGAAGAGTTCTACCAGCAGCTGCAGGCAGTCAGGCAGCCATGGCTCATCCCTAGTGACACGGACAGTGACTGCCTGGAGCCTCCAGAGCAGGACAAGTGTGAGTACAATACAGCTCCACCAACACAGTTTATACTATAGTTCTACTGTAAACCTTATTCATCACTAACGAGAGCTCTAGCTCTCTTTATTTTGCTCTACAACTCCCACCCTATCGCTCGCTTTTTTCCTCGCTGTTTAATTCTATCTTGCTCTCTGTCTCGCTCTCCCAACTCTCTCTTGCTTTTTCTGCCACTAGCTGAATCCTTAACTGTACCCTATTCACCCTTCATCCACTACGTGTGAAAATCCAGGTAGTGAGTGATTATGGACACTTCATTATGTGTGGGAGCTCATTGCTGTGCGACAGAGTGCATGGCATAGAGGGTTGCCAGATTGCTACAGTGGTTTCCAGCCGACGTGTTTCAAAAGCTACCGAAATGCTACATAAAAAAAATCACTCAAAATCTGCTGATGTTCCGATTTTCAATTACAGTAAACCAAACCAACATGGCCTAATAATACAATGTAAATGTATTCAAACTGTACAGATCAATTATAAAAAAAGGCCTTTAATAGATTTATTTGCATCCTGGCAACACTGGTCCATAAACAGTCTTGTCATTGCTCTTTCTCAGAGAAGCTGCACCTGAATCTTTATTCTAAACAATGTGATGGATTATGGGTATTCCATGTCCGTTTAGTGTACATAGTTTGGACATTATATATTACGGTGCATTGTAGGATTGTGGGAACCCCAAAGTAGTGCATTATATAGTGAATAGGACACAGTTACGGACACAGGGCACAGTTTCTCCCTCTCTCATGCTTTCCTTTCTTTTTTCTGTTTTTCTTGCACACTCTCCTCCTCTCTAGCTTTTACAATCAATCTCTTTCTTTCCCTCTTTCTTTCTCTCCCTCTCACAGTTTGTATCTCTCTCCTTCTCACTTTCTGTCCGTTTTGCACACTCCATTTTCTTTCAGTACTCTCTCTAGACATGTGTGTCACAGACCCTTACAGAACTTAGTGCTTCACTTTAACTCATAAAGACCCTAAGTGACATACACTCAGCATCCTGGATGTGTCACAGGACAGATTGTGAGTGTGTGACCTCATGTACAAAATGGTGGTGTTTTTGATCAGTGCTTGAAACAAAACCAGCTCATTTTAAAAGTGTATTTTTGGCTTGTAAAGGTCTGTTCCAACACATTTAACTTTTTTAACGCTTCAATAAAATCTCATATATTACATTTAACCAGTTCTGACCCCATTAGAAGAAAAGGGAGTCATGGAATTATTGTTGTGACATACGTTACATTGGGATTTTAACCTTTAATGATTTACAGAAGGCATGTGATCGATCACAATAAGAAAAAACACTAATGAGCTGCTCAATTAATTAAACTGATTCAATTTTGAATCAGTGTTTAAACCTGGATCTGGGCTCTTACGGTTTTCATCCTCAGGCTGTTTCTCACTCACGATTCAGAAGAGACTCATTAATATCAATATTTGATCACCCTCCTCTTTATAATAATACAGTTTGTGTGCAGCTGATATAAACTGCCTCCACCACCTCCAGCCTCCAGCTTGCCAGAACTTTTTATAGCTCCTCCGTCTCCATGTCTGCCTGAACACGGGCCGCACCTTGTGTGGCTTGGAGGCCGAGAGGCAGCAGACACTTTGATTGTGTTGATATTGTCTGGCGGATTATGTCTTAGGTTTCACTTCGAGTGGATAGTTTGAAAGATTTAAGCGTGCAGAGAGTCATTTGCTGTCCAAATTATCGTTCGTCATCACTAATAAATATCGCTGGCTTCATTCTTTTCTCTCTGCGCGAAAGCACCGCGGCCTGAGCTGAGCATCCTCCAGGAGCCGTTAGTCTTTTAACGATGTTAATATTGGTTTAAATCAAAAGCTGTGCTGAGATCTGGCCCAGGACAAGTGCCTCTAGGTTCGTGCCTTACGTAAGAGTAGATGCGTGTGTGTGTGTGTGTGGATAGTGGGCCATTTCTTAATCTCCATACGTGCTGCGTTTTTTTTGTGTGTGTGGGTTGCTCAATGTTTACAGCAATGCTAGAACAAATGATCCTCAAACTTCTTGTTCAGAGCCAAGGCTGAGCAGCCCCCCTCCATCCAACCCCCTAGATTTCACTTCATTATTCATTATTAAATATCACGACAGCATCTTGTTTACCTCGACTGACCCGTCTTTTCCACTAAAATGTGGAAACCTTCTCAAATCAATGTTGAGCCATTTCACCCAGTAAACAAATGGTCCAGATCTGCTTCTTGATCGACGTGCTGGGACAGCACTTAGGCCAACTTTTAATAGAAGTCATGGGGCAAAAAAAAAATCCAATTCAAACAAAACACTGTGCGCGCAACGCACGCCTTGCAATCTAATGAAACATAACCGCACATGACAGTCGGTCCAAGGGACCAACTTTTGCTCTGCCAGCAGTCAAATCTCACAGCAATGAGCAAGTATATTTTCCTAATGGCCTCTAGAGTCCAGACAACTGGTGCAATCCTTCCAGTGCAGTGTTTTAAAGGGACACGAGCCATGTGTTACAAAGCCGTGTTGGCTGGCACTGCCAACCCCCGAGAGGATGTATACAGCCTGGCAAAAGTTTGGGGACACCTAGCTTTTCTAAATGCTTTGGGCATTTCAGAGATCTAATGCCCACAAACAGGTTAAGGCTTCTAATCCTCATTCATATAAATGTGTTTAAAACACTTTTGGACCAAAGGCGTTTTGGTCTGCGCTTTCACCAATACTTTGGAAAATGATTTAGATAAAACCTGCTCTTTATACTGACCAAGATGAGGTAGGTAAAGTAGGTAAAGCATACAGTGAAAACACAAAGGATGAAGAACAATCATAACCATTCTACAGCAGTGGTCTCCAACCCTGCTACTGGAGAGCTTCCTTTGGATGCAACCTTTATCTATCTCAACTGATCCAACTTATTGTTGCTTTCAGAGGTCTTTGATTGGCTGAATGTGGCGTGTTAGATTTGGGCTGTGGTTGAAACCTTTAGAATAGTAGTTCTCCTAGAAGAGGGTTGAAGACCACTGTTCTAAAGACTTCCACAATGGGGTAGCAACCATCAAACCCTGGGAGATGAAAAAGCCTTTGTTTTAGTTATTTTACTTTTCAGAACACTGCTAGAAATGAGACATTGTAGCACACACCTCAGATTACATCAAATTACCTACATTAAGGGAGAAAAGTCACTCATTTTTTGTTGTCACGTAATTAAGCTACCGTTACCATGGTGGCAATTTCCTCACTGTCATTTCCAACCTGCCAAGTTTCCACTGGCTACAACGACATCCTTTCAGAAGCGTGGCATTTTATACCCCCCCCCCCCCCCCCCCCCCCCAAATTAGCTAACACCAAGTCCCCCTTAAAACCCCACCAAGCTAAGTTCTCCCCCTATCACAATATACCTCTGCCGTTAAGCCAAATGGCAAACACACCCTTTTAAACCACTTAAATGTCACAGCTAAACACACCTGGAGGAGAGCACTTAAATAAACCAACACTGTAGTATCACACTTAGTGATGGATAGCTGGGGGGGGGGTAATTGATCCTGATAAGGCCATTGCTTAAACAGTTGCAGCACTCAGAAGACTGTTAGTCATTTTAAACATTGGGTAAAATTGTGACTAGGAACTGACTCTACACAAAGAATTCATAAACAAACAAGAAAATCAATAATACATAGTTATTATACATAGTCATATCAGAATATTATGACACTAGCCAGATATGGTGGCATCTCATAAACCGCAAACTTTGTGTAGTGAAGGTGTACAGAGAATGGTCTTCTCACACATTGAGTGCCTCCAAACAGCATAACAGTGGTGCCCCACGGGCCATTGATGCCAGAGGGGAACAACGACTTCGCAACGAGTACAGAGCAATGGATGTGCCATTGTGGAACTGTTAACCTCTATAATGAGCACCCTCCATCACCTCATACAGTCCTTCACACAACATCTCAGCAGGGTCATCCAAACCAAGCGTGGTTATTCACATTATTAGGTAGGTGGTCATCATATTCTGATATGACTGTATATAATCCTGCAGTTTGTGAGCTATCCAAAGAACTATTGGATTCCTCTATTAGCACAGTGTAACACAGCACTTTACAACATGGTGCGGATTGAGTGTGTGAGTGAAAATACTTCTTTTTGGCTTTTTCTCCAACTTAATACAAATGGCTTTGAGGTCTTAGACTTGTGGACCCCACTGTATATACATACAGCACCCTATTTTGCAACTTCATAAGCCATCAGTCATTAATCTCTTGCTCTGTATATGCCCATAGGTAATCCAAGCGCAGTGAGGGACGCCAATAAGAGATCAGTGTTTTCAGGTGAGAGGTCCTTTTTTCTTTTTCCACAAATCTTTTTTCTACAAATTCCTACATTTGCCTGACATGTGATGGAACTGCATGAAAAGTGACAAGCCCATTATAGGATTGACTCTGTGTTCAGTGTAATAGTCCCTGGCTGTCCGTCACCGACCTCATCTTGGAGAAAACACTTTAACGCTTTGCTCTGAATTAGGCATGAGTGAGTCAGACGCCTTTGCCTGGGTTTATAGAGCTGCCTGTTATTACCACCGGTTTTAGATACAGCTCAGCCAGTCGGTCTATGGCACTGCAGGCTTTAGCGTGGTGCCATGTTGTGGAAAGAAGCCGTTTGATGCCCGTTTCCATTGACTCAGGCCGGTGCCGCTATAGAACGCGGCGGTGCGGGAAAGCGTCTGGGCGGCCTGTCTGCGGGCAGCTGAGGTTTCACTGCACTAGATGGCGGGCTGTGACCTCATCTACATAAACACACACACATGCACACACACAGAGGCACAGGCAGACAGAGTCACACATGCTATAAAATCCTGCGTTGGATGGATATTTCATACACCAGCTCATTTTTCCACTTTCATGTTTATCTTTGACATGTTCAAATATTAAAGGGTGTTTTCACGGTAATTACCGCCGCCATTATTCTTATTAGTGGTGGAACTTGTCTGAGGGCTGTCTCCAAGCAACTGATGTTTTTTTTTGCCTTTTTTCTTCTGCTTCTTTTTTAACAGGCTTATAATGACCGACGACGGCCGAAGATGTAGACCCAATCAAACACTTATGCAATCTCACGGGGCATTTTGAATATTGTGAATAAACCAGAGAGACACTTATTTTTATAATTCCAATAAAAAAAGAAAGATTGTGTACTTTTTTTCCACAGAGGAAAATATTTCTTAAACCCTGGCACATTTGTATGCTATAAGTACAAATACTTGAAAATAGCGAATGTAAAATGTTGGTGAGAATGCGTTTGATTTGCCTTTTTAGCATGCTTCCCATTGCAGATTAATGGAGAGAAAAAAAACAATCACATGGCCTTGCATTAATGGACACGTTATGTTTATGATTTCCTGTGCCAAATGGTTGGTAATGGAAAAAAAAAAGCTATTTTGATAAATGTTTCAATAACAGAAATGGTAGTCTTGAAGGCATTAAATGGATTCATGAATGTTACACTGTTGTCTTTAGTGAAGACTTTAGAAGCATCCTTACTGCATATCACTGCCCTGGATGACTTCAACACAGCACTCTTCTCTTTCCTACAGAAATGTATGACAAAATAAATGTCTAGGATTCTACAGAATTGTAAAGATTTATTTGATTTTTATACCCACAAAATATACATTACATACAAATATATATATCTAGAGCCTGCTGCAACTTATTGTATGATGCAAATTAAATTGATTTATACACTTCAGTGTCCAGTATATCGTTTTTGTTTTCCTGCACCTTTCCATCTGTCCCAGAGTAGTGCTTCTGTAAATCTATTTCATGTGTAACGTCATTCAGCTCTCTGAAATATTAGAGCACAGTGGCAGATTCCAGCTATTTTGTTCTGGGCAAGAAATTGAGTGGAAAAGATTCTCGATTCTCATCTGAACAGCCTCCAAATCACATTGGTTTCTAACCAAGGCTCCAATACCATTGAGCTGTTGCTCCATGGTGGCATATTTTACCACAATCACACATTTGTGTGACATTTGCTGTGTATTCTGGAAGACTTACTCCTCTTAGAGTCCATTAGCTCTCCCAGTTTCTCCATCAGTATGACAGATGTTGTGTTCTGAGAAACTGTAGAAATCACCAAGCCCTTGTTTTGCGGTTCACACTGCACGTTTTTCAAGTTGTAGTGATGCTGGCTGGGGTTGCCTAGGTTTATTTATGTAGCTATTTCACTGACACTGGAAATTGCAGGCTTACTAAATCTAAAAGGTTGCACAAAGGTCACAAAGAAATGACCCATTTTAATTCAGTTTTATTTTTATTGTGCTTTCTACATTGCTCCAAAGCAACTTGTTCAAAAATATGTGTCAAGGAAAATACCAAGAGCACCAAGCACCAGGAAAAGTCCTTAAGAACATAGGATAATACCCAAGTGGAACCCAAGATACTACACTGTCAGAAAAAAAGGAAGCATCATTATTAAGATTCAACTGTATAATTAAAAGGTTAGGATTAAAACCAGAGCATGAAGAAGAATCCACAAGGAAGGCCAATAAGCTGCCTAGGAGCATAAGAAGGAACTACTGAGAAGAACAAAGAAGGAAAACTCCCTAAAAGTACAAGGAAGAACCACTTAGAGGAACTACGACTCAAAAAGGAGAATCTCTCAGGATTGAGGCATCATATGAGGAAAATACCCCATGAACGATGGTCGAAATGTTAACAGCTTGTTGGATCTACTGGTAAGACGTGTGTAGAACGGTAGATGTGAAAACAGGGTAGTATTAGGCAGGATTATAACCGATCTCTTGAGCACCACATGGCTTGCATTCCTTAGGCAGGTTGGTGGCATCCAGCACTTGACGCAGAGAGTTTCTCAGGGTTGGACAGCTCTTTTTCATGGTGTGTCATCACTCTTTTGTGGATGTAATTGGGTTGTGTGTACATGATCTAATGGCTGACTGATGGAAGTTAGCCTTTCAGACACGCACTCATTCACATAGCAGCCACACAACCACGCCTAGACCCAGTGTCTGATTGCCAGCCCACACCCACAGTCTACCCTAGGCTATCCCTCGCCAAACCCCAACACAGCCTTCACACTTCAGCCTTCAAACAGGATGTGGGCTTTGAGAAGGCTCACCCCGTCTGATTCTACAACACAGCAATTCCTGTAAAATTCTGATTGAACATTCATCAGTCTCCCTTGTAAAAAAAAAAAAAAAAAAAGAGGCAAAATTTCATTAACTGTGGTATGTGTGCCATCTCATTCAGGTATTTCCCTTATGATGTTTAGACTGGTGTTTGGAACAGGGGATGTGGTCAGAAAGGAAATGTGGCTCACACTTTTTAAGACTTTCTGAGAACATATTCCAGTTTGGATTGACGTGAGTAATTCTAACCGTTCGCATGTGTGCCATTCTAACAAGTTACTGATTTACTGCTCCGGCCTCCCATTTTCTGAAACATCATATTCTCCCGAGTTTTAAGTAAACGGAAATCTGCTGGATGTGAATGTTCAGCGTACATTTCATCTGCATGGGAAGTTAATACATTTATTGTTTTCTTCCATATCAGATGTTTCCCTTTTGCCTTCACTTTTCATGTCAGCAAAGAACAACCCAGATCAGAGATCTTTAGGAGGCCAAAATGGAAATGAGGGGCACTTTGGTGACTGGGATACAGATGGCTGACGAGAACACTCTTAATGCTTTCATTTGCTCCATGCACATCATTTTGATCTTACTTATCAGCCCAGAAATCGAACTCCTTGTTCTTCAAGAACAGCAAAAAAAAACAAAAAAAAACACATCATCTACTTTTGAGTCTATCAAAAGTTTGGGGTTTAATTGCACCTTTAAATGTTTTTTGTACTTTTCAACTAAGCTTCATGCTCATCAATCTTTTCTCCTTTGGTACGGAAAATGATTTGCCAGTGTTTGATCGTCATAAGCACATACCGGAACATTGTTTTGGCCTGAAGATCTTTAGATGTAAACAGAAATTTTGAAAAGTGAGGTGTCCAAAAACATTTGACCAGCAGTGTATTTAGCCCGTCCCTCTTGTTAATGACATGGAGTACTACAATGGAGGTTATCACTTTAGAGGCCGACCACTTCCACATCCTCTGTTTACTACTCCCTCTCCACTAAACTTAAGGGAATGCTTTCAAAGTCCCAGGGCCACCCAAGAATACAGCAAACCCTCATGCGTCTAGAGATCTAGACCACCATCAGTGGTCAGCTGACCAACCTCTAGTCTTTATTTATTGCTGAACTAAGTCATATTAATCCTGACATAATGCACAAATAAATCTATGGCTGGGGACAAGTATGCTTTGAAGGAGTGTACATGACGGCCTGTCCCGCACCACTCCCATGTGCTGTATGAACTTGATCCGTGTGGAGTTGTGTTTTAAAGCCTGGCTGTGGCGTTTCCTTCCAGCTGGTTTCGAGCATGGCTCTTATGACAGCGTGGGGAAATATCTGTTTCACCTGATTTGTGGAACTTCTTTTCAATCAAGCCTTTTAGGCAGCAGCGCTTGGCTGACATTCTGATATCGAAGAACATCTAACCCTCAACCAGATGTTTCAGACCAAGCTTCTTGAGCCCATCTACAAGGCTGAATGAAACCCAAGCCTTGTCTCTGAAAATCTCTGAACAACCTTGGACAAGTACATTTTGGATGATTTCAGATTTCCAGACCAGACCTTTCCAAAGCGAGACCCTTTTTCCCAACAAGGATTGGCTGCTCTAAAATCAGATAAGAAAGTCTGAATACTAACCATGAAGAACTGCAAAGATCTCTTGGGAATCTTTGACCTGGGATGACCACAAATGCATGGTCAAAGGATCATGCGGGGGTCCCTTGACCACTTTACGCCTGTGGGTTGGATGCAGTTCCAAGCAGGCCTACTGGAAGTTGGAACAGGAAAAACTCTACACTACATTCTTAAATTTTTAAAAATAAAAATGTCAAAACAAAGATGCCATAGAAGAACCTCTTTAAATGGATGGCTTTGTAAAGCAGTGATCTCTATGACTTTTCCTTTTTTTTTATTAAGAAAAGGTTTGGTTTAATGAGCTGTTTGGTTGTATTGTTAACCTGCACACCATCACAACTTTCAATTTATCAAATAGTCCTCTTACTTTTTCTTAATTTTAGGAAGCATTTGTTGCCTTGGAAAACATTTAGTGATCTAGATCACTTTAGTAGATAACTTCTTTAAGTAAACACAATTTACTACGTGTCAGCCCCTCGGTATTGCGTCCTCCCCCGGGGCGTTCCTCATATGAGGCTGTTTCATCTGAGATGGGGGGCACTTGAGAATTGTAGGTTCAGAGCCCGAGAGGCTTGTGACTTGGATCACAGGTTGTTTAGGCCAGTTTGGTTCACAGTTCAGGTCCACTAGTGGACCTTGCTTCTAGCGTCGAGTGTTGCGAGGCACCTTGCTTGCTTCTTGGTTAAATCCGCGACTCTCGCTTCAGCTAGGCGACCCTTTTCGACTTCACGTCTTCAGGTTTGGATGGCCTAGCCGTTTAAGGTTCAGCGGCTGGTTCCCCAGCTCTCTCCCCCCAGTTTGTGTATTCTCTGCATGGACACCCCCCCACCCCCACCCCCCACCCTTTTCTGTTAATAAAAGTACTTGCATTGAATCCATCTCCGCGAGTGTTCGGCCTTCGGTGTCTGGCCTAACTAGCCATGACACTACACTATTTCTTTGTCCTAATATCCATTGTAACATTCAACACATGTAGTCCTATACAGCAGCCACATATGTAAAGTCAACTTTGATTAAAAAGGGGCTTTAAAAGACATTTGTTGCTGTCCTTATTTAAGGATGTTGCTTATGACAATTGTTTTTTAAACTTAAGTTACATGGTGAAAACCACCCTCAGTCCAGATGTTACTCAAAATTCTACACAGCTAGGAATTCTCAAGACTTTGAAGCCATAAAACTGATTTCTATAACCAAAGAAAATTCATCCTCTTTGATTCTATGAAATCACTGCTACCACAATTACCAGAGGCCGTAAGCTTCTCCTGTCCCACTACAAACATCTCCCAGTATTAGAGTTACTGAGAATAAATGCTGATATTTTTTCTGTAAATGTGATTTGGAGCCACAAACTTGATTCAATAAGCAGAGTTATAAAATAACTACATTTTGAGAGAAGGAACATGCCCGAAGCCCCATTCTCCTCCCAATCTAACGTCCTATAAATTCACATTACTACCTTTCATGTCCCATGACAAAGTTTCCGCACCCCACTACCCCATTTCCTCCCTTTACCTCAGTCATGTCTCTCAGTTCTAGCTCCATTTATCAGAGGGGTCAGTCCGGCCTTACAGCTCTAGCTGAAGCCACATGAATTCCACCAAGTTCCCTTCTTCTAACAGTTTCTCCCACACTATTAAATGATGCAAAATGTCCTTATATCATATATAAGGGCAAGATATATATACTAATATGAAACATCATATATGTTTGTAAATGAAGGCCACCAGTGAAATTTTTTTATATTAATAGAGTACCCCAAAAAAGACCTCTTTTGAATTGCACTCAATATTGCTCCTAATCAGTTGTTGTTTATTGATTGATATATTATCATTGTTGCCATTATCAATTGCCTTTGTTGCTATTATCATTGTTGCCATTATCAACTTGAACAAGTTGTACAGTGCCATAAACCACCACTGCCAGTGCCACCTTAAGGATGACCTGGATTGAAAGCGACCTGCATTGCCAGAAAAGATCTGGTTAATTACTGGCTTCTAGTGTTTGCTCCAGTGCTAAACTAAAAAAGCAAAATTTGGACTAATCTATATCTAGTCATTATCTAGCATGGGAGGAAAGTTGTGTGTGTCTTCTATGTAACGCTTGTGATACTTGTTTATGTTTTTTCGTCTTTACTGATCAGCCATAACATTAGCACCACCTGCCTAATACTGACTAGGTCCCTCTTGTGCCATCAAAACAGATCCGATCATTTAAGGCACGGACTCCACAAGACGACTAAAGGCCAGTGTGGTATCTGACACAGACATTAGCAGTAGAGCTTTTAAGATGTGAGATGGGGCCTGAATGAGCATCAGTGAGACATAGGGGCCCCATGTCCCTGTTGCCTTTTAACTGGCTGTTCTTTCTTGGATCCTGACAACTACATACCTGGAAACAAGACCTGCCTGATGTTTTGGAGATGTTTTCATCCAATTGTCTAGCCATCTCAATTTGGCTCTTGTCAGTGTCTCAGATTCTTATGCTTGCCCTTTTTTTGCTTCACAAACTGATTGTTCACTTGCTGCTTAATATATCTCCCCCTTGACAGATGACACTGTAGATGAAGATAATAATACGTTTTTCACTTCACCGGTCAGTGATGCTAATGTTAAGGCTGATCAGTGCACATGTAGAAAGAAGTATAAAAATGTTCTCACTGAGAATGACAATAAAGTATAGGCCAGGCTTTTGTTTTGGCTACATTTTCTTCATTTTTGTTATACAACACTTCAATGGGGTGGCATCCATAAATCAGCACTGACTTATCACTCACTTAGAAATTTGATCACTGTTATATCCTACGATGTGAAATCATGCCAAACTAATTACTAAGGATGGATTACTGAATGGATGCCTTTAGTTAGCTTCATTAAAAACATAACAGTGTTCTTGTAAGAGAGAAGTTTCCTCCCTCCTCACGGCAGTAAAATATTTTAAGTTTACTGTTCTATTACTGTTACATTTTATTTTCTAAAAACATTTTTTCACAGAAAGAAATTAACCAAACTACAGGCATCTGCAGGGCCTGCATTTTCAGACCTACAGGGACAAAAATAATACATCTGTTTGAGCTGTGACTCACTCTAATCTGCATACGGCAGTAGACCAAACTCTGAACTTCATGATGTAACGTTTTTTAATGGGCCTACTTAATGCACCTGGCCTTTCTACTGCACTATTTGTAGCTCCTTTAGAAAATGCTAAGTAATTGTATGGTTTCAGTCCCCAGATTAACTTGACTATTCTCTACACTCTACACTACAGAGCCAAAACAAATCAATGAACAATTTGAATGCATAAATGATTATTTCCCTATTTAAAGAGCTCTTCACATTGGTTAAAAAAACCCAAGACTTTCTTTAGATGATTTGTGCTAACTTGAAGCTGACCTGACATCCAGAATTGCAGTTCAGAAAGACATCTAGATAGACATTTTGGAAAACAACTGGCAAAGTCAATCTGGAGTCAAAACTTATGACATTATCAGCTAATACGACACATCACATCATATCATTAAAAGGGATAAAATTGTTTCCCCGTCATTTTTTACTTCAAACATATATTACAAACAGAGCTTTGAAATACCACCATGCTCAAAAGTAAAACGATCATGAGAAAAAGGTAAAGAAATGGAAAAGCATTGTGTGTTTTTTGGAATTATTTCTTGAGTCTTAGTGATAGTGTTGCTGTCCTCTCTGTGTCCTCTCATGTATGGATAGCTGGGTTTTAGCCTGGCACCCTGTCGACCCATCTCCCTTGTCCGGTCAGTCTAGCATTGGCCTTTAATCATCCCACTGGCTTTTGAGCACAACATAATATCCCACTAGCTTGATATAGTCCCTCAGCTCCCCTTCCTAAATACCAACATCAGCACTTGCTCCAGTCAGCCTAGTGTTAGCATTTAACTTTTTTAGCCCTGTCTCCATATCATCATGAGGTAGCTGTTGCATTTAGCCTGAAAAGGCTTTTGCTAGTGAAATTGTCATAAAACATATCAAATAAGACCAAAAAATTCAAAGTGCGTTTTATAACTGGTGTTGTCACAGGAGCTTTATTCATTCAGTAATGAGTAAAAAGACAAGAAATCAACAACATAAGAAGACATGAACCCCTGAAAAGACCCCCAGTGAGCAGCCAACGGCATCAGTGGCAAGGAAAATCATGGGAGGAACCAAGACTCACAAGGGGGACCCGACCCATCCTCCTCTGATCAGAACTATTTATAAATTATTGATAAAAGCCACTAAACCACCTAAACTGTATTCTGAACATATTCTTAATCATAATATAATAATCATGGTGTAGAATAATTTAATATAGTCATTGTGACGGTATTGATGGTGAGAGTAATGAGGTTTTGGCCATTAGGCAGGTAGCAGTGGTGGGAGTTGGTGGTTGGTGTGGCACAACAGATAACACAATTACCTGCCACTGAGCTACCACACCATGTGGGGGGCTGGGGTTCGATTCCCGGTCTACACCAATAACACTACACTGACCCACCTCTGTAATACGAGTTACCTTGTAAGTCGCTCTAGATAAGAGCGTCTGCTAAATGCCATAAATGTAAATGTAGGAGGGTGTACAGCTGATCTGGCATGGGTGGTGGGGGAGCCTGGTGGTCGGACTGGTGGGTGGCAGCTGGTCTGACGCAGGTACAGGGGACCCCAGCAGTTAGTCTTTCAGCAGGTCTGAGAAGGTAAAAAGACATAACAGTGTTAGGGGCTCATGGTATGTCACTTCCATTTACTGAACTCTATTTAACTATGCTATGCTAAGCTAAGTTTTCCATTTTGGGCATCCTAACCTGATAAAACACGTTTAATGTCTCATTTTAAATAATAATTATTTCATAGAATGTGCACAAGTATATCACTGTAAAATATAGCAACTTATTTACATGTAGAAAATGTAAAAACATATCATTTGACCAGGGAGTGTAGGTACTCTCTTTCCTAAAGCTCAGAGCTGACTGACAGTGAAAGCTAGCTAATTTACTTTAGTCACATATTGAAACCCATGAAGATGAACTAATACTTTATGCCCCAATTTCATTACAAACGTAGACAGAATTGCTGATCCACTCGCCAGGAGTAAATGTGGGGAAACACTGCTGGAGCCTGCTGGGGAGACATGCGGTAATTGTGAGCAGGCATTCGGACAGGTCGCCACTGCCCTTGATCAATTTACCTGTAACGAACCCACAGGAACCAATCAGCAGCAGCAGCCCAGCGGAGAGCAGCGCAGAGCAGAGCAGCGGAGTCACGCTGGTGGCCTCAGAGCGGGTCAGTGGCGGTCCAGTGGAGGTCCAGTGGAGGTCCAGTGGAGGTCCGGCAATCAGCACAGTGTTTTAATACGCTCTCAATCCCCTTCTTCGTTGGAGCTGTGTGGGCTTTGTTTGTTTGTTTGTTTGTTTGGTTGGTGTGAAAATGCCTGTTCTTCAAGGCTGAAGTCACCTTCATGACTGCCTCAACTCATCAGAGGTTCGTTAGCTTTAGCAAACCTGGTAAGTCTTAGCTGTGCCTAAACTCCAGGCTGTGAGTAGCAGGGCACGGTGTTAAAGCAGCACACCTGAATACCGTTCAGTTAAACACTCCCCTGAAATCAAACAGCAGGGACAGCGCTCCTCTGCTCTGTGGAAGCTAATGGCTGGATAAAAACACCTTCTTTTAGACTTCTACTTGAAGGTTTCTGTAGTCAGTGGGGAAGAAAACACTGTGTGCTTTTTTTTTTAATGAGTTTGTTTATAATCTCAAATTAGTTTCCTTAATTTTGACTTATTTTTCCTCAGGGTTGACTTAGTAGCGCAAAAAGCTGACGTATTTTCCTCAGGGTTGACTTAGTAGCTCAAAAAGCTGACGTATTTTCCTCAGGGTTGACTTAGTAGCTCAAAATACAGACTTATTTTCCTCAGGATTGACTTAGTAGCTCAAAATGCAGGCTTATTTTCCTCAGGGTTGACTTAGTAGCTCAAAATGCAGGCTTATTTTCCTCAGGGTTGACTTAGTAGCTCAAAAAGCAGACGTATTTTCCTCAGGGTTGACTTAGTAGCTCAAAAAGCAGACGTATTTTCCTCAGGGTTGACTTAGTAGCTCAAAAAGCAGACGTATTTTCCTCAGGGTTGACTTAGTAGCGCAAAATGCTGACGTGTTTTCCTCAGGGTTGACTTAGTAGCGCAAAAAGCTGACGTGTTTTCCTCAGGGTTGACTTAGTAGCTCAAAAAGCAGACGTATTTTCCTCAGGGTTGACTTAGTAGCTCAAAAAGCAGACGTGTTTTCCTCAGGGTTGACTTAGTAGCTCAAAATGCTGACGTATTTTCCTCAGGGTTGACTTAGTAGCTCAAAATGCAGGCTTATTTTCCTCAGGGTTGACTTAGTAGCTCAAAATGCAGGCTTATTTTCCTCAGGGTTGACTTAGTAGCTCAAAATGCAGGCTTATTTTCCTCAGGGTTGACTTAGTAGCTCAAAATGCAGGCTTATTTTCCTCAGGGTTGACTTAGTAGCTCAAAAAGCAGGCTTATTTTCCTCAGGGTTGACTTAGTAGCTCAAAATGCAGGCTTATTTTCCTCAGGGTTGACTTAGTAGCTAAAAAAGCAGACGTATTTTCCTCAGGGTTGACTTAGTAGCTCAAAATGCAGGCTTATTTTCCTCAGGGTTGACTTAGTAGCTCAAAAAGCTGACGTATTTTCCTCAGGGTTGACTTAGTAGCTCAAAAAGCTGACGTATTTTCCTCAGGGTTGACTTAGTAGCTCAAAAAGCAGACGTATTTTCCTCAGGGTTGACTTAGTAGCTCAAAAAGCTGACGTATTTTCCTCAGGGTTGACTTAGTAGCTCAAAAAGCTGACGTATTTTCCTCAGGGTTGACTTAGTAGCTCAAAAAGCAGACGTATTTTCCTCAGGGTTGACTTAGTAGCTCAAAATGCAGGCTTATTTTCCTCAGGGTTGACTTAGTAGCTCAAAATGCAGGCTTATTTTCCTCAGGGTTGACTTAGTAGCTCAAAATGCAGGCTTATTTTCCTCAGGGTTGACTTAGTAGCTCAAAATGCAGGCTTATTTTCCTCAGGGTTGACTTAGTAGCTCAAAATGCAGGCTTATTTTCCTCAGGGTTGACTTAGTAGCTCAAAATGCAGGCTTATTTTCCTCAGGGTTGACTTAGTAGCTCAAAATGCAGGCTTATTTTCCTCAGGGTTGACTTAGTAGCTCAAAATGCAGGCTTATTTTCCTCAGGGTTGACTTAGTAGCGCAAAAAGCTGACGTATTTTCCTCAGGGTTGACTTAGTAGCGCAAAAAGCTGACGTATTTTCCTCAGGGTTGACTTAGTAGCTAAAAAAGCAGACGTATTTTCCTCAGGGTTGACTTAGTAGCTAAAAAAGCAGACGTATTTTCCTCAGGGTTGACTTAGTAGCTAAAAAAGCTGACGTATTTTCCTCAGGGTTGACTTAGTAGCTCAAAAAGCAGACGTATTTTCCTCAGGGTTGACTTAGTAGCTCAAAAAGCAGACGTATTTTCCTCAGGGTTGACTTAGTAGCTCAAAATGCAGGCTTATTTTCCTCAGGGTTGACTTAGTAGCTCAAAATGCAGGCTTATTTTCCTCAGGGTTGACTTAGTAGCGCAAAATGCAGGCTTATTTTCCTCAGGGTTGACTTAGTAGCGCAAAATGCAGGCTTATTTTCCTCAGGGTTGACTTAGTAGCTCAAAATGCAGGCTTATTTTCCTCAGGGTTGACTTAGTAGCTCAAAATGCAGGCTTATTTTCCTCAGGGTTGACTTAGTAGCTCAAAAAGCAGGCTTATTTTCCTCAGGGTTGACTTAGTAGCGCAAAAAGCGGACGTATTTTCCTCAGGGTTGACTTAGTAGCGCAAAAAGCGGACGTATTTTCCTCAGGGTTGACTTAGTAGCGCAAAAAGCGGACGTATTTTCCTCAGGGTTGACTTAGTAGCGCAAAAAGCTGACGTATTTTCCTCAGGGTTGACTTAGTAGCGCAAAAAGCTGACGTATTTTCCTCAGGGTTGACTTAGTAGCTAAAAAAGCAGACGTATTTTCCTCAGGGTTGACTTAGTAGCTAAAAAAGCAGACGTATTTTCCTCAGGGTTGACTTAGTAGCTAAAAAAGCAGACGTATTTTCCTCAGGGTTGACTTAGTAGCTCAAAAAGCTGACGTATTTTCCTCAGGGTTGACTTAGTAGCTCAAAAAGCAGACGTATTTTCCTCAGGGTTGACTTAGTAGCTCAAAATGCAGGCTTATTTTCCTCAGGGTTGACTTAGTAGCTCAAAATGCAGGCTTATTTTCCCCAGGGTTGACTTAGTAGCTCAAAATGCAGGCTTATTTTCCTCAGGGTTGACTTAGTAGCTCAAAAAGCAGGCTTATTTTCCTCAGGGTTGACTTAGTAGCTCAAAATGCAGGCTTATTTTCCTCAGGGTTGACTTAGTAGCTCAAAATGCAGGCTTATTTTCCTCAGGGTTGACTTAGTAGCTCAAAATGCAGGCTTATTTTCCTCAGGGTTGACTTAGTAGCTCAAAATGCAGGCTTATTTTCCTCAGGGTTGACTTAGTAGCTCAAAATGCAGGCTTATTTTCCTCAGGGTTGACTTAGTAGCGCAAAAAGCTGACGTGTTTTCCTCAGGGTTGACTTAGTAGCTCAAAAAGCTGACGTGTTTTCCTCAGGGTTGACTTAGTAGCTCAAAAAGCTGACGTGTTTTCCTCAGGGTTGACTTAGTAGCTCAAAAAGCTGACGTGTTTTCCTCAGGGTTGACTTAGTAGCTCAAAAAGCTGACGTATTTTCCCCAGGGTTGACTTAGTAGCGCAAAATGCAGGCTTATTTTCCTCAGGGTTGACTTAGTAGCTCAAAAAGCTGATGTATTTTCCTCAGGGTTGACTTAGTAGCTCAAAATGCTGACGTATTTTCCTCAGGGTTGACTTAGTAGCTCAAAATGCAGGCTTAATTTCCTCAGGGTTGACTTAGTAGCTCAAAAAGCAGACGTATTTTCCTCAGGGTTGACTTAGTAGCTCAAACAGCAGACGTGTTTTCCTCAGGGTTGACTTAGTAGCGCAAAAAGCTGACGTGTTTTCCTCAGGGTTGACTTAGTAGCGCAAAAAGCTGACGTGTTTTCCTCAGGGTTGACTTAGTAGCTCAAAATGCTGACGTGTTTTCCTCAGGGTTGACTTAGTAGCTCCAAAAGCTGACGTATTTTCCTCAGGGTTGACTTAGTAGCTCCAAAAGCTGACGTATTTTCCTCAGGGTTGACTTAGTAGATCTAAATGATGAAAATGTTCCACAGTCTTGACTTTCTCAAAGTTCTAATTTATTTGTAGTTATTTTAGCTCAGAATGAGATCTCAAAATAGCTAACAATTGTTTTGACTGCTGCTGCTGTCAGAAACGGGCATTTTTTTGTCCCCAACATGGTGGGGATGGCCTTCCGTCGAAAAACAAATGCGGATGTCATAACTTCTGTTTTACAGTCTTTATATTGGTATTGCTAATACAAAGTATTAAGAATCCACATCGCACGTTGAGTTAGTTTACATAGTATTCTGTGATTTGCCTTTATAGAGCAATCACATCTCATTTTACTGTGTGTATGCATGGTAAAATTATGGGTCAAGGGCAGTGATGAAAGTAGTTTCTATCGCTTTTATTTAGTACAGTCATGTTTCACTTTTTCTGTATGAAAGACTCATAGTTTTAAAAGAAGATGATCAGTTTACTGCTAAATTAGAGAGAATGTGTAAAATGAATATCTTCTCCAAATCAGGAGTGGAAGTGTTAATATTTCCTAACTCTAGAAAACACCTCTGAACGTTCTTTTGGCTGAATAAACTCATGTTGCTCTGTAGAACGTGTCATTTATTAAAGCTAAACCATATTGAGCAAATATTTTCTATTTAAAAATTAAAGGCAGATTTCAGACTGTGTTCCATATTTTTGCATCTCTCTGATCTATGTGTAACAGTGCAGCTGACCTTAAAGGGGAAAAATGACTGAAGTTCAGAACACCGCAGTTTGCTTTTAGTGGCATTGTTCTTCTCCTGGCGATGACGAGTGGTTTCTGCTTCACTTGGAAGCTCTGAGATGGATTTTCTTTTGATTCAATCTGGGCGTATCAAGGCACTTTTTAAACTCAAACATTTGGTGAGCTTGTTAAATACACTTTGCATAACGCTTCCACAAACTTGCGCCGCATGACGTCTTTCAAGACTGGATTTACCAGAAGTTCTTAGTCATGGGGTGTTTTGGTCCTGCAGCGAGGAAATTGGGAAAGGCTTCAGTGTTGTGTTTTTGGTATTGTCTTGAGAAACTTTGAGGTCTGTGACTCGTTTTAACGTTCAGAGCTCTTATGAGAAATGAAATGAGACAGATTGTCATATTAACAATCCTCGTAGGAGTGGTGCATGTAGAGTTCTTCAGATAAGCTGCTCGCCTTAATCATCTGCAGGCCTATTAAGTTCCTGCCACATACCTTTTATCACCCTCCCCCCAGTTCATATTTGTGAGTCTAGTCGTAATTCAATTTTATGAATGCATATTTTCCTATCCTTAAGAATTAAACAATGTTTGTTAGTGTCTTTAATGGGTCCATATCACTGAAAATGTTCCTTTCTTTTCTTGAAAGGTTTCATCAGAAGGTAGCCTTAAAACCAAGGCATTTAAAACTGTTTGTGTTTGCACGCTAGTTTCTATCCATGAACTGTACATTTTAGAAAGTGTACTGTTTATCTTCTATGTAAAATTCCTATTTTAAAAAGTGAGAAATTCTTTTCGAGCATTTCATCATATGATGAGCTTTGAGAGATCACTCTCATTTTTCAAAGTGCATGAACCTGCTCAGGCTCAGTCCGTTTGTTCCAGGAAACGTAGGTCCGAAGCCAAGTTTTGTCAAAGTGAGAAAAGGTCAAAATCCGTACAATAATATCCTGAATCATTCCTCTTCTTCGCAGACTCATGCTAGGCCAGGGAGTCTTTGGCTCTTCACTGTGCAAAGTGTGTGTATGTGTGTGAATGTGTGTACGGCAAGCCCAGAGGGTGAACCCTGTGGTGGCTATGAGGCAGACGGGTTTATAGCCATGGTGGCTGACCGCCGTGTGGTCAGAGCAAACTTTTAAGGGGTGCTGTACATGGATGGGTGTGTGTGGTGAGAACCAAGCTGCAAATGTTGCTGTCCAGTGCTATAAGTGCGCCTTGGACTGACAAGTGGCCAGAAGACTGCAACAAAAAGGCTGCTTGAAGCTCTGGATGAATGACGCATCAACCTCAGTGAATAATTATTTTTTTGTTTGTTTTTTTTTTTTTTTTTTTTTTTAGCTGGGAACGATTTAAAGTTATCCTCATGGAGCCGTTTTTCATTGTAATCTGCTTTTACTTTGCTTTAACTTTTCATCCAATGTAGTGTAATCTTGGTGTAATGTGGGGATCACATGAGGCATCATGTTCCCCTGTTGTATTTTTCTTTAAAAGCCCTTAAGCCGGTAGAATGTGATTCTTAAGCGGTAATAAATATGGCTGGGTTTTCTTGTCCAGAACTGTGCTCACCATCTTGCAATGCTGGCCAGAACAGTGCTAAACCCTGAGCCAAATACATTTCTTTTACGGTTCTTTATATAAGTAATGGGGAGAAATATGGCACTTTATGTTAAATATTGCAGTTTTGACTGATTATCAGTCTCCTTTGTCTAATTTAGACTAAAGCCGCAATGCTTAAGAGTTTTTATTTTTTTTTCATTGAAAGCAGCAGTATTCCTTAATGAAAAGGGGACAAATAGTCTAATAAATGGTATCAGGGTGCTGACGTGGCCATTCCTGCCACGTCTCATGTTCATTCTTAAAAGAGAATTGTCTGGTAGTTTTTCTGACCATGTCACATGTCTTTTACATACTTTCATCACATGCACATCCACTAAAAGAGGATCCGGCACCATTTGCTCTGCCTATGGCGTTGGTTTCCACGTTTTTACCAGGATGAGTACTTGCTAGGCGAGTGTTATGTGACTTGAAAGCATTCAGAAGTGATGCACTTGGACGGCTGGGTATGTGTATGCTGTTTTCCATGTGGGAACTTGCAGTACTTTATGGATCTACTGGAACATTTTTTCACAAGAGATCACAGATACCACTTTTAGAGGTCTTGTACAGTGAGCTGCTTTGGTGGCATACAGAGGACCAGCAGCAGATTGGGCAGGTGATCATAATGTTTTGGCTCATTGGTGTAATCTAGTATTACATGTGCAGCCTGCTTAAATCCAACAGATAGAGATGTTTATGTCGAAATTTAATATGACTGTTTCTTGGTACATCGAGCCAGTCGAACATAACAATTGGATTTCAGGGGGGGAAAAACGGCTCCTATTTACAACTTGAGCCAGCAAGTTGACGCTGATTGACGGACAGTCTGGGCCGATGTTTGGTACCATATTGGTTTTGTATGTGTGGTAGCGGTAACCATGAAATAATGTTTGTACTCTTGTGCTTGCTCAATCCATTGACACTAAATCAGCCAGTCCAGATTTATGATTGGTTTCCAGACTAAGATAAGCATTGGCCAGTCCACATGGCCTAGCATTTCTATCCAGATGTTTCTCAAAACAAGCACATCTCCATGCAGATACTTCTCCAAGCTGGGGCTTTTTGTTCCTTACAGTGATTTACCATCACTAAGCAAGCGAGATCAGACAAGAGAAATGAACCCCCATAAACAGTTGTGACATAATGCTAATTAGAGTCAATAAAGATCCTTCAACATCAATCATTCCCCTGGGCTCCTGTAACCCTGCTGGGTTTCTGATGCTGATGTCATGATTAGATGGTATATGAGGCATGAGCAGTGAAAGTAAATCTCTTTCAAAATAGTTATTTTCACAGTGGCCGTTAGTTTGCCAGGGACATGGTCACTATTGGTAAAAAGATGCAGTTTTCCCCAAGCCAGAAAGTTGTCCGGGGAGGGGGGGCGTTAGATTACTATAGCATTTTTATATAATTTATAGCATTTTTTTGTCATTGAACTCCATGAATGAATCACTGTAATCGCCATGAGGTCACCCAGGCAAAATAGCATACTGAAAGCAGGTTGATTTTCCTTGTTGTGCGTCTACTGATTATCCCAGAAATCCTAGTTCAGAGCAGGGGTGTTTGTTAGAAATTAAGTCATGATATGCTTTTCTGGGTTTATCATGGGTATCATCAGAACTTCTATACCACTAAACAAAGACAGACAAAAACATTCACCATTTGTGTTGAACACAGATGGAATTTGGTCTCCGCCTTACACACACACATACACTCGTGAGCAAACACACACTGTGACAGTGAGCACAGAGCCCAGAGTGGTTTTCAGGTATCTTTTTGGTGCAAAGCAGTAAGGGGTTAAGGGCCCGAAAGTGGTGGCAGCTTACTGAACCTGGATATCAAGCCCACAATCCTGTTGTCAAAAGCCTGCCAGAGCCACAACTGCCCCATTGCATCACCAATGAGCCTATAAATCATTAAGGTTGTTGTTAGTGCTTAAAGCAAAAACATGTTGACGATTGAGTGGCTGAAATTGGTTAGATGAGGGGCAGCACTAATCTCTGCAGAGCTGTGACCCGGAAGGGACCTAGTTTGACTTGCTTGATTTACAGTACAGCTCAGAGAAACACTCACAACATGAATGCCGTGTGGAATCCTGTGTTGTCATTAAGTATCAAGTAAGGAATGTGATGTTGATGGGTCAGTACAGTCCACATGAGTTTCTTGTTGGTCTCCAAAGTCCTATCAGCCAGTGTTCTGCGTGATATTGTCTGCTGATGGCTGGTGTGAGTGTGAGAACGCCCCCTTGTCTAACCCCCACAGGGAGGGAATGCGATGGGACATGCACTTCATGAACCTGCCTGTTTACTGACCACAACTGGTTCTAATTATTTAATCCATTATAGGCCGGCACATAGGAACGGTGTAGCTGACTATTTGTTTCCACTGAAAGTGCTCTCAGCTGGCCTGCACCTGCAGTGGCTGAGGCTTCTGCCCAGTTTGAAGTATATATGATATGATATATAATGTTCTCTTGTGGCTCTGGAAAGAGAAGCAAATCGTGCAGCGAGCAGACAAATGCGAGTGGTCCAAATTCTTGATGCTTGAAGTTCTTGAAGGGCTATTTAGCAAAGGGTATTGGTTTTATATAGAACCAGGACAAACTAAGCAGCCATTTGAAGATCTGCTATCTAATCTGGTTAATTGTTTCATGTTGAAATTGAGTCATAGAACCCTGCATGTTCTGTCTATATCCATAAAATAAAAAATAGAATTGAGGGCTGAATGAGCCTCATTATAAACCATGACTTGGAGGTAATTGCTGGAAATGTGCTAGCTTGCATTCTCAGAGCTTTCTGGCATTCTGTGTGATGTGAGGAGAGCTAGTGAATGGATCTGAACTCAACTCGGTCTGGGAAAACTTGGAGTAAAGTAAAGAGGTTTTTGTGGTCAAAGAACAGCATTGGTGGTGTGAGCACACAGTGTCACATTAAAAAAAACAATGAAATGTCAAAGCTGTATATTCTACTGAAAGCCAGTGAGGGTTTAATAAATATTTCTGTATTCCAGCACAGTACTCTTGTGTACTATTGTGATTTAAGGTTTGTCCGATATTGAACACCCTTATTTCAGACTAGTGCCTGCTGTGAGAAACACCGTAACGTTAAGGCTAATGGACATATCACCCTAAATTATGTCAAGACAAGTTTGGTTTTTATTACGTCTCACTTTGGTGTGAGTGACAGTGTAGTTCTGCTTGGGTGTGTTATTGTCCGCTTTCCCACAGCTTACACAGATTGTCAAAATGAGTCATAAAAAGTGGTTGTTCGTTGGCTGTGCCGAAGCTTTCCGGCCTTTTATTTTATTTCCTCCCAAATGAGAACTGACTAAATGTTAAAAACATCTGTCCTACAGGACTCCTAGTTTCGGAGCTGCTCGGCTTAGTGCTTTGCTCTCAGCATTGATTGATTCACACGTGGATAACCAAGTCTGTTATGTTTATTCTTTGTTTGACCTCCACGGATACTTTATGCAATTTGAGCCTTGAGGGGCTGCTGAAGTTCAAAATCTCAGAAAACTCAGAGAAAGGCAGAGCGAGCGAGAGGGGGTGGGCCAGAGGAGAGATTTCTGAGGATATTTGAAGAATGACCTAAGATGTCTGAGGGTGAAAATGTGCATAAATCAGATGGTTCCTTCTCAAGGTGGACTCCTCAAGGTTGAACTTCAACAATTCTCCAAAAAAGAGGCCATGTTGTAAATTCAGTCCAGCTGTTGAAAGCCTGGAAGTTTCATTGGAGCTCAGTAGGTTAGGTGTATCATGTGATTTTGACCCCATGACATTACAGGTTGCATTAACCCATAGTTTATTTGACTTATTTGCGTTTCAGAATATCTTCTAAACTTGGGTGTCTTGCGTTAGGGCTATTTAGCAAAGGGTATTGGTTTTATATAGAACCAGGACAACCCAAACCCATTTCAAGATCTGCTACGTTATCCGTTCAAATGGCTCTTCATATTGAAATTGTAGCTCTTTTCAGTATTATAACTACAAATGCGGGACACCTTAGTTTGGAAGATTTTTTGAAATGCAAGGAAGTCAATAAAACTATGGATTAATGCATCCTGTAATGGCATGTGGTCAAAATCGCATTATGTCTTAAATGTCCACGTTTAGATTGTGGTTACAGTGCTAACTTGTGGTCAACGTCTGTCAACCAATGGATCCAGATGAAGACTAATCAGTCTGGTGCTCTCTTGTTAAACTTGATATTGGGTGTGTTTGAGTATTTCTGAGATTGAGTATTTGTTTAATGTTTCTATGCTAAATTGATCAGACAGAACTTCGCTGTTCTGTTTTAAAATGTCTAATTGTAGTTTTATAAAAATCAATCGTTATAATAAACTGAAAATGGAAGTACAATGTAGAATCATGCAATTTATTTAGATGATCAGGTTTCAAATGATTACAAGAAAATACTGATGCTACTGTTAACCTGAGGCACATTTTTGCTGTATTGAATTGAGGCACCACGGTGTTATTTTCAGTTAAGTTCATTAAATAATAAAAAAAATTAAACATTGTGAAGTTGCACCCCTATCTTCTAACCATAAAATGTACCTTTGTCCATGTTTGTAGGTAAATAAACACCAAACATGTATTGGTTCTTGTGCTATATTTGTAGCAAGGTGAAAAATGAATGGGGGAAGAGAGTTCATAATGCTGCACCTCTGGAGCATTGTAGAGGTGTGGAAATGAATGAGTCTGCATGACCTCACATTTGGGACAAGCAAGAACATGAGAGCAATTTATACATATGTGGAGCTTCTAATGTGTGGCAGTTGGATAGTGTTGTGTCTTTGTTTTGACTGTGGGAGGGACTCTTGTTAACATGCTGTTGCTGTGATAAGTCATTCATCCTCTTTATTCTCTCCATTCAGTTTTATATGAAAGACGTAATGTGTTCTTCTGGCAGTCTGGACCACTCCCCTCCACCCAAGGTGTTGCTAACGAGGCTGTTTGTGCTGGTAGATGGTGGTGTTTTGTGCTGTGTGACCTGAGCCAAGTGTTGTTCAACTTGCACTGAATGTAAATCACATCGGATTTATTGAGTGAAACAGCTGCTTGGTGCATGTGCTTACCGTCTTCAAAAGCACCAAGTTAAAAGTTAAAAGTCTGAAAATTTGGTTCTGTCTCTGTTCTCTTCTCAAAAGTCCTTTCTGGAGCTAGATGTTGCTTTTTGTCAGTATTTCATTCGTCTTCAAAGAGCAGGGTAAAATTCGGTTTCCAGATTTTTCAGCACAATATGTGAGCAGTAAACTACTTTATGAAAGCTTGAAACTGATGACTTCTGTGCATTGGCTTCGCTCACAGTAGTGAATGGTTCTTGTTATGATTGAGTTTCAGATTTCTTTGTCACTGTAGACTCTCTCTCAGTTTAAATGGTAGAAAATCAGGCCTTGTAAAGTTTCCTTTGAATATAAGTGATTGGCATCTCTTGCTGCTGTCCATTTTTGTCAGTTTGTAGTTTTCTCCAAGGTTTGAACCCTGACGCTGCTCTGCACACTGTAAATAACTCTGGATGAATAGACCAATAGAAATGCCCTAAATTACTTGAAATTAACAACTTTTTTTTTTTTTTTTCCCTCACATCGACTTCCTTTTAATGTTAAGAGAAGATCTACCTACTCCTGTGAAGTCACCATTTTGAAGATTTTTCATTGGACTGGACGATATAGCCTCTGAAGCCTTCGCAGCATCTTGTGCAGCATTTGAGCTCAGGAAAAGCCACGGACACAAGGCCTGGTTCGTGTAGCAACTAGCAGTGTCTGGTGATGTGCTCTCACCACATCACCACTGTTAACTGAATCATTTTGACTGTTTGCTGTTCTTAAGTCAGGTGTGACACGGATGCGGATGTGCCTATTGTACTGGTACCAGCACCCCACACAACCATGTCTGTGTCACTGCTTCATTTAAAATGGTGTTTGAATGTAAAGATGTAGTGTATGCCCATTATTTAAGGTGCACGACAATTACGTGACATTGCTCTGCTCTTAAAGAATCTTTTAAAGCATTTAATTTGCTTTAATAGTGTGTGTGTGCATATGTGGAAGAGTGGAGCTCACTTGTGCCAGCCTACCACAAGAGGGCACAGATGATATGGCTAACCACTAACCCCCTCCTGGAATCGGTGTGTACTGTGATGACACACTTGTTGGAATTCTCCCACTTTACTGAACTGTGCGTTCAAAAGGCCTTACTGGAAAAGGCATCAATTATTAGCCCCTGTGCCAGTAATGTTTCTGCATCCTCTAATGCTGTTTATGGCTGATGATCCTGAGTATGAAAGCTGTGTCTAATTACCATGTCTCTCTGGTTTGGCTGTGCTATTGAAGCTTTTCTAGTGTATTGTTATTGGAGTTTTTACTGTTACTGTTTGTGACTTATGTTTGTTGCTAAATATTTCTTCACTTGCCATCTTCTAATGTTTCATCATACTTGCCAATTGATTTACTGGCAAGAACTTTAAGTGGCAGCAGGAGCTGGTTTTGGAAGTCTGCTCACAGATGGACTGTACATGCTGACACACATGAGATGGTAAGAAGGACTCCCTCTGCAGCGCTAGTATTACACCACTTGTGACCTTTGGGTCAGAAGTTCAGTTTTAGACAAGTCTTGACTGATGTAAGTATATATGTGTATTCCTAACTCCCCAGAACAGGTTACCTTTGCAGTCAGTGTTTACATTTAAAATAGAAAGACAAGCTGTGACACTGTTCACATGAAAGTGCTTGACTAAATGGGTATACCTGTACTTATGTTGGGTTGTGATCATTGGTTTGTAGTTCATTTAACATGTGTTAAATGTTAACTTTACCTAAAATTGACATCTTTAACATGCATTTAAGTCATTTAAAGAATGCACCAGTCCAGAATGTCACATGTATAAATAAGCTACTAAACAAATGCTGATTTTGGTTCAGTGTTAATTAAAAGTATATTTTACCCGAATTGTGCCTATTACATATGAAAACACAAAGATCTGAGTAGCTCGGTATCCGACAGTACTCGGTGGACACTTGGGGGTCAGTGAGCAAAAGAAAATAGCCTGGGACATTCCCAATAAAGAGAACTTGGGGATTTCTGGGGTTCAAAAAACAGAGCATCTAGATTATTTCTATTTAGTAGTATGATACTTGTTTTTAAACTCTGTAAGTACTAGTCTTGCTTAATTTTTAAATTTTGGTTCACAAGAGGAGTTACAATTGTGAAATGGAAGAAACCTGACATTGAACCCCTATGCAGTGACTGTGCTGAAACTATATATTATGCAGCCCTAGCAGTAATAATGTTATTAGACTTGTTTTTCTGGGAACCCTGTAGTAAAACTCATAGTAGTACTGTTTGTTTTTTATAGTAGTACTTTTTTATGGGGGCATGTTAATGTCTAGGTTTCATTTTGTCTATTAGATCATTCTGCATTATGAAAGTGTAAAATTTGAGGCTCTAGAGTAGCTCTGTGGGCTTGTGCCTGGACCATTCTGCTAGTTTGGCACAGAAACACTGAAGACCGAAAAAAAAAAAACTATGCTTTATGTTGTAGGAAATTAAAATAAAATCAAACAAAAACAAATGTGTTGTGAGAGAGGGGAAAATGCAGGAAATATCTATATGAGTTTAATAACTGCCGCACTGAATTGATTAACTGGTCCAATGACTGACGGAGAAGTTGACTGCGAGCAGCTTTAATTTGCTCCAGTCTGTTGCATGTGGTGTTTAATGCCTGTGTGTATCTAATCAAGAGCATTGTCTGAAATGGTAGTGCAGTGTGGGGAGAGGGGAGGGGGTGTATCTGTATCTGATTGTGTATCTGTACGTGTCGATGAATCTAGACGGTCATGTGATTTTAAACAAAAGGAGTCATTTCAAAGTGCTGCATGCCCGTTTCACCAATGTCAAGGATTAGTATAAAGGAGAAGTCACAATTACATGATTTAGACAATTCATCACTTAATTTATTTCTTGATGTGTTGACTTGGTGGTTAGGTTGCAGTTTTTAATGATTGTTAGAATCTCTGATCCATCATTTAAAGTAATGCTCAGCAGTCTGAATGTTCTCCTGAAGGGAGAACTGGAACCACATCACCTTTATGTGCATCACTGAAAGAGGAAACCCACACCAATAGCATGTGTTTAGTTGCATGTGCAGCATGATAAGGTATTTAAGTCTTGTTATTTGAGAGGTGGTCCCTCCATGGATTGCATTGATGAGCCTTGGGTAACTATGACCCTGTCACCGGTTCACCGATTGTCTTTTCTTGGACCACTTTTGGTAGGGATATAAACCATTACTTGAGTATTCATCAGTACATTAGGTAGAATCCTTGATTGCTAATGTAAATCATAGTGGGAGCCCTAATTGGTTTACACAGTATGGTGTATTGTCTGTGTGGTATAAAATTATTTGTGTCGTCTGTTAGGAATAAAGAAAAGAAGCAATCCTATTGAGAGAATTTGCATATTGCATTGTGGTGCTGGAGGTCATTTTCTCCTGTTTGTTAGAAGCACAAAAGCATCTGAGACTCATTTTCTTTATAAGAGGCCTAAAAGCAAATGTCTTTAATTCTCACTTTTGGCATTAGAGGGTATTAATTCGGGTGGAGGGCGCTGCTGATTGCACTCTCCCTGCTGCCAGACTAATTGATACCCAGGCCAAGAGGAAGGCAAAGTAAACATGGGACAGCTGCACCGCTGCTTTTGCAAGGACCGGCCTACCCATAATGCCCTGGCTGTCAGGGTGCAAGATGGCTAAACAAAAGCAATATTTGCCCAATCCATCCAAGCAGGGGTTCTCAATTGGGGGAAAGTTAAACTTTCCCATCGCTTCACATCGTTCCCCTGTTTCTGGGGGATGTGTGGAGCAGACGAGTGAGGCTTTTAAGCTGTCAGCCAGTTTTGTGTGTGTGTGTGTGTGTGTGTGTGTGTGTGTGTGTGTGTGTGTGTGTGTGTGTGTGTGTGTGTGTGTGTGTTTTACCCTAAAATTAGGTATTGACTCTTTAAAGTATTTTATGGTTAGAGTGACTCAAACCAAATTCCATTGGAAACCAAGTCCTTAGCAAGTATGCTACTTATACTGTAATAAAATAAAATCAGCCATGACATAACATTTAGCACCCCTGGCAAGTAAAGTAAAAAAAAATCAAGACAAGGTCTTGTGTAGTCTAGATCTTGGTGTTGTGGCACAATGGGGATCTACTCAATATTTGGTGGGTGGTACTAATGTTATGGCTGATCTGTGATTTATTATAAATAGATAGAGATGGCACATAAAGTAATTAATTTTGTGTTTGGTAGATTATTTCTTTGTTGTAACAATGTGTCTTGGCCAAAAATCTTATACTGTTTTAAATGGTGCCACATTTGTAAGGAACATATGCTGGTTAAAGAATGGGATGCCAACCCAAAGCAGTGTGTTAACAGGCTGGTGACCAGGAGGCTGTGTATGGTTCTTCCACACGCTACTGAGGCTCCTGTTAAATGAATGAATAAAAAGTTAAGTTGCCATGTTTTGTTTCTTCGAACTTCAATCATCCAGACCACCATTCACCCACATACTTGCTCTCTACTGCTCATCCTACGAATGCATGCTCCTTACAAATGTGACCATTTAAAAGGGAAATTAACAGGCTTTTCAAAGATTTATTGCCAAGAAGCATTGTTACAACCAAGAACTAATCTACCAAACACAAATTTGCTTACTTTTCATGTTAAGTTTATATATATATTTGTTATTATTATTATTATTTTTGGCAGAACTACCCAGACTCAGACTAAATGCAATGTTTGGGTTCTGAATTCATTACTAGTCCTGCTAACCCACTAGTAAGGCACAAGGGTTGCCAGGCTAGGATTGTGGATTGTTTGCTGGTGCTTCACTGCTTAGGATGGATGAGGGCAGCAGTGGGCAGATGGGTTGGCCTGACTTTTTCTTTCCTCATTCTGTCTATGTTTGAAGAGCCATACAACCCCCACAGAATTGTTTAAACAGAATTGTGTTTGAAGGGGTGATGCTCTGACCACTGCCTAAATGAAACAGATGGAGGTTTATTGACAGGAATGAAGTCAGCTGTCTGGTGTGAAATGTCCTCCGAGCGCCTATGGTTCTGTTCATTGGTGACCTCACCTGGGCAGGGGCCAAAGTAAACTCCCTTCTTTTCCCTTGCTTTGCAGTATTAAAAAAGTGAACCAGCACTTGTAGGCAATAATTTGAAGAAATGTAAAATGTTGTTATATTTTCTCATATCCTAAGTATAGTTGATCAGTCAAGATGTCTTTTGGGGTCTGTTTTTGCACTGGAGATGCAAGGCTAATGCGGTTAAGTCAAGGAAGCATTGCTAACCCTACTAACGTCATGCCAAATACATTTTTTACTAAATACACACAGGTTTCGAACTGTATGTTGTTCAGTAATTCCAAATAGAATTGCTTATGTTTTATGAAACTGTATAACCATTATTTAGAAGATGTCCAAGCGTACAACACACACACACACACACACACACACACACACACACACTGCATGGACCAAAGTATTGGGATGCCTACATGTTGCACCTACTTAAGCTTTTGGCGTCCCATTCTAAATCCATAGGCATTAATATGGCGTTTGTCCCCCTTTGCAGCTATAACAGCTTAAACTGGTCTGGGAGGGCTTTCCTCAAGATTTTGGGAGTGCGTGGCGTTGTGGTTGTGTTGGGTTGTTGGGGCTCTGTGTTGGCCAGTCAGTTCTTGCACACTGATTCATTATGACTTCCCATCACTAAAACTAAGGGGTCTAGGCCCCTGAAAAACAACTCTTTAGCATTATACCTCCTCCACCAAACATTACCTGCCTGACTGCATTCTGCCAACTGTAATGTGCTCGGTGCTATAAGGCTTGCGTGCAACTGCTCAGCCATGGAATCCATGCCATGATGCTTTTGGTGCAGTTTTTTGTCAAAGGTCATGCCGGAGGTTTAAAACCGTTATTGGATCAGCAGAGTGTTGGGGACTGTTGCCTGCTCTGTAACTTTACATGGTCTGCCATTTCTTGGAGTCACTGTGGTTCCTAAACGCTTCCAGTAACACCCATTATTTTACAAGTGTCTAGGTGCTTGATTTTCTACACCTGTGGCAATAGGACTGAATGAAACACCTGCATTCAGTGATTAGGTGACCAATACGTTTGTCCATATAGTTTAGCTAATAAAAAACAGTGGGCACCGTCTTGAAGCTGGGAGTGACCGATATGTCAAGTCAAATTTCTTTGTATAGCGCTTTGTCATAACTGTTGTCACAAAGCAGCTTTATATAATTAGTAAGAGACAGACAAAAAAGAAATAACGTAAGACATGAAGGATCCAAGACCCCCAGTGAGCAAGCCAACAGCGACAGTGGCAAGGAAAAACTCCCTCAGAGCTAAGGAAGAAACCTTGGGAGAAACCAAGACTCACAAGGGGGGCCCGACCCATCCTCCTCTGATCAGAACTATTTAAACTTTATTGATAAATTACCAAACCATCTATACTGTTGAACTGCTCTGATCATAATCATAATATAATAATCACGGTGTAGATAGTTAATAGTGGTGATATTAATAGTGACAGAGAGTTAAGAGTCCATTTAGGTTTTAACATGGTCATTAGACAGGTAGCAGTGGTAGGAGGATGTGCCGCTGGTCTGGTATGGGTGGTGGTGGGAACGAGGCCTGCTGGTTGTACTGGTAGGTGGCAGCTGGTCTGACGCAGGTAGAGGGGACCTCAGCGGGCAATCTTCCAGCAGGCCGGGCTGGGTGACTATTTACTTGGAGAAGGTAAAGAGACGGAGGATTTTATGGAGAGCAGTATATGTCAGTCACAATGTTTTTTTTTTTCTTTCTAATGCCAACAAGGACAATCAGTACAGTGATTATTCCACATCGTGCCTTCTGAGCTGCACTAATTCCAGCCAAGCGTCACTAATTTTTCTTTCTTTTTAACATTCAGTTTAGTGTTCTCATCATTTAATCATAATTTCTGAAGTTCTATTGTCCTGCTCTGCTCGAAGTTCTAACTTTGGGTTTTCCTCAACCTGTTGCTGAGATTTTCTCGTTTGAGTAGACGTTTAGAAATACTGCTGCTAAAGTGGTCATGTTTGTGTTTCATGTGCCATGAAGATGGAGCAAGCCTACAGCCCTCTCGCAGTAAGCCTCTGCGGATCTGGAGGACTACTTCAAAGCTACGAGTAAAATTAGCCAGGCATTTTTTTTTCTGTTTATGCTGAATACCTTTCACTAAGGGAGCACAAGAGATTAACACGCAGTGTAGGGAGGAAATGAACAGCAGCTGAGGTGAAAAGGGCTTGTGAAGACTGTACTGAATGAAGGTGGTGTTTACCCAGAAAGGACAACATAGAGGTCCCTTGGTCTTTGTTCATTCAAATGTCAGTCGGCCACTGCAGTCTGTTTGCCTCATCAGACTAGCTGATTTGTCGGGAGTGCTGAATCATCTGCAGCAGATGTGTCTAACTCTCACATTATTATAGTTAGGATCTAACTGAATCAGTGATGCTACAGTGAGAAGGTAATTGTGGTGTGAATTAATTAGTTTTTTGTGCTCTCATAATATTTGTGGATATTTGGTCGAATCTGTACATATTTGTCTGTCTACCTTTTATGATGGTATTTTGTGTTGAGATTTACCAGACCTAGTGACCGGGGATACCTCTATTTATTATATATACATTTTTTTATATATATATATATATATATATATATATATATATATATATATATATTTATTTATTTATTTATTTATTTTTTGTGTTAGAGTGTAGAAAAAAAACACACTGGCTAGCATCAGCACATTTTTATTTTTCCAGGCTTATTTTAATTTTTTTAAATGTCAGAGTATGTACATGGGAGCCTAGCTTGTGAGAGCAGGGGGTCATGACTCCGAGAGCAGTTGGGACCCTTCAGACAGGTGCAGGGCCAGAAGGCTGTGTCCGGTCAGGAGTTCAGGCATGTGATATTCTCATATTGGACAGCAAATGTATCCTTTACAGTCAGCTTTGTAGAGCTTGAGTCATCAGTTCTGGTGTTTAATGAGGCACAGCCATAGACTTATATCCTTATGTCCATCTTATATCCTTGTGTCCCAGTTTGTTCTAAGGGATAAAAAAAAAAAAGATTGGAAAAGGGATGAAAAAAAGGTTATTTCACTGTAATGATTTTTGATTGCTCCCAAAGTTCAAATGTTAGTACTGTGTTTAAATTTAATTAATAACTTATTTGCATTATAATTACTATTATTCTACTTTCTTTGCCTTATTTTCTCAGTTGTTTTTGAGCAGTTGTCATTTCTGCAAATAAATGCTCTTAAGAGCAATATTTATATTTGGAATTTAGGTGAAATGTTGTTCATGGTTATGAAATACAACGCAAATGTTAATTTCCTTAAACACATTGCCTATAAATAGTAAAACTAGAGAAGCTGATAATGTAGGGTGGTCTTTAAATTTTTTTTCTGGAGCTGTATAATATTTATTTATACAATATAAAAGCCATAAATAATGCTATGGTTTACATCAAATAAAAACATATGAACAACAGTTCATGAGCTCTGCTATCATATGTTCTGTTTTCAGCCAAACATATGATGATTGTTTTAAGTAAACAAGAGTTGTTTTTTGCAGCCTGCAATTCCACAAACGGTCGTTTGTCTAGTGTCCAAGCTTATTCAGTGAGTTGCCCTGGTTTAGAGCATCTGCCAAATGTAGATGGTCGTTTTTGAGTGCAGTTTGTCAACATCACGAAGTTGGTCTTCCGGTTAAATCTGAGAAGGGCAATTTTAAGTGTGCTTGCCTGGGGCAGGGACCTTTTTAAAGGAGCACTGAGGGGCTGTAGAAACATGGGGTTAAACTAACGGAGGGGGTAGAGAGGGCGGCTGTGAGTGACGGGCTGTGTTTTGTGTGTAAAGCCTTGTGTCCAGTCCGCGGTGACTGAACTCATTACCTCTGACATGCCGTCACTCAAACAGGCCAGAATTCAGCTGTCAATACGTAGAGCTCAGAAGCTTTGTGAGTGCCCTGCCAGCAAGATTCCTCAGTTAAACAGTTTCTTTTCCCCTTCATAAAATAACACCTGGTTTTGTTAAGGCCGTAATACAAAAACACAGTACAAATAACTTAATATATTAAAGCACTGGCAGGACTATTTTTCACTAAATTGCTGGGAAGTAAAGCCGAAGACGTGTTCTCTGTTTGTGCAATGTCCAGCATCAGTAGTACTCTAGCCTTACTGGTGTTTAAAACATTTTTGGGTCTAAAGAGTTTCTCCTGTTTTTTAGTGTGGATGAAAAAAGGTGAAACCGGCTGATGAACAGTGGTAAAGCTGGCAGGTAAAGCATTCACCTTCTGCTTTCACCTTCTGATCTAGTGCTGAACCTTTTAATAACATTCAGCCTTTATTTTAGCCTCATCTTGTCTCCCTTCCTTTCTGTTTTCCTTTCAGTCTTCTCTCTCCTGTCTCTCTTTTTCTGTCCCCCATGTCTTTCATCTCACTTTTTTTTTTATATCTGATGTATTTATTGATTAACCCTTCTACAATACATTCCTCTGTAATCCTTGTGGATTTAGTTTGTTTTATATTACTGTTAAGAATTGAGAAACTCCTTCTAATACTACAATGTTGTCTAATTATCTGCTTTTTAAAAAGGTTTTTAAGACCTGTGCATATTGAATTAAATCATTCGCCAATTTCCTGTCGACAGATGGCAGTCAGAAGAGCGTAACTAAAGCTTTAACAGGGTCTTTGAATTTTTGGTACCTGTTTGTAGCTCCCCCTAGCACTAGCAATGCTCCTGACAATAAGAAGGTAAGGACTTAACACTTGTCTCTTTCGATAAAATTGAAGCCATCCATTACCATTTGTGACGGTTCTCTCTAGGACTCTTGGCCACTAATAAGCGGAGCGGAATGGCTCACGATTCGTACCCCCTTCTCCCCGGCCATAGTGGAAGCACATTAGACTGCTAAGCCACTCGAAACCCAGAAATTTTTAATATTAATAAAACACAAATAACGTTGCATAAAAAATGTCAGTATCAGTTCTGAGAACCTTTTGCCCTTTATACTTGGTGCCTGTCTGAAAATGTCCATGCTGATTGGGTCCTAGAGGCTATTGCTGATTGGTAAGTCCAGCAGGATTTCACTCTTCTGCCCAGTGAGGTGTATGTGAAATGTTTGACAGGGCCTGACCCGGTGCATTTAGGTTTACTCTCTAAATGAGTGGAAACTACATTACGAGGCTAGGCAGGCTAGCAAGTGTGTGTGAAGAGGATGCAGGCGGTGTGTGGAATGAGTTCAGCTGGCCAGGTTAGCCTGTGGGTCTGGCTGCTCTCCGCGTCGCTGGGGTTAGCAGATAGAAGCGCTCTTAGCTCCAAATGGCTGGAATGTGTCTTATTTGTCTAAACCTCCTCCAGAGAGGAAGAGGAGAGGATCAGCACAAGCACTATTTTTAAAATCCAGACCACGGAAGTTCAGCCGAGGAAGTCGCAGCGGAGACGTCTCCCTATATGGCAACGGCCAGTTAAATAGTTCCACAATGCTTTCCTCACTGAAGCACTGACTCATCTGCCCTGATTCCCACTGTTTAGACTGTGGCTTCTCAATTTTCGGTAATTACTCCACAAGATTAGCACATGATGGATTATTCCAGGATGAAGCCTCGTTCATCACGCCTGGAAAAGTCAGAGCTCCCGTTGTTTTAAATCAGACAGTTCAGTCAGAGAAACAGGAAGGACACCTCCATGGTGTGACATCATCCGTGGGTGGGTGAAATGGCGAGCTGTCCAACGTCTAAATATTTGGGAAGTTATGGAATTATGGTTTCACAGACGCTGTGCTGACGTGTGTTACCGAGCTTTATTACACATCAGGGCTGAGCGACACGTGTAAAGCGTTTTTGCATAAATAATCTTGAAGTTGCTCAACATTTACTTTAAGTAGATGAATTTATGTGTGTAGTAGATTGATGACTACTTCTGTTGGAGTCTCTGTTCTGAAAGGAGGCTCTGTTCCTCTGTTCCTGTGTTAGGTTGAACACATTTGAGCCAAACAAAAGAAAACCAAAAGTCCAGCTCTGATGTATGGTTTATATGTGTATATACGCACGCATGCACGCACAAAATTGTGGTGTTTTTTTATTTATTTATTTATTTATTTATTTTTATTTTTTTTTTATATAACCAGCACAAGTAACACTGTAATGGTACTAAACTAAAATAAACAGCCACACTTTCAGAATATTGAAAAAGAAAAATTCAAGTGCTTAGGAGTGCTTTCAAATAAGCTTTCTGCCATGCAGAATGTTGGTAACCAGCACAACCTCAGAACAACCTCTGGTGATCAACCTGAACTTTGTCTCGAGAGTAAAATAATCCCAGTTTTGAGCAACATCATCACTTGCATTAAAAACTGTTTAGTGGTATCTATTTATTTATTTATTTATTTTTCTGCTGTTGATCTAGATCCTGTATCTAGTTACGGTTATAGGTGCAACACTACTCAATACCAGATAATACCATGCTAAGAATGTTTGTTTGTTTTCTGAAAATAAAATGTTAAAGAAAAATACAGCTCTGTTGACTGTTCGTGTTTTAATTTCAGTCTTTATCAATACAGTATTCAAATGCAGGTGAAATGCAACATCAGCCTGGTGCTAGCATATTCAAAGTATTGAAGGTAGAGTATTGGAATGTTTCCACATTGCAGTATTGGACAAAGTTCAGACTACATTAGCAAATGCAGCTAAATATTGTTTATCACTGTTTACGTAGGGTTGCCTCCATGTTACTGAAATAGTTGTTTTATTAGTGTTTTCTAAGACAAATGTCCTGATTTGTCTTTTCTTACTTTGTCATAGTTCTTCAGTTAACAGCAACAGATAAGTGTGAACAGCTCATCTGACCATTACAGTGTTGACTGGTGTTAATCGGTTTGTTTTGTACGGTGTGTTCTACCTGTATGTATGATTCAGCAGTACTAATCAATTGGTCGACTAGCTGACCGGCTGCTTAATCTGCTGTTGGTTCATTTAGTGTCTTAGTATACGTGTAGTGGAGAAACGGGCAATTACGTGTGAAGTACGCTGACACATGTGGTGAAGGGTGGATCTACACCCTCTGTTTGTGAATATTTTAATCATCATTCATTTGACCATATGTAGGCCTTTAAAAACTGATTGAGACAGACTTTCAGCTTCTGTTAGGAAAAGGAGTGTTGCATCCATACAAATACAGCAGCCATAGATATGATGTATGGCACAATATTAGGTAGTTGACAAGTTACTGTATTCCTTTTATAACCAATGATTAGCACTTTTAAGACGTTCACATTCTCTCACTTCCTCTCTTTCCTACCTGCTTGCCTACCTACCTACCTTGCCCTCCCCTTCAAGTCCGTGGCTGTAAAATGCTAATGCTAACTAATTATGAGTGCTGTGTTTTGTGCACATGAAAGAGGATCAGTCCTGTTCAGATATACATGAGGGACAGCTGTTCTTAAACCACCTCCTGTTTGGCTCAATGACTTAATTATCAGTATAGAAGTCCTCTACCACAGGAAGCTAGGTTTAACACCCCACCCAGCACACACACACACACACACACGCTGGGTCACTCTTAGTCTTTGTTAATGTTCTTACGCTACAGTTTCCTATTTGACAGAATAGAAGCCGTCCTTGTAAATCCTTAACTGCCGCAGCTTGCCTAATTCCTTTCACTGTGAAGCAATGTTGTGCTAAATTGTGACACCCTTGAGGTTTTTTACCGAGTGTTAGTCTGCCTCTCTCAGACAACAATGTGTGATTTGAAGTCTGGAGGGTTAATTTGCGCTCATGGACTAGCGCTAACAAATGAAGGCTTATGACACCCCATCAATGTGATTTACCTCCTTATTCACCTTCCCTAAATCTACTGTGTGGCTTTTTGATGAACTAAATTTAAAAGCCCATAAACTCCAGTTGCCACGAGCATCTGGTGAGACTGGGTCCCCTGAGGGTCGCCAAAAATAAAATGTTGCTTCTAGATATAGGGCCTTTGGGAGAGCCTGTGTAAACTCTAATCCAAGTCTGAACTGAAATTTCCTTGTGCTGTGTATTGCCACTTCATCCTACCTTTTGAGATCTTGAAGGAAATGTGATGTTTTTATGAAAAGTAACAGACCAGTTTGTTTGGGTTAAGTCTGAGGGGTTTTTATTTTAATTACAGTGCGCCCAACCAAGCGTGCGGTGTGAAGATTTATGCCACTGTGTTTAGTGATAATCCAAACATTTAGCCACGTGTACCTCATAATTCGTAATGTCTGGCAGAGTGTGTGAGGTGCCGGAGCAGCTAATATGAACCCTTTTTGTCTAACGGTAGGGTGTATTTTAGTGGTCATCAAACATGCAGATCTGTTTAATAATGGAGAACACCAGGGCCGGAGTAGGACTTGAAGTACTGTGATGCAGACCTGCATGGGACTGTTACCTTCAAGTCTTTGTGTTATGGCATTATTTGTCTGATGATACGCTAAATGAAGATAGCCTAGCATTTTTAGCTTGACCGTTAAGCTAGACTGTTAAGCAAAAGCAGTTCAGGGGAAGTGTGGTGGTCAAGATGCACTCTTGACAAGATCTGCTCATATGTTGGTAAGAAAAGGGTGTTTTTATCCCTAAAAATATATAGCTGCCAAGAACCTGCAGGTTTTTTTTTTTTTTAACCAAGTCAAGAATGGTGGTGCACTGTTTCAACAAGATTGTAATAAGCAAGAAACCTCAACTGCAGCTTCGACACAGAACGTAGTCTTTGAAGTATGATGCAGAACCACTAGAGAAGTTCCAGAAACAAGTGCTCTGTACTGATAAAGTCAAAAAACAACTCTTTGGTCAAGCAAAGGTGCATTTCAGTGGTGGAGAAAGGATTTATGCATTTTACACAAAACACTGGGGGTGGATCTTTCTTGATTTAGGTATGTGCTGCTGCCAGTGACATTTACAATATTGCGTGGGGAAATCCCTGAAACTACCAGCAAATTCTGTTTGTTTGCAAATGTCAAACCATCTGTGGAATTGCTGAAGCTACAAATATGATGGCTGATTTATGATTTATTCAGACTACCTCAAAGGAGAAGTCCCATAATATGAAGAGCATAAAATAACATATAGATCAAATCTATAAAGAGAAATATTTTGTATTAAATGTGGTGTTGATCACAGTTGATCTAGAAACCACTGCCAGCTGACTCATGTGATTTTACTGTAGAAATAACCATCATTTCAAATAGAATACACTCCTATAAAGGTTATAATCTTGACTCTCTCTATAAGAACCAGATAATGGAAAATGCGTTTGGAGATTGGAGAGAGAATGTATTGTAAACTACAGTGGTCCACAGGAGGGGCTAAAACCAGAACCAATGAGAACTTGGCTCGATTTTGTGATGCAAGGCCAAGAGGTGTCTCAAGGTGTTTGTAGAACATTCCCTTTTGGATTTATCTGAAGCCAGTTTTGCTGTTTAAAGCTTGTTTTAACATTTTCTTACACAGTTTGGGTACACAAGTGAGTCCTGGTCAGGGTGAGCGAGTAACCGTCTCACAGTAGTCTGTCTCTCGCTGTCACGCTCTCTAGCTCAAGTCCATAAACGCCTGCTCTTTCGGTGCCAGTGGAGCTGTTACTGGCAATGCCATCCTGCTGACAAGGGCAAGCAATGCCAACTGTTATGAGAGCCATTCCTCAGCAGTGCTCATTTCCTCTTTTAAATGTCTGCGTTTAAACACATGCTAACAACATTTATTAGTCTTTTAGCTCTTGTTGTGCCAGTCTCTACTTCCCTTAATGGAGCTGGTGGGACAGGTGTTCTTGAATCGCTTTCAGTTGGAAAAATCTCTTAAAACAAGCTTTAAATGTGGATTGCTGGGAAATGGTTGTGAAGCTGAGGTTTCCAAATTAATCACCGTTTGCTTTGACCCCTGGCTTTAAAGAGTGTAGCAAACGGTTGATGCACACTTCGTGGTGTTCTTGCCCAAACACACATTCTGTTTTGTGTCTCTCCTTTTAGGTCCTGTTTGTTTGTTTCAGGGGTCAGATCATAAAAAACTGAATCCACAGTTCATACAGTATCTCTCTGTCTAAAAGACAGAATAGATGAATGAAGGCACATACATTGGTTATTGTGACACACTGCACATAATATTATAAGACAATTTTGAATTGATCTCTTGTGTAAGCCCCGCCCATTCATGCTGATGTTATAAGGACTGTTTCAGCTCAGACTGCTTATTGAAGGAGTCACTGAACAGGACACTCGGAACTGAGGTAATTTGCATATCTGTTTTGAAGGCACACGAACAAGCAACATTGTATTGTGTGATTTATTTACATGAACATCATAAGTGGACCTCAAGAGAAAAAATGTAAAATACAGGTTTAAAAATGAAATAAATAAAAAGTTCAAATGATCAGCATGTAGAGAAAATGGTTTGATCAGAGTTTCTGAGGGCCCCCCCCCTCCCCCCTCTCTTTACCCCCTGCTAAATGTAAATGTAATAATAAAAACATGTTTAGTGTCTGAAGTGTTCTTTAGTTTTGCATTAGAGCTACATGGCTAATGTAGCTAACAAATACTGGAAGCTTATACCCCACCAATTAGCATAGTGCAATCCACATGCGTTTGCATCCCCGGATGTCAAAGGTGTCATCAGTTGCTAATTCACTTTAATGTTGTATCTTGTGGTTTCAAGACTGCTCTTGTTTATATGGGCTAGCCTCTCCCCTGCCTCAGGGTTTTGATTGATCTGTCCATCTCTGAAGTCAGCAGCGCTCCCATCACCTAGTCCAGAAAGTGGAGATGTGAGACAGATTGTCAGGATCTGCTTGGAGGAGCCTACAAAGCGCAGTGCTCGTGAAATGGCAGTGCCATAACAAACACTAAACAATAGTGGGTTGCTAACGGTGTGTTTTAGCCAGGGGCAAGGGGCTGCTGGGAGCCATCAAAGCCCTGGCATTCCCACAGTGTTGGAAAAAGCAGGCAGCATTACAGCCTGGAGCCACTCTGGGGGCTTCGGTTCGGACTATTTCAACACCCGTTCAAGCGTCATGTCACGCAGAGTCTGAGAATGGACTTACCAGAAAGAGAGCACTGCTTTAAAACCACTTCTGATGAACTGTCTACTCTCCTAAAATAGAGCTTCCTGAGGGTGTAGCCAGTTCTGTTCTGTATTGCATAAATGGAAATCTTTAACTCAAATTTAAGTGTACCATCATTTTTTGGGGAAAAAGGCTTATAGGGGTCTTTCATTTACCTTTTTTATGAGAATATGTGCTATATAAAATGGATAGGAAAAACAGAAATTTGGAATGTGGCGATACTGACTTTCCTTCCCCACCCTTAATAAATAGTGGGGAAGTTGGGACGATTCTAAGAGCCTGTGACTTACAGGCCCGCTAAAAATTATATTAATGGAGTATTTTGACAGAATTGTTAGAATTGGGGGCCCAGCGTAATATCTTTTCATGGGGCCCAAAATCCCTGGCAGTGCCCGTGTTTGCGGATAATGGTGTTTGTCACTGTAATGCCTTTGATGCTCTGATGCTAGTGTGGGTAATGTCAGTTGTGTTTTTGCTTGTTTGGGTTTTGTAGTGCATTACTGGTTATGCCTGGACTTCTTTGATTTGCTATGAATGTTCAGTGCCTGTGTCAAAATCAGCATCTGGTTTATTCCACCACTGCAGTCGATGGTAAAAGTCTTTTTAACTCTTGACGGAATGGTGTGCTGCTGTCGCCGTTTATTCAGGCAGATTTTCTGTCGCTGCTCCACTGAACAATGTAGAATATCCTGCTTGCAATCATCTGTCAAAACGTAAACACAGCTTTAGGGCTACAGCCATGTACTGACAAGACGGTCAGATGTGCTCAAGAGCTAATGGAGGTTCACACTCCCTCTGTTGTATACAATATGCACAGTCACTCCAGTGTGCATATGCATTTTCTGTTACTGGCTTTTTGGAAATGTGCTTGAAAAGTAACAGGGGGTGGCATTTATGTGGTGTATGCATGCACACATCCATTTAAATGACTAGGCTTTTATGTTAATTGCTTATCAATTCTATGGATTGTAACTATTGGGGTTTATTTTGTTAGAGGGTGGCGCAGCACATATTGATGAACATGATGGATAAATATTTATATAACTTGTGTGTATGGTAGTAAAGAGTCTATACCAACTAAACTTATCCCATCACGTTATGTGGAGGTTCTGAATACTCGCACATCTCGTACAGGAAACATTTCAGTATGGTAAGCACTTGGTGCTTAACAGGCTTATAGTGAGGTGTTGCCCGTTTACAAAAGTGTGGTTTTCCTATAACAGGTGATCAGTTCTAATCCTAATGATCTACCACCCTTCAGAGTTTAGCTCCTAATCCTAATCTCTGGCACCTAATCTAGGTCACAAGGGACGTCCAGGGGAGTCTGAACGTTAAAGCTGGGTGTGTTTTGTCTAAGCTCAATGGGGTGGTCAATCTCAACACCACTGCTTTATAATATCACTCCAAAGAACACTCTTTCTTCTCAAAACCGTACGCTCTGTGTATGCATGCGTGTACTCAAACATGCATGACCCTCCTTATAGAGAGCTTGTAAATCAGATGCAGAGACTGGGATTGGTTTTCTGTTTTTTTTAACTAGTTCTAATTTGTTTCTTGCAGGTTTTTTTGCATTTCAGTCTGGTTCTCTGTCATCTTTCAGGACAGCCTACTGTAAACCTACCTTAAATGTATTACTTCTAAACTCTGCTGAGGAAAAACCAGGCCAGACCATTTGCAACAAACGTTACTTGGCATCTTAACAGAAGGATTATTGTTGTGAGACTGATAAATGCACATGCATCTCCCCATCACTGTCCCAGAGGATGCTTTAGAGCACGCACCTGTGCACCTTTTCAAAATAAACCCTCATGTTTATACCACCCAACAGACGATGGAATGCAGTAAATGTAGCCGTGTACAGATCTGATCCAGCTACCCACCCCTCTTGTCCTGCTTTACCTGCAAATCTTCCGTGGGAATCATTTATGCTGAGGGTGCAGGGCATGATGGGGGAATGGAATTTTTTTTTCTTACTGTGCAGTTTTCTTCAGTAACTTCCAAGAGTGTGCAATAGATTGTCAGCTAATAGGGATGTACGGAAATAAAAGAATCCTGTTGGAATTGGCAGTTCATTTAAATATTAAGTTGCTGGCATCGGAGATGTTTAAATTTGATCCATTTATCATACAGATAAAATGCATGTTATTCTGGTGCTACTTCTTCCACTTTGGCCTTGCTTTCTCTGGGTGGAAAGATGCGCCATCATGAGCGTCTGCTAGCCGATGCATTAGTGCTGGGTGCCAGGCTTTGTCCTCCAAGTGCGTTGGTTGTCTGGTAACGTTACAACCCATTCTAATTCCATAGTCATTAATATGGAGTTGGTCCCCTCTCTGCAGCATCTGTAACCGCTGGTTAGGGAGTTAAGTCAGCAGAGTGTTGGAGACTTGTGCATATTCTCGCATGACTAGGTGTAAAGGAATAAAACACCAGAATTCAATGACTACTGTCCCAATACTATTGTCAATGTAATGTATTTTAGTGCAGCAGTTCAGAATCATTTAAACATTCTACTTTCATGCACTTACTAACTATTGAGTTGGTGGTGCTTTTGTATAGCTAAGCATTTCCGTATTGATGCTTCCCCATCCGCTGTTATGGTGTGTGTGCGCGTTTTTTTTTTGGTTAAAGTAACATGTTCTGGAGCTCTTTAAGCATCAAGACATGAAACTGAAGATCTCGCTAGCTTGCATAGTATGCAGACTGGTTTCATGTTAAAGTACTTGCTCTAAATAGCCTGTGTGTGTGTGTGATGCAGTATAGTCTGGTGTTGGAGGCTGTTATTACTCTGTGGGAGCTTCCTCACAGACCCTGAAGAGGAAAGCCCATCACTTTCCCTCTTAACTGTCTTTCCACCCATCTTCCAAAGCTTTCAAACAAAGACTCTGGCTCAAAGAGTTTCTCAGGAACTGCCAGGGGAGTGGATGTTTGTAAGATAGGTCTTACTTTGGGATTTTTTCCGTCTGTCTAACTGCCTGTGGCGTACTTGCCCTGAAGTAAATTTGGCTTTATTTGTATCTCTTCTAGTCTGTCAGATTTCACTCTTCAATACATCAGAGGAAAGGTGTTTTTATTTGAGACTTTTTTCTTTTCTTTTTTTTTTTTTTTTTTTTTTTTTTTTTTTTTTTACACTTTTGAGAATTAAAATGATGGTTTGGCAGATTTTGGCATAATCCCTCACCTTAGTTCAGACTTAGCCAGACATGTTCGGAGTTTTCTTTAGTTTTGTACTGGATCTATAAAGCTACTGTGGTTAACAAACAATTTCCATTTATACGCTTCCAGTTAGCATAACTTTATTCATTATGCTGCAGTGATTTGTTTAAATCCCAACTGCCAGGCACAGCACAGGCTATCTTCAGACTGTCGGTCAAGCTTCAGTGTATAAGCAGTAGTGCCATGCCACATCACCTTCCAGTTGTGGCTACACTGCCACAGTCAAAGACTTCTCCCCACTCGCACTACACCTGAATTTACACCTTTTATAGTGTCTCTTGTAAATAATGTAAACATTTCTGATTATATCAAACCTGTACATTTAAACCAGTGTAATATCATAGTGTGTGTGTGTGTGGTATAAGTTGGTGTAAATGCGCTCTATTTCTATTTTGTAAATATGTGTTCTTTTCTACTACTGTGAGGGAAGATGCAAGTTTTTCCACTTATCTTTACACATCACAATGTGACGGGAGTTTGATTTAAACATGTTCATGACTTGCACAACCATGAGGAATTCAGACAAAGCTGTTTTTCAGCTCAGTTTCCAATATGTAGATTGTATGGACCTGGAACTGAATAGAATGTGCTTAGTCTATACTATGGTTCATATAGTACATTGTTGTAAAAAGAAAAATCCATTCAGTTATCATGATCATCATTCATCTCTAGCCTATTCTATTTTAATGCTTAATATTTAGGAATTACTTGGAAAACCATGCAAACTGGCCTACATTTAAACTGATATCTGCAAGTTATAGATCTGAGAGGGGCGTGTGAATCCAGCACTGGGCCCTGGGCATTTTTATGATCAGTAATCTCAGATAAACTTGCCTTCTGACACTGTTGTCTAAAACATGTTATGTCCCATAGATAAACACAATGGTAGGCTTCCAGTTAATAGCAAGGTGGCCTGTTAAGGAATGGTGTGATACTGTGTTCCAGGCTGTCCTCAGTGCTCCCCTGCCCTGTGAAAAATGGCCACAGAGCTCTCTCTGTCCATGCTGTTCCCTATCGGCTGGGAGCTCCCCTAATTTATGACTCATTTCCTAAACAAAATATAGGGTTGCAGGCTAAGTGCTCGTATCAGCAGAGCCGGGCGAACGAGCCTGTAGGCTGCTGTGCTTGGGTGTCGTGGTGAGAGAGCTGACTGGGCTAAAGGCTGACAGGCCAGGTCAGATTAATAGAGGCTCAGTGACAGGAGCTCACATCTGGACGGTGACTCAGAGTGCGGGAGGACGGCTGGCCACATCTTTGTCCAGTGCACTCTGAGGCTGGTAGTGAGGTCATGGAGCTGGGGGTTTATTTTCACACAAAAAAATACTTGCCTCTGTGGTGGACAGGGGTTAGCATGGGCATTCGGGCCAATCTGCTGTGCAGCAGGATGTGATATGCTATAGCCTTGGTTAGCATTCTGCTTCAACAAACTGTTACCTGTTTATGGTTTTGTCTGTGGTATGAACAGAAGCCCCCACAAGTCATAGCGTTCTCAGATGCTTTGTTATACAGTATGTATATAAAAATTAGACAGGATGATCCGTCCATGGTAAATGGTATAACCATTGTACCTCCCAACCCTATAATGAACACTCATAAGTGATTTGACTGCAGAGTTGTAAAGGAGCTGGGATCTGAATGGTTTGGTAGGTCAGTCAGACTGGACTGTAAGATATAAATCACTACAGAGTTGCTACCAAACAAAGTTAATCAGGTTAGAATGCCTGATTATAGAAACTGTTACTAAAAACAGTGATGTTACAGTTGTGAGGCTGTATTATTTCTAGAAACACAGGGATAGGATCAGAATCAGCAGATTAAGAGACTCTGGGCTAAAAACCTTGCACGGGACATTCCATACATGCATTTATTATACATGTTTTACCACATATATACAAAACAGTGTGTCAGCAAAGGGAAAATGCTAAGACTGAGCTTTTTTCCTGTGGTACCTGCGTAGAGGTTGGTGTGAGGCGGGGTGGGTGTGTGTGCCCTGAGACAGGCGCATGCCGTGATGAATTCATGATTTGTGGAAAACTCTGAGGCGCTCTCGAATTTAACAAGGTTCACCAAAATAAAACCTGTATACACAGGTGTAAATTTCAGCTCGCTCAGAGGGTTTTTTTGGGGGCCGGGGTACCAAATGTGACTTGAGGAATGTGTGCTATCATTTGAAGTCTCTTAGCCGCTCTGACTTTACTACGATACAACAAAAATAAATCTCAGGCAAGTATACAAAGGTCTGTCTGAAACTGCATGTATGTTTGAGGGATTGGGTTTTATGGAAATGTGCTGTTTGATTACAGTGTGTTCTGCTGTGTGGCTATAGCTGGCCTGCAGCTCCAGTGTGAAATGTCAGTATACATGAAAGTTATGGGCTGTTATTTCAACACCTGGCGCTGAAATGTTCAACAAGTGTTATATAGTTGCAACTAGCTTCAGATTAGTGCTGAGGAGATTTCCATCTGGCACCAGGTCACCTTTCTGGAGTTACTCCAGCGTTCTATAAAGCTTGAGCCATAACTTTTTGCCACCATCTGCAATGTGAAATAATAATATTATTATTATTATTATTATTATTATTGATAGTGGAACTAAGGGTGCACTGATGAAGATTCACAGTTATTAATTTTAGGTTTTCATAATCAGTTATAATATTCAAGTAAGGATACACTTTCTTGCCAAGAGGTTTGGCAAGGTTGGTCAAGCTTTACAAAACGGCAAAGTCCCAGATTCTGGGTTTGAGTGTAGAATCTTGATCATTTTCAGTTAAAAGTACTATGCTATGTGGTGATGTAGCTAATAAAAACGAAGCTATTTGATTGTCCATCATCTTATCATTGGCATGACACAACAGAAGTACACTTAATTTACACTAATGGTGTGACTGAACGTACGCAAACTTATTTCAAATGAATGTACCCATTGCTTATTCACTGTGTCCATTGTCTTATATTCTGTATTTATGTATAATCCTATATTTGTATGTATTTAGGTTTTATTTATTGGGCTGAATTATTCAACATTTAAATGTCTGTAAGTAAAAGTATGTGAACCCTTCCTTGTAGTAAAGAGTGATACCCTTGAGCAGTAACTTCAAGCAAGCATTTCTGTGCTTATGGTCGGTCTGCTGCATGACCCACTCCCCGTTAAGCTTCATTTCATAGACTGATACCCTGACATCATCTTGAAGAATTTGCTGGCAGTAGTGGCTCAGTGGTTAGAGCTCAGGGCTATTGATGACCGGGTTGTGGGTTCAATACCCGTGCTCAGCAAGCTAAGGCCCTGCAATGGCTGCCCACTGCTGCGGGCACGTGTGCTCACTGTTTCACTGGTGTGTATGTGTGTGTTCACTGCACGGATGGGATAAAAGCGAAAGTCAAATTCCATAGGTGTCCGTCACAAATGGTCAGTATGGTTGTCTTGTCTTTTAAAATACGTAATTTATAGGTTCCTCAATAAAGGCAAGTTGTCCTGGATCTGGGGGCAGCAAAGCAGCCCTGATCCTGCAACAATGATGCAGTGTGGTGTGAGGTGGTATGTCCACAGACAAAGGCATATATCTTCCAATATGCCTTTGTAATTCTTAAGCTTCAGATGGGCAGCAAAGCTCTTTTTGGTGTAGCGGCTTCGTCCTTTCCTGATGGCCTGAGGACTCATGAACGTTGACATAACTCTGTGTGGATAGGCCTGTTGGTCCTTAGATGTAACCCGAGGTTCTTTGTGACTTCCCGTAATGCTGTTTACTGAACCCGTGGAGTGATTTTTGCTTAACAACCACACCCTGGGAGGGTAATAGTGGTGTTGAATTTCCTCCATTTGTATATCACACTTCCATAAACTTTGTGAAGTGTGGTCTTCTTGATTGAAATGTCTGACTTCAGTTACCTCTTTAAATTAACTTGTAATCGTAGAAGTGCAAACATTACTGCACGCACACACACACACACACACACACACACACACACACACACACACACATACATACATACATGGCCGTATTAGAATATTGTAACCACCCATTTGGAATGAACTCTGTCAATTATTATATCAGCTCCACTTACCATATAAGAGCGCTTTAGTTCTCTGGGCAGCATCCGATGATCACCATAAACTGAGCAGCAACAGATAAGCTTCCGTTTCTGACTTTACATCTACGAGGTGTATCAGTTAGATGGGGGTGTCTAGTAGCTCACTGCTCAAGCAGCACTGCGGTCTGAGATCCACTTCTACCAGCGCAACACACACACTAACATGCCGCCATCCTGTCAGCGTCAGTCCTGTGGTCCTGGTCCTGACCATTAGAGAACAGGGTGAAAGGATGGACAACAGTCTGGAATAATGGAGCTACAAAGTGCTCCTATATGGTCAGTGGCGCTGATAATAGGCAGCGTTCTTTCCAAACCAGGGGTGGGCGTGATATTCTGACATGGGGTATAAAGGTTTTCATATACAATAAATAAATGAATGAATGTTTTGTTTAATTGGGTTCTCTCTCTCTAGGGTTTAGATTAAAATACAATTATGTATTAGATTACATTTATGCAGAAATACAAAAACAAATGTGAATGGGTTACAAACCTTCTAAAGGTATTGTTTATTTCTCTAAAATGCAGATCAGTACTATCTGTTTATTCCTACTTGCTACAGTTGTGGGCACAGGAAGGATGGTTCCATTTAGAGTAATTTAATTTGGTTGTCATCATTCTAGACCAAACTTTCTACAAGGACCTGACCATATGTGAACCCCCACGCTGATTTATCTCATATTTAATCCAGGTGTTCAAAGTTCAGCCATATATGTGGCAACATGGGAGAACAAGCTCTTCTCCAGTGAAGTGACTGAGTTGAGGTGCTCATAATGTCCAAATTTACTTTTTTGAGTTCATTTTCTTCATTCTTGTGTTTTGAAAATGTCTTTGTTGCTGGTGCAGTCAGGGTGCTTTATAACCGGATAAAGCTTGCCTTAATAGCCTGGTCTGCTGGGGACTTGACGCAGGAAGACCCCATTCACACACTCCTCAAGACACACTTCATGTGTCTTGAGGATCAGGATTATATCTAGATAAAGCCAAGTGTGGACTCCTGGCTTTTTATGCGGACAGGTGAAATTCAAGCATGATCCCGTCATCAAAAACTGTTAATGGCCGGTGTCAGTGGGCCCTCTGACTATCCTTTGACTATCGAGTGTAAATACATGTGGCTAAAATCTTATCAGAATACAATCCAGATACGAGTCACATGAAGTGACCAGGTGTCCAAGTCCAACGGGTCCAAGTTTGGGTCTGCTGTCACTCTTGATACTAAAATCAAAATTGATGTTGACCATGTACTTGACATTTAGTTGATTTTCGTGGTGGTTTAGTTGGTTTAGAGTGGTGATTGTAAAGGTGTTCTGAGGTGTCTTCTATCTGTGATGGCAGTATTTATATCACAGATGTCACTGAGTCACCACCATGAGTCTACAGTAAATCGCTAATTAGTTAGCAAACCTGGTAACATTAGCTAGACTCATCAGACAACTTAATCAGAGCAGTCAACTGATAACTGAGGCAATGCGTGAACATAACATACAGGATGCAGCTATGAAACTGGACTTTCCTTCCTCATGCTGCGCTCACCTCCCTCTGACCATGTTGCATTTTACTGGCCTCCATAGACTATCTCAGGACCACAGAAATAATAAACACTTAAAAAGCCAATCTTGACTGTTCTCTCTAATTAAACCTAGAATATTTGAGTCTCAAACATAATTAAGAGCTAAGGTGACGCAAGGGGTGGGTGTTAAGGGTTGTGCCCCCCCCCCCTTCTTTGAACTCATTTGATTTTGTAAGGTCAAAGTATGAATGAAAGCAGATTTAAAATATTATTGTGGTCCTGTGTTGCTGGAATTTAGGAAAACTACTTGAAATTGTGTTTTTGCTTTTTTTTATCTACAGGTTATCGTGTCCATTTGAATTTTCTTGTTAAAGTACATGTGCGGTCAAAGCTGTCCTACATTAATTTGCGTTCTAATTTGATAGTGAGTGCTTTGTAAATTTTAATTAAAATACTAAATGTAAATAAAAGCCACACACATTCTTTAGGGTGCAGAACCAGAAATGTATTTCTCTACGAAAGAAAAATCCTTTTAAAGTGTTAAAGTTTTAAAACCTCTTTTTGGACCTTTTAATTGAGAAGTTTTATTTATTTAAAGAGCTTGATGTAAAGTGTAGAAATGATTTAAAAAATTAAAGTGCACCGTTTGCTATTCCATACAGTTTATATTATTGCAGTCCGATGAAAACGTGTCTCCATAATGGTGACTTTACAGGAGATGTCTGTTCTTAACTTTGGATGGAAGTAAATGTAAAATAAGTAATTTTGTAAATATGTAATTTGGAGCATTTCTATTGGTTTGTTCATCCAGAGTTGGGTTCAAACACAGGGTTCAAATCATGGAGAAAACTAAAAAGGGTAACCATGGAGACACATTTTTCATTTCAGTGATTTTGAGACATCACAAACTCCAATATGTGAAATTGCCTACTGCCTACTCAGCTTGGAGCTGAACATTCACACTGAAGTTATAAGGAGTGATAAGGGGTGTTTCAGCCTGAACTGCTTTATGAATGAGACATTAGGCAGGGCAGCCAATCAGAACAGAGCTGATTTTACATATAGCGTGCAAGAGCACGGTAGCTAAAACAGGCTGTTTAATCTTAAGGGATGAACAGAGGTTGGAAAATTGTCGCATAGTGAATTGAATGTGTGGGTTTATGTCCCAAAGTGAGGCCCAGGGAAATAACAGGAAGATTGAACTGCAAGAAAAATGGAAGGTATGAGCCCTTTTAAGAGCTGTTCAGTAGTATGTTTTAATGCAATCTCAGGACTAATAGGCCTCCAGGCCAAAGGGGAAGTGTAATGTACTCTCTTCCTGTCACATTTTGATCAAAGCACGGTCACACCAATTCTCCTCGGACCTTCCAATTTTCTTCCTGTGAAACACAAATCCCAGGAGGTTTGAGTCGGTTTGTGGAGAGGTTAAATGGAATTTGCTACGTTTGGATGATGTTTCTGACCTTCATCTGGAACTTGGCAGAGTTCTCCACTGTTTCTAAATGTGTAGCGCGTTCTCAGGTAACAGGAATGCAGAAAGGAATAATTCTGCATTCAGAACACCACACCAGCAAACCTGTGACTTCCTTCTGATTAATAATTGATTAATTGGATTAATTGCCGGTTATTTATTTGTATATTTCTTTGTTTTGTGTTTTGTTTTGGGCAGATTAGGTAAGCAGGTATGCTGTAATTCCTTCTGGAGAGGAGTTTAGTGAACAGTCTCTTCAGATGGTCAGAAGCATCATTACTTTAATAGTGGCCATTTTAAACTGTTCTCCAGCTCACGCAGCTGTCTTTCTGACCGCAATAACAGGTGTACTAGAGGATCTGAGACCCCCCCCCCCCCCCCCAACCACACACTCTCTCTTTGTTTTTAAATTTCTCTCTCTCTCTCTCTCTCTCTGTCTCTGTCGGTCTCTCTCTCTCTCTCTCTGTCTGTCTGTCTGTCTGTCTGTGTGTGTCTCTCTCTCCGTCTCTCTGTGTCTCATCGGATGATGGTTGAGTGGGGATGGGTATTTACAGAAAGTAGTAAAACGAATGCTGTGCTTTTTCCTGTGCAAGTCCCACAGAGATGCTGTTACATGTCTCCTTTTAATAGCAGCAGCAGAACTCTTCCTGAATGCGTCCTCAGTGTGATGATCAGTGCAACAGTGATGGAAGCCTTTAAAACACTACAGGCAAGTAAGGAAAAAGCATAGGATCTAAATAGAGATTCTTGAGCTTTGTTTAAAGCACATTTTTACCCAGTAAATGTCCATTCCTAGCTTTTCTGTCAATAGTGTGTGGACCCTGTGTTCTGTACCCTTCGACTGAATAGACTTAATAGTAGGCCCTCCTGAGTTTAAAGGCTTGGGCAGAAAAAGGCATTGTAAAAGCGTCTGGAGATATTTGGAAGGCAGCACAAAGTCGAAAGAACAGGCAAGCAGCGTGCTCGCCAGTATAAAGCAGCGTGGGGTCGTTATACACAAACACTGCCCAGCACTGGCATCACTTGCTTATTGGGCAACACAGCCCCTGCCCCCTCCTCAGCGGAGTGTTTTACACACTGTTTTTCTGGGCTGCCTTTTCATTCGAGCATTCGCAGGACACCATGCCAGCCATCGAGTTGGGGGGTGTGTTTGTTTTTCTTCCAGTTAAGTACTTTATCAGATAATGCTGATACATGGAGCTCTCATGTTGGGACACCTTTTCAGTTGAGAATAAGTTTTGGGTGTCATGATGACGAATCACCAGCAGTGCTAATAAAACGGCATTAAGTGCTAGTGTTTCAGGAAAAGACTTTGGCTCCTCATCATTCACACACTGACACTTCCAGATGGAGATTGATGGTTCTTCTAGCAATGTTCAGAACCCTGGTTTTACCATTAGGCCATTGAGAAAGCACATGTTTGTGTGTGTCTTTGGTTGGCTTTACACAGTAAAACCTATTAATGCAGCTTTAGTTGCTTGAAACCTTCATGAAAAATAAATCTCACTTGAGTTGTATAATGCAAATCCTCCAGCAGCTCACTTGTTTGAAACCACAGCATGGTTGCCTTCACAGCTGCTGTAACTCTGTGGAAAAAAGTTTCATGACACAACCAATCAAAAGGTGGGGAGTGGGGGACGTTGGGATCTTATGGACTCCAGGCCACGGATAGTTGTAATCACCAGGGATCGAAGTTGTGACCTTGGGAGCACCATATTAATGCTGAAACAATATATTCTGCAGCCCTAATTTGTCATCACAATGTGGGCAATCGCAGTAGTCACATCACAGGATGTGCAGTGTCATGTAAGGCAAACGCAAAAGGAAAATTTGCATGGTTCTCATTTTCTATTACATTTCTACCATAGGCAGGTTATATCTGCCCAGTGTGACTTATTTATTTTACACTAGTCTTTGATACATTGATTGCATTATTAATATCCTGGACTTCTGGTGTAAATTCCTGTAATTTCACCAGGAATTCTATTCAGTGTTTTCCAATATTGTCCAGCCCTGTATTAACGTTACAAAACGTACAATAAAATTGTAATGTGTATTGCACATCACCTAACCCCAACACCACCCTAACAGTATAAAATACATTGCAATACTTCGATACGTCAATACTTTCTTACACCACTAGGACTATGCAACTTATTACGCCTTGCTTTGTTACCAGAGGAGTGCAAATTGCTGTGGTTGAGTGTTCCATTAGTATATGTTGCTTTGGAAATGCTGCCAACCTGTTACAAACATTTTGATGTATTATTATACCTTTTATGTGTCTCTTTCTGTATGACCTTTGTCTGTTTTTTTTCCCCTTCCAAAAGTCTTTTGGGAACTCTTCCAAATCTGCCACATAAAGCTCACCCCTACTTAATCATTGTTTTAATTCAGATAGGCATGCAGTGATTAGATTCCTTGCCTGTGGCTCTTCATTTAGATTAAGGTGTTGGTTTTTTTTTGTTAGTTAGTTAGTTTATTTGTTTGTTTGTTTGTTGTTTTTGGTCTTGTCTCTACCCCCCCCCCCCCCCCCCCCCCCCCAATTTCCTACATTTTCTGTTCCTTCGCATGTGCAGTTCTGAGGTCAGGAAAGGTGAGCAGATGTGCCTGTGTGTGATGTGATAGTCATCGTTCTGGCAAGAGATGGGCCTGCTTGTGTAAGAGCCCAACCCATCGCCTCTCTTGTGGAGTGTTCTGCGAGAGTGAGCGTTATTTGTTCTGGAGGATGAACTTGCAAAGGCAGAATGGAGCAGTTGACCAGCTAATAAACTTAGTGGTGAGAGGCTGCTCTGTTGTAATATGTCCCGTATTAGCCTGGTGGTATCCGCACTAGTGGGCCAAAGCTGTTTCCGCTCAGGCTCAATAACATGGATACAATTTTCTGTCCTCGTTCGTTTATTTGATCGCTCCAGCCACAAGGATTAATTCTTTGAGACTCGGATCTTTTCATCTCCCTGTTTTTAACATTTTTGTTTTGCAAAAACAAGTAGATTTACAGTTCCGTTCCGCAGTTTCACGATTTCTGTGCTCTGCTGCATGGGTGTCATAATCTGTAACTCATCAAATGCTATTTTATTGGTAGGAACACACATGCTTGTGCTTGCCAGCCTTGTCCCAGGAGAAGTCCTGTCCTAATTTTTTTTTTTTCTCTTCCTTTTTAACTTTTTAAATCTGTCTAATCAGCTAATTAAATTTAATCCGGTAATAGTTTTCCTAAGTTTGTTAGTAAGCTTACAGAGCTACTGTCTATAGCAGGCTCGGGTACAGAGAGCCACTTAGCTAGCTAATCACCAAGCCATGAGTTAGCCTACACGAATTACATGCCTAGCTAATTAACTACCTCCCTTTCATCGTGAATGACCTCATGAATCTGGACTTATGACACCTGTGTTAAAGACAAGACCACTGTATAGATCATTAAAGGTTCAGCTGAATGGAATTACACTTAACTCCTCTCCTTGCATAACTGATCAAAGTACTTACAATCTCAGGCAAAAGTTTAAGTACCCTTGGCCAAATAACACGTTTTTCATGATTGAGAAGTAGTAAAAGCAGCCTGTGTAGCTGGTTTTCAACAAAACGTAATGCACACTTACTCTTTCATTACATTAAATAAAGTCAAACAGTATGACTTGTGCAAACGTTGGGGCACCCTAAGGCTTATTCGTTTATTTGTGTTTGAGAAGGTATCAGGCCTTGATTAGCATATCAGGCCTGAGGCAGATCACCACTTAGAATTGGGAATGGTCAGCCGAATCAAAATTTAAGCTTTAAAAAAGTGTGACTTTTCACTTCATACTAACATTCATCAACCAAATGTTTCTCTCAGCGACTGTCTGAAGATCTAAAAATGAAAGTAATTGATGCCCACAAGGAACAGAGAGGCTGTGAAGCATTCTTAGCTTGCAGTTTCTTCAGGACAGTTCAGAAATGACAGGAGAACTGTGGAGGTCCATGCCAGATCTGGAAGACCAAGAAAAACTGCTCACATGATCATTCAACATGTCGGGCAGAACAGCCTAATGTGGGACATTGCTGCTTATAGATTGCTCTACCCTGATCTAAGATTAGACATTTGACTTGGATTGATGGGATTTTGGTCACATGCCATCACACCTTTTACCTTTTGTCAACCCATGGTTTTATTGACTTGACTTGTTGATCTTTTGGTTACAGAATTTGTGTTTACTACTTCCCAATTTAAAAAATGTAATTTGGCCAAGGGTGTCCAAACCTTTGCACAAGGCTGAGTTGCATTAATAAAATACAGTAACATCTTTACAAAAGGCAGATATTTACCAACTCTTTATTTTCCCTTTATTGCAAAATGTATCCTATCGAATTGAATCACGATTCGTTACGTAACAGTGAACCATTTGGGAACACCTTGCTTGCTTGTCTGTGTAGAGCGTGTTCATTACATCCAGCTGGTTTAAAGTCTTTCTGGTCTCCAACTGCATGGAGCATCTTCTGTCTCTGTCAAGTATGAAGTGATAAAAAGGTTATTGTGTTCTGATCTGATTCAAAGACACGTCAGAGAACGCATTGCCTTGGATTATTTATTTCTGAAGCAGCCATCGTTTGTCCTCTGAGCTCCGAAGCAGTGCCGTGTTTGAGACAACTGTTATCTACAGATCTGGCGCACGTTGCCATTATGCAGCAAATTTGTCCCGACCGCATCACACATCGGGGATAATCACTATCACATGATGATGTCATATGTAGAACAATGTGGTTCTTTGTGGCCACAGCGCTGTGGTTGCGATGATACGCCGGGATATCTCTTTGCTGAAAGTGTTTGATTAATGATCTGGGCAGCCTATAAATGGCATCTGGTATGTTGAGCTGTGTCTGTATTACTGAGCAGAAAGCTGAGGCTCTATTCCAGGCAGCGAAAGCTCTGAACTGTCATTACAGTCCCTGAATGCCTTCTGTGTAATTGGAATCCACTGGCTCCTCGCTGCCTCCAGACAAATGTGGTATACATCCCAGGCGGCTATAAGAACTCCCTGCTGGAGGCCCGTAATGGGTGGGCAACTTACTTTGATAATGACCCCCCCCCCACCCCCGTCTCGATACATACCACAAAGAAAGTTAAGAGAAGGACTAATAGTCTCCAGGGAGATCCTCTAAAGCATAATTCTGCCCCCCCATGAACCTCTGCTTCATCGTTGTGACAGATTGTCTGCTATCGCTTATGCAAGAATATGGCCAAACAATGTGGGTAATGTCTTTGGTGTGGTTACGTCCAATGTGGCTTGGTTTGACGTCTTCTGTAAGTCAGAAACATTATATTTCATGCTTTTGATTGGCCCTGGGTTTTCATAGTAACATTTTCTATAAATTGCATCTGCATGTCTTGGGGATTTTATGTTCAGTTACACTACTGTTATAAATTGCACTGCTTTAGATCTCAATAGAAAACTACTGTATATATAGGTTACAGTATTACCCAAGTCAAAGACCACCCTCTATTTATTTACAGCATCCAGAAAAACTGAGAGCCTAAAAATGACACAGAAGCCTCAACTAAATCAATTGGATCAGATGTTTGCTTGTTTACTGAGGCCACCCTTTACTTCTATTAGAGCATCCATCTTTCAGTGTTTCTCTTGAAATCTGAAGATGTTTCCACACCTCCAAAATGTAGTTTTAGAAGTTTTTAGAGCATTTTCTGCTTCTCTCACTCCAGGTTATCCACAACCTATTCAGTGATGTTGAGGTTTTGTTCTGAGAACAGCAGCAGCTTCAGCAGTTTGATTTGTCTTTTTGCTTTTCACAGTAAGAGTTTCTTGATCAGCTCCACATCATTTCAGACCCACTGTGTTGAGGCGTCTTCTTGCTGTGAAAGGATGAACGTAAACCTGTGGATCGTTTCAGATCTGAACCAAGAGGGGGAAGCTTGATTTTTCCTCTCTCCCTCAAAGATGAAAGCTTTAAGTGCTGTTTATCTAATAGGAGGCAGTCTTGGTGGTTTACCAGGTCGTGCACAGTTTGTCAATCTTATTTCCTTTAATCATTATTTTGAACTCAGGTTTTGGAAACATTGAAGTTTTTTTTTCTTCACTTATTTTCCTTTGACGTTCTCCTTCCTTATGCTTACATCTAAACCCCTCAGAAATAATATCTGAAAAAAGTCGTACTTAATGGCTGTTGACTGGAAATAAAAAAGAAAAAAGGATGCCTCTGGTACATAGTATTGAATGCCCCAACCAGTAACATTCACAAAACAATTGTCTCCTTGTGGACCATATAAAATTGTCTTGAACTGTGTCCACTTCTCAACTATGTCCTTTGAAGGTGTGATGAATGAGATGAGCTCTGAATAACACTGTGTATTAAACAAAACCAAAAAATCCTCATACCGTACTTTAATTTGTCTATCCAGTTTCTATAACACACTTCAGTAATTGATCTGTGCATTTTGATTTGAGCACTGACCTCCTAGTGTACATGTTCATTTTACTTGCAAGTATGTAAGTTTTGTATGCAAGTATGCTGCTTTGACATCAGCAACCGGAGTCCGAGAGAGCACAATTGGCCAGGTGTACAGTGTTCTCTTTCCTAATAACTTTTAGCGTGATGTTGGTGGGCACAGCCTCGGTTAGCTGTGCTCTTTCCAGGTTGGTTGATTGCCCACTCTTAAAGCGATGTTGGCGGGAACAGGTGTCTGTTAGCTCGTGTGGTGGAACATGTTGGCTGCCTGGTGATGCCGCATTGACAGCAGCTCAAAAAGAGGTCGGCTTTTCATGTTTTGGAGGAGACGTGTTAGGTCCTTACTCTCCGAGTTTCTGGAGCATTGCTAGTGCTAGAGGAAGCTGTGAATTAGTGGGTTAATTGTCGGTACCTTCTCCTTCCTTTTAAATTTTTTATTTACATTTTTTTGCTTGCTCATCAGTTCTATATTGAAAGGTTCTTGCATAATTGTGAAATCTACTTATGTTTTTCATTCAAAATTAAAACTAGGGTCTTGTCCCTGGTACTTGGCTCGTGATGCTGAATGGTGAGTGTCTGTACTCAGTTTGGAGAACACTAGCCTGTCTCTGAGAACAAGGACTCTTCTCCCAGCATTCCCATTCTTCTTATTCTTGTTGTAGTTAAAAAGCAAGGCCGCTTTCACTGCTTGGTCATATTTTCTTCTTTTCTTTCTTTCTGAAATTTCCAAACCTGAACTAGCTTATTCCTCAACACACTTAATCTCTGGTGTGGTGTCTTATAGTGTCTTGTTGGCTAATCAGGTCACTGTTTGTAATTGTCCATTAAAAAGAAATAAAAATATTATCCTTCAGACACGACTAACACAGCTGCTGAACATCAGTGTGTGTGTGTGTGTGTGTGTGTGTGTGTGTGACACATGTACATCTGAGCAAGCGTGTGACTGCCATTTCTTTCAAGTGAAGACCTAACTTTTAACCCTTAACCCTCTTACTTGGCAGTGATGCTTTGTGAATTATGTTGAAGGTATTCTGACAGTAATTGAATCTGTTTAATAAATGCATTCATTATTATGTACATACACAGTCTTCTGTGCTTTTGTTTTTCTTTCATTTTGACCTAATGGCACTTGGCAGCCATCTTGTGCAGATGCAGTCAATTTAGATGATGAAAGGCTGTAGGAGTTACCATGGCACAAAAGGGCTTCTCCTTGTCTACATCTGAATAGGGATTGTCGGCCTTATTTTGCGCGTCATCACAGATAACTTTGTTTTCTTTTCCCTGTTTATTACCAAAAAAGGTTATTTTCAGACGGGCATGCAAAGGTTTTTGCCTTTGATCAGAAGCTTTTAAGCTTTTTGGATCTGATTTGGTTTAAAAAACAGTCCTGAAATGCAGAATGATTTTGCATGAAATAACTTGAGTCATTTGTGCATCCTTTTTCCCCTGAAAATGGAAATGGCATTGAACCAATAACTGTATTGATCCACTATCAGCAGAAAATGCCTGATTGAATATTGGAATGATTTTATATAAGCCAATTCGCATACACACCAATACCACAGTCAGTATTGGACAGCAGTTATGTGACTTTTGAGCGGTCATGTAGACCGCATACTCAGATTTCTTAGATTAAATTGTCGTATACAAATCTGATAGAGCTGAATTTCAGCAGCGACTGGATAAAGACAGGTTTTCTGGGGAAACTGTACATGCCAAATGCTTCATTACTACAACGATGAAATTATGACACATGATTGCATTTGTGCAGTTTGAATCTATTAAAACAATATAGAAAACATGCATAATATTTGGAATGAAATCTGATTATAAGGTGTCTCAATTTTATCTGAAGTATTATGACCAGTTACTGTTCAATTCTGAATTTCTGCAGTTTTGTTCATTTCTTTAGTTCAAGGAGTTAACCTTAAACATAATTGCACTGATATACTGCACTGCAGAAATGTTGGTAAGTATTTTTACCTGTGAAACTCTATTTGGGTTTATGTTATGTTATATGGTCTGTGGTCCATATTAGGAATGAGCTGTTAGTCAGTAAAGTAATTGATATGTAGGTCATTATACAACAGTTGATTTGGACCTCACAGTCTGATTGGTTGAGAAGTGTTGTAACTGTGCTGATATTTGAGATACGCTGATGCGTTGACTGCAATTAAAGGGCAAGTCTGTTCGCTCGGCAGCCAACTTTGTAACTTTTCTTCAATCCCTGTGAATGAGGAGAGACCAAAATACTGGAAACTTAAGCATTGTCAGTATGTAGTTCAGAACGTATGATATCAGGAGTTATTGTTTGTGTTTGTGTAGAACACTGTTAAAGGGATAACACATTCCCTCGTTCACTGGAGTTGGAAATACTGGCCTTACTCCTAGCACAATCACCACACAGTAGGTTGAGTGTTTGAATTATCTGCTTTAGTTTAGAAACCTAGAAATCAGTCAACATATCAGATTGCAAGTGTTATTGCCTGACACGGTTTCAGTATAGATAAACCTGCAGAACATCATTAAACTATACTCAACTAGATGCACACAAATTTCATTTGCTGCTGCGGTCATACTGTTTGGTATGACCGCATACAGTATTGCACAATGCTTTTAGCACAAGACTGCACTGCAATATCAATAGTACTAAGATACCGGTTTGTCTACCTCTTATATGTCTCTACTTTTTAATTGTCTAGTTTAGGTATGTGTATTAGTCTTTAACCTGTGTTGTGTAATTTTTACTTATGTCATGATAGCTTATGTTGGTAAAAGAAGGATGTCGTTGTACAGTATAACTGTTAACCGACAGTAAAAGTCTAGAATCTTACATTTTCACGGCTACTGTAGCAATATCTGTATGCTGCCTTCCAATGTATGGATGTTCCAGGCACACAAACCTTCTGTCAAAGAATCCATCCAACCCAAATCTGGTCATTAGTTTATAAGTTCCAGCTATGGTCCACTTTACTCTAGTGTCTTATATCCCATGGTGCCCTCATCTCTGGCGTCCTTTTTGGCTTCTTTGTTTGAGTTTAGGACTGTGGCGTAATTATCAGCATGGGAAAATGGGAAGAGACCGACCTGAGACTGAGTGCAGGACTCAGGTTGCTGGGCCCAGATGGCCTGTTCATCTGCAGGACTTTCTTAGGGCAGGAATGGCCTATCCAGGTAATATGAGAATACTGGGAAGCTTCAGAAAATGCCTGCCAGTTTGTCCAGCAAAAAGCATTTACGGTCATTCTTTTCTGGGCTGTAGGGTCACTCCTGAAGTTCTGGTAAATCACTGTTCAATATTTTCATAGTTTCATGCATGTGTTCATTTTGGTGATCCTGAATAAACAAAGGACTTGTTGGTGTGAATTTTGCACACTTGCATTTGCGAGTGTATACGTACATATGACTGCGGTGAAGGTGACCGCAGACCTCGATAGGAAAATGTTAGGTTGTCCATTGGAGCTTTAAAAAAAATGATTGCTTTGCCCAAGTCGTGATCAACAAGTCATTGTTAAAGCAGGTTAAAGATGGTGTTTAGCCACTTGACGCAGTTTTTCTCGCTTCATGTAAAAGGTTCTTCCAGCCTTTTCTTATTAGAGGTGGATACGCTGACTTCACTTTCTAAATCCAGACACTGTTTCCAAAACTCATTTTCCCAAAGCCCTGACCTTTCGTGCACATTATGAAAGACTTTTGGTTAAAGTGAATAACATTTAGGAGGAATGTTGTAAATATTTAATTATGGAAGACATTTTTAATACATATACAAGGAGATGAGGACACTACTGTCTGTCAGGATGTTTTTCTCTGCATCAAACTATTTTAGTGGTCTCTTAATAAGGCCAATTTTTACAGGTATGAAAGAGCCTTTTGCTGTGGGTCCAGAGGAATACAGCAAGTGACATTATGGGACTGGCCCCTGCATAGAAAGTTGTCCTTTGATGTTGCCTCTGGTTATTTTTCTGGTTGACAGATCAGAGCAGAATCAGAAGGGAAGCGCTTTGATGCTGGGGTAAACCTGCAATTTTCTGGACTGAACCTTGGCCTCCCTTTTTTTTTTTTTTTTTTTTTCTTTTTTTTTGGGTGACTGCGTGTAATGTTTTCATCTTTTCCCAGTGCCAGTGTCACCACAGATTGTCTTGGGTTTTAAAACTTGATCAAGCATTGAACTCCATAGAAACATCAACAGAACAGTTAAGAGTGCTGATATTTGCCATGATAAATGCAAAGTTGGGACAGCATTGGGTTTCATGGGCTAGTGGTGCTGACAAGGTAATTTGTAATGTTCCTGGTTTCAGCCTTGAGGCAAACGTGTCTAAAGCTCTTCTCCACAGACAATATACTCTAACAACACAGGAACAAGAGAGGAGCTATTACACCACGATTTATTGCGATAATTTCACCTAATAAATCAGGGCGAATAGAGGATAGGCCGCATACTATAGGAAAAGAAACATAAGGGAAGGCCTCTGGCATTCCAGGGCCGTGAAAGCGGAGCGCTGCCTTTTGTTGCTCCATAAACAGAAACCATTGAAGGATGCTCTACGGTCAATTTAGCGAAGTGCACCGTGGCAGGCCCCTGTTCGCTTTTAGGAACAGCTTCATTCACTGCGGTGCCACTCCCTCTCCCATCCTATCAAATGCCACTTAGCAAGGTCTGGTCAGGATTTCCACAGCTGCTTTGGTTCTGATCATTTGATGCCTGAAGGCTCCAAAATCAAACAGCAACTGGCTTAAAACCGTCACACTCCAACTAATGTCTGGTTCTCGTTTCATGCGTGGTATTGGGTAAAGGCCCCACTTGCTCGGAGAGGCTCAGGGATACAAACAATCAATTAATACCACATTTGATTTGCCTGGGAGAATACATACAGAGCCCACCAAGCAGGAACCCAGTGGTGTGTTGCAACTCGTGTTGGCTCACCCTCTACCATTGTTCCATGTCATGTTCTGCATCTGATCCATTTCGATAGTGGTGCTTGTACACTTGTTTTGAGATTTAAGCTGGCAAGTCCAATATGCTGAAAACCAAAAATATGCATGCAGGTAGCACTATGCTAACGGATAGCTATAGCTGTGGTCCTGCCTTATAAGAGAAGATAATCCTTTATTAGTCCCACAGTGGGGAAATTCTGTGTCACAGCAAGACACTCAGATGCAAAGACGTAGACAAATTACCACTATATACACAATATAAATAATAGTAAAGTAAAAAAAAAAAAAGCAATAACTATTATTTACAGATTATTTACAGATTCTTAATCAGACTCCTAATTGCACATGTGGTGTGGGGGGTATTACACATTGTATTTTTACGCTGAGGGACCTCTGTTCCCTGAACGAGCACCATGCGTTTAGTGTCCATTGTGCAAAAAGTCAAGAGCAACACTTAACTACCAAAAATTTACCTTAAGCACTCAACCAAATAGAAAAAAAGTGAGGAAAGACTCTGCATGCTGCAACAGGCCTTCACCTCTGCAGCACTGTCTTGTAGGATAATGTAGGATTATATACGGTCACCAAATCATGAACCTAGTCCAGCACAACTGTTGCACATCAGCTTTTAATACAGAAAGCCTGAAATTCACATTTAATTCTTCGCATTGTGATGCTAATGCTAGTTTCCATTAAGCGAGCTGGGCTTATTTGGACTTGCCTAGTTGGACCGAGCCTTGCTAATACAGTGCTAGCGCTGTTGCATGAGGCCTATAGACAATTCCAGTTTCTATTAAGCTACAGTGTATCTGCTGCCGCACTAATGGTCAGTGCATTTGAGGAGCACAATAATGGATCCACTATTCTTGTACTTGTAATTTCCTGTATTGGAAATAATCTTGCAGCACAAGGTGATGCGAATTTGGAGCCAATCACCTGATCCCTACGCCACTTAAGCCCTCCCCTGAATGATTCTGTGGCCCAAAGTACTGTTAGCTAACTGTGCCTAGAATACTGGACATAGTTTGAGAGACATGTGACTTAGACATGCTGTTTACATGATGCTAATTGGTGAGGTGCAAGCTACCATTAGCTACATGATTTGCACTGCAAAAATGGAACCTTTTGATTGGGTCTGTTCAATCATTGCAAAATGAACTGTTCCAGTCAGTCATGGTTATTTCTGGTGCTGCCATGGCAACAACCATAAAGATAAATCAGTTGTGTGCTGTTCTCTAGAGGGTAGGATTCTCCAAAAAAATGTAGGCAAACTTTCTTTTGTGTTTTGCTTTCCTTGGTCTTGCTTGATTCACAGCTCATGGGTTCACACAGCTCCCAGATCAGCCAAAATTGAGAAAAGCAGACTGATCCTTGACTTTTCAGATTCCTTATTTAGATTGCAATCTGCTTAATTGTTCTGGTGCTTCCCCCAGACAGGGCCTTGTAACATGAAACTCTTGCTAACCAGCGGCAGGAGCCTGCTTTTGTACGCTCATCTCATTCAACACTGCTGTAAGGTACTGGAGACGAGGCTCATTGTTGTCTCCGGGGAGTGAATGCTGATGGTCTCGGAGATAGCACCACTGTCCATTAGCAACAAACACAACACAGATGCCTGGGGAGCAAGGGTCCCCAAAGGAAGAGTGAAAGGTGCTGTCCACTGCTCAAACGTAATACGTCTTCTGCTGTCTTACCTGTGTAAAGAGGTTTGGGGGGGGGGGGTTACCATGGGTTTGTGTGGTAACACATTTTAATGTTTGCTAACACCTCACTGAATTGCACAGTTTATTAAGTTGCTTACATGACATTTTTAGTGCTGCAACAGGCTTCAAGCACTACCCACAATCCCCCCCTTGAGAAAAGCCCTTTGCACTGTCTAGCAAGCACTGCAGCAGAGGCTGTGTGCGCTGGTAAGTTAGAGTCTGAAGAAACCGAGAAGGCGTTTTCCATTAAAACAGAGCATGGACTCAGTTTAGGGTAATCTGCTAATTAGAGTCCATCAAACTAGATTCCTAGCTGCATTATGTATTTACATTCTAACTTCATTAGAAATTTAAGATTTTTTATAGTCAAGATATGCACATGACTGGCCTTTGAACATGTAGTATTGATTAACCTGTCAACTGTTTTATTATGTAGTGGATTTAATCTGAACAATTCCTCCAAAAAGTCCAATTGAGCGTTTAGGTTCCTTATATTTAAGCAATAACAAACTGTAGGTTGAAATAGGCCTGTCCAGCGTGCTGAAAACTCACACACATCCAGGCTTCTATGTGATCTTATACCCCTTATGTGATCTGTTGTATTTATGGCATTTCTTACAGAAGGAAATTCACTTAAATTAAAGTCAGCAATAGAAATAATTAAAGTACATGTACAATCAAGCCCAAAGCACAATTACACACATGCTGGCAGTCAATCAGTGAGAGCCCAGATCTATTTTTTTTTTTTTTTTTTAATACTCTTATTCACTGGAAATTTTAGGGTAGTGTGTGTGTGTGTGTGTGTGTGTGTGTGATCATATTTAACAACTAAAATGTCAACAGATGTTAAGCTTCCCTACTAACGGCCACTGAACAGAACCAGGCAAGACTTACTGTTCAATGCTGAAATGATGGTTTTAAATATTTGTTGCTGCATTTTTAACATTGACCTCCTCCATTATTATGACTAATCACAGCAGCCCAAGTGATATGTAATTATGAAATTAAGTAATTATTTTTCTCTCTCTCTAGTGCTGTAGTACTCAACAAAGGTAAGGTCCAGCAAGGTTAACACTTTAGAAGCAATAACTGCAGTGTGCAGGGACAGACCGCAGCATCCAGCAGAGGTTAGTTGAGTTTTTAGGCTGAGGTTTTTAATCAGCGTTCTGGCGGTTCTCTCTAGAACCTTGTATAATACACTCCCACGATCTTTCACTCGCTAGCATCTGGTGTTAAAATAAACAAAGCATTGCAGAAACCTTCCACTTTCCCCCTGGGTTCTGATGGGAAACAGAGCACTGCTCTTTTCTTTAGGTTTTAGTGTTTTTATACAGACGAACATGAATTACCTAACCTTACTAATTACCTTACCACCATCTGCTTCCAAAAGGCTACCTAAAAGAAACAAATTGTTGTCTCCATCTTGCCTCAGCCATTCCTTATTCACCTATTATGGTCTGTTAGAGTGAAGTCGAGCCTTTCAGACGCTTGTTTCCTGCGTCTTGACTGGTAAAGCCTTTGCCAGCATCTCATCAGCGCTGAAGTATAACATTTGTAGTCATGGAAATTGATGTAGATCAGTAAGACATTTATCAGTAACCAGTGGTGAAAATTTGCAGCACCATTTCCTTGCAGACAGAATATTAAGCGTTCGATTCCCAATCTAGCCAGAAACATTGCCTACCAGTGCCTGCCATTTAGACAAGGATCTGCTAAATGCATAAATGTAAGTGTAATCGGTCTAGCTGTTGTATCAGTAATGGGGTGATCACTGAAAAGAAGCGCCTGCGTTCTGAAAACTCCAGACTTATCAGCCCTATTGTAAATACTGCAGTCTGGCATGTTTTCTTAATGTTGATCCAAAGATCCATATATCCTGTGGAGCCGTGTGATGATGAGTGTTAAATGCGAGGCTTATCTTGACCTGTGAGAGTCCTCTGAGTGTTCAGCCCGTTCAGAGCTCCCTGTAGAAGCCCAAAGCAAACATTCCAGCCAAAACGTTGGTCTCCAGTCCATAGAAGATTAGTCATTGCCCCGAGTCTTCACAAGTCAACTCTGTTTTACCTCCTCGGCTCTGTTTGCTTATTGTAAATCATAAGTGGCACTCTTCCCTTCAGGTAAGAAATCACAACTTTTAATGCTCTCTAAATGTGGCTCTTTACTCCGCTGCTCACCCACTGCCGGCTGAGGGAAGCAGGAGTGACTCTCACAGAATAGCACCCATAAACGCCCATCCTCCTCCTGATAGCATGTTTTCATTCTCTGTTGTGCCTTCAGTCTTCCTCTACTTCAGCCTTATTGCCTTCATTCCTTCTTACTTTTGCTCTGTTAGGCTTTCTTTCGGTCTCTCAATCACTCCACTTCTTTTTTTTAATAGTTTTTTAATATAACACTAGTTTCCTGCTTGTCGTCTTAATTATTAGTTATTTGAGTTTGTATAATCAGTTCTGTGCTCACCACTCTTGTTCCTGTAGCGTACAGACACACTTTTCAACATGACAAAATTGTTTACAAAATATTTAGCACCGGTAGTGACCAGCATTTCCTTGGAATAACAGTGTGTGCCACTGCTCTATTGTTACAGAGAAAGGCCGATTGAGAGTTGTGTGTGTGAAGCACTGCAAAACAGTGCTGGTTTACCATGCATCATTTACCATTTATCAGCAAGCCCCCAGACAGGCCTTGAGGAGGGTTTGATTTATGAGCGCACCCCCCCCCCCCCCCCCCCAACTCCTCCCGTGCTTAAACCCCAGCCTGCAGCAACCACGGAGCAGTGTGTGTCCCCCAGGCCGCAGGCACTGAGAGACTAATGTGGGAAACGACCGCAGAGCACTGTGGCGCTCAGTTCTTCGTGCAAACCACCTGAACCTCCGGGGCATTCCTGACATGCTGCCTGAAAGGCTTTGGCTACCTCTCAGCCCGCTCCGGCTCGAAATGCCAATTTGAAACCAGCATTTATGACGCTGTTTACCCAAAGTCCACATGTGGAGCAAAAAAGCACATCTGTGTACCAACTGAAGAGTGTTGTGTGATTAAGTGGCACTGTGTTGGGGAGGAGACGTACTGAGTGATGGAGGGCGCTGATGTTATACAGAGAGCAGCAGTTAACACTACATAAAACGAACGGAACGCTGGCCAGGACCTTCCTACGTCTTTTAATGCTCTTTAAAGTATTTTCCTTTATTTATTTCATTTTTATGAAGGAACGGTTCACTGAAAATCTAATGTACGTGTTTTTCTCGATCTGTGTTTTGAAGTATGCTTCTTCAGTTTTGCACTGGAGCTTCTTGACTAATGTGTAATGCATCTGGTCATCTGTCAAGTTATGTGATGCTTTTGCATAACAAAAATGAATTGAATAAATGCACACATAGCAGCAACGTTTGCTATCTGGCTTTCTTTTGCTAGGTTTGCCCTCAAATTCTCCCTCAAAGCACTTGTAGCTTATTCTAAAGCTCCTCACACCTTCAAGATATTTCATTGGAAGGGAGTATTACTGGTCTTTATGCCAGAAATTCTCACTCCTAGACTATTAAGGCACCACTGTTGTAGGTGTTTGTAGGCATATTTACAACAGATATATTGGTGAATAGTTTTTTTTTTTTTTGGTTAGATATTAAGATTTCTGCTAAGTTTGTGCAATGCTCAAATGTGCTTTACACAGTTATTTGAGCAAAGACATAGCAAAACACTTTTAGTTCCATTAAGAACCATTTTGTGTGAAGAACCAAGTGAAGAACCTTTAAATTAAGATCAACTACATGTCTAAAGTAGAGTATGTGCCATATTTCTGACCATACTGTCATATATATATATATATATATATATATATATATATATATATATATATATATATATATATATATATATATATATATATATATATATATACTGTATCGTACCGTATCATAGACCACATTAAGAAGTCTTACTGAACCACAGTTTAAGGCAACCGTGAGGAATTAGGCATGCAACTGGTGCATGAAGGTAATGCAGTTACTTACTTGTTGTGTAAAACTACAAAAGCAAACTTCGGACACCAGACATGTCTTGATCAACTACCTTTTGGATTAAGGAAAAAAACTGGAACGCAAATGTGGTTTTACACCAGTCTGTCTTTTTGAAATCCGAAGAATTAACTTGTTACTGTTGTCCCCGGAGTTATTTTCTTGTGGAGTTGGGCTTCTGTCAACTACAGATCTGATAACTCTCCCCCAGACAAAGACTGGCCAGAACAAACTTGCAAATTATGACTGGTATGTGTTGATTTCTTTGTAGCCCCTGCAGTTCTGTGCCGATGCGGTCCAGGAATTGTTCTGGAGCCGCACATCATTTTTGTAAAGATTAGGATTTATACCCTCACTCGGTTATTAAAAAACCTGCCGACCTCCGCATGGCAAATCGATTCCTCTCTAAACGCCTTGTCCAGTTTAATTTCCAGGGTAAACTCAGGAAATACTGCAAATAAATGAACATTGGGCTCTCTGCAGGAAAGGTGTCAGGGTGTCAATGCTGTAAAGTCCTGCCTGGATATGCAGGAGTAGACTTTATCAGGCCTTCTATAAACTTAAACGTGTTTGCAGATGTACTTAACTACTGGCCTGCTTGCTCAGGGCTGCTGATGTGTGGTGTTGGGTGGAGGGTGGGGGTGCAGTCGCAGTCCACTGAAAAGCCTCTTTGTCGTGCATTGGCAATGAGGAGATTCTCTGCCCATATTTGCCGTTAGTGTTTTCGCTGCTGCAGCTGTCTGTCTTCAGCCTCATCCTTTTGAGGCCTGCTTGTGGTTGACACTGGCCAAAGCAGATCTAAAGTAGAGTTCCTGTAGGCCACCATGGTGCTACTTAACTCATTAAAGGGGCCGTGTCACATCTTCGTTTGTTTTTTAAATTAGTTTGTAAAATGTGGTTTGTAAAAAGGAAAAGTTTAGAAAAGCTTGAAAAAAGTCCTGTTTGCATAGTCCATGTGGTCTGTATGACAAAAAACCCAACACTTTTACTTCACATTTAGCATTTGTATAGTCCCGCCCACTCACATTTGAAGTTTGCATGTGGCACTATACAAGACAGCCAATGAGAACAATGAGTTTTACATATCGGTCTTAAATGCATGGTAACAAAATGAGTCTGTTTTAATTCTAGGGGTTAAAGGGAGGTTGGAAAATGGTCAAGCGAAAATGAGTAGTGACCATTTGTGGTACACAAATTACAGAACCGTCATAAATGGAAAAGGGGGGAAATTAAAGTACAACACTAATGTGGTATATGGGCACTTAAATACCCACCTCAGGGTCTGCTATGCAGCCCTCTGCCCAAACCTCCCTCTGAGGGGGTCCATCCTTCACCATGTGTAATTATAGTCTTTTCAAGCACACTGGTTTGGTACGTTGTGAATCTGGTGCAGGGAAGCTCATACATTTTAATACGCGTCAGGGAAGAGGGAGCAAATGCGAAACCATGCGGCGGCAGTTTGGTTTGTAGAGTGAGCGCCACACCTTTTTGGATGAGGGGCAATAACGGAGTAATAGATAGAGACGCTGCACGATACAACACACGACTTTCACACATTATGTTTTGTCCAAGTTCACCTCACTTATAAGGTTATGAGGAGATTGATGCTGAACCTCTCCAACATAAGTTTTGAGATGGTTTGCAGCGCTCGTTTAGACTAATGGGCTGAAGTGTGGAGCTGGGTGCGTGGGAAGCTTGAGATCGAACCTGAAGCGCTTCTCTAATCTCAGAGCCTCTCTGACCCCTCAAACTGAGGTCAAAGGTGATTGGCACTTCCCACAGCTCTGGTGGCGTGCGATAACCGTAGGATCATGCTGTCGTGATTAATGCGCCAGAACAAAATAAAAATAAATAACCACAGGACTTTTATTGGAAACCTTCAAACCAAGGAAAATGATGCCATTGTGGTGTTCAAAAACACCTAGTTGAGGATTTGCACCGTTGCAATGCTACATACAGTTCTATTTATAGGCCTATTAATGATCATTATGCCGTTTTCCAGATGTTGTCTTGTGCAGTCTTGCATGTCGATGACAATTGACTCCACCAGGCGCACCAGACACATGCATTTGCCTTACACGTTTCTTCTCGCACAAGCTTAAAACGACTCTCTGCCTGTGAGTGATTTTGAGTACATTGACTTTGTCAGTCGAAGCCAACACAACGTGCGTCTCTGCTCAAGTGTTTCATGCTCTGGCATAAATCTTCATGGTCTCAAGATGGGGGATCTGAAGCTCAACACAAGCCCCCATGCATGTAGAAAGGACTGTGGTTATCTTTTGACTTTTTAAAAAGCAGGCTTGCGCCAGGTGGCACTGGGTCTAGGGCTGTCTCTTTCGGCTGTATTACCAATCAGTATATCCACTGTTTTGAATATTGTGAGTGATCAAGTAGTGTTCAGAGGTGTAAAAAGAATAAACAATGGGATTCCATTTTAATTTGAATAATATGGAAAGCTGCCTGAGACAAAGTTGGCCTTGCCAAGTCTCCCAGTGTAGGGCTAATGTTTAAATTACGAATGAAAGCCATCAAAGGCATTATTATTATTATTATTATTATTATTGTTATATTAAAGATTGTGAGCAGTAACTCAATCAGTCCTAGGTGAGTTACTTAAACTGTATGTGACTAGTTGGAAGTTTTGTGTTACAGTATTGAGCAGCATTGCTTAGCAATGTACTTACTCTTCCAGGTGAGGGTAAAGTCACAGGGCACCAGTACATGACTTAGTCAGCCAGAATGTATTTATTTTTTTATGTATTACTTGCCTTTTATCTGTTGATTTGTGTGACCTTCAGATATCACCAAAAGTTTTTTTTTTCTACCATTCAGGTAATTCTGAGACTGTGATGACCTCTCTGAAAATCTTCCAGGATTTATTCTAAAACCAAGCCTTTGTGGACATGCCCCCACACAGTAGGTTTCCAACGCTAGAGGAAGCAAAGCAGCCCTAGAGCGTTTAACACTTACATACATTTTGGTTAGCCTATTGTACATGGATTGTGAGATGTGGGTTAATAAAGACGTTTGTTAGTGTGCATGCATGTAGAAATGATCTGGAGAATGACCCTGGAGACCCTCTAGCAAAATTCCACCCCACCTGATCAAGTACCCATGCAAATCAGTGGTAATATTAGTGGTTGAAAACTTGAAGCCTTTTTCAATGGGAAAAACATGAAGAATGAAAGGAAGGGTTCTTGATCATGCTTGATGTGCCAAACCTGTTGGAGGCTATTCGGAAATGTATAGACCTATACTTTCAGTTAAGATTTAGTCAAATGCTGCAGAACTGATGAGATGGCTCCTCACAGTATAGGTTGATAATAACTGTAAAGCAGCAACCACAGGTGGCTTAAGTGAAGGCCTGGCAAAGCATTTCAATAAAGAAGCCTTTGCCTGAGGTCTGGAACCCTTGCACTGTCACCAAATGTTTGGAATTTGCAGTATGAAAATCACACGCTTTACCTGTTAATTTGTCATTTGTAGGTCTGTGAAAGCTTTTAAGCTTCAGAATCATTGGTGGGAACAGTGTCTCATCATTGCTACTCTGGGCTCGACTTGCTGTTAATTGCCCTATGTAACTCTGCTGAGGCGGACAGGGCAACGCTTGTAAGAATTGCACAACACTGCTTAACCCGAGTCTTATTTGTGTACAATCCTGATCCAGGTCCAGATGAGTACACTGGCCCAAACCACAGCTCCACGTCAAACTCAATGCTGGCTGGTGGGGGAGCAGTCGGATGTTCAAGAGTAAAAGCATTGATTTCTCCATCATTGTAGAGATAGCAGTGGACGAAACAGGATAACCGCATTGAACTTGTCCTGCTGTCCATGCCATAAGGACTTGGCAGTGTGGTGATGTGTGGCCAGCTGGTCTTGCGTTTGGCCCTGATGGTGGGAGCAGAATGAGTTCTCGAAGGACACACACATGCATTAAAAACACCCCCGGAAATAGTGCTGGTTATACAGGGGAACCCAACCTAAAAATCTGGGTGGTCGCCTGTCCACATTTTTGATATGTCTATTCAGCTTTGATTCTAGTCTTTCGGACACAGCCGGCTTGCGTGGTACCCCGGCTAGATTATTCCCTTTTCCATGAGCAATCATGAGCCAATGTCTTTAGAGCTGTTCAACTGGAAAGACTTTACTCCAGCCGTGTCCAAAAAGTGTGGCACGGCAGAGCGGATTACACGGGCGCTTTGGAAGACTCTTGGCAAAGTAGAACACTTTTAGGCTTTCATGTACACAACCTGAATATTCAGGCCCTACAGAAAGCTGGGTTCTCATAACAGACTCGTCAGTCTCTGCCAGGACGCGTTATTAAAGCAGTATGGTTTTGTTTTGGCTCAAGTGGTTAGAAATAATGAGGCTGATTTGTTTATGAAATATCTCCACAGCGCACCTGTCGACAGCAAGACGTTTTGGGAACCTCTTTACACGCTAAATTGTGTTATTTTAGAGCAAATCAACTCTTGATTGATGGTGAAACAGCTCTTCTCGTACTGTGAACTCAATCTGCTGTTGAGTCGCTCTTATTTCATCAAGAATGTTAAAGGTGGCAGCTTTTCAGTGGGACAGTCAACAACATCTGTGTCTAGAGTTTGATTTCAGCTTCGTCACCAGTGCTGAGCTCATTCATCTTCCAGTAAAGCAAAAGTGTTTTTCTCTGCTTAGGTGAACCCTTAGTCTCAGTACCAGGTGCATTTAGAGTTAAACATCAGCGTTTTGGGGACAGGAATCGAATGTTGGAATTACATGAATGAATCTGATTGGGGCCGATGGTTTCCATTCATTTTCCACTCTAAAGAAGTTCTTCAACTCTGTAAGGAACATTCTCTGTGGTGTTTTGGATAGACATGGCTTAAACAAGCTCACCAATCATTTAGGATTTAATTGGTAAAACTGAAGGTGTAAGGTAGGCGATTAACTTCCAATACAATTAGGAACTGGTACAGAGGTGGCAGCTCTGTGTCGAGACTCTTTAATGTAAGAGTTGCTGTAACAAGCTCATATGTTGACGTTTGTTATAAACTTTTAAATAAATGTTCAGTATTGCTTCCTGAAAGTAGATACATTACTACACACTTTTGACCAAGACCCAATCACAATATGCAATAAGAGGTACCAGTAGATTGTGCTTTATTTATGACTCCAGCCAACCTGCCGCTAATACAGCATCAGCACGCTTGTAAGAGAACACTACTAATTCGGTTATGTCTGCTAAAAGATGCCTTTGCCATCCTACCCACCTATAGCGAGCGAGGTCAGTAATGCTTCTGTGGCTCTTAATGAATGTGCCCCAATGCCCCAATCATTTTGAAAGCCCTTTTCCCACAATTTAAAGACCTTTTAATAGCAGGAGATAACTGAGCTCTAAATGCTTGCTGGTGTTATGATCTTATTAATGACTAATAGAAAACACAGTTATCACAGAAAAGTTTTGCTTTTGCTGCACCATGCCTATAAAAATGCAAAGAGTTGATGTGTATCAATCAAAACTTAATTCAAAGACTAAAAAATGTGCAACCTTTCATTGGCCTTTAGCAGGGAAGGGCTTCACTTGATAAGTCACATATATAGAAGAGATAGCTCTGCCATCTGTAGGCCTCCCCAAACAGGATATTAGGTATGAGCAAATCTCAGGTGCATTATGCCAGGATTTGAAAAGACTGAAAATAGCTTTAGATTGCCTGCTCCCTGAGATTCATATTTTGGAGCCAACAGAGCCCCCCCCCCCCCCCCCCCCCACACACACACACGGACTTGGCTAATCCTCTACCCCTGTGCCTGTCTTGGTGGAGTGTATTTAGTGGGGGAAAGGACCAGATGTTCAAGCCCAGTGTGATATTGCGATCTTCCAGTGATGCAGCTAGCACTGTGGACAGGCTTTATCAGATGCAGTAACACCCTGCTGAGGGTAGTCTATAGGCCCATGTGAGCGGGAACAGGGAGGCTTTTCTTTTTTTGACTGTTGGTTTTACTGCTACTCCAGGCATTGGCACAGAGGGGCATGAGGAGGACAAAGACCGTACTCTTGACCAGGTGCTTCAAGGAGAAGCGGAAAGCAACCTTTCCCCCCCCCCATTGAGAAAAGACAGAGCTTCTCGGGCCTGCATGTCTGAACGATGATGCCCTCGTGCTCCCCTCAGTAGTGCACGCTGCTGTAATCATGGCACCGAAGATAAGCCAGAACTGGATGAATGCTCTGAATTCCTGGCTTTCTGAATGTTGAAGGGCAGGGCTGCACAGACTGGACAAGATAGTAATGCTATGATTTTATTTTTCTATAGGCTGCAATAGTGATGTGTCTTCAGTGCATTAAAAAAGACATTGGTAAATCAATAATGAGAAGAATGCTATAAAGGAATTCAATTCAAACTTGCTTTCAGTTTCAGTCCAATTTAGCTATAAAGATGTTGGTCCTTTTGGAGTGGTTTGGTGTGAAGTGTACCATTTTTTGGGAGAGATCACAGTGGAAGTGGCTGAAACCAGACGTCCACAGCATTAAACGCAGAGGCACCTACTTTACTTCTAAAGTGTAGAGTGTAAAGTGTATAATAAATTATTCAATTAAAAAATTCTCTTCAATTAAAATTGAATTTTTTTTTTTTTAAAGAACACTATATGGACAAAAGAGGACCTTTACTAATTCATTGTTTCTTTAGAAATCAGTGGTATTAATGAGTGTATCCTGCTTTTGTTGGAGTAACTGTGTCTACTATTTAGAGAATGACCAAATCTTAAAGCATTGATGTGAGGATTTTGATTGCATTCAGTGACCAGAGCGTTAATGAAGTCAGGATGTTGGATGATCACACCCCACCTCATCCCCCAACTCTTTGTTCTGAAGAACATTGTTCCACTGCTCAGTGCATTGGCTTTGAGGCATTAGGCCAATAGAGAGAGTACTTCTCTACAGGGACTAGTCCAGCTGTGTGCATTTGCATACATCAGCAATGTATGTTTTACCGGGTGATTTTGGAGAGTAAATAACATGGCTTTTATGTTGTCATGGTGACCCCTGGTTTCCATCACCACCACTGTTAGGAGACCGAAGTTTCTCCACAGTGAATGACTTGTTTGCATCTCAATCCAAAAATCCAAAAAATATATATATATTTTTGGACTTTTGGATTATTTTTATTGGTTCAATTATTGTGAAATTGATTTACATTGGTTAAAAATTGTGAAGCTATAAGGATACAATATACAAGGTTCATTGAAACACCCACAATGACTCAATGATAATGAGCTTGGATTGGTCAGGATGCTTACAGCATGCACTAAACGACATGATTGGTTAATTTGCGTATTGCAGTCTTTTGACATTAGAATTGCTAAGGCCAGTATTGTAATAAAGAATAACAAATAATCTGTTGCGCAGTGCTTTTCTGGAGGCATGCCTGCTAAATAGAGAAGTCTATTCAGTAGAGACAGCCTGGGGAACGTCTTGGAGAGAGTGCAAAGTGAGTGTATTCTAGCCAGATGTTGGGTTAGTTTATCTGTCTGTATTCGCCCTTAGGCACCATGTTCCCACATGCCAAATCTGAAACAGCCCCCTTCGTGGGCTGCAGGAGATCGCAAAAAAGGAGAGTATGCCAGCAAAATGATATGCAGAGATTAAAGCAACAAACACAACAAGGCAGGTAGCAAGCAGGAGAGGAAGTGAATGTCCTTTATCTGGCCATCACTGTGTCCACGGTATCAAGTCTGGGATCAAGATGTCTTTTGAAGAAGTGGGTCTGCACAAGAGCCCCCCCCCCTCGATACTCTATATCTCTGCCTTCATTCAGAGGTGAAAGGGTGAAAATGTAGCAGTAAATCTTGCTTCTAAGTCGGATTTTTCAACACGATTTAACCATATATTTATTCAACACAAATGATAAAATCTTGTTTGTCTAGATAAACTATTTACACAGGGTCGTTGTTGTGTGTATTTACTGGTTTGTTTAGTTTTTATAAATATGATTACATAAAACAATATGATTATCGTAAATATGATTACGTCAAAACAATGATGTTACTACATTGACACGGAAACTAATATCTGCTTATTTCAGATTACTTCAGTGCGTCACTCTTCACATTTATTACAGCCTCTGTTCTTTTCAGGAGGCTCACTCTCTGGAGAAGTGAAGGAAAACACCTTCTGAAGATTTTCTGCTACGTTTAGCTTTAGAAGCCTGAGGTGGTTCTGCTTCTCATGGTCCAAGTCCTCCCAAACACATTCAGTAATGTTGAGATCTGGACTCTGGGGTGATCAGTCCATTGTGCTGAGAACAGCTTGTGCAGATTGACGTGCCTGTTTGCTTTTCTCAGTAAGATGATCTTGATAAGGTCACATCCTTTCAGAGCCACGGTGTTGAGTCATCTTCTCACCGTGAAAGGATGGACACACACACACCTGTGGATGATTGTAGATCTGAAGATTCTGATCTGATTCTCTTCATGGGGGTGGGGGGCATTGCTTACTAGGCCTTGCTTATTTTCTGCGTCTTTCTGAAAGGTCAAAACCTTAATGACTAAAAAAACGAAATAAATGAGGGGTGGTCTCTGACGTGTTCAGTGCATTTGTGCTAATGGGAGCGTGTGCGTTGCCGATAGCGTCTGCATGCTATTCGGAGGGATATTACATCATTTTAGGGGCAATGTTTTTCCAAATGAGAGCAGAGAAATATGCCTCTGCCTACTGCTGGAGCGTTGCTGCAGTGCAGTAGGGACCGAGCAGTATTTCCTTCATACATATGCAAGCACATCCTGAGAAAGAAGTCTGGCCGAGTGTCAGGGGAGCTCTACAAAAGATCGGAGCTTGACAAGAGCCTGTGCTCCCTGCCAGCCGCGAGGGTTGCGGAGTGGAACTGAGGGGCCCTGCCATGTTTGCGGAGATCTAAAGCAGCCCTCTAAAAGCTCTGTTTGCATTTTATTCACTAGCCCAGCTGAAAGGTACATAGAAGGACCCCCCCACCCCCTTCCTCTTCCACCATCCTTCCTCTTTTCTTTTTGACCATACAGGTTGTATTCTGCCATTCGGTCAAAGAATGTGTACCAGAGGAAATTATGTGGCTTAATTGGATTATTAGTAGGTTTGTTCCAATGGGGTCTCCTCTCACTTTGTGTGTGTGTGTGTGTGTGTGTGTGTGTGTGTGTGTGTGTGTGTGTGTGTGTGTGTGTGTGTGTGTGTGTGTGTGTGTGTGTGTGCTTAGTCCCCAGAGGCCCATTCTGTCCCTCAGTCAGGGTTTTCTTTGGATGACAAGAACTCCTGCCAGAACAGTAGCACTGCTTGTGAGGGAGTCTGTGTGTGTCTATCTTGAAGATTCCTCCACCAGCATTGTGCATTACTCAAGATCTTTTGAAACCAAGCATTTAGATATGACATGATATAAGTTTTTGTGTGTAAATGGCATCATTTTGTTCCTTCTATATTTTCCTCACAGATATCAGTAAAGTCCATTTTAGTCTAAAAAGTCTGTACGCTCATCATGGCAATATTGAGCTCATGAAAGGTCTCTTTGAACAATCTGAGTTTGGTCAATAATATAAACTCAATATAAAGAATATATAGCAAACTTAATATTTGATTGAACATCTCTAAGCGAGTTGCACCTTGACCAGATTATTTTGGTAGCCATCCGAAAGCATCTGACAGTATTTTGACTGGATAGGTGACCATACTTCTTGGCAGAATTGCTCTCCTTGTTTGCAACGTCATTTGGAAATTGTGGGCTTGAATCCCAGCAATGCTGCAGCCATACAAATCCAATATTTTCACAGATACTGATTAATATGGATAGTCAGTATTGGCTTGACACATCAGTCAGGCTCTAGTAGAAACATATTATTATGCTATAGCAGTAGTTGTTTGGTATGGGCAGTCATGGAAATAGTGGGCCGACAGGAGGAGGAGGTGGTGGTGGTGGTGGTGGTGTGGGTAGAGGCATTTCTATTGCGGTCAAGAGGTTGAGGGTTCATATCCTCTTTTGCCATTGTTTACTGCCTTTGTTTATGTGGGTACCTAATTAGCACAGAGATGACCGCAGAGCCGCTCCACTGTCTTCACAGGATACAGTGGGTTTACAACTCACACCAACACACAAAGACCGACACAGAATGATCCTGAAATGGCCTTTATGGCCTTTATAAACGAGATGAAAGTGATGTTTCAAAACCTTGAGTGAGCGTTTCTTTGGGTAGAAATCATGGACTATTTCAATAGACCCTGGGGTTGAGCTGCAGGAGCACATTTGAGGCACAGTGGGGGCATTAACAATATCTTGTTAAGCTAGGTCACATTATACTATAGTCTGTTTCACCCTCGCAGTGTGATTGGCTGACATGCTTTCTATGAATGTGAATATCTTCCAATAATTGCTAACCTAGCCGTAACCTAGCAACAGCTACTAGCCGTTAAAAGGAACAGCCAAGTTTAAACGTCTGCTTGAAGTGACTGTAAGGAATAGTGTGTGCCTCAGAGAGTTCTGTGAGAGATGCCATAGAAAAACCTCTTGGTTTCCATAAAGTTTTGATGTAAAGGTTTTTTACCAATTTTGAGTTTCTATTGCTCCACCTTAACAAAAACAGTAAAGGCAGAGGTCATTTAAAATGCAGCTAAACTCACTAAAACCAATGAGAAACTGATCATTGAGGTAGATATAAGGGGGCTGTACGATCCTTCCTCAGCATTAAAATGCAGCTGCGCTTGCGTTCACTACAGTACTACAGTGCACACATACAGGCAATATGGAGCTTCATACTGTTACATAGTGCTTCAGTTAAATCTCACATGGGCTCTATTAAATGGTAAGTTAGTCCATTCCCCCATTTTTTGGAAAAACAACTCATCCTTACTTGTAACATAAATGATGATTTCCTCCATTGCGTACATTTTCTAGACAGTTTCCATCCATTGCTCCCTTGTTGGGAGACCCTGCTGCATCCATTTATTTTCTTTTTACCAGCTGCCAACAATATCTTTAGCAAGTATGTATCATTGTCAACCACTAGCTGAAGCATCTTTCCCAAATAAAGGTTCATTCATGAGAATTCACACTGAATTCCACATGTGACCATTAGAGCATTCCCAAGATCCTGCCAGAAAGATAAGTTTTGAACAGCCCCAAAAAATCTGAAAGTGATCAGCCATCCGAGCACCACGTTTTCTCCAGCACCTTCCTGGGTGTCTCCCTTTGTCTATTAGAGCTCTAATTTTGGGGGTACAAAAAACCTAACCAAACATTTCCAACTAAATTCTCTCCCTAGTCTTGAGTGTGATGTTGGGATTACGCATCTACAGCAGATGTCCCAATCTTCATCTGGGATTGAGGTGTTACTTTTGTAGGTACACTTTCTTATTCATCCGCTTGTCTTTATTGTCTGATAATAAGGCTGTGATCTGTGGTATAATCCCAGTAATTGCATGAGTAAGAGTCTGAGCATATTGTGGCTATTATTCCAATTCATCATGTATATAATGAATCATGGAAATGTTAAGATACTGTTACTATAAACTTTCAACTTTCAACAAACATAATTGGTATCAAAATGTATCGAAATGTACACCGGGATCAGTAAATGATGTTCTGCTGTATTTCTCACCCCTAGGCAGAATAGGCTCGAACACTGAGGCATTACTGGAATTTGCACCTGTTTGCAAGAGCCGTGTGATCTCTTTGCCTTTCTTGAAGATGACCACTTCTGGCCGCCACAGCTTGATTTGCATTCCACAATAAAACTGTGAGAACGCAAAGGGGAGGATTTATTCTAGAGCTTGGTTCTAGGATAATCTCTGTTCTTTTCTGGTTCCTTTGCCCTTTGGATATGGAAAAAACTGAAACCATAAGATAAGATAAGATAGTCCTTTATTAGTCCCACAGTGGGGAAATTCACAGTGTAACAGCAGAAAGGGATAGCAGGACACTCAGTTACAAAAATTTGGATAAATAATTTACACTATATACACAATATAAATAAGAATTAAAAAAAAAAGTTTGTCTGTTCTATACCTACACCTTATTTGTTGTGTGTCTGTTGGCATTTCCAGTCGATTTACTTCTGAAGAACAACAAACTCCTATCAAAGAACAGTGTTCAGACAAGTCAAAGTGAGCACCGTTGCCTCTGCAGAATAAGCAGTCGGTTTAAGAGCATTACATTAAATGATTGGTTCTTGTGCTTTCAAGAGAGTGATGGGGTTTTTTCCCCTCTCTCAAGGCAAGACTGGTGGATTTCCATGAATTCCCCACTGTGAAATAATAATACAGGCAAACCACTGCAGAATGGTCACAGTGGTGGGGTTTGGTGGTTCTTGGTATTAAAAAAAAGGAAAACAAGACTCTGGGTTGTCAATATTACCCGCAAATGACTAAGGCCTTGGAAGTGAGTTTTTAAGGTCTCCCTGGAGTGTTCTGTGTTTGAGTGGGAAAAAAAAAGAAAAAAAAAAAGGATTACGTATGTTAGACCGGGCGACTTTTTAAATGTGACCGTCAATCAGGACAGTAATTTACATAGATTTAATTGACACAGATTTAAATACACAGTAAGGAAATGGCCAGTTTTAATTGTAAGGGATAAGGAGGGGTTGGAAAGTAAATGCATTTCCTTTTTTTTTTTTTTTTTTTTTTTTTTTTAAACATGGACTTGCAAGGTAAATCCCTATAATATGATTTCTGCTATGCATTATATATATGAGTATTTTGGTCTTGCCTAACTTGCATATTATTGACCTTACATATGTGTCTTTTTGCACTGTTCTATACCTACACCTTATTTGTTCCATACTTGCTCCCAGACTTATAAAGGGGAAAGAATAAATAGATAGTGTGGTATTGTTAACATTGCTATATATATTGTTTCTTATTCTGTTTGTGTGCTCGCTACCAATGACAGTTAAATCTAATTATGAAGTGATTCTGAAATTAATACATTTACTCAGAACAAAACCATAAAAAAATCATTTTGACACAATATAAAATAAGTGGAGATGGTGACGATGTATTAGTCTGAGAGTGAGAGTTTAACAGGTTCATGTGTTAAATGGACTGCTAAGCAGTTTGTGTCACTTTGACTTGTATGAATGCTGCCCTTTGTTTTTGGGTTCCTTTTCTCCATAAGTAAACCCTACAGACACCCCATCCCCCACCAAGTGACAAGGGTTCTTAAATGTGGCTTTTCCCAGCACGCCAGCTGCCGTCATACAGCCCGTGAGCTCGTGAGTGGCCCAGACGCCCTCCATCATAGCATGAGGCCAGAACACCCTTGTTCAACTGCCCCCTTCATAAACAGCCAGGTGTGTGCTCTCTGAGAGGTGAGGGTGCCTCCGCATCTCCATTATATGAGACGTTGCTGTAGTCCAATAGAAACTAACCAAAAATTGCTTGGACCAACAACTCTGTACATTTAGCATACATTTGAAACTAATGATGGTTTTCCTTTCTCCTGTAAAGCTCACCAGACAAGCGCACTCATAAATGTTATTAATAGCCGGTGGAGGTGATAAAGCCGTGGCGCTCGTGGCATTGTTTAGCGGTTGCGCCGCGTGGTAATTATTTCCGTGAACAGTAAGTGAACAGGGCCAGATTAAAGCACTTCTCACCCTAAGTGCCAATCATGAATCGCTAGCCACATGCTGCTTCCTCTGCTGGAGAAGCCCAAAATTCCCCATTAAAAAATCCGCAGCCAGTCAAACCTCTCCGCATCCCCTGTGTTATGGCAGAGCTGTGTGGGCCTGTGATTTTACTGTGCATGTGCATCGCCTTTAATCACGCTCTTATTTCGGCTGGCAGGGTGTGCTCGTCATCCTTCTCCATGACCTTGACATTTACACTTCAACATGTTTGCCTGTTTCTAAATGTTGGACAAGGTTAGCGTTGCTGACAAACACGAAGTTAGTGGCAAGTACGTGCCCACCCCACACACGCTCAGGCCACAACCAAGTCTTGGTGATAATGTTGGCGGTTGATGCTGTTTTAGGACACAGTATGACATGCTGTGAACAATAAACCTTAATAAAAACATAGAAAAATAAAGTTGCAGCTCCCCTTCACATTCACCAGTGTCACACAAGCATTATGGATGCTACAGATTGCCTTTGCAATTTCTGATTCTGCTTATAAATAACTGTGACGGTCCTGAAAGGAGTATGTGTATGTGCATGGCAGTACGCTTGCACGGCTGCAACAGTGGAAGAATCTTCCATCACTGCTCCATTGAACATAAATGTATCAGAAGTCATTCTGTATTCTAAATAACAGGAGAGTCTACTCAGCCTAGATGATGACCTGAATGTGATTTGAGTGGGCTAATAAATTTATATTAAAATATATATATTTTATAACCTGATGTTTAGTGTTTACCTACACTAGTTTAACTAGTTTTAGTACTGGGACACGAAGCACGTCTTGACTGTGGTAAGAGTGTGTGAGGTGTTTTATTTTTTGTTTATATATATGTTTTCCTTCTGTAGTTTTGCACTAGTTTTTAAGCTCCAGCCGTAAGTTGGCGTCATCCTACCTATATGTGTAAATCACATATTTACCTCAAAACATTGTTAAATAGCCTCAAACAGCTGTGCTTATATGGTTTATTTATAATTATACGACAGTCAGTTTCGACCCCGCAATCTGACTGCCTGAGAGACGTTCTAGGGGTGTCAGTAATGCATGATAATGGCACTCTGACCACAGCTCTTCAACTTGAGCTAAATGCTAGAGATTTCTCGCTGTTATTCGCACATCATCCCAAACCACACAAGTACATTAAACACACACACAAGTACACTGTACTACACTACCGGTAAAACTGGTGTAAAACTGAGCAAAACTCATCAGAGGTGTTGCTAGGTAGGTAGTGTGGTTTGGGACATTAAATTAGATCAGCCAATCAGAGGGAACATCTGCACCATTTAAGGTAGAGCAGGGAAGTGGTGTTCTAGCACAGGGGTGAATGATGGTGTGATGGATGTTGATGCATGCATCGTCTTTTCTGTCCTCTTTATCTTTTTCTTTGTCTAACAATGAGCAGTGATGATGGATCTGTGGTACAATCGCAGTAAAACACCTGAGATTTGTGCTATGGTGGCACTGGTGTGTTGATCTATGACTGCAATGCGAGTGCCAGTATCTCACATTTACAGCACTCCCTTCCCTTTTAAATGTTCTCACACAGTAAACTGCTACTGTTTTGCTATTTTTTTTCTGAATCTTCTGAACATATATTTGATATCTAGAAACCTTTAGTCCTACTGGGGCTCTGTTATACATCTGTTCTCCGTTTTCCTTCTCTTTCCCCTCCACGCTCTCAGGGCCAGGCAGGATTATGGAGTCGAGACTCTGCCCCACACAGCAGACCCGAAAGCACTCTCTCACTCGCCGGCCTGGTGGCGGCGGCGTGCTTTAAAGGATTATATTCATCCAGGCATTTAGGATGTCATAGAGCGGATAGGGCCTCCGCACTCCGGGATTTGCCCTTTCTGTCTCGTTCTTGCCTTTCACCTCAGGGCCTGAGAGGATTAGACCGTGCTTCCGGATACACAGCATTGTTCCTGCTGGAGAAGACTGAGGGCCTTTCGGAGGCCTGAGGGGGTTAACATGGTGACCGAGCAACTCCAGCCAAAGGCTTCTGACAGTCCAGGCTCACAAGAATAAAACCCCAATTTCCTTAAGGGAATATTTTAATGAAATTTGCAAAATTTTACTCCAAGCAAAATCTAATCAGAGCAGTGTCTAAATTGGCTTCTTTAGTTTTGTTCTGGAGCCGAGGCTAATGTAGCGAACAGGTAATGGAAACTTACTTGGCCATTTTGCCTGATACTGATACAGCATGCTTAAATTTCACACATGCCTTAAACCGTGTTTTATAATACTCTTGCTTACGTGGTTTCTGACGCTGTATGACAGAATGAGCTTAATTATGTTGCCTTTTGTGGCAAGGGTGAAAGGTGGGAGCCTGAAACGTGGGCAAGATCAAACAGAAAATTTTAATGTAAATTATTTTCTTTTTCTTTTATCACACTTTGGTTTTGACTTTGAAACAGGTGAATTTGTTGCTATAATACTTACTATAATTATGCTGCAAAGAGAAAATCTGTTCTGCTATAATGAGCTGCCCTTAGCTGATAGCCATGATCAACTTGGCAACTTACTTTGCTCATTACATATTCCAATACTTCCCATTCTATCTGTAGAATTTCTAATGAACATTTATTTTAAATGGGTAAAAATTGTATCTACCAGGTAGCCACTTTAGGACACACTCTTCATCTTTTTTTTTTTTATGTACTTATGTTTTAAGTTAAGTTTAAAATGTACTTTTATTTGAAATTATTAAAAATGACACCTAAACAATTACAGAATGGAAAAATATTAAAAAGTCAAACCAAAATAAAAGTATTACATATACAATGTGCTGAACTTGTCCAGAAAATGCAATGGACTACACGTTTATTTGTAAAAAAAAAAATAATAATAATAATAAATTGTGGACATCCGATTTCATGCATTAATGAGCGGGACCCTGGAGTCCACTCCTTGTTCCCCCTCAGTGTAAACCATAGTAATGGGTTGTCCATTGGATGTACACAAACCTCTGGCCAAAGATGGGAAAATGCAAACTCAGCTGCTCCCATATTATGATTAGCTACGGTTTGCGCTTTCTCTAAGCCAAGGCTTCCCAGCAGTCCTGTCTTGGGACCCACTGCCCTGAACAGCTTTCAGCTTTCCTTTGCCCCAGCACAGCTGATCCAAATCATCAGCTAATTATCAAGTCCTTCGTGAGCTGGGTCAGGGTTTGGGGCCAGGAATATGTGAAACTGGTGTTATTTTGTCAGGGGGGGTGTGCTTGAAGGGGGGCCCTTGTCGATCTCTTTTTCAGCTTCAACTCAAAGCGGCCTTAATTGAGTTGGTTTTGCCGAAGCGTTTAAGGGCGAATTGACACCTGACTTTTTTGGGGGGGGCAGAGCACTTGAAGCTGTTCTTTGATTTGGTTCATTTTGACAGATGTGAACAAACCATTTTTTGTCCAGCCATACTTGGACCATGGGCCACCAAAAACAATGGGTTCTTGGCATGTTAACGGTGGTCTGCACCAAACGAGGGTTGGTAATGGGCTCATTAGAGCCGTGTTTTCTCAATTATCTGTTTGTTTTGAGGATTTTTGACAAATGCTCATTGTTGCTGCAGCACGAGCTTCTACTAATAACTAGACGAGCTGTAAAATAATAGCAACACATTTCAGCATACAAATAACTGAATATATTTTTAGCAAAGCAATGGTGACCTGGGGGACAGTCTGCCAAAAGCTGCTTGGTGTTTAAGATGACCTTAACTGGTAGAAAGTGCTTACTGTGATTGCACTACCATTTAGGAATTATCTTGGTACTAAGATGCATTCAGGTCTAATTGGTTGAATTCAAATTGAAGTGAAGGTGATTATTGTTATAGTATCATATATATGATATGATAGTATTTTTTTATTTATTTATAATACATCTATTTTCACATGGGGCATCGATTTATCTTTACCATTTGCCGAATTCGTCATTTCTCTGCAGTACGTAGGGCACCACTGTTATGCCGTTGGGAAGCACTTGGTGTGAAGTCCATTCTTTGTACACCTACACTATCCTGCAAAGTTGTCTGTTCCCGAGATGCTACCACACTTTACCCAATACCCTATTTTCACGCCCTTTTGCATATCTGTGAAATTGTATCCTTTGCCCATACCCAGTCACGGGCAGAGTTCATTCCAAACCAGGGGTGGTCATAATATTCTGATATGACCAGGACTGTGGGCGAAGGGTGGTAGCATGTTGGAAACCACTAACTTTGTGGGATGTTCTACCGTTAGTGTAGTAAAGCTGTGCTGAGAATGGGCTTTCCAATAATATCTGCTCTATCTGACAGAACCCTTCTGTCCAAATTTGCGAAAAAGGAAATCCAATGGAAGTCAATGTAAAAAAAAAAAAGATTGGCATTTTTCATTGTGAAAATTAGAATTTTTCAAAATATTAATGACAAATGTAGATGCAAGCTTTTTGCCTGACAGCGACTACATAGATGCATGGATAGTTTGTATAACCCAAGAAATAACCAGATTAAAATACTGTACAAAAGACCCTTCCATCCTAGGTTCATAAACTCTCCATGTCTGTGTTGGAGGAGCTAAAAGATCCTTTCCTGTTGTTTTTGCCGGATCTGAGGTCCATCCACATGGCTGCCAGATCAGGCAAACCCAGGGCAAACAGACAGACAGGAAAGAAAGATTAATTTAACTATTTGGATGCAGACTTGTTTAGAGCTGGCAAGTCACTCATGTATAACTGATTAAGGGGAAGAAAGGAAAGGACACAAATACTTCCCAAAAATCTCTCTCTCTCTCTCTCTCTCTCTCTCTCTCTCTCTCTCTCTCTCTCTCTCTCTCTCTCTCTCTCTCTCTCTCTCTCTCTCTCTCTCTCTCTCTCTCTCTCTCTCTCTCTCTCTCTCTCTCTGGCCTTTAATTGAGTGCTGTGAGCAGATCCAGAGATCAGGTTGAAGACTTTGAACTTGTCTCCTCCCATTAAACCCCACATGTCTGTGTGTGTGAACTTTTAGTTTAAACCCCGTGTTGGATGGCTCTCAGAGAGCACTCCATCTTTATTTGCTCTATCACTTTACAGGCTTTATTTGTTTGCCAACAGTGCCATTCACATGCCGGGGCTTTTCCAACGTACAGTAGTTCAGGTCGGTGCAGGAGATTAGATTAGGAATGTCTGGTTGGTTGGCTTGGAGTGCTGATGTAGTGGAAAGATGACTGGGCAGAATGAAAGATATATACATTTCTACATGTTTAATCTGCTTCTGCAGCTGATCTCTTGAAGACAAACTGGGGGTCCATCCTTTGATTCTCGTTTTTATTCTCATGTTCTTTTTGTTTCCTTTCTCCTTTTTCTTTGTAAATTCTTTCAGTTTTCCATGCCTTTTCTTCCTCTTTCTTTCTCTCAGTCCTGCTCTCTTTATTACACCAGACTCTCCCTCTCCCTCTTTTTCCTCTCACTTGCACTCTCTCGCTCCCTCTCTCCAGTTTGCAGCTGCTCCCCATCTGCTGGAAGCGTAGCATTAGCATTGCTTTATTCTAGCGTGTGGGGCTCCTGCTGTTTAATAATTTTTCTCATGCTGTCATTCTCACGGCCGTGTAGGGCTTTCAGTTACTAGGTGGTGAAAGTGTCTGAGGAGAGAACGCCCCTTCCAGCAGCCACACCATACATACATGTATGTCTTACTGCTGTCATGGAAAAACCTTTTGTCTCCGAAATGGCTTTCAGTTTGATTTTGGTAGTCATTTCGGGAGATTTGTATTGGTTTGTTCTTCGTCAGATGTTGACATAATGTAACGGACACCCTTAAGATTGTGTACAGCAACATACTGCTCTGCATATTTGCAATTTTGTCAGATAACACTTCTGTGTCAGGCACATTCGGTTCTCATTGCATATAAACTGGACATGGTTTGGGTAGTGTCTGATCTTGTGAAATATTCTGATTGGACCTGTAGTTAACAGTGCAGCAGAAAATTGTTAGGTGCAAAATCCAACATGTGGACCTGAATCTGTCAAATCAAAATGCATAGCAATTTATTTTTACGTTATTATTATTATTATTATTATTATTATTTAATTGCTTTCAGAGGGCTCACCAGCAAGACAGAAAAAATCACTGCATTTGATGTGAACGTGTCTACTCACCTCCTACAGCTGTGCCACATTGCTTCTAGACTGAGATTTTCTGCTTTACAGACTGATGTCATGAAGGTAGGAGGGACTTGTGCTTTAGGTGGTTGTACAAGCTTCAGAATGGGCTGTGTGTGTGTGTGTGTGTGTGTGTGTGTGTGTGTGTGTGTGTGTGTGTGTGTGTGTGTGTGTATCTGTGGTACTGCACTTCAGAAAATTACAAACTCATTTAATTCTAGTTTGTTTGTTTTAATGTTTGTTCCCCTTTAAATGGTTAAGTAAGTATATAGCCGAATGTCAGCTTTAAATATCTAAGGGTTAAAAATTCTGTGAAGAGATTTAGATCAGTCTTGGTGGGGTGGAGGGGGGTCTCTGATGGCGTCTTGGCATTAAAACGCTATATCTGCCCCAAACGCTAGCTTCTCTACCCGCCTGAAAACCATTAGCTCAGCTGAAGATGTCCGTGATTGTGTGTTCAGCAGGGTTTCTGGCTCTGGCCGATGGAGGGCCCATATAGCCGCAGTGATGAACAGCGGTGATAAAGCAGGCCAGACTGGGCACGTGGCAGATGCACAGGAAATTACTTCTGCTTTCTGTTTCAGCGTGTACAGTCAATACGGGCTGCTGGAACCAATACTGGCCATTGAGCAACACTTCAAACGCGTTCTTCATTGATCGCTCTGGTAGCTCGCCACTAAAGAAACATACACTCTTACCAGGTGTTTCAAGTTCAAACAGAAAATAGTTATTGTTTTGGACTCTGGGGACAATTTTGCTTGCGTTCATCCATGCACAATACTTGACACATACAGAGTCACTGTTGTTGCGCAGTGTGTTTCCAATTAGGATTCAGTGAAATCAGCCGTGATTTATGATTTGTCCCCAATTTGCTAGTTGGAATGTTGTTTTTTAGTGTAATTGGAACTAGGGCTGCGCGGTATGTATAAACTGTGCCTGATGCTAATAATAGAACTAGATCTGTCAGTCATGACATTTTGTACACTGACTTTTGACTAACTGGCTTGTGTTTTGTGTATTGACAGTGAATAAATATCAGCAATATTTTTTGTACCCGATTGCAGTTCTTTGTAGTCGATGACTTCCTGAAGTCCGGAACCCATTGACCACACCAAACTCTCTTTCCTCCCTTGAGATCCTTTATCTGGCATTTACTGTAGCTTCTTCCAGTTGCGGCTCTTTATTCACCTCAAATAACACCAGTGACCCAGCTCCACTGGCACTGTAACAGCACCTCCTCCATGTTTAACAGCTGATGTGGAATTACGAATCTCACACTCTTTCCATACTAAAGCTCATTTGATAGTAGGGTCAAAATCTGGCACCTAGAATTTGAATCCATGGGCCCAGCCTGCATTTTATCATTACTGTAGACTAGTGCAGGTGTAGTGAATGTTTTCTTTGTACACTGAGAGCTTTTAATACCAAACAATTTCCACTTGAATGCCACAGCCTTTTTGAGTATTTTTGCTGGCTGAGCGTCCATTTGTGACCGCAGTTGGCACGTTACTTTCAGTAAAATGCATCATATCACAAAACAAAACACCTCTTGAACTGGTTTCAGGAACATGACCAATGAGCTTAGTGATCTTCAGTGGTCTTCTCAGTCACCGGATCTGAATCCAAATGAACATATTTGGCATGTGGTGCTCCTAAATGTTCCCATTATTTCTGTGGAAGGATTGCTAGAATTTACAAAATTATTCAGTAAAAAAGGTGGTTGTGGTGGTGGTTGGTGTTGAGTGTCAAAAAACCTGGCATTAAGAAAACATTGAATCCAGATGAATGAATCAGCAGATGAGCGTTAGTTGCACGCCACAGGGATACCCACTAGTTGTATGCTTGCATAATGCTGGGTATTATTGGGAGGGGACAAAATGCCTCTTTTTAAATATAGTTCTTTGGGCAGAAATCAGGCAGTGATATTTCTGTGCTTCAAACAGACCACCAGGCTTAAGACCACCCCCCCCAAAAAAAAACAAACAAAAACAAAACAAAACCTGTGGTATGGAGCTCTGTGAATGTGTGCTATAGGACTGAAATAGTAGTGTAGTGCTCCTGGGCCACCTGTGTGTACTTGAACTCCTAATCCACCAGCCTGAGTGTGTCCCCCTTGATGCAAATGGGTGCGTGTTCAGCTGTCATGTGATATGCAGGCTGGGCACCCAGAACCCCGTATATAACCCTCAGCGTACCGTCCAGCCTCAGCTGTTTCTGCCTGATGTAAAGTTAAAGAGGCGTTGCGGTGACCCCTGAAGCGAAGATAGGAGTACACCAGGCCTATATATAGTCATATGTAGCTGTTGTAGACGACTTGTATCTCCAAAAAGAAAAAAATCTTTCAGTTAGTTGTGACCGATATTGCATATTGGTCTACATACTACTTACCCAACTAATTAATGGATTCAGCTACTTCAAGGCCCGTCCGTTGCTGACAAAACAGCTTATATAATTGCCTTTAGAAAAGTACTGCCAATCAAACGAAATTTTTACATTATTATTATTATTATTATTATTATTATTTAAATGCTTTCAGAGGGCTCACCAGCAAGACAGAAAAATCACTGCATTTGATGTGAATGTGTCTACTCGCCTCCTACAGCTGTGCCACATTTGCTTCTAGACCAAGATTTTCTGCTTTACAGACTGATGTCACCATGCTTAAAGCCAAGCATGGGCAAGAGTATCAGAGTCTACCAGAGTTGGGCTGTGGAAATGTGTTCTGTGGAGTGATGGCGTTCATCCAGTACCTTTGGAGTAAGTTGGAGTGTAAATGTTATTGATGCGCTTGTTAAATGTTGAAGCAGATTTTCAGATTCTCACACCAATCAATCACCTTCTAGAGTAGAAAAGTACTCCCTGATCTTATCTTATTACCCCCCATTTTGGAAGTAGTGGTGGTGTTTTTTGTCTTTTTTTTAGTATTCTCCATGGTTTGAACTCTGTAGCTGCTCTGTACACTGTGTAAATAACTTTGGATGAATGGACCAATAGAAATGCTCTGAATTACTTGGCATAAACTCTTATTTTACACTGCCTTCCAATCAGAATTATGAACATTTTTGCCTTCTCCTCTTAGTCACCATTTTGGAGATGCATGTTTTTAATTGGACAGTGACGATATGCTCTTTCAAATGGCACTGCATAAGCCTACAGGCACTAATCCAAACTGATCTTAGATCAGTGTTTTCACACCAAAACCTTTGATAAATATGGCCCATTGTATGCATCACTTGTCTGAGGTGAGCCAATGGGGATGAAGAGAATATCATCTCGTTTTAGAGCTCTGTTTCTCTTTCTGTTGCTTCCTTGGTCTGTGGGTGCCAGGTTTAGGGCCAGCGACACCCTCCAGTTCTCGTTCAGGCATAATGAATGAGACAAATGAAGCGAGCAACTCCCCTCACAACCACACACAGGCATCAGTGCACCTGCAACCCTCAATTGGGCTTGTGAAGAGTATAGTGCCTCTTGCTGAGATTGTCCTTTCTGGGTACCCCGTGTGTGTGTGCGTGTGTGAGAGTAGAGGGGTCTTCAGTGACCTCCTGCAGGGACTTTAGGCTGTCCATGCTTAGGATGAGTTCAAAGTGTCCTATTCTACCATCCTTTCACTCACTTGCAGTATTCATGCAGTCTTGTATAGTCATCTGCAGTCTTCCCAGGCTTATTCTCCTATTCCACTCGCTCTTCCACTGCCATAATGAGCCTGCCTCTGAGTGTTTAGCATGCCACAATGTGCTCACGAACATGTGGCCTGATGTTATTGACAGGATTTGAGGAACCAACCACAACACTGCATGGATTAAAATATTTAATTTGTCCAAGCGGTTGACCAGATTGACCAGATGAATTTGTTCTGAGTTTGATCATCAGGCCTCAAATTCGTCTGGCTCAAGTCGAGCTGAGATATTACATTCGGATTTCTAATAGTCCGTCTCCAAGTTGTACCCTTGCGTTTCCCTTGCCCTCCTTTTATCATCAACAGTTTAAATCCGTCAGCTTGTCATTGTTAAACACAAGTCCAGCATGAGAACCGCATGCTATGTGAAGTTTATTCAAACAAAGGACTACTTGGTTAAGGGCATTGATTGAATGTATTTGCTAACATGGAGTTTGCCGGTCTACAGTAGAATTTTGATGGGATTTGATGGTGGTTGAGTGGAGTTCTGTCGGGATACGTTCCAGTTTGGGTCTACAATTCCTCCTGAAGTTGAATACTTTGTGGATACAGTCAAGTTGTGATGGAAGTGTGTCAAGCCATGGCTGCATTTGGATGGAATTTTAGTCTGGATAGTCAGGTTTGAGCAGACCGTATGGGGAGACATTAAAGGTTGGGTTGAATAATGCCAGGATATCAGGTTTGGACTTCTGTTTGGAGCCATTCGAGTGTGTGCTGAGTTTTATCCAGGAGTCGGACGGACTTTTGTCAGCGTTTAGCCGGGATATTTTTAGGCCGTGTTTGGATGGAATTTTGTTGAGGTTCAGTCAGGTTGGGTTTTGTCAGGGAATAGTCAAAGTAGAGTCGCATTTCTCTGGTTGTAGTTGCATTTGAATAACGGTTTCTTGGCATACAGTTGGGGTTGGACAGACACTTGTCAGGGTTCAGGGCTCTTTTGAGATGCAGTCAGGTTGGGACAGAATTTGGCTGTTGATTGGATACTAAACTTGAGTTTGCAGGTTGGGTCAGTCTGAGCCTTCAGTGAGGATTCAAATTACTGGGCCTTTCACTCAAAGGTCTCAAAGAGCTGTTTGGGTCCTGTGGAGTCAGAGTGGGGGGCAGGGTTGAGGGTTTGAGGTGCTGGGGAGGGGGTTAGAGTGGTGGTGGTGGGGTGGGTGGGGTCACCCTTTGTGAATTCGCTCAATCTAATTTGAGCTCTTCCCCTCAAGCTCTTGTGCTGTTTCCCCTCTTCCAGAGCTTTCCTGCACCAAGAGCAGGAGGTTCACATGTCCCTGATGAAAATGGCCTTTGTCTTTTTAATTCAATATCCTGTGCTGTTACACAGCCAGGCAAACAAGTGGACTCTCTGGTGGAGAAGGTGGAAGGATCTTTTCTCTAGCGTGCCTACAGGAAAAAACACAATCTAGAGACTTGCCATGAAGGAAGAAAACATGTGATGCATGTGTTCTGTGTCCCCTCTCTCCATCTCCCCTTAAATTCTAAGGAGGCCTGCAATTCTTTACCTATTAACATTATACATTTTCACATGATTAGAGTTCATGTCATTAGCTCTGGAATACTGAGTAACTGCATATTAAAAATATTAAGAAGACTAGAAGACCTAGAAAACTCCCTCATCACTTTGTTTTTTTTTTCAACCACGTTGCCCTCCACTGGTCATTAGCAAATGTACAGTTTATAGAGCTAAACGATAAACTATTTGATTCCACACTTTGAAGGAGGAGAACAGGTCGTCAGACACAACCTGTATTATCAATGGAATCAGGTCTGTATCACCCAGCAGTTTTCACGGTTTGAGGTTAATCAGAAATTTCAACATCCCATAATTCAATCATTGAGATGTCTGCAGTCATTCAGAGTGGTCTGTTGTGGTGATTGTAACCAGGGACCACTGTATCTACAGTGTGTATATAGATATACATCAGTCAGCCATAACATTAGCACCACCTGCCTAATATAGGAGTAGGTGCCCCTTGCTGACCATTCAAGGCATAAACTTCACAAGACCTTTTGAAGGTGTCCTGTGGTGTCTGGCACCAAGACATTGGCAGCAGATTCTGTAAGTTCTGAGGATAGGCCTTTATGGGGGCCTCTATCAGTGAGCCTTAGGTGCCTATAACACTGTGGCAGGTATGCAATTTGGCTTTTGTCAAAGTGGCTCAGATCCTTATGCTTGCCCATTTTTTCTGCTTTTAACACATCACCTTCAGAACTGTCTGTTTACAAGCCTGATACATCCACCCCTTGACTGATGCCACAGCAGATGGAGGTTCTGAATGCTTTTTACTTCCCCTGCCACTGTTATGGCTGATGTATGTATGCATGTCTTCTGAGTTTTATGTTGTAATGTTGATTAAAATAGTGGGGAAATCTGACAACAGGCTGAGATTTGTAACCTTTTGGCATAATTGAAACATTCCAAATGGCCTTTGCATTGTCCAAATGTCAGGTTGAATGGGCTAACAGCAATGACCCCAAATTACTTGTGAAAAACCTTATCACATTGACCTGTTTTGTTTTGATCTGACCATGACCATTCTTTGGGGACTATATTTGCCTTATAATACCATGGATCCATTCACTCTAAATAACTTCAATATTTCAAGCAAGTATCACAGACATCTTTCTGAGAGAGACCTTTCAGAGGCATTAAAAGTCTGGCTCCATTCACTACCACTGTGAACATATCTGACTGACTGAGTTTCTCTAGACCATGGTACATCTCGCACCCAGCCACTCTGAATGACCTTAACATGTCGACGATTTAATTATGAAGACATTATCAAAAAACATGGTGAATTTCCCCTTTAAACACACAGCCTCCTCTGTTGGATTTATTTGCCAAGTCATGTTTTGCCATCTGGTGGCTTCTAGCTTGCTTAGCCTTTAAGCAGTGAGGAGCAAGCCTGCTATCGAGAATGTTGGCACACTGGGGGACAGATGAAACGCACAACTACCTGTTAGTGTTAGCAGATGAAAGGAGTGCTAAAGAGTCTCGGTTTCCTTCCCCATTGACGAGTCGACGAGGAGTTGTATTTGATTTTGACCAGTGAGAGGATTGCGGTCTGTGAAGATTGATTAGCGAGAGTGCGTGTGTTTGTGTGAAGCAGGGGGTCCGCCCAGACCGAAACTAATACCGGGGAAACAGGTGTGAAAGCCGCTTCACAGAATGCTAATAGGTCACTTAAAGGCCTTTGTTTTGATTCCCTCACCCCTGATGAACTTACTCAGATGTCACGGCCATGCTGGAATGTGGATTGGAGCGGTGGGCTGCTTTTCAAGACTTTGACAGAAGATCAAGTACAGGGTTGCTAGTGTTGCACATTAATGTAAAGATGATTAGGAAATGGTTGGCACTGGTAATAGCCTCTATTTGCCAGAACGTAGGCTCGTCTAACGCAAGTCCTTGAGAAGATACTGGCCGTTTTTGTTTGCTGAGTGAAAGGGTAAAAGCTGCAGGCCTGTGAGGAAAGTCCTCAGGACTACATGAGATATTGTTTATTGTTGTAATTGCAATCCTAATATCGCATGAAGCTGCAATGTGCAAATGAGCCTTGTTTAAACGGTGCCTAGTGAGCAAATTGACCAGTCACAGATCCAAATGCTTGAGTGGTGTTATTCGATTAAGATTAATATAATGTAACAAAATAAAGCCACTATAATTGATGCATCAATGAATTTGAATATATTTCGAGGCATATTGCAATCAGTGTGTCAGTATCACCACAAAGCTAGTGGCCTTCACCACGAACACTCACAAACATGTTCAGATTCAATGAAACCAGCAACTAAATTTGGTAAAGTTCTTTATTGTAGGAATTGATGAATCGTCTAGTGAGAGTTCACCCTGACGCGCTTGCTCGCTTGTGCTCGCTCTCGTGTTCTCTCTCTCTCTCTCACACTCTCTCTTTGTGATGGATGGTGAAGGGCAGGAATGTTGCCGAGGCAGTCTGAAGATTTATCACACAGAGGTGTGAGCAGTGCAGATGTAACAGCTTGGTGCAAATGGCAGTGTGTTCCAGAGGCTATTCTAGTCCTTTAGTCCTTTATTTGTATATACCCTGGGTTCATACATGCAGCAAAGAACTTGTGCTGGAATGGGGCTTAAGGGGGGGCAATGGAGCCTCTCTGAATGTGTATGAGAGGGTGGGTGGGGGGGTGTGTATATTTTGAGGACAAAATGTCATGACTTTGTAAAGAAACAACAAGGGGGGGGGGGCAGCATTAACCTACTGGAGCAACAAAATGAGCCTGGCTTTGTAAAGTGTATCGTGTTAAATGTTTGTTTATTTATTTTGGTTGGCTGGTTTGTTTGTTTATATATTTTTATTTATTTATTTATTTATTTATTAGTATCTGCTATTTATGTTGTGTGAATGTTTCATTATAAACAGGCCCATAGAAATGATCCATAAAATTGACATTAACTGATAACTCCACCATAAATCTCAATTTTTGGCATTTTTACTTTTTGATATTTGACTCTGCCTGTTTGTTTATTTATTTATTTATTTATTTATTTTTATTCACAATTAATGAACCAATAGAAATATTTCAAAATGATTTTTTTAAATATTTACTTCCATCAAAATAAGGTTTTATTTTTGTGTGTGAGACAGTGATTATATGTAATGTGTATCTTTTTTCTGGGACATTTCATAGATTTTGGAAAGTGGAAAGTCCAGAACCAGTGTTTTGCTGTTTCCTGGGTTTGGGCTTGGGTTTAGGAATAAGATCAGTCTTCTATTCAGATTATAATACAAATAGGCTGCCTGACTTTAGTAGAGGGGATCCAGGTTTCCATGGGATTCCTGTATGAGTTTGAAGTGCTAACATAGTTGGTAAGGAGACACCCCTCCCTCTCCTCTCACACTCTCACTCCCCTCCCATTCCACCCCCCCCCACCCCCCCTCGCTCTTTCTCTCAATCTCAGGTTACGATGGCCAGAGTTTGCAGACATCTCCGCTAGAAGCTTTTTTTTCTTCTTTTTTTTTTTTTTTTTTTAACCCCCTCCCTCAGTGTCCCGTGTGGTTGTCCCAGCCTCCAGCCGGGGAAGAGCCACCCTGCCCCTCTCTGATTGGACTGGGCTGGTTTGGTAGTCTGTCTTGACGCAGCTCTAAGCGAAGAGCGCCGGAGGACGTGTTTCAACAGATGGTTCGGGGTTAGCGTGTATGTGTCATCACATCGCGAAGAGAATTAGAGGAGGAAGGTCGTTCCTCCCGGAGCTGTGTGGTCCCCCCCAGTGGCACGAGAAACACGAGGAACAGAGAGAGAGAGAGAGTCCCTTCATACTTCAGCACAAGACTGCACTCCTGTATTTCAGGTACTGTCACTCACTCTCTTTCTAAGACTTAGTCTTAGTTAAATTTTTTTATTTTTATTGAACATGATTTGAGCCTCAACAATGACTCACTTCAGGAGTTTCTCTGCTTCACCTTTATTTCTGCCTGGTGAGGGAGATTTAAAGCTCCACACCGGCTTGTGTACGTTTGATGTGTTCTTGCTGATCCTGTCTCAGTTCAGGAGCTTTTCTCTTCCTTTCACCTTTCAATTCTGCCTGTTTGCATTTGCCTTTGGTGCTTGGCTGATCTCTGGTGTGTTTTAGCTGATCTTTTGCTGCGTACAATTATTTTCTAGCTGATCTTGAATATCTTCCTTCACTTCAGGACTTTTCTGAGGTTTAAAGCTCCATGCTGCTTGGTATGTGTGATACCTAGCTTATCTCTGTAGCTGATCTTTGTCAGCTTGAATATGGCAAAGGATCAGCTGAAAAGAGACCAATCACATTAGAACTTTCTTTTTCTTCCTCACCTTTTTGAGTTGGTTTGATACAAGCCCTCGTACTGCTTGATATCTTTATGTTTAGCTGATCGGTGCTGTCAGTTCTGCGCTTATGTCACTGCTCTCTCTCGGGAGGAAAGCTCAGCTGTTCAGTAGTTAGTTGCTCATCTTGCCGGTGTGTAAACTCTGCTCTGTTATTAATTGCATGGTTAATCCCAGTCTAATACCATTTCATGGTATTAATTCTCAGTAGGTGACACACCTGTAAATACTGTATTGCTTAATTTTGCCTCAGTGTTGAGGAAGAAGAATAACTCTGCAGCATCCAGTGGGTGGTTAAGTGGCTCTGGATGAATGACATGAGGTTTGTTCCAGACCACCTCTTTGTATTTAGATTTAATTCAGTAATTTGTGGCAAATTTCTGTTTAGAGTGTTCAGCCACAGGTTTTCACAAGTTGTAAAACAGTTGGTTAGGTGTTTATACACTGTATGAATGACGTGAAATCATTCATAAGGTTTAGATTCCCTCTACTTCTTCATATTTAATTTAATCATTCATTCATTCATTTGCTGCAAATCTTCATTTAGAGATTAAACCATAAGTTCATGGTCAGCTCGTTAAAGCATATCATTGTGCGTTAGTTAACAAGTGTACGTATTGGGTGGTCAAAATATGTAGTGAGACCTTCTTAATAAACAAGTCTTCCTCTGTGAAGGACTTTGGGAACTGCCTGTCAAAGCAGAGCCATACACTCGGGAGGGGGAAGCCTAAAGAATTCGAGGATCGCTTCAGCTATTTAGCTCCACTGGAGTGAAAAAGGAGACCCGGCCGTGAAGCAGAAGCCTGCAAAGTTATATATGTTGCTGCGGGCCATGTGAAGCATGGGAGGCGGCGTTAGTGAAGGAGATTGCGCAGCTGTACATGTAATGAAAATAGGCAGGTGCCAAAAACAGCATAAAGACTGTGTGACTGACGTTCGTGGCCATTAATCAGCTGTATCTGTATCTTACGCGCTTGGCTAAACTGCCAAAACCACAGATGCATGGCAGTATTGTCGGTGAGCGTAGTACAGCTTAATAGAGTGCTAGGGATTATTGTGGCATACGTTTTAGAAGCAAATACGTGTGAAGCTTTTACAGCTGTAGCTGGTCAGATTTCTAAACTAGCCAAGTTGGACTTGCTGCATAAAATTACATTAAAGGGCCCATGTCATGTAAAATGCACTGTTCAAATGCACTGTTCATTTGCCAGCTCTGAAGACAAATCTGCAAAAGCAGCCTCTTAGAAATCCAGAAATCTTGTGATGTCACATAAAGCAGCATGTTTACTTGTATCCAAATATTCAGCCTACAGTACACAGCGCAGAGAGCGAAGGCGCAATATAGGGGGACCAATTACAGTACTTATTTCCATGTAATGAAACAAAATGACAGAAAAAAGTAGGATATTTAGTTTAATTACTGCAAAATTGCACCACGTTGCGTTTCCTACGCTGTACCTTTGTATGTGACACTACTTGTATGTTCCTTTGGACTAGATGGCTTGTCTAAAATGTTTTCACATGTTGTTGTTTTCTTAGGGCTGAAGGTAACATCACATTTAAATCACGTCATTAATGGTCACCCCAGTGCTTTGTGACGACGTCCTGGTAATGGTTGGTCCATTTGACCCTGTTCTTTTTCCAGCTGTTCAAAGCACGTCCGTCAGCTTCATTCACGCGCTGCTTTAAACATAGAAATCTGTTTCTCATTTATTGTGCACTGCTGTCTCAGACTCCCTCTGAAACGCCGTGTTAGATGCTGGAAGTCTGCTGCCAGCCTTTCCGGGAGATGACATCTGAATGCACTGTAGTTTTTTCCACTGTAATGTGTAGTAATATGTAAACAATGGCCGCAGCTGTTGCAGATAATTTTCGATTCTGGGTCCGGCAGCGCCAACGCAAATATTATTCCTGTTGCCTTTTAGCCCTCATGAAAGTTTGCCTTGATATTGAACTCGCTGCGAGAGTGAGAGCCAGTGCACCGTCTGTAATAACAGAGCGGCAGTTTAATTCATGCAAGAGAATGAGTGCACTGCTTGCTCTCGCACCCTCTGTCTCTTTCGCAGCCTCCCTTTTGTGATCTCATTCTCTCTTATTCTCACACGCTTGCACGTTCTCTCTTGTGCGCTTGCCGTCACTCCATCACTGTGGCACTCTTCCTTTCATTCACCCCTTCTCTACACACTTTCTCTCATCATGCTTGCAATCTCTCTCATGCCCCCCCCCCCCCTTCTCCATACACTTGTGCTCTCGCACGCTCTCTCTCTCTCTCTCTCTCTCTCTCTCTCTCTCTCTCTCTCTCTCTCTCTCTCTCTCTCTCCTTCCTATCTCTCTCTGGATTCCATTCTAAAGCTTGGGCTTAGTGACTGTGTTCCCATGCTTGTTCTGCAGAGTGAGCTGACCTGCACATGGATGTTTTCCCAAGTTCAGTGAGATTTGTGAGATTTCACAGTGTTGAAAATTTATACCATAGAACGAGAGTCAATTGCTTCTAAATGTAAATAGTCAATGGAAGGCATGGGGGGGGCGTGGGGTGTCGAGAGCATTTCATGTTGAATGATTTAATGCCCTCTTTGGTCTTCCTTTCCAGCAGCCTTGGACATGTGTGTTTGTGTGTGCGAGTGTTTTACCCTTGCTAGTCCCATTTTCATTTATGAACTCAAATCAAAAGCAGCGGCGGGTTCCTGCGCCTGTTTCTCTCGCAGTGCCCTGTCACTGGAAGAGATTGGCCGTTACTAAACTGCCTCCGACTCTGTAACTAGTGCCATGCATGCGCTGCCATTCTGTCAAACAAATCACCACTGCCAGACATTTAACAGCCTGCATGGTTGTGGCTGTGCAGTGCTGAAATGCCACTGCTAGAGCTTATTTACTGGCCCAAGGACAGTTTTTTTAATTTTTTTTTTTTTTCAGTTGCTGTTGGGGCTTTGTGACTACAGTAATAACTTCTATCATCTAAAATTCACTGCTCATCTTTGCTGGGATAATTTAGCTAGGAACAGGTTGGTTCTAATTCAGTTCAAGAGAGGCTTTTTCTACTTGGGACATTAAGTGTATGCAAGCTGGAGAGGGCAAACCAGTATACCACTTCTTACAGTGCACGCTGTCCCAAAGTAGTTTTGCTGAAATGTTACTGAACATGCGCCCTAGACAGTATCAGTGTCTTGAAGCCACTCTCTAAGAGCATGAGGAATAACCACTGATAGTGGTGAAAGTGGACTCTAAAGGAAGAAACACCTAAGAGAAAATTAAAAAAAATGAAAAATACTAATAATAAGCCAAAGCGTTTAGGAGCATGATATGGAAAACCTCCAAGAGGAACAGCATAAGGAAGAATCATTGAGAAAGGCTAGGACTCGAACGGAAAAACTCCCGAAGAGCATGAGGAGGAACCAAGACTCAAAAGAAGGAACTCCCTAAAAGCATGAAGCAGAACTACTGGTGGGAACCAACACTAAAAAGGAAGAACTTGCTAAAAGCATAATGAAGCAAACCTCAAACGGGGAACCCATCCTGAGCAGATGGATTAGCAGAACAAGCTGCATAGTTCTAGAGTGTGAGTGACCCTGTTCTGTATTCATGTCACAGTGTATAACAACCTTCTCAAACTGCACATTTTCTCAGTCTTCTGCGCTGTGTCTACTGTATAGTCTTGCTACTTTGTTCTGTTTACTTGTAAAGAGACTGCAGAGGCAGGGAGTGCTTTCAGAGAGGAAATCACACTGCACTCTTGAGTTTATCTCTCTCTGCTTAATGACCACATTCCTGCAGGAAGTGAGGTGGTGTAATTTTGAGAAGCGGGCAGCTGACTCTGATGTCATCACCGTAATGGCCAGTGTACAGTACCGATGTGGGAGTCTTGTTTGCTCTTTCCTGGGAGGTTGCATAGTCCTCCTTAGACAGCCGGGAGGTTATGCTTTCACATATGGTGTTTAGTGCCCATTGCAGTCTTGTTAAAAGCTGAAAAGCATCCATCATGATGATGATGATTACTGGCAGGAGGTCACGGAATGATCCCTGAAACATGCGGTCGGTCATTTCTTTTTTTCAGCTGTTGTAGAGACCTTACAATAGCTCCACCAAGTGTTTGAGGAGCCTAACATCAGGGCATCAGAGGTCAGGGAAGCAAAAGTCTTGAAACAGGAAAAGGAGGGAATGGAGGGGGGGCAAAGGAGCAGAGCACAGGGGAGCCAAGTGGAATTTAGAGAGATTGAGGGGAAGCGGAACAAATGGACCATAGAGCTACGATGATCTAAATGACTAGGAGAAGAACAAGTCAAAATTTTTCCTCTCATTTTTCTGGTTGTTACAAGGTTTTGCATGAATCCAAACGTGCTATGGAATGTTTAGGTAAGCTCAAAGGACCGAACATCAGTCACATGCATCATTTCTCCTCCAATGGCTGCAAATGATCTTGCCTTGAAAGCATCAGACCTGCCAGGCTTGGGTTTCTGTCCAATGTATCCCTCTTTTCATTTCAGTGTTGACCTGCTGGTTCAGATTGAGAACTGGAAGTGAGGTCTGGTGAGGTCTGGTGTGGGTTGTTTTCCTTTTTTTTTTTTTTTTCCTTTTCTTCAGATCAGTCAAAGTTCACAGTGCTCCATCGTGTCTGTTAAAATAGTCACACACAGTCTTGGACCTATGAACCCTACAGAAATCATCGTGAAATGTGGGGAAGTCAGTGCAGTGTTGTGGTTAACCATGAAGCACTTGGTAAGTTGAAGAGTGGCCTTAAAAGGACTAGAACAGGTCTCAAGAGACTAGCGTAATCTTTATTTGACAAATTGACACGGTTATCAGTGCAATGGGTAACCAAGCTTCAGAAAAGAAACTGAAGCTTTTTTGGGTCTGTGGAGATATCATCATCATACGGTCATTCTGACAGATTGCAGTAGGTCTGGGGGGCTACCTTCCTGCAGGTTTTACCTCTAACCCAATCTGACACCTCATTCAGGACTTCTGAAGAGAATAATTAGTTGGATCAAGTAGGGTGGATTATGATTAGAACCCAAGTCTGTGAGAAGGTAGGTCTGCAGAAGCAGGGTTGGGAACCACTGCGCTACAGGAAGCAGAGGCAATATGGCTTCTGTTGCTGGTCACACTAATGGAATGTTGAGGCATTCACTAGGTCTAGTGATGGCTGCAGATGTTGAGCTACAGACATTGAGCTGTGTGGATGATTCAGTAGGAATGCTGGATTCAGTACCACTGAACTATGATTCACTTGTGACACAGCACAAAAAGTGTAAAACAGAACAGCCTAGAACATTGAATACCACTCTTTACAACTGAGGTTCCTAAATGGTTCTTGACCTGGACTTATTTGGAAGGTACTAAAAATCGTCTTCACACGTCTTTTAAAGAAACGTCCTTCTTTAAAGAACCATTTCTTTATGAGAGGACATCCACTTTTGGTTCGCTGTAGAACCTATGACATCATTCCATAGAACCCTTGTTGTCCCCTTTATTTTTCTAAAACCGTGAGGCTCTGTGAGGCTCTCCAGGGACAAGGCCAATAGAAAAGCAGCACATTGCTGGATGGATGCTGCTCCTTGTGGCTAAGTAGAGGTCAGAGGGCCAGGTCACCACCTCCATCCACTGCCCCCCGTCCCCTCTCCTCTCTCTACACTCGCACACCACAGCACACACTTGCTTTCTCTTTTCTCTCGTGCTGGGCCACACACCCCCAGCCTGAACGTGCTCTCCACAGGACAGCCTTTCCCCCTGCCATGTCCACTCTGTCCTGCAATAATCCACTCCACCGGCAATCTGTTCCAGATTTGAAAGAGAAAAGTCCCTGTCTGCGTCGCCTGCAATTAAAGCGGCCGTCAGAACGGATCGGAGCGAGGGAGCGCTTAAAAGGTGATGCAGCCAGGGGGGCCACCGCTTTCATCCACCGTTCCTCCAAAATGGAGATAATGGAGAACAATCTGTGAAAAAAAAGAAAGGGAGGGAGCAGCTCATTTAATAAAAGACAGGATGCGTCACTTTGAACAACTTTAACCCCCGTTTTTTTCTTTTCTTCTTCTTTTGAAGAACGCATTTAGGGGCCCTCAGGATGCTCTGGTTGGATCACGCAGCTTTAAGCATGTGGCCCACAGGGTTCTACTCAAAGTCTGGCTGCCTGTGTCCAAAACCATGCCCTAGTCACTTTATATACTCTTAAAGCAGGGTTTCTCAAAGGGTTCTTTAGTAAATGCAGGGGTTCTATATAGAGCCGCAATAGTTTGAAGAACCATTTGGATGTTTTTCATTTTTATTTATTTATTTTGGGCATCCTATAGAGCCCTTTTTGTTTAGAGTGTAATGCTCTCACAACCCTGTCGTTCACTGAACCAGGTAGTGTTCCCTAACAGACAAACAACCCATAACCCACAATGTTGTACACCAAAAAAAGTAATGCATGAGATTTACTTGAAAACATGTACTTCACATTAAATGTATTACAGCAACATGATTGTACTTACTTTTGGAAGCAACTGTGTTGGTTTCATTCAGTCAGGACTTCTGTTTTCTATTACACTGTGCTACATGGTGATTTTCCAATTTAGGGAATAGGGATGGCGGGTTTGAGTTTTAATGATATACCGTGATACAAACCACATGATAATCAAACCTCTGCAAAATCTAAGTAAATCAGTATGTGAGTAGCTGTGTACGATTTGGCATGAAAAGTTGGTTAAAGTAAATGGATCTACTGCTGCAGGAGCGGAGCACTGTTCTATTTATATGTTTATCAGAGAAGGCTTAGATATGGAACCTTATAGGCCAACCAATATCGATCCAGAATTTCTCCTTTTGAGAACTACTGCACTTTTAAAATGAACACCAAGATGATCATCTAAAAGTAGGCTAGTCATGTTCCTACTCTCACTGTGTCACAGGAAGAAAAACCCTTTCAGGAGAGATTATACAGATGATATCCTGATATTGGCCTGATACGATACCTTTCATGACCATATGCTGTCTGTAGCGTAGAGCAATACTTGTCGAAATGATGTCAATGATGTATAAGCGCTTCGTAATTCCTTTCAATTCATTAAAAAAAATAAATTAATTAATTAAAAATTAAAAAAAAAAACACCTGGGACAGTATGACAATTTTTTTTAATAGTCATACTGCCCCAGCCCTAGTCGAGAGTAGTGAGTAGTAAAATTCGTTGTATGGTCTGTGCTTCTTACATACTGTAATAGTCATGCAACAAAAAAAGAGCACACCAAAATTCAACACTGCATAATTTAGACGCATCTCAAACCGCACGAATATGTTGCTAGTGTCCGTAGGCTAGCACACACATGCTTTACTCCCCAAGGGCACTGGGGCAGTTTTTGTGTCCACCTGATTTAAAATAAACCTGCTCGCTGTGCCCACGATCTGTAGAGGCGAGCTCTCAAGCAGTGGGTCTGAGAGCCTCTTTATCCACGGGCCCACCGCACACGTTTCTAACAACTTGCCCTCCGCTGACCTCGATCTCTCCGTGCGCACCCGCACGCACCTAGACCAGGGTGCCTTCAAAAGATGTGACTACAGTAATGACAAGTGTACCCCTTTATTAAGTAATTTTGTATTGCATAATATAAATATCACATACATCTTTCAGTTGTTAAGCTTACATAAAGTCCCTGTTATGCAATAAATAAATAAATACTGTGACCACCAATCTAAAAATGTGTGTGTATGTATATATATATATATATATATATATATATATATATATATATATATATATATATATATATATATATATATATATATACAGTGAGTCCAAGAAGTATTTGATCCCTTGCTGATTTTCTTTGTTTGCCCACTAATAAAGACACTATCCTTCTGCACTTTTAATGGTAGATATATTCTAACATGGAGAGACAGAATATCAAGACAAAAATCCAGAATATAATTTTAAAGAATATATTTTAATTAATTTGTATTTCAATGAGGAAAATAAGTATTTGATCCCTCTTGCCAAACACACTCAATACTTAGTGGCAAAGCCTTTGTTTGCAAGCACAGCGGTGAGACGTTTGTTGTAGTTAACCACAAGTTTAGCACACACACCAGGGGGAATTTTGGCCCACTCTTCTTTGCAGATCCTCTCTAAATCATGAAGGTTGGTGGGCTGTCGCTTGGCAACTCTGACCTTCAGCTCCCTCCATAGATTTTCGATCGGATTGAGGTCTGGCGACTGGCTGGGCCACTCCATGACCTTAATGTGATTTTTCTTGAGCCAATCCTTTGTTGCCTTTGCTGTATGTTTAGGGTCGTTATCATGTTGGAAGACCCAACCACGGCCCATTTTCAGATCCCTGGCAGAGGGGAGGAGGTTGTCCCTCAGGATTGTGCGGTACATGGCTCCATCCATCTTCCCAGTGATGCGGTGAAGTAGCCCTGTACCCTTGGCAGAGAAACACCCCCAAAACATTATGCTTCCACCTCCATGCTTGACGGTGGGCACAGTGTTCTTGGGGTCATAGGCAGCATTTTTCTTCCTCCACACATGGCGGGTGGAGTTGAGGCCAAAAAGTTCAATTTTGGTCTCGTCTGACCACAAAACCTTCTCCCAATAACTTGGTTCATCTTTCAAATGATCATTGGCATACTTGAGGCGCGCCTCCACATGTGCTCTCTTCAGCAGGGGTACCTTTCGGGCACTGCAGGATGTGAATCCATTGTTGCGCAAAGTGTTGCCAATTGTTTCCTTGCAAACTGTGGTCCCAGCTGCCTTCAGGTCATTTGCTAACTCCTGCCGAGTGGTTGCAGGACGATTTCTGACTGTTCTCAGCATCATTGCCACCCCACGAGGCGAAATCTTCTTTGGAGCACCGGGCCGAGGTCTGTTGATTGTCATGTTATACTCTTTAAACTTTCTGATAATTGCACCAATAGTTGTTACTTTCACATCCAACACCTTACTAATCTTTTTGTAGCCCATTCCAGCTTTGTGAAGGTCAACAATTCTGACTCTGAGGTCCTGTGACAGCTCTTTGGTTTTACCCATGTTGGAGACTTGAAATCTGTGTGATCTGTCTGATTCTGTGGACAGGTGTTTTTCACACAAGTGATTAGTGAGAACAGGTGGCTTCAGGTCAGGTAACAAGTTGATTGGGAGTGTCTAACTGGTCTGTAAAAGCCAGAACTGCTAATGAATACTAAGGGATCAAATACTTATTTCACTCCATGAAATACAAATCAATTAATATATATTCCTTAGATTTATTTTCTGGATTTTCTTTTTAATATTCTGTCTCTCCATGTAAGAATACATCTACCATTAAAAGTATAGAATGATCATGTCTTTATTAGTGGGCCAACGAAGAAAATCAGCAAGGGATCAAATACTTCTTGGACTCACTGTGTATATATATATATATATATATATATATATATATATATATATATATATATATATATAAATAAAAGAAATTGGTCATATTGCCGTGACCTAATGAATAGGATGCCATTTTAAACTGTTTTGTCCTCCGTCTGCCTCTGCATGAGTCATTGGCACCCAGGCCTCCGCTCTGTGTGATTGACCTCTGCTGTGGCTTGCTCTTGAGTGGAATGCCCATAAAGCTTTCACTGCATTTGCCTCGACTCGCCAGGGGCCAACACGCAAAGGGCCGTGCAGTCCAAACTCAGCGGCTCTGTGGTTTTCCTGTTTGGTTGCCATGGTGTGATCAATGGGGCAACAAGGGAAGGCCTAAGACCTAAATGTAGTTTGTGCGGAGTGACATTACACATCGCATGTGTTTAAACGGAGATTAATCACACTGGCAACAAGCTCGTTGAGGCTGGCTTGATTGATAGCCGTTTAACAATGCAGACCAAGCAAACCAGGAGGAAAAAACTGAGACCTGCGTAAGACTGTTTTTTTTTGTTATTGATAGTTAGGCTACATGAGCAGCCGTAGGGAAGCAGATGGCGCTGGGCTCTGGTTTTGGGTGTTTATGCATGGGGTGCTCGGAGCGGTGTTTGCTCTGCTGGCACTGGCAAAGTAAATGTGCATGAATGTTTGGCTGCATTGCCCATTCCAAATGAATCATATGATTGAGGCCGTCATATAATCTGCACAGGCGGAGCCTTTAAATACAGGTGCTGCTGGAGGGGATGCCAGAGAGGCTCCGGTTAATTGAATTACAAATGACGTGTTTGAACGCTTAAAGAAAAGCCACACACATTTATGCCACTTGTGGTGGAAAGAAGAGCTGCTCCCAGTACAAATTATAGGTTATGCGCGTATGTCTTCCCCTCACTCAGTCTGTGAATTTCTCCCTTCCTTTCTTTGAATTGCTCTCTCTTGCTCTCTCGCTCTCTCCCTCTCAATGTTTCGGTGTTAGGGTCTTCCCATTTATCATTAGCCAATAAATTCTGCCATTTACCATATATGCACACAATCACCAAGCACTATTAGGAACAATTGTACATATGTGCAATCATGCAAGTACCGTATCAGCCAGTCTTGTGGCAGCAGTACAGTGAATATGGTCATGCCCATATGGCCGAGCGGTTTCATAAAATGTAGAACTGCTGATCTCCTGGGATTTTTAGCACAGCAGCCTCCAGAGTTTAGTCAGAACCGCCCAGTGAGCAGCAGTTCTGCAGATGGAGAATATCCAGACTGGTTTAACCTGACGAGAAGGCTTAGGTAACTCCATCTGAAAACTGCTCTGTTCAACTGTGGTGAGCAGAAAAGCACTTTAGAAAATACTCGGACGCACCTTGAGGTGGATGTGCTGCAACAGCAGAAGCCCATGTTGGGTTCCACTTCTGTCAGCCAAGGACAGAAAGCTGAGGCTGCGGTGGGCACAGTCTCACTAAAACTCGACAGCTAAACACGGGGAAAATGCAGTCTGGTCTGATGAATCTTGATGTCTGCTGAGGCACACAGATGGTAGGGTCAGAATTTGGCCCCAACAGCTTGAATCCATGAAGTCTGTGTTGTCAACAGTCCAGGCTGGTGGAGGTGGTGTAATGGTGTGGGGAATGTTTTCTTGGCACATTTTGGACTGGGTAATGCAGTTCAATGCATTTTGTTGCTGACCATGTGTTCACCATGACCGCTTCAAGCATGATGATGGACCATGTCACAAAGCAAAAGGCACCTCAGACTGGTTTAATGAACATGCAGAGTTCTTCAGTGGCTATCCCAGGCACCAGATCTTTGGGATGTGGAGGATATTCCCAGCATCAAAGTACATATATATACACACACACAGACATATATATGTGTGTGTGTGTGTGTGTGTGTGAGGAGACCACATATAGCAAACAACAAAACACATGCTATGTAGCAATTTTTAATTTATTTATTTATTGCAGTAAGTTGGGCCTCACTTTGTTCTCCATATGTGCATAAGTAGGTTGTGAATACCAGGCTTGTGGATTTTTTTTTTTTTTTTTGTATTCTAAAGGCATCTATAGCAGCAGCAGTAAGAGATCCTGGGTGTGACAGATGGGGTCAATGATGGCTCTCTGCCTTTTCTGGTTCTTTCCTGCATTTCCTTTTGCTCCTGTCTGCACATGCTCTGCATTCTGTGAGTGTATCGTTTCATGGCGGGGCAGTAGTACCCCAGCAGGGGTCTGCTGACAGAGCCTTAAACTCTCCTTACAGGATGCGGGTAGGAATTCTTGCTGCAGAATGCCACTGAGCTTTTTCAGGCTTTTATTGTGCTGTGCTGTTGCTGTCTATTGAATATGCTTGGGAACAAATGGCGGCAGTTTAATGAAACATCTAATATTCACAATTCTGCCTGTATTCCAAATGTAGTCATGATGTCAAGTTTGGGGCTTACCTCGCAAGGAATGGACATTTAGCACCATAGCTGTATATCTCAGTTTGAGGTTAGATTATAACTCAGCACAGAATAATGCAAATATGTTGGGGTAAGGCAAGCATTTTGCACAGTGCTAATTGGTGGGGTACAGACTTGCATTACTTGTTAGCTGCATTAGCATCATGACTGAATTTGCTAGTACAATAGTTGCTAGTACATGCTTGAGACTCTCAATGACCCTAGCTACAGTGAATATAGAGTTTCAGGCTTTATTCTGTTATACAGTTGAGTTGTAGCGGTCAGGGCTGCCGCATATTCTCCTCTGGACCATCGATTTTTATTTGGAGTTTGAGCACAATTGGGTTAGGCCTGCCTTATTACAATAGCAATGGGGTGTTGATCCCTGTAATCCCTTTTTCCCTTCCTTCGCCTGTGGTTTGCAGTTGTTATACTGAGCTTCATTTTATCATCGTTAAATCGGGCAAAAGCTCCCCCGCCGCAGACCTCTCAGGAACACAAACTACTTGGACAACCGTGACATGTTAACAAAGCCTTCAATTCTCGGCGCCACGTCAAAACAGTGGAGCACCCTTTAAACAAATCCGTCGAACAAGTGGCCCATGAGGGGTGTTCATTAATCATTAGAGGATCTGCATGGGTCATTACATCTGTAAACTGCCTCAGTGGAGTCTCCTCACCAGCCCATGGCTGTGAATAATGAGCCTGCGAGGACACCAAAGCTCCAGAGATCTACATGACTCAACTTTTAGTTCCACCTAAAGCTCCATGCCAGTGCTTGCTTTCTTTCCCCTTCGCTCAGGACCAGTGAACATAAAAAAGTGGATTAATGTATAAAGACTTGTAATGTTGCCACGTTTCTCAAGTCAGAGTGCAGTGAGTGAAACCAAGGATTACTGAAGTGGCAAGATTACTGTAGCTCAAACCCGAAATCCCCTCGGCTCTGTCTATGTGGAAGCCCGACGCTGATTTCATGGAAAGACGACAGTGTATTTATCGAGAACAATTACCTCAGTGGAAAGACGCTGCAGTGATCCTTTTTTTGTGCTATTTTAATAATATATCTTTAGACGCTCTTGATTATGTGGTGAAAGGAAGAGTGAAAAGATGCTGTGTGTGTGAAACGTTTACATTTGGCAACCAGTGATGTGGTAGAGGAGAGGGTTTGAGCGAACAAAGGGAACAAAATAAGCTCTGGAACATCCTCGGCTTTTTAGATTAGATTTGTCTCTGGCCGGCCTCCTTCATGTTAACGTCGGGCGGAAATGTAATGTTTATGCTGAAGCTGTTGTGCTTTTCCCAGAGTGATTTATGTGTCACATGGTGAGTGGGAACAGTACATCATGGGAAATCTCTTTTGAGGGGAAATAAATTAACAGAACAAAGAAGTGCCCTACATTTATTGAAGTAATAAGGAAAGTTTGTTGTGGCTGTAATTAATTTTAAACATAACTGAGGAACAGACACAGTAAAGAAAGTTATTTGCCATAGGCCCTGTTGATCAAAGGCCCAGTCTTTTGACAGGACCTCCTTGCCGGTTTCATTTGTCTTCCTGCCTTTTTCTTTTCGGGATCTGTTTTCCGTGCTTTCTTCATTAACTAGGCACTTCTAAAAGAAAGGGTCTCCTGGAAAACCTCCTAGAAAACCTCAAAACAATGCCACAGCTTCTCGGTTCACCGGTAGCAGCAAAGATTCCTTGCCTTAGTGGCATCAGTTTGAGCCTGAAAGAAAAAGGTCCAGAAAGACTCTTCAGTTGTTTTCACCAGATTTCCAGATTTCATTTCATTTTTAAAACCATACCTGGCAATCTTTTTGTTTTTGAGTAGGCTTTAAGCTCTGCCTGGGCCGCTGCTCTGTCTTGCAGGTGGCTGGGGCAAGTTGGAGCTCTAGGAGAAGAGGGCTAATCTCTTCGGAAGCCAAGCCGAGGAGGAGCTGAATGGAATTTGCTTAGCTTTTGATTCTGGGCTGTGTTTTTAAGCCCCGCTAGCGGGCTAGCTTCCACACTTGCAGAGATGTTACCGGCTGTAGATGGACGACTTCCTGACCCTAGACACTAATGCCTCCTGGTACTTTTCGATGCTATAAAACCTCCAACATGCCACCGTCAGTCTTGGCCTATATGACTTCTGAGGCAACAGGGGCCTCTCTGCCATGGTTAATGATGGATTATGGAAAATCATAAAACTCTCCAAGGTCACTTATTCCACCCCCCCCCCCACCTCACTCCATCCCTGCCTGGGCTCTCAGACATGAAGGCTAGGGCAGACCGTGAGGCTTAGCGTGGGGATTAGCGTGGGGTTTTGGCTGGGTTTAAAGGTGTGAGAGGGGGACTCTATATAGCTGGAGATTTTGCTAGCTGGTGTCTGCTGCAGCTGGGTGGATGGTGAAGGTCCCTGTTGGCCACTGCTGGCTTGCTTTAGGCCTGGTGCCACTAAAGGCCATGCTGTTAATGGGAGCTGGGTTCGAATTGTGGCCTTTTGTAAACTGCTGCCTGCCAGCTTGCTAGTTCGGAGGGCGTACAAGGTTGTTTGAAAGAGTAATTTGCCAAAAAAAAAGCATGTTTTTATTGCCATCCAAAGCTTGCATCTTCATTTTGAATTGGGTTAGCTGCTTCTAAGCTACTCTAGCTAGTTCAAAACAAGCTTATACCTCACCAGTTAGCATTGTGCCCGCATACAGTTCTAATTCATAAAATGATTTTTATGATTTTTGAAAGAAGTTTAAATAATGTTCCTTGTGTGGTTTCAAACCAATGTAAAAGTGAAGGTGAAGACTGCCCTTTGTCCAACACTTTTGTCCACATTAGCTAGCCCTCATAGTACCTATCTAAAAGGGAAAAAGCAAACACTGTACCAAAATACTGCTATAAAGCAAAGCAGTCTTCATTGAACCCTGAGAAGCGCTCTCTCTCTCACTCTGTCTTTGCACAGTTCCCACCAGACCACCTGGTGCCGCAGCAAGCAGGACTTTGAAGTCTGAGAGAGTGGGATTAATTTAATTATATATTTACATGCATTCATAATTAATGAAGGGGGCCTTGGCAGGTTTGCCGTCTGCAAAGCTTCATTTCAGCCTCTCCATTTCAGCTAGGGATTAACTTTGGGCCGGTTCTTATTGTTTTCCCCCAAAGGCTCTCACTGCAATTCCTCCTAAACCACATTGTCAGTGTATTAAAATAGTTGACTGTAATCAAATCGCAGCCTCTGTCATCATAGCCCCCTACACTGCTCTGTATGATGGGTAAATGCTAACAGCTTTTTAACTAAATATAGTCCATGCCTCCTATAAATCAAGAAGTTTGGGATTGGCTGTGAACACCATGCAGCAAAGCTGGAGCAGCGTGTGGTGTTCATGCTTCAAACTAAAACCATTCTAGTTCATTTAAAAAGCATGCACTATTTTTGTCATGACTGGAATTTGGTTATCTTCCCATCCTTGGCTATTTTAGCCTTTTTCGAAACCACCGGATGGTTCAACTCAGGCCAGAGATGTTCATTTTCCTGTGGGTTGGGACAACCTGAGCAGGGTGCGTGTCCTAGCATCTTCATGCCGGCTAGGCTGGCTTTAGCATGTTGACAGGCCACTGGTATGCCTCAAATTTGATTTGATGTGCAAGGCTGGCTCAGCTGTTCCAGCAGCTAGATAACAGCGTGGGTTTTGGAAGAGTGCTTGTATGCCCACACCGCAAGTCAAACTTCCCAGATCCTTGAAAACAAACTAAGCTTTGGGGAGGAAAAACAAGCCCAAAATGTCCAGAGTCTATGGGATTTTCCGAACATGCAGCCTTGGTTATGTTTTGGATCTTGGTGAACGTTCCGTTCCCTAATTATTTATTGCCTTTTCTAAGGCTTTAGAGTGCGTCTGTCATGTCCACTTAGAGGGTACAGTGGGTTTGTTAATTGCAATGTTGTATGTCATGATGTTGGCCTTGGCACTTTACAATGTGCAAATTAGTTTGGGTACTGTAACTGTAATCCAACAAATTCACTTTCTTGTCAAAATAAGGCCGAGTCAGGTTGGTTGAGGGATAGGTGGACTGGTCGACGTTGGTGGGATGGATAGATTGCTAAGTGGGAATGTGGTTTGATGGATGGGTAAGTAGATAGTTGATTGGGGATCAATAAAGGAATCAGTCATTCATCTGCATACTGCTCCAGCTTTGCTTCATGGTGTTCACAGCCAATCCCAACATTGGTTGTCCAGTGTGTTTGTTCTTTTTAAGGCATTTTACAATGACTGTATGTCACTAACAGTGCAGACTTTTCTTCATATCATGCAGCCTGTACTGGTCACACTGGATACAAACCTTTTTACTGGCCTGGTTTGTAGCAAAAGCACGTAACGTGTTGCCGTCGAGTAGCGACTAGCTTTTGCATTGGCCGCAAGAGTCAAAGAAGCATCTGAGCTGCTCGCCTTTCATTATGCACAAGAGGAGTCATGGAAAGGGCTGGTTTTTCATCTTCTGAACGTGTGGGAATGAATGTCTGGGCTTGGTGAAATTCCCAGTCGCGCTGCTGAGGTGTGTGGTATGTCATTAGTGAAAGGCAGCGTGTCTGCAGCGGGTGTTTGAATGTGTGCACCATTCTCTCCACAGTGATTAAGCCAAATGACCCAGCGGACTGAGAACAAAGTGAAACCACTTCAGTGGGCTGGCACATTCCTCCTCTCACCACATAATCAACACTCGAGCCCACCAGTGAAAGAGTGAAAAAGAGTAGCCCACAGAGCCGTGCTTCTTCACGGCCTTAAGGGAAAAACGAGCGCATTTGGACCCTCTGCATGTTCTATGTCTAGGTCATGATCTTTCGAGGCTGGTGTGGTTCATTTTTCTCTACTGGGTTGGACAGTAATGTGCTAACTGTGGTCATAGTCCTTTAAGACTTGTGCTTTATTTTGCTTTAATTTGACCCATTCTTTAACAGCAGCAATACAGTATAATAGAAGCTAAGGGGTTGCTAATGAGTTGTGTGTATGTACAGCTGCAAAGCATCATTTGATCTCCATTTCAATGTTGGCTTATGTAGTACTGATATTGCAGTGAATGCCAAGGTGCCATTTAACAAATCAAAATTGTAGTTATTGGAATTAACATGATTATGAAATATGTAATTGCATTAATATAGCCTGATATTTGTCCCGGTCACTGGACAAAGGATTGTCCTGATAGCAAAATTTTGCATTTTGATATCGATAACAAGTATATATATATGTATGTGTGTGTGTGTGTATCTATCATATATCAAAAACACAAAAAATTTAATCACCTCTTCTGAACCCATACCTTAGTTGGCATGTGGAAATGTTAATTAAACACTGTACACAAACGTATTCCAAAATCTTAATATTTTTAACATATGACCTTTTTTTTTTATACTCTTCACTCTTCTTTAAATAAAGAACGGATGGTATTGAAAGTTACAGGATTTGAAATGTTCACCAAATTGCAGTTTTGAGTGTCCCATGGTGCAAATCCGATTACAATACGGAATGGTATAATTGGAATATGGTATTTTGTTCATATTTTGTGTGCACACAGAGCGCTTGTTGACAGGGGCTCCATGTGGCCTGTGGTGCGTTCTGGCCGCTGGCCTACTCTGCTCTGTGGGATCACACAAACACACACTCACACACTGTGCTTCTTGGTGTGGACAGGTCTGTGTGTGTATGCTGGTCCACTACAAAAACCCCCAAATTCTTGAAACCTATGGTTTGATGGGCATTAATTTCGGAATAATCAGCATTAGGGGTTTAAAAACGGACCTGTTTTAATCATAATTTTTTTTAATGTACAGAAAGCTTGATGTCCTTCATGTCTGAATTCTGAATTTGAGCAAAATCAGATGGAGTCGTGGTTCTACAGATTTCATACAATAATATTCATCATTTTCTGAAGAATCTGCTAAATAAAAAAGCCCCCCCCCCCCTTAAAGATTTGTTCACACTGCTCAGAAAATGAAGAGAAAAATAAATGTATAATAAAATGCTGGTTTGGCCTCATTCACATTACAAGCCTGAAGTGGCACAAAGTGTGGTTTGAGGGCATTTACCGCACACAGCCACGGCAACACTAGTCCGCTAAGAACCTTTCTGCTATTGTCTGTGATAACGCCGCATGGTCCCAAGCACAGCTGTGGGGTTGAGCAGAAGGCACTATTATTTATGAAGGTAGGGGGGTCCGAAAAAATGCCATAATCATGGAAGTAAAGATTTTGGATTGCAGTGAAGGACCCTTGTCCTGTCCTCCCATTAATCTGAAAATTACCCCCCATTTTTGCCGGGGGCTCTTTTTTTGGCAGCTGGTTGGCCTGGCTGAAAGCTGACATAGTGGCCTTTTTGTTTTTCTCCTTTGAACCTCCAAGACCTTTCTTCTCTCTCCATCCTCAATATTATTCCCCGAGCTTAGCCCTGATTAATACAGTAGAGGCTAATTTACTGGGTCATTTGCTCTAATCCCTAAAAACAATAAGTGGTGAGAGACGATGCTCACTCTGCTGCTCGACTGTGGTCCAGAAGAAAGCGTTCCTGTGTTCTTCTGTAATGCGCGGAGTCCTCGAAAGGCACGGCTCGAAACAGATGTGTGCGGCAAACAAGGGCAAAACGAGTCAAGAGCAGGGACCAAAGACTTTCAGTGGTCTTTCATTTATTGCCAAATTATGCAATTTGTCATAGTCTGAAGACATAACACACATACTTCCTATTGGTTATCAGTTGCATATAACATGATTTCCATGCGACTGAACATTTTCAAACCAGTTCAAAAGCTACATAGATTGCTACAACAGCAAGCAGTCTCATAGCCACTGGTAGCTTTTTCTTTTGATCCTGGAATCCTGATCCTGAATCCTGGTCCTGAAAAGCTTACATTTCAAGATGCTGATACTGATGCAGTCTGTAAAATCTTTCATGTCTACTGTGCTTTAAATAATTTAAATAATTATCTCCCAAGATGAGCATCTTAAAGTAGGCCACAATGGTCACGCTACTCATTCTGCTAGTGTGTGCTGTTTCAGAAGAGATCACAGTATCCATTCCAGTATGTTTTGCAGATATTAGCAGAGTGCCCATACCCATCACTACGCCTACGTATTGGAAGTGCAATTGATCTTAAATTGGTGAACAAGCCATTTCTGGCCGGTTGCTTTGATTCTGGTATAAAAACAGCCTTTGTGCAGTAGATTTTCTTAGCGTCTCAGCAGTGACCTAGAGCATTTTGTAGGCTCGCCAAAGTTCAGGCTGAATGCACAGTGATGGAATAGATTTTTTTTTTTTTTTAGTGTCGAGGTGCTTAAACATACAGTAAAAGTCTCTGTTTAGTAGCCTAGGTGTGCCTTCACTCAATGAAGAATGTAGCTTTAACTACATATAGAGGATCATTTTGAGTGTTTGGTTGCAGTGTATGTATTGGCTGCATTCTAGAGGTTCTGCTGGAAATCGTCACTGATGTTGGCACCTCAAGCTTGGCGAGCGAAGCCTTACTTACTGTTCAGACTTTGCTTGCACTCGCTCACGTTCGTGTTAAACACCATTCGTGGCCCTCTGCGTTTCGTGTCCATCCTTCAGAGCAGCTCGGTCCGCAGGATTCCTGACTGGCATATTCATTACAGCCTTCAGAGTGTGTCTGCTCTTGAGGCTTTGCCCCAGGCTAAGCACAGCGAAGCACAGCAGCTCGACCATTTCTCAGAGATTCACCGATCTGTGCCGGCCCTTTGCAGGAACGGCTTATTTGAGAACAAAAAAGCGCCTGTTTATTGAGCTACTTTAAAGCTCCGCTGCCGTTTTCTAGTCAAGTGGACAGTTCCCACTTCCACCGCACAAAAGTTTGCGTAACAGTTTCTCCTGAGCCAGCAAGGGCTGCCAGTTCTCCAGCAGGTCGCTCCAAACATAAACATCACATTCTAATGGTTGCATACCAGGCCTGCGCTTAGCTGGCGTGGACAGCGCGGCAGTGGGCCTTCTGCTGCTTTGTTTTCTGCAGCTCATGGAAAGCCGCTTGCTTCTCTCCAGCAGCAGGTCAGCGGAGGACTCTTGTGTCAGTGTGTGGTGAAGCAGCGATGCACTCTGCTGCCAGGCCTGTTGGCTTTTTTTCTTTTTTCTCCTCAATAATGAGGGTAATTAAAACGAGGCTGTAATTCCTGGCCCTGCCTCCCATCCTTTCATCCAGAGCAGAAAATAGAAGCTATTTTGGACTGACCATTTTCTAAAATTGCAGCGCCGAAAGGAAGGCGTGGGTGTCATCCTGGAGCGCCGCGGCCATGGGGTGAATTTAAGGCTCAACAGCAGAACAGCAATAGCACACATTGTGTGCTGTACTAGCGTTAACACTACCGATTAAGTAGATGCTGTTCAGCTGCTTGGAGCTAGCTATGCTGCTGCAGAATCGCGCGTTTGCTGATCATTCTTGCGATATAACATTTCCGAATATTTCTGGACGACAACATGCAAATGAGCCTCCAACCGATCACTGAATGATTCACACACATGGTCAAACATTAAATCATTTACGTTTGCAGGTATACAGTATAATATAGCCAATCTTTAACCACGTCACAAGGATTTGCTGGCGTGCTCGTACATGTCTGTATGGATATATGTGTGTGTGAGAAAACTGTGTCTGGACCCTGCCACCCCTACACCCAGGGGTTTGTCCAAACAGCGCCAATGTTTGCACAGCGCTGTCGGGGAGACTGTTCTGGCTGGCCCTCGCACTGCCTGTCTGTAACCCATGCTGTCCAAAAAAGCTCTTACAGCTCCATCTGAGAAACAGCTTATCAGCAGAGCTACTGCCCAGGATGAAAAGCTTGCAGAAATGCACCAATTTACACTATAAAGCTTTAAGAATTAATATGTAAACTAATGTTATGCAGTACTGATGTGGTTATTAGGGGTATAACATCAACAAACTTCATATTTGGATCCAATACAATATATAGTGGCACCTTGATTTAGTCTGCTTTTCCATACAGCACACATAAGCAGTGGCCCAGTGCCATTCTAGTACATCCCTAAATGTTTAACTGGTTTCAGATCCAGTGACTGGGAAGGTCTCTAAATGAACGTTAATGAAACTAGTTGACACCTTCTTTGTGACGTGGTGCATCATCATAGTGGAAGTAGGCATTAGAACATGGGTAAATTGTGCTCATTAAAGGAAGCAAATGGTCACTGGTCACACAATTCCAGTTGGCTCCTTGGATTCATGTCATTGGTGCCAAATTCTGACCCTACCATTTGTGCACAGGAGCCCAGGTTATGTTTTATGAAGTCTTTAGCTGTCTAGTATTGGTGAGCCTGTGCCCACCACAGCCTCAGCTTTCTGTTCTAGACTGAAAGAAGGGGAGCCTGATGATCTTCAGCTGTTGGGGGGAAAAAAACTAATTGAATTCTGGAACGGTTAATGATGTATGATCCTAAGAAATGACCGTTTAAAAACTTAAAATTTAAGGTACAGATATGCTACCAGTCTGCTTCCCGCCCTTTTCTTCAGTGGATTCCTCATGGCTCTATTTAAAGCCATTGTCATGGATCTAGCTGAGGTTTGAGGGTCAGCAGTGCTTGTTGGTGTGGGCATTAGTGAGGGGAAGACGTGTGTAATGGTCTAGTGAAGGCTCAGGTGCATAAACACCCATTTGTTTCAGCCCATTGGTTCTGGACAAAGGGGGCCCCATTGGCAATCTGGTGCGCTATAAGGTGTTCATACTAATGACTTTCATCGTGCATTAATAAAGCCCCCTTTACTACTTTCATTTAGGAACTCCATACACTATATACACAAATACTAGTTTAGGGGGATGTCTTACTGTTATTGCTGCCAAATGACTTTCTGATGTGAAGGAATTCTGTATACGGTGGCGTTTGGTTGTCCGTTATTTACAGCAGAGAGTGCTGAGTCATCCTCTCGGGTCTTCACTTCGCCACACGTTTGAATGCACGTTGTATAATCAGTTAAATGAATTATTCATCAGCAGAATGCATGATTAATTACATAGTTGCATAATGCTTTTCATTTAGTTTACATTCTGAACCGACTGACTTTGCACTCTGACTCCTGAGTCTTCAGTCTGTACTTGCTGCACAATTTTTAAGGACCTATCATTAATGGTTATTTAAAATTGTAGCATCCTTATTAATTAATAACTGCATCTTTGAAGCTTTTCTTTTTGTTTTAATGTTGATTTGTTCAGTTAGAAAATAATGCAGTATGTTGGAGCTGTTAAAAAAAAAGGGGAAAAGGGGGGAAAAAAGTTTAAAGACAGATATATTTTGGCATTGGACAGCTGTTTCTTTCAGGGCAGTATTTCAAAACTATGTCTGATGATGTATTTATTAAACTCTAGAAAAGCAGAATGCTTAGGTGAAGCTAAACTACTGCACCTAAATATGTGATTTCTATTCATTTTAGTGCATTTGGAACCTCACAGAAATACAATAAAGCATTTCTCTGTAATTTCTCTATTCCAGGTGGATTAAGACCCAGTTTCTACCCTTTAGGTGTTTGTTTTGGCATCGGCAGATATGTACATGGAAAAATATTAGATCTGTCTAATATTAGAATTGGCAACTTTGTAAGGATAAGGCTTTTCCTTTGGAAAGCTTTGCATTTTCTGTTGGTTCAAAAAGTTGGTTCATTAGATTTTGTTTTTATTTATTATTATTTTCAATTATTTGGGGAAAATATTTTATGTAAAGTGACAATATATTCAGCGTTATGTGTGTAATGTGGCATTAACCCAACAAGCACAAGAATTTGAACAACTTGGTCATCTCTGGCCAAGCTGGACTGTCTTTGTCATCTTCACTGATGCATAGAGTTGACTTGACCCCCCACCCCCCACTTCCAACTGGTGTTGAGGGCAGCAGGGGGGTTAATGTAGCGGAACCCCCTCTCTCTGTCCAAAATTCCCCGGTTCCTCACACCCCACCAGGGGTCACCACACCCAGGCCTTGTGAGAGACAGGCCTAGCTCTGAGCTGGGATTGGCTGCCTTTGGCCTAGTGCAGTTGCTGCCAGCCAATAGGGAAGGTCTGTCCTGTAGTGGGACAGATGAGTGAGCGCTTGTCAGTGTGGAGCGGAAGGGAATGCGCTGCCTTTGAGTGTGTGAGTGTGTCTGCATGTGTGTCTGTAAGCAGTTGAAGAGAGGGAGAAGTATGATACAACTGTAGGGGCCATACAGGTAGGATTTGAAAGCACTGTGAAGTGACTTGTGGTTTTGCAATTATTGCTCATCATTTTCCATTAGTTACAACCTTTTTCAGCATGTTTTACTGTCGGCACATGTGTATGTTGCATGTCGCCACTTTTTTTTTTTTTTTTTTTTTAAAGACATTTTTGTTATTGTAAGTTTGAAGTGGTCAGCGTGACATGACTGATTTTTCCCTATGGTCTGCTGTGAGGACGCTATATACACACAGAGATGACATGGAGTTTACGTGCAAAATGGAAGCGGTTTATCAGATGCGAGTGTGTTCAAGTGTTGTAGCCAAAGATCTGGAATTATCATTTGTTTTATTATTTTTATTATTTTTGTTATTTTTGGTCTTTCCGAAAGCAGAAGAGAGTTTGTCTTTTTGATTGAATGCAGTCAGGGGAACATTTTAGTTTTACTTCAAATTTTTTCATCATTTTTTTCATCCCGCTATGCTTGCATGTATATAACACGTCTTTTGTCTCTCTTTAATTTTCCAGACTGGCTGGTGGACGCTTCAGTGGCCTGAGAGCAGCAGCAGTGTTTGTCCCTGTGTGTGAGCGAGTGTGGTGATGAAGCGCTTGTCTCTGGCCTGGCTCCTGGCCCTGGCCCTAGCTGCCTCGCTGGCCTCAGGCTTCACCACCCGGGGTCAGAGCCTGAGGGGCCGGGTCCAGCGTGATCGCCGAAACATCCGCCCCAACATCATCCTCATCATGACGGACGACCAGGACGTGGAGCTGGGTAAGGAAAAACACACACGCCTAACCCACAGCAGGGGAGAGTTATTCTACATTCAGTGTATAGGCATTATACGCTCTGTACAAGTGTGAATACGGTCACTAGAGGTGTGGGGGTGCCTTTAGTGGTATTTAGTAACTTATAGTGAGGGAGCATTATTGTGCTCTATTCCATTGAAATTTAGAAAAAATGGAACTAACTAAATCCATACAGGGACTGAAGTTCACAGAGAATCAGCAACCAAACCGGTGCTCTTCTAGTGGTGGTCCTCTTCTAGCTGCATTCTTTAAAAAAATTAACCCAATTTTGCGACTGCTTTTATTAATTATACCTTATACTGCAGTACTTCCAGCACTGCCATCATTCCATCTGTGTGACGGTGACATTTTCTCTAACAATTTAACAAAGCCGTAGAAGTTTTATTGCCCCCTACCTTTTATTTAGTGTACTGCAATCCGAAATGGCCATCATTTTAACATTTTATAAAGCATTTTAGGTTTTATATGTATATAATATTTGTTTTTGCATTGTGTCTATAGATACTTATGGAGTTAGAGTGAATTACGTTTACATTCTATGTACATGCTGTATTAAGTTTCTGTCTGAACCTTGTTTTGATGTCAAAAAAATAAACATAGCAAAATATTTGAAATTAGAATGGGGGAAAACACATTTGAATTTTGTTTAAACATTTAAACTAAACATAAGTATATTCAGAACAATTTTAACACAGTGTTTAACACAAAAGTCAATGTAAAAATGGATCAAGGCTCATTTTTCATTTTACGATTGTGGAGTTACCGTAATGCTCTTTGGCTTGAATTTGGAGAGAATTGCTAAAAGCACCTTCTTGCATGCTTATAACGATCTATTTTTACCCCCCAAACCCTGTAAACAATGACTGGGACTCAGACAAATGCCTTAAAGCCCCATTTAATACATATGTTATAGAGAGAAATGTGAGCATGAAGGAACAGACAGCAAAGCCGGCCTTGGTTTTTGTGCTTGCCAATTCAGATGTCTGCATGTCTTCAATTAGGTATTTGCAGTGGAGCCGCTTTTTGTCTGAGAGAATGAAGGACAAATACTGCGGTATTGAGTTACTTTTATTATGCATGAGAACGGGTCAAAGCAAGTGTGCTGGTTAGCCATTTCCGCTGCCTTGTCACTCTTCTCCCAGAACGCTCATTTTCATGCGAGTTGTTCATTATTAACTGAAGCCAGCCAGGAAAAAATGATTTAGTGTTTCGAGAAAAGGCCAGTGCCCTTAGCTGGAGTGTTTTCCAATCCTGGATGATTTAGCACTCAAGGCATTCAGTTGCCTTGCCATCATCATAATCATAATCCTCATCAACTGGACCAAATTCTCCCACTTTGACTATATAACAATCAGCAACCCCTCCATCTCAACCCGTCACATTAAGCACTCGCCAGCCATTTTGCATTTTAATCCTCTGCGACTGGAAGCGGCCATACTCAAGTGTCTGGGAGCCTTGAGGCGTTTAGTCATGCGACCGCAGACAGTCCCTGCAATGCCACAAAGTGTGTAACATTCTCCACCAACAGCTCAAGCTGCTCAAGTATCCCCATCGCTGTTGGTTCGTCAGACTCTGCTCATACATATGAAGGCACTTGAAGGCCCTGAACCTTGTGAACCTTTTACACAGTGGACTTTGCTGTAGACGTCTTTACTTTGCAAAATGATTTCTGTCATTTCCTAATTTAAAAGCCTTGTAACTGTCAATCAGCGGTACCAGCAAACTATTATATATTTTTTCCCAAAACAGGCAGAAAGTTTCTCTATTAACCTGTATTAAGGTTATTGCAAACATTTTATTCTGCTAGCAATTGTTAGTAATTCATAAGCTGATTTTTCTTTGTCATCTTTTCTTTTTATGATTGATTGATCCACAAAGAAAAAAACTTTCATGACCTGGACAACTTTTGCCTTGACTTGCCAATGCCTTGACTTGATTGAATTCTTTGCTTAATTAGATCCATTCCTTGATTTAGCACTCAAAGAGCACTGGCCTCCTCTCGAAAACACTCAATTCTGGATCTCTGCTAAAGACAGCCATGTAATAAACACAAGGCATCCTGTGCCTAAGATTTGAGGTCTTGTGTTTGAGAAGCATGCTGACTTACTCGTGATTCAACTAGGACTTGCCCTTAACTTGATGCAGTCTGAGATAAACATGAACATAATGATTAAATTAGGGCCATCCAACCTAATATGGTAAATCAATAAAACTCTTATTGTGTGCCTTGGTCAGTTTCGCTGCGGTCACTCCAAGTCACTACTGAAATGCCGCCCTCTCGTAGTTTGCAGCAGCACCAGGTCCTGTACAGCTTCAAATAATGACCGATTCACTGTGTAGTAGGGGTTTAACTTCATGCAGTTTTTTTGGGTTTTAAAAAATGACAATTTTAATATATAATTAAATATAATATATTAATTTAAAATATATTCCCACAGGCTCCTTGCAGGTCATGAACAAAACCCGCAAGATCATGGAGGATGGGGGCACCTCCTTCACTAATGCCTTTGTGACCACACCCATGTGCTGCCCATCCCGATCGTCCATGCTGACGGGGAAGTATGTTCACAACCATAACACGTACACGAACAATGAGAACTGCTCATCACCTTCATGGCAAGCCCAGCATGAGCCACGCTCCTTCGCTGTCTACCTCAACAACACGGGCTACAGGACTGGTATGACCCTCCAAGACTCTGATACCTGCATTCCTAATTTTTCATTTATTTGTATGCTGTAATTGAGAACACATGACAAAAAGGCGCAACACAAAGCTATCAGTTCTGTTTCGGGGGTGGGGGGTGGGGTGGTTACTAATAGTCTCTATAGCCTATATCCTCTGTGACCCTCCATAAGTGAAATCCCAGTAACATGCCAATTCACACCCGCTCCTGAAGGACAATTCAACCTTTATACATACACTGCTGTCTGGCTTTCATGTGCTAAACCTAAACCTACCTAAGCTGTCCAGGCCCAGCAGCGTGTGTGTGTGTGTGTGTAAGTGTAGGGCCTTAATGCTGTCTGTGCTCTCCAGCTGATCTGTTGGTCTACAATTATCTTTCTGGGCTGACTGGCAGCTTGCCCAGTTCTTGAGAGAGAGATGTTTGAACTTGGCTTAGTGAAAAAGCGGAGATGTGCACTGATATGTAAGCAGACTTTTAAAGCAAGCCATAGTCGGATGTGCCGTAATGGAGGTGTCATAAGATTGAGCCATGTTTACCAAAGCAGTACATTTTACATTTACAGGAATGGCAGCGGTCAGCCACTGTTAACTAGGATGACATGCAGTTTAATCATGTTGCGGAGGTAGGGGACTGTGTACAGTTGGGAGTCTTGCCCACCAACTCCTATTGGTATGAATGTGTGATCTCGCCTGGATATGGAATTGAACCCCAGTCTGTTGTGTGGAGGGAAGAGGTGTTGCTCACTATGTTGTACCAATGATTACACTGTGTTGTACCAACAATTACAGTTTTATAGCATGTCTGAAACTCAACAGCACAAACAGTGAACCTTTTTATTGCACAAAACCACAGTTTCCAGTTTTTACCGCTGTAGGGGTGTGTGTGTGGAGGGGAGGGGGGGGGTCCACACAGAATTAGTACAATGAATAGCTCCTCTGCAAATGCTAGACCAAAAGGATGAAAAGATTTTAATATATGATTATTTTAAATACAGTTTGGAATGCTGGTGAACTTTGTAGAACTGTAATTTGACAGGAGAAAAGTGGTGTGAATTGGCCTAGTGCAGTTTATGGTAGGACTTGCAGTTCTTTCTTTCTTTGAAGAACATCTGCTTTTCTAATTGTTTGGCATTTTATGGTTCATTTTTTGGCTCCTCACTACTTCATCAGAAAGAAGCCTAGCTCTGGATAACCTTAAAAACAAAAAAAAGCCTAAAGCTTGTAGTAATGATAATTCTCTTTGGTCCCCTACAGCTTTCTTTGGGAAATACCTGAATGAATACAACGGCAGCTACATTCCTCCTGGGTGGCGCGAGTGGGTGGGGCTCATCAAAAATTCCCGCTTCTATAATTACACTGTCTGTCGGAACGGTTACAAGGAGAAGCACGGTGCGGAGTATGCCAAGGTATGTGCCCGCTGGTCTGAGTTCACAGCCCTGTCACGGTGCCAGTGCAGCAGCTTAATGATCCAATCACTCTTTTGTTTTTACTTTATGCCCGATTGTAAGGTCTGCTCTTGGCTAATTGCAGGTTTTCCGCTCGCTCGTAATCCTAGGTTGATCTAAACTGCTTGGAATTTGATTAAATTAAAGGGAACACTTCTGAGCTGCTGTGGCGTCTACTCATTTTGTGCGACACCAAGTCTTATCACATGGTTCACCACAACACGCTGGAGATGGAGTGGATATGTCTTCAGGGCACAGTTTCTTTTAGGAACCGCTGTGCTGGTTTTACTTTTCAGTATTAGAAGACATGGATGTGATATTCGGACACAGAAGTCAGCGCCTGCAGCACGCAAAACAGAATCAATTTTTTTTAAAGTAACATATGGAACGAGAAATAATTATTTACCCGCAGTGTAACAATATACTCAACCCATAAGTCGCCTCCAACATGATCTTGGGTTTACAGTTTAATTTTCTCACAATATTTTAAACAAATGATGGCTGTTCTTTGTAGTTCACAAGTGACACAGGATTCTTTATATGTAAGGGAGCCAAAAGTAGTGTTTGTTATTATGCCAAAATACTCTTTTTGAATCCCTTAAAAAGTGCAGGGCTAAATAACTAACTGAGTTGTTTTATTAATTAATGGGTTGTCTAATCAAACCATGCTGTCTAATCAAACCATTCTCTCCCTTTGTGGCTTCTGTTATTCAAAGACATGTTGACCACTTCCTCTAGTCAAAATGACCGTGGGTATAATATGAGCATTAGAGGTTTCTTTTAATTCTTGAAGTATGTACGTTTTATTATTTTTATTTTTATTTATTTATTTATTTATTTATTTATTTATTTATTTATTTTGCATTATTGCAGCTCTATTTCCATTCGTGCAACATCTAATATCAATAGTGTAGATTTTTAGAGAGAATTTCACCCCCCCAACTGTCTTTTTTCTTTTTTATGTGGTCAGGTCTCGTCTGATGGATGAGTAAATAAATGTTTGGCCTTGTGCTCAGATGCCAATGACTTGCCTGTTGAGTTAGACGAAGGTGTTAAGTTACTCACAGAGCTGCAACGCGGCTCAGGCCACAGCGATGGAGAGCGCTCTTGTGGTTTTAGTGGTTCAGTGAAGCACAGGAACATTTTAATCAGTTCCAGCGTGGATGTCCCATCTGAATGCGAGAGGACCGTGCATGAACAGCTGGAATGTCACAGGCCTGCAGGCTAAGGAGCATCAGGAGCTTGTGGCCTCCGGTGTTGCATTTCAATAATCTGCAACCTTCAGCCGCTCAGACAAACCTCCTCAGCCAGACCAAATAGCGATTTTCATTGGGAATCGTTTTCCTGCTGAACTTTTTATAGTTTTTCCGACTTCTCCATCTAAAACAATGTGACTGTGCTTTGGCACTCTGTATCCCTGTCTGATTACTGTAGTCTAGGCGTGAATGTGCCCTGCATGTGAATGTGTGCCTTGCTGCTGTTTGAGGTTGATGCTTATGGTCAGTTGAGTCTGTCCTTCACACAAACTCAAGTCTCAACAAAAGGAAGTTGTCTGGTTCACGTCCGTCCTGAGGTGAATTACTCAGGTCTGATGCATTCAGACAGTCTGAGAAATCCAAAGGCGAAGCCATGAACACATCAGCAAACCTAAGTCATGACTTGCTTGTGTAAAATCCTGTAATACAGAGAAGATAAAGTATGTTGTCTGGCTTCCATTCAGCATTTGAGTTTTTTGCTGCCAAAAGAGAGTGCTTTTTAGCCTCTGGTGGCAGGGTTTTTTTGTGTATAATTTACTAAATGTCAGCCGTCCCACTGTAACTTATTAGGTAACTGCTATGGGGTAGACATGCATCAGTGTGTCTTTGTACTATAGTCTGAATATACTTACTTAAATGCATTTTAAAACATAATTTTATTTATATTCAATGAATTCCTTACTGATTTAGTTTGTCCAAAATGAAATTCTTAGGCCAGAAAACATTTCTGCACATTAGTTTCTCAATTTAATCATAATGAAATCTAATGAATGACAGAAATATTGTAGTGAGGCCATAGAAAGTCTATTACTATTTAAAATGTGTTTTTTTTATTGTTAAATATGCCATACCAATTTAAAAGCTGTTCCCCATGCTTTTTCTTTCTTTCAGATGTGGCATTAGCAGCCCTTTTTGGCACCTTTACTTTTCTGGTTACTACTACAAAATCTAGGTAGTCATGAAAGTAAGCAACGGTGAAGTGTAGATTTGAAGGGGTTAACATTCCCCAGAAACCTCTTTAAAGCGAGCCAACTCCCTCAGCAGCTGGTATCACACGGAGTGTTAGTGTTAGCCTTAGCATGAGGCCTTCTGGGGAGGGATGGGAGAAGCAGGAGGCCACACTGAGGAGGCCCAGGTGGCTGGACCATAACTAGTCCAGGGCAGGACCCAGTACTGGTGCATGTGTGATCTTCAGAGGCCTCGTCCACATTCCTGTCTCAGCCTCGTAGCAGGCAGAGAGAGACCTCACTGTTGTCAAAACACTGAGCTAGCAGGGAGCCCTGACCCCTCCTCACCGCTAACTGCTGGTGTTAACACCAATGTCATGTTCGATTATGTGCTGCAGCATCAGAGTCGCTTCTAAAGAAAAACACTCTTGCCCTGTAACAACCGGGTGTCGCTACAGTAAAAGCTGGTAGCTGACAAAAAGTTATTATGCGATAACTTGTAATTTAACTTTTTTTTTTAAATATTCAAGCACAAAAAAGCTAATGGGCTACTACTTTTGGCCCTAAACAAGCTACTTTTAAGGCGTTTACCTTACTGATTTCCTGTCAATGTAACCTGTAACCTAAGTAACGCGTTAAAATGACACAACCTGATTACTTTATTACTTTCTAATGTCTTTATTAAATTACTATTACCTACTAATTTCTTTTGGGATGTTTATCACTGTTAATGCCGTGGGGGGGGCGGGGGGGGCGGGGGGGGGGGCACGTAAAAGCGAGGAACAAGGTTATCCTCTTGACATTTGTTTAAAGTTGCAGGGACACAGCAGTCTGGTCAGCTTGGTTCTTGCCATGCCAGCTAGAGTGAGTTCAGGCTGCCTACAAATATTCACAAAATTTAACTTAATGGATAACTGAATATTTACTTGTTTGCAACCTAATCATGTAAACATGTATTATCGTCCTTGGTAACATTATAAAAAAAGTGCATGTCTTACATTTAACAAGCTTCGTTTATATAGCGTTATTCTAAAAGCAATAAAGTTATAAAGTTCTTATAAATGTTCTTAACTAGAGAAATATGCAAAACACTTAAACAGAATCCAATGAAGTGAAGAATTAAAAAAATAAAGTATGAAGCAGTAAAAGTCATTTTTTCTATTTGATGCATTTAAAGCTTCAGACCTTCATTCATTTGTTGTTTCTCTTGGCTATCAATTTCTCTAATTCTTCAACACCTGTTCATGCATTTTTCCACACAGGACTACTTCACGGACCTCATCACCAATGACAGCATCAATTTTTTCCGCATATCTAAACGCATGTACCCACACCGCCCGGTGATGATGGTGATCAGCCATGCGGCGCCCCACGGCCCGGAGGACTCGGCGCCCCAGTACGCAGAGTTCTTTCCAAATGCTTCGCAACACATGTGAGTGAGTCCAAAGCAGTTTGGGAAGGTTTATTTTGGTGGGTTTTTTTTTTTTTTTTTTGGTTTTTTTTTTGGGAGACATCCTATTACAGGCACTCTACTGAACTCCCCTGAACCCTGTGTCCTCTCTTTATTCATGAAGCAAGCTCAGCCTTCTGAAATAGGCTCTTGGCAGTGGCATTGTTGAGTCTACATATTTTTAATGCTTCATACATTTTTATGATGGAGGATATTATATGGGAGACAAAAGCCCATACTTCTGGAGAACAGTGGCGTCGGGCATTCCAAGACGAATGATTCCTCTCTAAATTTTACGATGTTATAATTTGACTCGCAGGTAAATACAAGTCTGAAAATTTGGACTTATGGATTTGTAGAGGGGGTTTGTCCTTTGTGGGGCCATATATTTCAGAGAGGTTATTAAAAGGAGACTCTTCATCTAGGGAGATGACAGTACACTAAAATGCTGCTCTTGCAAATGACTTTACCACCATGAAATTGAAGTGATTTATTGTCCAAGTACAGTTTTGGCGCATGTGAGCAAGAAAAAGGTGGGGGGAGATTTTTATGGAGTGTCTCCCTGGTGCCAAGCCCACGATGGGTTTGCAGCACTATCATCAGAACTTGATGGCTGAGGTCCTATTCCAACAGGGAGCGCCGTGGCAACGGGCCTAATATCTTAGCTGCGAGCATCCCAAGTATCCTAAAAACCCAAGGAGGACAGAACAGCACCCCTATTCAATCATTGTTTGCACTGTTGTTTTCCCTATTCTTTCAGATTCTCCACTAGCAGGGCTTCTGACCCTCAACATATCAATCAGCCGGTCCATTCACCGCCATGCGTTCCGGGGCGTATGGAATGCATTGTTTGCTATCCGAACACCCTTTGTGACGTTATTAATATATTTTTAGCATGAACTCATGCTCGTGAATAGATCAGGGAGGCCTCCGGGTTCACCATGACTGGCATATTGTCAGAGCGCTGAGAGTCTTGCTTGGCGGGTTTTGCCAAATGAGCGAGGAGACGAGATGGCAGTCAAAAATGTAACACTCAGAAATGAACCGACTGGACTTTCTAACACTGCAGTTCCAACGCAAGTGGACAAATGGACTAGAGTGTGGTAATGCAGTTGACCCTGTGCTAAACCCAAAAATGTCAGGGCCTTATATTTACATATCTACATGGATCAGTGTTTACTGTTTGTAGCAGTAGCAAACTGAGAGCTTTAACACCATAAATGTTCAAATACTGTACACAGTACAAGACTATAGTAAACATTTATATTTGAAGCATTGAATGTTTTATTTGAAGTATGTAGTACACATTAGCATGCCTTTTACTGTTCCTGATGGCCTCATCATCATGATCTGTCCTTGGCTGTATCTGTCAGGAACAAAATAACCTAATTGAACAGTTTACTGTAGAGTATTTTACGAATTTAACTCTTTTGTTTCCAACTACAACTCCACAACTTTTAGTGCTTTTTAAGGTACTGAAAGATCACAATGCTTTGTATGTAGCCTTTTGATAGCTTGAAAAAGTACTGAAACCAACTAAATGAGTCTTTATTGTAAACTCTCTGCTCAATAGCCTGCCAGATGTACAAATTAAAAGCAGATCAGTTACCAGTCCACCAGGTCTGATTCTCCAAATCTTAAGTAAATATAAACTTGGAGACAGTTTATCATATGGATCTCTCCCGTCTCCAAGGTATTGTTAATGTCTTCCCTTTTTGAGTCTCAATTCCTTTGTCTTTTACTCTTACTCTTAGGGTAATTCTCTTGCCACTGTCCCCCTCAGTGACTGTCATTAGAGGTCTGGACCCACATTTCTGGAAAGCTGCTTTGTGATCACATATGTTGAATTGAGCCTTCACCACGTTCAGTGCCAAATAGATGTCATAGTTCATCCATCATGTGCATAATGGGAAGCAACACTGAGTGACCCTGGTGTAGTCATCGGTCAAGCTGCTGGTCTGCGACAGATATAGCTGAACAATTTTTGTGTGCTCGCATATTTCATTGGTAACCATAACAGCACCTAATCTTAAAAGTGTCTAAGCTATGCTAACATGAAGTAGTGCAGTGTGAAATCACATAGTTGTTTACACTTAAAAGTGCAAAGCTATATTGCGTTGATGTTATTCCTGTTAGCTTTGCCCACAAATGCTATAACGACAGAATGCAGAATAACACCAAGGCATCATCCAGGCATTAATTAGTCTTCATAGTGACAATAAACATTGATATTTACATTCTAAACAAAGTGCAAGAATGGCGTGGCTTGTTGCAATCCCTCCATGGTTAGATGTAGCAGGTGTCAGATGTGACCCCTGCCAAATCCAGCATGGTTTACTCTCCTGACCTCCACATTCCTACCTCCTCACACACTGAAGAGATGGCCACCTTTTTGTGGCGTGTTAGCTAGGTGAAAAGTTCAGCTAGCGGACAAGAGGTGGCCTGAGGAGGAGAGTGTAGAAGCTACTCATTCAGTCAGAATCTCCTGTTGCACGGGTAGGTTCATTATTGCCTTTGACTTGAATTGCACACCCGTATACCCCATAAATGTAGAACGTATAAGCTTATAACATAAGCTACACACTGCTAAATTCATACTGGTTATCAGTTACATTGCAGAACATCCACATGTAAAGCTAATCCAGGACTCAAGACCTTCTCATATAGGTATATTGTGGGGAACAAGGAGCCATCTCATAGCATGCACTGCAAAAACAAGTCCACAGCCTACCCTTTACCCATGTTTTTATTTTGCCCACTTCAAATGTGCATGACTTATTGAGTTTGCCTTCCAGAGCTTGTTACAAACTTTATTTTGGGCGCCGGAGGCCGCAGCGCTTATTATTTTTCTTAATCCTGTGCCAGCCCTCAAATGATTTCCCCAAGCCAAGAGAGCTAGCACACTCGGGATGGTATGAAGAGAGATGGACTGCGGGTGCTGGAAAAACACCTAGCCGGGGGAATTTTGTAGATTTTCTTGAACAAACAGTGGGTGGGTTGATATGTTAGTGATGCCTGTCAAATGTGTTACGTGGTAGATAGACTAGGCATGCACCTGTGCCAGTAAAATGTTTAACAGGTGCATGGTGAATATGGAGAACAATAATTGTGGTGTTCTTTGTTCGACAGCACACCCAGCTACAACTACGCCCCCAACATGGACAAGCACTGGATCATGCAGTACACCGGCCCCATGAAGCCCATTCACATGGAGTTCACCAACTTCCTGCAGAGGAAGAGACTACAGACACTAATGTCTGTGGATGACTCTGTGGAAAAGGTCAGTGTGGTCTTGGTGCAGTTTTAGGTTACGTTGTGTAGTGTAGATATATGCCAAAGTGCTTGAGAAGAGCATTCTGATATATTATTTGACAATAAATGTGAAAAAATATTTTATTGGTCAGAGATTAACCAAGAATGTACAGTGGGTGGGATGGTGGCGTGTCATTATCGGCTTAAGTATCGTTATCGGCCACATGGGAGGTATTATTGATCATCATCAGGCCAAAAATATCGGGGATCAAGGGTCATATAGTAAAGGCAATGATTCTACTGCATATACAACCAGCAATGACTCAGAGAACAATTGAGAGTATGAGAATCGAGAATGTTATTGGTTCTTTTTCCGATTAAATGGTTTTTCAATAAAAAAAAATTTTTCAGATGTATTTTATACATTTTGAATTAAATTAATTCATTCATTATGTACTTTTACAAATGATTACAAACTGTTTTGAGTACTGTTTAAAACCTTTTGACCATTTGGCTTAGTATGTAGTTTAAAATAAAACCTTGTCATGAATTCATGGAGATATCATCTGTATATTTTGTCAGATATACAACGCACTGGTGGACACAGGGGAGCTGGACAATACCTACATCATCTACACAGCAGACCATGGCTATCACATCGGTCAATTCGGCCTGGTCAAGGGAAAGTCCATGCCTTATGATTTCGATATTAGAGTGCCTTTCTTTGTAAGGGGGCCAAACGTGGAACCTGGAGCCAGGTAATTTCAAGAAATTCAAAATCCTCCCAGTATAATTTGATTATTTTGTTGAACCTATATATTAAGTTTGTTAAATGTATAAAAATGTACTCTCCTTGTGATTCTCTTGTTATTGGAAAAAAAATGCAGCGACAGTTTATGTAAAAGAAATGCTGTATATATAAAAAGTTAATAAGTTAAGTGAAATATTTAAATTAAACTTTCAGTTTTTTTTAACAAATGTAATCTGTATGAGCAAACCCTAGTATGTGAAGATTATGATTGTCATGCTGATTTTGGTCCAAGAATTCATCTAAATCTAAATCATTTCCATGAGTTTTTGATCAGGCATTATTTTTAGCTACACTGTTATTTCCCCCGCCAGGAACAACCATCTTGTCCTAAACATTGATCTGGCCCCTACAATCCTGGACATTGCTGGCCTAGACACACCATCTGATATGGACGGCAAGTCCATCATGAAGCTTTTGGAGCAGGAGAAGACCGGCAACAGGTAGGCAGAAGTATAATTTTCTGGGTATGATAAGTTTAATGCACAATGGAAGTAACGTAGAAACATGGAGCCCCATGTTTCACAGTTCATATCTTAGAAAGTGAATCAGTGGAGCATTTGGAAGTTGTTTGTGAAGGCTTTCTGGTATGTACAGTATTCCAAGAGTTATGATTGCTACGACTCTTGGGACTGAAATTATGTTGAGTAGATTATGAGGAAAAAATGTTCTCGTCACTTAAGAAGTTTAAGAACTGCAGATTTCCTGTAAGAGGTCTCATACTGAGCCTTTTGGTATGACCATTCCTTACGAATTCTTGAATTTTGTTTTGCAGATTTAAACCAAACCGGAAGCCTAAAGTGTGGCGGGACACATTCCTTGTGGAGAGAGGGTAGATATGCTATATACTATCCTGTGTCATGTCAACAGTAGTCTGTTCTCTCTGTACACTCTTAAATATAAAGGCTTCAATGGGTTCTTTAAAGGATGCTATAGCAGAACCACTTTTGGTTCCCTGAACCATTTCTGTAAGAGAATTGTCTTAGTGTGCAGGATTTTAAAGTTTAAAGAACCTTCATTTGATGCTGTGGTTCTTTACAAATGTCAAGGTTCTCTTTTACAGAAATGGTTCTTCTGTAGCTCCACTCAAAGACCATTCTATGCCATCTCTGAAAGGGTAACTTAGAGTATGGGGGGAAAAAAGTAAAGTATATTGGTTGCGTTGCCATTAACTGCTCACACGTTGTATAGGGCAGGTGGGAATCACGTGATGGGGAAACTTTGTAGAGGAAAAAAAACAAACAAACAAAGAGTAACTAGATTTTCTTATGACTAGAAAGTGAGTGATATGCTATTGGGAATGTGAAGCGCCACATTAGAGCACGCCCAACACGTCCTGGCAATTTGCTCAAATTGGCTTTGCTACACTTTCTCAGCATGTCAGATGTGTTACAGTAACTCTGTGGATGCCGACACGCACAATGTAAATAAACCCTCCCCTAGGCGGTAGCTGTATGCCATTACCTGTGGAATGAAAGAAAGTCTTCACCCGATAGCTCAGATGCGTGAGACGTTTCACAGGGTTTTTTAGTGAGCACGGAGAGGAATGCTGCTGAGGGATCATGTTTACCTGTAGTTCACCTCGCCTGAAGGCTGTTCTCTCAGCTCTTACCCTACCTACAATACACTACAGGCACAGAAGTATATCGCTCTAATAGAATTAGCTCTCCAAAGCATTACGTTTACTAAATTGTCCAAGTCCAACTTTATTGAATGATCCTTTTTAAAGTGTGTAAAGAAGTAAGGACAGTGGTTCTATTGAGGTCCACAAGAACTCGGAAGCAGGTCAGCAGATCATTAAAAAAAAGAAAAAAGATTTTTTACAACCATACAAGCTTTTTTTTTTTTTTTTACTATATTTGATGTTTATTAAACTATAGAAGAGCAGAGTGTGTAAGTGGTGCAAAATCTGCATTTTATTATTAGTTTTATTGCATGTAATCCTATAGCAAAATCAATTTTTTTCTCTGTTTCTAATGCATTTTTATCTGTAATGTCGATCCATTTACATACATATAACGATGTACATTAGCGTTGGCCCACAATCCTGTTATTCTATCTCAAAACATCTACAGTTGTAAAATAATCTTGGCTTTGGTGTGTATTTGTGTTCATTTTTATAGACAGCAAAATGAGGAAAGGGGAGGATTGTATCAGTTTTTATTTGCAGGTTCCTCCAGTTTAACTAGTTTTTCTCCAATGGAACAACAATAAAGTTCTGCTGATCAGAGCCGGCTGCTCCCCCGACCATATAACTGCAGCATGTAAAATCAGAACCGTGGAGGTCCACGTATTCATACCGACCATTAATGCGACCTGTTTTGTAAGCCGTTACAGCAGGTCCTGTTTTATGACTCGTGAGATTGGTATTGTAACCACTTCATTAATCTGCTGTAATAAAATGCCCTTTAGTGCAGACCGGTCTCCATTTACGGGCATGGTCTACAAGTTGATGGTTTGTTTATTATTCAGCTTTATTTTTGTTTTCTTTTGTTTAGCTATGTAAAACGACCCTGAACATGGTCTGAGTAAAAGTAAATACGCAGTATACTGGAGCGGTTATTTTTGTGTAGCGTGGGAGTGCAGTGAGCATTTACTGAGAGACGAGGCTTTAGTGTGAGCGTAGTGTTTAGGGGTCAAGCAACTTTGCCTGGGGTAAGGCCAGACTAGAGCTTAAATTGGGCTGGAAATTTGGATCCAAAACCAGAAATGGTCCAAAAATATTCTCTCCAACCTCATTCATAGCACAAGTTTAAAATTCGAACCTGACTGTAGCTCTATCTGAACATGACAGTAGGATAACAGAATTCCATCTGAACTCAACTATAACCTCACTACACATTAAGTCCAACTGTAGCCAAATCTAAATCTGTCTGAATCCAACTTAATGTACACTTGACTGTAACCTCGCAAGATTTCATTTGAATCTGAATATAACCTGACGCATTATTCCGACTGTTGGTTGACCATCATTTTTGTCTAAATCGGTCAAATCTGAATTTAAAATTCTCAATAAACGATTTTGGGAAAGTATCTGCAGTGTAGCTCACTGAGACTTTCAATCATTCCAGGAAGATCCTCCGAAAGAAGGAAGATTCTACAGGCAGCGTGAGTCCTGCACACACCAACAGCCTGCCCAAATACAAGAAGGTTAAAGAGGCGTGTCAGCAGGCAGAGTTTCAGACAGCCTGCGAACAGCCTGGACAGGTATGCATGCACGCACACACATACACGCATATATAGGTACATAAACACACACACAGATGGGGATTAAAACCTCTTAATGTATGAGAAAATGTATTTCATTATCCAAGGGACGTAAGATAATTATGGAGAGGACCAAATGTCCATCACTAAATCACATCATTTACTGGAGTTGTCCCATGTGGTTGTACGTTACACAAAATATCCAGGCATATGCCTGTGCAGCCTGTACAGTTTGGTCCTCTGAGCCATGCTGCTGTAATTCAAGCTGCCATTTACAGCCGTGGAGGTGTCTTTAGAAATTGGTGTACTTAGTAAGAGCAGCTAATTCCCTTGTGTTCGTCTTTCAACAGTGGCCTGTTGCACAGCGCTCAGGGTGCCTGGTCCCCTAAAGCTCGGCAGCACTGCGCTGAATTAGAGCTGAACAATACAAATTGTTACAATCTTAGGTAGCATTAAAACACAGCCTGGATTTCCAGGGCAGTGCTAATGTGAACCAGGCACCTTTTATGACCAAGTTAAGTGTTTGCCTCTAATGCTCAGTCTGGGAATTTGATTAAAAACAAAGGGTTTCTACAAAGGGTTTCTGCTTTATGGCTGTGTGAATGTGTAGTGTGCACACGTGTAGATGTAAGGCCACTAGTCTGAGTATAAGGGAAAACCTCTCTGACTTGTGTTTGAGTGACTATGAAGAACTATGTGTTTAAGTGTTAATTGTTGCTGTTTCTGAGGGTGTTTAGGGAATTACGCAAGTCTGGATCCTCTGCCTGCTTCAGTAATTTGTTATGCAGGATTAAAAGTTCTGCATTGATTGAAATTGGCTTGAAGATCTCTTGAGCTGTGGAGCAGTGGAACTGTGTTCTCTGGAATGTTGGTGCTCCCTTCAGTACTTTTGGGATGAGTTGGGGGGGGGGGGGGGTGAATACAATTAGATTTTCACAGTGATGTTTAAAAGTTAAAGTTACTGCAACAAAAGCAGGCTAAACTCTCTTAAATTCCCCTGATTTTGGAAGAAACGATAAATCTGCAAGTGTCCCCATTATTTTGTCCACATACGCACAGTACCCATATTTCTAATATTCAAACTTAACGCTTTTGTTGAAAATGTCTGAAAGCATGCAGAAGTACACACACACACACACACACACACACACACAAACACACACACAAACACACACACACACAGATTTGTGATTAGCACAGCTATGTGAACCTTATGCACTCACTTTTGCTTTCTCCCTCTCCCACACACAGACACACTGACACAGACACACACATAGAGCCTGGCTCCGATAGCTGCTAGTCAAACAGTCAAAAGCAAACACATTCACAGCCAAACTCTGCAGGGCCTTACTAACTCACTATCTCACACACAGTCTACAGCATGACACACACACACACACACACACACACACACACACACACACACACACACACTGCCCTCATTGACTTCTCCACAGGAAGTGGAGGAGGACAGCAGTCATCAGGTGAAATCTTGCATTACTTCTGTTTTTACAGAGCTTTTACCCTCAGCTCCTTACATTCCTAACACAGAGAGAAAGTAGAGAGGGAATGGGACCAGAGAGAAAGGAAAAGGGAGACTGTGGAGAGGCAGAGGAGCAAGAGAAATAAAGACCGAGGTAGACAGAGAGTGAAAGATGGTGTGAGCGAGAGACAGGGTATATATATATGTATGTATGCGTGTGTATATCAGAACTTGCTCCACAAGCTTAGACTCGATTTGACTGACAGACTAAAAACTGCTGCAGTTTTGTCTACAGTCTTCAGCCAGACCATGACGGAGTTTTCACTGCATGCATTTCTGCCAAAACAGTGCAGTGTTTGAGTGCACATGCAGTCCTAAGTGTGAAAAATAACACACAGATCTCAAGTAATCCTATGTATCCAAAATGTTTCAAATAAACACTGAAATGTGAAGCGTTGTAATCCATTTTAAACCATTTTAGCCTATTAAGGCAACACTCACCTTGGAATAACCTCGCCTTTTCACCTTGGAATAACAGCTTTAAAATCATTGTGATGCTCCACTGACCTGTGATGGGGAGAAAAGCATCTCTGGCATTGCTACTCTGGGGTCAGCTTCCTGCTAACTGCACTATGTAACTTTGCAGAAGGGGGCAGGAAAACACTGTGTAACATTTGAGGGTCATATTGGTGTAAAATCCTGTAATATAACGCTGCAGTGTCGGTGCACACATTTTTGTTTTTTTGGTTTTCACTTTCCGGAACTTCTGTACATCACAGCTTGTCCAGAAATGCATGTAAGTGTCTCCTCCTCTTTCCACCAGAAGTATTGGCTGGAGCACTATAATTCCAGAGAACACTGTTCCTTTGCTCCACAGTGGAAATGCAGTTCCCTGCAGAGTGTTCTTTTAGAAGTTGGTTATAAAGGACATGCGTTGACCTTTGGAAGCAATTCTTGCCTGGAAATGAAGATTTTCATTTACAAGCTATGAAACTCACTGTCTGTCCTGATCCTGGTCCCTGTCCGTCAATTTCGTCTTTTGTCCACAGTTCTGACACAAATTAAATGTAGCCTGGGATGATTGCCGTATAAAGGAAAATCAATAGAAATACTCAATTTCTTCTAATAAAATCTTTTTACATTGCCTTCCATTCAAAGTTAAGAATTAATATTTTTTTCTTTTTCCTAAAGTTGGCAGTTTTGAGATACAAGGTTTTTGTATGTGTGATCTTTATAGGGGGTGGGGTTTCTGTGCTGAGCAGCTATGTTTAGTTGGCTCAACTGCTAAGTAAACACTTCTATTTGCCACCATCTCTGTCTGTTTGCATGTTTCATAGACATAAGACTACATACACACACTTCACATATATACACTGTTAATTTGCCAGTGCCCACAGAAAACCTGTCTGTGGTCATTGTTTGGACATGGTTTCCCCCACAGTTGAGGGCAAATGTCTTTGCTGTGGTTAATGGGACCACACTAAAACAGTAGATTAGCACTAGCTTAGTCTCTGGTCAGTTCTTAGATCTTACATATTAGCCGGGTTCATTAAACTTGACATTCTACCAGTCGTGATGTTGATTTATAAAGAAATAGTTTCGTCACCTTTTTGGACAGAAAGTGTAGTTAATCAGACATGTTTCCGTGTTTAGTTTTGCACTTGATCTACAAGGCTAAAGGCTAACAAGTAATGAAAGCTACTACCCCAAACATTAGCCCTGTTTAAACTATGTGGCTACATGGAGTTGTTCAGTAGTCTCTAATAGACTTGCTTATGTTTTCTGACAGTATGGACTACAGTATGCTGGATAGCTAAAAACAGTCTGAACTTTTGAGCTACATGAGTAGGCAGTTGAAGATTACCCTGACTCTGTATGGTTTGCTGTGAGGATGTGGACGTGCAGTTTGCACAGTGCTAGTTGGCTCCCATAAGCTTTCATTACTTGTTAGCTACATGCGCTCTCACACCAGACCTCAAAGCAACACCTTGATTGATTTGTTACAGGTAGGTTGAGGGAGAAATGTGCCAAACTATCGCTTTAGTATTACACTTGTTAGGTATCATGTTCATTAGACAAAGGTTTACATAGTAGTGTGTTTGTGCCTGACAGAAATGGCACTGTGTGGTGGACATCACGGGGAAGTGGCGCATGCAAAAGTGTAAAGGCTCACTAAAGGCCACCTCCAGGAAGAGAGCGCGGAGCCTGCGACTGCGGCCCTACGACAGCCGGGAGAAAGAGTGCCGCTGCGGAGACAGAGGATACAAACCAAGTAAAGCAGAGCGACGGGAGCACAGACACGCCACACAGAGCAGCAGTCAGCGTGAGTTAAACTAACTTCCGATATGGGGAAAATGCTAGAACTACAGTTATGCTACCATGTATTGAAAAACACCTTCGTGCATCAATAATATGACCTGATTAGTCCAATTATTAGGCTGTGGCTTAACTTTATTTTCTTTTACTTTCATTGGATTGCCAAGTTTAAATATATCTGGAGGATCTGTCAGGGATTCAGATGCGTAGAGAACACACTGATTGGTTGGAATATCACTATTGTTAAGTTCTATTTTTAGACGCTGATTCACAAACTACATGTCGTGCAGCTCTTCCTAGACTGTATTAATCATAAACTGTATGAATCCTCAAAACCGAATGGAATGAAATAGAATTGGATATTGAATAATCATGTTATTAGTTGTAAAGGTGTATTATTAGCCGGTGAGAACTGTGTGGACTGAACTAAGCATTAGGCCTCCATAGAAACTTATTATCCATAATATGCACTAAAAGCATTCAGTGCTGATGGAGCTCACAGAGTGTATACTGCAAGTGACCAATAAGCAGTTTGAGACTCTACTGGTTATGAATCTCCTCCATGAGCTCCGATGTTGCAATGACACCTCCTGGTAACAAGGTGCATGCACACTGAATTTAGATTTCTTTATTAATAAGCTGTACTCTACATTAAGGCTACTGTTTAAATAAAACAAAACTGCCATCTCGATTGATAACTAATACAAATCAGTATATTGATTTAAATTTGGATGCCAGTCTGTCCATATTTCTCTGATCTCACAGTTGAAGCCAAAATGAAATAATTCTAAATATATTATAAATAGTAAGAAATTAGTGATAATATAAATTTGTACATTATTAATATAATGCAGTCTGAATGGCATCGTTACCTAATATGAAATGGACACCTGATCTAAATGTATTGAACATGTGTGTATGTTCTCTAATTGGCAGGCTACAGGCCCCGTTTCGTACACACTCGTCCAGCCCGCTCTCTTTCAGTAGAGTTTGAGGGAGAGATTTATGCTGTGGACCTGCAGGCAGACGACAGGGCGGCAACAGAGCCCCGGCCAATCAGCAAACGACATTACGAGCCGGACGAGTCCCCCGACCCTGATTTCGGCCTGGAGTCTGATGATGGATCTGAGGAAATGCTGGCTGATGATACAAATGCTGTGGGCTATCCAAACTCACTTAAAGTCACACACAAGTAAGAGAAAATGCCCTTTTCATTTTTCTTTTTAAGGACATTGAAACACTTGAAACAGTGGCTATCATGACCTGTTGCTGTCAAACCATGTTACTCTGCTTCCATCCGTTTTTAGTTAAAAAAAAAAAATATTCAAACACTTTGACAGGTGCTACATTCTGCTGAATGACACCGTGCACTGCGAGAGAGAAATCTACCAGTCCTCTAAAGCCTGGAAAGACCACAAGAGCTTTGTAGACCAGGAGGTGAGCTAGGGTGAACTTTTGTTTCAGCATCTAATAACTACACAAATTACATATGCAGTATTCTTATTGTAGATGATAAAGAATAAGTAATAACTGAAAATTGTATTTAATATAGACACAATGTATAATGGTTATTGCATCATTTGCAGTTACTGATAAATTCCAAATGGATACTAAATAAATCGTAGTAGGTACTGAATCATTTAAAGTGGTTTCTGAACAATTTATAGTAAATACCACATCATTAAAAGTAGACTGATAAATTTATTATTACTTATAGCTACTGAATGATTCATAGATACTGCAAAAGTCATAGTAGGTACTAAATGATCCCTCGTAGATACAAAATGATTAATAGTACTTACTGAATAATTCATAGTGGATTGATTCATTGCTTTATTAATGCCAGAAGGAAAGGTACATAATTCATGGCATGTTTCTGATTAAAAGAGATAAAATTCTAGTAGGGGCTATTGTATAGGTCATTTATTAGAGTATCTTGGTACTGCATAGAGCTTCGTTGTTGAGTGTCTGATGTTTGAATCATGGTATGTGTTAAATGTGTGTTACAGATTGAGCTGCTCCAGGACAAAATGAAGAAGCTACGTGAGGTACGAGGACATCTGAAGAGCCGAAAGCCAGACGAGTGTGACTGTGGAAAGAAGAGGTTTGTTCCCAAAATAATTACAGTACAGATCCGTGTGCCCCCCCTGTTGAACTTCTACGCCACCATGTCTTTTGGGGAAGTTAGCTTGTCTCTCACTTTTCTTACTGAATACCACAGATGGTATTTGTCTAGAGCAGACTGTACTTCAGCTGTGTGTGCAAGAGGGAGGCGTTGAGGAAACCTCATAAATGCCATGATCAGCCTTTTTTTGTTCTGAAGCGGCCCCTGAGAATTTAGCTTTTGCTAGGAGTTGCTGGTGGTTAAGTTTCATTTGAGCAGTGTTATTGTTCAGTGTGACTCATTTTAAAAGTAATTGTTCTGGGAGAGGCTGCTGTTGAGCCAGCTGCTGTGATTAATATAGTATCCTCTCTTTAGCAGAGTTTCAGAAACTTGCATCACTCCTTGTTTCTGAGCTACTGTGAATCAGCTGTTGTCTTTTTCAAGTAGCAGTGGTCATGTTTGACCCAATACAGATTCCTTAAGGCAGATGAATTTTAATCTGTACTGGATTGCCTGCCCAGGTTGTTAGTTTATTTAAAGGAATGGTTTTGGGAATATTGAATTTACAGATTTTCCTCTTACCTCAGATGTAGGTGATCAACCAAGCCAAAATTTGCTGCTTTAGTTTTGTTACCAGGCTAAAAAAGCTAACAAGTAATGGATGCCTGGCAAACCACATGCCTAAATCATCCCCCTCAGTAAACTCCTAAAAGACTTTCTATTTGGGTTATGATCTAGACTATCTTTGCTTAGCTGAATTCTGTAGCAGCAGCCATCTTCAAGGGCCTAAATCCAGATTTATTGAGCGGAGTCTGTGATGATTTTAGTCATGTGGTCTGTACGACACTAACAAACAGCCATAACTTGTGACTTGTTGGCTACATTAGCCTCGTAGGACTCGTGTAAAGCTAAAGCAGACTGCAAACACCAAATAGTTGATGAAAGCCTTGGTTGACTACAGTTGATGTAAGTGTAAATCTGTGCAAGTGTGTGGGTTTTTTCACCCCACCTCACCTCATAACCATTCCTCGAAGGTCTGAATTCAGTGCTGTTCTCTCTCTATTAAAAACAGCTACTATAGCAAAGAGAAAGGGCAAAGAAACAAGCCTGAGAGGGTGAAGAGCAGGAACCACCTCCATCCCTTTAAGTGAGTTTTAACCAGTTGTGTGTGTGTGTGTGTGTGTGTCCCTGTGTCCACCTATATGTATGTGTGGTGTCTGCATCCCTCCTAGAGTTCCTCTAAACCCTGCTGGGCTAACTGCAGTATGTCTGGTGTCTTTTATATGTTGTGTTAAGGGTTTATGGTGATTGCCCTGTCACTTGTCCGTGCGTTTATGTGTAGCGCATGGTAGCTATTATCTCAATCCACAGCACGGTGGTGAGTTTGCTTGGTGTGTGTGTGTGTGTGTGTGACTGTGAAAGTATTCAAAGCTGTGTACTGAAGAAACATGGCAAATTGTTTTGCGATTTCATGGCGCCACGAGGATCAGGCATGGACGCTGTCCAGCGGTTGTCACTTGGGAGAGGGGTGTGTGTGTGTCCTTGTACACCAGCAACAGTAAAGCCAAATAAATAAACAGGATCAAAGTTGCTGCATCCCTATCGGGTACGCTCCGTAGAGCACAGATCTGGAAGCCATCAGGAGTGCAATGGATCATGTTAGATAGAGAAAACTGAAACCAGTAACATATTGGTCAGCTGCGGGTGAAGTATGCCTTGTGGTCAAATAGCATCACTGTCTAAACCAAGGAACAATAACATCTCAAAAAAGATAAGCATTTTTTACCTTCTCCTGTGAAGTTAAGTTAATGTTAAAAGATTGTATTCCTAGTCTGGGTGTAATGGTATGCTTATTCATACCGAACAGTTGTTCGGACATCACGGTTCAGTGCACGCAGGGGCACGGAGACTACATGGTACGCACTATTAGGGTGAATATGGTGATTTCACAAGCACATGCTCACATGTAGTGTTTTTTTTCAGCTCTAACACCGCCTTAATAAACTCAATCAGTTTATTCCCAATTTATTATTAAAGCTTACCCCATAAGTAGGCAAAAGCCTGTTTTGTGTCTAGTAGTCTTCACTGATCGACTGCACTTGATGTGGCAGGAGTAAATTTATTTTATTTCTGGTCAAACTATCACTTCGAGGCCTCACTGAGCTCCCTTCCCTGCAGCCTGCTCCTTAGAACCTGTGCAAGTCCCAGCTTGTGAGATTGTAATCTCTGCTGCCTCATGGCTCATGACCCTGCTTCTGTATCCATTACACAGAGAGCCCGTGCAGGAGGTGGATACCAAGGTCCAGCTCTATAATGAGATCCGGCGAAGGAAGAAGGAGAGAAAGGAGAGGAAAAGGCAGAGGAAAGGAGATGACTGCAGCCTGCCTGGACTCACCTGCTTCACACACAACAACGACCACTGGCAGACTGCCCCCTTCTGGAACTGTACGGAAAAATGATAAAATTGCCATATATTTAAAATAAATGAATGATATAAATACCCCTATTTATACTGCTCTAAATGTAGCCAAAATATTTTTTATCTGCTTTTGATCTGAATGTCTTTATATGCAGTGGGAGGTTTCTGCGCCTGCACTAGCTCCAACAACAACACGTACTGGTGTCTGAGGACCATTAACGACACCCACAACACACTGTTCTGCGAGTTTGCCACTGGCTTCCTGGAGTACTTTGATCTGAACAGTGATCCTTACCAGGTGAGCCACTTGAGAGCTTCTTTTAGAATCTTTTTAGGTTACACTCAATGATTTGTGGTGATAAAAATATTCAGTGGTTCTGAAAGCTAGGATATGTAATGCTAGCTAGCTATCATGAAGTAAATAGAGCTGTGACCTCATATCCTGATTCTAGCCTTTTAACATTGTACCAACCATCAACCACAACCCCATGAACTTACTCATGTATGCTTCTTAAAGTTTTTAGGTAAACTGCACCAATCAACCCTCTCCCCTGATTACAATGATGAATATTGGTGGTAGTCAATAGTTGCTACTATAAAAATAATCATAATAGCAAACAGAAGGCATAAATAATTAAAGATATAATACATTTAATCTTTCTCAAACCTGGATTAGCTGCTAACAGCATCTGTGGTGGTGGTGAATTCCACCAGTCAATTCTCTGTGATGTGAAAGCATTAAGCCAGTCTGCAACTCTTATTTTACTCTGGGTATTTGACGTACACTTTATCACACTGTAATCTCGTCATGGTTAGCACTGAGTCACTAAGGATGTTGTGTGCTTGGCAGTTGACCAATGCGGTGTACACAGTGGAGAGAGACGTCCTGAATCAGCTCCATCTGCAGTTGATGGATATGAGGAGCTGTCAGGGCCATAAACAGTGCAACCCCAGGCCAAAAACCCCAGATGCAGGTACCACCTTTTTTCTTCTTCTTCTTAAAACACCATCTTTGTCAAAGTCATTTTAAATGTGCTAGACCATTTATCCTATGATTTCAAGACTTGAGCTTACATGATGGCTAAAATGAGGCAAAAAATCTGTTCTTTTCCAATCAATCCAGTTCGACCAGTCACATGGTTTGTCATTTTTAATGCATCAAGTCACACATTTCACTTCTATTGGTCTTAAATCAGGGTTATCTTTACAAAAAATGTCTGTGTACACACAAGAAAGAGAAATTCTATATGCTTGTGATCTACACATTTTCTTATATAAAATATTATAAAATATCCTGAGAATTTTGGACAAATATTCCCCCACCTTTTGCCATCTTCAGATCAGTGTTGATGCATTTTGACATGTACTTATGGTCCAGCATGTTTTCCTCATTATAATCTGTGTGTGGTGTGGTGGTGCATGCTGCATGAGAACAGCACTGAAACATACTGTAGAGGGTTTAGGGGTTCAACACACAAGTTCTTTCTGCTGTTCCTCATCCTCCTGTAATGACCCCGTCTTATTCCCTTACCAGGAGACGACCTTCCTAGTTTTACTTGTGTTTCTGTTCCCAGGGCAGGATGGCGATCTTGTGAAATGCAGTGTTTTCTATGTAAAGCATTGAGAAATGTGTTTATAAAAATCTGGTGCTGACCAACTCTCCGTGTGCTATCTTTTGTAGAGTTAAAAAGGCAAGACAATTGGGGAAGATTTGTAAAGGGCCCATATATCTTTCCCTTAAACATGAAGAGGATCTTTTTTTATAGGCTGCCATTTTAAACAGACTTTTTTCATATTTTTTCATACATTTTATTGGTATGTCTTAAAATCATGGTCACACACTACAGTAAACTGTTTTATAATGGAAAATATGCTAAACTCATTTTTCCATGATATGTGCACTTTAACAGTTACAGTGTTAGCCATGCTTACCAATCATTTGCTTAATTTGAAGCCTTTTTTGTGCTGTCATTAAGCTCTGTAAATGGCTTATTTAAATCTCTCTGTGAAGAATCTCTGTGAGAATCAATAGACCATTAGTGCACTGGGAGACACCCGCATACAGATACGTTGATGTCCTCCAGTCTAATAAGCTTGAAGTAAATTTAGTTAAATGATTCATTTTAGGTGCCGAGTGACTGAGCTAAAGTGGTGACCCTGAGAGTCAGAGACTGAGCTGGCAAGCCGGCTTTCAGTAGCAGTAGTAGTTTCCAAATAATTAACTGAATACAGTTAGGAATACTTCAGCTTTTTTTTATCTGATATCTCCATGTTGCATTTTTAGCCTATCGTCACTGTCCAATGGAAAACCAAAATGCTGACTTTACAGGAGAACGCTAAAACGGTTCTTAACTTGGAATGTGAAGTCAAGTGTTTATTAATAATAAAGTAATTTAGAACATTTCTATCAGTCTGTTCATCCAGAGTTTACAGCTTCAGAGTTAAAACCATGGAGAAATCTAAAAATGGACAAAAAATGTTGGCACACGATTTTCATTGGACAGCAACAATATGGTTGATTGCCACAGACCGTAATGAACCCATGTGTTTTCAATATGTAATCAGTGTTTTTCTGAACTCAGAAAAGAACCAAAAACCATTGACTCAATGTTCACTTATAACACCAGTGGGGCAGTTGTTGAACTCCCTCAGTCTAGGGCATTTAGCTGTAATGGATGCAAAAGGGAGTTTCCATATGAATACCAGAAAATCTTATGGAAAAATAAATATAATATAAGAGTAATTTTTGTTTAAATGTTGGATCAAACATGAGTCATTTTCCTTGAGTATTTTTCATCCTAACTGTATTATTAGGCCGTGAGTCATTCCAATTAGTCTCCTATTTCAAATGTTTATTTGCTTTGTTTAGCAGTGGCCCTTTGCCTTCTTTGAAAAGTCAGTAGACTGTACGATTTTCTAAGTGCATGAGAAGAAACCTAAATTATTGTCTGTGGGAAATCAATGCGACATTACAGTAAATAGAGATTTTGTTGACATTGTAAGCATTCCTTATGAACACATAAGAAATTGTACTGCGTGTATCTGTGTCTACTGATGTTGTCTTTGACCTGTTCCTCATTTGCTATATGACCGATTACTTCCCGATAACCACATCTGATCCGTTCTAGCGGACCTTCCTTCACCCTACCATTTACCTTCATCCATACTGATCTCAGGCGTCATCCTTCTCACTGTGTCCCATCTAACAGTGTTTCTCTCTAGGTGCTAAATGCCATGCATGAAGATCTACACCATGTATGTTTCTTTGTGTCTTTTTTTTTTTCCCCTCCATACACGATTGACACATTAACATTCAATTGCTCTTATTTTCCTGATCAGGGAGTAAAGATGGAGGAAGCTATGATCCACACAGGTATCCACCCTTTTTGATTTCGTCAGTGGCTTTCCCCCTCAACCCCCCTTTAACTGCATGGGCCAGCTCATTTCCACTAATGTACTAGAACGCATCAAGCTAAACGTGTTTGTGCATGCTGGGTTGCGCTAATATTAATTCAAGCACTTCATTCCAGTAGTTCATTTTCCTGAGTAATTAAATTACACAAATCAGCAAGCTGATGTCATTACAGTCTTGTAAATCTGCTCATTTGCTGTTTAGACTCACACTGTGAGTAGTCCATATCCATTTAATGTTCTTGTCTAGTTATTCGTGCGTAAGATTTGCACTGCCTAAAAAGGGGAGTGCATGGCGCTCAGTCAAGTAGTGAGTGCACATATTTTATCTGCTGAATAAGAAAACACAGGTCTCAAATGTTTTTGGCCATGGTATGAATCCATGAATCACACTTTTAACCAAACGATGTCTGCAAACTAAATTAAACAATATTGACCATTTTTTACTCAATATCTCCAGTATTCTGGGCAACAAGAAGTTATTAAATCAGTTTAATGACAGGCCTTTTTTTTTTAATCCATGGAATTTTGTATATTAACTTTTCTTTTTTTTCTGCTGTCATTTTAAACTTGTCCACAGCACAGCTTCATCATTCTGGACATATTCTCTTTTCCTGATTCTCAATTTCCTACTGATTATTTAAAACTTGTGAAGGGGCATATAACTCATTATAAGCATTTTATACTTTAATCCTCAACCAAAAAGGATTTATTTTATTGATTTTATTCCAAACCTTTGAATGGTTGTGTAGTTCATACTGATCCAATGTGCCAAATGAAAAATCTAAGCATATGGTGTGCAAACGTTATAAAATGTCATGGGATAGAGTAGTGCTGAACACATCATAGACCATAATTCCAATAAATTGCTTGGGTTCCTAAATAAAGTCCAAAATTTCCTTTAAATCAAGATTTATTGTGCTTTATAATGCAATACTATAGCTCCTCTGCTTCATAGCTTTTTTTTTTTTTTTTGCTTTCTTTTTTTTCCCCTCCCCTCTATCTTTTCTTGCCACTTCCTTCCTGACTGACCCTGTTTTTGGCTCACCTGCTTACCAGGCAACAGCAGCATCCAAAGTGGTCAAAGTTGAGGAGACTTTCATCCCTGTGAGTCTTTAAGACCATGTAAATCTATCTCCATGATGTCCACACACATCCTAAATCTACATGTGGTAGAGCTTGAGTGTGTGCCACAGATACGGAGTTGAATGCAGAGATTAAAGGCGTTGTTATGCTGCCAGTGTCTTTGTGAAATACTGCCCGATATGCTTCTGGGAATGCTCATTTCACTAAGGCTTTTTCAACTTTCCTCTTAACGCTGCACTGATTTGCAGGGTTTTTTTTTCGTCCCTCTCCCACATGCTCCTCATCCCCCCTCTTTTATTTCTTTATTCCAGGTTGCCTGGGCCTTTTCTTTAAACCCCACAAATACATTGTTTGACCTTTTACCTTTTTTATTCTTATTTTTCCTTGACAATCTTCACTGCGTAGGAAGCTATGCTCAGTCTGCTTGTGATGTGATGGGCCAAGAACATCTGAGCATTTGTTGTTTCAGTGTCCCTTCACAGTGCTTTTTGCTTCAGAACCCCAGAATTTTTTTTTCTCCTTACTGGTCCCAAACCAAGAGCTTCAGTGATGTGGTGGCGCACTAATTAATAACAATCTCATGGCCTTTACACTGTAACTGGCCAGTGCCATGCATGACTGCACGATTGTTAGGTGTGATTCATCTAAACCCAGCTGCTTCTTCATTGTATTGTGCGTCTCCAAAGCTTTCTAACTGTGCCCTCTCTCTCTAGTGCACAGCCAGCATGGGATGGGAGAAAAGGTTAAGCTGCCCAACTTCACGGAGCAGGAGGACGTGGACTGGCAGGGACTGGTGCGACTTTACAGTGTGAATGAGAGCCTGTTTGAGCACAGGCATGACTACAGTCCCAGCCTGGAGGACTGGACCAACTTTGGGAAGGATGTAGATAGGATGTTTGCACTGCTGAGCAATTTAAAGCAACTCAACTGGACCGATAAGCTTGACTCTCTGGACGAGCTGGGCTCCGGGGCAGAGGGTCCAGAGGAGGCTAGTGGAGATGGGGCCTTAAACCAGAATGCTTGGACCCCTGTAATTACCCCAGGACCTCAGATGATGGCCCCTACTGCCCCAAAGGCCAGTGGAGCTAGGACTGTAAACCGTAGTGACCGGACCTCTGTACTTACCACAGGCCCTCAGATAATGAGCTCTTATGCCCCTAAGGTGACCCTCAAATCCGCCAATGAACTTCCAGAGGGAGTCCCGACTGAACCCACACCTAATAGGATTTTCTCTAGGGGTGATACATGGGCTCAGCAGCTGGAAAATGAACTGGATGGAGACGGAATGACCTTCAGTGGCAACGGCCTGACCGAATTGGAGACCCATCACCACGATTTCCTTCTGTCCAGCTCCAGTGGCCTTCAAAGGTCTGAGTTGGATCCCAGTCAGGCCACTGACCACCACAAAGACAAAACAGAACAGGAGGAGGACATGTTTGAGGCCCAAGGCCTTCTTCCCGTTTCCACAAAGCCAGAAAAGCTCCCAGAGCAGGCCAAGGCGCCAGCTGAACCTTCGCCCCATTCCCTTCATGTTCACATGTCCCAGGGCCCTCAAGACCCTCATCTGGATCATCAAGACCCTCCGTTCTCAGAGGGCAGTGGCCTGGGCTCCCTATCTTTCAACAAATCCCTCTGAGAAAGGCCTGCAGGCAATGCACTGTGAAAGCCAGTCACCCAGAGACATTAAAAGCCTTTCAGCTGGGGAGAATCATATTGAATCCTAATGTTATTATGTTTTATTTTTTTACAGGTGCTTACATTTATTAGAAATCAGTGTTATATGTTTTGTAAGATATACGTATAAAAATCTATATATATATATTTAGAGATCAAGAGCCTTAATGCAGCTCAGATGTTGCGATTTGTTTTTAAATTTAAACGCGAGAATGCCAACAAAAGTATGTTTTTAATGTATTTTTTAAAGAAAAGCAAGTTTTATCTGGCTTAAACCTGGTTAAAGAAGTCAACCATGGAAGCAGAAGTGTCACATCGCTAAAAGTTGTTCTACATTATTTTTGTGTTTTGTTTTTTCACCAGTTTAAACCCTCAAGGCCTACTGTTTTTTCTACATTGCACACAATTACACACCCAAATGACTTATTGCTTACATTAATGTGCATTTGGTTAGTAAGTGTTCTCTTTTTTGCTGTTTAGCTGTAGAGTACTGTTCATTATGTTTATGCCTTGGTTGGTTGCGGTACATCACTGCTTGAGCACAGTTCTACAGTCACATGGGTCACAGGTTGTGTGGTTCAACTGTTTGGTAGGGATGGTTTTGGTTCCTTTGGTTCAAGCAACATGGCAACATTTCAGTTTGAGTAGACACACAGGAGGACACATTCACCTTCATAGACTCACTAGTTCTGTGAACCATAAATATCAAAAACCGTGTGTTCTTTGGCTTTAGTTTAGTTCATCAAGTCTGCATTTTCCTTTTGTCCCCCAACCCCCCCTTGTCTGAATTCATTGCTGAAGTAAAGGTTGTTCGGCTCTGGATTGGTCATCCCAAACTACAGAAATTAGTTTTATTTTTTGGTTGTTTTTTTTTCTCTCATTTGTTTTTATTCATGGGAGGTGTTCAAACAATTCTGGCTTCTGGAAAGCCAAGAGGCTGTTACAGAATAAACATTTGTCAAACATTGCTGTCCTTTTCTGAGGCCTTTTTATAATGAAGTCCATTAGAATTGCAGCTGAACACTGATTATACATTGTTGCCATGTTCTAACTATTAATAGGATAATGCCTGCACCTTTACTGAAGGTTGAGCAATCTGCAAAACCTTTAACTCATTTTCTTAGGTTAGAATGGACAAAATACATCATTAATATCAAACATTTGATAGATATGTGGTGTTCTGATGAGCCACTGTTCAATCAGCTACTTGATTAAATAACAAAAAAAAAAAAAAAAAAACACTAAAACAAGGCGTACAGCGTGTTTACTGTTCTAGAGGTACTAACATCATCTGTATATAGAAGTGTCAGATTTGTCGTGCTTGGTTGTTCCAGGCTACTTTTTAAAAAATAAAGTTTATACCTATACTTTATACCTATACCAGTAAAAACAAAACATTTTAAGTTGTTAGGAGACCTACAAGACCACTGCTAATCTCCCTCGATCAGGGGCTCCACGCAAGATCTCAGCCCGTGGAGTCAAAATGATCACAAGAACGGTGAGCAAAAATCCCAGAACCACACGGGGGGACCTAGTGAATGACTTGCAGAAAGCTGGGACCAACGTTACAAAGGCTACCGTCAGTAACACACTACGCCACCAGGGACTCAGATCTTGCAGTGCCAGACGTGTTCCCCTGCTTAAGCCAGTACATATCCGGGCGTGTCTGAAGTTTGCTAGAGAGCATTTGGATGTTCCGGAAGAGTATTGGGAGAATGTCTTATGGTCAGATGAAACCAAAGTAGAGCTGTTTGGTACAAACACAACTCGTTGTGTTTGGAGGAGAGTGAATGCTGAGTTGCATCCAAAGAACACCATACCAACTGTGAAGCATGGGGGTGGCAACATCATGCTTTGGGGCTGTTTCTCTGCAAAGGGACTAGGACGACTGGTCCGTGTACATGAAAGAATGAATGGGGCCATGTATTGTGAGATTTTGAGTGCAAACCTCCTTCCATCAGCAAAGGCATTGAAGAGGAAACGTGGCTGGGTCTTTCAGCATGACAATGATCCCAAGCACACTGCCAGGGCAACAAAGGAGTGGCTTCGTAAGAAGCATTTCAAGGTCCTGGAGTGGCCTAGCCAATCTCCAGATCTCAACCCCATAGAAAACCTTTGGAGGGAGTTGAAAGTCTGTGTGGCCCGCCGACAGCCCCAAAACATCACTGCTCTAGAGGAGATCTGCATGGAGGAATGGGTCAACATACCAGCAACGGTGTGTGCCAACCTTGTGAAGACTTACAGAAAACGTTTGACCTCTGTCATTGCCAACAAAGGATATATAACAAAGTATTGAGATGAACTTTTGTTATTGACCAAATACTTATTTTCCACCATTATTTGCAAGTAAATTCTTTAAAAGTCAGACAATGATTTTGTTTTTTCTCATTTTGTCTCTCATAGTTGAGGTCTACCTATGATGTCAATTACAGGCCTCTCTCATCTTTTTAAATGGGAGAACTTGCACAATTGGTGACTGACAATACTTTTTTTCCCCCACTGTACTTTACTAGCCAATAATATCTACTTAACCAAATTCAGTTCAAAATTGGGGTCAAACGTCTTTAGGATTGTTAGCCAGACCCTCTTATCCAACATCAGTGTCTGACCTCACAAATGCTCTTCTGGATGAATGGGCAAAATGTCACACAGACACACTCCCAAATCTTGTAGAGAGCCTTCCAAGAAGAGTGGAAACTGTTAGAGCTGCATAGGGGGGGCAAACCTACTGACTATGGATATAGAATAGTCATTAATAAACCATGTATCCTAAAAACGCTGCAGGTTGAAAACTGCTGTTAATCAAAAGCAAAGGCTCATGATCTGCATGGATCTGGAGGAAAAATGAAACCGAGAGAGTGTGTGGGTGTAAGAGAGAGATATGCTTTTTTTTTATGGCACTGTATGACATACTAACCGGTTACTGTGATTATATCACCCACCCCTATTTTAACAATGATAAGCCAGCTCTAATCGAGATCTGCAGTGAGAGAGATTTTAGACTAGACTGAATCTACGGTCTTTTGGCTGAGCTGATTTCTGTGGCTCAGGAATCTGTTAATCAGGCAGGTTAAAGCCTCTTTCCACACTTCACTAGAAACTTGCCTGCAGTGTGACACTTTGGCCGAAGATCAGATTGGCCCAAGTTGTAGACCGCTACATTAGCCAATAACTGAGGTTGGTTTGGGTGGGATGCTAATTAGTGGGATGTTAACCATCTTTACTTATTAGCTGTACTAGCCTGTAGCTCCAGGGTAGAACTAAAGATACGCCAGACACCAAACCTATGTTGGTCGACCAACTGACTACATTTGGTGTGCATTCTCCTAACTAACTCTATCAGAGCCAGGCTGGACTTTCTGCATAGTGTTTTTTACAGTGGCTGTCCGGCATAAAAGCTGCATATAAATAAGTGCAGATTTGCATGCAAGCACAAACTGCGTACGAAGTGCACACCAAACTGTGGTACAATCTGAAAATGGGCCTAGATTTTAAGGCACCTGATGAATCTGCTTCCGAGGTTTGGAGACAACCATCCACTCACAACGTCCTCCTTAACATGCTATTTGCATGTAAGGCACCCCATTCCCTACAAATATGCCAAAGTTGCATTAAAATAAAGAGCTTCAATAGCTTTACAGCTTTGAAATCACAGCAAATTAAAATATAATAATGATAAATGTGTTGATTGATTATTGAGTTGTATGCAGAAGTTACTGAATTTGCTCCTGTGTGTTGTAAATGTACCTGTTGGTGTTTATAATAGAGAGCTGACCAAACTATGAAGATATAACAATGTATTTGTACTTGCAAACATCATAAATCATCATTTATTAATAAATAATAATAATAATTTGCTACATTATTTATTATTTACAAATACAATATATTTGTTTTTGTGGTAAATCCCAGAGTTATTTAAGTTGGGGAGCGCCTCACCTAATAGGGTTTTCTCTAGGGGTGATGCATGGGCTCAGCAGCTGGAAATCAGAGACCCATCACCACGATTTCCTACTGTCCAGCTCCAGTGACCTTCAAAGGTCTGAGCCGGATCAAACACAGCGGATTGTGTTTAAGCACTGCTGTGTAAATAGGTTTGTCATGTATTTACAGTTGAAGGTATATGATGTACACCGATCAGTCATTACTTTAGCACCTCCTGCCACAACAGATCTGACCGTTCAAGACTCCACAGGACCTCTGAAGGCGTCCTGTGGCATCTGACACCAAGACGTTGGCAGCGGATCCTTCTGTAAGTTCTGTAAGTTGTGAGGTGGGGCTCCTAGATCGTGTCAATGGTCCTTTCTTGGACCACTTTGGGTAGGTACTGACCACAGCATACCTGAAAACCTGCCTGATGTTTTGGTGATGTTCTGACCCACTCATCTAGACAACACAATTCGGGCCCTTGCCTCAGGTTCTTATGCTTGACCGTGTATCCTGCTTGTATCACCTTCAAGAACTGACTGTTCACTTGCTGCCTCAAATATCCACCTCTTGACAGATGCCGTTTTTCACTTCACCTGCCAATCAGGTACTAATGTTTTGGCTGCTTAGTGTTTTTGAGACATTTGAACTGGCTTGTTACTAATACTGATAAATTACACAAGACTCATCACAATTCAATACACAACACATTTTAAGTTGTTATACTGTACCAGTGACTGATGTGACGTCATCATGTCATCTCTGGAACTTTTTTTTATATTATTATATATTTTTTGTGGGTTTGAATGAGCAGTACCTTTTCTCAAAAGTCACGTACGTTTCATTTTCAGTTGATTTAATGGCTTGTAATTCACTCTTTTATGCCACAAGGTGTCGCTATTGTTTCAGAAAATCTAAAAACAAACAGGCTAAACTTTGTGTATTATTTTAGACAGCAGGACAGCATTTACTTTATACCTCTGATATTTCAGCCTACTTACACTGCTAAAAGAACAAAGTATCTCAGAGTGTATGAGATGTGTAGAAACGTACTGAGAAGGGTTCTCAGTGGTGGTGAGTGGAACGAGACATCAGTATTAAAACATCTATAAGCTCCCTGAGAGGCTGTTATTCACCTCATGCAGTTTCACACAGAGCTCCTATATAGTACTGCAGAAGAGTTCTTTAAAGAAGAAATAAACTTAAATAGTGTAACCTTTTTTGTTTGTTTGTTTGTTTGTTTTTAAAGGTGGCTCAGGGGTTAGAGCTCCAGGCTATTGAAGACAGGGTTGTGGGTTCAATTCCCAGGCTCGTAAAGCTGCCACTGTTGGGCCCTTGAGCAAGGCCCTTCACCCTCTCTGCTCCCCGGGCACCGCAGCAATGGCTGCCCACCGCTCCTGGCGCTCACTGTCCACTGTGTGTGTGTTTCACTGCACGGATGGGATAAAAGCAGGAGTCAAAATTGCTGAAGAAGCCCTTTTAAGAGTGCACACTTACATTGGAGAAATATATGCTAAACATACCCCAATGAAACCCCATTTTTGTAGATGTATCACTAGTTGACCTTCATCATCACAAACAAAACACACATGTAGGTTCACACAGAACCCCACTTCAAATAACGGTTTCCATCTCAACCACTGAACTGAATGGAATATTTTTTATTCGATCTGATTGATGGACTCCCCCCTTCCAGATAAACTGGACAATACAATTTATCCAGAGCTATACTGACTACAAATAACATCCATCTATAAGGTTCTCCTAGTCTTCGGTAAAGCTGTCAGCACTTCTCCTGACTGACAGCTCTGCTGCAAAGGCCAAAGGCAAACACACACACACGCAGACAACCTTCAAAGCCCACCTATCTTGCTCCATTCACCAGAGAAAAGAATTCTCTTTCAAATAATGATGCACTTCCCCCACACCTTTTCAGAGGCAACCACCCCGCAAACAATCACTTACGTCCTGTTCTCCCCTCCGTATCTGGTATTGATTTGGACCTCTCTGGCTTGAACTGAAATAAGAGGTGATTGATCTTTCAGGGGTGGGTAATCAGAAGGAGCATGATTTTTTCTGCTGGACATAGCTGTGATTGTTCACCCTGCACACCAGTCTGTAGCTGGGCAGCCTGTGAAGAATGTAGAGACTGAGAGAGATACAGGACAGGAATAGCCAGGAGGAGAATGCCTGCAGATTGAATGTGACATGATAATCTACGGTACATAAGAAAAGAGATCCACAAAAAATATCCAAGCCTCATGCCAGTAAAAGTGTGAATGGATTCCCAAGCAGGTCTCTGGGTTATGGAATGTAGCTGCTGAGACAATAACGTGCTCATATAATCCAAAGCTAACCAGCTCGTGATGTGCATCTCCATCTCCAACCATGCTGAAGTGGGGTTTATTGTCATTTCAACTACATACAGAGTACACAGTGAAATGAAACACCGTTCCTCCAGGTCCATGGTGCAACATAGACAGTGCATACAAAACACAAGTGCAACACGAACAAGTGCGGACAGACAACACAACACAGTACAGACAGAGAATAATGAATAATTGGGGGTAGTGTGCAAATTCTGCAGTGTGCAATAAATATTGAGTCCAGTGAGGTAGTAAAGTTATTAGTGCAAAATGCTTCCCATATTGTCTGGGGTAAATGGTTGGTGAATGAGAGAGAGAGAGAGAGAGAGAGAGAGAGAGAGAGAGAGAGAGAGAGAGTGTGTGTGCATGAAACAGAAAAACCATCAGTTCAGTTTCTGTAGTTGAGAAGTCTGATGGCTTGGGGGAAGAAGCTATTGCAGAGTCTGGTCATGTTGGACCGGATGCTGCTGTACCTTCTTCCTGATGGCAGGAGGGAGAACAAATGATTATGTATTAGTAATAATTATAATAATAATCGTTCCAACTCAGATTGATCAGGAATCATGGGCTTACACCACTTCAGATGTTTAGGTCCATCAAACCCATCAAATTAGCAAATTAGCCATTCAGCAGATCAGCACTGATTGTGTGTAGCATAGAGGTCCATGCATCTGGGTTAGGCATCTTTGGAGCATTCGTGTGAATTATATTTAGCATATTTACAACGTCACCTTAGATTTTAAACGTATATATTTTCTCAAATCTCTAAAAATGCAGCTTTACCTTTAAAGAAACTTTTAATGGAAGTCTGTGTAAAAAGAGTGTGCAAGTCATTTTGGTCCAATTTTAACATTAAATAGTAACAAAACAAAACAAACAAACAAACAAACAAACAAACAGAAAAGTAATAAATGGACAGAAATGGACAGAAACAGACAGAAATGGACAGAAATGGACATACATTTCATTCAGTTCATTCCCCCCCAGTTTGTGGCCAGGCCAGGCTACACAAAGCCAGCATTGAGCGTTAAGCGCACTGAGCGAAAACCTACAAATCCCAGAATGCAGCGGGGCGCTGACTTCTCTCCGTCAGCCCCCTCCATCAAATCCGCAATCTCATTCAGTCAGTGAGTTGCCGTGCTGAGGACAACAACATCTACCTCCCTTCCCCGCGTAAGTGCTGTCCTCCTTCCCCGACCCTGACAGCGGCTCCGTGCTCCTCCGCGGCGGCGGCGGCGGCGGCGAGAGCGCGCTCTCCTCTCCTCTGCTCTCCTCTCCTCTCCTCTCTGTGCCACTGTCCTGTTCACAGCTGCTGGATCTGATACTGTTTCATTGTCAGTGAGTAAAGTCGTGACTCGTGTGGTCGGTGGGGTTTGGGGTGTCAGCCTTTGTTTAAGAAACGCTGAAGACCTGCTCTGGTGAGGAGCGCTGCGCTTCTCGCTGCGTTTCATTGGGTCCTGTGTGTTTCTGTGAGTGTCTCTGGTCTTCAGTCATACAGTCCTTTCTGCTCTTTGTCTTCTCAGCCAGCTGTCTGCCTGCCTGCCTGCCTGCCTGCCTGCCTGTGCTCTGACTGAAACACAGACATGCCCACACGCTTAGACTACTTGTAGCTTTGTGGACAGTTGAAATGATTGCTGGCACTGTGATTAATCATCCCTTTTGTTCCTCTGCTTTCCCGTCTGGATCCAGGATACTGAGCAGCTGTTCCACAAAATCAAGGGGAACGACCCCACAAGGCGACCGGGAAAGGAGCTTTTGAATAAAACATCACTAGAAGCCCATTTCGGCTTGATGGCCGAGGAGAACTTTCACTTAGGATGCATCCTTCGCCCATGCTGAAGATGAAGCACACTGAATGAAACCAGTGCCTGCTCACCGCCTGATTATGAGGTGAACCTTAACGCCAGAAAGCTACTCTGGAGGTCCGTGCAGAGCAGATGCTTTGTGAATGATCTGTTGTGCCCACTTTACAGAATCATGGTAATCTGTGGTGTGGTGGTATAGGAGTGTGGCTATAACCAGGCAGGTGGATCATGATCTACGCTTTAGATATTCAGAACAGGGTCAAGCCTGACATTAGGTACTGAAACCGAGTCAAGCCCCAAGTTCAGGTAAAATGACTTCATCGGACAACGATGAGACTGGAAGCGACGTGTCCGTGTCCCTTGAGGCCGACAACTTCCAAAGCCAGTACGAGGACTCTGGGAATTACTACAAATCCAAAAGTTTGCCCGTTCTCAATGGTGGATGTCCAGGAGACGATGAACTTTTGGAGCCAAGGCTGGTCGGCACGACCGAGACTGCGATACACGCTGACCAGCGGTCAGTGTTCAGTGAACTCCAGCGAAAAAGTGACTCCAGCCAGTTGGACTCCCCAACCCGGACCGACTTTTCGCCCTCCGCGTCCAGCATGATGGGCCTGAGCAGCTCCCTAAGACCGGAGACCAGCAGGACGGGCAGCAAAAAGCTGGGCTTCTCCTTAGCAAGGCTCATGGACTTTCCAGTAAGGAAGTACGTCAGGAGGATTCTCTCAGACTCAAGGTGTTTCCTCTTCTGCATGTGCTACCTGACTTTCATCCAGTCGCTGATGGTTTCCGGTTACCTCAGCAGCGTGATCACCACCATAGAGAAAAGGTACAGCCTCAGGAGCTCAGAGTCAGGACTGCTGGTCAGCTGCTTTGACATCGGAAGTCTTCTGGTGGTAGTGTTCATCAGCTACTTTGGGGGCAGAGGCCAAAGGCCGCGCTGGTTGGCCGTAGGTGGGGTGTTCATAGCCGTAGGGGCTGCCCTGTTCTCCCTGCCGCACTTTATCTCGCCCCCTTACCAGATCCAGGAGGTGAACTCTTCAACAGGAAACGAAGGCCTCTGCTTGATTGGCAACGGCAGTGGCCGGGACACTCTGGACATCTCGTCCTGCCCGCGGAACCAGGAGGGCAACGAACACTCCGTCTATGTAGCCCTATTCATCTGTGCCCAGATTCTGGTGGGCATGGGGTCCACTCCCATCTACACGTTGGGGCCAACTTACTTGGATGACAATGTGAAGAAGGAAAACGCCTCACTATATCTAGGTAAGACTGTTCTCTCTTTCTCTTGGACTTATCCCTGTGAAGAGCATTGCTTCAGCCCCATGGTTTTTAAGCCTAGTCATAGAGAACCCCATGCTACAGCATGTAAACAAGCCTCAAAACATAACATTCACTCCCCAGCCTGTACAGACCACACATGGAAGAATTGACTTTTTATTACTATTTTTAATTAAAAAATTTTAATTTACAAATGTCTATATTCAGCCTCAAGCTGATTAGCTCCGCCCATTCACATTGAAGTTATAAGTCTCTGTTTAAATGAGGTGCAGTAAAGGGCAGCTAGGCAGAACAGAAGTCATTTATATATTGCCATGGTCACGCAAAGCCCTTGTCTCTTATCTCCGTTTTTGCTGTTTTTTATATCTTTGACGTAAAGTGACGGGAATCTGGCAGTTGTTCTTTCCGTTGTGTCAAAATGCTCCAAAATATTTTCACATTGACTTCCATTTAAAAGTTAAGAAGGTTATTTACATCATGTAAAGCTGCCATTTTGGAGATGCATGGTTTTTGTGTGACCCTGATGATATGTCTAGCTTAAAGGCATGGGGACACTTTTAGTATTTTAATTAAAAGGCATAAAGAGAGGCTGAAATATGGTGAATGTTTAGGTTGGAGTTGGACAAAATGTAGAAAAACAGGAGCACCACATGGGGCTATAAGCATGTGAGTGATATATGTGGTTTTATTTATTTATTTATTTATTTATTTATTTCTCTCAAATATTGTGTTTGGAAAAATAAACTGTTTTAAGAAAAAAAGTCTAAAATCAGGAATTATAATAAATAAGTAAATAATGTAAGATGAAGTCAAAATTCACTGACATTCAATCAGCTACTTCGAAATGTAATATATTGACCATGAAGATGGTAAGGATCCTGAAATGTGTGTATCGCTACAGCCCTTCTAAGCATAGGGGTGGAAATGGAAATGTATAGAAATATGGAACACAAAGCATATGGGGAGTAGGGTTACTTTAGTTTAGTCAGATATCTTAACTTAAGCTCTATCCAATAGGTGAAAAGCTGAGAGACGTTACTAATGGAAAATACATGTAGTCGTAGTTTAAGGTGGGAAATGTGAGATAGTGAAGGGTTCCTTTTCAGCAGATCCTTTTTTCAGTCTTGTGTGCTGTGAGGTGCTTCCGTCGCAGATCAGAAATCTTTCTGGCACCTCCCACAAGTAAACAGTGCACACATACCCAGCTATTCATGTCATGCAAAAGACCCCAGGACGTCTTAGAGCCATGCCTCATTTTTCCAGCACTCTAAAGTCTAGTTCCGGTGCTTGTGAGTTTGTTATAGGCACTTTTGGTGATGGATCAGGGTGAGGGGGTACTCTGTGGCTGAATAGCACTGAATAGCACTGTGTTGCGACACATTCCTCATTTAGCCCTCATTAAACACTTCTATGACAGTTTGGACCAGACGGGATAACCTTCATGTCTCGTATATCGTTGAGTCTTGAGCGGCGTTGCTCCAACCCAGCCGTGTATCTGCGATGATCTGGCTCTTGTTGAAGTCGCTCAGGTCTTCATGCCTGGCAGTTTCTCTTACGTCCATCACGTCAACTACGAGAACTGACTCTTCAGTTACTGGCTTAACATTTATACCAGACGTTGACATCCATTGTTGTTGTTGCTTGAGGATATTCACTTCATGTGTGAGCAGTTATAATGTTCTGGCATTAGTGGCATTGGTGTATATCCAGCCCCATTGTTAATTATCTGCTGGCTAAGTTCAGGTGTGTTTTGTAAAACAATAAAAAGAAAAAAGAAAAGGGCACTGCATCAGTCCCTAGAGCTGCGGTGCTGTGTTACAGACTCGATGGGCGTGCAGTAAAGGGAGCATTTGCCCACAGAATAGCAGGGAAGGAAATGAGCAGCTATTAATGATGCATATCCTACGAGCGTGAACCTGATGCAGCAGATTTAGGGGTCACAGGGGATACAAACATGGACACACAATCCTCTCTCCTGTTTTTTTTCTAAACTCCTGTCCTTTAGTGCAACCTCTGTGACCCCTATGCTTTATACAGCATGACCAGTGGCTGTGGCTGAGGGGATATCCGTTGTATGAGAATGGTGAAGCCTCTGGAACCACATAGTGGTGCGTGATATCATTCATGCGTCTGGTCTGTTTTTATTCTGACTGATCTGACTGAGTTTCTATCAGTGTTGCACCAATACTGGCACTTAGACACAGTATCAGTATCAGCAATAGAGAGCACTGATACCATAAAGCTTACTGATGCCATCAATTTTGGTTTGCAATCCAGTCATTAATAGTTTTTACCATTAAACAGACATTTAACTTTTAGCACTTTTTCTTTCCATGTGCTTCCAGAAGTTGAGTTTAAGCAGCTTGTTTTAAGGCCATCTTTTTACATAGAAACATTTACTTGTAATGAAATGTGAGTTGTAAACACCAAATCAAAAAAGCTGTTTGGTGGAGCTTAGCAAGATTATGCTTCCCTGCGTGCTTACTGCATTGTGGCAGTTTTAATTGCTTCATAGCTCTGAAGCTTTTCAAATGTGCAGTTACTCAACCAGTACATGCTGTTCTCTTCAAGGATTATCCGGATTTATAGGCATCTATCAAGTATTTAAGTCAGGGTTGGTATCGGTATCGGTACTCTGTATCGGTAGATACTTGAAAATCTGGTATCGGAAAGGAAGAAGTGGTACCTGTGCATCTCTAGTTTCTATGATGCAAACAAGCCATTATGCAAGTTTCAAAACCTAATGTTCACTTTGCATACAGTCCAGATATAGAAACTAAAAATGCTCAATTCCAAAATTTTGTCACAAGCCTACTCAGGCTGAAGACATTTAGGTTGTTTCATCCCAGACTGCTTTGAAAATGTGGAGCTTTACAAGGCAGCCAATCAGAACAGAGGTCATATGTTTTATATTTTGACGTGTTCACTACAGTCCACCTGAGGTTTTGTGCATCAAAAACAGTCTGAATTTTTCTGACTGTTTTTAACCTCTTTTTATCTAGAATTTTTGCAGCTTTTTGTCATTGTACCTTTTTGACTGATTGGGTGACCTGTAATGACTGCATGACCTTGACTACATTGGCGGGAGGATGGACGGCCCATGTATCATAAAATCCTGAGTGAAAACATCCTTCCCTCCGCCAGGACGCTGAACATGGATTGTGGATGGGTCTTCCAGCATGACAATGTAATGTGACCTGAAATGTGTTCAGTGAAAAAGTGGTGCAGGTTGAGCAGGAATGGGCGGAGCCAAACTGCTCTAGTTTGAAAAAGCAGGGGTATGAAATGCATGTATTTTGTATAGACTGGGGAGTCATGGTAGGTTTTGAAACTTCAGAAATGTAAACATTAAAAAAGAGACATTGAGGAATATAGGCCATAAGTGATACTGTGAGGTTGGTAGATGGTCAGAAAAAAATGAATTGTAACTGGGGGTTACAATGCTATTTAAATACATTAACCATGTATGAACTATATTTACCTAATAAAAATCATCCTAACAAGTTAAAACCAGTAGAAGTCAGGAGAAGTCATTTCCCTTAATGCTCAGTATCAACTGCCAGAGTCAGAAATCCACAACAATAGAAGTGTGTCCTTGTGGAAGTAACACACTGTCTGGAGTTTGACAAAACAAAGGCGGCTGTAGTTCACCAATTGATTAGACAGGCCACTGAATTTGGCGTGGGCTGTCTTTCTTTTTCTAGGGGTCAGTTTATCTCCAGCCTGGTTGGTAAGTGGGGCAGTTTGGTGCCCCCTTTCCATCTGCCCTGCTCCCAGCCCAGTTGGGCTTAGCTGAGGGAGGGGCATAAGTGGTCAGAGGACAGTAATTTATCATTATATTGTAAATAACACTGTAATTGTCTATCAAGTCTCTCCTAAATATGACGTGTTCTGCGTGTTTGTCATTATGACTGTTCTACAGCTCTCTTATTCATTAGTGAATCATCTGCAGCTTCATTCAGTGTTCTGGACACATTAATCATTTATTTTCTGTTGATTTCCATAAATTACTTTATAGTCAGGGATGAGGTGTAATGGAGTACATGTAATGGTGTAACATAATCAGGATCCACAAAAACATCAGCTGTAATCCTTTACAGTTACAGTGGCAAAATGTAAATTAGAGTTTCCAGCACTAAATACTTTAAAAGCAAAAAATCTTTACATTTAAAGAATTCATGAAGATAAGCTAGGACTGCTGCATGATTAGCCGACTGCTATATATATATGTATATATAATATGTGTGTATTTTTTATATATATGTATATATATTAGTATGTGATCCCTCGCTGATTTTGTATGTTTGCCCTCTGACTGAGAAATGAATAGTCTATCATTTTATTGGTGCTCTTTAGCATCAAATCAACTCGCCGTTTTGGAGGAAGAGAACTGCTGACTATGACCCCAAGAACACCATCCCCACCATCAAGCATGGAGGTGGAAACATTATGCTTTGGAAGTGTTTCTCTGCTAAGGGCACAGGACAACTTGACTGCATTGGCGGGAGGATGGACCATGGGGCCATGTACCATAAAATCCTATATGTGCACAAAAACCTGGTCATCAGCTACAAGAAACGTCAAGGGTTTTACCACCAAATACTCCAAGTCTCGTTTTGCGAGGGGATTAAATACTTATTTCACTCAATAAAATGCAAATCAATTAATATATTTTATATAATGTGATTTTCTGGTTTTTCTTTTTGATATTTTATCTCCTACTGTTAAAACAAACCTACTATTAAAATTATAGACTGTTCATTTCTTTGTCAGTGAGCAAATTTACAAAATCAGTGAGGGATTAAATAATTATACGTTAAATCTTATATATCCTCACTGACCCAATAAAACCTTCTCAGATAAACAATTTTGACATTTGTCAATGTTTTACATAACCTAAAAAGGCAGATCTTTATACTGCCCTGCTATGAAAACCAGCATACACCAGTTTAGACAAATCATGCTGGTCTAGGCTTCAGTCGGAAGTTTGAGCATTTCATGATAAATAGTTCAGTTTAAAACAAGCATAATCACTTGGAATAAAATCATTTTACTTTTACTAACAGTCTTTGTATAAGAAGGTTTTGTACAAAAATCCATTTTGAAGATTAAAAAGACAAGTAATTGAAAAACTCATGGAAAGTAATCAGATTACCTTACTGTAATATAGTAACCCGAGACTGCTTATGAAGTACTAGAATCAGTGTTTCCAGCCATTTGAACGGCATTGTATACATGTACAAGACTGCACACTCACTGACTTTGTCACACTGAACTCTCTGTTGCCTTTGTGCTCTGATCTCTGATTACAACACTTGAAACCAGTGCAGCCTGTGAATAGAGGCTGGGGGGGGGGCGGCAACGGGACAAAAAGTACTGTCTTGATAGAAGCTGACCTTGTCTTTTGACCAGAATTTTGCACATATGAGGAGTTGAGAACAGTGGTTATCAAAGACTTGCCACAGTGTACAGGCCACTGTTACTATCTGCCCAGAGGCTGTTCTTCTGTGCCCTTGAAATCTGTTCAAACAACAGCTGAAGAACAGTCCTCCAGGAAAGATCAGGACTGCAAAATGCTTTGGTTTCTGTTGTTTTGGTATGATCTGAGGCGGTGTGGTCAGTAGACAGAGCTTTGGTTGTGGCTGTAATCACAACATTGTGGGTTCAATACCTGGGTCTGCTTAGCCGTCACTGTTGGGCCCTTGAGCAAAGCACTTCTCTCTCTCTTCGTTCTAGACGTGTTTTGGACAAAAACAAAAAACACACAATTTCTCAGTGTTTTGTCACTGAAGAACCCAGATCATGTGATTTTCTCCATTTTCGTTTTCTCTGTTGCACATTCCAATCTCTCTTTCCTTCTTGTATTTGGAATATCAGATAAAGATCCAGACTGCATGCTTGAGCCTGCTCTCACACACAGTCTTCTCTCTTTGTCCCGAAGTACAACAGTGTATTTTTGGACTTCGGAATGCTGTATTTATGGCTGCTTCACTGTGCTAGATGCTAACATGTCAAATAGCATCTGTCCTGCTCTTTTCCCTTTGGGTGTCCTCTACTGAAATGGGAATTGTGTTGAGCTATGCCAACCCGATCTCAACCCAACCCCCATTGCACACAAAGTAATTTACAGCTGACCTATCAAATAACAGCAAGACTTTGGGCTTGAAAAACGCTGGACTGTTACAGTGAGTCAATTCAACTTGATTATTTGGTTAAAAATGAGTAGTTGAATGGTGATTATGCATGTTTTTAATTCTCTTGCTGTTCTTACAGTAAGAAGCAGAGAATGTTTTAGTTAATCATTTAAATAAAGTATTTTGCAACAGAGTATTTAAGAAATCAAAGATTCAGAATAATTTACTTTAAATTGATTTATGTGTTTTTGTTCACCTTTTATTGTTTGGCCTATACTGTAATCTTGGGTATTGGAGAAATATTGGTCTGATATGTGTTATTTTAAAATGAGATATTTGTAATTTAAACTCTTCTTTTAAAATGAGCATCTAACAGTAGGCTACACAAACTACTCAAATACTCTCCTAGCTTTCTGTCCAGCATTTTATTTATGCTGATATCAACCTTAAACCCAGATCCATACCAACATACTGGTATACCATCTGTAATTAAAGTTTATACATTTGAACTTAATCCCCAGACTTGCTTTGGTTAGTAGTCTTAAGTGTGATAATGAAGAGTAAATATGAAATTTAAAGATGTAATGCAGAGTATATATATATATATATATATATATATATATATATATATATATATATATATATATATAATGTGTGTGTGTGTGTGTGTGTGTGTGTGTATATATACTCTTCTCATATATCTTATTCAGTAACCACTATAAACATGTCACTTTCAGAGTTCAGAGTTCAGAAACTTGAATGACATTTATAATTTATTTTTCAAATAAACTATTTTTAAAATGAAATATTTGACATATTTAAGGCTTCTGTAGAGACACTGTCCCAGTTTCTGAGGTGTTTCCCCTGCCTTATTAATTCAAACCCCACTTCAATTTCTCAGTGACCTGAGGGGGAAAAAAAGCAAGGGATTGAATTCCCACATGTGTGCACATTTGATTGTGTGTGTGTGTCATGAGTGCTGCTGCAGCCCTGTGAACATTGTGATAGCTGGTTACAGTGTGGCATCACTGGGTTGTTCTTGGGGCTTGTTAATTTAGACAAAATACTACTATAGTAATTATATTGCTACATATTGTAAATTATACATATTGTGATCCTCCAGTGTTTTACACACATTGGTGACGTGTTAATTGTGGTAAAGCTAAAGGCTGGTGTTCATTATTTTGTTGACATGATAACATGAGTGCGTATTAAACCACAGCGTATTCACCAGTTATTGCCGTTACTCCTTCAGATCAAATCAGTAGACCAAGTATATGCGCATACCCTCACCAGCCCATGCCAGTCATCAGCTGAGAGTAGCAGTTGGGTGAGGAATGACCCCCTAGAACATGACTGACGTTTGCTTGACCACCTCCTCTGTCAATAAAGCTGATCTCTGTCTGATAAACGGCCAGTGTCCTCTTCCCACTACACAATATTTCCTGACCTGGGTTGTATGTAGTAATCCATTAATAAAGTGACCCCCACCCCCTCCCCCCTTCACAGTGCTTTTCTGACTGATTTACACACACCACTAGTTCTCTGTGTGACGTGGTTAAAGATTGGAGTCAGCTGAAGTGGGCAGTCCTGATTGGATTGAATTGGAGTGTGTGTCTGATGCTATAAACAGGATGAAGTACACACTCCAGAAGGCTTTGTGTTGGACTCCTCCAGGACTTTGATTCTCGTAGTTAATCAGCAGTCTTGTTTTTTGTTTTTTTATTCCTCTAGTGTCACAGGTCGTAAGCGCATGTAGGAGCTAGTCGCTGGTCTGCACATTTCAGGACTTAGATCTGAATTAAAACAGCAATATATATAAAAAAAGGAATTTATCATGATCAACCAAACAATAATGCAGTGTAAAAATAAAGCAACCCAATCAGTGAATAACTCTAAATAAGAGGCATAGTTGATAGTAATGATACGTTATAAATTACTGTCAACTAAGTAAAGGATAAATAAATATCAATTAAAAAATAAATACATTAAAAAAACACATTTCAATAACTAACAAATATACAATAAAAAATGTGTGTCCTGAGAATAAAAATGAGGTAAGCTTTACATTGGCATGTTGTCCCAGGCTAAAGGTGCACAATAAGCAAAACTGGATTTTACTAACTCCGTAACAATGGAGGGCCCTCATTAAAAGACAACAGTGAAGTAATGTAGAGGCCTTATAAATAAATAAATATAAAATAAAATCGAATAAAATCCAGTGTCTATCACAACTTGCACAGAGACAACCAGCTTACAATGTATTATAAGTATCCCCACTAATAAATATTCTCGCAAAATGATGAACAGAATCGGAGCCTGAGATTTGAAGCTAAAACATGCATTTAGAAAATGTTATCATCATAATTTTCTTTTCTTTTTTTTTACTAGAAATGGAATAAAAAAGTTTTTTTTATAATAAAATGGAACATAATCCTTGCTTTTTAAGGACACTGTCCTTTTTAAGTATGAAAAGGATGCAATAAAATAACAGTTTAGGCTGATTTAAGACTGATGTATACTTCAGAAGTCTGTGTTTAGATGTTGGGAAAGGTGCTTAGCCAATCAGCTCATAAGAGTGTGGGGTGGGGACATAGAATAAACAAGCATTCTCACTTCTAGATCTACACAATCTAGCGTCGACAACCCAGCCATTCTGTCTATGTGGAGCCCATCTGGGTAGCCGAACTGAAAGTTTGTCCTCGGGTTCCTTGTTGGATTCCCGGTCAGTGATGGGACCATGAGGGGTTGAACTTGGGCCCAATCTAGGTTGTGCACATGGAACCTAGATGGGAGCCATGTAAGATTAAGGTGGGCTGTGACGATGGGGCACATTTGGAAAGCCCACCTGGGTCCTAGTATTGAAAGAAAAAAAAAATGCTTCACCTAGCCCATGTTCCGCCCAAGTAACAGTAACTCCAAATCAGTCACGTTTATTTATTCAGTAAACATTTCACCAGAATTGCATATGGTCTCCTAATGGTTTTGAAATCAGTAGTTGATCAGTATGTGGATGCTGAGGTGGCCAGTTTATCACAGTGGACTACATGCTGACTGGTCTATGAGGCAGTAGTAATGGAGAGTGCAGATGAGTGGATGGACTCTGTGGCTTTTTGCTTGTGGATAATGTGCTTTCAGGCTTCCAAGTCAATGCACTGAGGGTGCACGCTGCTTCCTTCTGTTAAATTTAGAAAGAGAACAGCTGCTGGATGTCCTGTGGCTGTGTGTGTGTGTGTGTGTGTGTGTGTGTGTGTGTCTATGCATGTGGCAGGACTCAAGGTAGATCCCATGTACTTCTTCCGTCATTCTGTGCCATGGCAACTGTGATTGTCCGTGCTTCATCTTCTCTTTCTTTCCTTCCACTCTTCTCAGCGTTCTTGTGATGTTGCTTCATGTTTCCACTGCCTTTTCTCTTCATATACACACTCACTCACACACACATCTTCTTCCTGCTTCTGGTGGGTTTTAAGGTTTCTCTACTGGGCCCAGTCACCTTCCCAACTGGCAGTACATTTGCCTTCCTTTAGGTGTGAACGGTGCCACTGTTCTGGTGTTGTGGGCTTCTGAGGGATTACTCAGCTTTCTGGGACTAAATGTGTGTCAGCAGGATTAAAGTACAGAATTCTGACCATTTCTTTATAATCCAGTGGTTGAGATGTAAACCATCCTTCAGAGTGGACTTGGTGTGAAATTGTTAATTGAAGAGAAACGTTTATGTGTAATATTGATGATGGTAAAGTAGTGCAAACCTGAAAATAGTTTTATTTGTTGGGGGATATTTTGCCATACACACATCTCTTTATCTTTTAAAATGTATTTTAAGCCTAAACGTTAGAATAGCACTAATATTATATAATAATAATAAGCACTAATATTATACTATAACACAAAATAGTCCTAAAACAATGTTTCAGAAATCACACCATATTTTTACAACCATTTCTTGTTGTCTTTCTGTAATAAAGATTTTAGCAACTCTCTTTGAATTGTGGACAGATCTGCTATGATGAATGTATCTGGAAAAGAGCTTTTCACACCAAACCACTCTGAATGAGTTAATATATTAACCATGCAATTCTGCAAAAGGTTTAAAAATACACTCTAATATGCTTTGCATTGATGTCCCTATGTTACACTGGAGAGTTGGAGCAGTACAGCCACCTTCTGAGATGGGGACTAAGTGATTGATCACGGACCCCAGATGCAGTTGACAAGACTTGATTGCAATCTGACATGCATCTTTAGTTTACAATTAACTGGACTCAAACTGTCACCAGCTTAAGAAATAAATGGGCAAATTGAAAAGCTACATCGACAGATTTAAAAAGCAAAATTAAAACATTAAAAAAGCATGAAACACTTTATTTAATGAATTATGCTAAACTTTGACCTGCTTTATTATCCACACAGCCTCCTGCTTTGTAGTACTATTCTGCCTTCAGACTGGACCTCAAGGAGCGTGTTGTAAGTGAAACATCACGATGCAGAGACCACGTTTGTTAGTACTGTAGCTTTGACGACTGGCGCTAAAGAATATTACCACATATTGTTCAGGGTTGAAAGTGGTTGCAGTTACTCCGAATGGCTGTGCCCTCCATTCAGCTCTGCAGAAAAGTTTCTTTTTGTGTATCTAGACTAAAGGAAATTGTACAATGTTCTAAACCCATCTATCTGCCAGTAGCAAATGAAAATTAAAATCTAGGTAAGTTTTGAGAGACAAGTTGAGAGCCGTTTTAGGTGTGTTTACAAAGACAAGATTGGTGACCTGATTGGTGTCACCTAGCATGCGAACGTTCGCCATTCTAAACCGAAGAAGCACGCATCAGATACCAAACATATCATAATTGGCTGTATCTGGGCTCTGTGATCAGTCATGCTCATTTGCTTTTATGTTGACCTATTCTCTTAACAAACATTGCATCATAGAGTAAGGGTGGGTAATATAGTAAAATTATTATATCACAATATTTAAAGACATTTTTCCAATACACTATATTTATCACAATACATCTGATTGAAGAAGAGGTGGTTGGTGTGGCGCAATAGATAACACCACTACCTGCCACTGAGCTACCACACCGTGTGGAAGGCTGGGGTTCGAATCCCGGTCTGGGTGACTATGCTGCACTACATCAATAAGAGTCCTTGGGCAAGACTCCTAACACTACATTGGCCCACATCTGTAATGCGAGCTACCTTGTAAGTCGCTCTGGATAAGAGCGTCTGCTAAATGCCATAAATGTAAGAAGGAATGCGTATAGCAACAGATTCTTAAAAACTGTGATTCAAATGTTTTCCCATACAATGTTCTGCAACCAGGACCAATTATAAACACTGTAATAAAATGTGTTCTTTAGGAACTGATATCTTTGATATGCTTAGAAAAATAGATTGTGTATCACGATAACACAATTAATTCCAATACAAAAAAAATATCGTCATTGTCCATCTCTATCATGCAGTCCTAATTTGTAGTGGGAAATAGACAGTCTGTACTTTTAATATTAGGTTTGAAACTTAGCTGTGACATTGGTGTAGCAGGTTAAAGCGTTTTGCATTCTCCTCCAAGTGAGTTGAGGCATTATATAATGGTTTAGGGACCAGCAGTTCAAAAAGGACTGGCAGTACATTTGCCTTTTTTTAGCCATGCCCCTCAAGGCACTGCTGCCACCGTTCCAGTGCCGTGAGCTTCTGCTGGCTTATTATATCCCACTCCCGAAGTGTGCCACGGCCTACAGTTACAAACAAACGTTAGTCAGCACTCTGGGATAGTGGCCGGTGGCCCGTGAGCTCTCTCTGCCCATTCCGACTATAAGCAGTGAGCTGGCAGCTGTGTCCCTCACCACCCCCTCCCGTTACAAATGCATTGCCCAGTCCTTGTTGTGCTCCGAGCAGACAGTAAATGTCAGAGGAGATTTATGCGCTGAGCCGCTTGACATGAACACTCTCCATTTTTAGCGAGCCGTGTCTCTTCTGTTTCAGCAGATATGAGGCACCTAATTGGTGTTTATGTTGTTGCTGTCCTAGCATTTAAACAAGCATTAACGGTATATGCTACTGTCAGCATGCGTGAAGGCTGAGTTGTATGGATGTACTGATTCGTTACAGTAGATCGGGATCCGAATCAAGTGCTTAGTTTCTAGTAGTGAGCCCTCAGGCGTCCTCTAGGCACAGTAACAAATGCAGCCCGTTTAATTATAAGGGATACTTATACAGGTGCCGAGGTGACTGTTTGTTTAATTGAAAGGGAGGCCCCTAAAAGTAATCCAATTTCTTTCAAGAAATAATTTTCGATAAAGGATGCTCACCTAATCTTAGAAATATAGTTTGCATAACAGAGTGTAAGACACAGATTCCTGTTCTGTTAAGCTCAAATCTAATAATATTGTGATCTTGTATTAATATTTTTGCCAAATACTTTTGGGTTTTATCCCAGTATTTTTCATATTGTTTGTGCAGTAAACCAAAGTGTTAACATATTGACATACTTGAAATGTGTGGTCAACCACAATAAGGCCATTTAACACCTCTGTTTGATATGACTTTCTAAATTCCAATTGTATTGAAGAATATTACTAATGGCACTCTCTCATTGACTTTGAAATGAGAGCAGAGCTCTAGTTATGGTGTTAATCCTAATTAGTGGCTGTCTGGCTGCATTATGAGAAATGTATGTCAGTTTGAACAAATTGCACAGGCTTTATCAGCAGATTGACTCTAATGGAGGGTCTCAGTTGGCCACCGAAGGATACACAGCTTTGTTTCTCTCTGTGCAGAAAGATTTGGTATTAAGTATTAAAAAAATATTATTATTATTATTATTATTATTATTATTATTATTATTATTGATTGTCTTGCAAGGCTGTAGAAGTAAAAGGGGATTCATCCTGATCAGTTCTTCTAAGGCTTGACTTGAGGAACATAGTGTGTGTATATGAAAGTAAATGCTGAAAGGTCGGTTTGATCAGTTAGCCTGATGATGTAGGAAGTTGTTCTCATTAGCTTATCTTTGTGAGAAGGCCAGAGTTTTTTGAGGCTTCCGTGTATCTGCGTTAACGTCCTTCCTCCATAATCAGTGAAGAAAAGGCCGTTTTCAGCTGTGCTGTGGATAGTCTGTTCTGTGATGTGCCACAGAATTGAAGAGACAAACACTGACTAATACTCACTTTCCATCCATGGTGACTTAATGGAGCAACTTGCTGATCACAAAAAGAAAAGTTTGCTTTTTAAAAGTCCTCATATGATGCTTAAATTACACAATCACCTTTCATCTAAGGTAGGGTTTGTTCCTAAACTATTTGGACACTCAAATGCTTCCTCCTTGATTTCAGCCTTGGACTGAAAGACATGCATTGTTCCTCAAGACCCTGGGTCTTGTGTGTCGTGTGGTTGTTGTGAAAACAGTAGGATTAGTGATATCACTATGGAGCTGAAGCAAGAAGAGGGAGTGTTTTAGATGATTTCCGTGGTCAGCACTTTCCGGTGTGGAAAACTAAACACTGGAGACGCCTGTGTCCCGCCCTCCGGCTCCTCCTGATCTTATTTATGTTTGTCTTCTGCAGCCATTAGCTAGAGTTGAGCACTCTGTATTTAGACCAAGGGTAATGTTGCTTTAGGACTTGTTGACTGGATTTTAGTGATGAATTTTCATTAAAAATGTTAAAGGTAAAGATTTTCACCTTTATCTTAAAAGATCAGTCATATAAAACAGTTCAAAGCAGTTATCTGGCAATACCAATATTATTCAGATACCATGCATCCTTAAATACCGTTTGATAAAGCATCTAAACATTGTTAATTTTCCAACATATCGTTCAGTCCATAAAGTCTAAGTAGCAAAAATGTTTGAATTTGAATGCAATGTCACTAAAACCAACTCATTTCAATATCCACATTTTCACTTTTTACAATTTAGCCCCGCCCTTTTGTGCTAATGTTATAAGGAGTGTTTTAACTCGCGTACAGGGCAGCCAATCAGAACAGATGTTATTTACATTAAGGGCAGTCATAGACTAAAGGTTTGAGAGGTGAATTTGAGACCAGAAGGTCAGTGGTTTGAGCCCCTGGACCAGCAGAAAGTGGGGCTGGGGGGAGTAAAGTAACAACCCTCTCTTCTATCTTTCCTCCCACAACATTCACAGCTGAGCTGCCCTTGAGCAAACCCCCAATTGCTCCCCAAGTGCTAAGGTGGCTGTCCCCATTTTTCATGTGTGTGTGTGTTCAATTCATTAAATAGAGTCTGTTGTGCTGCTGTACAAAAATGTTTTCTGTTTCAAGGAAAGGCCTCAATGTGCTTTTAAGCAGACCTGCCTTGCTTTGATTTGCTGTAGGTTCAGCACAGTCTTGTGATTTCAGCAGTTCACATGACTCAATGCAAATGAAAAGCTATACATCCTAATTAGTCTGCTGCAATGAAGCTTCATCTTAATTAGTCTAAGGTCAGTTAGTAGGTTAGTGATAAGATGGGCTTCAGCGTCCTCTTTTTTTACAGCTTTATTTGTGTGTCATTCAGTAGCACTGCTGTCATTAGTTTTCATTCTGGATCAAAACTGGAGCAAAAGAGTGACTCTGTGAAATCTCACCACAACTGTTAATTTATAAGGGTCTGTGCTTGATCACACCGGCTGAATCTTATGGAATGCCTTTAGTCAATATTTGAACATGCAGTTTTAAAGAAAGGCCTCTGAGGAAGTATGGAAATTTGTGGGGGGGGGGGGGTGGGGGGGGAGTGAGCACACACAAAAGTTCCCTCATTTGTGGCTCCCTTCACCCCCCAGACACTGCAGTGCTCAGCCTCTGTGGAGAAAATACAGTAGACTGAGGCCAGCCAGTTCGGCCAGATGGCACTTTTAGAAAGAATGTGTCTGTCCTGGCCAAGCGATCATCTGCTGCTGTGCTCAGAATACCACTTCATAGCTGTGGCATTTCTGAAGCCAATGCGATCAGTACAGAACCATTTCCTGAATAGCATGATAATGAGGATGATGTTGCTCTAATAGGTCGCTGAGGAGTGTCACCATGCTGTAGTTCGTCATCAGTCTAAGCTGTTTTCGTCTATGCTACATACATACTATATGCAAACTAGTTGGCACAAGTGTATGTTCATCTAATGTCTCTTCTAAAATCCAGGGTGTTAAAAAGGTACTGCAGTAACAGTACCAGCCTCAGTTTTTCTGGGAAGAGTTTCTGCATCAGTAGAGGGAGATTCGTTCTGGCACTCAAACTCCACCTGTAAGTATGGCCTAGAGCTTCATCTCTCCAAAGAACACAGTTCCACTGCTCCACAAGGTGACCTTAGGCTTAGCATCCTGTTCTACTGATCTACTGGTGTTTTATGTAGATTGGTGCACCTCGAAGCAGCCGAATTTACTCATTAGAAAGGGTGTCCACATACTTTTGGACATGTAGTGAATATTCTAATAAAAGTACTACAAAACAGCATTAAGATCACATCAGACACTTCAAGATAAATATGATAAAAAACCTGATCTAATACATTGAATGAAGAAGGTAAGGGACATCCAGTGAAAGAAACAAGTCATTTTCTTAAATAATAAATTACATTTACATCAAAAGACTGGAATCTTCTCCCAAATACACCAGTTAAACCTGAAGCTTTGTGAGGTAGTTGATTTTGACAGTTTTAGACACTTCATTCGATTAGCTGGTATTATTATTAACCTAGTTGCATCAATTCAGTCTACAGGAGTGTTCAGCTTTTTATATAGCAGTATTTGTAGACTGTACTGAACAGCTGTTGTACTTGAGCTGATCCTGTGACATTTCAGTGAATGAGTATGCCTTCGAAGTCTCTGTGTCTGTGGGATCTTACTGTAATGTTTATTTTTCATTTTTGTTGCTTTGTGTTACTTAAGTAAGGCTTTTTATATTGTACATTTATATTGAAAAGTAAGTCCTAGTGCTTTATTGTCAGGATATTGTTGATATTGATGAATCCTTGGAAAATGAATATTAGATTTATTATTTTGTCCAAAATATCATGATGTATCATGTGCTAACTGACCAAGACTGCCCTTTGTCTGGAGCCCGTTCAGTTTTAGCCTTCTTCTTTTTTGATTGGCTGTCTCATGAAAAGTGACACATTACAAGCAGAGCTCATTTGTTCAAGTTGAATTTTTTTTTAATCATGATCTAGGAAGGTCTGCAGCAGAAAGAGCAAGCCATGGCGGAAAAAGTCCATAGCAGAATGTGTGGAGCCCGCAGAATTCATGGATTTCCTTAGGATCAAATGTTCAGCTTTACCGGCTGAACACTCTTAAAAATCAAGGAACCACTTTCTAAAGAATCTGTCCACATAATAAAAAGCGTTGAGGTTAGAACCCAAAGTATATCTCCCAAAGCAGCTGCTGCTTCTCGTCGCTTCTCTTTACCTCCAGTCCTGGCTTCTCCATCCGTGTATTCCTGGGCAGTCAGGTGATTGAAAGCGAGCAAGAGGTGAACAGGATTAGAGAGGGAGAGGGAGAGAATCTCTGGCTGCACGGCTGCTGGCCTGCCACAATGGTCAGTGGAGGGAGAATAGTGGGCTAAGAGGGAGAGGTACAAAGGGATTAGCGTCCTTTTCTCAAAGGCTCTGCTTGGTAATAGCATTCCTCCGCTAAGCCCGTTAACAAGCGAGGTGTGCCTTTGATCAGTGCTCACATGGCTGTTGAGAGCAGACTGGGCTGTTTTAGAGAGAATCCCCCTTAAGATGAGTTCTTGTCTATTTTGCTTATTTAATGGAGATTTCATTCATAATAAATGTGTGTGTTCTTTATGATCTCGTAGTATTCATTTTTATATATGTTTCTTCCATACTAACTATAACAGGATGGAACTGCAGCACGTTTAATGAGTACTTTAGAGTGGGTTATTGTCAAAAGTAGGTGGGCCTAGGCCTGGAGGGCCCAATCATACTGCTGCCACTGCAACACTGTGTGTCACATCTGTTTGAGCACAATAGGGTGAAGAGGAGATGTGTAAAATCGAGCTTTGCCTTGTTTTTAATATCACTCCGAGTTCTACCACCTGCTGTTGTAACATATGGCATACAGCTCCTGTTAAGCAATGTGTCTCTGAATGTGAAACGCTACTGACCAGTACGAAAGATGCTCAGTTGAAACACTGTCACAAGCGTGCCTTTCCAAGCAAGAGTCACTAACTTGGTTTGGTGGCTCAACAGTTGTGTCGAAACGTATCAACAGATTCTTTGCTCTGTGTGGAGCTCTGTGTGAGTTCTAACTGGGGCAGTGTAACATGGTTGTAGGGGCAATGAAAGCAAGCATGACTACCATGATTCATTACCCTGCAGTGTCGTCGTCTGTGTGGTAAAAGCTCACCTTATCATCACGTGGTGAATACAACCACATGATGCTGCACATTTTCACAATACATGTTATGTATCCTGGCATTTCGTTGGTCAACGGCGATGCATCAGCAGAACATTAAGGCCGTGATTGAGTGTCTTAATAGACTGAGATCCAATCAGCTACTTGTTACTTTTTTGCAGTTTGTGTAGATACTATGCCTTGGTGGCAGTTGTTGTTATTGCACAGGCTGTCTGTAATTGATCTCACAGAAAAGCTTGTGATGTAATTTATCTCCGTTATAACAATGCATTGTCATACTGCTCACCCCTAGTAGACAAAAGGTCTTTGACTTTAATAACCTCTACAGGTCTATTCACCTCACGTGTGAGCTCTTTATTGTACTCTGCTGCAAGTTTCAATGAACAGGATTCTCAGGCAAGAATGTAAAAGCATCTCCTGTGTCCCATATGTCAGGCAATAAAGCAAAGGCAACAAAATAACACAAAAGATTGCAGTTGGTGTGAAGACTGGCGGCTGTATGTGAATAGAGCAGGTCAGCAGAATTTGGCTCTACCTCTGGAGGAAGACAACCCTCCTAAATCAGACTTAATGACTGTTTTTTTGCCTTGGTGCAAGGTAGTGAAGGGGTTTCACAAGGCTGTGTCTCCCCTCCTCCACACTCCTCTCGTTTAGCAGGGACCCATAGCCAGGAATTGGAGAGAAGTTATGCAAAGCTGGGTCAAGCTGGAGCTGGTGTTGAAGTGCGGTGAAATTCCAGGATTTCCTTGAGTAGATAGAAGAGGCGTAGCTATCCCACAAAGTCTCTCAAGTAAAGAGCTTTCCATAACAGAAAGCTTCCCTACCACCAGTCTTCGTTCTCCCCAGTTTAATACAGTGTGTTGATTTAGCTGTTGACTGGAGTCTGGATCACCTTCTGCAGAGAACCGTGAGAACCTTAATGTCAACTTAAGATCAAAATGGACCTTTTTTTAAGTTTGTTAGTTCATGTTCTTTGTCATGTTAAGCACTGTCCATTGCATCATATTGGACCACTGTGGCAGAAACTGTTGGTGCAAAAGTGGCGCAACTGTCTAAGCCTTTGAGCCTCGGTGAGGTCATAGCCAACCACAGCCTGGAATTCGAGAGAGCCCAACTGACATCTCACACTCTCTCTTTGGTGCTTAAAGAGCCAGAGACTAACTGACTCCCCATCACACAGTCAGATGCTAGCTGACCTGTGCATCTGTTGGCTAACATAACGCAAATGGTAGTTAGTTAGTGTTCTCCTCCCAGCACTTTGGGGCTGTTTGAAAGGATACAGTGACTTCATGTAGCTTAGAGGAAGCATGTGCAGCCCTTCACCTTACAATTGCTTGGGTGTCTTATGATGGGGGACTGGCAATGGTGAAAATTCAGGAAAAATCCCACCAAAACTATTAAAATATTAAGATTTGTTTTTGTAATCATTGATTGAACTTAATTATTGTTGATTTGCTTCCAAATTAACCCTGCGAGGACTGTTGCACTGTCAAGGCAGTATTTCTGCCTTGCGCTCAATAATTCTATATGGGCTCCACACCTACCTCGACCCTGACCAGGAAGAAGCAGATAGGAAGGTGGATAAATGAGTGTTTCCACATTGCAGTACTGAAAAAAGGTATTGAACCATGGCTTTCAGTTTTGCTCTACTTTCTGTAAAGTATTGTGAAAATGTCTCAATACTTGTCATTTCTGCTTTTGTAATCTATTAAGCCATTCACTTTCCCTCTGTACTGGTGTTGTTTGATACAGTTCAGCAGATCTGACTTGTTTTTTCCTTCCTTATGAAACAACAGTCTTAATCTACTCTGTTGTAAATGGCTACCTGCAGAAAGAGAAATGCTGACAGAAAGCCATTACTCCGCAGGAAGCCATTAATCATGGTTCTATTGCTACTGGCAGGGATTAGGAAATAGAAATGATGTATGAGCACGTTTAGGTTCATTCATATATTTGTAGTAGATTTATGTGTTTCAAAGATGTCTGAATGTGTTAAAGCCTAAAATGGACCTACCTAAAAGAGACTGAGACTGCTGAGACTGGCTGAAACCACCAAACTACCCGTGATCAACTTCTGGGTGTTTATTACAGACTGGCAGTGATCTTACACTTTCTGTATTTTCAGCTTGTTCATCATTTTGTGGAGCAGGTGACCTCAGCTTCTTTTAAAATGAATTGATTACCACTCCTATGCTCTGACACTGTGTTCATGGTGATGATGTATTACACCATGTATTTTGAACTGCAGAGCGATACGGTGTGGTTCAAAATCAGGAACTATCCAAATATCTGCAAAACACTTCATATTAAATTGGTCTGATATCAAAATTGGCCTGATGATGATGATGATTGTGATGATGAGATCAAGCTACCATAAGCGTCTGATAGATACGTTATACTGTATGTCTAAGAGTTTGTAGGCACCTGCTCAGCCAGTGTTTTTTCTGGAATCTGGAATCACAGGAAGTTTGCCCACCCCGCTCCCATGCGATAGAAACCACCCTTAATCTTGTAAGGCTTCATGCTAGATTTTGGAGCCTTGCTATGGAAATTTGATAATGTGATAAGTTCTGGCACTCCAACTCAAGCAGTGTGTGTGCAACTGAACAACTGTCAGTAATGGAAGCACCTTAATGTTGCAGGATCACTTTGTAGAAAGGCTGTCTGGGTAATTTTAAAAAACAACTTTAAAAAAAAAAAAAAAAGAACCAGTTTAAATCCAGTTTTAAGTCTAGTCCTGCACTACACAGCATGTTAAATAAAGATTTTCTCTGTCGGGGAAACCAGACCATGATGAATTTAGACTATTGACTGTATCTGAATTTTCTTGTATTTAGATATATGGTTAAGACCATTACATTAAACCGAGTACTAATAATATCTTTGCACGGGGTTCATGTGTGGCCGATGAATCATTTGTGGTATTCGAGATTATACAGTAGCTTCCCAGGAAGCTGAATTTGTGACGAGTAATGGTGAAAATTCATAACATGTTCAGTGCTGTTAATCAAATCCCCTTATTCTGGTCACAGAGCTGAACTGAGGCTCACAAAAGCTGTTCAAAACAAATTGAACAGCTTTTAAAAGGAGATGTTTCTGGTAAATCTATTACTGTACCTCACATAAAAACCCTTACTCTCAGTAAGATGGAGCACGTCTCTCGTAAATGTCCCTTTTCTGTTATTGCCGACTCATCCCTAGCAGTCAGGTCTGAGAGCTGCTGGACATCAGCACTAGCTTTTTAGATCTGCAGCAGAAGTTGCTGTCAGTGTTGGAATGCTATACATTAGCGTTGGGCTCAGCAGAAATGGTGAATGGAGTCAGCAGTGCAACCCCTGAAGAGCAGCACCGCCTCAGCACAAGGAGAATGACTGAAATGCCAACAGCTGAATGGCTGATTGCTGTTTTTGTTGTTGTTTTTTTTTCCTTTTGCTTAGGTTGAATTTTCCATTTTCCTTATTAGGACAACTTTACTGCACATATCTATTATAAACTGTAATCATGTGCTTGCCATATTTTCTTAGACACTCTCTTAACCTGAAATCGATTTTACATACAAATGAATTGTTATTATTTTCTCGATTTATATTTTGGTTTGCTTTTACATCCAGTTTGTCTCAACTAGACAGGGTCTCATTAACACTTTTTAATAACACCACATTCTCTGTAGCAGATCATGGTTTAATCCTCTGTCTGGCCACCGTGCTACATAAATAAGAGTTCTTGGCTCCTTATCCCTTGTCGTTCTGGAGTGTCTGCTAAATGCCACATGTAACATTTGTTCATGTTAGTCCCAGTCAGTGACCTTAATTGCTTTATTGCCTAGAATATATATAATAGAATATATATGTTTTCATATGAAGCATAAATGTTCCTCACTTCAGATTCTGTTTGGTGTTTGAGTCCAACCCGCTGCCGTTCACCCTGTAACAGCACCAGCAGCTGCACTATAAATAGGATAACATTGTACGCCTTTATATTTTATTTGCTCTTTGGAGCAGAGCCGCTGCTGCGTGTTAGAAACTGCTGTTGCCATGAATGTTTCATACTGTTGCACTGTTAGCTTTCCCTGTTTTCACAAGTGTTTCTGAACACAGCTATAGGGAGCTTTCTTTCACTCATCAAGGACTGCATACACTCAGTGAGTACTGTCCTTGGCTTATTATATGGTGGCATATTAGCATTTCATGCTCACTGGAGGCAGAGTCTCTGTTTTCAGCTGTCTCATTCATTTGTTCAGGTTAAATTGCTCATAAACGGATGGTGAGCTTACTTGCTTGCACTAAACATATAAATTAAGACTCAGGATCTGGAGAATCTAGATGGCAGCAGAGTTTGGCAGAGGTCAAACACAGTGATGGTTTAGATATCTGTTTGCTGTTGTGCACACAAGGCTGTTGTTATACTGCAAATAATATCTGTAAATAACGGAAATGTGGCAGTATACCAAAAATTAGGTTCATCCTTGAGTAATGTGGCCATAATAGTGAGTGTTCACATCCAATTGAGAACCGGCAGTTTTAAAAAGCAAATGATGTTAGTCAATTTCCATGTCTGTTAAGGTTAAGAAGGTATTTTTCCCTCCTCCTGTTAAGTTACAGTTTTGGAGATACAAGGTTTGGCTCCAACAGTGATAAAATATTGGCTTGCCAGTCATTTAATGCATGCTGTCGAAAAGAGCGCAATTGTGGACAAAGTACACAAACCAGAAGCAACAATGTAAATACTTTTAAATTAGCATTGAGTTTTTAGGAATTCCTGGGAATTGACATTTGTCTGAAGGCTTCGTCTTTGTTCAGCAGATGTTGCGTAAGCCCGAGTCTTCTTACCTGCCTCTGGTCAGTGTACAAACAGTTGCGTCAGCTGAAGAAGCTGTTTGCCTGAAGGCATATATCACAGTCTGAGAGCATGCCCGCAGGCAGGGGTCATTAGGTCACTGGGTCTTAGAGAGGACATCATCTAGTGAGAGGGCTTACCAGGCAGAGCCTGTAAGTCAGTTGTGAAATTTGAGCCAGCTGCCTTTGGGCATGCATTATGTTATGTACAGTTAACACTGTATTGTTTATCAGTGAAGTCAGAAAATACACAGTTTTATGTTAGCATGAAGCAGCTATTTTATTGCCCTTGTCTTCCTTGCTATGAAGAGCAGGTTTTGCCTACGTCATGATATAATGGCTGACTATGAAAACCTCTTGACCCAAAAGTGGTTTAAACAATTGAAACATTTAAGTTTTGAGATTAAAATAATGAGACAGTGTAAAACCTTTGGAATGGTTTCTAAGGTAGAACTGTCACAAAAATGTATACATGTAAAACTGGACTACTGTTTTCCCTTCAAATGAAAGAGCTTAGTGGCGCTTCCTTCCAGGAGTGTTGGTTGCCCAACGATGTTGCACCGCCGGCAGATTGAAAAATGAGCGGCTTGACTGCATGCCCATCGGAGGGGATGTGTGCTAATCCACATTAGCACACATTAGGGGAGGGGGGGGGCTAAAAAAACGAACATCTGATGGACAATCTATGCACAAGACATGTAAACATTTGCAAAACATTTAAAGAAGGTCAGAAACATTTGACTCTGTTGACTTTAGCTTTGATAGTGTACTGCCTGTTTTGATCTGTGTGTTTGCAGTAGAGTTACAAAGTGACCATGATAAAAGGTGACAGTGCTGAAGCCTGTCTCCTGAGGGCCTTCCAGACCCTGCTACAGCTCACTCCTATGGTTGTCAGGGGTCACGTCACATTGGCAGAGTGAAGCCAAGGGCCCAGGCAGCAGGACATTCCTTCAATCTGGCCACATAGAAACCTTTTAAATTTGTCACAGTTCCAGCCCTAATGTCTGGGTGCTGCTTGTGCCATTAGAGTTTATTTGCCGTTCATTTTACTGGGCACTCCTTATCCCTGAAACCTCAAATAACAGGGTCTTGACAGATTGTATTGTATTTAGATGCAAACTCATGCTGTTATGAGCTTCTTTGAGAATGATGAAGTAGCTTTGGTGAAGTAGCAAGTGGAACGGCTGCCAGAATGGAATAGATTTGCTGAAGAGAACAAAAGGGAGTCGAGTTTGAGTTTATGGTCTAAGTTGATAGTGTTTTATGTGCATTACTGCAGCCTCTGAAAAAAGGAGGTAGTGGCGTTGATCAGAGAGGAAGTGCCTTTGCAAACACACTTATCTTATAAAACGTGTGTGTGGGCGATGTCTGTATTTTTAGGAAAAAGCCATTCATATAATAGATATTTCAATCAGTACTGTAATCAGTTCTAAAGCTCTGTCGACTTGCAGTAACGGCCTCCTCGGTTTTACTGTTCTCTCTGTCTCTCACTCTCGCTCTTCCTGTGTCAGCTACTCTGCTCTCTTTGTCTGATGGATCACTGTTGCTCTTTGGTCTGGGAGGCCCTACTGCCCCCCTGTGCAACTCATTAACCTCAAAGTCACACCTGCCCTGAGGGGACACAAGCTGCCCTCTGCTGCAGTTGAGGAGTCTTGTTCCTGATAGTCCCATGCCTCAGGTAAAGCTTACTAATGTGAGAATCCATTACAGACATCTGACTCCTGAGGTATGAATTGTGATGACGGTGTCAGGAAAGATCTCTCACAATTTATAGATATGTAGTGCCCCAAGGTTCTGTTGTAGGCCCACTTCTGTTTTCATTCTTTCAAAAGACTGTGGATTCTGTATTTTCAAAAAGAGTACATATCCACTCTGTTTCCACTTGTCTTTTAGTATATTGGTTCATTATTTTCTGTACCTTTCTTGCCTCTATATTGCTATTAAGCAACTGTGCAATCGCTTATTTTTTAGATAGATTTTGCATGCTAATCATTTTATTTGAGATAAATAATAAGCCAGCCTGTCTGTTAAACTCTGTTAATAAAGCTTTGCTCTCTGCTCCTAAACGAGGCCTGTAAGGATAGAAACAAAGCCTCGCATATGTACATCCAGGGCTCTGATTGCACAGGACTGGAAGCATGTGAAGGCCAAGCCCGTGAGGGACAACTGTGTCAGGTCCTGCTGATGGGGCTCTGTGGGAAAGATGTAAGGTTAGAAGAAGACACTGCTGTGTCAGCAAGTTGCCATGACAATACAGTCATCCACATTTTCATTGTCTCCCTTCACTCACGTTGCCTCACGGCAAGGTCACATGCTGGAATTGATCCATAGCTCAGGACACTTACTGTAACATTCTAGCTCCATATTACTCACTTCTAGAGATGCCTGTGCGTGTGATAAATTATCACAGAATTTTTTGAGCTAATAATAAGTAGCTGTGTAACTCCTCCTGTTACATCACCCCATGCTTTACCAAGGACAGTGACAGGGCTGTGACATTTCGGCTCAAATCTGCAGTGTTCTTCTTTTCCACACAAGCTTTTACTGTCCTTGGATTGCTGTGTTGTAATCTTCCAAGTAAACGTGCCGGGTGGAAAACCCCTCTATTGTTTTGTAATGGTTTAAAGCATAATTCATTTTGGGTTCTCTGTGCTCTCAGAGCCCGGGGAAGGATTACACAACCTCTATCCATATTTTACCGGTTGCGTGTATGCGATGAGACAGGACGCAGCGAAAGGCGTCCTAAAATGGTCTCGCCAGAAGGCATGGGGCTGTGGTGTCAGAGGACACCGTAGCGTTTTATTTGATCACATGCCTTGTGCTCAATGGTGCCCTTTTGGACCATTAATTATTTCTAGCACCACAGACCTCTTCCTCCCTTCCTCCGAGACTTGATAGTGCATGCAAGCAGACTTCTTTTATGCAGCTGGAAATGAAATCAATCCATTAAACTTTAATAATTAGTTTTATCGCTGGGGTCCCGGGACGTTAGGCGTGAAAGGCTCATTGAAGCATGCCCTCCACTGTTGATGTTGTGAATCCGTGGAGGCCTGGCTAGCTTCTTGGTGTTTCATTAGCTGGGCGGCACTGGTGCTGTAGGAAAGTGATGGACCCCGGGGCATAAATCATCTACCCAAGCTGTGGCTCCATCTGCGTGCCCTTGCACGAGACACCCAGACTGACGGCCTCTTGAATGCATCCATTAGACACACGCATTAATACACATACACACCTCCAACATGCGGTGTGTGTGTGTATGTGTGTGTGTGTGTGTATATATATATATATATATATATATATATATATATATATATATTTATATATATATATATATATATATATATATATATCCTTCCTCTGCTCCTTGTGAAAGTTCACCATGTTTAGGGGGAGGGGTGACATTGTGTGATGTTGAGAAACAATGCAGCATTCTGTGGTGCAGGATCCTGTGGTTTAAGTTTTAGTCAATCACTGTACTGTGGTTCTTTTTTTGCCACAATTTCTTTCTACATTTCACAATAATTCACAAAATTGGCCTTATTATTGGACCCTCTAGATATTGTCTTTTTACCACTGATGTAACATCTGCTACTCTTTTTACTGATTGTGTTAGGCACATTGGGACAGATTTACAACACACACTGTCAGACTTAATGTTTAGGGGAGCGTTAAGAGGAAACGGTCGCTATCCAGCACAATGCATCATCACCGATTGATAAGCCACTCTGTCATGCCATGTAGATGAATCTGATGGGAAGAAGCTAAAGTGAATTTCATTATCTTTTCTTTTATATTAGAAGTGTTCACACATTTGGCCACACTGGTTAGTCTTTATGCACATACACACTCTGATCTGATTAACCCCTATAAATGGAGGGGTAATTTTGATCATCTGTTGGAACAAGCATTACAATTGCAGTTGAGCCTACCTTGAACTTTTCTGACAGGTATTTCAGAGTGCATTATTACTGACCGATTGAAAAACAGATTGAGATGAGATAATTCTGCTGTTCTTTCATGTTGTTGGTTAGAATCCTTGGCACTGAACTGTTTGATTTGTTTTTTTGGGTAAACTATTGGTTGATCATCATGAAATAATGTGCACACAATATAAAGGACAGATAACATTGTCACACTATTCAAAATACTGGTATGCAGCGTAAGGGGACTGAAACAAGGCTCATTGGGGATTCACAGTGCGAGCTTCAGTGACGTTGGAGGTTGATTATGACGATCCAGCATTGCATAGCCAGCATATTCCTCACCTCAGTGCCTCTGTTCTCCCTCCAGGGGGAATGTATGTTGGGCCAGGTGTTGGAGCTGGGCCAAATAAGAGGGCACTTTGAAGGGCCTTCCAGTTTTATGACCCCCGCTCATCCTCTAGTCAGACATAACAGTATTACGATGATGAACCGAGGCAGGTGACGCACTGTTACACAATATTAGGCAAATCAAATGCATGTGTGCTTGTAGGGGTGACATCTGAGTGGATAACATTGTGCAGGATAGGGACGCAACAATGCTGTTTTTTGAAGTATGTTACAGAGACCTTGATACTTATGTAATCACATGAAAAGGAAGTTCTTCATTAAGCTAAACCAGGTGATCTGCTGGTGAAACTGAACACATCCATACAGTGACTTGAGTTCACAGTGGAGTCAGCAACCAAACCAGTGGTGTTCTGACTGTGCTTTTCTAACCAACACATCAATAATGTGACTGACCAACAGAATGTTCTGACCACTGATGGCTGCTTTTGGGTTTATTTTAATGCTGTTGTCCTAAGACTTTTGAATGGCAGTGAGTGTATGCAGTATGTACACTTTTAAACTTTAGTAAGTGATTCTTGGCTTAAACGTATGAGTCTAAGAACTGCCTTTATTTGGTTTAAAAAATCCAGGGAATTGGTGGAGGTAATTTTAGGGATCCTTAGAAAACCAAAAACAGTTGTTCTATACACTCTAAGCAGTTCTATAGTACTAGACAAGGGTTCGGGACAATAGTGGAATCCTTTTTTTTTTGTCTTGCGTACATGTGGGACCATTTCTGCATAAAATAATTGTTGAATTTTTTTGATTGTTTGATCATTTTAGGTTGAACTGACAAGAGGCTACAGATAAAAAGAGCCTTTAGGGCTGTTTTATTTACAGTAATGATTCTGCTGATTAATTAACATCCACAGGTGTGTCTCTAATTAACTCAAATGTTTTGCCAATAAACCCATCAGAAGCTTCCAAAGACATGACATCATCATATGGGCTGTCCCAAATAGTTTAAAGGCATAGTAATCTTAGTGTATTTAAACTTTTGACTTTATAGAAATTTTCCAAAAATTGCTTATTATTTCCATTTCATTATTGGTAATCCTAATTGACCTAAAATGCTAAACGTTTATTCTAAATTAATGTCAGAAAGTAAGACATATTTGATATAGTGTATGTGAACTTATATATAATGTGTGGGTGTGTGGGTGTGTGGGTGTGAGTTTGTGTATTTTATATTCAAAAATGTTTGTCTGCACTCACAATAGCCCTGTACAGCCAGGCTTGATCGATAAGCTTCTGTGCTGTATTTCAGTCTCCGAAGGTTCTTTGCTTATTTCCGTAGCCTTCAGGGTCAAAGCTAAATGGATGCAACAAAAAGAGTGCGAATAAGCTGTTATTAAACCTGCCATAAATCTGTTCTCAGAATACCCTTTACTCATATTTGCTCTGAAGAAATTTTGATCCAACACCATCCCAGATCATCATAGTGTTTAGGCTCCATCCTAGTAGTTTGAATTGACCAGTCTTGAGGTTAAGATGTACAATTATCATTAGCTTTAATTAAAGAAGACCTCAGATGGCCACTTCTTGCTTCTACCCATACTCATTATGTTCTCTTAGAGCACTTAGAGCCAAGTGCAGTGAAAGCAGTTTCTGGTCCGTTTACTTTTCCAGTGCAAAGGCTAATTTGAAACACATCATTGGCAGCAATAGTTTTAGGACAAGTCAGGTTCATTCAAATGCAACATCTAATAACTGGTAGACCACCAAAACTGCACCAGTCAGATAAACAGCTATCAAAGCTTTCGTAAGAGAGAGTGAGAGCGAGAACGAGAGCAAGAGAGGAGAAAATCAAGCTTCAGACTCACTTCAGATCTGAAACAGTCCACAGGTGTTCTTCCCCAACCTGTGGGTCTAGAAAAGTGTGGAGCTGGAGTGATGCAGCTCCATCCAATGCCTTTAGGGTAAGCTGGAGTGGTGTTTATGATCCAGAACTGATCATCCAACACCAGTTCCTGTTCTGACTAATGCTCTCGTCAGTTGCTGAATGCAATCTGATCCTCACAGCAGTGATCCAACTTTTTTCTGTTTGTTTGTTTTGTTGTCTTCTGATTTTCTTTTTTTTTTTTTACCAAAGTGTGAATGACATTTACACTTTCTGACACCCAAGGACAATCAACACTCTGCACAATCCTTTACACTCAGCACTCAACCAACAGACACAGTAGTGAGAAGCAACAGCTAAGGCAGGGGTGCCAGTTAATATCTGGGCATACACAGACAGACATACAGTACACCTGGGCAATCTTAGAGTAACAGATTCACCTGAATTGGTTGCTCTATTGGTTACCAATAGAGTAACTAATGATACCATGGTTACCAGGTTTTTAGGCTGTGGATGGAAATAGAAGGATAACCAAAAAGGATATGAGGAGAACATGAACTCCACTCAGTTGGTGACTTGACCCTGGACCCCAGTACTGAGAAGCAAACATGCTAACCATCCAGCCACCGTGCCACCATCATAGTTGAGTAATAAGGTTCCCAGTCACCCCCAATGTCCCCCAATGTCCCCCAATGTCACTCATTGTGCCTTAGAAAAAGTCAAACAGTTCAAAGAAATGCTTGATAGGCCAGTCTTACCCTTACATGTAATGTGTATGTAAACTTCCAGTCACAACACAAAGGAAGATCAGTATATATTTCAGTAACTACCAAGACAACTGGGGACATTACACAACCAGTAGAGATGCCATAACATGACTCCACATGCTTCTCAGCGTAAACACTTGTTCTTATTAAGCTGGATTAACATTGAAGTGAACAATAAACTACCTAGGAGTCTAGCTCTGGCGATATGCATGAAAAACAGAAGTGAACAGAATTAAGCTCTTTGCTGAACTACTGCTAGCACTCAGCTAATATGACCATTTCTACATGGTTCATATTAGGTTATGAATAATAGTAATGGATTTACCCTCACAAGCGTGCACACAGGTTCACGGTTCACAGGTTCATGGTGCAAACTCTAGTTGTACTGTGATAAAAGTCTGTTTCCAGAGTAACTAATGTGTGTGTGACTTGACTTGCTGCTGGGAGTCCAGTAGAGAGGAAAGTTTATCCGAGTGAGGAATTTTCACTCTTCGGTCCGTGCTTGTTCTCTGTTTGTGATGGGGACTCTGCTCTGGGCAGATAAGAGGATTTACGGTCAGCCAGTGTGCGTTTAGGAATTAACAGTCCCATAGCCAGCTGGGGCATTTTAAAGAGTGGCCTTATTTAATTAGCCGCCAGATAAGACTGGCCGGACGTCTAGCTAGGCCCTCGCACTTTGGGTTGTGTTTGTCTGGCCTGCAGCGAAAGAGCTCTCTTAGTGAATTGAAGCTGTTCTTAATGAAAAGCTGTGTGTGTGTGTGTGTGTGTGTGTGTGTGTGTGTATGATTGAGGCAAAACGAGCTGAGTCAAAGCCTGCAGCACAATGCCACACTTTTCTAGTGTGTTTCAACTCCGTCTCTGTAACAAATGCTCAGACTTTGAAGTGCTGTGGCGCAACGGGAGGGTACGAGAGTTCAAAGAAAGATTTGGATGCACACAGCCTCTCTGGCGTGTAATCTCTTGAAAAGATGGAAGGACAAACTGAAATGAGAATGGGGAGACTCTAGTTGAAAGTCAGAGCATTTGGCTGTGGAGCAGTGGAACCGTGTACCATTCCTGTGTGAGTGGCGTTTGTGATCCAGAACTAATCATCCAACCTCACTTATGCTTTCTTTATTGGCTGAGACACACTCCCTGTTAATAACCTTCATTTTGGAAGAAGCATTGCATGAGCAGGTGTCCACTTACTTTGTTGTACAAACTTAGAGTTGTGTGCTACAGTTGGACTTGTTTTAGCCAGTTCCCTAAAACTTGTCCAGATTACTTGTTCAGACTAGCAACAGTAGCTGCAATACTGCCCATTTCTGGGCTTAGCATAGACAGGTCAGGTCTCACTGCTGCCCACTCTTATGAGAGAGTGAGAAGGAGAGTGTGATTCATTCCTCATGAAAGCCACAGATGTGGTGTGCCCAGCAATGTGGTCATCTCTGGCACAGTGGACAGAGATATGGTCTCTCCTCTCTGTAAACTGAAGGCCACTGAAATATCTTAGCCCAGAGAGAAATGTCTTAACAGACGTTATTGCGATGTGTCACTGTCCTCACTCTGGCCTGTAACCTTGAGTAACTGCTGGAGAGTCAGTATGCAGTGAAGACTTTCACACTTCTTGTCGAAAAGTGAGGAGGAAAAAATGGAGAGCAGCGGGAACAGAGAGGATTTTGCATGTCTGTGACCATGACTACTGTGAATGGACATCTGTTGGTAGGTTTAAGTGACAGAGGCGTTGTAGATCAGGTCGTGAAGCTGTAGAGGAGAGTTCAAAACATTGCATTTTGTGTCGTAAGTGTATCATCTTCATATACACTGATCAACCTCCTTGTTTTTACACTCATTGCCTGTTAAATCAGCCTCCTTTCACCCTGTTCTCCAATGGTCAGGACCACCACAGAGTAGGTACTATTTGGTGGTGGGTTATTCTCAGCACTGCAGAACTGAAAATAATCCACCAATCAGAAATATCAAGCCAACAGCGTCCTGTGCTCTGTGTCCTGACTTGTAATACTGAGAATAGTGCCCCACTGTTGCCACTACCAGCTCTGGTGGAGCGTGCACCATCAGAGGAGCAAAAAATACAAATTCTCAGGTAATGCTGCCTCTGTGTTTTCGGCTTATTTCGCTGAATAGTTAAGTCACTCGTCCTGCACGTGGGAGAGCACGGTTACATCCTGGCACTAGTAAGCATGTCACCCTAGAGATGTTATAAATGAGGAAACCAGCCACTTGTTGAAGTATGAATGGGAGTTCTCGTAACGCTCAGCATGGCATCTGTTTGCAGATAAAGTCCCACCTTTCAGTTTGTTGGTTACGCTGTGAGCGAGGAAACTGCTCCTCGATGTGGAGATCTGTGTAAGTATAGTAGCCATAAGAAGCTAAAAAATCTTTATCTAATTTTTGTGCTTTTTTAAGCTGAACAATGTAAGCTTCAGATTTTAGGATTTAAAATATGTTTTTGAAATAGTAATTTGTCATTAATAGAGATATAAGCCTGGTTTCATATGACTGGAAATAACTGCCGGGTAGTGTTACAAAGATGGCCACAGAGTGAACAGGCTTGCCTATTAGAACCCTTATGCTGCATCTTAAATATTTTTACTGCAGAAATTCCACCTTATTATTATTTTTAAAATGTTATTATTATTATACGTTTGCAGTTCTGTATAGCTGTAGCTTTAAAGTGTGAATGCTTTGGACAGTGTAAGAGATTATTTGCCTGGCCGCTCTATGCCAGAAACATGTGTAAGACTCGTGCAGAGTTCGCTTCATCCCCTCTCATCCCTGTGGTTCTTTCCAAGTCAAGGGCCTTATCTGCTTGCTTTGTGTATGTGTACATGTGTGTGTGTTACGTAACATTTGATGCTAAAAGATGGGCCTTCCCGGTCCTGAGAAGGATTAGAGATTAGGGCTGGCCAAACTTGACGCACTGCAGTGGGCTTTGGTTTCTGGATCAGAACCAACTGGAGTTCTGGTTGAAAGGATCTACAGTAGAGGCTGAGAGGCTGCTGGACTGGCTATAACACAACAGCAGTGTTCAAATATTAAAGCGAAAACATGGGGAAATGAGAGGTGGCCAGCTGATTTTGTGTTTTAGGTGTGTGTGTTTGACAGCTACTATTTGACAATCAGGATGAAAACCATTCAGATTTGCATTTTGAGGATGGCCTGGTTATAGGGTGAGGGGCTTTATGCATCAGTAACATTGATATAGGCTGACAATCAGCAACTGGTCTACTTCACTGTAGTTTCCATAACCAGACAGCAGGCAATTGCTGACCTCATATTTAGGCACCGTGGGTAAATGCAATTTAATCAGTTGATCAGCACCGTTGAGGGCAAATCGTTAAAGATTGCAGGTCTCTTGTTCCTGCAATATGGTTTTGTACGGTTACTGTAAGCAATAGGCTAGTAGCTAGTTTGAAATTTCCCAGCTGCTCTTTAGATTGTGTTGATAAATGTTTAATAGAAATGGTCAGAATTTAAATGTGTATCTTATTATGTTAACATGCATTAAACTTTCCTTTTCCTAAACGTTCCTAATCCTTCCTTCTCTTTTAAAGTTACTGGTTGAGCTCTATTATGGGCCTGATGGTAAGCCTGTGCGTTTACCTTGTATTGGCTTAAATCAAATTACGTTTATTTTTACGTCACATTACACGTGTAAAGGTGAGTAAAAAACTTCATCATCCCTCCCAGCTACAAAAACAAACACATATTAACAAAATAGAAATACTGAATATTTACACATTATGTACTATACATATACATACAGTATATACACACTGTACACGCACTGTACATACTCTCTATTTACACTGAGTTTAAAGCAGTTAAATGTACGGGTTTGATAAAACACTGGATATGTGTGAATTCAGGTGTAGTGTGGGTGTGGCTTTCCGCTCTGAGTGGTGCAGTTAAGTATGCAGGGGTTTATACCAAACCTCCTCAGCCGTCTGAGGTAGAAGAGGCACTGATGTGCTTTCTTCGCCACCCGTGTGGTGTGCTCTGTCCAAGTTCTTCACTAATGTGAACACCAAGGAAGTTGAAGCTGCTGACCCTCTCCACAGTGGTCCTATTGATGGAGATGGGTGTGTGCACTCTCCTGTTTCCTGAAGTCCACTACCAGCTCCTTGGTCTTTCCTGGCACCAGTGTGACAGAAAGCTGACCTCGTCTCCGTCTCGTCATTGTTGGAGATCAGGCCCACGATTGTCGTGTCATCAGCAAATTTAATAAAGACATTGGCGCTGTGTCTGGCTGTCCAGTCATAGGTGTACAGGGAGTACCGGAACGGTGTGAGCACACATCCCTGTGGGGCTCGGATGTTGAGGGTCAGTGAGGAGGACATGATTTTGCCCATCCTTACCACCTGCTGTCGTCCCGTCCAGCTGCACAGAGAGCTGTTCACACCCAGATGCCGGAGCTTAATGTTAAGCCTTGAGGGAATAATGGTGTTGAATGCTGAACTGTAGTCCACACCTGAACTGCATCCTCACATACGTGTTCTTCTTGTCCAGGTGGGAGAGGGCAGTATTGTACTGGCACTTTGTATTGGCAGTAAATGTTGGCATTTCCCAGTTCACAGAGCACTGGTGATGTTCTGCCCCAGTAAAGATCATAATGTCAAGTAAAGGTCAGTGTTTACTCGTTTGTTTTGTACCTCTTCTGAGAGCTAATGGGGCTGAACTGGATACGTAGAGAGGAGAGGAAGTGTGGTGGTAAGGTACAGCCGCTGAAGCACAAGCTCTGCTCAGTGCTAACTCAGCCAGCAGCCGAGCAGTGAATCAGTAACTCAATGGCTAAAGTGGAAAGAACATCGAAAGCTTTAATTAGGCTTGTTATGGTGGAGGAAAGGTTACGTGTAGGTGGAACTGAATGGTGCATTAACACTGTTTTTGTGTGTGTGTGTGAAAGAGAAAAACAAGGACAACCTACAGATCCAACAAAATGTTCCTTTTATCTCTGTACAAAAACTGAATATGGAAACCTGTTTTCTAACTTCTGTGGGTTTGTGTGTTTCACAGCTATCATGTACGTGATGGGTGCTTTGGGTCCTGCAGCCGGGTATCTGCTGGGCGGAGTCCTCATTGGCTTTTATGTGGACCCAAAAACCATTGTCAATATTGACCAGAGTGACCCTCGCTTTGTTGGTAACTGGTAAGAATCCCTCTCTTCTTTGTGCACTTGTGTTGTCATATATATGCTTCCAGTCAAAAGTTTGGGGACACTTCTTTTGAAATTTAGCCTTATTTTTTCTTTGTTTTGATACAATATATGCATAAGTGTTTGTTGACACCCCTTCTGATGAATTTCATTCAGCTACTGTAAGTGGCACACATTGCTGACACAGATGTGCAAATGCATACACACAGTTTGTCTATTCTCTTGTCTCTTGTCTAAGCCCCCCCCCATCCCCAACATTGAGCTGTAGAACAGTGAAACTGTGTTCTCTGGAATGATGGTGCTCCATACAAGACTTTTAGGAGAGTTGGGGATGTGGTGGGGTGGCGATTATCCAATATCATGAGCTCACTAAAACTCTTGTTGCTGAATGCACTCAGTCCTCACAGCAAAGCTCACAGTAAAATCTAGTAGAAAGCCTGGCCTGGGGGGGATTGCATGAGCAGGTGTCTCAATACTTTTGTCCATATAGTGTATTTTTGATTAAGTAAGGGGAAAATATATGTAATGGTTGTGCTATCATTAAACAGCTATTTGCTGTGATCTTGCTGGATATATTTATCTTAAACACTCAACTTTTTTTTTTCCTAATTATTACTAAAAGCACTGAATGAAGCCCTTTTAGCCCAAAGGTGCTTTAAACACCTGTATGGTTTGAATTTCGATGAGTCACATCACAACAAATGGAGAAAATGAATAACTGTCTGCATTCTTTCCCTCAGGTGGAGTGGCTTTCTGCTGTGTGCAATAGCCATGCTGCTGGTCATCTTCCCCATGTTCATTTTCCCCAAGAAACTGCCCCCACGCCACAAGAAGAAAAAGAAGAAAAAGCTCTGTGGGGACGACACATCCAGCGATGATGACGTTGTGAAGGAGAAATCGAACAGCAAAGGCCAAACCGTCACCTCCTCCATGGGCTTCGGGAAGGACATCAAGGGTAAGTGTCTCAGGGTGACCTTTTTCAATGTAAGCAGAGTGATGTTCTAATTAAAGGTCTGGGCTATTATGTGATTATAATGGCACTGTCCAGCCACAAAGCTGCAGCACTTCTAATATGTGTGAATTTGACAATATACCAAGTTATTCTGGGCTCTCATCATGGCCCAGATCCACACGGCCACCACAGGTCGAGAGCAACGGCTTATCTGCAGCACAGTAACAGCAGCGGCTTCCCCGATATGAGGAAAACTGCCTTGACTGAGGAGAGATTCTCTGATAAATAGCTGCTGTGTTACCTAGGAAAGAAACAGGCTGCCTGCTTTTTCACTAAATGAGCTCCCGGGGGGCCACCTTCGCACGGCCCTGATCTCGCAGAAGCACGACTCTGCTGACTGAGCCTGTGGTAGCGCTTTTTTCTGATGGCATAGCCACTGTGAATTGGGCCCTAATGAAATATTATAAATTGATGATCCAAGTTAAAAGGTAGAAGTGAAAACAAACTAATGTTTTTGTCTTTAGTGATTCAACTTTAAAACCCCTTGATGGAAATTGACTGCATTTTTTTAAAGCACTTCATTCATTAAATGAATTAGAAGACCTTCTAGCCTCAGAGACGGGTTTTTCGGGCAGCTCATTAAGCCGTGTTATAGGCACTGATTGTTTCTGAGGTTTTTGTCATGTGTAGTTCCCAGAGATTGTTTTATTGCCTTCAGAATTCAGTACTAAGCACTGATTACTGTGTTGAAGTTTGTTATGAATCATAGTGGCATATTATCATCTAGATAACCTCTCACATATCTCTTTTGTTAATGGATATTCCTAGTGCATGCACACCTACACCATGCACTCAGGCCCACACAAAGAGCCTTTAACGCACATGCCAGGTCTGTTTAAGTAAAAAAAAAAAAACAGTAATAATTATATATTTTTGTGACAATTTTGAGTCAGTTTTATCACTGGCAATTAAAAAAGCTTGTTTTGGTACTATGCCTTTAGGACCTGTATATGTTCTGCTGGCAACCAAAGCTAATATAGGCTAAATAGTTGTCCCATGTAAATGTTTTTATTTAGTATGACATCACAAACAGGCTTCTTCATTTCTTAAAACTAAATTTCTGTATATGGACACAAACTGAATGATCTTACTGTGTTTCTAAAAAGCAAAAAATTCAGACATTTTTTCCATCATATGGGGCTCTGTAAGTAGTCCCTACTGAAATATCTGAGACCCTGCTGTAGCATATAATGGAACGTGAGGGCTGAGCTTTCTGAAAGTCCTGAAATCTGGCATTAGCTGATCGGCTTGATTTGTAGCTATGAACAATGTGGCTTATGTACTGCAGCGTTTAATTATTGCTGAGCCCTTTCAAAATGCACTTATTAGCTTTGGTTGGCTGTGTTTCAGATGTAACCACTGCATCCAACCTCACATGCTAGCGTGGTCCACATGCAGCAACAGCCCTCCGAACTGATTAACATTATTAGGGCAGAAAGGCCACATAGTGTTCCAAGAACAGGGTGGAAAAGCTCCCTCCATAAATCCACCATAACCTACTGCATTCTCAACCCTTTAGCTTCTAGCTAAGTCTGTGAATTTATGAGGTATTGGCATGCTCTTTGTTAATTAGTTTGTAAAATGAACAGTCTCTTTGCTTTCAAATACTGGGAATGCGCTCAGCAAGAGTTAGCATTCAGGAGCAAACTGAAACTCTGCAGATTACCAAGGAAACAATGGCAGGGCACAAACTGGTTAGAGGAGTAGTTTAGTAATTTTGCCCCTTTATTTCAATGTAATCAGTCAGTCATGTTTGGTGTTTGAGGTTTGCCTCTTTAGTTTTTTTTTTTACCAGAATTACAACTATTGTATCTAACACGTAATCAAAGCTAATGCCGTATAATATATCATAGAAGCTTATATGAAGCTTATAACTTATAAGATGTCATATTAGCATCATTCTAACTAACTTGTGTTATTGTCAAACTGTTAATCATTCAAAATTAACAAATGTACAAAATTCAGTAATATTGAAAAAGATTGTTGCTAATACTGTTGTAGGCTATGTTATGTAGTAGCTCCAGTGGAAAAGTCTAAATAAAATAACTTTTATCCACATAATAAATGTCCTGACAAAGTCTGGAGAATATCCCATACATAGAGCTTCTTCATAATCTATGCTACTTAAAATGTTAATGAAGCCTCCACTTATAGAGTCCCTGTGACAGTAATTAGTGAACCACTCTCTCGTTACTGCTGGGGCTCAAAGGAACAAGCACACATCCCCCATTCATTTTCAATACAAAGATGTCTTACCATATAAATGTTGCTCTCTGGGTCCTTTCAGTGTCCAGTCATCACAGTGAACCTGCCCCGATCGGTCTAGAATTAGCGTTTTGCCTTTTCAGCCACTCCAGGGGCATCCAGGTGCTGGGTAACCATATCAGTACTTGATCCAGTCAGCCTAGCTTTAGCGTATAGTCTTTTTTAGCCTTGCTTCTACCTACTTTTCCCAAAGTACCTGCTGTGTTAGGCCTCGACAGGGGTTTTGGAATTGGCCCAGTGTACAGCTCTTTTTTTGGTTATGCCACATTTTGCTTTGATGAATAACACAATAGTGTTTGAGGTTCATGGTCTGTCCTTCCATGTACTGAACTCTCATTATTCTGCTATGCCAGATAGACTTACCTGTGTGATAAGCCTGTTTGAACTCATTACTTTCACAACCTTTTAGCTTCAGGTGGTACTTTTTTACCAGATGGTGTTCTGTTATGAATCACTGATGGCAGATACGCATAAGGGGGAAGCATGTTAATGCCCTCCTAATCATTCAGGCAGTAAAACAAATCAATGGTACCAGACTATTTGCTCTTTCTATGATGGTAAATCTGGTGGATCTGGCTCAGTGTCTCATGTCTATGTTTGAGGCTTATGAGTAATTTTTAAAAATTGCTTGAGACAGATACTAAATCATCTGATGAGAACCGGTAGGAGAACAGGAACAGTTCTCTGATGGCTCTGCCCTTGTTGTGATGACCGTAGAGGACGCGGCCACTGATGCTTGTGTGGTTCTGTTTTTTGCTTTCTCTGCAGACCTCCCTAAAGCGGCTGTAAGGATCTTGAGTAACATGACGTTTCTGTTCGTGAGCCTGTCCTACACAGCTGAGAGTGCCATCGTCACTGCCTTCATCACCTTCATCCCTAAATTTATTGAATCACAGTTCGGCATCCCTGCCTCCAACGCCAGCATCTACACAGGTACGAGAGCGAAGTTTTTTGATATATCTTAAAGCAACACTTCAGTTTTACAGCATACACATGTCCTCCCTTAACCTAAATGTAGTGTTTGATGTCTAAAGTTTAGCTCCTAATTTCCAGAGCCAGAATCCATGTTGAAGCTTAATGTTTTTCCATGCTTATAGACATAATTGTCTGCAAAAATGAGCTTACAGCATACAGTTATTTTTCTTGAGCAGAAGGTGTCTACATCATACATTTTTAATAAAAAAAAAAACAAGAATTTAGTGTACTTTTTACAACATGGGGTTAGAATTCTGCAAGGTCAAAAGCATACATAATGCACATGTGGTCCCTTAGCAAATTACGCCTTAACCAGACCTTTTAGTAGCCATCAGCAAGCTTCCGGCAGCATTCTGCTTAGATATTTGACTACTCTTCTTGGCAGAATTGGTAGAATTTAGATATTTTTCTTTGCTCTCCTGTCACAGACCAGACTTTTAAGCACACATCACATAATTGAGTCCATTTTAAAAGCTTAATGATGGTTTTATTTATCTATTCAGCAACCACGTTTGACATACTGTTGAATCACCTAATTGTGTTTCAGCTGTCTAGCTGATGGTCTGAGGTTATGCTGCAGAATACTCAGGTAGTCCTCCTCCTTCATTATTCCATCCACTGTATGCATTATTCCAGTTCCACTGACAACAAAAACAGCCCCAGAGCGTTATGCTACCATCTCCATGCTGGAGAGCTGGTACAGTGTTATTATGGTTAAGTGCCTCGCTTGTACTCCGGTAAACACACCTCAGGAACAGGAGCTTCCGGTTCATGTCAGGCCTGTGAATAAAAGAACTTTTACTTACGTACAGTTGTTTGAAATGATGGTCTTAGAATCTGCAGGTGGATAGAAATTGCTTCATTGTGCTGTGTGTTGGTCAGACCCTTGTGTTGTGAGCACAGAGAAGCTACCAGCTGTAGTCAATCATGATTACTAACAGGAAGGTAAGAGGCTGTGGCCTTGGCAAGTTAAAAGACATTTTCAGCACCACTGAATTAATAATATAAGCCTAATAATTGACTGCTAATTTGTGTGCCGTATTCATTTGTTGCTTTCTTGTACTCTGGCCCAGAATTATAACGGTTTAAAGGATTCTTAGAAAGCACAATATTGCCGTGACATTCATGTCCATGTTTGTTTTAGTTTTTTTACCATTTGTGACGGACACAGATGGAATTTTGCTTTGGCTTTTATCCCATCCATGCAGTGAAAACACACATACACACCAGTGAAACACACACAGTGGACTGTAGGCACACGAGCCCAGAGCTATGGGCATGGTGAAGGGCATTGCTCAAGGGCCCAACAGTGGCAGCTTGCCACTTGCCGAGCCTGGGTATTGAACCCACAATCCTGTCATCAATAGCCCTGAGCTCTAACCGCTGAGCCACCACTACCCCTATGATGAGTGTATGTAAACACAGTGCCAAACTAAGTGACTCTTATTCATCAAAGTTTTGTCAAATAAGCACAGAGCTCAGAAAGACGTGATTCATTAACAGGTATGGCATTAAAATGAGCTTCTGTGCAAAGAATTAAGTGATTTGTGTAGTTGCAGTCTATGAGATGGCTTCTGCTGCACTGGGTAGGCTGTGTTTTAGGGCAGAAGATATTTACTGTATTTACTGTATCACAGAATAAATAGAAAGCACAGTGCAATATGTCTTTAAATGGAACATCAGTAGTCTAAACTTTTCCTGTATATTAGTGTACATGGACTTTAGTGCAAGGATTGCTGTGTGAGAACTCCTTTCTGTTTCTAGACATTATTAATGTTATAGCATATAATGATCATAATCCTCATTATTGAACTGCAAATAACAGTTTTAGTCCTTGCATGCATAAATTCACACACTCTCTTGCCAGACATGAGTTTTACCCTACAGACAGAAACATTTGATGAATAATTAAACTGAATACTAACATTTTGAGTAAGGGCCAAAGTCTCGGCTGGCTGACTGTGTTTGAGGAAAAAGGGGAAAGTTGTGTAAATTTGTAAACCATCGCTTTTACTATTAAAATCTATAAATAACAATTCCACTCACTTCACTTTCACCCTTATTCTCACATTCTGTCGTATGTTCACTCGGGCACAAGATCTGTGCTATTTTTGTTAAATTCATTAGATTTCAGTACGTATGAATGTACACACATTTTGTTCCATTACACTCCCTACACTCTCACCACCTCCCCAGTGTTTAGTCAGAGCGTTAATTTACACATTACACCACTGGGTACGCACATGTGAAAATGCATAGGTGCAATGAGCTTCCTTTTATGGCTTTATTCGCTTGGGGCTGTGTAGGCAATACAGTTTGCTGCTGAAAAAAAACTTAATAATTACTTTTCATAAAAACCCCTAATAATTTCTAAAATATAAATGTAAGTGAAGCATTTCTGTTATTTCTACTGTAGTTTGTGAAGTTGATCAAAGTATCTAGGAACCTTTAATTAGTAATTCATCACTTCCTATTTCCCTGGGGTGTAAATATGACATGACACAGAGGCCTATTTTTCTTATCCACATGGGAAAGACAAGAGAACACACCTTTCAAGTAAGGTAAGATGTGTGTCGACCTTCATAAGTCATGCAATGGCTACAAGAAAACACGCCACTCGCCTGCACCTGCCCATATCAGAGGAATTATCCAGAAGTTTAAAATAACTGGAACAGTGGCAAACAAGCCTGGAAGAGGACGCAAGTTTATCTTGCCACCACACACCTTGAGGAGGAGGATAAGAGAAGTAAAAGTTCTCTGAACAACCATCGGGCACTATCTACATGCCAATAAGCTGTTTTGGAGGCATGCACGGAAAAAGCCTTTTCTCACTTACAAGCATAAAGGTAAACATCTGGAGTTCGCTAAGCAGTACTGGGAGCTTTTTTGGCAACAATAACTCTAGTTGGATCTTGCGTAACACAAAAGATGAGTATGCAGAAAAGCACCTTATGGCCACTGTGAAGTATGGGGGAGGATCAGTGATGCTGTGGGCCTGTTTATCTTCCAAAGGCCCCAGGAACCTTGACAGCATGGCGTCATGAACTCTTTGAAATACCAGGACCAGGAGGCTGGTGGCCTCTGCCTGAAAGCTGAAGATGGGTCGGCTCTGGGTGTTTCAGCAAGATAATGACCCTAAACATGTGGCCAGCTCTACACAAAAATGGTTCTCCAGACACAAAATTAAGCTCCTCCCATGGCCAGCTCAGTCCCCAGACCTTAACCTGATTGAAAACTGCTGGGTGAGCTGAAGAGGAGAGTGCATAAGAGAGGACTCAGGACTCAGGAGAAATTGTGCAAAGAGGAGGATCCCTCTCTCTGCATTCTCCCATCTTGTGAAATGTTATAGGACAAGATGAAGTGCTCTCTTGTTGGCAAAAGGGGGTTGTACATCAGAAGTGCTAATAATTGTGGCACACATGATTTCATGTAAAAGAAATATTTCTTAATGTGGGATTTTTTTCCCCCACTGAACAAATACATTTATTTTCTGTATTTTCTATATTATTGAAAAAAGTTCTTCATTCTTCAGTATGTTTCAGGAGATTAGATATGAGGTATTCCACTTGCTTATACTGAAAAATCAGTATGAAAAAAAATCAATAATCATTCAATAATCATTTCATAATACAGAGAAATGGGACCACTAAAAACCATGCAAGACCTCAAATACCATAAGCACAGACTTTCTTATTTAAACAGCATTTAAAATGTTCACCTTTGTGAGAGAGGAGAAAAGCAAGCTCCACTTCAGGTCTGAAAACATTGTCAGGTGTTTATGTCCATGATTCCACTGTGAGAAGATGTGGAACTGATTGAGAAGCTCGTATTGAGAAACGCAAACAGACAAAAATAAATAAATAAATAATCCATTTGTTGAAGGTTGCTACACTGTTTTCACAGGACTGCAGTGACAACCCAGACTTCAGCATTATTGAATGTGTTTGGAATGACTTGGATGGTGAGAAGCAGAAGAAGTCTGAACTTTGGAAGTGTGTAAAAAATAAATAAATAAAGAAAATAACTGTAAAAGTAAATAAACACATCTGCTTTTAGATTTAGTCAATGGTTCTGTGTCTTTACCCTTTTGACTGAAACATATGCACTAACATAGTTTTACAGCATTTTAGTGAACACTGATTCCAAACTTTTGAACGGTACTGTAGCAGCACAGATGCTCGCTCACTCAGATCTACGGGCTAACGGCCAGGACACTGGAGAGGGGTCACAGGGCAAATTCTGTCACCATGGGGGCCGTGATGAAAGCTGTATGGGATCCAATCTTTAATCTAGCACTCAATACTGCATACAGACCGTATCCCTCCAGTGCTGCATCACTATGGAGACGTTAATGTGGTCCAGAGTGGTGTAGCATAGCCATAGGCTTTGTAATGAGGACAATATGGAGTGTCTGTGGCAGGAAAAAATGGGAGGCACTGTTCATTGGGAGGCATGTTGACCATATGTCAGCAAACTGGATGCTGGCAGAGCTTCATTTTCTGGGGCTTGTTGCAGTGTTACCAGGATACACGGAGAGAAGTGAAATGGGCATATGGTTACTATGACTACTGTAGCATATTCTGGTGTGCTTATGAATGATATGGGAAATTAACCCCCAGGTAAACGTCATCAGTCAGGTGTCTGAGGATGTGTGTGGGCAGAAGCCTTATTTTTCATTAGGGAATTGCAGGAATGCCATCCTCTGAGATCCTCACAGCAATTTTCCAACATTCTTGCTTTATAACCACAGAGTAAATTGAATAAAAGAGCCCTAAGAGGACATGAGAGTCTTTCGTCCCTGAGAGCATGAAGTCCCTAACCGGGTCCCTAACAACTGTGAGTCTTAGGCGAGAGCTAAGAGGGGTCAGCAGTCAAACTGCAGTATGTGCTCTTCCTCCTGTAGGATAAGTGCTGGGTGTGAATGGCGGGTGATGTTGACTGCACTACCACGAGTGGGCGTAGTTAATAGCTAGGTAGGTAGCAATGATGGCCAGTTAGCCTGTATGCACCTACCCTGAGCCTGTTGTCTAAGCAGAGTGTATAAATTTTTATGGCCAATGCATGACGGCAGTAGCAGCCATGTTCTGTTTCACCATGGTGTGGATGCTAGGGTAGCAGGGTAAGTTTCAGCCACCTTCTCGAACAAGCTCTCTGACAGAAGAGAACAGAGAATAAGCAAGCAAGAAGCTCAAATACTTGCTACATTGCTCACAGTGTCGCATATTACATATTTGTATTATGTAGCTAGCTGAACCACTTCTTATACCTTGTTTTTGATTTATTCATAGTGATGGTCTTTTAAAGACAGGGCTGCTTGAAAGTAACTGTTTGTCCAAGGTGGAACAGAAATGGCCAATAAGGACCTGGTAAATAATAAGTGAACTTATTTTTGTGGTGTTATAGATGTTCAAAATTAGTTGTCAGTAAGTTAACATTAAAATTGTTTTAGTACAAAAGTATTGGGACACCTTCTCACCTGACATCAAGGAATCTGTCTAGGAAAGGCTTTCTATTAGTTTTTGGAGCATTTCTCTAAGGATTTGATTGCATTCAGTGAAAAGAGCATTAATGAGGTCTGGATGTTAGATTATCAACACCCCACCTCATTATCCCCAATTCCCCAACTCCTCCATCATTCCAGCACCATCATTCCAGAGAACACTGCTTCCTTTCTCAATGCTGGGGGCTATATACCCTTCTAGCCCACACCTGGCATTAGGCATGTTGCCAAAAGGCTCATGTCCTATTCTATAGGCAGTACTTCTCTATAGTGACTAGACAAGCTGGCTGTATGTGTGTGTGTGTGTGTGTGTGTGTGTGTGTGTGTGTGTGTGTGTGTGTGTGTGCATTTGCACATCTGTGTCAGCAATGGGTGCAACAAAAAGTAATGGAATGCATGTACTAGAAGGGGTGTCCAAAAACATTTCAACATTGTATATGGATCATTTATCAGACTGATGTTTGATAAACAGATGCAAGTGTAAACACTGGAAGTTGGTGTCCATTCACCACTACTTTCAGCTGAGCTGAATGAAAGATTTTATGAATATATGAATATTATGAATACTCTTCTCCACGGCGTGCGGCCGCTGTGCTGAAAGCCATACCGAGCCTTTCCTGAAGAGTGCCCCTTCATTTACTCCTTCAATCTTGAACTCACTGACCTAAGCAGGAGGAGAGAGGGCTTCTTTGTGCACACACCCACCTCCCCACCCCCACCCCCATCACTAGGAGTTGCTTTTGACGCCCTTGTGGCTAAATTTAGCTGGAGGGGAGTGAAAAGGCTGCTGGAATGACTTCTCACAGCCTGAGTTGTCTCATCAACGCATATTTTTACCACCTTGTCACTGTGTGTGTGTGTGTGTGTTTTTATAGCAGACTTAAAGAAACCCAGTTTAGTGAGCAGTCGCCACTGTCACAGATGTATTTCGGATAATTATAAGCTGTAGCCGCCTGGTCACCAGACCGATGATGCAACGCATGTCTGTGTTTTAGCCCGTCTGTTTGCGTGATAAGAGATGTAGCGAGACTGACTGGGTGCTTGCGTGTCTGTGGGTGTGATGTAAATGGTAATCCACAGTGCCACAGCTGCTGGCCTGACTTGCCCCTGCCCGTTAAACGTCTCACTGATGATTAGTTTGGTCAGACTCTGGCCCGAGGGCAGGCATGTGCCCAGCTCTCCGGGTGCTCCTTGCCCACCAGTGAACTTGCACAGTGACCTCCTGCTGCCAGCGATCTGCTTCAACTTTCACATCTTGTCGATTCACTCACCTACACACATGTACAGCACTGTGAGATTCTCTCTCTCTCTCACTCTCTCGCACTCTTTTTTTTTTTTTCTCTCTCTCTCTCTCTCTCTCTCTCTCTGCATCACGTTGTTCAGTATGTGCTCGCTCCAGTGTTTGACTCAGTTCCTGCCTCTCTGCAGTGTGTAATTCTCCAGGCTCTAATCTCAGACACTCTGACACTCTCAGACGTGTTATTCAGCTCAGATGAGGTTCTGGGTCTGAGCAAAGTGCTGGGCAGAATTCAACCAAATTCCAAATATATCACACTACCAGATGATCTCTGCGTCTGCATTAATGGAGTTAATGAACCCCTGCATCCTGAGTGTTGCTAGTCTGTGCTAAAGCATCTTTTTAACCCTGATGGAGCCTGTTTTTATTGAGCTGTTCTGTTCTGGCTTTCTTACACCAAAGATAATCCTACCCAGTACTGTAAATGTTAACACATAGTATAGTTATCTGGAACTGACTTAGTGGTGTGCTGTATGTGTCATTGTATTTATGGCATTTGGCCATTATGACTCTCTTGGCCACAAAATTGCTTAGTCATTCACTCAGAATATCGGAAGCCTGTGTCGATAGACGCTGAATTGAAGGTAGTTTTGAGCTCCTATGCTGTCAAAAATGAGCCACATAAAAACCCTGATGCAACAATTCTCAAGCAGTACGCAATTCCTAGAGTCCTGTGGGAAAGAACAAGACACAGTGAGAGTAAGTGCAATAAGCGGTGGCTCTCTGATGATGGCGTCGTTCACATGCAACATAATAATCGGAATCACTTTACTTGAATGGTCCATTATAGATGCCTCGTAGATGCTCACCTGACATTTAACTAATGTTCAACAAAATGTGAAAGGGTTACATTCAATAGACTGTCATTTACATTCAAGTGAAAAGGCATCTACAATCAACCATCCGAATAAAGTGATACCTAATGATCTGATAATAACTGGACTAAAGGCTCAGTCGGGATAGAAAACATCGGAATAGAGCACTGCCTCAAACCAATGTGAATGAAAATCTGAATGACTGAGGTCAATGAACACGGCCGTGGCTAGAGTTATGAGTTTAGTAAAGTCCACACCGCGGAAATGCTGCTCACTTCATGTCAACACACCACAGTGCTCAATGTCTTCTACTCCAAATGCTGATTTCTAATTGGTGACCCATTCATTGGGTCAACTGCTTTCACTCCAGTTAGATCATGTCATTTAATATGTTTTCCCTTTGGTTTACATTTATCTCTCTCGTGCTCTATCACTCTCTCGCACCCTCTCTGTAAGTGTGCTTATTCTTCTCAATCATTAAATGCTTGATCCTTGTGTGCCCAGATGCATCCCAGCATTCCTGTCCCGATCGACTATGTCAAGCATAATTGTGTTTGGAAGCTGGTATGCTGGTTGACCTGCATGACCATGCAGAGTGACCGATTCAAAAAGCCCTAGACCACCACCTATACCAGCTTAAACCACAATCTGGTCTGTCTTTTTCAGCAGGGTTTTAGGGCTTTATTCAACTATAAGACTGTCAGTAATGTCAGAAATTTAGCTCATGATGAGGGAAGGGCAGAGCACCCTTAGAAGGCCCAATATTTAACCTAGTCCACGGCCACACATTTTTGAGTAAACCTCCAATTTGCACTTAAAAAACCTTGCCTTATATTATAGCAGCAATGTCTGCTCTTAGTCTATAATTCATGGTACATTTACCTCTCAACAACAAGTCAGGTAGCATAGTGAACTGGGAGTGCCTGAACGGCTGCTCTGAGGTCAGTTGACAACTTAATCATGATTGGGTTTCCATATTGACTTTGGTAACTGTAAATATGTTAGAGGTTCAAAGGGAAAAAAATACTGAGGTCTGGACCTGGGTGTCCTCATAGCTAGATACAGCCATGTGTCTTTATGCCATTCTGTACCCAATCACAAATGGAGCATGTTCTGCTCTAGAGCGTTTGCATCGTAACTGCTGTTTAACATGTTCAGCATGGTAGCTGGTTTTCTGAGAAATTGGTTTTTGGAGGAAAGAGAGTATTACTAGACTTACTAGAAGAAGTAGAAATGGCTGCAAAGTGAGGAATAACAATATGTTCAAACAGTGAGGTTCCTACACTAGCCACTCTCAATGGTTTGGTTTCAATAAGGGCAGAGCTAGTTTATGGAAAGGCTGGTCACTTCATATTTCTCTCATTATACCAACAAAGGTAAGGACTTACAAACTGTAGAGGGTGCACCAGAGTTATATTTGGAAATAAACAATATTTTCTGGTCTTTCAGGCTGTTTTTTCTCTTATTTTAGGAAAGTAGAAGAATGTATTGCAGAAATAGTTGTTTTAGTGATGGATGTTCACCTGTTTAATAAAACAATACATACAGTATCTTTGACCAAGACATTACAGGACATTGGATTGGAGACCCAGTTCCTGTTATAGTAAACAGGCCAACAACAAAACTAAAATAAACTGTTCATTTTCCATCAGTGTCATATTTTTGGCGTCAGAAAGATAACTGTATAACTGAACGGTCAGCATGGAAACAAACAGAAGTCAAGGTTGAGTTAGCCAGTAGATAATCAGGCTGATTGCAGTACAATAATGTAGCAGCAACAAGGCAGCTAAGGTCTTACGAGTGAGTGTCTGGTGCTTCATTTATTTATTTATTGTCGAGAGATTGCTTTGCCGTCACCAGGGATCAAACCTGCAATCTGTGGCCAGGAGTCCCAGAGACCATAATTAACCGCACACGGTCTCTTGGAGAGTAGTATGGTCCTCCCTCTCCCCCATCTCCCCCATCACTGTGTGATGCTACCCAGGACCCTGATCTTACTAAAAATGAGCAGTTACTGTTCTCCTCCATGCAAGTTCAGCCATCCAGTGATGATTGTGTTAGCAGCAGTTGAAAACACGGGGTCATTGGAATTGGAAATGACGGAGTGGGGGAGTATGAGTTGAGTCTGATGTATGATGTTGAGTCGACCTACAATTGGAATGAACTTATTAGGCCTGGTGAAAATGTCTGCATGTAAACACAGCTGCTGATTGGTCTGTCTCTTCCCGCTCAGGTGTGATCATCGTGCCCAGTGCTGGTGTGGGCATCGTGCTGGGTGGATACATCATAAAAAAGCTGAAGCTGGGGGCTCGTGAGTCAGCCAAGCTGGCAATGATCTGCAGCGGAGTGTCCCTGCTCTGCTTCTCCACGCTCTTCATCGTGGGCTGTGAGAGCATCAACCTGGGGGGCATTAACATCCCCTACACTACAGGGTAAGCCAAAATAAAGCAGCTGTTTCATGGTTTACTAGTTCTTTTAAGCTGGTTGTTTGTGTTTCTGCTGTGTGGCACTGAAGTGTTCCTAGTAGGGAACATGCTCACTTTATTTGGATGGTCCATGCCAGGTGCTTTCTGTTTTTATGCTTCTTAGCTGTGGAGCTTTGTCCTGTCTTTTATTAAAAATTCCTGCAGCACTGCTGCATCTGATCCACTCGTACCAGCACAGCACACACTACTAACACACCTAAAACCTGTCTGTGTATATTAATACTTCTAAAAACTTATCTTACATCGAAACAAATATTTGTCAGTGTCCGAAAATACAGCTTCTCTTTCGGCATGTGGACAGTATGAGGTCAGCAGGCAATAGTAGGTTATTTTAGAGGAGGCCTTGTATTGTCTGTTTACACATTGCCTTTTACCACCTTCACCTTTGAAAACACTACGCAGGATTGTGTCCTGCTTGACTTTACCAATGAAGTCATGAAAAGGCTTGTGTGTGTTTGAGATATCGTCAGTGTGCTGCTGCAGAGGCGGAGAGGCATGTCAAACTGGGGTGCTATTTTTCACAGGGTATAGTGTGCCTGAGAGGAGCACCTAGGTTGCACTTTCGTTCATACAGGATGCAGGTGTAGGCCACCAGCCGTTGTCTACGCAAAGGCGTGTTTAGTACAGTTCATAGCAGATGACAAGTCACTGCTCCTGTATGTGGTGCAGCAGACAGCTGTGTCCCAGTGTAAGAGTGCAGTAACTACTGTGGTGATGTAAGAATATCAGACCGCATAGAAATGGCAGCAGGTAGTTATTCATATTCTACAGTCAGAAGTCAGTTGAAGGTTGTCAGAGTGTCATGGTCAGCCACGGTGTAGGGTGAGATGGTTAACCTGCTTTTGACACTTCGAAAAATACCATGTTAAACTACATTAGTGTGTATTACTATCGACATGGTCATTTTCCTTCTTCTTTCTCCACAGATATTTTCTTCATTATCACACATGGCAGCAAACAAACGCACAGTAGAACACATTTCTTAGCATCAGTAAAGAAAAGAACAACTTTACAAACCCACAACAGCTTTTCTGCGTCATTTAAAGGGATGCATATAATTTGGATACACACTAAGGCAATCCTTGAATCATATTGATTCAATTTTGTGTTATAATTGAAACTATTTAACATTGGGCGAAAGCATTGGGACATTTTGCAGTCCTGCTGTGATGATTTGATGCATTTAGTGATGTCAGAATGTTGAATGATAACCACCCCAACTCGAACACAGTTCCACTGCTCCACAGATCAGTGCTGAGGGGGAGGGTTATACCCTTCTAGCCCATGCCTGACATTAAGCGTGGTGCCAATAGGTTCATGTTTATATCTGTGTGTGTACATCTGCAGATCAGCATTAGCAATGGGAGCAACTTAAAGTAGCTAAATGCATTTATTAGAAGGGGTGTCCACAAACATTTGGACATATAATGTAAAAATGTAAAAACCTTATCTCAACTGTTAAGTTTTCGGTTTGTTTAGCTACACAGACAGCGTTCACTACTTCTCGGTTCAAACACAACAAAAAAACATGCCAATTGCCCAAGGGTGCTCAAACTTTTGCATGAGACTGTAAATGTTTTCTGAAAGGAGTGGGTCTGCAAGAGGCTGTTGTGACATGTTAACAGTGACACACAGAAAGAGAGAGAGAGAGAGAGAACACACACTTCAGGACCTGTGCACACAGCTTGCGACCCATGTTCGAGCTCCTATCTCCTCTCCTCAAGGTCACAGAGCACACCCTGAGGTCACCCCTCAGATTCAGTGAAATTCTGACACCAATGACTGAACAATTGTGATTCATCTGTTCAGCCTTGCAAAAGTATTATCGGTCTTATGGCGGTCTGCCTGTGATTTACGCAACTAAGCATCTGGTGGTATCAGTCTGGAACGTAATCCGGGCTGATACGTATAATTACAGCAGTCCAGTCACAGTTACATTTTCCAGGATGGAATTCCTGGCCTTGCAGATAAAGCTGTTTAATGTTGTAGAGTAAGCATAACTCTGACACTGTTTAACCCTTAGAGGTCACAGTTATTGGTTGGCAGTAACAAATGCGTGTTTCAATTGGGTTGAATTGTTTCACACTCTTAGCTCATTGAGGCAAGTAAATAGTGTGCAGAGTGCTGATTGTAAACTTTTAGTCAAATCAAAATGTATTTGTATAGTGTTTTAACTTTTCATAAAGCAGCTTTACAGAAATCCAGTACTGAAACAAATGAGGAAACCCCCGGTGAGCAAGCCAAAGACAACAGTGGCGAAGAGAAGCTCTGTTTTGGAAGGAAACCAAGACCCACATAGGGGAACCCACCCTCCTTGGGTCAAAACTACTCACATATTATTATATTACATATTATATTATAAGTCCTTGTACTACAACATAAGGCTGTTGTTTTGTTAGGTGCAGTCATATTGTCACAGTAGTGATGGTAAGAATAATGAAAGTAATGATGATGGTTAATGGTGGTAATAATAGTAATAATAATAATAATATTGATAGCAGCAATTGGAGTCCATGGAGAGTGTGCAACTAGTCTGAGGCAAGTAGCAGCAGCTGGAGGGTAAGCAGCTGATCTGAGGTGGTTAGGAGGGGAGTCCAAAGGTCAATCTTTCATCAGTGTCAGGCTGGACAGGTGGGCGGTCATATACTTAGAAAAAGGTAAAAGAGATGGAATTCATAGATACAGAAAATGTGAACATTACCAGAGTATGGTTAATGTCTCTGTCTGTCTGACTATACCACCTGAAGCTGAAGAGAAGAAATTGTATTATGAAATGAATTCATTGAGAAGTTTAGTAGAAAGAACATGAAAAGAAAAGTGTGCTGGAAAAAAACATGCACAATAAAAGCCTCAATGAAAAGGCCCTTGGGCTTTCAAACTATGGCAAAAATGTATCTCAATTAAACACATTATTTTACCTAGTTAATATTGAATCTGCATATGAATCTGCAGGAAAACTGGAGCTCGCTTGCTTGCTTGCTGGTTGATTCATTCACAGGTTTGCTGCCAGTGCTATTTAGCAGAGTCTTAGGAAGCTGCTGAAAGTGTTATTCAAAAAGCTATATTAGTATAGGAGGAGCTATAATCATGGATTCTTACTGAATGACATATAGCAGGGTGTGGGCCGCAGAGCTTCAACTACTATGAATGATTCAAAAGGGTTAAACTGGGAAAATTGGGCATGAACAGGAAAGTGCCATGATTAACATGATGTCCTGGTACATACATAATTGCATTTGAGCTGTATAGCAGGAGGTATGAAAGCATGGTACTGAGTAGTTACTCCTGAAGGGTTCAACTTTGGTTTAATGTTTCAAGTAAGTGCAGGAATTACGTAGATTGGACTCACAGCAGCAGTCTTACAGTAGAGGGTTTGTAAAAGGTGGACACTTGTACTCATTCACGATTTATACTCTAAATGCCTTTGGCACTGTTGACCTTGAAGGAGAATGATGGCCATTTACTCGAGCCTGAGTAATCACCTATATAAACACTAGCAGTTCTCTAAAAGGGCCTTGTGAAAGGAGACCTCCATTAATGGAATAAAGAATTGTGTTTCAATCTATTGTACTTGTTACTAATGCTGCACCTTCCCATATATACAGTGCATATACAAAAAAAGTATTTGGACAGTTGTGACATATTAAGACAGTTGTGACAATGTATTAAGACTATTGTGGTTCAATCAAAATGTTGAATGTTTATATGTTTATGTTGCTTGTTTAATGTCTTACAATGTCTTACATTAAATGTTTGTGGACACCCTCTTCGAACTAATGCGTTCAGCTGCCTTAGGTTGCACACATTGCTTACACTGATGTGCAAATGGAGCTTGTCTAGTTCCTATACTGGCAATATTGGCAATATTGGCTAGAGGATATAAAGCCCCTCTGGCATTGAGCTGTGGAGCATTGGAAATGTGTTCTCTAGAATGATGGTACTCCATACAATTTTTGGGGGGGCATGAGTTGGGGAGGAGGTTGGGTGGGGATCATCTAACTTCCTAAACTTGCTAACGCTCTTGTTGCTGAATGCAATTAAACTCTCACAGCAATGCTCCGAAATCTAGTAGAAAGCCTTCTCTGGACAGTAGAGACTGTTACTCCAACAATAGCAGATTTTTTTTTTTTTTTACAACAATGAATGAGCAGGTGTCCCAATACTTTTGTCCATATATTTTAATTCTGCATATCTTGCGTGTGCACTGATTAAAGCTAAATGTTTCATCCAGTATTTTGTACCAGACCACTAAAATAATAACTTTGGCAATGTATAAATATTTTATGGGCCTGTTTAGTAAGCAGCCCCACCGTGGAGCTGCTGCCAAACTCCTGCCAATTCCAACCTTTCCCATTTCTGCCAGCGCTCCTCTCGCTGTTGTGCTAACCCTGATCCCTCCATTCTGCTGCAGATTAGCCAGGATAACGCCAAGTCAGCTCCAGCCCCAGCTGATTGCCCCTATGTTAGGTGGTGGAGCGAGCTGTGTTTGAATTTGCCAGCTGTTCCCACCGTCTCCCAGCTACTGTTTATTCAGTCTCTCTCTCTCTCTCTCTCTTTCTCACTCTGTTGGCCCAACTGTCTCTGCTGTGCTCCCTCAGGCCGACCCTGACGCTGACCCACAGGAACCTGACGGGCAGTTGTAATGTAAACTGTGGCTGCAAAATCCACGAGTACGCGCCAGTCTGCGGATCTGACGGCATCACCTACTTTAACCCCTGTCTGGCAGGATGCAGCATGGTGGGAAACAACAGCACTGGGGTGAGTGTCCCACTGACCCCCTCTGTACTGAGGCTAACTGCAAGAAGTGTCCATTCTGTAAGTGGGTGCCACACACAATTCCAATAGAGAAACAAGTACAGTGCCAGCCAAAGCAGCAGTCAGACTGATGCAGCAAAGTGACCATCAATCCTACTTACTGCCTAATTGTCCATTAGCCAGCTACTTATTAATGCCATTCAGTTTGATTTAAAGGGTCTGTATCATGGAAAAGCAGATTATCCTTACTGTTTTGAAATGAAAGAGCTTCATGTAGTATGTAACCACTGCTTGCGGCCTAGACGCTCCATAGATTGAAACTACACTGTGAAAACTGAATTTTTTAATGATGTATATTTATATTTATCTATGAAGTCGGCCTACAGCAGTTTATCTCTGCTCATTTACATTAAGTTACAAAGACCGTTTTAGCCTGAACTGCTTTGTGAATGAGGGACAATACATGGCAGCCAATCATAAAGATCACTAAATCTACGCTAACAAAAACAGCCTGTTCAGTTCGACAGGATGGAGAGGTTGGGAAATGTTCATGGAACGTGTTTCTAGTAAATAAAACCACACTAAGCATCATAAGTGGATCTCGAGAAGGGGGGATAAAATGGTAAATGTAGGATATTGGAACTCTAATTTTAATTTGGGATTATTCTGAACTGATTTGGCAAAATTTTGATTCAGCCAGTTCTGATCAGCCGATGTCTTCTGGTCCAGTCAGTCCTGTTCAGCCTAATACATTTACTATGTAAATCCCACCTTTATGTTTCTGCAAAGACTTCCAGGTATTGACTCGAGTTCATTTGCTGAATAGACTGGATTGACATGAAGCTTACACCAGCTCTCATTCAGACTAAATCAATTTCCAATTTACTCAAACCATCTTGTCCTTGCACCTCCCACAAATCTGATTAACCAAAGCTCCATTTGTGTGATCTTTCCTTATCCGTCACAAAGAAATGCAGCCATCCGCCACCGATGCTCTATTAATACTAAACTTTAATCTTTCAGTTAAAAACTAGATAAGATGTGAGGTGTTTTTGCTTAGAAACCGCATCCCACTTCATTAGTTGCATACGAAAGACGCTGGGTTGTACGATCGTTCTGACATCACGTCTCTTTTTTTAACACTACATTATATGTTTATTCTTTGGCACGCTTTGTTTTTCTCCGTCTCTCCAGATAAGAAACTACACGGACTGCGCTTGTGTCCAAAGCAGACAGGTCATCACTCCTCCCACCGGTGGCCAAGGCAACCAACTGCAGCTGGTCATCGTGAAGACCTACCTGAACGAGAATGGTTTTGCCTTGTCTGGAAAGTGTGACCGCACCTGCAACACACTTATCCCCTTCCTCATCTTCCTCTTCATCGTCACACTCATCACTGCATGTGCGCAGCCCTCCGCCATCATCGTCACTCTCAGGTACCCAAACATACACCACTCCAAACAAATCTGTAGCTGTCCAAATCTCTCCTATAGGTCTTCATATGTAAATATTAATATGTAAATGTAGGTAAAGTGGTGGCTCAGCAGTTAGAGCACCGGGATATCGATAACAGAGTTGTGGGTTCGATTTCCGGGCTCGGCAAGCTGCCACTGTTGGGCCCTTGAGCAAGGCCCTTTACCCTCTCTGCTCCCCGGGCGCTGGAGTTGGCTGCCCACCGCTCTGGGTGTGTGTGTACTCACTGCCCCTAACACGTGTGTGTGATTGTGTGTGTTCACTACCAGATGGGTTAAATGCGGAGGACACATTTCGCTGTACAGTGTACAGTGACAAATACGTGCACCTTTCCTTTCCCTTTAAAGACAGTTTGGTGTCCATTTATGGATTTTCTGGTCTGGGGAGTGTATGATAACTTCAATAGTATATCTTTTCATTTCAAAGAGTGAGGAAAACTTGGTTTCCTTGATATGGGCCCCTTTATTATTATCATTGTATTCAGATCACATCACATTAACTGTATTTGTATAGCGCTTTTTATAACTGGTGTTGTCACAGGGGCTTTGTAAGTAAGTCTGAGTAAACAGACAAGAAATCAACAACACAAGAAGACATTAAAACCTAAGACCCCCCAGTGAGCAGCGAATAGCGACAGTGGCAAGGAAAAGCTCCCTCAGAGCTGAGGAAGGAAACCTTGGGAGGAACCAAGACTCACAAGGGGGACCCAACCCATCCTCCTCTGATCAGAACTATTTATAAATTATTGATAAAAGCCACCAAACCACCTAAACTGTTGTAGTGCTCTGGTGTGCAACATATTCTTAATCATAATATAATAATCATGGTGTAGTATAAGAGTTAAGAGTCCATTTAGGCAGTGGTAGGAGGGTGTGCAACTGGCCTGGCATGGGTGGTGGGGGAGCCTGGTGGTCGGACTAGTGGGTGGCAGCTGGTCTTGACCTCGACACTATTGATACTACCACAGTGGAATGGGTTGAGGTAGAATAATAATATTATATATATATATATATATATATATATATATATATATATATATATATATATTATTCAGAATTGCATCCTTAGTGTACAGTGTTTTTATATAGTATTATTGTATATAAAATAGAACACTGAAAATCTGTCAGTTGACTCCAGACTTTTAAACACTAGCGTATTTGAGGTTGCAACTGAATACATAATGATATAAACATGTTTTGTCATTTTGTTCATATTGTGCATTCCTGGCTCTGTTAAAAACAGCTGAGGTAGCAGTGGATCCTCTAACGGCATTATTCATGTTCATACCCCTTTTCAGAGTAGCGGGTCGAGAAAACAGCACAATGACTTTGTAGAGATCCAACTGGACGCACTGTAACCAGATAGGCTTCTGTCAAATAATCTGATCCCCCGTGTCTCCTGTATTTTGTAGGTCGGTGGAAGAGCAGGAGAGGCCATTTGCTTTAGGAATGCAGTTTGTGCTGCTGAGAACACTCGGTAAGTTACACCGGTGCAGGACCCCTGTCCTATCAGCACTCTAGCAGCAGATAGGCTAGGAATGTGAATGTGTGCAGTCTGGAGCAGTGAGGTTAGAAACGAGTAACCCTGCATACTTCATATTTCATGTTAACACATACCTCGCTCTGTCTCTCCTGAAATTTTCAAGTGCTCTGTGGAATGTCGTTTCTTAAGGTGTGCTTTAATGGTTTCCTTCTGAGCTACACCAATGATGCCACCCAGTGGTCATATAGTGTTACATATGTTGTTCTGTATTGCTTTCTTTTACCGTACCTGGGTACAGACTAGGTGATTATTATGGGTGAAAGAGTGGTAAGTTCAAACACAGTCTAACAGAGGTTTGTGTAGTGTATTAGCTATATTAATATTGCCCTCCCGGTGGCAGACTAGGGTTCGATTCTCTGGTACATAAGTAGCATAAGTTCTCATGTGGCTTCTTTGTATGAGTAAACACCAGTTTACTGGCAGTTTAAATATCAGCCATTGGTGTACAGTTAATGAGTAGCTAAGCTCTGAATGAATGAGAAACGAAATGGAAAGCATATACTAATACTAATTACTAAGGATACTAATTACTACATTCCTAATCAGTTAGTAGGTAAGTATTGGTTAATAAAGTGCACACTGTGAATGACCCATCAATGACATGTTGACAAATTATTATTATTTGGGAGACTTAATGTAAGCTAGTAAAATCAATTATCTATTGACCAAAGTAGTTAATCAATAAGGTGAGGGATGGCTCAAATAAGGGGTAAAGATTGAACAGTGCATGAGTAAATAAATAAAAAAACTAGTTATGGCAAGGCTCATGTAAAAACCAGTGGGAAACGTACAGTACATAGACAGTAGTGTATATAGTAACTGAGTAGTGAATCTCTATACACCTCCCTTTCTCTCTCTTTCTTAAACACAGCCTACATTCCAACGCCCATCTACTTTGGCGCTGTGATCGACACCACGTGCATGCTGTGGCAGCAGGACTGCGGCGTGCACGGCTCATGCTGGGAGTATGACGTCACCTCCTTCCGCTTTGTGTACTTCGGCCTCGCCGCCAGCCTCAAGTTCGTGGGCTTTATCTTCATCTTCCTCACCTGGTACTCCATCAAGTACAAAGAGGAGCGCCTGGATCACTGGAGGCAGACCCTGCCGCCACTAGGCACCATCAGTGAGATGGTGTGCCATGCCGGCGGTCAAAAGAGCCATGCTCGCACTCGCTCCTGCCCAATCTTCACGCCCAGGCCAGAGATCCTAGAGCCACAGCCTCCGCCGCTTTGCCGCGGCCAGAGCAGCCAGAGTTGCCCCGGAAATGCTCTTAAAGCAATAACGTCCCCGGCTCCTTGCTCCAGGCGGGACGTCCATGCACAGGTCTGAGGGTTGGCGTTGTAATGGGTGGAATTTTAAAAAAATACAAAAATAAATAAAAAAGAAAGCAGCCCGGGAATGTGCCAGGCCAGGGTTATGGAGCAGGCTGGGTGTGTAAGAGGTGTCTAGTATTAGCAATTCTCGGGGGGCCAAGCATTTCTAGCCTTGCCCCTGCCCTGATTCCATGTGCCTTCCTGTCCCACAGCCCTTTTCCACGCACTGAGAACCTGCCCCCCCTCCTGCTCAAAACGCAGCTTATTCCGAGGCACCTGGCTGCATCTGTTTTGTTGGGGTTTCTTTTTTTTTTACATCAGCGCATATAAGAAGTTAGCAGAGGTACACTGACTTGTACATTGTATAAGACATCACATGGTGCTAAATGGGGTTGGGAGGGTCTTGTTTCTGTTCTGTATTATGTCTTAGATATTAAGCTGACAATGCACCACAAGCACAACTGGGAAACCTGTACTATGCAAGATTTGCCACTCTGCCCCTCTGTGTATCACTTTCTTGCTATGTATCTCTTCAACCAATCAGTATTCAGTATTTCAATCAAGGGATAGACATCTATCTCACTCATTCTGTCTCTCTTAATGTCACTAATGTGAAAACAGTCCACCGTTTTAATAAAGAGCCTCTTTTTTCCCCACTCGCCTACACTGGGCCATCTGGGGCACTTTCTCCAGGGGGCTGATGGGACCTTTTTTCTCCTGTTTGGACTTCTCCCGTGCCAGTGTCCTTTTCCGATTTTCAGTGCCTAAGGCTGCCTGTGCAAGCAGTGATACCTACCGGCCAACATGGAGCAGGATCAGGTGGACAGCGAAAAAAAAAAAAAAACACCATTCCTCATTAGTGTCATCAACCCCAGAGCGGTCAGTGGTGAAATTCAGTTTTGGGACTTGATCACAAGTGTTGTAACACCAAGCAGGGAACAGCAAAAAAACAAAAGCCAAAAAAAAAAAATCAGGACTGACAATTGAGCTCTGTGGAATGCGCTGCTGAATCAAACGCTGGCATGTCCCAGTCAGCATGGGTGGACCTGTCTCTGCTTTAGCGGAGTATTGACCTGAAAGAGCATGGTTTAAACCCAGCGGCCCAGGCAGTTGTTCATGGTACCCTGATGCTGCTGGTAATTTGCCTGAACAATGCCTCAATGCTTTAGCAATAGCATTATTAAACTGGCAGCAGTATTTTCATATTAATTTTCAAAATGTAAGAGCTGTATCAGGACATATATCAGGAGCATGTGCGTCTGCTGTTGCAACATTACATCTCTCTAAGATGTGTGGCCTATAAAACAAACAGTGGTTCTATCCCCATGCATTCATTGGCAGTTAGAAATCACCCATATCTCTGATCATTGTAGGAAGGCAAATTGCCAATTAGATAAAAGGCCTCCATACCGAGCCAACATTTATTATAACAGGCGCCTGTGAAGCATACTAAACCTGTATCCTCTGATGCTGCATCATTTTGCATGATGTAGTGTAGCTCATTAGGCAATTTGGATGGGTAAGCACAGCATGCAGGAAACGAGACCCATCCAAATACAAATGCAAAGCAGGCACATAATGAGTTTAGTCTTTTAAAAATCCCTGTGTCAACATTATATGCTCTTCTGCAACACTACAAATTCATAGATTGAGAATTTGGCCAGTTAGAACATATATTAATGCAGGCCATGTCCCTGCTATACAAATGTACAAACACTTTTTCTATGTTTGAGTATATACAGTGTTCTGAGACGACTGGGCGTTTCTGGTCACACTATTACAAAATATTAACTACACCATTTAAATGGGAATTCCATCGTTTTTGAATAACAGAGTGATTCAGAATAGGGTTTGGTGTGAAATGGTTCACTGTAGAGAAATTTACTGACTCTGATTTTCTTACACTGGTGGTGAAAGGAACCACCATGACTTACTATCCAAAACCACCTGTGAGCTTACTTACACATGTCTTATTTGTAGTTGTATATGTAATGTTGATGGTAAAATAGTCATGCTTTATAAATGCATTCATAACATGTTGTATAACGTACACAATCCCTTTTAATGCCTGACATGAGCCTGTATAATTTCCCATAAGTAACTATAGAGCCATGCTCGATACAGAACACCCTTATGAAGCAAGAAGCAAGTTGAATAATCTCTTCCTAAAACTGTTATGATCTGGCATAATGCTCCACCTTGTTATACTTCATATTAGTAAAATTCACTTTATGAAGTCATTTTGTCCTGCGATGTAGGGTGTTATGCATGTAACAATAATTAATAATGAGCAATTATACAGGCTTGTCTTATAAGTGGAGAAAAAGACCATGTGTCTCTCCACAATGCCAAAAATTGTTTAAGGCCGAATACTTCTCTCACAATTCCTAACTATTTCATCTAATGACTTTCTGTAAGGGATCTTTTAGAAGTATGAAACTCTTCAGTCATTTTTTCCATTTAACACCCAGCAAACAATTCTAATTTCATACATTTCTCTAGAATAGAGCGTTTTACACCAAACCCCTCTTATTGAGCCTACAGGAATTGGTGGGATTCCCTTCAAGGCACTGGAAACAGTACTATCTGACTTTGTTGCTTGTTCCTATTTGTGGCTGTAACTGTAGAGGATGACTACAAGTAGCTAGAACCTTTCAGACTAACCCAAGTATAAAATGTAGACAACCCATGAAATGTGTGGACAAAGAAAACAGACAGTAGATTGTTTTCTGTGCCTGAATTACCTAAAGTACCTACAGTATACATGATGTGTTGGCTTTCATTTCTGTGGGTTTTCTTTTGAATTGTGTTTTTTTGGGGTGGGATTGGGTGGATGGCAATGGGGAGGGAGTGGGATAAGGAACATTTGACCTGGCTGAATTGTTTGGGTTCCTCTTGAGTGTCACCGAAAGGACCTTACAAAACTAGTACCATGTAATCCTAATTTTAAATATTATTATCATTATTAGTATTATTATTATTCATTGCTATATTACAGTTAATGCCATCTGAGCACACCACTGCTTGTGTGAGCAGGGGGAGATGTGAGAGTGGTCCATGGTTTTCGGGGTCACTGTGCTTGCACTATTGGTTTGCCTGTTGTGACTAAGAAAGTGGGGATTTCTGGGCCTCAGCCGAGCCGCCCTCCAGCTGGTATTCATACATATCTCTGTCTCTCGTTGTGGCTGGACGTTGGCCTTTGCCGCTGGTGTGAAGCCAGATTGGTGTTTTGTTTGGTATGGTAAAAGTGAAAATGTGGAATCTCTTAAGAAACGCTGGTTCAAAATCACTGTTGAAGGATGACGTCTGGCGAAAGTCTGTCTGTCCTTAGTGCTGTCGGCGTGCTGTCCACGATGGTCGACGTGACGCACGAGATGTCCTTATTTGCTCATGTGGGTCGTTTCAGGTAGATCTTTTACCTTTTACGTTTTCCTTCTTTTTACCGGCATATTATCGACATGTATTTATTGAAATAAAAAGAAGACAAACTGTATCAGAAAGGTCAAGCTCCTGCTCTGTGTTCCTCAGGAACAGAAGTGAATACATCATTTGTGAACACTTTTGTTTACAAATACCTTGAATACTTGATATTTGTCATTAAAAAAGAGGGGGAAAAAGTGTCTGTCTTTTGTTTGCTTTGTGTTTAGGCAGCAGGTGCAATTTCTTAAATGGCCTTTCAGCTTGGCCATAAATGGCATGCATTTCACATTAAACAGCATAATTCTGTCAGTGCTAATGTATTGAACAATGAACAGGAGACAGGTCCAGTCAGGACTATTCACTATTCACAACAAATGTCACAAAGCAGCTTTACAGAGATCCGGGTCTGAGCCTCTTTCGAGCAAGCAAGTGGCAACAGTAGCAAGAAAAGACTCCCTCAGATCGAGAGGAAGAAACCTTGAGAGGAATCTAACCTTAAGACTCAATGGAAAACCATCCTCCTCTGGTCGAAACTGGATAGCAAAATAATAAAAACAGAAAAAATCAACAATAAAACAAAACTGAATCAAGAAAACAAAAAAGTGCCATCAAGCCATACAAGATGAAAATGTCAGAGAGATGACAAAGTCCATGCAGGTAAACCGTCACAAGCACAGTCCTGCAGTGAGGTGAGGATGAATCCATGCGAGACCCCAGAGCAGGACAGCAGGCAGCAGGGTAGTGGAGAGCCAGGTCTGGTGAAACCAGGATGGAACAGTTGTGGAAAAACACAAGGGGTCAGGAGGAGCGCAGCAAATTTTATGGGGGGGAGGGGGTCATTCAGCGGGACAGGATCCAATGGGTAGGCAAGAGCAGCCAACCACAAATGGACTCGTGTCAGCAGCAAGCAGACAGCAGGGGGCAGCTCAGCACGAGGGGGAGAGAAATAAGGAGGAAAATGAGTTATCACAGCCTTACTGAACAACAAGCTGATCACTCCGTTATCTAACCAACTGATTCTCAGGTCTTCCTCTCACTTAGGCTGCCACTGACCCTGTCCGGTAAGAGCACATTAAACTGTGGTTAATTACTTTCCCTGTGGCCTTCACACCTGAGGTTTTCAGGACCAGAGGATCTTTAAAGAGGATCTTTTGGGGAGAGCCAGAGGGCCAGTCCTTGATCAGAACAAGCCAAGTTTTCTTAAGGTGGACTTAAGTGCACTGGAAGGGAGAGCTTACTTGGACCCCCCCCCCTCATTTGTAAGCTGTCTCAGTTTTTAAAGCAAACCCCCTAAATAAGCTTGCTGACTGTGGGAATCCTTGCCTCATGGCTGGGAGGTTCTAGCATGTTCTCGCCAGTGGACGTGAGGAACTGATGAGGAACTTCAGACTCTCCAGTGTTGTTCCTGGACTGGAGTCTGACTCGTAATATAGATTACTGAACTACTGCTGTGAACAGCATGGGCTCAGTAGCAACTCCAGCCTTGGAATGTGGCTGATGGTGCAAGCTAGTGTTTGTCTCAGCACTATTCAAACCACACGGGCCACAGTCTGTAGCACTGATGAGAACACTGAATACTACTGATGAGATCTGTAAATCACATAGTGACAAAATATTACTAGCAGGAAATATAAATGTTAGCCTAAATGCCAAGCTGTTATCTACTTCCATGCTAATAATGTTAGCCCTTGAAATTTAGCTTTGTCTTTTTTTTGTCCTCTAAAAATGCATCCAGACGGGATTTCTAAGTAATCACCACACAGTCCACCATGTCAGTGTCACTGCAGAGCTGAGAATGACCCACCATCCAAATACTACCAGCTCTGTGGTGGCCCTGTGGGGTCCTGACCTTTGAAGAACAGGGTGAAAGGAGGCTTACAGAGTATGCAGAGGAACAGATGGACTACAGTCTGTAACTCTAGAACTACACAGTGCTCCTGTATGATGTTGGTCCACAAGCCTTAGAAGGTAGAGTGGTGCCCTCTAGTGCTTCAGAGGTGTTCATGCATCCCACTAGAGTGTTATTGGGGCGGATTGTCTTAATAAAGGGACGCCTGAGCTTTATTTAGTGTAGGTCGTCCTCATATAAATGTCAGTATAACTGTGGGTAAACACAAGCTGTGCTGGCATGTGATGAGAATCAGCGTCTGCGTTCTTGTCTGTACCTGCGTTCCTGTGGAATTCTGAGAAGCATAATCAGTACTTGGCACAGCCAAGAATCAGTCCTAGACTAGGGACAGTCAAATATCCCAGAATGCATTTGGCACCAATCTCAGCAGTGAGGGGAAGATTCACAGCTTATAGAGTTATCATTTTGTTGAGTCACAGAATGACGTTATAAGATTTTTAGGTGGGAATTTAAAGTTGCAGTATGTGCTTAACTTAGCAAGAAGGCTGTACTGCCCAGTACGCAGGTCTACACTTGGTATACTTTGTGTTGAGAATCGTCTATAAACAAAATGAACGTTACGGGTATACGGGTATATTTCTTACAAATATAATTGCAATCCAATTTTCTATTGTCCCACATTAAGAATATATAAGATAATATATTTCGATACGGGGGATAGTATGATTGCCTAATGTGGGACAGTTCTAAAAGCCCCTCAGTGACCTCAGCTATTACAGTCTATTGACACAGGCGCCATCCACACTTGAGAACCTTGAATTTTTAAAAGCAATAACCTTGAAAGTGATAAAATTACTAAACATGGGATTGTGCATTAAGCCTGAAGTGTTACTGACCTGAGAACCTTTTATTACATTAATTAGTGTGATTTAGGCCTTTTTTACATTGACTTTTCAGTGTCCCACATTAGGACATGCAGACTTGTCTAAGACAACTGGCCACAAAGACTACTACCAATATGTCTGTCATTTCTGTTAGAAGTATAATATCTTTTTTTTTTCTATTAGTTTGATTTGGATATCCTAAGGATTTCAGATGTATTGACATCATATGGCAGCATAGTCCAGAAGTCTGCAATGCAAAGGATGTCCTCAGCGGCTTCCCAAAAGCTTGAGCAGGTAACACTTTCTAACTGAGTAAGTTTATTTAATTTTTTAGCACAAAGTAAGTAGGTAAGTAATGGTCATTCGTAAATATTTAAGAGAAACTCAGCCAAGCCAGCCAAGGCAATCATAGAGCCATGCTCTATGCATTGGCTATACCCCCCTATAACTGTATATCCTACCGAAATACAGATTAGACCACTGCAGCAACTAGCAAAGGCATCAGTTATGTTAGCAGAGGCTTGATGTGTTAGCTAGTAAAAGGGGTGTTGATGCCACAAGCTTTGAGCAAAATCAGCATCTTGATAACCAGAATAACAGTCTGATAACTACAGATTTTAAAAACCTATTATCTAGCTAACAAGAAAAGATGATGCAAAAGTCAATCACAACTTAACATGTAGTTTTTTGCCAAAAAGGAAATATTGTAATTTGTGTGAGATCATATTACTAATCTAATGATAAAAAATGTAATTAACATTTTTGTATCATTAACTAGTAATATTATTGCCCCCATGCCCCATATAGAAACTTCTATCTGGGTCTTAAGGCTGTAACAATGCTTTGTATTTAATTGATTGTAAATGGGACTAATAAAAGTCGTTTCATGCTGGAAGTGGGTTGCGAAAATCACAGACAGACAAAAAAGCACATAAGAAAAAGCTGAACTTTTATTTTGAAAGGACAAACTACTGTCAAATGACTTGAATGAAATGAACAGCTTTAAACTGACGAGCGTGAAAATATAAAAAAGCAGCTTCTTTTGCTCTGTAGTACCATTGAAGCAGAAAATATGTACAACATAAAAGGCCAAAAAAATTAAGAAACACTTTCAAAAGCATCATAGATCAAAACATACAATAATTAGGACTAATAAATACCCATCATTTTTCCATTTCTTCATAAGAAGTGATACATCTTTACAAGGAAATAAGGTATACTTGCGAAAAGCAGTGCCCTCTTGAGAATGGAGACAAATCTTTGTGAGTGTCAAGAACAGCACATGAAGGCAAAAAAAGCAAATATGTTTTTTTTGATTGTGCATATTTTTTTCTTTTGCGCTGGCAAATCATATACTGAGACGAAGGTATGAATGGATCTCACATGCAAGTAGCTTCAGAAGGTTGAAACTAGAAAACGTGGATGGTGGGATATGTACATCATGTCCGTCTTTTCTTTTTTCTTTTTTTTCCTGTTTTGGTCCATTTAAGAGGACGCAGACCTGACCAGCCTTCATTGCTCGAGTTTGGAGACATGGGCAACACAAAGAAAAGCTTCTTATTTTCCCCTTGCATAACATGATACATTTTTGCATAATATATGCAGATCTTTGAACTAATAATTTACATCCACAATCCATGTGGTCAGTCATTTCTGCCGAAACATTCTGAATACAATCAAATTTAGCTTAGCGAAGTCACTCACTTCTACCGAGTAGGCATTACAAAGAAGACATCTTTTACACCTGCACACATCCTGTACTCCAGGCCAGAATAAATTCCATGAGCATAGGTTCAACTATATTAATATATTACAAATGTTGTTTTTTTTTTCTCCTCTCATATTCGAAGAAAATTGTGGCTTTGCTTTTAATAAAATAGTTTGTCAATGATAGAGATTAGAATTCTCTCAAATGTACATAAATTAGTTACAAAATTTTAGTGTAATTCTCTATATTTGTAGGCAACATCATGGGCCGTAAAGCAACCGGCACATAATAGTGATTTTTAGGAAATAGGTAGGTTAAACAGTTTTTCACTCCTTCAGTTAGAAAAGAAATCCTCTCTGTACACTCGACCACAGCTCCTCGGATTAACAGGCACATTGAGTAAACTGTTTTTGGGAACGCTTTACTATAGGGAGGCATTTTTAAAAGGCCTTCACAAAGCCTACATAAGCCTTTCGGGACATATGCACCCCTATACAACTCGAGCAAGCAGTCATAATGGAATGACATTCCAATGCAGTCTTTATGACAACTGACTTCATGAAGGCTTATATAGGTTTAGGTCCCCTGTCACAAAAGGCCCACATAGGTGTAATGTAGCCTTATGAACACTGCCCTTCAGTAAAGTGTTACCCTGTTTTTTTGTCCTTTTTTTCATTTTTTTTTTTTTTATACACACCACTCATTTTATTGCCCAACCATTTAATAAATTAGAGAATACTATTGAAATGATAAATGTGAAATAATTTAACTAAAATATTACTTCAGATTTGCTTCACACAAGTTAGTGAATATGAATGGACTGATGTAGCCCCCCCCTCCCCCCTAAAACATCATCTCACAGAAAGCTGCTTCCTTTCACGTTACCAGAGCGCAGGGCGGCTCAGATAATTCAGTTGGTGTTTTGGAGATAAATAAATAAGTCAGAACTTGAGGAATAAATAAAGCAATAAGTAGTAATGGTAAATACATATATCACAGTTATGCCACCGTCCTCCACAAATGAGTATGCTTTATAACTGAGATATTCTTGGTGCGGTTGTAAATAAATAACGCAAACACTCAGTATATCTCCACTGGATCTTGTGCTGTCGACCCCTTCAAACACCAAAAAAACCCCCCAAAAAACAGTGCGAGGGTCTTCGCCTTACTTAACTTTAGCGAAGAACATGGCACCAACTCATTTGCTCCCCCCACTTGACTTTCATTGATATTTTCACAGATAAAGTGCTAATTGAGGAGCCTTTGGGGGAGGATTCGTGTACCATTGCCGATCCCAATGAGCTGTTTCTCTCTCTCTTTTTTGCGGAATAGGAGTCTTCCTCTAGCTTTGTGATTCAGTACAGACCTTTTGATCGTGATGGAGAGAAAATGACCCCTCTCCCCACCCCCACTGATGGGGGCTTTTAAAATGCTGCTTGGGTTTTGGTGGAAATTCTCAGAAAAAGCCAAATAGGGTCCATCACAGCGATGGTCACAATACATTGCTTCCAAAAGCTAGAAAAAGTCCCTGAGGTGCATAAATCAGCATTTTGTTGTTTTTTTTTCATCTCAAAAGACTCCCATCTGTGCCCCATTTAAAGTTCATATAAATAATCTTATCAATAGTAATAATATTAATGAGAACACCAATGTGGGTGACAAATTCAACTCTTAACCTTCCTGGCCATGTGTACAAATATTCAAAAACCAGACAGCCAGAGACTCTAAACCCAAATGTTAGCTGCCACTTCGATGGCAATAATCATAATAATAATAATAATAATAATAATAATAAAAAAAAATGCTCTGCAACATTTTAAAGGCAAATAATGCAAATCTCAGCCTCGGACAGAGGGCGAAATGGCCTCCATAAACAACAAAATTACACCAAAAATTGTGTTTGTTTACAATCGTATAATCTTTTATCTTTATATATATATATATATTTCTATATTTATGTATAGTGTTAACTATTAACATCAGCCTCCCCTTTAAACTTTCACATACTCCATCACAGACAACTTAATGGCTTCTTCCAGCATCTGATTGTCTGTGAAGGTGGCAGGGGGTTCTGGGACTGATTCCGACAAGCCGATCAGCGACTCCAGGAGACATGTGCCTGAGTCATTAGCTGTGGGGAGGCTGGGATATCCAGGCAGCTGGAACTGAAAGAAGTTGTCCAAATGCTCATACTCCTTGAGGGAGTTGTAGAGTGAGCTGGGTCCTAGGCAAGGAAAGCCATCAAAGAACTCTAAATCAGACTCTGAGGACAGACTCAGGTCCATGTAACTAGCTGAACGGTCAATTGAAGGGGAGGGGGTGTTTGGGACAGATCCGCTGTGGAACAGAGCGTTGCCTTGATTTGCGTTTTCGTCCAAAAGTTCAGACATGGCCGCAGCTCTAAAGTCTGTTACAGAGTCCATTGGTGGCGTGCGAGCGTTATCGTCACTCTCCACAGTACTGAAGATGCCGTACCCTACTGAAGACGGCTCGGTCCTTCTTTGCTCTTGCGTGCAGCAGTTGTTGCTAGCCCTAATGTCTCTGCATTCAACAATGCAGTCCTCGTTGTCCGTGTCGCTGAAGCTCAGGATCCGCGTAAGTCCGTTCTCATCCACGTCTATGGACGACTGCTCGCTGTGGGGTCTCTCACCCGTCTCAAAGTCTTCGCTCTGACCTGAAGAGCTGGAAGAGTCTGTCATGTCGCTACTGCAGCTGTTCTCTCCTGCGGCCACTAACTCTGAGTTGAAATGGAAGCTGGAGCCGTCGGGTTCATTGCTGCCCTCCGCTGCCCTCTGTTCATCCTGCCCGTCCTGAGATCCCTCACTTTCGGCAGAGTGCTCCTCTAGACGCTTCTCCAGCTCTAGTTTCATAATGGTGTGAATGTAGTGGGTCTGGACACGGCTGGGGTTGAACTCGATGCGACCCTCTGTGTTCCCACAACCATCCTTGGTGCAGCCGCAGGGGAAGGACGAGTGGTCCATCTGAAAAGACCAAGAAAAAGTTAAGACATAAAATAGAATGCTTCTGTCCAATAGGAAGAAGAGCTTAGAATCATGTCTAGAAGTCCTTTTTGCGGTGTAGGTTACTGATCGTGGATCAGTGCTCCTTGTCAAGGATGTTTTTAAAAGTGAACCCACCTGACACTTAATGCCCGCCAGGCTGCAGCTGCACGTTTCAGGCTCGCAGAAGCCCTGACAGCTGCAGCCACAGTCTTCCCGTGACAGACGCAGTGCGTGCAGCTGCCTCTTCTCCTCCTTATCGATCTTCTTCACGCCGGCCGCTTTCAGGATGGCATGCCGCCTCTTGGACGGATATGGGTGCAAGAACGAGCCACTGTCCAGGTTCACGCCACTGATGTCGATCTCGTCCTCGGGGATGTCGTCCACAGTAAGTCTGTCAGCCTCCTCTGAGTCCTGGGTACCGTTTTTAGTCAGCTGTTAGAGAGAGAAGAAAATGGAGTTACAAATCTGCTGTTTCATTTCAGTTATTACAGCATATGTTATGATTTACGGGATTGTATTGTCCCCCCATGTAAGCTGTATGATCATCCAATGTAACCAACTTTGTATACTGGTATACTGACTGGACTTTTCTACCTAAACATACCTTCTGTTTGAGAGCTTCCAGCTTCTCTTCCCTCAGCCTGTTCTTCAGCTTCTCGCGGCGTAGGTGGCGCTGTTCAACGGCAAACTCGGCCAGCGTGTATTTCCTTTGGGTGCTGTGCCTCTGCATCATGCCCAACGTGCAGCCGCCTCTGCTGGGAACGCTGGTGAAACCCTGGCATCGCGGGAAGAAGAAGACCGTCACCTGATCAAACTGGACGTTTCCTCTCCGTGGACGCTTGGACTTCTTTAGAATGGAGGTGGCTATGAGAAAGACCGAAAGAGAAAGGTAAATAATCAAGTAATCTTAATAATATTGATTTCGCTTATAATGCTCCTCTCGAATACGCATACACCCAAATACGCAAACATCCAAAGAAAATCTGGAACGAAGTTCAAGAGATGTTTGAACATGAAAGAGGTCACTTCACAGATGAAAAGCATTAAGTAGATGAATACATTTATGGAAAGTAAATGGAACAACAAAGAGACACATGCCTGTATGTGCACAAGTGTGTGTGCGCGCATGTCTTTGAGGGGAAGACGTAGTGTTCTTTTTCCAAAGAACCCATCAGGGAGTATTTAGGTAGGAACTGTGCCAGGTCTAATGGGAAGACTTGGAGTGCCTAAGTCTCTTGTGTAAACATCAAGATCACATGGGTGCAGCAGGTGCTCTACCCATTATCTGCCACTAGAGGGCAGACTAGACAAAGCCAGCACTGTGACAGTGGAGACGCTCCACAAAAAAAAACAGGCTGCGCTGTCAGTAAGAGAAACAAAGAGCGCAACAGAAATGTGCAGTCACTGCCTTACCAAAAACATGCCTTTGGAACAGAAAATGCATTGGTGAATGGTTGTAACTTTCTATGTAAGCAAACTGTACAAGATGAAGTAATTTTGGACCATTCCCACTGGGCCGTCCATCATGAAATAGTCATACAGTGTAAATGTGTTTCCAAATGGGTTGGGGGGAAAAAATATGGCAATGACAACACTATGCAAGTGTGGATTATTCAAATATTATTAAGACAGACACAAAGCCTATTAGGTGCTTAGATGTGTCTCAAGCCTCCTCCCACTTGGATCAAAGAGGAAAGGAATCGCCACAGTCCTGGCTGACAAACAAACAGTACGCCCAGGAATTTCCCCCTTGGCGGCGGCGGTGGGCGGCGGGTGCGGAATCGCAGTGGAGGGAGTAAATGTTTTGGAAGTTTGAGGCTTCCGGCCAGAAGGACGGTCCAAGCCACACAGTTCTCAGGACAGAGATAAAAGACAACACGAAAAACATTTACATATAGGGTGGGGAATATGACAATTTTATGATTTATTTGGGATAAATTACATCACAATACCGTGTATCCAGAGTATATGACGGACAACAACAACAACAACAACCACCTGTGCAAAGTATCTGCATGAACTGCTTAGTAACAAGTAGCAAGTAGCTGATTGGATGTCAGCCCATTCCGACATCATATATTAATTCATATATTAATAAGTAATTTTTTTTCTATTTGCTTCTTAATTGTTTTTTAATTGCAAAAGATCAAATCAGAAATAATGACTTGTACCACTGCCGTTTTGCTGGTGGATCACATCCATTCCAACTTGCTTAAACGGAATGTTGTGATCATTTCCATTAAGACGTTACATTCTTGCCATATCGCCCGCCCTTATAAACACACTCACACAGCTGTCCCAGCAGCCAAACGTTCCTCTCCAGCTAAAGCCATCGGAATGAGACTTATGCAGGGAGGGCAGCATCCAGACAGGGCAAAAACCACATGAAGGATCACAGTGGCTACATGTGGGAACAAGTTTAGCCATTTTTCTACAGAAAATTCCACTTCCTGTGCACCAAAATACATCATGTTGACCTCTGCGTAAGGCTGCTTTTCCCTCGCAAAGCTGCCAGCTCACTGATTCTTATCAGCAGAGGGGATGGACGCACTATCCCACAGTCCACAGCTGCTCTCCATTAAACACCCGGCCTTCTGGGAACCCCACTGTGTACATACGCGCCGACTATCGGAGGCTTCTGCAAGCATGCTTTGCTCTTATCTCACACACACAAAATTAAAGGTGCCAAAGAGATCCCTTTGGAGCTAAGCCATAGAAGAACCACTGATGGGCCGCTAAGGAACCTTTCAACCTTTGTAAATGGTTCCATATAAAACCCAGTTTTGGACTCGAGCTGTTGTAGAGTTTTAACTGCTCCCTCTAACCAGAAAGATCCAAACTGGACGTCAAACAAATTTCCGTTTCACTCCTCAAACACACCTTCCTGTCCTTTTCTCTACCCTCCCTTCTTCCTGACTCTCTCAGCACCTGTGCTGGGGGTGTGCCAGGTGCACACAAGGCTTGGTGTGTTCTCACTCTCTCACTCGCTCTCTCCTGGCGTACTGCCACACCCCACTCCTTGGCTCCTTGCCCTGCCATCCTGGGAACCACACAACTGCTTGGCCTGCTTCTTTTACCCCTCCAAATACAAAACTCTCCCCTACAGCTGCACTGTATCTCCAGAGCAACTCAATAATCACTTAAGAAGGTAAAAGGTGACCTTGCCAAAGCGCAGAATCCAAATCAGCCTCTTGAGATCACACATCATTGCTTCAGGAGAATCTAAAAAAGGTAGCTAGTGGTGATGATACTAAATATGAGCGTGCAGTTCATTCCCACAGGACCCTGTGGAAGTACTGCTGCTCCTCGTCAAATTCATTATCAGCCAGGACATGGAATACGCTCCATGCCGAGATAAGCAGCTAGCACACAGGGGCATGGACACAGTGTTTTTTGGGGCAAGAATATGACTAGGGGTGTGAAAATGCATAAATGCATGGTCATGTATCAGTGCAGGTGGTGATGGCGATGCTGAACAACTCTTAATGAAATCACTGTTGATGACTGGGAGACTTGATGCCGACAGCCACAAAGTGCAACGGAGGTGAAACTCACCACTAAACGATGCTACCGGAGAGCTCGGGTTGCTGGGGGTGGAGTCCAGAGTGTCCGAGTAGCAGCTCTCGCCATCCGAATCCCAGCCGGAGTAGGCCGACGAGGAGAGAGATGAGGGAGAAGACGAAGAGTAGCAGGGATCTTCCGCCACCTCCTCAAACTTCCTCTTTAGAAGCCCGCTCATGGCGCTGGAGTGCTGATCTGCGGCACAGAAAAGACTTATTAGCACGTTAGCATAATGAGCTTTGCTATTAGAAGGATTCCCGCTACAACAAATATGGTAATTAGCATGAATGCAAGAGGACGTCCTGAGGGGTAACTGTAAAGGCTGCAGCGTGTGCACATTCATGAACTCACAGTGTGACAATAACGGAAAGAGTCAGGTCTACTGTGTGGAAACGGCACTCTTAAAGAACCCAGATAATGAAACCCACCAATTTTACCTTGGCTGTTTTTGGAACATAAACCCCACTTGAAAATCATAACTTAAGATAATCTTGGCTTAGGTACACTTTTACGGTTCAGAATATGAAGGTTCTTCACCCTTGTACAACAAATAAGGTCTACTTAAAGGTCCTATAATGAATCAAGCATCTACACCAAGCATCTAACCATCACCTCAATACTGCTACTGCAGGGGAGTGCATTCTGCTAACCGTTTACAGAGGCTATTTTAATTTGTTCCAATATAATGCCTCTGCCTGGTCCTTAAAACAACCAGCTGACCGCACTTTACACTGGCCCTCAGCAGTGAAATGAACAGGAAGCAATCAATCATGTCCCTCCAGCACAAGTCAACAATTACCAGACCCTTCACCCACTTCCAAATCCAATCAGCCAGGCAAATACATTGATCGGCAAGCAGGAGTGCACCAAAAAACACAAACGCAGGCACACAACCAAGCATGCAGTGGTGCACAACATGGAGGCTACTTAACAACACTGCAGAATGAATGTAATGCAGAACAAGTCTGCAAGAGCCTCCATAATAATAAATATGTGCTTAGTCGGGTGTAGTAAACATGTTTGTTATGTAGTCCCAGCCCAGTATGCCCTTGTTTCTACTGCTTCCTGTGGAGAGGACTACTCGTGCAGCAGTGAAAACAATCAACCCTTTGGAGAGGAGAGGTGGAGGAGGAGGAGGAGGAGGAGGCCAGGTCATGCTTATGGCTTTAAGGCACTTTGTGAGGGAAGAATGCAGCCACTCCTGAACAAGTCCTGCTGGCTCATATGATCGTCTGCCCTGAAGACTTTCTCCGACAGCTAGCTCACCTCGGGCCCTGCGCTGGGGTTTCGCTCCTCAGCTGTTGACACATGTGCGGAGGAAGGAAGGACTGAAGGAAGGAAGGAAGGAAGAGCCTCCAGTCAAGTGTGATAGAAATGCACCCGCGTCACTGATATTACAAAACTTTCAGTTTAACCAGCAGCTTCAAGGGAATTCACAGCTCAAACCATTTATGAGAAACGATGACTTTACAAGGCGAAAGGAGGGGGGGGGTGTAAAAGGCCCTTAAATCCCAGCAATTCATCCCAGAAAAGGGGGGGGGGGGTATAAGGCAAATACATTATAGTTCTATGATGAATAAAGACCATGTTTTAAGATGAACACAGGATAAACTATTGAAAGACACTAAAGTAAAACACCTTTTTTCCATTAATAATAAGCAAGAACAAGACGCTAATCATTTTCACCTGATATTAGGTGCACTGACCGAGCACAAACACCATTTCACTCATTTATCTGTACTCAGGTTTTGTCTTATTGAAAACAGATTGCACACTTTCAAACATAACAGCAAACACAAACAAAGCGAACACGCTTCCCCATTGGACAGTGTAGACGTGGGTATTTTCTCTCTCTCTCTCTCTGCTTGTGTTCCTGGAAGGCTGTGTATTGTGGCGAGCACAGTGTAAGTATTGCAAAACGAGGCTTGTTCTCACTAACGCCGCCACTTCTGAGAAGTGACAGACAGTCGTGACTGGAAAACGATACAGGTCAGGAGAGCTGTCTGGGCCGTGCTAAAAACAAGTCTGGGTACATGTGAATGATACTGATTCATTGCTACCAAGCAAATCTTGACTATGAGACAGTCTTAATTCTACCTTATGTATACTGTATAGCATGAATGATAAGCATCTGGCGCTGTCAGGGTGGGTCTTCTCCAAAGACGTGCTGTTTATCAACAAATCATCAAATGTCTTTCCTTACTTTTATTCCAAGTATTACTATGAATATTTTATTTGCATAGTAACTAGCAGTAAGCAGTGATTTCATACTCAATACTGAAGGGGAATTCCACTGGTTTATCAAAATCCTGACATACTTAAGAGTCATTCTTTTTCATGTCTCTAAAAGCTCCCTCGCAGGTTATTACGACAAATGCTTTTGAATACGCTGCCTGAAGTCTGTGACATTGGCTTGTAAAAAGTATGCTTTAAACCCAAGCGATCATGGTGGAGGGGTGCATATGACCACTGTAAAAAAAAGAAAAAAAAAAAGAAAAAAAAAGGAAGCACCACATAATGTAAATCGTGATCTGAAACTTTTACTTTTTCACGCTGTGGTTAACTGCGGCCCCATTGATGTGAATCAATACGTGAATGAATGAACTGTTTATCAGAGAACAAGTGTTGGCGTCATAAACGCGCCAGACGGCGAGACACTGCCGGTGCGCTAAGCCATGTACCCTTCCACTGTGGCTTGTGCTGCCAAACCGCACACCGCGTGCCTCAAGGAACCTCTACATGCGACTGCGTGCTTAGCCAGCTTTATCTACTCCCGTTATGCAAGCTTGAGCAGAGCAAACAATGAAAGAACTACGCGGATCTACAGCCGTCCTGTAAGGCAAAGACTTTTCTAGTGTGCTGTGCGCAATACGGTTACACAACAACTGCATGAGAACCGGCTGAATGGAGCTGTAGAATGGCAAGAGGCTGCTGTAGCTTTCAGCAGTCTTGATGGTCAAGCTATAGTTAGTGCGTGCAGACTGTGCTTAGATGGACACATGTTCATTTGCATGCACAGCACAGACCAGCCGCAGCTGAGCCCTGGAGTAACCCAGTCATGTTTCGTCTTGCAGCAGTGCAAGTAATACTTTGTCTCGGCAGGCCTGTACACAAGCCTCTGCATTGCCAACCCTTAGCAGTTTGGGGATACAGCTGCATTAACGCAGTCGTTTACCTAAGTAACATGGTAACGTGAAGCCTAAAGTAGCAGCCAGTTAGCACGATGACATTTGCATGATGCTAACTAATGGCTATTTGCTTAGGTTATCTGTTAGCACTTAACCTTAGCACTGCTGACTTTACAACAATGAGTAAACTTCAAGACAAGGCTTTACGAAACATGCCGACATGGCTGACAGGGACTGGAAGCTGGGAGCCAGCAGTTAGCACAGTATTATATGCATGATGCTAAATGCTGGCTATTCATTTTCATTAATTGTTAGCAACATTAGCGTTGTTAAAATATTGGCATTACTTTCTCTCCACAGAAGGCTACAGGCTAGAAAACACCACTGCAGCGTGCTCCAGCTTGAGCCACTTGCATTTAGCAGCTCAGAAACACCTGGAGGTAGCATCTGTTGCTTGTCTGGCCTCCTGCCTGTGCAGCCATCGCTCAGACACACAAATACACAAAGCTGTGAAGGCCCAGAAGATCACCTTACACCTTCCCAGGATCTCCCTGCATGTCAAGATGAAAACAAAAGCGTGAGGAGGAGGGTCACGGGGGTAGCTAAGCAGAGGAGCTTTAATTAAGGGTGGTGGACAGAGTGTAGTTAATGAAGTGTGTGCGTTTGAATGTGTGGACAAAAGTGACCTGGCTATGTGGGAAAACCAGCTTCATATTTCACGTTTGCATTTGGGCAACGATTTTGGTTAAGCTCAGAAAATATTTACAGGCCTATATCATACATATGTACATAACAGAAAGGTACATAAATAAGACATATGGACATAAGTATGATCCCATGCCTTTACTCCCTTGATCCCATAGTATAAAAACCAAAATGGGTGTAATGTGTAATGACAAGGGATGAGAAAGAGTCTGGGTGTTAGAAGTGGGTCATTGTCTCTTGACTGCGGCCTACCTGACACAATGATTTGTTAATCCTGTTCAATGGGCAGAAACAATGAAGGCAAGCTAATCCCAGGAAGGGGTGCGTGTGTGCGCGTATCCCCGGGGGCAAAAGCTTCCTCCTGTGCTCTTCCCCAAAAGCAACAGCAAAGATGCCTACGTGTAAATGTGTAAACTACAATAAAGGCTGTTCAAAAATATACAACAGACTCCGACCCAGTTCAGGACATTATGGTGTTTTGTTGCGTTGACTGATTGCGGAAAAGATTGCGGAAAAGTCGCTGTGACCGTAAAAAACAAGCTCTGTATGATGTCCTATAATGTTTCCATGCGGGCATTCAGACAGACTGGAGTCGTTTACCGGAGGTGCAGGAGGTGACACAGCTTCTGTTGTTTTACAGCACCATAAAAGAACAGGTTCTCTAGTCACATAGATGGAACTGGCTGATGGCAGTGCAATAAGAGGGCAAGGAGAGGAAAAAAGCATGCATCTATATATACATAGTTCTGATCTGAAGCAAGACATTGACCTTTTTTCAACCTCTTTTCTATTTGTTGCTTTCAAAGCATCTGGACATTACCTTCTACTGTAAGCCTTTCTTGTTCTTTGTCTGGAACGACTGAGTGACAGATGCAGCAAATAAGGATTACTTGAGGTGTAACAATACACTTGGCTCACAACTCAATTCGATTTGTGATTTAATATTGATGATTCAGTCCTGATTTCACAACACAATGTGGAGCATTGTTGTTGGAGCCTGGAGAGAAGGTGGAAACCCATTGGAATTCCCTTTAACGGAGTAAGAATCAACAGATGAATCTATTATTTCATTGTTGCAGCAGGCCTACACCCAAGACAGACAGAGACAGACAGACAGAGGAGGATGTGGTCGCCTGCTAACTGTCTCTGCCCGAAGCAATGGGATCAGACAGGCGAGATAAAGTACACCAGCATGTTCTCACAGTGCCATCAATTATGCAGCGCTGACGTTCCATCAGTGGGCCAGGCAGGAGGAGAAAGGCAGCGCCCCCCTGAGGTATTCCCCATGCTCTGGTCATTGGCGCCCAGGAAATAAATCTCATGCAGTGGGGGAAAAGAGAAGAGGGACCGTCCACAAGAACAGCTCCTCGGCAAAACAGGATCTACTGCCGCAGTTGGCACTGAGCTCCTGATAAGACATCACAGACATGCTCACGAAAATGGCTTTGCCCAGATACGTTTTTTATGAGCAAGAATGGAAGCCTTGTCAAAGTGACACAGCAAATAAAGATAATACCAATAACACTTAAAGGAAAAAACAGTTAGGTATGTCTACACAGGAGAGCAGCTAGCTTAAGATTAGGATGGAAAGGAAGAAGTATTTATGGCAGTGGCAACAGTGTAAAACACAGCATAACAGACCCACCGGCACTGAAACACTCACCAGCAGTTCTGACAGGAGTATCAATTCTGAAGACTCCATATGGCCCCTCACACTTGTACACACGTACACACACACACCTGGAGCTACAGAGTTGACTTTGCCCTGCCAAGTTCCAGCGAGCACGTCTGCAGGAGATAACAGCGAGTAGCGTGCAGTCGGCGTGGGCCAACCACAGCCAGTCAACAAAACCTACACAGCAGTGTAAACACATGTGGGTATGACACCTGTGTGTGTGTGTGTGTGTGTGTGTGTGTGTGTGTGTGTGTGTGTGTGTGTGTGTGCGCGCAAGCATGAGTATAAGGACATGTGGGCTCATGCAGCGCTGTCATATTGCCATGCTTAGTCAGAGACATTAAAAATGACTGGAAATACAACTGCCATCACCACAGATAACCAAGCTGATAAGCAGCTGTTGACACCAGGGTAGCACAACAGGGGTAAATCTGTGACCTCGCAATGATCCAATTATGATTCTTTACTAAACAATTCAGAGCAACTTAAAGTCCCAACTATCGCCACCGATTCGATTCCATTAGGATAGTTCAGGAAACAATGCAGACAATCATCAAAGTCTGAAAGGTCATCGTGATCTGACTCATTTCGACTGATTCTTTTAGGAAACAATTCAGTGTATGATGAAGTCTCAATTTCACTATGAGTTCAATTCAAGTAAATGATTACGATTCTTCAGAAAGTGACTCAATCTTTTGATTCAGTGCATCTCTAAAACTTTCCACACTTCAATTTAATTCATCTTCTGGTGCGATTCAGAATCATTAATAAAAATGGATGAACTAATTTTGCCGAAGCTGAATAAACATAAAGAAAGAATATGGATGTTATCTAAAAGCTGGTTCAATATTATTAAATATTATAAGAATTGATCACAATCTAGTCCAAACAGTCCAGAATCAGTGCAGATTCCTCAGGCACGAGACAGAAGCACTCCACCTGCTGGTGCACGAACACAACGTGCTGTTGTTTCCAGTCAGGCAGAACAGTGAGCGGTCAGCTGTGCCAGAGACATTCTGTTCCTGTGGCACGGGCCGTGCGCTGTGGACAGCCATTCCAAATAGTAGCTCGCGTTGATGTGGGAGGAGGGAGCGAGGACTTTAAACAAATAAATAAAGTGATGGCTCCAGCCCGCAGGAATTCTTCTCTGGCAAGGGTGACGCGCTTCAGAGCTATCGAACCCAGATGTGCTCACATTCTCGCCGCATCTCCAGAGAGACTACGCCTAGGACAAACACGCATCCTCGCAAAACCACCTGGCGACTGACCTCATGAGATTTCGGAGGCATTTCCATATGACTGAGCAGAAAGTTGTGTCATGGGCTTGTTTACGTAGGCTTTGTGGAAAAGCTTTGCTGCACAGTTCCCACCATAGAACATGCTGTTCAACCTTCCTCCTACTGCTGTACTGTACACTGTGCAAAGACTCCAGCATGATTAAACGCAATTGTCAGAACTGCTCCCAAAACACCAGATTCCAATGCCAATGCCATTGGGCAATCCTGTTACTTAAAACAAGCAAGTAAGATAGGAACAGTCAACAAGATGCATCACACAGCAGGTTGTGCTTGGAACGAGACAGCCACAGACTCAAGCTCATTTAAGGAAGACACAGAGAGCTCATCAACACCTCCACCACACACCTTCTGTCTGTCAGCCCCTGCAGCAAGCAGCAAGAGCCAGTGGGCTGTTTCAGAGAGCAGGATGTTATCAGTTAACTTGCAGGCACACTCCAGTGTCTCTCAACATAATCTGTCTGCTGAACCTAAAGCATACAACCACCTCAATGTGCTTTCCTGTACTTCGTAAACCCAGATGCAAAAAATGGGCAGGTGCTGAAGCAACTGGGTTGTACTGGAAGTTAGTTCTGAGTCAACAGGTTTTCTGTCCACAGCAAGTGACCGTACACCACAGGTGCAGCAAATAAAGTTTGGTGGTTGGGTTGAAAAGATGCTGGAATCCTCCTATAAACCCCAAAAGCAAGCTTATCCAGCTGCAGGAATAATGCTGTTAGACAGTCCTCATAAAATGACACCTTATAAGATACGATTACCCCAGGTAAACAACATGGAAAAGCAGTCTGTGGTGGTATACTATGTGTTACTGGAGCTGTATTATTAACCTGGGACATTTTCATTGTTCACAGAACAATTTGCATCAATATCTGAAATGCAAAGTTGGGGCAAAGCATGCCTTCCGCATTAACTTCACGATGTTATCCCTCGACTTGCTCGCTCTAGTCAAGCTAATAAAAGCTAATAAAAATATAGACAGTGGCTTTCTATCCCACTGCTATAGCAGCCTCCCCAGGGAGTGGGTCAGCCTGTGCATGTGTGTGTGTGTGTGTGTGTGAGAGAGAGAGAGAGGACGTTGTGGTCTGGGACACTTGCTGGTACCGCACAAGCTGGGAGGAATGCTCAAAACTGACAAAGCAGATGGGACCCCATGGGTTACACAGCCTAAGAGGGAGCAGTCTCCCCACCCCCCTCCGTCCCCGACACAAAAGCCTCTGCACTGTGTGTGAACCGCTCCAGAACAGGGACGTCCAGGCTTTCCGAGGAGGCCAACTGATTAATAATGTGGCCACTGCTTTTCCACATGAGAGGCTGAACTCGAATAGCACAGCTGAGCAATGTAATACCCTCCATGCTGTGATGCATAAGAAGCAGCCATGGGGTCTTGACTGTTTGTGTATTTCAGGTGCAAACAGGAGGAAACGGGCAAGACAAGGCGGGCAAGTCGCAACTGCTGGCTGAGGTTACCTGACCAGGTGTCCCCACGACTTCACCGAACAGGGCAGCACCTGACGGCAGTAAAAGACGATTACATGAAGATGACAATACTGCTTTCCCCTTTTCTGATACTGATAGCTACTGAAATCACAATCTGTAATCTCCTAGTTTACCATACATTTGTATGCGATATCAGACCCACGCCAACACCCCCTTCATACTGATCTGCCATCTCCAAAGTCCACTGAGCACCGGCAGACACCTGAAGAAGAACCACTGAGAGTAGCCAAAGACTCAGATCTCAGGGGATCCTTTGCTGCTCTGGCAAGTGAAATCAAGATATGATGAAAGATCTAGTTGATAAACAAGCCACCAGGGCTAAACTCTGCCCGACAACTGGTGGATCTCCTGACTGTACAGTTCAGAACACTTTATTTCCCCACAAAGCGGTAAACTGAGGAAAACCCGGGTCCAGGGAATTTCACAACACGTTTTACGAAACTGAAAAATGATAGCCAGCTACAGAAGTACGTCTTTCCCTTATTTTCAGCCCAGTTAAAAGCGACTGAATAGCTACAAACAGGCAGGAGCCACACGGAGACCTCAGTAGCGCTAGTAGCGCCATCACGGTCACGTTTACTGACAGTAGCTGCTGATTAACGGCGGCGCTGGCTGGCCAACTTGTATAACTTCATCTTCACTGTGCCAACACGAAAACAGCCAATTCAGATTAATGCAGTACAGTAAAATGTCTTAAGTCTTGCCATGGCTAATAAAAGGTGTTTTATTACGCTTTATTTAGGACATAATACATCATTTGAAACGTTGAGGTCGGTCGCTCAGCATCAGTCAGTCAGGTTAGCTAGCTAGTTAGTTAGTTAGCTAGTTAGCTAGTGCTAGTAAATGGTTTGCTGTTTAGCAAAAGTTGCTCGCGAAAATATATACATATACAATTAAAAAGTGACTTTTTCTTGTATTTTTCTTTTCTTTGTTTTTCTTTTTTTATAGCTGGTGCTGTATGTTGAGCAGAATAACCGCCTGTTTGTGCTCACGGTTTAAACTACAGCTAAATGTGTCAATAATGTCGCCAAGAGACCAGGGGTGGCCATGTCGTTCCCCCTTCATGGTCATAAACGTAGATATAACTAAAATAATAAGGCTCTAGTGTATTGGGTTGAAAAGCAGAGAGAAACGGTGTCTGCCACTAGGTGCCGGTGGAAATTAAAGGGCAGCTCTATCGCTGTGAATCAGTCAGTTTGCTGCCCCTTCTGTTTAATAGCAGTCTCAGCAGGCTGTAGTTTACTTACCTTAAGGAGTCGCTCTCGTTTCACTTGCTAACTTACCACAGGCAAGCTAACCTCCTCAAACACACATTTCATTATCGCCATCAGCTTTACATACCAAGTCCGAGACGACCCGGGCTGTCTAGCAGCTCGGCTGCAGATGGAGCAGCCAGCATTCAGACGGAAGCCGTGGTCAGACTAATACCGTTAATCGCCCTCAGAACTACTCCGCGCCAGCGTAGTTGTGCTGGAGTCTCTCGCCACAGCGGGCTACAGAACCGCAGGGGACCGTGCTCCGGTTTATTCCCACACACTCAGACACAGCTCGGCTGGCACACTTAAGGTAACAAAATTGGCCAAGAAACTCCAAAACTACACATGAGTTAGCTAGCGCCAACATTTCCACCGTAAACCGCAGCACCTCCTCCTCCTCGACCTCAACATCATCTGTGGCATTAAAACCGCCGTGAAATCAAAACACTTAGCGCTAATTCAACAACTTAATTCCCTTTCGTTTTTATTTATTTATTTATTTATTTTTTGGAATATGTCATTTTTATCCGGATCAGTGGCCAAAAAAGAAACGCACGAACTATCTGATTATCCGCCGTGATTCTGCCTATTAGACATAAACCCGCCTTTTAAAACAAGCAAGAATAAAGGCAAAAAAAGCCTTAGAGAAAAACCACAAGCACTTACCAAGACTTAACGTATCCGATCACCATTAGTGATGTCCCCGGTAAAGGCGTACCCGAAACAGTGTTAATCCAGAATGCGCACCGCGCGGAGAGCCTCCGTTTTAATGAATTTGATGTGTTTAATCGTGAGTAGATGTTAAAGGTCCGTTCGTGTTGAAGCGTGTCCCTTGTCTGAGCCAGACTGGTTCTGTGTTCAGTGGAAAACTCCCTCCCGGCGTGTGACGCAGGCGCTCACACGTCATTTTCCCCCTACCCGTTTTCCGACAGGCCACGCCTCTCCTGCGCTACGAATGGCCCGCGGGGTCCATTCTGGAACACTAAAGCCCCGCCTCTGCCGCGCAGCGATTGGCTCATGGTTCCCACATCACAAGCAGTCGCCGTAAAAATAAATATAATATTTATATACGTTACAATTATATGTTTTAGGACATACCACAGCGATATGAGCCGTTTGTATGAATTATTACTCAAGCCTCGTGCGAAAGGGGCGGAGCTTCTGCGTTTCAGAACAGCAGGACTGCATGCGATGTGGGAACTCCGCCAATCGTGGAGGAGCAGGGGCGGGGCGTTCCGCAATACGGGTAGAGGTGAAATAATGTGAGTTATGGAGAGGCTCAGCCCACGCCTTTTCCTGCTTTCCGAGCATCCTGACATCAAATATGTGGTTATATCATCTGAATGTAATGACGACTGTAAAATAAGAATGTAGTAAATATATTTTTTTCCAGTCTGAGTTCAGACTGTTTTGAAGGGGGGAGGTTGAGGTTGGGTTGGCTCTTGATATAACACTGTTGGAAAAGTGTGTGGACAAAAACAAGGTTTTGTGATAGACGTCTGAGAGATGGAAAACAAAGAAAATGAGAGAGAAGAGAGTTCATGTAATAGGCGTAGTCAGCCTACAGTATGTAGTAGGCTGCTGTTGTTTCCCAGCTTCTCTGACTCAGCCTCCGTCAGACTCATGAGTCACTAAACATCATGTACAAAGCTTTACATCACTTAGCACCAGTCATGTTGTTGTGTTTGGGAAATTCACAAACTGTCTGTCAAGGCTAGGATGTGTTTTGGCAGAACTTATTTAACAGGCTTACAATACACTCTGTTCGGCCTTTATCAAAATACAAATCAGAAAACGCTGAATCGGACGTCAGGTTTGAACCTGGCACAAATCTCGAGCACTTGCACTGTGCGATGTGACGTTGTTATCTGTGTGTTTCCTTCTGTAGGGTAGGGGAGTGTCTGAGTATGATAGCCTACTTTCATATGTACATTTTAAGTGAAGAGCTTGAATTAAACGCGGCTCCTTTTGAAGCCATAACATTAAAACCTAATACTGTGTCGGCCCCCTCGAGCTCTGACCTGTCAAGGCATGAACGTCACAAGACATAGTCAGCATGACCTTTTCCAGTAATTTGTGCTACAGTAGCTCTTCTGTGGGCTGGGACCAGACAGGCGAGCCTTCACTCCCTCACGTGCATCACTGAGTTCACTGGTTTACCAGTTGTCCTTCCTTAACCAGTTTTCGTAGGTACTAACCATTGCATACTAGGAACACTGCACAAGACCCGCTGTTTGGGAGACGTTCTGGTCTCTCCTATTCTTACACTTTCCCATTTTTCCTGCTTTAACACATCAACTTCACAAACCAACTGTTCACTTGCTGCCTAAAATGTAGATCCCATCTCTTGACAGATGCCATATGGCCAGATAATCAATGTTATTCACTTCACCTGTCAGTGGTTGTAAGGTTATGGCTGGATGGTGTATTTTATATAAGATCTCAATATCGGTGTGTGAGAAGAAAAAGTGGTGGGGTGTCTATGAATAAAGTATTTATAGGAGCACTCTATTAGATCATTGGCAGGTTTCTGAAAATTAAAATAAGACTAGAACTATGTGGGTGTGCACTGGAGCAAAGCAATAGTGCCACATCTGATGCATAAAGCCATTATCATTCCTTCTAAGCCTTGGAAAGAATGACACCATCCTGTTTTCTCTCCGGCTCAGAAACCGCATCTGCTGCATTGCTGCTGCACTCTCCCTAACAGCATTATTTACAAACCCACACCTGTACAGCGGAGAATTCCAGTGGACTGTTTCACTGCGGGCGAATGGAGAACCTCCTAGCTTTTGTTTTTCACAAAACTGAAAGTGAACAGGGAGTCCTTGTGCCGGCGTCAACACAGGTGTAGAGTTTAGCTGCAGTCGGGGCAGGGCCTCTGCCAAGTGGGAGTAGTGTACGCTGTATACTAATTGAGCGCTGCTAATTAAAGACTGTTGTTTCAGACGGGTTTGGTCCATCTGTCCTGCTGAGCCTTAAAGAAAATGGGGGCAGGGGGATCCTATCACTGCTGTGATGATTTCTTTTCAGTAGTGATAGGAACCAGGAGTTGGTATGACTACATCACAAGTAAAGCCACTTTTTTACTATTTAAAACACCAGTTAATTTTTATGTTGTCATCTGTGTTGATGATGGTAAATAGTGCCTTACAATACTCTACACAATTGATGTAATTAAAAATACGTTTTAGGCCAAAACCATCTCAGAATCTCAAAAATGAGATCAAAATAATTCAGTAAAATGATGCTAGTACCTAACATTGTTAACATTGGTTAACATTGTACAGCGCGAAACTGAAAATGGTCCAATCAGGACTTTCTTCTTAATGGAATCTAGGCAGAGACAGCTAAACGAGCTCTCCTATTGGTTGGGACCTCGCAAGCAGAACTGAAGGCCTAATGCATCAGATTAATTACCAAGATAATTGAAAAGGAACTGACAGATGAATCAACCTATTATGTTCTGATTGCCAGTGGGTGGAACCAGTGTCACCCAAAAAAAATGGAGTCTTCTCTCTGTGAATACGAGTATGCCGCTAGCTTTATGCTAACATGTTATTAGAGCCTAAACTAAAGGCCTAAAGGTCTAATAGCTGCATAAGATGGTGTCTCAGGCATCAGACCGCGTGTTCATGACCATTTGATGTAATAACTCTCTGTGAGAGAGCTTTTAGAGGCATTAATCTCTTCAGACGTCTGGTTCCTCTCACCGCTACTGTGAACAATTCTGACATGGTCAGTTTCTCTACAACAGAGCATACCAGACCCACTCTGAATGACTTTATATTTAATCCTTTTAATTAAGCAGATATTTTTAAATATGGGTGGCATTCCCCTTTAAGTAGTTCCATGTGGTTTAGAAAATGGTTCTTTTGATGTGTGCTATTCTAATTATGCTACAGCCCCCTCTACAAAGATATGACGGGCTGTTATTATTCCACTATTATTCTCACAAGCATTAGTATTGTTTTAATGTGACATATGACAGTTGTATATAATCTCAATAATGGAAGGTATTCTGTCTATAGGAGAGAACACTGCATATCATACAATATGCAGACTGCACGTCATTCTTTACTGAAAGGATTCTGCTTTTCTTACAACCATGCTGCCATGGAGCCTGCTATGCTCCAGTGTCTAGACCGGTCAGTCAAATGAATTCGGATCGTTAACTGAACAGTCTGGACACTAGAGCATGGCAGGCCTGCTGTTCTGGGGTTAAATTGACAGTATCAGACTAAGCTGAGCAGCCTCTCTCTGTTATTAAATGACACCATTAAGTGATAAGTGATGGTGTTGATGTTTACGCCGGGCACTCAGTTCTCACCTCAGCCATGGTGTGTTTATTTGTTTCTGTGGTGGCGATGGTGTAGTAAAAACTGGCCCTGCAGACAATTCCCCGGCGTCCCTGGCGTCTGAGCGCGCAGACTGACTGTCCGTGATTAACTCACTGTCTCCTCTGTGCTTTTAGACATTATTGATGCTCGTCTGGACAGCCCGTCACGGCCGTCAGCATGTCACATGGCCCTGAGTGTTATGCGCTCTCCTGCTACGTCCTCACCAGTACACCCAGTATAGCCTGTTTAGAGTGTCCACAATTAGCACCATGGCTGGATTGCAGCTGTGTTGTTGGTGTTGCAGAACTTGTTGAAACTTGTAGTTAATTGTTGACTTTGAACTTTTTTCCTGGTGCCAAAAAGGTTATGTGGCTTGATCTATATAACTGGGGTCATAATAAGGGGTCAAAATAACATACATTGGAGGCCTGCTGAATTTTGCAAGTGCAAAAAAAGTGCCTTTGCCTCAAAACACCGGTCCAACAGTTCTGAAAAGAACCATTTACCACACAAAACACATGGCATCTGTACCGTGTTGTCATATCTAATATCATGGATGTCAAAACAGATCCTCCAGATCAGACAGACCTCAACACTAGTAAGTGGTGGACATGTGGGTATGATGATCTCAGTGGATCTACTCTAAGCTAATTTTGAATATTTCATATCCTAATTGCCTCTCTGTTGCAGCCCAGAGGAGAAGAGGTCAACCTTTTGAGTCTTGGTTCCTCTCAGTGGGTCTCCCTCATGCTCTTTAAGAGTTTCTCCTCATACTACCTCCTTTAGTGATGCTCAGTGAGTCTGCAACCGCATTTCTGGAAAGCTGCTTTGGGATATAGAGACGTATACACAAATAATTCAGAACAGGAGAGAAACCCCTAACATGTAACGACTGGAGAAAATATGTTGGATATGCCAGGATGAAGTCATCGAGTATACAGCGGCCGCCCTGAAACTGGAGTAACATCTAAATAAGGTGCTCGTACAGTAAAGCGTCTGCCGTGGGTGTTGCAGAAGTCTTGGTGACAGGCCAGTTATGCAATCCTTTTAAGAAAGAGCTGAGTTTACATAGAGAAGCTGAGGCGTCCTACACACTGTGATTACTTTATCATTGCACTTTTTAAAGTAAACAGAAATACAAAGGCACAGCCAGCTTTTGCCCCAGTTCAGTCTGGTGGAACAGGTATGGCTGATTTGCATGAATGAATAAAAAAATGAAATAAGCGAACTGCTTTTGTACACATCGCTTCTACGCCTGGAGGAGATGGTGCTGGCTTTGACTTAGTGCTGCTCACACATGGACATTAGACTCTTGGACTCTTGGAAAGAATGTGTCTCGATAATAATACCAGCTTACCAGAATATCCATGGTGCATGCACAGAAACAGCAAAAGCACATCTGTGAGGAAATTTGCTAGCCTGGATGTCCACAGGATCTTCCACAGTTTCCTGTATAATGAAAGTGAATAATCACTTGCTTTATCTACATCAGCTGCACATGCTTCCAAATCAGCATTGCCAAAGTCCTGCAAAGTCCCTGTGCAAACACACCTGATTCAATGCACAAAGTGTTCAAGGATTATCTGATGATCTGAATTAACTCCAAAACTCTGTACATATGGAGACCATATGCGCAAAGGACAAAGTTGCATTAGGAGGGGAATTTCAAAGATTTCAAGATTTTCCAAAATGTGTGGTTAAATCAATAATGTAAACAATGCCATTCAGGGTTTTTTTTTTTTTATTAAAAATGGTTTATTATAGAGAAACTTACTGACTCACCATTTATTTACAATGGTGGAGACAAGAACCAGGGTTAGCCATGACTACAACACACATACAGCCATTTCATTTGCTATCCAAAACCACATAGATGATGGTAAAATAGTTAAAAAACAAATAAATAAAGCGGGCACTTATAACACCCCATATTTAGGCCTCCACCTTTCTGTTTTTACATCTTTTTAATTGAAGCTGGTTTATTTGGGGAAAAAAATTGGTGGAATTCTCCTTTAAGACCAACAACGAACCTGGAGCTAAATCTTGGGGGTTGCCTACAAACCTCCTTTTCACACCCACACACTCCATGCAGCTTGTCCCTACATTGTAAATCAGTTGGCTGCTATTGTTAGCTCATTTGAAGATACTTAGTTTGCTGGCTAGCTAACAAATGTTACTTATAACTACATTTGTCACTTAATGAGGCTTAGATTAGCTATATTAGCTTGCCAACCTACTGTAAAGTGGCTGTCTAGCTACCTCTAGTATTCTTGATCTAGCTCTATAGCTAAGCAAAAATAACATTAGGTACACTAAACTTCGTGCATGCATTAACAAAGCCCTACAGCATTTTCTGCAGACTCCATTACCTTCATTGGGCTCAGAAATATCAGTCCAACAGCTCTGAAGAGAGCTACAAAAATACCCATAGTGGCCATCCATTATGTAACAGAAATATGCTCTAATAAAGATAAAAGGAGCAAAGAGCATTAAAACATTCCTCTGGTGAGCAGTGTTGTACATTTTCTGCTCTTTTGAAACCTTGAGTCGAGAGAACGACTGCCTTTCTCAATAAAGTGGAAAAGTTCCAGGGAACACTGATACTCGCAAATGTTTGTCTTCTCCTCCACTAAAGAAGGAAGGGGGAGGGGTACAAAGGCACTGAATCAGGCCTGCATACATTAGCCACTCTGTCTTTAAAAGTGTGCCAGAGTCTTTGGTGCGGAGGACGCCCCACACCGAGCACAATAATAGACCTCAATGCTTACCATCTGCAGGGGGAGAGAAAAAAAGCTGCCGCTGCACGTGCTACGGCCAGCACCTTGCCAATGTATGAATTTATGCACACAGGCCAGCTTCATGGCCTGTAATGAGCACCTCGATATACAAGAATGAATCATAGCTTTCAGCTGTCCTGTCTGCAGCGCTGCACACCGAGTTTGTGTTCAAGCACACTGGCGTATTGTCAGACTGCAATTACAGGGTCCGGGAATGACGTTTGGACCAGAAAGAGGAAAACAAAGTTTCTTTACACAGTTCAGCTCCTCACTCTCGAAGCTACATAGCTTTCAGATTAGTTTGACGGTAACCACCAAATTATCGGTGGCTACTTAAAGTCTCAACACACAGTTTCCCACTTGTCAAATGTCAAATGTAGTCGACCTGCCAAGAAATATTTGGTGTCTGACGTCTGCTGCAAAGCTAATATAGCTAAGGAGTCACTGAAGCTTGTAGCCGCCATTTGTACCATCTGTATGCTAGCTCCAGTCCTAAACCATCACACAAAGCCACAAAGCCAAGTTGTTAAGTAATCCCATATAGACTTGCTTATGTCATGTCTGAAAACTGGTCAGAGTGCAACTTCATGCTGCTACTTCCACAAGCTAGTCTTGGCTGATAAGATACAGTGCACGTTTGCTTGTTGGCCAAACTATCCTTTACGATTAACTGAATAACTCCCAATGCTGAATAGAAATCCCAATGCTGTTTTCTTTTCTTTTTCTGGACAGTGAACTCTCCCTGACCGATCGGAGGGTGTATAAGAGGAGTGGAGGAGTCAGGGTGAAGTTAGGGAGCAGATTGATAGCTCCAGCTGTTCACCGAGGAACAGAAACAAAGCCGGGCAGCTGGTCACCTGTAGCTGAAGTGAGTGCTGAAACTGCAACTCTGGACTGCTGCTCTGTGAGTGGGAGGGCGGATTACTGACCCTATGACTGCCTCTCATTTCCCTATTGCTGATAATTGAGGCCATTAAAACCACCATTAAGTGCTGATTAAAACACAGTTATGGGTACTGATGCTTCACAATCTCTTCGGCGGAACGTCCCGAAAGAGTTGTGCTTTCCAAGATTCGAGATTCATTACTCATATGCAAAAGCTGCTTGTGCTTGGCAATGAAGATCTGAAATTTTCACATATTCACAGATGCTGCAGTAATTAACCCCTTAACACTCCAACAAGTATTATTCAGTAACTACAGGGACTTCTGTACAAACTGGTGGGGCTGTTCTTTGGTAATAAAAGTGTGTAATAACATGTTCGGCACACTGGTGGTCCATAGGCTGTTTAAGGGGTTAATACTTATAAAAGTATTATATTATATTATAAATACTTATAATACTTAATAAAAGGATATAATATAGCATGTATAATATAAAGAGACTGTGGTATAACGACTGATGATTTGCCTAATCATCTGATTATCTGATTTCAACCAATATATTACATTACAAAACCAACTGGATTGACACATGCACTTGTGAGAAAACAAATGCAAACAAATGTAACAAATTGTTTTATTTTATTATTATTATTATTATTATTATTATTATTTATAATAATAATAATAATTGACATTTTTGTGTAGAGAATCTTTTTTTATTATTTTCTTTTTTTGCACTACAGCCCATGAGGTCCCAGTTCCATGATTGCTTTACCTTTCTTTTTTTTTTCTTTTGGTGAACACTAAAGTCAACACAAAGCCAATGCCAGCAAGTCCATCTGACAGAAGTTTATAATAATAGGAGATATCACACCGGCAAACACGGCCGCTCAGACCAAACAAGACTGACTTTTATGAAGTACACAGACGAACAACATCCTTCTCCTTCCCCCCCTCTGAATCTGGCACGTTTCGCTTTGAGGTTAAAGGGAAACTGACAGAGAACCAGGCTCAAGCTCAGTCAGGCCTAAGGGTTAATGTGCAGGCCGCTGGCCCCTCCCCCCCTTCCAGCCCACTTCCAGCCAATTACAGCGCAGCGACAGGACTCTACTCAGAGACAGAAGAATCCAGCCAGTGATATGACATCATCAGATGCCCATTAAAGGAGAGGTTACTTCTCCTTTTTTCTTCCCTTTGAAGAAGAGCTAAAGAAATGTGAGGCTTTTTTCCCCCTCCGGAACTCTGTCATTGGGGGTTTGGAGACAAAGCGCTGTTTGTTTTTCTCCCTTCAGACTTTTCTTCCCCTCTGGCTTCTGGAATTGTTAAAAAAAAAAAAAAAAAAAAAAAAAAAAAAACCTGGCTAACAAGTTTTCAAATCACTAAACAGACATACATATTTAATTCCCCTCTTAATGCAGTGTTACATGGGCATTACAACTAAAACAATCCAAGTCAGTCTAAAAAAGTTGGATATTTTTCTCATCTTTGTTACTATTATTACTAGTATTTTATCTCTACTCAAAATCTTTTCATCCCTTGTAAGCTGTGCTGTTGATACGCCTCCCTCATGTTAGTTTCAGTAGTGGCACCAGCTCTTGTGCCGCTGTTTTCTTGGTTGCGACTGTGCCGTGACTAGACACTCACTGTTTCCAATAGTCTCTTTCAGTTCCAACAAACGCTCATTATGCTCAGCCTGCCCTCCGTGTGTCTATGTGCTTTCCCCTTCACACACTCGCCCTGCACGTCTTCAGCAGCGGAAGGAGGGGGAAACTCAAGTTGTTTTGTTTACTTGGCAACATGGTGAGGGCGTCTGACGAACACATTTATCAGTCTGTCTCCCAGGGATTTTATTAAATTTTCTCCACACTGATTAGCAGTCTGTTATAGTATGAGTCTGATCTAATGCTATAGACTTTTTTCATACACGTTAAACCATTCAACATGCTTTTCATAATAAAGGACTAATTATACAAAAAAATTATCATATATAATGGGCTGAAACCTAAAGGGCGTTTAAATCATTTATTGTACACATGTATAATGAAATGGTATATGATATACTATATATATCCAAATGTGCGGCTATGTGAAGCATGGTGGTGGCAGCATCATGTTAGAGGGGTGCTTTTCCTCAGTGGAGACTGACCATCTGAAGGATGGGTAGATGGTGTAATACACAGGGAGATACTAGAAGACATCCTGCTTCAGTCTGCTTCTGGGAGAAACTTCACCTTTTGGCAGGACAGTGATCCTAAGCCCTGCAGCCACAGCATCACAGGAGTGGTTGAACTACAACAAAAGTGCATGTTCTACAATGGCCAAGTCAAAATGTAGATCTCAAACCAATCAAGAACCTGTGGAAGTATTTGAACACAAGCCTCACCCAACCAACCTGAACAACCTGGAGTGTGTGTATACATACACACACAGACACCAACTATAGGGGCATTCAGTAAATTACCCCCCAAAAATAAGAGTGGCTCCAAGCACAAGAAAAGCCATGGTAGTGAAACTGCTAGAAACTATGGTATGAAAACAGCAGTCATGGTTAAACAGTTGAAAAAAAGCTGCAGAATCACACAAACATATGTTTGTGTGTGTGTGTCTGTGTGTGTGTGTACATTCTATATATAAGCATTTTTATAATGCTTTAATTCATGAAATACTACCACATTAACATATGAACTAGACACCCATTACTTATATTTAACATGAATTCTACCTCTGCACCAACTCCAAAGCAAATAAGCCTAAGCACACAATGGATGACATGTAACGGGTCTGAACTAACGGCAGACATATTGATTCAAATCTGATGACTGTAAGTCTAGAATCAGTTTCTTAAACCTCTTTAAGCGTTAACCAGCTAACCAACCCCCACATCGTTGCTTCGGAACACACTGGAAAGTGAATGGAGGGTCATGAATTTAGAGCCGCGGAGGTTAATGATGAGTGACAAGAGGATTAAAATGGCCGTGTCACTCGGGCCTCTACACCCCACCCCCACCCTCGCCCAAGCCTCAGTGATCGTTCATCAGCATCCTACCTCCATGCACTAATTACTGAAGCAAGCCTTTCCCTTCTCCCTGGCCATTAGATCAGAGTGGACTCCTGCTCTCCACTGCACACTGCAGCCAGCTCTGACAGTGTCTTTTACATCGATATTACAGGTATATATAAGTATAATAACATGGTATTGCTCATTTAGACAGACATGACTTCCTAAACCTATTTAGGCACAGTCTAATCTCTGGAGTATTTGGTATGCTTTGGGATTAGGCAGTATTACTCTATACGCTATAAGTCAGTATTACTCTGTCATGTATGATAATGCTATCCTAATATAATACTGCAAAGCTGATATACAATCAATTTTACAATCACTACTGTGTTGTATGTATTAGTTTTCATGTCATATTATATGGTAATAGATTTGCAGAGGTGGCTATTTAAAACCTTTAGTCGGATAATAAGCGTTTTTGCTTGGAAGGTCATATCACAGTGCTGAGGATAAAATTATCTTGATACTGAGAGCAAGAATGTGCTGGATTTTATGTTCAGTTTGAGCACATGTACTATATTATTAGCGCCTGCTTTACTTTTTTTGCATTCATAATTTTTTTCTATTTTTTTTGTCCCACAATCAGTCACGTAATTCACTTTCTCACCCTTCTTTACCTATAGGACTTATGCTGATATATGTCAATGTCCTCTGTTCTGATTGGCTGCCCTGTATTGTGCCTCATTCCAAAGGCAGTAGGGGCTGAAACACGAACATGAATGGGTGGTGCTTACCTGCTGTAGGCTGAATAGACCACTATCAGCCTCCTGCGTTCATTAATGTGGAAGCATAAATAGTAGTTTATAATAGTAAGCCAACTGCTGCCTGTTCCTAAATACACCCATACTTTAACCAAGCACTCTTACCACAATTTCCACTCCAGCTGAAAAGCTCTGCTCATCATCTGACATTTTTATTTAGGCAACCAATGAAGGAGCTTTGAAGGAGGCTGTATTGCCAGACATATATGAATTATCACTATCACTAATATGATTATCACTATTCAGCTTATCATATGGACTGTACTGACTGAGGAATGAATGAAGGGTACATTCTGAAACTTTTAGTGTTATACAAGCCATTAAAAGCTGTACCAGCTAAAACCAGGAGTGTATTACCCCCCGACATCACTGTGGCATTAGCAAATGACAGATAGGCTAAAGTACATGTAAATGTACACGGGTTGTTTTATCTTATGCAAGAACTCCCCAGCTGTTAATGAAGTTACTGCAGCCCAGCGTGTGTTTTGCATTCCCGGAGAGCGCAAGATAAGGCCGGAGAAGTCAATAGGCCTGTCGAGTGTACGTCAGGTCATCTGAGCGAGACTGCACCACTTCCTCTTTGCTGTGTTTACATGCAACGCACGTGCACCAGAGTCTCCTCCCGCAAGCAGGAAAAGGTTTTGTTGCCCACAGTGCCCGTTTCAACAAGTCTGATAAGCGCAAGGGCCCCTGCGCAACCAGCTGCCCGTCTGTATGCGTAAACTCCTGGAACAACACCGAAGACGTGACGCAGCCAGATAGTTTTTTGCGTCCTGCGAGCTGACACATAGGGATGACTGTGCAACCCTTTTGAACCTCTGGATGAAATTCAGCATAATGAGAGCTGAATGCGTTAGCGCTTCTTTTTTTGGTTCCCTTTTACAGTATTCCTTCTATTTTCAATATGAGTTTACAGGAAATCGAATATTGTTTGCAAGAATACATGAAAAATACTGCCAACTTTTCAGCAAATGTCAAAAACTATATGAAATTGAATATTGTAAATATGAAGTTTATTCTAAATTCATGTCGGACAGTGAGAAAAAATGCATATGTGTCTTTTTATATAGTGTTAGTAAACTTCTGGTTTCAACTGTATAGTTGCTGCTAGAGCACAATCATGCAGCTGCATCTCCAGACTTTACAGAAAAGAATAACCTTTGTAACTTTCAATAGAAGTCCATGTAAAATTACTTTCTATTGGCATTTCTATTGGTCCAAATTTTGACACAATGTGCAGAACAGGATGTGAACAAATGACAAAGAGCCTTTTTTAACTTTTAATGGAAGTTAAAGACCAAATTTTTTTACTTATTCTAGAGCTTTTATTGGTCCATTCATCAATAAATGTGGACATAAATAAAACATATATATATGTATGTGTATAGAACTGTAGCAGCCTAATGTCTTATTTACAACTACTTCTCTTTCTGATAAACTTGTTTTCTTGTCCTGCATCTGGTCTTTTAATTCCAGCTAACTTTCCGAAGCCTGAAACATCAGTTTCCAGCTAACTGGCCCAATGTTACAGTGTGTGATGGAAAGCCCTTGAAACGTCACTATCTCTTAGAGAAAGGGAAACCAAACGCAAACGCAGTTTCCCGTTAAACCAAAGCCACTTCCTTGTTTCTCAGCCGACACGCTTGCAAAGTCTACTTATCACTTTAAATAGACACTCAAATAACAAGCCGTGTTTGCAGACGCCAGTAATAGCCGGGCCTGCTGCTCTCCTACCACCCCCCCATGCTAGTTGCAGCCGATTCCATAAGAACATGAAGCTTATCGCAAGGAAGTAATTGAAAGCTGCATGTGGATAATTCAATAATGAATGATCAACAGGATCATGTTTTTTTTTCCTTTTTAATTCCTCAAGCGACCCGTGTAGTGATGCAGGTCACACGTGAGCGCTCCTGGAAACACATGCACGATGTTTACAGCTATTGAAAGCACACCACAATAAGGTCGTTTCAAAATATTTCTTCAGGAGAACCTTTACTACATAAGCAATATATGAGAGCAAATAGGCTAGAAAACCACAGACGAAAGGAAGCAAACCAATACTCCATACTTAAGCAGAGTCAGTACAATCATACAGAGATTCAACAGACTCATACAGAGATTAAGCAGACCAGCTTTAGCTCATTAATAAGGCTTAGGAAACTGAATACATACAGTATAATGTTGCTGTCCAAGCAAAAATGTACATCTCTGAAATGGCAAGTTTATAAAAGGAGGAAAATAATTTTTTACTGTAATGTGATTTCTTTTATACCAAGTAATTGTGGACCATATGGTCAATTTTTATGTGATCACCCAATGTAAACAACAACAACAACAACAACAAAATCAATATTGAGTAGGTCCACACCCCTTGTGCTGCCACGAAAGATCTGACCGTTTGAGACATGGACTCCACAAGACCTCTAAACACGCCTTGTGGTTTCTGGCAACAACATGTTTCAGCAGATCCTTTAAGTCTTCGAAGTGAGGTCGGGCCTCAAAGGATCGTATCTATGGCTACTGGTTGTCCTGACTTTTGGTAGGTACTGACCACTGCATACCAGAGAAATCCCACATAGCCTGCCTGATGTTTTGTAGATAATGAGTAAACATTTGGAGAGAGGAATATATATATATATATATATATATATATATATATTCCTCTCTCCAAATGTTTGTGGAACAGATACACATGAACCTACTGGCTCCATGTCTCCATGGCAGTGGATACAGTGTTCTCTGGAATGATGGTGCTCTATCCAGTATGTCTGGGATGAGTTGGGGAGTTGGGAATGAGGTGACGTGGTGATCAGAAAAGTAGACAACAAAATAGAAAATCAGCAACAATAAGTCTTAGCATAAATTCATCTGCTTAATGTTGTGTAGGTCTCCCTCATGCTGCCAAAACAGCTCTGATCTTTTAAGGCACAGACTCTACAATACCTCTGAAGGTGACCTGTGGTGTCTGGCATCATGACATTGGCAGCAGATCCTTTAAGTTCTGTAAGTTGAGAGGAGAGGCCATCATAGATGACAAATGAGGCATACAGGGTGCCCATGACCCTGTTGTAGGTTCACTGGTTGTCCTTTTTTGAAGCACTTTTGGTAGGTATTAACCACTGTGTACCAGATAAACCCTACATGACCTGATGCTCTGAACAAGCCATCTAGCCATCACAATTTGGCCCCTGTCAAAATGGCTAAGATCCTTATGCTTGTCCATTTTTCCTGCTTCCAGCACAACACCTTCAAGAACTGACTGTTTACTTGCTGCCTAATATGTATATCCACCCCTTGTCAGGTCCCACTGTCACCAGGTAATCTCTTCAACTGTCAGGGGTTTTAATCTTATGACTGATCAGTGCATTTACTGTATATTCACTGTAATACTACACCAGGTGAGACAGCCAGATAAGGCTTTGAGGGGAGCCTTACTTAACAAACGGCAGTCTGGTGGTGAGACCTGCTAGTTAGCTGCCTTATTGCATCCTTCAGTAGCGCACCTTTTGTGAATGTACATCAAGGGCATGGATGCTGTGCATGTGCATGTCTGCGTGTGACAGAGGGGTGAGGAAAGAGGAAGCTGTGTCTCAGCACGCTGCTGTTTCCAAGGCTACAGTGATGCGCGGGCCAACTGCAGGTGCCGAGCAACAAGAGCGTTTCCCAATTAGAGCCCCTGAGAGAGGGCAGATAATGAAATCTGCCCCCGGGCAGCGCTGGGTTAACTAAATGGATCCACAGTCATTTAGAGTTAACAAAAGGCCGGCTGGGGAAGCGTCCGAAGAGCCAGTGAAAGAGGTGCTTACCCCACACACATACACACACACACACACACACCCATCGCTCGTTCACACCAGCATGGGGAGGGACACACTCCAGTTCAAGGAGGACAGCGTTCTGAATGCTGGTCCTGGTAGCGAAACTGACTGTTAGATCATTTTTCTCTAATTAATAAACTAATAATCAGCAATAAGCCATCCAAATAGAAGACACTTCACCTGTCAGTGGTTTTAATGTAATGGCTGATGAGTATATATACATACATACAATCTAAAATAATCAAAGGGGTAAATAAGGCGAGTCTTTTCAAAATTGTATGTAATGATTCTCATCAGATATTTGAATTACAGTGAATAATTCTAGACTGTAGCAGCTGTCCTATTTATGCTCCTGGAGTGACACACATACAGCCACAGAGTGAACATGTTGCAGAGCGAGTTCTGTAGTCTGGAAGTTTTTCAACTTTAAAGCACAGAGCCAACAGAACTGCAGTTAACAACAAATCGCATCACATGCTCAGCTGTGGGACAGTGAGTGAAAACTCCAGAAACGACTTTCGATATCACTAACATAATCAGTCATCAGAAACACACTTTATAGCCATTGCACAGCAGAATTCAACCTCCGCATTTGACCTATCTGTGGCAGTGAACACACAAAGACACTAACTCCAGTGAAAAGTGCAGTGAGATCGCACTCCCAGAACGAAAGGAGCACCTGGGGTAAGGTACTTTGTTCAAGGAGGCCTTAGTCGTGAATCTTCCAGCCTTTAGGTCCCAAGCTTGCTTCTCTAACCTGTAGGCCACAGCCCAAAAACAGAGGCATTCCCTGACCAGGAACCGGACCTAGGCCATGGTAGCAACAAATCCAAATGTACTAGACCACCAGGAACATCATTACTCCAGTGATCTGCATAGGCTGATTTGGATGTCGGAGCTAGGAATGATGTTCCAGTTAAAGATTCCGAGATCCCTACACTATTCCAAAACATCTCCAAAAACAGTTAAGATTTCAGAGTCAGTTTAGAACAACTGGTTCAACCATCTTTTACCAGTGTTTTATGGAAAATCCAACCAAAGTATGTCCCATGTTAGTATTGTTAGCATTGGCAGTTGATACCAATGCATTTTACAGTGTTTTGTGCATCTAAACAACATGAAAACACGTCCACAAATAGAACTTGGACAATACTGAGGGAACGACTGATTTAATGAGACACAGATGGATAGAAGTGCTAATAACCTGTATAATACTCCTGTTTAACTACAGTTGATGTGCGATGAACATCATCTTCTGAGTAGAAAATACAACTCGTGGGGCATTGCAGTTGAAATTTCCTATTTTTCAACTCAGAAATTCCAACATCCCAGTTCAAATGGAATGCAGGGTAAACAATGAGGTATTTGTGTGAGAGAGATGAAAAAACACTACACGCCTGACACATGTCACAGCTCATACAGTACTGGATGGAGCTGCATCATTCCAGAGAACACTGCTCCCCAGTTCAATTCTGGGGGTGGGGTGTGTGTGTGTGTGGGGGGGGGGGGAGGTGCTTTATACCTGTCTTGCCCATGCCTGAGCATAGTGACCTGTGACTCATGTCCCGTTCGTTTCAGCAGTTGTGTCAGCAAAGGGTGCACTTTAAAGCAGCCGAATACTCTCTTTAGGAGAGACGTCTGGATACTTTTGAACATGTAGGGTGAACACTGAAGTCAGTCCTCATTTGACAGCATTCCCACTGGTTTCACAGTGAAGGCCTGAGAAAAGGCCGGAGTTGTCATGTTTGCTGAAGAGCAGCGTCCACACATCCACTCCCACAAAGGCCCCATTCACAGAGCGCCCAGGTTAAAGCCTGTTTCAAAACCTTGTTTAAGGACACAGAAAAGGAGGCACCGGCTGGCCTGAGGAGACGAGCCCCCACCCGCTCACACTCAAACACATACTTACACACACACACACTCACATACACACACAGTGGCTGTTGTGCTGACACTTTCTTTTTCTCCCGGGCTCCCTCGCTCGCCTTCTTTCTTTCTTTCTTTCTTTCCCTTTTTTTCCTTCCTGGAGAACAATATGAAGGGAGTTGGTGGAGAGGAAATGGCCTCTCTCTCTCTCTCTCTCTCTCTCTCTCTCTCTCTCTTTCTCTCTCTCTCTCTCTTTCTCTCTCTCTCTGAGTGTGTGTGTGTGTGTGTGTGAGAAGGACAGTCAGTCTGGCTCTGATTTTCCTCGGCGCCTGCCTGCATCTCCCACAGGAGTGCCATTAATCACCACAGCAGGTCCGCTCTCTCTCTCCCTTTCCCCTATGTCTCTCTATCTCTCTCTCTTTTTCTCGTTCTCTGTCTCTCGCTCGTCTATGTCTCTCTCTTTTTCTGTCTTTTCCCCATGTCTCTCTCTCTCTTTCTCTCTCTCTCTCTGCCCCTCTATGTCTCTCACTCTCTGTCTTCCTCAATCTCTTTTTTTCTTTACCTCGTTTAGCCTTTTCTCTTTACCTCTATGTCTCTCTCCTTTTCTCCTCAATATCTCTCTTTTCTTTTCCCCTAATATCCCATTCCTTTTAACCTCTGCCTCTCTCTTTTCTCTTTACCTCTGTCTCTCTCTTTTCTCTTTACCCATGTCTCTCTCTTTTCTCTTTACCCATGTCTCTCTCTCTTTTCTCTTTACCTCTGTCTCTCTCTTTTCTCTTTACCCATGTCTCTCTCTTTTCTCTTTACCCATGTCTCTCTCTCTTTTCTCTTTACCTCTGTCTCTCTCTTTTCTCTTTACCTCTGTCTCTCTCTTTTCTCTTTACCTCTGTCTCTCTCTTTTCTCTTTACCTCTGTATCTCTCTCTTTTCTCTTTACCTCTGTCTCTCTCTTTTCTCTTTACCTCTGCCTCTCTCTTTTCTCTTTACCTCTGTCTCTCTCTTTTCTCTTTACCTCTGCCTCTCTCTTTTCTCTTTACCTCTGTCTCTCTCTTTTCTCTTTACCTCTGTCTCTCTCTTTTCTCTTTACCTCTGTCTCTCTCTTTTCTCTTTACCTCTGCCTCTCTCTTTTCTCTTTACCCATGTCTCTCTCTCTTTTCTCTTTACCCATGTCTCTCTCTCTTTTCTCTTTACCTCTGTCTCTCTCTTTTCTCTTTACCTCTGCCTCTCTCTTTTCTCTTTACCTCTGCCTCTCTCTTTTCTCTTTACCTCTGTCTCTCTCTTTTCTCTTTACCTCTGCCTCTCTCTTTTCTCTTTACCCATGTCTCTCTCTTTTCTCTTTACCCCTGCCTCTCTCTTTCATCTTTACCCCTGCCTCTCTCTTTTCTCTTTACCCCTGCCTCTCTCTTTTTTCTTTACCTCTATGTCTCTCTCTCTTTTCTCTTTACCTCTATGTCTCTCTCTCTCTCTTTCTTTTTTACCCCTCTCTCCTGCATCTTGCTCCGCTTTTCCCTATTTGTAAGTCATATTTGAGTTAAAAAAAAGTTTTATATTATTTTATTTTAAATAAAAAAAGCAATATATGATTTTGCTTCAACACACACCTTCACTCTATTGTTTTACAAACACAAGAAAAAAAGAGCAACTTAAACTTAAACTTAAACTACAATGTATTGTATCTGGACCTTTCTCTCTTACCCTCTTTCCCTGTGTTTACCCCCACCCCCATCCCACCACCCCAACACACTGCCCATGCCAGTGGCCCTCCATACAGGAAACACAAAACCAAACACTGTTCTTACACAACAAATTCTACCATCAATCCTCCGTTCCACACCCTCCTCTACTCACACCAGCACACGCATAAAGCCATCCACTCAGACTAAGCCTTACCATTAACAGTGGGAGCACCCAGGCATTGCAATAAAAGTCAGCCATACTGTAAATACTGTTCATTAGGAAGAGCAGTAATGTTCTTTTAATCCGCCAGCAATGAGGTGGAGAATTTCTAACGGGCGCCAATCCCACCTGACAAGAGCACTCAAGTTACTGGCATAATTCAGAGAGCTCAGAGCAGGCAGTGCTAATATCTGCGCATTACACATACAGTAACTCCTTTTGTACGCATGCTGTATATTACTACTGCTACTACAGCCACTGCTCTGGTCAATTTCACAGTAAACCTGAGCACAGGAGAGTAGCGCTGCAATGGAAAACTACAGACAGCACTGGTGTTAGGTCAATACCAGTCGATTCTGGCCCAAATACAGGCCAGTTAAGACACCACTGGGTCAGTTATTGCAATAGCAAGTATACAACTCTTTAGACTTTGGGCCACATGCAACCTACTGTGTGAAATGTTAGCACAGCATTTCTGTTTTGGGCCAAAATTAGCTGAACTGTAGTCCGCTGTGTCTCTTTTCAGGCAGGCATTGCCATCATTTCACAGCCGGATAGAGGTATGCGCTAGTACTGCTTGCTATTTGGGAAGTATTGCATTAGAATTACAATTGCATCATTTTCATGCTTCCTTATCCACCTCTTTCTGGTCAGAGTCGCAGTGGGTCCAGAGCTTACCTGAAATCATTGGGTGCACTCACACGCACACACCAAGGGGGCAATTTAGCACAACCACCAAACATACCAAACCCCTCTCAGACAGAGACTGGAGCACGGATCAAACTCACAACCCCAGGCCTCTGGAGCGCTGTGGCACACACACTACCTGCCACTCTGAGCCATTTATAGCACCACATGCATTTGCACATATTTATGTTCACATAATAAAATGTGAATGTGTGTGTATGGTGTCCTGTGATGGACTGGTGCTCAGTCCAATGGGTATTCCAGCTTTGCGCCCAATGATTTCAGGTTGGCTTCAGACACACTGTGACCCTGACCAGGAAGAAGCAGATAAGAAGACACTAGGTGGATGCATATGGTCTTTTCCACGCAAAAACATTTTTAGAAGTTTTTTTACTTTGTCCTGTAAAGTTGCAATTTTGGAGATTTTTGTGTGACAGTGACAATATATTAATAAGTGTGGCAGTTATCGGATCAGTATCAGCCAACATTTTGTTGGAGGTTTCAGTATTGGTATCAGTAAAAGACAAAAGTAGTATCATACCAGCTCTAGATGATGAGCTCAGAACTAAGAGGCATGCAGGCTGCACTGCTTTACGTTAGCTGTGAGCGTAGTACACAAACCGAACAAATGCTTTTTTTCCCTGCACAAGCTCTTGGCCGTCAGTGGCTGTGCGGAGGCAGCGGGGGAATACACTCGCTGTACAAGCGGAGCAATGTTTTCCAGGTCATTTGGTTGAGAAATCCCTACAGCCATTCTATTTCCATCAGCTGCCTTGAGTGAGAGTCCATGTGTACAGACAGGCCGTCTATAGGAGAGGACACCGCTGAGGTCATCTTCTATAATAAGACCAGATTCTCCTCTTACTGCAGCCACCCCAGTATGCCCTGCTCAAGAAGAACAAACATACACACCAGGGGTTCAAAGCTCGGACCTGATTTTGATTCGCTGTGCTGATTTTCAACTGCTTCGGTGCAATTCAACAAAATCTTAAATTTCAACATAATTCTCATTTGATTCTTTTTGATTTCAGTCTTTTAATTTTTTTTTCTATGATAAGATCAGGGTCTCCTCTTACCATGTGCAGCACTGTGAGCCTTGCTCAAGGAGTGCGCGCACACACACACACACATACACACAGACCAAGGCTATGAATCTCTCACCTTGCAATGATTCAATTTGTAGATTCAGTGCAATTTAATAAACTCTCAAATTTGACCACAATTTGATTGGATTCTTTCAGACGATTTTCTGTAATAAGACCATATTCTCCTTTTACCACAGTCAGCCCAGCACATCCTGCACACATACACATACACTGATAGTGATTATAGTGAATATACTGTATACAGTGAATAAGTGATTCACTCAGATTCAATTCATTTTCAAAAATGAAAAGGGTGCCGAAGGAGTGTAAGAATGAACTGGCTTATGAAGACTGTAGCTGCTCCTGAGCAAGTGTCAGGAGCGCACATACCCCCCCCCCCCCCCAAATCTCCTCAGTGTAATCCTCCCCGGTGATGAGAATGTACAGACGCAGATATAACCACCAACATGTGTCCGTGTGTATGTTTGGGGCCAGAAGGGACAACAGCTACACTCAAGACATAAACCCTACTGTAATGAGTAATATTTGTGAACATGCAGCAAGGTCATAGAGGTGACGCACTCTAGCATGTCACTCAAGTATGTGCATATGTGTGTGTGCGTCTGTGTGTGTATTTATTATATGAAATGCTTTTGTCTTCAAAGGCTGATACAAAGTAAATCTTCAGGTTGCAGAGTTAACAGGGTATTCCACCAATTTCCCAGATTTCCTGCATGATTCAATAGTTACTTTCAATGTAAACAAAGTTGTTCAGAGAGGTTTGGTGTAAAACACTCGTCCGTCGTCTACATCGAATGCCTCTGAAAGATACATAACAGAATGTTATTAAAATTAATATTTAGAAACACCCTGATGCCAGTGACAGTGTTTTACAATAGTTCTGTCCTAAAACATGAATTAATGTAAAAAAAAACTGGATAGCAAATAAACTAGTTATATTTGTGTTGTAGCTATACTGTGACCCCTGGTTCCTATCACTACCACTGTAAACAAAAAAGAGCTCATAAGTTTCTCTACAACGAAGCATTTTACAAAACCCACTGTTTATGATTTTGTTTACATAGCAACCACTGAATTATGCAGAATGTTTAAAAAAATCGGTGACATTCCCCTTTAAGGTAAAGGCAACACACATACACACAAATCCAGCTTACCACAGCAGCATTTAGAAGCATATGCAGAAGACCATGGAAACACCACACACAACACCAATTAACTCTAGTGTGTGTATGTGTATGATTATCATGTAGTCATAGCTCATGCTTGGGTAAATATTACTGTGTGTGTGTTTGTGTATATGTGTGTGTGTGTGTGTGTGTCTGTAAGAGTGCATAATAGTGTGTAATCAAATCGTCTCTTGCTTAAAACATAACACCTGTAATTTCGGAACTAGATAAAGCTGACAATAATACACTTCTATCTCCCAGCTGAAGAGTGTACAGAGTGTCAGCTGAACAACAGTGTGTGAAGACGTTCACCACCCCGCGTGTAATGTGGATTAATGATGTAACTTCATAATTATTCCATGTAACATGATTACAGTGAGATATACAGCAACAGACAACGAAATCTAATGTCATTAGGAGATAAGGCGCGACAGCTTTGATGATACTCTTCCAAGATAGTGCTAAATCTGTCAAAGATAAAACAACAACAACAACAACAACATCATCATCAACAATAACAAAAACATCAGCAGCAGCAGCAGCCCCTCTATCAGTAATAGGAAAGAATCCGGCTCAGTCAGAAGCTGTGCTGGGTAAGTGGATTCCTGCCCCATTCCCCATTACTCAGTGTGATAAACATGTTGTGTGTCTTTAGGGGGCTGGGGGAGGGGGGTTAGGTGCTGTTGTCCGCTGGGGGATACGCTCTGATTCCAGCATGTGTCCACCAGCGCCAATCAGGCTTACAGGAGTGTGCACAAGCTGATGCTCCAACACTATAGTGGATGTTTATAATCCTGATTACACACTACATCATGTTTATAACTGTGATGAAGCTATATATATATATATATATATATATATATATATATATATATACATGTCATGATAAATGGATTATTACTTAGTTACTGAGTTTGGTAGTTCATTTGCTTATTAGTTCATTAGTTCATTAGTTCATTTCATTATTTTCATTAGTAAGTGTTTCATTAGTTTGTTATTTCATTAGTTCATAGTTTGTTGGTTTATTAGTTCGTTATTTCATTAGTTTATAGTTCATTAGTTTGTTATTACATAGATTTTTCAGTTTATTTCATAAGTACATTAGTTTGTTATTTTGTTAGTCTGTTATTTCATTAGTTTGTTATTTCATTAGTTTATTAGTTCATTAGTTTGTTCTTTCATTAGTTCATTAGTTTATTAGTTCATTAGTTTGTTCTTTCATTAGTTCATAGTTCATAGTTTATTGTTGGTTTATTAGTTTGTTATTTCATTGGTTTATAGTTCATTAGTTTATTTCATTCGTTTTTCAGTTTATTTCATAAGTACATTAGTTTGTTGTTTCATTAGTTCATTAGTTTGTTAGATCATTATTTTTTCTGTTTCTTTCATAAGTTTTTCAGTTTATTTCATTCATGTCATCAGTTTGTTAGTGTTATTGCATCAATTAATTAATTTGTTAGTGTTATTTCAATAGTTCATTGGTTTGTTAGTGTTATTGCATCAATTAATTAATTTCATTTTAATTCAATTTCATTAGTTTATTAGTTTGTTATTTCATTAGCTTAGTTTATTTCCTTATTATTTTTTGCTCATTAGTTCATTAGTTTATTTCATTAGCCTGTTATTTCATTAATGTATTAGTTTGTTAGTGTTATCTTATTAGTTCACTGAGTGGTTAGTTTGTTAATTCATTAGTTAATTGTTTAGTTATTATTTTATTAGTTTGTAGGATTGTTGTTCTTTAATTAGACACTTCATTATTTCATGATTGTTAGTTCATTAGTTTGTTAGTCCATTAGTTTGCGGTTAGTGATTAGTCTGTGAGTTTGTTAGTCTATTAGCTTGTTATTTCATTAATTCTTTTGTTAGTTTGTCCGTTATTTCAGAAGTTTGTTTGAATACAAAATCGGACCTGTCTCAGACTTCTGGAAGATAAGGGAGTGTATATAAGACTTGTTTCTGTGAAGTGTATGTGTGTTTGCTCATGTGTGTGCTCATGGGACCCTCTGTGTTATGGTAAATGAATGTGGAGTACATGTATTGCTCTGTCAGCTTCATCTCTGTGAAAGGCCTTGGCCCATCAGTGGTGATTAACTGATTAACTGTGAGAGTGCTAATCATCTCAACATAAAACACACACAGGTGATCAGGGTCCATCTGAACCAGCCGGGACATGAACCCGCCCATACACAACACACCCTGAACTATATGATACAAATATGTAAATACGCTGTAAAATACTGCAACAAGCTGTACGATTCTAACAGGGCTGAAAATAAGAGCATTAAAATGCTGAAGGCTGCAGGTTTACAGTAATTGTTTTATCCTGAGTGTGTGGTTTCTGTTAATGGTGTCAGTGTGAGATCTGTTGTTAGGTCTCATTTGGCTCTGCATTAGCTGGCAGAGATTGCTCAGCTGTGAGTGGAGAACAAAAAGAGTTGATTGAATCTGACACCTGAGAAGCGTGAAGTCTTTTATAACAGGATCAAGTGAAAAGTCACTCAGTGTTTTGCAGCATTCTTTGCATCACACAGTTTACCAACACTGTGTTATCTCAGTGACTCAGTAAATATGGGTGTGATAAAGGGTGGTGTTATTTAACACCATGACTTTTATGCAGCATCCCTCAATGTGTATGTGTGCATGTGTGTGTACATCTGTGTTTTATGTATAATTGGTCAACCACACACAATCAAGCCATGATAATAAAAGCAATATAATTATTTGAACATTTGCATAATGAAGCAATTTTGAATACATATATAAATACATATATAAATATGTGTGGATGTACACACAGCAAATATATAAAGTTATATACACACACACACACAAACGTTATCTGTCTTGTGTGAATATATGTGATTCTATTCCTACTACTGTTATTATTGTTATTATTATTATTATTATTATTATTAATAATAATAATAATAATAATAATAATAATACAGTGAGGGTCACTGTATACAGTGACATGCAAAAGTTTTGACAACCCTGGTCAAAAATCTGTTACTGTCATAAAAACGTAATCTTGCTTAAAATATTAAAGAAATGTGTCGTCTTTAACTAGCCTGGGCTAGGTGGCTATAAAGCCCCCAGCATTGAGCAAGTGACCAGTCAGTTCTTGAAGGTGTTGTGTTGGAAGCAGGACAAATAGTCTAGCATAAGGGTCTGAGTCACAGGACCAAACTGTGATAGCTAGACGGCTGGGTCAGAGCAACTCGAAAACGGCAGGCAGGTCTTGTGGGATGTTCCTGCTATGCAGTTCATCCCGGTACGGCCAGTATCAACCAAAAGTAAGGACAACTGGTTAACCATTGACAGGGTCATGGGTACTTAAGGCTCACTGACGCTCATGGAGGCCCCACCTTACAACTTACAGGACATAAAGAATCAGCTGTAACTTCTTGGTGCCAGATAACTCAAGATGTCTTCAGAGGTCTTGTGTTGAGTTCACATCTTAATGGGTTAGATATGCTGTGGCGGCACAAGGGGGACCTACTCAACATTAGGCAAGTGGTGTTAATGTTATGATCGCTGATCGCTGTATTCAAGACAGCCATGTACAATAAACAAACAAACAAAAAAAATGCACTCCTCCATGATTTAATCTGATGATATAAGAAAGTATTTGGCGTTCAGCAGCTTACAGTAAGTGATTAGCGTTGAGAAAACATGCTGTTTTCCACTACTGAACAAAAATCACAAGAGCTGTGCCTGAAGTGAGCCGTAGACAAATAACATGTTTCCTTTTCATCTGATTAATGCAACACCAACAGATGCTGGCTGGATTAGGCCTAGATTAGTATCCTTTCTTCTGTCTCTGTTTTCCAACGCATGCTCCGCTCTACTCTAAAGCAGCAGACCTGCCTCTTTAACACCCTACACAGCATCGGAAACAATCATGCGGTTTGCACAAGGTCACAGTGACATTTCTATGCTCCTCACTTAAACAAGGGTGCCCAAACGTTTGCACATGACTGTATAGTATTATTACTCACAGTCATATCAGAATATTACAGAATATTGTCTCGGATGACACTAGCAAGAGGTTTTTAGGTTAGGTTGACTGGTCCTCAGTGGCACCAGTGCTCTGTATCACTGGCCGGAGTCATCGCTGGCATCAATGGCCCGTGGGGCACCGCTGTTATACCATGGGGAGGCGCTCAATGTGCAAAAAGTCCATTCTCGGTTTCAACAGCAATGACCAATGAAATTATAATTCAGGGTTGAAGTGATAGTTCAGCTAAACGTATAAGGAGTTTTACAGCTCCTCAGCCCAAATGTACTTGATCAGCTATGACAGCTGGAAGTCTGATGTTTGCTTCTGTATTTGTGTGCTAAGGCTAATGTAGCTAACATGAGATGGAAGCTTATGTACAACAATTAACACAGTGCAAACTGCACTCCTGAAATGTCCATTTTCAAGTATCGCAACTAAAATTTTTACATTCTATATCTGAATTAGGTCAACATCCCAGCTGAAGTATATTTACGGCATCGATCGCAGTTCTGGTGGAAATAAAAAAGGTGATAGATTGTTCACACTATGGCCCCATGCTGAAAAACCTCTCTCAGAATGCTGAACCTGTATTTTCATTTCAGTAATTAGCCTTCATTGATTAGCGCTACGGTGGCTGTGCTCCAACATTGACCTGAACCCAGAACTCAGTCACATCCATCTGTCCTTGTAAAGTAAGCTAAAGCACATCACCCTCCACCACTTATCCAACATCTATTAACTGTAAGTCTGTTGTTACATATGACTCATCATTTTCCCCCCCTGCACAAGCCTGACTCATGTATTTTTACAGTCACGTGTTACTGCTATGAACAGGGTGCTCTGAAACTAAACAAGAACAAATGCCTTTCCCAGCCAGAAATGACTTCTCCTGCCCAGCCAGAGATCAAGTGATAAGAACAGAAAGCAGCTAGCCGTTTTCTTTCTTTCCACCATAGATACTGGAGCTGCTAATTTAGGGCCTGTGGTCAATAGTGAAGGCCGGGTGTGTCCCCACCCCTCATAACCGCCACTCTGAGCCAGCATTTGGAAAGCACACATACACACACACACACACACACTCCCTGGCAGATGTCTGCTCACGCGGCCAGCAAGATAATGACAGCGGATTAAAACATCTGATTCCCCACACCACTACCCCCCCCCCCTTACCACCACCACACCGTATGTTTGTGTTCCCTCTTTAGGAGGAATTTATGGGCACTGCACTGAAAAGATAGATTGACTCAAAAGAAAAAGGGGAGGGGGTAAAAAAAGGAGGCCTCAGAAAAAACAGAACAACAGCTAATCTGTGTGGGGTAATCGCTATTCAAGCGAGCGATTCTGGATTAATAAAAATGCTAATTCACAGACATGCAGCGGAATGACTACAGTATAGGAAGGTGAAGAGGGCCCTGGAGATGGTTTCATTTCCTTTAGAAAATGTAGGAAGTATCGATAAAATAAAAGACCCCCTAAGAGAAGAATTCCAGATCATCGGAATCTGAATCTTTAAGAGATCCTCATATGTTTTTCAGTCATTTTTTTCTTATAATATCCATGTGGGTTTATGTACAATTAATTAAGTACGTTTTCATGTTGTTTTTGTAACAGTAACTTTTGGTTTGATGTATGTAAATGGATTCTGTTTTGATTGGCTGCCCTGTATTATACTTCATTCAAAAAGCAGTCTGAAAGAGCTGACACAGGAATGGCTAAAGCGCAAGTGCTGTAGGTATATGTAAATGTATTGGTTGTATTTGCAGTTCAGTTTCTAGAAGAACACTGGGGTGGGGGGAGTGGACTGTACTTTTAGATACTTCAGCAATGTTTACTATATTCCTCAAAATAATGTAAGGAGTTGAGTTGAGTTTTTAATAATATAGGCCCTTCAAAATGCAAAAAACACCTAATGCTGAATCAGTCAAGAACCTTCACTCACACTATTTGTCCAAAGTTTATAGATGCCCCATTCAAATTCGGAAAATTCAACGGCTTTAAGATGACACAGGTTACACAATGTCACAAAGCTTGACACAATGCACATATCCTCCACAGAACAGCATCGCAAATAGAATAGGATGCACTCAAGCAGCCGCATATGAGCCTAAGTGTGGGCTAGTGGGGAATAAAGCCCCCCAGCACTGGGTTGTGGCGCAGTGGAACTGTGTTCTCTGGAGTGATCCAGTACCTTTGGGAGGAGTTGGAGTGGCAGAACTAATCATCCAACATTAAGCTCTCGTGCCTGAATGCAATCAAACCCTCCTCAAAGCAACATTCCAAAATCTAGGGTAAAGTCTTCCCAAAAGAGTAGAGGCTGGTTCTGCAGCAAAAATGGGGGGCAGACTCCATTGTAATAGTCCCCTGCTTTTTGAAGAAACTTTGGATGAGCAGGTGTGCAAAAATATTTGGCCATAGTCTGCATGCAGTCAAAGATTTGGTTAATAAGTGCAACCCAGGCCAGAATGTTGTAAATGGTGTACGTGACTGAAATCCTGCTTGGTCCTTATAAGACATATTTGAGAAAACAGAAACAGACCTGTGTGTTGAAATAGTGGAGTTCATTTCAATAGTTCAATAGTTCATTTCATCAGTGCTGGGATTTGTAGTCACTTAGGACTGGGGGATTTCAGACAGATTTTGGGGTGTAGGCTTGAAGTCACATTCCCTGTCTTCATTCTCCAGTGCTTGCCTCACTTGACCTCTCCAGGTTTTTAGCCAAACATTTTAAATTTCCACCTGTGCATTCATCAGGAGCATGTTTAACTGCTTTAAAAAGGATTGCAGGCCTTACAATGAACACATATACAGACAGGCCAGGTAATATAGAGTGCTATGAAATCCACTGATCATACAACCATGTATGATTTGGTGTTTCTGAAACTACAGGTAGTGTTTGTATGTCTTGGGGTTTATGAAAACAGTTCAAACATTTTTCCCACTTTCCCACCTTAATCTTACACAGGTCCCATCTTGGCCCCATGTGCAGTGCACAACCTAGATGGGGCCCATGCTTAACCCCTCCTGGTCCTATCACTGACCCTGGTGGGAACCCATATGCATGGCCAACATGGAACCCATGGACAAAACTTTCTGGTTCCCGGTTGGGCTACCCATACAGGCCCCACATGAGCATGTTATCTAGGATTAGCTTTGGCAGAACATATTTGAATACATTAAGAATAAGATTTTTAGGTCTAATTCAGAATATCTAAGATATATGTTATTAGCTATACAACAAAGACACAGAAAATCCTAAAAATAAAATAAAAAAGATGATAAAATATTCACACTTTTATTGCTTTGGCTTACTTACATTTACAGCATGTGTCCAAATGTTTGTGGACACTGCTTCTAATAAATGAATTTAGAGACTTTAAGTTGCACCCCTTGCTTACACAGTTGGACAAATGTACACTGTACAGCTTGCAAATGTACAGCTTGTCTAATCCCTGTAGAGAAGTACTGCCAATAGAATAGGACTCTCTGGATCAGATATGCATGAACATATTGGCACCATGCTTAATTCCAGGAGTGGGCTAGAGGGGGAGTAAAGCACCCCAGCATTCAGAAGTGGAGCAGTGGAATGATGGTGTTCTCTTGAATGATGGTGCTCAATCAGGTACTTGGAGGTGTAGTCCTAATCCTAATCTCACTAATACTCTTCCCATAATACTCTTGGACAGCGGAGACAGTTATTCCAACAAAAGCATGATAAACTCTTTTAATACCCTTGATTTCAGAAGAAACAATGAATGAGCAGGTGTCCCAATACTTTTGCCCATGTAGTGTATCTTTGTTTGGCTATAGGTTGTTACAGAATGAAAAATAATTAACAACAGTATTTATTTAAATAGGTTTTAGCATTTGTACACTGCGGTTTTCTTTTTTATTTGTTTGAAGATCACAGGTGTGAGGCATGAATACACTGAATATGCTTCAGAAATTAGATTAATTCATTTCATTTAACATTGTGAATGTAAAATGCTTCATGGTAAAAATGTGAACCAAAAATCTACTGCTGTGACCTGAAAGTGCCTGTAGTTGCTAAAACACTCGGCAACAGTCTTTTTAAAAAGCCACAGTGGAAGTAAATAGCGCAGCTGCTGCAGTTTCTCTGCAAAACACATGCCAGGTGTACAGACGATTACACAGTTCTAATCCGAACAGTAAACAGTAGTAGTGCTGGTAAATGTCTGTTTATAATAGTTCAAGTGATTTTTTTTTTTTTGGTGTTATAAAGAGATATGATGTTCTATGATGTTCAATAATATATATATATATATATATATATATATATATATATATATAGTAAAGTTATGTTATTGTGTCCAACTCTGTGAGGACAGAGAGAGCATGCTCATCTTAATATAATCTAAATCCCACTAGCTGTGATGCATGTGCTGTGTAGATCAGGCCAGGACCTTCACCTATTAGAAGCTTGTCTGTTTCGCTGGCTTTTTCAGCAGCTATCACTGACCTGGACACAGGCCCCAACTATGGGGGCACCAGCTAAAAAATAGGGGGCAACACAGCTTCTGAAAAGACATGATTGTGAAACTGCTATTACAGTCTAAAAACAGTCACGGCAGTGAAACCAGAAACGCTGCGCTGTTTTCATCATATGTGTGTTTTCCTTGCTGGCTCTTTCGCCCATGTGTTGCTAAGTAGTGCCTTGTTTTTTTACCGAAGCACTGAACGAGCCTGTGGTGTAGCAATACCACCTTTCCTTATGACAAACTCGAGTTCGCTTCTCTGTCTGAACAAGCACTCCACACTACATCAATAAGAGTACTTGGACAAGACTCCTATCACTATGTTTACCTTCCTGTATAACACCATTCAAATGTAAGTCAATTATTAGTAAAATGTCATGAATGTAAAATGCTTTCAGTGGAACAATGTTAACTTTAATGCACTGTTGTTTTACAGAACACCAATAATTGTAATTAATTTTTTTACAATAGCATATTAATATCAACAAGCATGCTAATTTTGGAATATATCATTCCATCCCTGCACATGTTGCTTTCACTAACTGCTTTGCTGTGCAGTTTTAGTCACACACTCTATTCCAGAAATAAAGCAGCCTCCATCATTAGCAGCAGCGCAGAACCGCATAACTCCCTCATTGCCTCCATGAATATTTCTGGAGTGAGATGTGCTAGCCGATTGCTGTCAGGCTGCCTTTGTTTATTTATTACGGACTCAGAGTGATTGAGGCAGTAAGAGAGATCACCTAAAATAAGACTTTGAGCGCAGGCTGTAATTTCGGGATCGAGTTGCTTGATGACGAGAGCCAGCAGTAAGGCTGAGGATGAATGGCCTGTTCCTTTCTGAGTGTTCCCTCAGAGAAAGGCAGGGCAGGACAGTGTGTGTGTGTGTGGCGGGGGTGGGGGTATAATGAGTTGGCGTGAGTTTGATTCCACCACACTTGTTTGGCCACGACTTTGCTTTATCATTAGCCCTTTGTGTACTGTGCGTTTCGTCCAGGCCCAGTGAATGCGTTGGGGGTTGAGCCGAGGACAGTGGCGTCCGGTGTCTATTTCAGACAGCCTCCTTAACAGGCAAAGATCCAAACACCAAATAAAGTCATCTCGTCAGTGACAACGGCAACATCGCCATGCATTTATATTTATATTGCTCATTTATTTAAACTCAGTTCAGAAGTTTGGAATCACCATCGTCAGTAATATACAACATATGTTGCCGCAGATGCATGTGTCAAATGATTGGTGTATGATGTCAGTACTGTACAGCCTCAGAGCCTCAAATAATTGAGAAACAGGACATAAAAATTTCATCCAACCACTCTTTATCCCGTAGAATGAAACAGGCTGTTTTTGATACGGTACCTTTAAGACTAATATATTTATACAGCATTTGTTCTGATTGGCCGCCATGTATTGTGCCATATATTTAAAAAGCAGTCCAGCCTAAAACACTCTATATACCTTCAGCACGAGCAGGTGGAGCTAAACTGTTGTAGGCTTGATAAATCACTATATAGTTTATAGAAACCCGAGTATACATGGCTGCAGTCATCTCTGATGTGTGTAGTTTCTTTATGAGCTGGAGTGCTGCTCTCGGGCGGAGGCGTCAGATGATATATCGCAGTGATGTCACGAGGAGTTCAGGACAAACCCTGCCTTTGTTTCCTTTGGTCCTCACCTGCAACCAGAGCAGGGCTGGCCCACCGCCAGGCCTGTTGGCGGGCAGCCCCTGAGAGACAGGACCCTGCGCTCCCCGGGCTCAGAGCACGGGAGGCCCCTCCGGAGGATTTGCAGGCCTCATAGGATTAAGATCCCTTTCTTTATACAACACTGATGGGGATAAGGAGGCTGTGCAACTCCGGATCATTCCAAAGCTTTCCCAACACACGGCTTCTGACGCCAACAAGCAAGCCTCTAGAGGGATGATTTCCAAAACAGCTGGAGTGGACTCATGTGTCCGAGGAACTTTGTTTTGAAAGCACTTGTCATATTAGTAGGCCTATCTCATAATTCATATGTGAAGTGATTTCAGACTGTAAGATGAATCAGTAAGAGCGGGCAAATTTGAGACATTCTCTCAGCACACCCTAAATGCCCGATGTTGTACATTCCGAAAAATACTGGTAATCCTTTCCTTGCACCCTAAGGCAGCAGACCGATGTATCCTTAGACAACACAAAAAAAATCCGCAGAAAGTTCACATGCAACATAGGGGCCGTGTACCTTACTGCAACAAAGTGTACTCTAGTTTTCAGTTATTTGTCACTGTTACAACATGAGGCAATCTGTGAACATGGCCAGCTTTTCAACTGTTGCCCTAGTTTACCACTACTGTGGCAAAAGCTAACCCTTTTCAACCCTAGGCTTATTACTGGCAGCCTAAGGTCACCATGCTCATTGACAATTCTCAGCCAGAGAGGCAGGGGCGCCGTATGGGAGGGGGGGCGGAGTTAGAACAATTCTAAGGGCCTGTGACCAACAGGGGCCCTAAAAAGTATTCATTTGAATATTTTGGAAGAATTGTTAGAGTTGTGTGGCCCAGTGTAATATCTTTTCATGGGGCCCAAAATCCCTGGCAGTGCCCCTGCGGAGGGACATAAAGCCCCCAAAAGCATTAGGCCACTGATCATCGGATTTGTGTTCTCTAGAGTGATGAAGCTTCATCCAATTCCTCTGGGACCAGTTGGAGTGCTAGAACAAGGCTAATCATCCAACATCAGTACCTGACCTCACTAATGCTCTTATGGCTGAATGCAATTAAATACTCACAGCAATGTTTCAAAATTGAGGGCCTTCCTAGAGGAGTAGAGAGAGGTATTTCAGCAAAGTAAACAACCCTTGTTATGGTTTGGCCATCCCATATCGAGCTTAATTTGCAAAGGAGTCTGGGCTGAAACACTTATACGTTTATAACTACAGCATGAATGGAAAGAGCCACAGTGCTGTAGGCTGAGTAGGCAGATATGTAGATACAATGGAAAATGAGCTGTTTTTGCAACTTAGTTTCCATATCTGGAGCGGTGTGATTTGAAATGAACAATGTTTTACACAGTGTTTAATAGGTTCAGAGACAGGCCCTTTTCCTTCTCTATCATGTTGCTACTTCAAAGATAAAAAGTATTCCTACTGCAGCAATTCAGCATCCGAATACGTCTCATGAGAACACAGATGCAGCTGCAGATACCTCTCTCTGATACCTCTCTAAACATGTGCACCTCTACCAGAAACCCTTTCCCCAGCCACCGGCCTTTTACCACAAGCGGAAACTAACAACAGTTGAGATAAGAACGCCATTCGGGCCTGTCAAACTAAATCATGCAAAAGGAGAGCGCTCACCGGCGCACAGTTTCTGCTGGTCATCAAATATGCAAAAGGTTGCACGGTGCCTCTCCACCAGCTGTGGTCAAAGGTGAGACTGAGCTGAGAAGGATGGCGTTTCGGGTCCCTAAAAGGTCCCTCGAAGGTTCAAAGGCTCAGGAAAAGGCTAATCAGGTTAGAAAGAGGCCACTTGAGGTTTGCAGGAAACCAAGCTCAGATCCCAGATCAGTGTTTTCGGAAGCACTGGCGCCGTTTAAGACAGTTATGCCCTCCTGTCAGATGAGGTACGGGTCCTTCTTTGATCTTTCCCCCCTAAGCTTTGATCACTGGCTTTGAATACAAGCGTGTGGCTCTCATTTGGACATTAGGCAGAGGGGTGGAAAGGAAGAGTCTGAGTGGAGTTGAAATACAGCCTGGTCTCCTGGTTGTTTGTGCTCTGGGCTCTTTAGCAACAGTCCTTTTAGCAGATCGTAGAGGAAAGTTTAACTTACCTTGTCAAGTTCAATCAGATTTGATTTTTGACAGTCTGTGATTAGGGGTGGAAATATGTGAATATGGTATTACTATTGTGATAAATTACATCACAGCCTAATATTTTCAGTAAATGATGTCAATACTTTTAGAGCACTGACAAATTGCATGCATCATAAAAATAACCAATTAGAGATCCTGTAAACAACAACAAGCAGTGTACAGTAACTGCATAAACTATGTTGTAAAATAGCATTATGACATTTGGTATTATATGTAGAATAACAATGCCATTACTATTCTATTATATATTCAACATGATAGTGAAAATGAAACACCTGAGGAATATACAGTCTTATCAAAAATAGAGGTTTAGTATATAGCTTGTTAACTTGATGTACAGCATGTCCAATTTGTGTCAGATTTCCCCCATAGGCATGATTGATGGAACTTGGCAAAAGCTTGCAGGATACCTAAGAAACCATCTGGCAACCACCTGGAATACCTACTACTAGCTACTACCTAGCACCACTCTAGCAAACACATGGGACTTTTTTGCAACACATGATTATTGCAACCACCAAGCAACAGCACAACAGCCACCTGAGACCTAGCAATACCCTACCAACTATCTGGGAACTGTCTTGTTTCCATCAGTGTGTCGAATTAAATGAAAAAAAGTAAATAACTGAAATGATCACACCTGTCAAAACACCTTGGAGAAAGCTGATGTAAGTTCTTTCAAATTGAACAACTTCCTCGCTGTTGTATAGCTGTATTTTGCATCATAATATATCCTCTTCTTATAACACCAGAAATGTACAGGTTTTTGTAAGGTGAGCTGTTTTGGTGGTACAGAAGGATGTTGAATATATTAATCATGATGTTTAATGAGCATCATAATATTTTGGGTTATGGGCATATATGCTATATATTGTGCATTAAGATTTGATCAAGTATAATTGTACAAGTGTTTTTCCCCCCCATATTGCCCAACTCAACTGATTATTTTTCCATAACAAGGAATTTGGTCATCAGGAAAAAATCCTAGTTGCAAACCAAGGATATTTCCAAAACTTGCAGTAATCATAAACATCGCAGCTGAAAATAGTACATTACAAAAACGTAATTTCTTGGCAGCCATTGTTACGGCAAGGATTTCTGAAGATGGCAATTAACCGTTCTTGAATGGTTGGTCAGACAGTTGATGGATCGCATAAATTGGTTCTGAACTAAGTGGCGGAGCAGGGCTATGCTCCGAATATTTTGCGAGCAGCTAAATTCCTCATGTCCATTTCAAATTCCAATCTTCCTGCCACCAATGCAGCTGGAGCTCCAGTACTGCTGATCTATTGCATCCCTTTGAAATACATTGCAGAAATCATGAGCAAATTCAACTGAGCTAAATCTCCCCCTGATTATGTGCAGCAGTCTGCCTGCTCCGATAAAAAAATACTGCTGTCTCACACGGCCCTCACCACCCCCATCACTCCTAAGCAGAAGAACACAAAGCACTCTTCTAACAGTTCTCTCACGAGCTAATAGCAGCTCATACCTACACACTCTGGATCCATTTGGGCTAAAGCTGGATTTAACAGTGAATGGAGATGGACCTCCAGTAAGGATGGGAGCGATTAATAGTGTTATGATATATCGCAGTAATGCACTCAATGCTAATAATTTTGCTTCACATGTTAATAGTCCATATAACTGTGATTAGATTTGCTGTGCTTTTATAAAGTCGTGAGGTAAATATTCTCAATTTTAATAGAGCTGCATGATTATGGAGCACATTGATTATATTGCTTCATATTAGGGTTGCAATATGCCCTGTACCATGTTTAAAGTACAACTGGGAAAGTTAGAAATGCTTTAAAGTGACAATTAATTACTATTATATACATAATATGGACAAAAGTATTGGGACAGCTGCTCAATCATTATTTCTTCTGAAATCAAGGGTAATTCAAAAGAGTTTACCCTGCTTTTGTTGAAGTAACTGTCTCTACTGTCAAAGGAAGGCTTACTACTAGATTCTGAAGGAACATTGCTATGAGAATTTGATTGCATTCAGCGACAAGTGTGTTACTGACGTCAGGATGTTGGTTGATCACCATTCCACCTCATCCTCAACTCATTCCGACAGTACTGGATGGAGCACCATCATCATTTAAGGTCACACAGTTCCACTGCTCCACAGCTCAATGCTGGGAGGCTTTATACCCATCTTGTCCACACCTGGCATTAGGCATAGTGCCTATAGGTGTGTGTTTATCTGCTCCAGAGAGTCCTATTCTATTGGCAGTACTTCTCTACAGGTGTGTGCGCAACAAGTGCAACTTAAAGTAGCTGAATGTATTCATTAAAAGAGGTGTCCACAAACATTTGGACACATAGTGTATGAATGATATTAATTTATAGCCCAGCTGCTTGTGCTCATTATGCTGCTCATTACTGCCACTCTTATTTAAATACAGCTTTTAAATGGCTTCTATAGCAATACCTTTAGTACCTTTAGCTCTGAACAGTGCTCGCAGGAGACCTATGGTTGAATCACATAGTACAAATTAACAAAAACTGCAGCAAAGTGGTACTCCAGCTCTCAGAGTGTCCACAGTATTGAACTCATCATGACTAACCATATATGGACCTCTGAAGTTTAGAAATGCCTTGACCAGGTAAGCTAACATGGTCAACCATAGATTCTCTACCTGATCCACCATCCATCATTTCTGACCAGTGTGAGGAGAGAAGATAAGATAAGATAAGATAAGATAGTCCTTTATTAGTCCCGCAGTGGGGAAATTCCCAGTGTAACAGCAGAAAGGGATAGCAAGACAGTAAAGGCAAAAAGATCAAATGAACTTGACTTAGCACTTGACTCCAGATGCAGTCGTTTGCTTGATATCTGACGTGTGCTTTGTTGGTTTACCACGGTTACTTAAGTCTACAATCACACTGAACAAGTGGTCATGTGGATGATAATATAGTTCTAATTTTAGCTTAGACGTTTTGTTTAGTTTTTTCTTTAAGAAAAAAAAAGGTCTCTCTGAAAGCAACAGGTGACAGCTGTGTCCAGTAGGCCTTGACGGCACTGATGCTAGATAAGATGACAGTGTAAAAGTAAACATTGTTTATTTATTTTATTAATTTGTGGCCTATTCATGACAAAAACTACAAAGGCCAGCTATAGCACAATGAAATCATGATATGAGACTTCAATAAACTCTGTAAATTCAGGAAATGTCAGGGTGCATTACTACTGTTTCTGAATTGTCATTCATTGAATCACGATGTGAAATATCCATATCATCCCAACCCCCTCCGAGAATCAGTAACTGCAGCGTGCAAGAAAGGCTCTTTTTAAGCTTGCTGCTGCGAGAGTGAACTCCCCCCACTATAAATGGGCTCTCTCTACAGGGGGTGGTGGGGTTGGGCTCGTAGAAAAGGCGAATAAATCCTGGAGTGATTAGCAAGCCAAGAGGTTGAGCCACTGTCATGGGTGCCCAGATTAAGCATCTTAAAACAGAGAGATACCAAAGCATGACGTGTTGGGAGAGTCCATTATAACCCAGACTAATCCAAAACACAGAGGAACAGTGGTGTACTGAGAACAGGATGGTTTCCTTGGAACATTACTGTGTTTGATTTGATTGCACACAGTCCAGAGGCTGGGCAGTGCGACAGTGATGTTGGATAAATAGTTCTGGCTCACATATGCCACTCCAAACTCATCCCAAAGGTGCTGGATGTGGAGCTCCAATGCTTTACAACAATGCAGTTCCACAATACTGGGGGGCTTTATGCTCTTCTAGCATATACTAGAAGAGCATAAATGGTAACCTTAAGCTTTACCTTTACCTTAAGTAACATAATTGATTGATAAGAAAACACTGATTAGAACGTATATATATATTGTGGGTTCGATTCCCGGGCTCGGCAAGCTGCCACTGTTGGGCCCTTGAGCAAGGCCCTTTACCCTCTCTGCTCCCCGGGCGCTGGAGTTGGCTGCCCTCTGGGTGTGTGTGTGTACTCACTGCCCCTAACACATGTGTGTGTGTGAGTGTGTGTTCACTACCAGATGGGTTAAATGCGGAGGACACATTTCGCTGTACAGTGTACACTGTACAGTGACAAATACGTGCACCTTTACCTTTACCTTATATATATATATATATATATATATATATATATATATATATATATATATATGCATCATTGTTGTGCTAAGTGAACCTCATGTTCCCTTACCACAAATATCACCCCGATAATGGAAGCATGGTGGTGGCAGCATCATGTTACAGGCATTATTTTCCTCAGTGTGGACTGGAAATCTTGAAGGATTAACTGAAGGATTGGTGGATGGTGCAACATACAGGGAGATATTGCAAGCTAACCTGCTTCAGTCGGCTAAAAAACAAAGGCCTGGGAGAATCTACTACACCCATTCAGCAGGACAGTGATCTTTAGCACAAGGAAAAAGCACAGCAGGAGAGGTTGAACAAAAAAAAGGTTAATGCTCTACAATGGCCAAATCAAAGTCCAAGACATACCGAATCTAGGGCAATGTTTTACAGTCCTTCAGTTCTGGCCTCTTTGCATATTTCTCTTTCACTCAGATTTTTTTTCCTTCTCTGTGTGTCTCCAGCTTTGCCTCTGTCCGAATTCCTTTCTCTATATATAAACTCTCTCTTTTCACTCTTTCTTCTCCCTACACTGTAGCTGCTTCCTGTCCCTGATCCAAACCAGCAGGTCAGTAGAAAGGTCATTTCCTCACATTCACAAATCGCTAGTAATTATTTCCTGCATATTTCAGGAGTAAACCGTGCACACACTTAGAGTAGCAAATGACACAACACACTATCGAGATAGACATGACTGAAAAACGAGAGGGTGGAAAACACAACTGCTTGTGTGGTCTGGTTGTGTGGACTGCATTATGTCATGACTGAACATCGAGCTGAATGAGACAGGCCATTTTTGGCAGTTCATCAATAGCAGCGATGGACTGAAGCGCTACACACCTCACTTTCCTGACACAACAGGCCAGGAATGAAGAGCCAGGCCAAGAGAAAACAAACACAACTGCAGTTGATGATCTACAATTGGAACAATTACGGGAGTCCGTTAGCAGGCCCAGAAAAGTGGAGCATAATGGGCTTTAGTGAGTTGCAAATGAGGAGGCGCGCTAGCTATTCTCAGAGAACCCTTTAAAGGAGGTTCAGGCACTCCATCAAACACTTTCAAAAAACCTGAAGATCTTATCAGGTGTTAAAAAGGAACTGAGGAACAAAAGCATGGGGCATCCTCCTGTTCCTGGCTCTGAAACGTTTACCCACTGAGAGGCTGAAAGGCGGGGAGATGAAAAGGAGCGGGTGTTTTACGGGTTTAGCCAGCCACTAACTTCTCCCTCTGTCCACAGCTCCAAGCCAAGCGCTTTGTTTGTGTTTAACTGGTTCATTAAAAAAGCTGCCGCATGGCACTGCCTGTACCATCTAGCTAGCAAAAAAAAACAGCAGCCCAGGGAGTTACTGCCACCAAGGAGGCTGACTCTCTGCCTTCACTACGTACAGGAGCATCATGCTAATGCTAACATTTAAGCACTTAAACACTGAACAATCCTCCTGTGTAATTTGTGAGGTGATTCACAAATTTGCTGTGACACAAAACCCTCTGTTTAGGCTCTAAGTGACTCTTTCAATCTTTTTGCTCTCCACAATGGCCTTTTTTTTAGCCTGAGGATAAGGGCTTCCAGCCAGCTGTAAGAGAGGCAGCCCGAATACCTAATCCAATCCCCAAGGAACCTCAGTAAGTTCATGTTTTTGTTCTCCCAACACTTTAAGCAGGTAATCCGCATTCATATGTCCCTTCATTACCTGGAACTCAACTTAAATGTGGAATGGATAGATTGGAAACCTCACAATTAAATTTATAAGCTTAGAATTAAACAGGCTGTTTTTGTGACTGATATAAATTATGTAAATATGTAAATAATATATAATAAAATATGGAAATAATATCTGTTTAAGGTGCACGTATTTGTCACTGCACAGCAAAATGTGCCCTCCGCATTTAACCCATCTGTGGTAGTGAACACACACACACACTAGTGAACTAGGGGCAGTGAGTACACACACACCCAGAGTGGTGGGCAGCCAACTCCAGCGCTCGGGGAGCAGAGAGGGTAAAGGGCCCAACAGTGGCAGCTTGCCGAGCCCGGGAATTGAACCCACAACCCTGTTATCAATAGCCCGGTGCTCTAACCACTGAGCCACCACTGTTGTAAGATCTGTGTGGTTGGTGTGGCGCAACTGGGAACACCACTACCGGCCAGTGAGCTACTGCAACATTCAACATGGGTTCAATTCCCGGTCTGGGTGACTTTGCTGCACTACACCAATAAGAGTCCTTGGGCAAGACTCCTAACACTACACTGACCCACCTCTGTAATACGAGTAACCTTGTAAGTCGCTCTGGATAAGAGCGTCAGCTAAATGCTGTAAATGTAATCTATAAAGTAGTCTGTGCTGAAACACTCATCACAACTTTATTGTGAGTGGGCGGGGCTAAACTGTGGCAGGCAGATACTGTATTTATAAATGTGCTGATTTTTGTGATGTCTCAAACCCATTGTATGGATAATGGGCTGTTAAATATATATGATTTGGTCAAATTGGTGATTGCTGACCTGTGTCAGGTTGTGTTTGAGCAGACAATACATTACATTGTTAGACAGCGGCTCCCCAGTACTGCAACCGCAGGTATTTATGACTGCCGACTTCTGAAGATCTGAATGGGCGCTGCAGTCACAGGACCCAAAGCCGGGTCACTCCCTGGGGAGAACTGGGTGAGAGAGGAGCCTCCGTCTGGTTCACAGTTATTAGCAGGGAGGAGGAAGTTGTAAATCAGCCTCTCCTTCAGCTTTAGATGAGGAACTAGGCTCGTCATCTGGAGGAAGTGGATCTGTCATGATCAATTAGATCCGTGCCGTAAATATTTCCTCCTGGGTATAAGGTTCTGAGCAAGAAACGAAGCAGGAAACACGTTGGTATTTCAGCCATATCTGAATATATCAGTCTCTTCAGAGGTGCTATATGAGTCTGTGTCCTAGATTGTTTTATGTCATTAGATTTGTAGCCTCAGAATGGTATTGTCGGCATTTGCAATACATTTGATTTACATTGTATATCTATATTACAGAGCTGCATATTGTTATTCCTTTTCTTCTTATTGTTATTATAGTAGTTCTTGTTTCTTCCACACATTTGTGTTAATACAGCCCGAACTGTTTAACGTACAGACACGGTTCAAACACCGTTATGTAGGTAATCACGCTATGTGGTCTGCTGCGTATTTTTGGAGTTGATCCGATTTATCGTTTTTAATACATTTATCAGAAATTTAAGATTAAAAATGAAAAATCTCCCATAGAAACGCATTGACGGAATGTTGAGATGCTCACAGCCTAATGCTCAGCTGCAACAGCACATACAGTAAGTTCATTAAGGTGGAACTTCTTTTAAGGTAGTACTGAGATTTATCTGACACTGAATTTTAAGGTGGAACTTCTTTTAAGGTAGTACTGAGTTTACACTGACACTGAAACTTAAGGTGAGACTTTAAGTAACATAGTACTAAAATGAAGGTGGCACCTGGGATACCATAAGAACCACCTAGCAACTTCACAGCAACCATCTGTGACACCATAGCAAACACCTAGCAACTCCATAGAAACCACCTTTGACAACATAGAAACCACCTAGCAACAGCACAACAACCACCTAGCAACAGCACAGCAACCACCTGGGACACCATAGCAACCATTTAGCAACATCATAGCAACCACATGGGACACCATAGCAACCACCTAGCAACACCATAGCAACTGCCCAGCAGCACCATAGCAACCTCCTAGGATACCATAGCAACCACCTAGCAACCCACTAGCAACTACCTGGGATACAGCAGCCATTTGGGACACCACAGCAACCACATTCCAACCATCTGGGACACTATATCAAACACCTAGCAACGAAACAGCATTAACATAGCTCAGCTCAAATTCGTTCTACTTGCCACATTGTAAGCACTGTTGTAGTCCCTTTAGGAAATGCACATCTAGTTCCTATTGTTAATTTGTTATTGTTAATTTGAACTAATTTATCTGTCCATCCATCCATCTTTACAAAGAAGCCAAATCATGGTTTTCAATTAATAGATCATCTATTCATCCATCTATGGAAGACCAAAACTTGGTCTGTCAATCAATCAACAGATGGATCTATCTATTTATTCCAACAATCTTTCCGGATAAGTTTAAAATATTAATACATACATTTTGTTTTATTTGTCAGCTGCTGCTGTTGTTGAATACTGGTGCGACTTTGAAAATAGGTGCTATAGCTAGTGAAGGCGTCAGTCAGCCCTCCATTGTCTGAAATCTGAGGGCATTTCAGATCCTATCACTGCCTCTGTCGTCAAATAGAGATTTTATCGAGAGACCAAGAGAATGTCTTCATTCTCTAATGCTTGCATGCCCTACAAGGGGACTCCACACATGCATGCCTGTAGTTGAAAATGAGGCATTAACCCTTAGAAGTTATCAAAGGCAATAACAAGCATGTTGTAATTGCATATCATTTCTCACTCTTAGTCTATTAAAAGAACCAGTGAAGGTTTATGGCACGTTTTTGCTGTGTGTACAAAAAGTCCACCCATACAGAATGGACATTCAATGTACTTCATGATGTATCTACTATGTTATTAATCATGTAATTGTGTAATGCAGTGTGTAACACAAAAAACAGGCTTACTAACAGGTTATGGGCTCATCAAATTCAAATCAAAAGAGTCATCATCAGCCACCACTGGCCTCATCAGAGTGATAAGGACAATGCATGCTTTCGGGGAGGCGGATGGGAAGGATGGTAATTACGTCCAAAACAAACAGGAACATAAACGAGCTGTTATCAGTCTGTCCCCAAGCAGCTGAAGTGCAGCTTTAAAAACCAAGAGTGCGCTCCCAAAGTGTCATCCAGTTCAGCTCCCTCAGCGCTGTCAGAGCCAGCCAGTCTTGCACCAGGGACAAATCAGCTCCGCCACGCTGGCGCTGTGCCAAATGACAGAGACGGATCCACCATGCCTTCGGGTTGCCTTTGACCCCTACAGGCTGGGGGTAGAATTATGCTGTCGTGTAATATCCATGTCACAAATTAACAAACTAATTATTTTTACTGAATAGAAGAGCAGAGGGGTGTCTCCTGATCTAGCTCTAGATCTATAGTGTTCCTCTGCCCATTCATTTAGCTGGATATTCACCTGCATTTTATTATAAATATCTATCTATCCGTCCGTCTGTCCATCCATCCATCCATCTATCCATCCATCCATTCATCTGTCGACCTGTTTATCTATCTATCTATCTATCTATCTATCTATCTATCTATCTATCCGTTCATCCATCCATCTGTCGACCTGTTTATCTATCTATCTATCTATCTATCTATCTATCTATCTATCTATCTATCTATCTATCCATCCATCCATCCATCTGTCGACCTGTTTATCTATCTATCTATCTATCTATCTATCTATCTATCTATCTATCCATCTGTCGACCTGTTTATCTATCTATCTATCTATCTATCCGTTCATCCATCCATCTGTCGACCTGTTTATCTATCTATCTATCTATCTATCTATCTATCTATCTATCTATCCATCCATCTGTCGACCTGTTTATCTATCTATCTATCTATCTATCTATCTATCTATCCATCCATCTGTCGACCTGTTTATCTATCTATCTATCTATCTATCTATCTATCTATCTATCTATCTATCCATCCATCCATCCATCTGTCGACCTGTTTATCTATCTATCTATCTATCTATCTATCTATCTATCTATCTATCTATCTATCTATCTGTCGACCTGTTTATCTATCTATCTATCTATCCATCCATCCATCCATCCATCTGTCGACCTGTTTATCTATCTATCTATCTATCTATCTATCTATCTATCTATCTATCTATCTATCCATCCATCCATCCATCCATCCATCCATCTGCTGACCTGTTTATGGAGGAACGGTTTGGACCTGCTGCTTGTGATCAAGGCCAGTCCTAACTTGGTAATTTGGAGTTGCTATAAAACAACAAATACACCTCAAGTACTGAAAGGTGGGACAGGTGAAGAAAGTGAGAGAGCAAGAAAGACAGGAAGAAGAGAGAGAGGACAGAGACTGAGTGAGTGAGTGAGTGAATGAGAAATCCGCGGCACTTGGGCAGAGGGACAATAATGTGGGCTTACACACGCACACACACACAGTGTGCCATATTGATTGTGGTGCTGCTTTCACTGCTTTGCCAATGTTTCCCCCATATGTAGGTCAATGGGGCTCAGTCAAGTGCGCACCACATCTCGTTATTTGGGTCACACCTCAATTACGGGCTGTTCTGGCCTACGATAAGAGGCCAGGAGATTATGTTGATGGAGGAATATCTGTGGAGTAATTTAGCAATGTCCAAGTAATCATTTCTTGAAGAGTTTTTACTTGTTTATTTATTTGATTTGAGTTATTTTTTCTTTGGCCGAACATGCTTTTGAAAAAATAGTAATGCACTGAGACAGAGACCGAAGAAAGTCTATATTCACAGGCTGGTGATTAGCCTGACATCCATCTGTGGAGTGATGTAGCAATGTCCAAGGAGCAATATTATTTGTTGAGGACTTTGTTCATTTATTTATTTATTTACTTTATTATTTTTTTATTTATTGTCCTTTCTACTGAGCATGCACTGAAAAAAGTGATTTAAATGTGCACATTACATTACTACATACACGTGGAAGCATTACACATTCAAATCCAGTCACTTCTTCATTGTGCAACAGGCAGACAAGACCGGATCAAATAAGCTTTGACGGACCTGTGGAGGGGAAGGGGGGCTGGGTTTGGGTGAAACTGTCTGTAGTCTATGCAAATGACCAGACCACCCATGTCCAACCTCCAGAGCCCCTTCAGTTTGTCCTTTCTTAGTACACAGGCCTTGTCATGGAGAGGAGAAAATAGGAGAAGGTTCATTCTGGAAAGACAACAATAACAGTACAACAGGGAAGTCTTTCGAAATCTGTGCATAGAGATGTAGCAACCGGGGCTGGCTGCTGCGTGCCATTGGCCTCGGCGCGACCAATAGCAACACGGAGTCTCCAAGCTCCAATCAGAATTAGAAGCTTTTCGAACAAAGGAATGCTTCCCCTGCATTTGATTATACGAGTGCTGGGGAGACTTCAAGTAAAGAAGTCTCAGAGGGTGCATATTCAATTCCACCCAACCTACACATTTAGGAACACGCCTCAGTCTTTCCGTATCAGTGGAATTTTCAAAAACACAATTTTATTATATTTTAATGTGTTTTATGTCTGTTATATATTTTTTTATTACAAATAAAAATATACATATTCCACATAGTGTGTCAGAATCTGTATTGTACTGGAAAAGGGATTTTTGACTTGCTGCAATATAAAACCATGAACAGCAGTTTCTTTTTCTTGTATATAAAGAAACAATTTAAGCATTTCATTGCTTTTTTGAGTTCAATTTGATTCAAATAGGGTGCCTTAAAAGAATGCCACTGTAGCATATAACCATAAAGATCTGATTCCGAACATTTCACCACTGACAAAAACCCACACAAGTAACACTGGTGTCTGTGTTGTCTGTGTTTTCTCTGTCAAAAGCACGGCATTAATGGATTAGCTGTGTGCTTTAGTATGCTAACGGACGTCCCATAGGGATAAACGGGCTGCATGTTCGATCAATACCCAACACGCTCCCTGCATGGGGTCAGCTTAAGCTCACCCCTAAAGTCCTTTACTACTTGCTAACGGGGAGAATGAGGAGCTGAGGAATTTGACCAAAAAAATGTGCTGTAAGATTAATGAAATGACTTATGGAAATGTAACTCAGAGACATTCTTCAGGCTTAAGAGGTGAAAGAAAAGAGAGAGAGAGAGTGTCAGTCATACTGGAGCGAAAAAAAGAGAGGAGGAGAGAGAGAGAGAGAGACAGACTGAGAAACATGGGGGAAGTCTATATTCACAAGCTGCTGATTAGCGTGACATATTTAGCGCAGGGAGATGAGTAGGCATGCTCTTTTAATTGAGGATCTTAGTTTTGCATGCTATTTTAGACCAATTTGTAAAGACGGTGAAATGTCACTTCCACCCACATACAGTAGATCTGCACACTTTGTGTCTCTGATAGCTCAGCGTGCACACGATAAAGCTGCTAAGCGCTTACGGAAACCTCCATGCAACTCAAATGCCTTGCTGCAGGTCTGGGTTTTCTTCCCCTAAAGGACCTATATTGTGGAAAATCAGACACTGATTTCTAAACAGTCTTTAGAATGTATGGATAAATATACGTTCAGTTGGATCCATATATATTTGGACAGTGACAACTTTTGTAGATTTGCCTCAGTACACTACATCTACGATTTAATAAAAATTAAAATGTAACATTTTTTTTTACATGTCCCCTTCATTTTCACTGTCAAAAGGTAACTGAATACTTGAATGATTTGCAGTTTCATGGCCAGGTGGGACCTGTTCCTTTGTAATTACATGGCAAATTAGGATTTTCTAAAGGGTCTGGAGTTGATTTCAAGTGTAGAATTAGCTTTCATTAACTGTTCATTGGAAGTCTCAAAATGTGGTCCAAAGAGTTGTCACTGCAAATAAGGAAAACCATCATTAAAAAACAATCCAAGCCAAAGCCTATCAGAGAAATAGCAGAAACATTTGGAGTGATCACAATTCCTTCCTTGGTGAAGAAAAACAAACCCTGCGCAAAATCTACTCAGGTCAAGCACATCATGAAGAATACCACATCATCTGTCAAACATGATGGAGGCAGTGTTTTTGCATGGGCATGTACAGCTGCCAGAACTGACAGTACTTTACTGGTGCTGTACAGTACAGATAGATAATGACCCAAATGCAAAAGCATTTTAAAAGAGCTTTGAAGGCACATAAATTGAATGTTCTGGAACGGTCAATCACCTGATCTCAGCCCTGGCTAAAGTGAAAGCAAAAACAATAATTATGCTAGTTTATCCAATTATTTTTGAACCCAGTATGTACCCCATGAAATAAATGGCTGTAACTCCTAAAAAAGCAACATTTTGAATTAATTAAACCTAAAGGTCTACTGGTAGTTACAAAAATGACAAGAATTGTCATGGTCCAAAATATTATACTTAGAAATATGTTGATTTTGGTGACATAATAAGAGTATAATAAAATTTAAACAGGCACTGTTGGATGCTCTGTATGGATTAGGGAGTGAATGGCACATTCTGAAACATGCTTCATCACATGCTTCATCCTCCTTTTGTAAAACAAGGACAATTCTGTTTTCCATTAAAATTATGTCTCACTTGAAGCTAACTGAAAGGTCCAGACTCTAAAGGTTTAATCCATACAATATTTGTGATTAAAAGCAGGAATGACCACATGGCCCGTCCTAGAATTGCAGACACATTTCAAGTATGGAAAGATTTGACACATCAGTCAACTCATTAACCTGTTAAATCATTTAAACCATTGACAGAGTTGACATTTCCTGCCATTTTGTGCCTTAACTTCATGAGCAAACCCAAACTAGCCTTCACACAGCACCTCTATAAACAGACATTTTATGAATTTTCAACATCATCGTTTTGTTAAAAACTGAATAGGAGATTTACTCAATATCACAATAAAATATTAGACCGAAAATTAAGACAGCTCTCACGGCCTTCCACATGTTTCCTGCTAGAGGATGTGATATCACTAAGTGTGTGTCACATGTCTTTTATTAGAACTGTTTGCAGATTTTATGCAGTTTGTAATCAGAGAAGTTGACCAGAACATTGGGGCAGACATAAAACATAGCTTATATATTTTATTACAGTAATTACATACTCTACAGAAAGTAGACATTCTCTGAAATTGACTTTATGACTGTTAATAGAGTGGAGCACAAGAGAATTAATATTCGACTTAAAAAAAATATATAATACAAAATAAATTCACATTGAATGTCTGAATCAGGAGGTTAAGTGTGTGGTGGGAGTCATTTAGTTAATATTATGTGTATAAATTGTGCCTAGGATTTACATCTACCATTATTAATTATAATAATATATTAATAATAAACATGTAAACATCATTACTATAATTATTCAAGGTTATCGAATAAAGATTTATGTTTTTTTAATAACAAAATGTTTGTCTGGGAGATGACCCCATAATTAACAGTTAATAAAAGTTTTGCTTTTGTTTATATTTATCGCAGCATTTTGAATTTGGCTTGATTTGAAGATAACTATTTTGATAATATAAAGTTATCTCTTGTAAAGTTTCTCTTATGGAAACTTTTTTCTCGTTTTGTTCCGACAGCAATGATATGAGAGCTGGTGATTCTAAGCTGGAGCTGCTTAACCTTTTCATTTCTACAGCGTAGCTTTTGCATCAATTTTTCACTCCGTGTTGCCCTGAATCAGCAGCACTCAACCAGATCTATTCACTTGTATTCATGTATTTTTAATCTCTTTGTGCATTAACCCCTATCTACTGCTTAACTGCTCTTAAGGAGAACAATGGAGGCCTATCGCATGTGTGTGATTAAGGTAGTGTGTAGGTGTATTCTGCACTGAGCCATCCTTAGGGAGCGCTGACAGTAATAGTAGGGGGGCCCCTTAGGACCCCCACAGTGAGAGGAGTCACACTCATACACACACATGCACCTCTTTTCTCCCCTGGAACCACCCGCATCTGTCACCAGAACACAGCAAAACCTCTCTAATTACCTCGCTAATTACTGCTCAGTGTGTATGATTACAGTCACCTCCTGGATGAAACGAACGCAGGCCACGCTGCTATGCTTTATTTCATCTGTTTTGACAGGGAGAGAGTGTAAGTTACATGTTCTAGTTCAACTGCTGGAGCCGAGTTTATCTGTGGCTGTAGCGAGCACACGTTCACCTGTTAAGCAGAGCGTGTTGTGCCAAACCTAAACATTGCTTACCAGTGCTTAAAAGAGTATTACCACCATCGTTTTCAGGAGAACCTTGGATTTCCCCATTTGTTTCCCTAACTGGTGACCCTATGCATTATAGTCGACATGGATGGAGTTACTCACTCTAGTGATGTCTACACTCTAATCTTTCTTCAAGTCTAAAAATTAGCTCATGAAAATATTGACTAAAAAATGAAAATCAGCTTAAGCAAATAAAGTATCAGCTCCGAGAAGTTCTCAAGAACTTCCAAGTGAATCAGAAATCAAAACACAGTTTCTTTTCATGATGCATTTCTGAGTAAAACATGGTATCAGGGAAGGTCTCTGAGCTGGCTGAGTGTTTTCTCATGATAATAGTTTGGGATGGAGGTTGGGCTAGGTGAAACTTGATATTATTGGTTAATATTTTCCCCGCCCACTTTCATGCTCATGAAAACAGAGTTTTGTATTTTATAGGCCGCAGATCATGGACCTTTCCTTCACTGCTTTAAAAAAAAGTTTGATAAAGCATGTAGTGCCCAGTAGTCCATGTATGGAACACATATCACGCAGACTAGCCGACTGAGCTTACAGCAGCTTTAGCCCCGCCCACTCATGCTAAACGAGTGCTTTCCTTGTATTTGTTTTATATATTTTTATATAGTTTTTGGTTTTTCACAAAAGAGTGTGATGTAGCATGTAAGCATTGTTAAAAGTTACGAAATGTAGGATATGGGCCCTTGGCAACAACATGGCATGATAGAAAAAGGTACCAAAAGCATTCTTTGGAGTGTTTTTTTGGTGGTTCTTCAAAGAATAAATCAACTGTATTTGTGAAAGTGAAGAACCTTTTAAAAGTGTAAAACCCTTCTTAATAATGTTAAATGTTCCCTGCTAGTCTTCAGGCTTTCCACAGAACAAAAGAACCACTGTGGAACCTGTATTTGTAGGAGTGTTGGAAACACTGAAGAAAACACTGAAGCTCCAAGGTAAGAGGTAGGATCTACAGTAAAGCAGTCCAGGAGCTAAACCAACTCAACAGAATGACATTAAACCCAAAGAATCAAGTAGGAACTTGTTGTGAATGGATAAAACTGAACTATGAAATGAATATTTTACTCTGTTCTCTGTAATTTACTAGGCAGAAATAAAAATATTATCATCCTAAGTTCATTAAATGTGTGTTTTTGATGTATCTATAACAAAGTAAGTGCGAGTAACTATTGTCATCTGCTTTACAGCAGCTGTCACTTTTATTTGTATGGTCCACTTAATGGAATTCCCCTTCCTCGAGATGTACTGCTACATATGGCACTCGTTTCCTGTATTTTGCATTTTGTGCGTTTCTTCGGTTACTAAGTGCAGGGGAAAACCTCAAAACTCATGCAGTTCAGTTGTATTTTATGTTATTTTTTTGTCCAACATTACATCTAGCTCAGCTCGAGCCAGAAAGTTCCCAAAACCTCTGTGAAAAGTCCCCCCAGCCTGCTCATATGAAGATCGTTTTACGCTGGCAAAATAGAAGCCAACTGCCTTCAGCATTGTAACAGTCTTTCCTGATGACTACACCTACTTTGAATATTTAGATAGCAATTTTCTCTACTCTACCATGCAAAGAACATTCTCTTAAAAGGAGGTGCGTAGGCAAAGAGGACCAATAAAATTTCAGCCAGTCCAAGGTCCTGTTTTTTATGCTTTTTTTAGGGCTTTTTCCTCCATTATCCCTCAAAATTCCCCGCAGTTATTGCTGGGGTCCTTCCAAATCTTCATTATGAGCTGCTGGTATAGCAATGCAACCAGATGAAACCACCCTTGAGAGAAAGCTGAGACTCATAATCAGCAGAGTCATTATCTTACAGTTTCTTTGAAACCGTCCTGACTAAAAACATGCCCTTTGCAACCAAGCGTTCAGATTGTATGGACACTGAGTTAGCGTAAGTTAATTGCGGATTGGAAGTCACAACCTCACCAAATTTGTGATGGTCTCTGATGCCAATGAAAATGTTATAAAATGTAACATCAGTAAACATACATGATTACTTGCGAAAGCAGACAAAATTGATCACAAGCGTTTGGCAGACAGCATCATCAAGACTGCATGTCGATGTTAATAGCATACTGTTTGCAGTTAGGCAAGAGACAGTATTATTGCAATACACTATTGCTCCTGTGTGGGAATGTGTCTAAACTCTGAATGCCAGCTCCAACAGGCCAGCCAAGGTCTTTAACCATTCAGCCTAGACCAGAGCCGTGATGAGATCCAGGCCCAGAACATGTTTTTTATAGCCTTGGATCTTTTTAGGGGATGAAAAATACACATTTATGTTTAATATGATATGGATTGCTAAACAACTTGCACAAACTAACTATAGCAAAACGAGAATGAAGAGATCTATTGGGTCTAGTACGATTACAAGGCTTGCTTCTTCTTTGCCAGTTTATTATTAGAAATTTGAGCTCCACTTTAAATTGCCCATAAGATATACTTTACTTGTATTTAATATTTTCCATCACTTATGATATTTATGTGGCATAGTCAGACATAGTCATAAGTAATTTATGTGCCTACTTTTAAAATCTTGCTCTCTATGCCTTAGAATTGAACAGGCAGTTTTTGTTACTGGGCTTCTGAGACTAATACAAAGAAATGGCCTCTGTTCTGATTGGCTGCCCTGCAGTATTCCTCATAAACACTATAAACACTCATTATAAAACTTGATTTCCTTGTGTTTTGATTTTCATGACATCATGAAAACAATTCATCCAAGATTAACTGTTTTTTTTAAAGCTTTTGTTCCATTACATCAGTCATTGCATTAAAATCACCTGCCTGATATTGTGTAGGTGATCCTTGTTCTGCCAAAACAGCTCTCTCAAGATATGAACTCTACAAGACCTCTGAAGGTGTTCTGTGATATCTGGCACCAAGACATTAGCAGCAGATCCTTTAAGTCCTGTAAGTCCTTTATAGATTGCATCGATGAGCCTTAGGTGGCCATGACCCTGAGGCCAGTTCATCAGTTGTCCTTTCTTAAAGCACTTTTGGTAAGTACTGACCACTGCATACCAGGAACACCCCACAAGACCTGCCTGATGATTTGGAGATGCTCTGACGTAGTCGTCTAGTCGTCATCTGATATGGGTTCTGGGAAGATAACTGCTGCCCTGTTTAAGGTGGAATGAGATGTCTGAATAAGAATAAGATACATAAGAAGTCAGCTTCAGCTTTATACTAGAGGTGGGTATGCCTGCTTACTAAGTGCACACCTTTTAGCTACAGGTGGAAGTCATTAGATGGGCTGTGTTTACTTATTGCTAGAAATGGTATGTATCCAGCCAGACTATTATGATTTAGGACCAATGATGGCACATGATGACTGACTATGGCATTGCCTCTGATGTTGGAGGATTCTAGACTACTCCTAGTGCTGTAAAAGGTAAAACTTTGGTTAGTTAAATGTGAGGTCAGCAAGTGATCTCAATGTGTGGGCAATTAGAAGTTGGCTAATTGGTGGTTGTCAACCCCCCATCCTCCACCCTGAGTGAAATTCTGGCTATGCTGCAGCTGTGCAAATAGTTAGGCCAGTCACAGTTCAGTTTTTTTTAATCATCCTAACTTGAACTGAACCCTAAAGAGTCTTAATCAAGTCAAATTGTGGGGTCAGACGTTTAAACCCCTAGTGGATACTACATGTGACCGGGCTTCGGAGAAACTGAGATGTCCAGTGACTTTTGAAGACTTTGGGTGCTTTTTCTTTTTCCTGAGGGCTCATATTCACACGTGGAAAGTCCACAGGGACGAATAAACACAGCTAGTATCCGGAGTCGGAAAATGTGAGTGTAATACGGACTAGAAGGACTGTAGGGCGGCGTTGCCCGAGGAAAGTTCACATGCTTTTACTGCTGCAGGATGTTGGCAACTTCAAAGAACTCTGCGGATGGGGAAGGGAGAGGAGGAATCTGTTGTGTGTGTGTGTGTGTGTATGTGTGTATGTGTGTGTGTGTGTGTTTTTTCTTTTCTTCCGTTCCCTGCTATTAGGTGGCTTGGCTGTGGGCTGAGGAGGCATGAGGCAAGAAAATGGACCTATCCATGCTCCACCCACGTGTTTTGTAGATACTGTTGCAAGGTTGGACAAGCTCTACAGAACCTACTTAGAAAGGTCAGTACAACAGTAACTAGCAACTGGGAGTGAGTTAGTCATGGTTATTTTGTATATATCCATGAAAGATTAAAAGGTTAGGACAGATTGGAAAAAGTCGGAAATCAAGTTAGCTAGTACAGCGACAAATTCACCACTGTCATTTAGTTTAAATGAAAGTCCGGAAGTGTAGCATATAAAACTGGATCTCAATGTTGTAGTAAGTTTGAAGGAGCTTGATACAAATTGGCCTGTCCATGTCCTACTTACGTTCTTGCACACGTCTCCTCTGATACATGCAAAGCCAGCCACCACCGCTAACAGATGCCAGTGCCAGCTACATCACTTCAAGAGTGATGGGGGAGAGAGTGCCATCTACTCACTAATTGTGCTCTCCCGAACTCTGGCTGCTGATGGCAAACTGGCATGGATTATAAATGGTTCAGTGACCCTTTAATTGAACCTCTCTACGTCATGATAATCTGACCCCGGAAGCATGGTGTATTAGGACAGGAGAAACTTGTCACCTAGCAAAAGAGCGCTTTCCTGCTTGCTTTGTTTCAAGAAGGGAGCTCCGAAAACTTCCTGGCAGAGCCTCCCTTTTGGCAGTGTGTCACACACACATACACACATACTCTGCGCACTGAGAAGGAAGGGGGTTGGTTTGCTTTTTCTTGCCAAAAACACTCCAGTCCAAAGTACAGTGAAAAAACTAATTCCCTCCATTATTCTGCACTTACAGCAGGATTTATGCCATTGTTTATAGCAGATCTGGCACTCTATTGGACATGAGACATACCTAAAAAAATGAACCGCTTATGAAGTGACAATATGTTGCAACTGCAAGTCTGAAGAAGTGGATTCCGGTCTTGTTTGTTGTCATGGAAAATCAATCTAATCATAATCATGTATTTTTCTGTATGGTCCATACAGAAGGTGAAGTGCAAAGGGGAAATCCCACCTTATGCACATTAAACCCTTCCTCTTCCATACAAAAAAAAAATGGACACAATGCCAGCTGTGGGTGAGAAGGGCGGATGAAATTCCAGTCGATGGAAAGTGCATGTAAACAAGGACTTCCCCACGTCCTATTATGCAAATCTCACTCTTATACAATTGTGTTGCGCAGGCCTTATAATGGAGCATTCAAATGTTGTGACCTTCGCTGTTGGGTAATAAATAAATCACTGTAAAAACAAACCGAAGACCTCGGGTCATGCGCCGAGTTCAACGCGTGCCATATTCACTTTTAGCACACGAGAAGGCTTAAAGGTAATGTATGCAAAATCCCGTTTTTAAGGAAAGATCACACAACCTCCTGTCTGCCTCTTTGATGCTCCTCTATTCACATGATCAAAGCAACAGAGCAGCTACATCCTCTTAGAGCAGACGAAGGACGAGGCACCTACGTTCTGCCTCTCAACAGATATTAGTCTATGTGCTACCGCATCCCTATATCTCTATGTTAATATGCTGATGCCTCAAAAAGCTTTTTCTGGTTTGACTCCTCCAAAAAATGTGGATTTTTTAATATAAAAGCATCATGACAAAAGGGGGTATTTCAGTAAACTCTTAAAACTGGGTTGTTTTTCAACCAAAATGCTGGGCTGGGTCTGTTGGGTCTTGTTGCTGGGTTAATTCCACAGTGCTGGCTAGTCCATGGATAGATGATGTGTAGATCAATCCAGCCAGTGGGTCAATTTCCAGCCAGTGGGTTAATTAACAGCACCTAAGAAAGCTGATTAGAATCACAGTCAGGTAAACAGTTCAATTAAATAAACAGTAATGTGAAAAAAGGATTTCTCCTAATTATATCCCTATAATTCTATGTCACATTTAAATAACTAGATCATTCATCTAATCAAAGTCCTTACTTGAATCCCAGCGCGATGCAGTGGCAAGACATGCTCGAAAACCTCCCAATGTAGCCAAATAAAAACAATTCAGCAAAGAAGAGTGACCCACAATTCCTCCACAAGTTATCACAAACTTTTAATTGCAGTTGTCACTGCCAAGGGTGACACAATGTGACATGTTTTATTTTAAGTAAAAGCGTTAACAATATAACAGTATTTGTATTTAGAGTCGCTAATATTATCTTGCTATAATTCAATAACAGTACCTTGCTATAATTCGCTAATGTTAGCTTGCTATAATTCACTAACGTTAGCTTGCTATAATTTGCTAAAGTTAGCTTGCTTTAATTCACTAACGTTAGCTTGCTTTAATTCACTAACATTAGCTTGCTATAATTCGCTAACGTTAGCTTGCTATAATTCGCTAAAGTTAGCTTGCTATAATTCGCTAATGTTAGCTTGCTATAATTCACTAACGTTAGCTTGCTATAATTTGCTAAAGTTAGCTTGCTTTAATTCACTAACGTTAGCTTGCTATAATTCACTAACGTTAGCTTCCTATAATTCACTAACGTTAGCTTGCTATAATTCACTAACGTTAGCTTGCTATAATTTGCTAATGTTAGCTTGCTTTAATTCGCTAACGTTAGCTTGCTATAATTTGCTAAAGTTAGCTTGCTATAATTCGCTAAAGTTAGGTTGCTATAATTCGCTAACGTTAGCTTGCTATAATTTGCTAAAGTTAGCTTGCTATAATTCGCTAAAGTTAGGTTGCTATAATTCGCTAACGTTAGCTTGCTATAATTCGCTAAAGTTAGGTTGCTATAATTCGCTAATGTTAGCTTGCTATAATTCAGTAACTTTAGCTTGCTATAATTCACTAACTTTAGCTTGCTATAATTCGCTAACGTTAGCTTGCTATAATTCAGTAACTTTAGCTTGCTATAATTCACTAACACTAGCTTGCTATAATTTGCTAAAGTTAGCTTGCTATAATTCGCTAACGTTAGCTTGCTATAATTCACTAACGTTAGCTTGCTATAATTCACTAACGTTAGCTTGCTATAATTCGCTAACGTTAGCTTGCTATAATTCGCTAAAGTTAGCTTGCTATAATTCGCTAACGTTAGCTTGCTATAATTCACTAACATTAGCTTGCTATAATTCGCTAAAGTTAGCTTGCTTTAATTCGCTAACGTTAGCTTGCTATAATTCAGTAACTTTAGCTTGCTATAATTCACTAACATTAGGTTGCTATAATTCATTAACGTTAGCTTGCTATAATTCGCTAACGTTAGCTTGCTATAATTCACTAATGTTAGCTTGCTATAATTCGCTAACGTTAGCTTGCTATAATTCACTAAAGTTAGCTTGCTATAATTCACTAACATTAGCTTGCTATAATTCACTAACGTTAGCTTGCTATAATTCGCTAACGTTAGCTTGCTTTAATTCGCTAGAGTTAGCTTGCTATAATTCAGTAACTTTAGCTTGCTATAATTCGCTAACGTTAGCTTGCTATAATTCACTAACGTTAGCTTGCTATAATTCGCTAACGTTAGCTTGCTATAATTTGCTAAAGTTAGCTTGCTATAATTTGCTAACGTTAGCTTGCTATAATTCGCTAATGTTAGCTTGCTATAATTCGCTAACATTAGCTTTCTATAATTCACTAACATTAGCTTGCTATAATTCGCTAAAGTTAGCTTGCTATAATTCACTAACATTAGCTTGCTATAATTCGCTAACGTTAGCTTGCTTTAATTCACTAACGTTAGCTTGCTATAATTCGCTAACGTTAGCTTGCTTTAATTCTCTAACGTTAGCTTGCTATAATTCGCTAACGTTAGCTTGCTTTAATTCGCTAACGTTAGCTTGCTATAATTCGCTAACGTTAGCTTGCTATAATTCGCTAACGTTAGCTTGCTTTAATTCGCTAACGTAAGCTTGCTATAATTCGCTAACGTTAGCTTGCTATAATTCGCTAACGTTAGCTTGCTATAATTCGCTAACATCAGCTTGCTATAATTCACTAACGTTAGCTTGCTATAATTTGCTATTTAATTCTGTTATTGTACTGGAGGGTCAATGGGAGTTATATATATATATATATAATTATATTTAATGCACTTATCATCTTTGTCTTGCTTATTGTCTATTAATGTTTCTGTTCACAATTTACCCAACGGCTACTTCCAGCATTGTATTGCACCATGTCACAAAAAGCTGCAGAGTGAACTTCACAATGAGTTCTGAGGCTTTCCCAATCATCGGACCTGATTCCAATAGAAAGCCTTTGGGATGTGGTAGAACGGGATATTCATGGCATGTGTGCTTCTGAAAAAGCGGCAGGAATTTTGCGATGCAATCATGTCATCACCAGGATTCCTGCTGCGTATTTCACATATTCTGACAAAAACAGAGCCTGTAACAATTTCTTATTAGGTTGAATTGCCAGTGTTTTGCAAATCTTGTGCAATCTTAAAATAGGTTTAAAGGAGAACACATTTTGGGGCAGAACATGGACTAGTCAATTACTATGAGCAAACCAGAGATCATTAGCCTTGCAATGGTCAGAACAGGCACAAAATGACAAAAGCTAAAGTCTTCCACAAACAGGTGAAAGCAGCTGTATTTAAAATTCAGACTGTGATACAGTTTAGATTGTAGATTGTAGAAGAACAGCACTATGTCTTTGCTAATTTATGTGAGTGAGAGAGATCTGTCGGCTTGCTGTGGACATACCGTCAGGCACACAAGAGACAAAGGTCGGGTTTTGTGAATTACACAATCAGGCGAGACTGTGGACTTTACGTAATGGCTATCAGAAAGAGAGGTACGTCTCCACACGGGCCAAAGATTATATAATAACATCTCATTACAGTTAAGCTGCCTCAGAAGCCATCCAATCAGGTGCTGAGGACTGTTGTGATAAATATCTGTCAAAAGTACTGTATGTGAAGGAATTAGGTGTAGAGTTAAAAAATATGTGCATGCCGTGAGGCCCCTGCTGGCACTGGGCTGTGGCAAACTGTGTGTGTGTGAACTGTGTCCAAGCATTGTGCCGGATTTGACATGCCTCTTTCTCACGGGCTCCCAGTGCTTGGAGAGACAACGCCTGCGGCCACAGAGAAAGACCTGGGTGGTCCTGCAAGTGGCACTTCACTGTCAGAAAGGCTGTGACATTCCTGAGAGGGGTTACGCGTGGGTCTGCCCTTTCACTGGCCTGCTGAGGAATTCTATTGTAGTCAAAGGTTTCCTGGGAACGTTACCGGTCATACAGTGTCCTCAGGAAAAGAGCACAGGCCTCAGCAACAAGCCAGCATGACAAATTTGTAGCATACTGTCATGAGAAAACTCTGAGACTCAGAAAAACACTTTACAGATGTAAGGCAAGGTAAGTTTATTTGTAGCACAGTTCATACACAGAGCCACAGGGCTTTACACAAGCACACCGAAATAAACGAAGACGAAGAGAAATAAAAGTACATTCCTGAGCTCTAGCACTTCAGCCTGACAAAATTCTGTCACCATCTGACTGTAACCTGAAAATCCGACTGTAGTCTGACCACATTCCTGACTGTAGCCGGACAAAATTCTGTAGCAATCCGACTGTAGTCTGACCACATTCCTGACTGTAGCGGAACAAAATTCTATAGCAATCCGACTGTAGTCTGACCACATTCCTGACTGTAGCTGAACAAAATTCTGTAGCAATCCGACTGTAGTCTGACCACATTCCTGACTGTAGCTGAACAAAATTCTGTAGCAATCCGACTGTAGTCTGACCACATTCCTGACTGTAGCCGGACAGAAATCTGTAGCAATCCGACTGTAGTCTCACCAAATTCCTGACTGTAGCCGGACAGAAATATTTAGCAATCCGACTGTAGTCTGACCACATTTCTGACTGTAGTCTGACCACATTTCTGACTGTAGTCGGACAGAAATCTGCAGCAATCCGACTGTAGTCTGACCACATTCCTGACTGTAGCTGGACAAAATTCTATAGTAATTCGATTGTAGTCTGATCAAATTCCTGACTGTAGCCAGACAGAAATATTTAGCAATCCGACTGTAGTCTGACCACGTTTCTGACTGTAGTCGGACAGAAATCTGCAGCAATCCGACTGTAGTCTGACCACATTCCTGACTGTAGCTGGACAAAATTCTATAGTAATTCGATTGTAGTCTGATCAAATTCCTGACTGTAGCCGGACAGAAATATTTAGCAATCCGACTGTAGTCTGACCACATTTCTGACTGTAGTCGGACAGAAATCTGCAGCAATCCGACTGTAGTCTGACCACATTTCTGACTGTAGTCGGACAGAAATCTGCAGCAATCCGACTGTAGTCTGACCACATTCCTGACTGTAGCTGGACAAAATTCTATAGTAATTCGACTGTAGTCTGATCAAATTCCTGACTGTAGCCGGACAAAATTCTGTAGCAATCCGACTGTAGTCTCACCAAATTCCTGACTGCAGCCGGACAAAATGTATCCTAATCCAACTGTAGCCAGACCAAATTCAGTCTGAATGGTTGAAAGTCATTACTATTAGGTGCTGAGCAAAAACAGTCCAAAACCATTTTACACAACACGACCAGGTTAAAGACAACAGGATGTTCTGTAACCGTTTTAGATCTGACGCATTCAGGAAAAGTTCAAACCAAAGGCTAGAAAATTCTGACAAAGTGTAAGATGGACTATGAATATGATGAAAAAAGACTGCACCTATATTGAAAAACAAAAGCTAATTCAATACAAATGTTAACAGACACAACTTGCAAAGGCAAAAAAGAAAAAGGCAGCCCTTTCTGTACAAATACAAGTGTAAGTCTCATTGTTCTTTGTCTTGTCTGATTCAAAAGACGTGTGTGTTTTCTTTCCACCCCATTTTCCACAAGCCTTGCTCTGTGAACCATCCTGAAGGAGAACAAAAAGCTCACAAGCCGGAGATGCAGCAGGTTCCTCCGCCAGGCTCTAATGTCTTCTGGGGAGAGTTTTTTTTTAAGCCTGGCGCTCCCTGGCACCCCCACCCCTCCCTCAGCTTTGTTGGCGGCTCCCCGGGCGAGGGGGAGTCCCGCTTGGCACGGAGGGGATGAAACGCGGCAGCCTGTCGACTCGCGCCTGCCCCACTGACTGAGTTTTTAATAAATGATGAGGCACAGTTATAAATAAGGCACGAGCCCAGGCTCCTGCCGAAGGCCCGCACCATATCAAGGTAACGGGCGCAGGAGGGGAGATAAATAAGTAAACAGCGACTCGTTTTCTCTCACCAGTGTTTCTGGGTTTGTCAAAGTGGCGCGCCAAGCAGCACCTTAGATTGGGGGGGTGAAGCTAGGTAAGTGTGGCACATGATTTGGAGTGACTGGGCAGAATGAATGGGTATCTGTTTACCTGATCACCTTACAATCAGCTTTGCTGGTCTAGTAAGAGGTCATTTGTGACGAATTTGCATTGGCAATAGGCCACACTAAAAAATGGTGACTGGGGACATTATTGTCAAGTGTCAAGCAAAAACCTTGTATCTCCATTTTTGCTGTTTTTCACTTTTTGACTTAATTTGAATCTGGCAGTTGTTTTTATTTGGCAGTTGTTCACTGTGTTAACATTTTATGATGAATGGACCAATAGAAGTGCTCCTTATATTTTTTTAATATGTAGTTCCATTGAAGGTTCAGTTAAACCCATATTAACAGTGAAAAAGAAACTGTGGGCCAAACACTGTCATGTTTACTTATTATAGCACAATATAGTATTGTAATATATTGAATATTTATCTCATATATATATATAGTATTTTTCTAATTAATCTGTGGATAAAAATAACTTCTCTGTACATGGGGATTTGGAGTTACCCCACTGTGAATTCAGTGACTCAAACACACACACAGTAATTAAACAAACTTACTATAAATAAAGTTTATTTTATGGTCACTGGTGAAATTTCTGTCTGATTACTGTCAAAAAAGAAAACATGGATACAACCCGACATTTTACACTATGTTAGTTTGTGCCCCCCTCTCCTCCACAACAGCAAGGTGGAGCTACATGGAAGCTGCCATAGAAGTGGCATGTTGGTGTGTGTATGATGTTGAGGCGGTCACTATATCACTCATGAGTAATTATTCCAGGTAGAGGCAGAAAGGGCAGGCTGCACCAGCGATTCAGTCACATAACAGACACAAGTGGAGAAACATTCTAATAAGCTAGTGGATAAGAGCGCCTGATGTGTCGCTCTGGATTAGGAAAACGTAAGTGACCTTTCGGTAGCGGACTGGAGATGCATCATGTTCGGAACTGGGCGCTCTATTCTTGCTATCTCGTGCATCACCGAGCCACGGGTGATCCATCAGCGGAGCGCATCACTGACACTAGATAGTGGGGCAAAAAGCTACCTGAACAAGCAAACATAGCGCAACACTGATGTCACACAAAATTGCCCTTAATCTTTGCCCTGCTGCTGTGAACTCCTGGCCAGGTTGTGTAACATATCATTAACTTGCATTTCCCCCCCCCCCAGATCCATCCCCCACCCTCTCGCTGTCTGCAACAGGCCACTTAGCCTGGCCTACTTTCCTACTCACAGGTTTATGGGTGAGCTTTTGTCGAAACTGTGTCAAAATGAACATAACCTTGATTCCCACCCCCCTCGTTCTGATCAAATCGTGAACAAAACGGGAGAAGCCAGGCTTGGCAGCTGAAGGTGTTGAAGGAGCAGGCCTTTAGAGAGCCCAGATCAATAGGCTTTTTTATGGTGACAGTGTAAATACCGCCCTGCGTTATAAAGTCCCTTTTTAAAGCCAGATATACTTGGCAACACATTGGGTGTAATGACAGCACGCACAATTTTCTGACACAATCTGTTATGACCGCTTCTATGATGCTAACAACACATTTAGCTAGCGCGGCTAAGTGCCAAAACGAGGTGCTGACTATTTAATAATGCATTACACCCAGGTGCTGAGCAAAACGCACTTCCATTTCACACAAAGACACGGGCGAGACGTTACAAAGCCGGATCAGGGCCGAGACGTGCGGGAAAAGCTTCAATCCAATGACTAACGGCGTGAACCTGAAAAGGAGCCTCAGCGAGGCAGTTTGAGAATGGACTGCAAGAAAATTGATAATAGATGGAAACAGAAAGAGAGAGAGAGAGAGACAGAGAGTAAGTGTGGAAAGCTCTGGCGCAAGCAAGAGATAAAAATGATGAAAGGATGATGAAAAGAATGGGTGAGGGGGGAAAAAAAACCCTGGTCGGGTGGAAGCCTCTTTAAATGTCCTCCATTTCATCAAAGTAATTATTGGAGGCACTTAACAGCTTTCATATTAAAATGATTAAGCACCTTTTGAAGCAGTGAGAGGGGGGAAAGGGAGAAGCATTGCTCCGCAGGACGTTCCGAGTGACGATCGTTCAGAAGTTAGAGGGGAGAGATGGGGCTGAATGTCAAAAACAGAAGAAAAACGTTTTGGACAGTTAATAAAATGTCTAGATTTGTTTTGTAGTCATGGTGTGTGCAGGTCCTCATCACCACCACTGTAAATATGTCTGAGTTGGGAAGTTTCTCAACAGTAAACCATTTCACATAAGAACCCCCACTCAAAATGAGCAGTCGAATTATGCATGTTTTGGTGGAAAAGTTGGTGGAATTCCAATTTAGCGGCAGCTCTGAACTCACCATACAAATTACATCATGCTTTGTTACACAACATTAACATACATAAGCCTGTGACAACAGCACACTTTCAAATCCACACCACAGCTGAGAAGTATTGAAGTGTTTGTTCTCAAAGGATGTAATCACAAAAAAAAACACTGACAAAAAGCCATATCTAATTAATGCAATCTCAAACTGTGAGTTCACATACTTTAATTTTGCTGTACTGCTGAAATATAATTACATTATTACTTACAGTACTTTATCACACAGTGCTTTACCCACTGAACTGCACTGATATTTGAGTTTCACTAAGTACTGACAAGCTTGAGTCTGCACTTCCGACTTTTTTCCACTTTGTTTCAATGATATGAAATAATCCTAATTTTGTGTGGCATGAAGATGAATCTGCACTTTTATCACAGTACCGATAAGAGTAATAATTCATAGAACACAACAACATGTTCATGTAACAACCAGCAACACCTGCAACGTCTACGGGTTAATCTTAATAATATCCTACATACAAGAGAATATCCTATGTTTCTGCTGCGTTTTTCTACCCTATGAGGTTAAATATGATGTTTGTGTGGGTTTATGTTGTGGGTTAACAGTAGCAGCTGAAATACTCTTTATAACTCAAGTGTGACTGGGCGGGGCTAAACAACCTGGTTTTCATGACATCACAGAGTCAATTAAACACTGTATTTATTTATTTATGTAAATGTTTAAAATGCTTACATTTTACATTAAACTCTAAATACATAAATCTGTTTTTTGAAATGAGCCCATCAACTACATCATGGATTGAGTTACTTCTTAGCTTGTTGACATTTTGCATGACATGTGACAACATGGCATAACATGGCAATTCCCTTTTTGACACTGCATGTACTCTCAAGAATAAGACCTGCAAAAACCACTGCTTGTGCAATTAACAATCAATAAAGTACGCTCTGTTGAGCAATCGCGTCACTTAGGATATGGTTTTATTATTATTATGACGAGTCAGGCTCATAAATTGGCCTTTAACAACAATTACCTAATCGCTTTATGATTTTAACTACTTCATGATTTATACACAGATGTGTGAGCAGTGAGTGTGCGGGTTACACATGATGATAAATTGACTGCTGTTACGATTGAGCCCAAGCGCATGCATACGCTCGATGAAACTGTCCTTCAAGTCAAGGGTTAGTCAAAGTCCTTTGTTCAGGCTCCTGCTGCTAATAGCAGCCTCACGTCTTAACTGTTGGCCTCTCCCGCCTCCTTTCATTGACCTGTATTGTTTGTTATGTCTGCTTACACATTGTTAATAGCTATAAGTATAAGCTCTTAGTCTGGGGACTCAAGTACTTCACTAAAGTCTCATTAAACTCCTTCAACTGGTTAAACAGTATGGTTAGGTACAACACTACTAACATCCATGGTCTATATAGAAGTGGTCAGAAATTACCATTAAACTCTATAAACCTTCTTTACCCAGTTTTTTTAGCACTGTTTGTGCAACAACAAGACAAATGGACCAACAGAAGTGGCCCCAAATCATGTGCAACACAAATCTTTTTTTAATGCCAGCTGCCTCTAAATATCTATAAAAAACACCAGGAAAATAATTTTCCAAAATGGCCTAAAACAATAATTAAAATAAATAAATAAAACAAAACAAATATTTATTTAAAAACTTCCCAGAAGAAGCTGCTCCACATAGCCCACTGACTGAGCACAGGGCAGCAGATCACCTCTGGGGTCTCCAATAAAATAATAAATAAATAAATACATTTTTAAAAACATTCAACGTTCCTAAATCATGTTTTGAGTCGTTAAGCGTTAACTGTTTAGGCAACACCCACTTCCGGTTCAACTGCAAGTAGATAAATAATCAGATGTGACAATGCCTTACACCCCTAACAGACTCCACCCATATGGTATCAGCTGTTAGTGTTAGTGGCTGTTAACAGATGTTTGGGTGAAAATCAGTAGGGACTGAAGTGGGACGGTCTTGGAACAATTCCGGGTGTGGCGAACAATGTCACATGATCGGCTAAAGAGAACGTGAAAGAGGTTATGACCTCTGAAGAGGACAAACAAGTCTGGGCCTCAGCAACAAGGCAGAGTATTGTAATGCGGCATGGGCCTGCAGTGGTGCGATAGATTTTGGAGGGGTGGCTTTAAGCCTGCACGGCTCCCAGAGAAGCTCCAGTAGCCAGTGACAGAGCCATCTTGTCGGGCTGTTGTGCAGTTCTTAACCTCTGACCTGGTCTTTTGAAATCCAAATGCTAAAGCTGAACAGAATGGGTTCCTTAACCAGGCAGCAACAGAGCCACCAATTAAACCTGAAAGGCAAACAGGGTCATCATCATTCAGAGAGCTCTCAAATAACTAACCATTCATTTCTAGACAATGTTATAGAGAGGCTAATAACATTAGGGTCCAAAAAATAAAACCCAATATAAAGATTGAGTAAGTCTTAGAAGCCGCAGTTAGCATCAGTGCTAACAAAAATGTGCTGTAATTTATGCCAATTATTTCTCACATGTAGTTTATTGACACAAGCGGAGGAATTCTATTGGCTGTAAACATTTAATCTATACATCATAGGCTATGCTGTAACTTCATTTCTTAATTTCATTACTGTTGTCGTTTCTTAACATTGAAACAAACTGAAATGTCAGATTCAAACTAACTGATACTGCAAATCTAATATTTAGAGAATGTCGGTCATAATTATCTTGTAATGCTACAGCAGAACTAAAGTAATAACTCTTTCCATATAAGGGTTAATCTTAAACTAATGACACTGCTAGCAAAGAGACAAAACATTTGGCACTCAGCTGGCAGTTTTAGCTAGTGCACACTGGACATTGCCCTGGGGGGGCGAGGGGTTACACGGGAGCATGTCGCGACCTCGAGCGAACTTCACACATTGCAGGCCGTTCCATGTCTGTACAGGCGGAACTGGAACAGAGTGCCCATCTTGCAGTTTAGCTCCACGCGATCTTGTCCTGGTTTCACCTGAGTGTTGGGTCACAGGCTACGGTGTGTCTGAGGCCACAGAGCTGAATCACTGTGGAGGACTTATCCTTACACAAACAGCCAGCAAAGGATCTTACCCCAGATGCCCTGCAACACTGTCTCTGAGTGCTTGCTCTCTCTCTCTCTCTCTCTCTCTCTCTCTCTCTCTCTGTCTCACATACACACACACTGTCTCTCTTTCACAAACACAAAACACACATACACACACATTTCCTTTTAATATAGTATTATTAAGCATAAATGAGCATATTACTATTACATATAGACACTAACACACATATAATAATAATAACATATAATAATAATAATACCATAAACTACACCCAAAACCTAACCCCAGTAATTAATACTATACTTAATTCTGAACGTAATTTCAGTAATCTGCACCTAAACCTAACCCTACAATGAACCTCAGTCATCTACAGACAAAACTAACCATAAACCTATCCTCAGTAATCTATGGATAAACCTAACCCTAAAATTAACCTCAATAATCTATACACAAGCCTAACTCTAAACTTAATCTCAGTAATCTATTGACAAAGCTAATCCTAAATTCATCCTCAGTAATCTACACCTAAACTTAATCCTAAATGAAATTCCAGTAATATAAACCTAAACCTCACCTCAATAATCTCTATATAAGTGTAACCCTAAATTTAACCTCAGTAATATATACATAAACCTTTTTCAACAGTTTTTCTTAAACAAAATTGTGTGTGTTTGGTCACTAGTGTGTATGTGTGTGTGTGTGTTCACTGCACAGATGGGTTAAAGGCCTATGTGTCCAACACTAATGGTGCATAAGGGTGTCTTGTCTTGTTCTTAGATAGATAGCTATATATTGGGCATGTTATTATCCTATATGTATTATATATTATATTAGTCTTGCATATCTACCCCGTTTTTCTTGTGCTTTCTCTCCTAAGTCAAAACATTTCTGTCCTGAAAATGTAAAATGCAAATGAAAACACATGAACACTCTCTCACTCTCTCACACACACACACACCACAACCACAGACCCACACAGAAGAGCCACTTGAGGACAACTCCACAAGTTTTCTTTTGTACTGTGTGCACTCTTTGTATCTAGCTTTGCACTGACCACAGCTAAATTAGGCAGCGTATGCACTGAGGCATGGGAAAATGCCAAGATGAAACACCTCCTATTAGCCAGTATTTCCAATGAACTGAACTCACTGCAGATGTAGATATTTATAAACACTTCTCAGTAAAAACGATCCTTTCACTGTAAGTAACAGTTTAGCATACCAGGGAACTCATTTCTCATACAACACCAGATGCACATTTACTAAGAATCTGACATGCACAGACACAGAGAAAGCTTCCATAGTAGGCCTTTGGCAGTGAAATGATCCTCCATCATACCTTATTAATTCTCCCCCGTTATCTCCTACAGCTGGCTATCACTGCTCTCCTATATATAGATGCTCTGTGGGCCTAGTGGGAGAAACACACACACACACACACACATTAACATGAATGGCTTTGGGCTCTTCTCTGCTCTGGTGTGACGTGCAAGTCGACAGCACACATAGATAAAACAAAAGCATGACACACACCAGCTAAACTACACTCTATTAATCTATACATGTTATGCTCCAGACTTAATCTCTACATGCCCTGCTCTGACACTATTATCCTCTATTAATTTTCACTCATTCCAGAATAGCATCAGGTCCACGCTCAAGCCCGGCCTTGATTCCTGAAGTCAGCAAAACATTTCTGGGACCTAATTTTTGTTGTTGTTTTTCTCGTTTTGACTAAATACCCCATGAATCTTAAACAGCCCTCTTTGCTTCCTTGGCAAAATGAATGGAACGTTGACGGAGATGTTGAAGAGCTTTCACGAATGCTAGCTCCCACTGAGTTTGCTAATGAACAATCACCAGGGACTCCCTGATGGGTATTGTGTGGGGTCGGATCCTGACAGTAATGCGAATGCAGGATTTCTTTTTTGTTACTCTTTCTGAGTCCTCAGCGGGCATCTTAACCCTCCATTACATTTTTATATATTTACTAATCACACACCAGCCTTTATCAGTCCTGCTGTTTTATCATGCTGCATTCTTTATGTACACAGGCCGAGCTCTTCCTATGCAGAGCTTGCATTTGGGTCTGACATGCAAACAAACTTAGATTCTCTAATAGGTTTCTGTATTATCTACTCAATTTTATGTTCTCTTGAAGTCGTTTAAATCTGCTACCAGAGGACTTGCAGCACATGCATGTCCACATCAGTCAGAATAAAATGGATCATTCATGCTCAGGGTCTTAATGATCAAAACATTAAGATCTAGGCCTACCACGCAAATGGTCATGGTGAAATTTATGAGAGGTTATGGACTATCTGTAAATGCCAGTCACAAATTAACCGCTCCAGCTGCCCTCCAGCATGGACACGCACCCATGCAGAAAGCAAAGACAAGGCTGACAGCGTCCCCCCAGTTTTCACAGGCCGCTGATTGCAAGCGATTTACTGCACTGTGGTTTCTGATCGATAGAGTGTGTATCAGAGCACTTTCAGTCATTACTTCAGCAACACAAGGGAATTGGGTCATAAATGTATGATCCAAACAGTCAGAACTGTACACAGTCCGGAGATTTCTCATTTCTCCTCGTTTTCCGTGCCAGTGATGTTTGGCTGACGTTGCAAAGGCCTATGAGAAACCCTTAGAGGTCTACATTTATTACAGGTACTTGGCTACACAACATAAATGTGTTTACACAATTGCATTATGAATCACACTGGGAGTTACAGAATGTATTATACATAATTCACACCAGTTGAAAACCTTTTGTTTTTATTATTCTATTTAAAGTGATGGACATTTGCTCTTCACTTGAATAAGATTGAAGGTGGAGGTGGAGGTTATATAACTGTACACATACAACTGACAAAATGTAGTTTATTTCTATTAATTCATTTGTAAAATGTAATTAATAAAAACAAAGAAAAAAAAGAAAAAAATTGTACACCCCTTCGTTTGTTACTACTTAAAATGCGCAAATTTAGAATCAGGACTAGACCCAAGATTCAACAGTCCAAAGCACACTGTTCCATAAGCCCTGGTGTTCGTGTGGGTGTTCTCTGGCAAACTTTAGTCTTTCACCAATGTTTTTTGTACAGCATGGGTTTCCTGGGAGAGCACACCTCCCATGAAAATGGGATGGTAGATGCTGCACTTTCACATCAATTGTGATATTAGGATTGTTGGACACTTCTCCAACAATCTCATCATCTGTTTTTGGGCTGAACTTGCTAGGATGGTCTGGCCTGGCCATGTTGGCAGTTGTCAATTATTACTTGTAATTACATGCGGACAGTGGAACAGATCATTTCTAACTGTCGTAAGATCTTTTTAAAAATCCCCTTTCTCTGACTCATAGTAATCTACAGCCTTCTTTCTAAAGGCCTCAGAAGATTCCTCCAAAATCCCCTCTAATGATGTTCTAATCATCAGCAGCTGATGTGCTGTACCTGATTCTTCGGGGCTTCAGGTGTTTAAGGTAGTAATACTTTTGGGGGTGTCCTAACATTTTTCCTCACAAAAAATAGCATTACATTTTACTAATAATTAAAAAATAGACATTTCTCCAGTTGTATGTTTTTAGACTACCAGTACTGTCAAAATGAAGATCGAAGGTTTTCATGGGGTTGCCAAGAGTCTACACTTGTGACTCTTGTCTGTCTGTTTCAACGGCAATGAATGATAAAAAATGCAAGGACTAATTCATGTTTTCCACAACACAAAACTGCACATTCTAAATAACTACATCTACTTACAAATGGGGTCTTTTACACACATAGGCGGGGTGTGGACTGAAAGATCAGAATTCGTCTGCTTGTTCTGCTACTGAGCTATGAGTAATAATAATTGATATCCAATTACACCATGCTCTTGTTATCAGAGTGCAGCTTCTAAGGGCTTATATAAAGAAGTAGTGAGAGCAGAAAGTCAGTTCTGTGTAGTTCTGACTATCTATTTAAGATACTGACACATAAATGAGCAGTTATTTAATTCACCACAGTCCAAAGTGATTTTATCTGGCACAGCAAGTCGACACATGTAGCCAGGATTGTATAAGACGTCTATAGGAATCCACTACTTTGACTCTTTATTGAGTTGAGCGCTCAGTATCTGCTCTAGGGTTAAAAAAGATCTATAAAGGTTCAGAGGGAGTCAATGAAATATCCACATTTGTACAGAAGCTAAATTAGTGTGTATTTAACAGATGTGTGAAAAGAATTCACAGGCATCTGTAAAGGTATAAAATGCAAACAATCCAAGCTCCTGTTTGCACTGAACGAGTCCTGAGGTTATTAAGAAGCAGTCTTTAATTTCAAAATGCCCTCTTTACAGCAATTACTGATGTAATAAACTCAGAGGATCCACGGAATATTAGCATGGCGACAAATGTCATCTTTTCAGGGTTTCTTCATTAATGGGTGATTAATAAATATGTGCTGATTAGCACGAGTAATCATGGCTGACACAGAAAACCAGAACAAAGCAGTTTAATGGAAAACTCATTACATGACGTTGATTTTCATGTGCAGCTCACACACTCCTTACACTCTCCATGCACAGTTCACACTCCCCTCACACTCCTTACACTCTACCTTGCACAGTTCACACTCTTCACACATTCCTTACACTCTTCCTGAACAGTTCACACTCCCCTCACACTCCTTACACTCTTCATGCACAGTTCACACTCTTCACACACTCCTTACACTCTTCCTGAACAGTTCACACTCCCCTCACACTCCTTACACTCTTCATGCACTGTTCACACTCTTCATGCACTGTTCACACTCTTCACACACTCCTTACACTCTTTCTGAACAGTTCACACTCCCCTCACACTCCTTACAGTCTTCCTGAACAGTTCACACTCCTCTCACACTCCTTACACTCTTCATGCACTGTTCACACACTCCTTACACTCTTCATGCACTGTTCACACTCCCCTCACACTCCTTACACTCTTCCTGAACAGTTCACACTCCCCTCACACTCCTTACACTCTTCATGCACAGTTCACACTCTTCACACACTCCTTACACTCTTCCTAAACAGTTCACACTCCTCTCACACTCTTCATGCACAGTTCACACTCTTCACACAATCCTTACACTCATCCTGAACAGTTCACACTCATCTCACACTCCTTACACTCTTCATGCACTGTTCACACTCTTCACACACTCCTTACACTCTTCATGCACAGTTCACACTCCTTACACTCTTCCTGAACAGTTCACACTCCCCTCACACTCCTTACAGTCTTCCTGAACAGTTCACACTCCTCATGCACTCCTTACACTCCCCATGAACAGTTCACACACTCCTTACACTCTCCATGTACCGTTCACACTCCTCACACACTCCTTAGACACAGTTCCCACTCCTCACACTCTCCCAAGGGTTTACTCTTACACTCTCCTTACACAGGTCACACTACTTATACTCCTCACACACTCTTTGGGTGCAGTTCACACTCCTCACACTCTCCTCTCTTTAGACAGTTTACTCTTACACTCCCATTACACAGTGCACACTCCTCACTCTCCATACGCAGTTTATTCTCGTACTCTCTATTTACACTCATCACACACTTCTTACACACAGTTCACACTTCTCACACTCTCCATATGCAGTGTTCTCTTGCACTCTCCTTACACAGTTTACTCTCCTCACACACATTTCTAACACACAGTTCACACTTTTAACACTCTCCATATGCAGTGTTCTCTTGCAAGTTTACACTCTTAAAACACTGCTTACACGCAGTTCACACTCTCCTTACATAGCTCACACAAATTGCTGTGTATAAGGAGTGTAAGGTATGCATAACACTTTAAAGACTTCTTACACACTCCTCACCCAAAGGTTCTGGAGACTGTGTGTTTAAAGTGTGTGTGTGTGTGTTTATGTGTGTGCTGAATTGAGCACAATAGACTGGCCTTGTTTCCTGCGGGTGTGCTGCATGCTCTGGCGTCAGATACACTCACTGCCAGCAATGACCAAATCCGGAATGACAAGTGGGCAACAAAGAGCAACACGAGGCAAACGCATTATCTCTCCCCCAACACAGCAATATCTTTATGCACGCTAGGCATTACAGGCCTGTGAGATGTGCTAATGTCTTTATGCATGGTGCTACTGTATATCTAACCCAACATGGCAAATATCTCTTCAGCATGAAATAAGCTGTCCATCTCACGGGCTTCCAGCACTTCTGCTGCCGTTAAGATTTAAGCGAGAGGGGGAAAAAAAAGAAGGAAAAGGATGTGTTTGGAAATTGGAAGTCCAGTGATCGGTGCAGTTTTAAGGCAGTTCTTTAAATGAGTAGGAGATTACAGACCGCATGGTGATTAAGCTCATTTGAAGTATAGAGGAACCGTCTGGGCATTTTCGCAGGACCCGCCGTTTAATTAATCCCGTAATGCTACGGGGAGGGAGGAATGAGCACTCTTACACATATCAGCATTTTAGAGAGGGAACAAAAAAAGAAAAGGCAAGAGAAGGAGGAATGGAGGGAGGGAGAGAGAGAGAGAAGGGAGGAGGGGGGAGAGAAAAATCTGCGGTAGCTGTTTTAAAGGCAGCCGTGGTGAGGGTGAAACGGAGCACATAGCCTACAGGGAAATTAGCAGTGAGTGCACGGCGCTGAATGCACCATTGTGTCTTCAGAGAGCGAGAGAAGGGGGAAAAAATGGTTGAAATTATGAAGTGTTCCCCTTTTTATCATCCTCTCTTGCCCTTGTCGGAGAGTTTTCCCTGGAAACAGAGCACATGGAAGTGTTTGTAATGATAGAGGGGAAAGCTCTGGTGGCTTATGTGTATGTGTGTGTGTGTGGGAGCTGCCTGTACACACTGATCCTGAATCAGGTGTCCCTCTGGCAGCGCTGAGCGCTGGCTATTATAAATTAATGAGCAGAGCTGTTCCCAAGGCTGTGCTATGAGAGTACATTAGAGCAGCTTGTGCCCGAGGAAGCGCCCCCGAGCCTTTCTTCATTAAATTAGCCAGAAGAAAATGTCTGGTTTGTATGTTTTAATGCAAAAGTCAGCTGACAAATGGACTGACGTTTTTACTGTGAGCATATTTGCGGCTCGGCATCCTTAGTGAAGGGTTGTGTGTGTGTATGTGTGTATATGTGTGTGTTTGTAGAGGAGGCCAGCTGTCCTCTGCCCACACACTCTCCACAGCATTTATTTACTCATGTGTCATGTGTCAGCAGACTAGAAAGTCACACTGCAGTACTGCATACCTTCACCCGGTAGTTAATGCATGTGATTTGGGTCAGACCCATCACAATGCAGGACTTCTGTGTGTGTGTGCATGTGTTTATGAGTGTGTGTATGAGAGAGAGCTACAGACAGTAAATCTTTTTTTTTTTTAGTAATGAATGCAACTCTGCCTGGAGTTCTTTTTGTGCTGATAATGACCAATACCATTAACACTTAGTTCTTAGCTTGATATACAATTGCGTCATTGTGGTGACCGTGTTTGTCCACCCTACTGATCTGATGACCCCTGATGTCATCTGATATAGACTGTGTCAGTAAATACTGTTTTAACAGTGTTTATTTGATAGATTGACTGTGTACTAGCTAGCTATTTAGATTTTTAGGGTTATACTACGGCCTATTTAGCCAACTATTATCCCAGCTATCATCACTTATGTCTCCTAGTATCCATAAGTACCGCTGTGGTGACTGTCGTGGTCCCCGCTGCTTAGTTTTTCCTGTTAACAGTATGTGATGTAGGCTGAGCTCTATTGTTTAGCTACAATGGTCAACAGCGTTGACAGCGGAACACCCAGTGTACTACAAGCTAATACAACACAGTATTATATCTTACACCCTATCACTCTTTGTAAAGTGATGGTAGCAAACTACCACCAAGCTAGCAGGTTATTTAGCTTTTTGGCTTGTGCTGGCTAAAGTACTCCTATGAAGGCCCCTCTTTGTGATCTTTTTTAACTATTAGCCCTGCTTTCCTGGTATACTGCTGTGATGTCTGTGGTGGTCCCTCGAACATTATGCAGTAACTGATTAACATTAAGCATACCTCCCATTGTACAGGCTAATATAACACAATATTCAGTCTAACACATTATTATGTTAAGTGATAGTAGCAAACTACCATGCTAGCTATAATTTAGCTTTGTGCGCTAGCTAAAAACACTCTAATGAGAGCCCCTCGTTGTGATTCCACATAGCTAACTATTAAAACTACCGTCTCTTAGTTTTCCTGGTATCGGACTGCACCGCTGTGGTAAAAGTGTATATGTATTTGTCACTGTACGATGTACAGCAAAATGTGTCCTCCGCAATTAACCCATCAGTGGTAGTGAACACACACACACACACACACTAGTGAACTAGGGGCAGTGAGTACACACACACCCAGAGCGGTGGGCAGCCAACTCCAGCGCCCGGGGAGCATAGAGGGTAAAGGGCCTTGCTCAAGGGCCCAACAGTGGGCCGGCAGCTTGCCGAGCCCAGGAATCAAACCCACAACCCTGTTATCAATATCCCGGAGCTCTAACCGCTGAGCCACCACTGCCCGGTTAAGATGTGTTGCGCTATGAAGGCTATCATTACTGTTTAGCTACTGCTACTACATTTTTTATGTAACACCTTATTTCATAGAGCGACAGCAGCAAACTACCATGCTAGTCAGCTGTTCAGCGTTTTGTGCTTAGCTTGTACTCCACGGAGGACCCCTTGTTATCTTGTTTACTGGGGACAGCAGCTACAGCTGTATATAAGATCTCCATAAAATAATCACAGCCACACTTGGTTGTTTTGCTCATTTACAGTTCCCCTCAGACATACATCCCCAAAAGGTTTCCCCTGCAAAGATTTTTGTGACTCCATCTGTCACAACTAACTGCTGGTCTCTGAACTGCGCCCCCAACCTAGTAGCTAACATACGATGCTAATGAGATGAGTTATTTTATACATAGTAGCAGTTTGAGCAGCACTTTGCTGAGCAACACTTTCATAGTTATGATTGAAATTAAGAAGATGAGGAACATTAACAGGCTAATGCCATTAAGCTGCCATGTTATTAGCCCGTCCATACCATGACATATTTGGAAGTGGGTATCAGGGAGAGTCTCTGGGGGTCTGCAAGCTAATTATGCATTTGCTGCAGATGACAGGAAGGGATGTGAGATATCAGAAGTTGTTGAAGAGGCAGTGAAATTCAAAAAGAAAAAAATATGTAATGGAAGATGGAGAGAAATATCTAATCATATGTAATATATGTAAATATGTTAATATAACCTGGAGCATTAACTAACAAAGGTCATGGTTGACTATGTAATGTATTCAGCTATGTAAGTAATGTAATGCTGTGTGTAACTATGTGCATAAGCTTTGTATTCGTGTTCATTTGCATTCATTTACATGTGTTTATGTGACTTGCTTTAGTAATACCTCCAACGAAAAATGAAATGAAATGAAATTTTCAATTGCTTACAATGATCATCTAACGCATATCTGTGCACACACCAGAAGTCTGGTGGAAATTCCATTTCTATTTGTGTGTGTGTGTGTGTGTGTGTGTGTGTGCATGAACGTGTGTCCCTTCCCTTGAGGAATGAGTGTGAGTTCATTCCCGCTGTGCTTCCTAAAGCAAGCCAGGGCTTGTTAAATTATTTAACCCTAGGAGTTTAGCACTGGAGCAGCTTGAGTGGGTTTTGTGAGGGACACTGAGAGAGCCCGGTGGTCCATCTGGGGCCACACACGGTCCTGAGACGACCTTTCACCCAAAACAGACCCGCGACAGACCCTCCTCAGATAATTAGGCTTATGCTCCTTAAACATTTAATTATAGCCGCTAGGATGCTTAGCATGTTTAATGCAAGACAATACAGCGGGATTTGATGGAGATTATGGAGATTACACAGTAAAAGACTGTAGACTGTCCAATTTCTGCGCACAAATAAAGATGTAAGGCTTGAGGGTGTATCTGGACAGTAATTCTTTATATTTAAAAGTCTATTAGGAGATGTAATCACTATACTGTACATGTCCAATTAGATATGTACACCCTATTCAGGTTTTCACAATTAAATATGGACAAATAACAACCAGAAGAAAATATCTTCAGAATGACCAAATTAAATTACACAGCTTTCATTATGAGAAAGGAAAAAAAATGTAAATACCATCGTGTCTATTGCGGCTTAAATGGCCCACAAAAATTAATTTTGCTTTAATAATTTAATATGCTTTAAAACAGGCAGATCCTATTAGCCACAACTAGGGCTGAGGTGAAAGAAGCAGGACATAAAGGTTTATTGTTTCAGCAGCAGGGTTCCAGCTGCCCTAGTGTACTATTCCAGGCTGTATTTTGTCTAATGTACCAAATAAGGGAGAGGGCAGTAAGGAAAAGGCCGGAAACACACGCTGAGTCAGCGAGAATTAGTGGGACGCTCACGCACATGCACTGGAACAATCCGTTCTTATGGGACCTCCCTCAACAGGGCAATAAAGTGGAACAAATTCTCTTCTGGCATTCGACCCAAGTTGCTAATACGTACTGTGTCTCAAACCTCACTGTGTGCAGTGACTGATGTAATGCAGTCACCTGAAAGTTCATGCGGGCACTTTGCTGCTCCAACATTCCTTTCTTAATTTTGAAATATTAAAAGGTTTGCATGATTCTTAAATAAGTGTTATAATAAATATCCAATAAAGTTTAGATGTAAAAAAAAACAAGAACCTTTACTGAATATGGCTTAAAAGCCACTGGTCTGACCTTTCTAAAAACTTCTAAGGATAATGCAGCACATTGGGCATCACTCAGTGGCACAGCATGGACGGTCTGCACTTATTTCTACATCCATATATCCACTGTTGGACAGGCCATCTCTCTCTCGCTTGCTGCTGGAAGGCTAAAGAAAGATAACAATGCTTGGGTGCCCTACTTATTCCCTTCCCGCGCTCTCCACAGCATGTAATAAGGAGTGATGTCTTGTCTTCTTAAGGGAGCATCATGCCTCTCGGTCAGGTTCTGCTTTCCACTCCTCTCTTCAGGCTGGAGGAGGGGGCTGTGGAGGAGGTAGGATCAGCTGTGGTTTCCAATGAACAAAAGAAACAAGACATTTCTGAAATAAACACAGCACAACACAGAGCGCGGACAAAGGAAAGGAGCACAGGAAGAAGACGTGCCCGAGTCGATTACTTCAGAATTCAGAGGCGAGTCTGTTCTCTCACTGACCATCTTGGCAATGCCTCTAGGCAGTTATTTCCAGTCATGAAAGACTAGGCCCCTGTAGTTGAATGGGGAGAGACCTAAGTCTCTTTCACATGTGTACTTTACCTGGGTTTTTTAGATTGTAGGCTTCAGGGAGAAAAACATGTGAGATTGATTCAGATGATTCAGAACTAAAAAAAAAAAGCTGCTGCAAAAATTCTGGATATGTCCTGTCATTGAAATACAAAGGTATTCACATTACTTCACCCACTGAAGGACCCACAGTAACATTAGCACTACTAGTCTGTTAGAATGTCTGTAAGATGATCTTATGAACACGTAAATGACATGATCGTATGGAGATTCACATGACATTAATCAAGAGTTAGCGACGTTAGCATTCTGCTCGACAGAGAAATGCCTCACGCCCATCTGTAATCTGGCAAACAGACAAGCTTTGCAGTGTGTGGGTATGTATGTTAGTGTGTCACAGTAGAATGAAAGATGCTTCACTTCTGTTGACAGTGAGATTCCCATCCAAAGTCACTGACAGGTCAATTGGGTTTACCAAAGAAACAGGCTGCAGTGGCTTATTGCCCCAATACTAGCCCATACGAGTTCACCACGTTCCAGTTAAATGTTCCAATAATTGTAGACCTCCAAAAAAACAGTTAGCTAAAGACTTCTGAGTTGTACCACAACCTATTTGACATTTTTGATCTGTGTTTTATGGCAAATCTATCCAAAAAAATGGCCCACCTTTTATGTCCCATATTTAGGACTGTTAGCACTGCCACTTGTCAGCATTGTTAGCAATACCAGATGATACCAACGCATTATCCAATATTTTCCGCATTCAAACACAATGAGAACAATGATTTATTGAGACACAAATGGATGTGCTAATAAACTGTGTAATACTACTGTTGGTAGTGCAGCTACCTTGCATTTTGAACTTGGGGTTGGTGAGTTTCTCCAACTTTCCGAGTAGTAAATGTGTGGTTGTGGGGTTTTTCCAGTTAAAATCTTGTACTTCCAACATCCCAGTTCAAATGAATCCCAGCATAATGCCACGGGTTCTGCGGGTTTTGTTACTGTTAGCAATAGCTTTTTCGATCTAATGTGCAACAGGCTGGTCTGGAGGACACTAACACAGCAAACTAGTGTCAAGCTTATGCCACCAGTTTCTACTCCCCCATGGTTTGGTTCTGTATATCAATTTTGAAGTTTTGGGAACTTGATGTCTTAGCTCACTGTCCTAGCATTAGCTCCAGTTGACCTAATCTCGAAGAAAAGTGGAGGGGGGGTTGTGAACAGGGCTGTTTAGACAGGGTGAGAAGGGTGCTGTGGTGCTAGATCCTTGTTGTATTTTGACCAAAGACATTTCATTAGGGCCTAAGGGAACTGTAGCCAGTAAAATCTGACAAATTGGCATAAATAATTTGTGCTCTTTGGGGCAAATAACACACAAAAAGAGTGATTCACACGCTTTATTGAAAAAGGGAACTTCCCGTTATACAACCAGCATGAAAAAAGCACTACGAGCTATGATCTATCTCATTCATATTTCAACAAGCGAACTGTCTTCTCTGATAAAATCTCCTATTACATTGGTGCAGTACCACCACAGGACAAGCAGGCCATCATATCCAAGAGTTTACACTGAGACAAAACAGCGGCAGCCAAGGCTCAGAGACAGGGGCCATTCTTACTGGCAGACAAGGTCAATGCAGAGACTGACCTCTGCTAAGTCAATGAAATGGCTCTGCCACAGACAGATGACTGGATTAGCGTGGCTGAGCCACCGCGGCCGGCCGCTCTCACCAGTAAATAGCCTTGCCCTACACTGAGTAAATAGCTGCATCCTTCTGAATGACATTGAAGAGATATGTCTAGCAGAATGACAATGTGCTACACATCACTGAGTGTGAACTTTACTGGGCTTTGAAATGGTTTGACAAACAAACAAAAAAAAAATGTAAATGAATGGTTTAGTCTAAGGAATAGCAACTGAAAACAATAAATGATACCTTCCTTTAACATCTTGAGACACTAAGACTCTAATTTAACATCTTGAGACACTAAAACTCTAATTCAGCAACTGCACAAAATCGAAACTTTATATCTCCATTGTATATTTTAAAACACCACCTTTTCCACCCTTTATTTCATAACATGCCCTGGCCCTGGACACAGTCTCTTTAGGAAATCATGATGCTCAGTAGTCAAGAGAGTGTGGACCCACTTACTGAGTTAAGGGGTTAAGTTACATTAATTTAAGACACCATATCTCAGCCAGATGTAAAAGGAAAATTCATTACTTTTTTCAAATAAAGAAATAATAATTTAATGTTTAAGATGTAAACAAGGTCATTCAGAATAGGGTTTGTTACTGTAGAGAAACTCAGAGACTCATATTTCTGTACAGTGGTGGTGAAAGGAACTTAGTAGTAGGGGTATCAGTATCTGCATTATGAATATAGGCATTTTATTCTTTATCTGAAATATATATATATATATATATATATATATATATATATATATATATATATATATATATATATATAACAACAACATATATATATAAACAAACCAAAAAACAAACAAACAATATATATATATATAGTTTGTTTTTTGTTGCTTTTTTGGTTTGTTTTTCACTTTTCTTTGAATACAGCAAATGCCCTCTACAATAGATGAACATTCATGATCAATGGACCAATTGAAGTGCTCCAAAATGACATAAAATAAAATATTTTTTTACTCAAATACATTAAACAGTTTTGTCTTCTTCTGTGACATTACACATTTTGAAACACCTGTTTTTTGTAGGACAGTCACATTATGTAATAGATAACTATTGGGTGTGTGTGTGGGGGGGGGGAGGTACTACTTTGCCTTACAGCACCTTGCATGTCTGCCATAAAAAAACATTGTTTCATGATCCAAAATCGTATCTCAAAACTACTGCAAAACAATGCCCCCGACATCATATGTTTACAGGCATCATATTTTTACAAATTTTAACTTTCTATGGAGCTTTTAGAGGGATTAAACTCTTCGGATGTCTGGTTCCATTCACCAGCAATGTCAGCAGTTCTGACTTTGTAAGTTTCTCTAAAAATTAGTGTTTCACACTAAACCACTATAAGTTGTTTAAATTTTCCTGACTGAATTCTGAGGTTTTGAACATGTGGTGAAGTTTCCCTTTAAGGGGTTCAATTTAAGACATTCATCAGACCTAAGAATTGAATCTACAAAGTTTTTCTTTGGAATCTAGGTATCAGTACTGTGCTGGTCTGGATTCTTTTATTGACACAACAGGGGAGAATGAATAAAGAGCCTGAGCTTTACTGAAGTTACATACACACACACACACACACACACACACACACTGTACCTGCTCTTGATCGATGCTGCGAGGCAGCTCTGTGAAAGGCTGGGGTTATTTTTGACGTGGCGCTATTTTTAACTCAACCAGTCTGCTCCTGCCCTGCTGTTCTTATATTGCAGTGTGTTTTTGATACTCAATAATTCAGCAGCAGAAGCATTTGCTGTGTGTGTGTGTGTGTGTGTGAAAAGCTTCCATGGCCCTGGTTAGAGAGCTGTATCAAGGTAAACCTGCAGCAATACACACACACGCACACGCTTATCTGACCTCCTCAACAGCTCTTTAATGTGTGAAGCAGACATCATGGAACGCTCCGGAAAAAGCTTCTCGCGGACGTCCGGCAGTGCACTCCCACACACCCATCTGTAGTGATTCACTCTCATACACACACATACACATATGCACACCGGCACCACAGTTGCCTTCCCCATGCTTTACTGGGTCATCACACACACACACATACTGCTGCACACATGATCACACTTTTCCAAAAAAAAAAAATATATATATATATGATAAAATACATGCAAAACACACGTGCACCAGTCATTATACACACTGCCAGTCACATATTACACACACACACACACACACACACAAACTCCTGAAGTCAGCTAGCCTCAGGAATGTGACCCTGACATGGACTGGAATGTGTTTCTCCTCCAAAACAGTGTGTTGTGCAATATTAACGTTTAATGCTGGGCTAATTCAGTTAGAATAGATCTGTCCATGCTCCGCCCACGAACACACGATGAGAAACTGTAGGACACAGTTACTGTAGCACACTTACATTAGTTTTCTACAGTTTACTGCTTAGAGTTTATACAAAAAGTTGCCTTTCCAACACTGGCATGTCTGGGGAGGCCAAGCACTGTTGCCGAATCTGGAATATGATTGGTTATTAGGTTGCAAAGTTGAAATAAGGAATGGGTCTTCTTTTTAGGAGCTTGGTGTTTATTGCAGTCTTTGCATTGTAGTCAGCTCCTCAAACTGTATTCAGGGCTTGTTTGGGCAAAACCAAAATAGCAGGTGCGACAGGTGCCAAAATTTGGGCTCACATAAAATACACTGTATGTCTAAATTAAATAACCATCCCTTCTAATGAATGTATTTAGCTACTTAAAGTTGCAACCATTGCTGACACATACACACATAGCTTGTTTAGTCCCTGTAAAGAAGTATCACCAATAGAATAGGACTCTCTGGAGCAGAAAAACATAACCCTAATGGTACCACGTCTAATGCCAGGCGTAGGCTAGAAGGGTATAACGCCCCTAGCATTGAGCTGTGGAGTAGTGAAAGTGTGTTCTCTGGAATAATGGAGCTCCATCCAATCGTTAGGGAGTTGGGGATGAGGTAGGGTGGTATCCTCACAGCTGTGCTCCAAAATCTTGTAAGAAGTCCTTCCTGGCCAGTAGCAGGATAAACTCTATTTTTAATACCCTTGACTAACAATGAATGAGTGGGTGTCCCATTAGTTTTGATAAATATACTGTATGCATTTGAACGCATGTATGCTCTTTGTGGCAAGCCTAGAACTTATGCCAGTATCAATCAAATGAATATGTTCTTCTTCTAAGATTCTAATAACCTGGTGCTCCTGTGTAAACACTGCAGCTGTCTATTTAAACAGGCCCTGCACTGTGGTGGTATTTGGCCTTTGTCCTGTGGCATGACCTTTGACCAGGCCTCAGTACGGGAGAGGTGGAGGAGAGGAAGAGAGAGTGAGAGAGGGAGAGAGAGATGGAAAGGAGAGAGAGAAAGAGAGAAAGAAGTGAGTGGCGCCTTTGTGCTAGACTGCAAGGTGCCAGCCTCGGACACAGACATTTTCTCTCTCACACACACACACACACACACTGGCACTTAGCCAGCTAGCCATGCAAAGGGTCAATTTAAACACTGCAATAAAAATAAAACTATTCAGAGATTTAAATTAGTCTGGCCTTTTATTTGCTACACATTTACTGTAGTCCTTTCTATCAAGTGTGAAATATTTGTTTTCCCATGATATGGCCCATTTAGGCAGTGTAAAAACTGTGCTATTGCCTATGACAACTTATAACTTATATGTCACCCAGTTCTCTTGTGCCAATTTAGCTTTTCTGCTAATTTATGTTGTTGTTGTATTTTTTGACTGGCAGCCGATACTAATTACAATGCCAATGCTTCCATGTGTTATGTTGTGGGCCATATCATGAAAAATTCATAGAGCAACACATGCGCAAGGCCCAGCCACTAAAGCTGGCCACATTATATTCACACTGAACATATTTCTTTCCATAAATGCAAATAACCTGTAATTGTTATATGTCTTATAAGGAGATGGTAAGGCCACGCTGCAACGTTAATGCCAACATTTGGTTGGTGTGTGTGAGGGAGTGAGAGAGAGAGAGAGAGTAGGAGAGAGAGAGTTCAGTAATAAGAGCAGTTATGTATCCTCTGCAATTAACAGTGCATTGTTTTATGTAGTGCTATTTTTTCCTGAGAGGCTAATTATAAGCTCAGAAAGCTGACTCTCTGAGTGAGGGATGAGGGATATAATAGAGTGTGATGAGCCCACAGGCACTCCCGGGCGCAGGCATCATGTGATCTAAAGAGAATCAGTAAGACAGACGCACAGACAGAAAGAGAAACAGACACAGACCCTGGTTCCTTTACCAAACGCCTACATCTACAGCAGTTCTTCTTTATTACAACATGCAGACAGGCAGGCTCTGGACTGGGCAGCCAAAGTAATAATGCATTGCTAAAGCTGAATTAATCCTCTAAACTGGAGGCTAATTATTCAGTAAAGACTTAAAATTCAGTAACTCCTAGGTATTATTTAATAACCACAATAAATGATTCAGGATCTACTGTAAATTAATCACTAACTACAGCATATTAAGCAGTAACTACTATAAAGTGTACACAATAAATATTAAATATTAAACATTTTTAAATATTAAACATTTTTCAGGAGCTAATATTATTATATAACAGTATACATGTTTTGTCTTTTTGGCAACTGTTGTTCAGTTACCAGAATTATTTGTTAACTTCAATAAAATAATGAATAGCAGTAACAACTATAAATTACTGAGTAAATAATTGGCTTAAATTACTTAAATTACTAGGTAACTGATATATAAATTAGTCTGTAATGACTATGAATTATTCTGCAATTAATATAAAGTACTATACTACAACTACTACACATTATTTGGTAAGTAATTATTTGGTAAAGCAACATTTATGAATGATTCAGCAACCTCTGTGAATTATTCAGTATCTACTATGAATTATTCAATAACTTCTATACATTATTTGGTAGCCAATATTAATTATTTTACTGCTACTGAACCTACAGTAAGCCTTTCAGTAATTACTATTAATAATTAATTACCTACTATTAATTATAATATACTGTGTCTATGAAAGTATGTGTTTATGCAATGAGGACTTGAAGTGCAGGCTTCTATTATGGATCTTTATACCTGGTGACTTCAAGCATTTTGTATCAGGATTATATCTGGATAAGGCCAAATCGCATAAAGAAGCCATACAAATCTGATCAACTACTACTACTAGGAGGTGATCTAATTTGAGCCACATGTTAAAGAAGTGTAAACACATCGTCTCTCCCAGTACAACCGCAACACTAATTATATTATTATTAATTACTTCTTTAAACAATAATCGCCATGCAATGAGCAAATTTGCATATTTTGTCCCACACAGCAATCAAATTTCACCAAAGACACATTTGACTATCAAGTCTAAATGCATGTTTCTAAAACCGTATCAGGACACAATTCAGATAGTAGTCACATGAAGTGACCAGGTGTGAACGCAAGTCTTTAAGGATGTAGATAAATGAACCCCCAGTGCTTTCTGTTTCACTTTAGTCATCATTCACTTTGACCAATGAGAGCAGACCGAAGAACATTGTCCATTTAATCATGCTTGTTTAATCATTATTGCAATGATGTATTGCTACCTTTGTATCAAAGTCACTCTATGGCCAGCCTGAAAAGCCTGCAGCCTGTGGTGTAAAGGTAAAAAAAAGGTAAAAAGGTAAAGGTGCACGTATTTGTCACTGTACAGCAAAATGTGTCCTCCACATTTAACCCATCTGTAGTAGTGAACACACACTCACACTAGTGAGCTAGGGGCAGTGAGTACACACACACACCCAGAGCGGTGGGCAGCCAACTCCAGCGCCCGGGGAGCAGAGAGGGTAAAGGGCCTTGCTCAAGGGCCCAACAGTGGCAGCTTGCCAAGCCCGGGAATCGAACCCACAACCCTGTTATCGATAACCCGGCGCTCTAACCGCTGAGCCACCACTGCCCAGTCACTCCAGCGGCTGGCCAAACAGTCCTTGGTTTTATTTCTTAAGAAGAGCAAACCTCAGAACTAGGTTTTTGTCTAATAAAGTCTAAATAAGAACGTCAGAGCTTTTAACCTTTTAACCTGTGTTAGAAGAGTAACACCAAAGAGCCTGGATATGCACTCACACACACACACACACACACTTTCCTCATACAGGTAAGGTGTACACCAGGGAGTTTATTGTTCACACAACACCTGTTCAGCTCATTTAATCACACCGATGCGTACCCAGGTGGCTCCATACACACACACACCCACACACAGGTGGGTGGAGTGTAATCTTAATGCTACACTAAAACATATTTGAGGTACAGACCTTTACTGTTGAGAAAAATTATAGCCAGAAGAATTTCTTAAGAGACGTCAGACTAAGAGCCTGCATGTGTGTGTCTGTGTGTAGGAGAAATAGAGAGAGAGTGTGTCTTCATCTGAATAAATAACTCTCCCTTAACACACACACAAGCACTGGAGTGTCGTGTGGTAAAAGCTCGGCTGGGTGCTAGCATCAGCAAATTCATCTGACAAGGCCACCAATATCAGCCCCATTAAGCATACACACACTTATCTTGCAGCTGAGCAAGAGGCTCTCTCAACCTCTCACACACTCCCACTCACTCACGGCGTGTTGATGCTAGCCAGTAGAACACTCATTAACGTTAGCTGACCTCTGCTCAGGCATGATCAGTGTGTGTTGCTCTGACTGAGTCCATGTCAACCTCCACTACCGCTCACACTCAACCACAGCCCTGCCACTGACCCCATTGAACACACACTGCCCCACTGAACTCCTCACACGTGCACATATTACACAGACCTTTTTCACTGAACTCTCTACAGGTCACTTTCTATACTAAACTCTCTATACTCTATTTACTGTTCTGGACTCTATACCCCATTTATTATACTAAACTCTCTATACTCTATTTACTGTTCTGGACTCTATACCCCATTTATTATACTAAACTCTCTATACTCTATTTACTGTCCTGGACTCTATACCCCATTTATTATACTAAACTCTCTATACTCTATTTACTGTTCTGGACTCTATACCCTATTTATTATACTAAACTCTCTATACTCTATTTACTGTCCTGGACTCTATACCCCATTTATTATACTAAACTCTCTATACTCTATTTACTGTTCTGGACTCTATACCCTATTTATTATACTAAACTCTCTATACTCTATTTACTGTCCTGGACTCTATACCCTATTTATTATACTAAACTCTCTATACTCTATTTACTGTCCTGGACTCTATACCACATTTATTATACTAACTCTCTATACTCTATTTACTGTCCTGGACTCTATACCCCATTTATTATACTAAACTCTCTATACTCTATTTACTGTTCTGGACTCTATACCCTATTTATTATACTAAACTCTCTATACTCTATTTACTGTCCTGGACTCTATACCCTATTTATTATACTAAACTCTCTATACTCTATTTACTGTCCTGGACTCTATACCCCATTTATTATACTAAACTCTCTATACTCTATTTACTGTTCTGGACTCTATACCCTATTTATTATACTAAACTCTCTATACTCTATTTACTGTCCTGGACTCTATACCCTATTTATTATACTAAACTCTCTATACTCTATTTACTGTCCTGGACTCTATACCACATTTATTATACTAACTCTCTATACTCTATTTACTGTCCTGGACTCTATACCCCATTTATTATACTAAACTCTCTATACTCTATTTACTGTTCTGGACTCTATACCCTATTTATTATACTAAACTCTCTATACTCTATTTACTGTCCTGGACTCTATACCCTATTTATTATACTAAACTCTCTATACTCTATTTACTGTCCTGGACTCTATACCACATTTATTATACTAACTCTCTATACTCTATTTACTGTCCTGGACTCTATACCACATTTATTATACTAAACTCTCTATACTCTATTTACTGTCCTGGACTCTATACCCTATTTATTATACTAAACTCTCTAAACTCTATTTACTGTCCTGGACTCTATACCCCATTTATTATACTAAACTCTCTATACTCTATTTACTGTCCTGGACTCTATACCCTATTTATTATACTAAACTCTCTATACTCTATTTACTGTCCTGGACTCTATACCCTATTTATTATACTAAACTCTCTAAACTCTATTTACTGTCCTGGACTCTATACCCCATTTATTATACTAACTCTCTATACTCTATTTACTGTCCTGGACTCTATACCCCATTTGTTATACTAAACTCTATACCCCATTTATTATACTAAACTCTCTAAACTCTATTTACTGTCCTGGACTCTATACCCTATTTATTATACTAAACTCTCTAAACTCTATTTACTGTCCTGGACTCTATACCCCATTTATTATACTAAACTCTCTATACTCTATTTACTGTCCTGGACTCTATACTCCATTTATTATACCTAACTCTCTATACTCTTTTTACTGTCCTGGACTCTATACCCCATTTATTATACTAAACTCTCTATACTCTATTTACTATACTAAACTCTATACCCCATTTATTATACTAAACTCTCTATACTCTATTTATGATACTAAACTCTATACCCCATTTATTATACTAAACTCTCTATACTCTATTTATTATACTAAACTCTATACCCCATTTATTATACTAAACTCTCTATACTCTATTTATTATACTAAACTCTATACCCCATTTATTATACTAAACTCTCTATACTCTATTTATTATACTAAACTCGATCATGTTCAGGGAATACTATGTGCAATATCCCACCCCCATGTGCAATTAAGAGTCTTTTACTGTAAATAATATTGTTTATTGCTTTTTTAATTCTTATCTATATTGTGTGTATATAGTGTAAATTATTTATTTATCTAAATTTGTGTAACTGAGTGTCCTGCTATCCCTTTCTGCTGTTACACTGTGAATTTCCCCACTGCGGGACCAATAAAGGACTATCTTATTTATTATACGAAACTCTCTATATTCTATTTAGTATATTATACTTTATACCCCATTTATTAAACTGAACGCTCTGTACTCCATTTACCATACTATATACTGTATTATACTGAACTTCCTATACTTTATTAGACAAAACTCTATATGTTGTATTATTCTATTATACTAGTGTATTATATTATTATACAATATTCTAACTCATATCTATACTCTGTTTATTACACCATTGTCTCTACTCTATTTGTTATACTAAAGTCTTTATATTATATTTATTATACTGCACTCTCTAAACTCTATTATACAGAAATCTCTATATTATACTGCACTCTCTATACCTTTTTTATACTTTTTATACTAATGTCTATGTATTCAATATTCTTTAATATGTTTATTATACTGAACCCTGTATAGTATTTTATACTGAAGTTTGTGTACTCAATTTATTATACAGAAGTCTATATACTCCTATATATTACACTGAAGTTTCTATACTCTATTATATTAAAGTCTTTGTATTCACCTATTTAACACAGAATCTACAGTATTAATTATACTGAAGTCTATATATTTCATCTAATAAACTAAACACTCTATATATTACACAGTACTCTCTTACTCTATTAGATTGAACTCTCCTATTATTTATTATACTAAACACTCTAAATACTCTATAAAAATATATGACCAGTTTACTATCCTGATCTATCTATACTGTATTTGCTGTACTGAACTCCCCATCATGTGGTTACTGTACTAATTCTCCATCCTCTGTTTGGTATGCTGAGTTCCCTTTTTATATACTGTATTCCCTATACTCATTCCCCCCCATATTCTATGTAGTATACTAAATTATACATACTCAACTTTAATCAACTGTATTCCTTGTATTGTATGACTGTATTCCTAATTCTCTAATTACTATGCAGAACTTAATTCTCCACAGTCAACTCTATTTACTTTATGCTGTTAGATTCAGAACTCTTATTATGCCCTATTGTTCCCCTATTGGTAACTCTTACCACTTATTTCCACTTATGATATACTTTCTCCACTGATTATATTTAAAAATTTTCAAAACACTTTATTCCAACCTTTTGGTAAGTATATTTTCCTCAACTGACTCAAAACTTCCTTAAAATCTAGTGTGTCCTGCTCACTACTTCGATAGCTTTGACAGACCTTCAGCAAAACACCTCAAACCTCAGTCATGTTACTAAGGCTCCCTACGAACAACAACAACAGTGTCATAACCATAACTCTGCCCCATCATAATGTGGAAACAAACGGTCAGGCAAGTTGTGTGAGTTGCTAAGCTCTCTAGGCTGTAAGGATGACTCAGGGGTGTGTGATGCCCACCTCCACAGGAGTGAATTACGATTGGTGCCACCTCCCTCCTGCTGATGATGATATCAGTGTGGGTGGCCACGGAGGGAGGAGACTAAGTGCAGGCCCACTGAGCGATCATATAACAGCTGACTCACTCAGCAGTGAGCTTGCAGGACTCTACCCAGGCACAGATGACTCACTCAGAGTAGGACTCCATTTACAGTAGAGAGGAAAAAAACACACACACGACTATGAACTGCGTACAAGCATTTATGAGCAATGAGTGGTGTGGGTTTGTGATGTTGCCGAGTCACTTTTTGTAAGTTATAGTAATAATTATGATAGAATTTCAGTTGCCTGTTCTTAACCAGTATTTGGATCTCTACTCAAGACTCATTTGCATTCCTGCCTTTGAATTTACTGTTCGTTTAAATATGTTGTCCCCTTGATTACAGCCTAATAGACTCACTGGGCCGGTGCCTAGAACACATTAATCACTGCATCAAAATTCATCTAAATAAGGACAAAACAGAGATTACTGCGTCTGGCAAGTTAGTGCATACCTTACTTTCAGATCTCTAAAAACTAAAGTACAGGTCAGAAATCTTGGTGCGGTAATAGACTTGGATCTCACCTTAATGAGCCACATCAGAGCAATCACTAAAACATCTTCTGTCAAATTAATAAAATAGCTAGAATCAAAGGCATAGTGTTGCAACACAACCTAGAGAACGTCATCCATGCTGTTATCTCCAGAAGCATTGACTAATGACCCCTTAACTGAACCCAATAAGAGTAATAAAGAACTCCAGCTCATTCACAACTCTGCTGCAAGACTTTGCACCAGAACCAAGAGAACAGAGCACGTTACTTCAGTTCTAAAATCTTGACAACAGTTTCCAATTTGATTCAACATAACACTTTTTGTTAAATCATTCTGGTCTCAGTTGCAAACATTTCTCATTAAAGTTCTGGCCCTAATTTGACATCAGGGTGGGATCTCGTGAATCACTGGCTACTAAAGTAATTGACGCATCAGAGTAATATGACCCACCCACTGAAATAACCTTTCCTTCAGAGAGTTGTGCTGACTAAAACCAAACAAGCTGGCTATCATGTACTGCTGTTAGCAGCTGGCTACAATCGGCAGCTCTCTATCACACACACCGCAGTGTTTATGTTTGTACTGTTTAAATTCACTCTCGAATTTCTTGGTTGCGCATTCAGCTTTTGGGTTCTCAAAACATTTGGCCTTATTTCGAAGCCATATAAGAGGATTATAGCAGTTCTGGACAAATGGATTACTCAAAAGGGCTATTTATTTAAAGCCTCAGCCTTAACACGCTGACCTAGGAGAGTTTGGTAAAGCACTTTGCCAATGAAAATGTTTTTTTTTTAAAAAACACAAAAGAAAACTGTACTACAGTCAAGAAAACGATACCTTAGTGTAGCAGCATTTCATCTGCTATACTGTATCTGCTGGTAATGGTATTGTGCACAGGTGATTGTGGATATAATACAGAATGAAAACAAGGCTCCAATCTGGAGGAAACTGCCAGTGTATGAAATATGATAGCAGTGATACAGTGGAGAAACTTTCAGACCGGACCGAACAGATCTGCCTTTTTTCTCCACCCCCCCCCTTTATTTCTTGCTGGCTGACTGGAAACAACCCAACGGGACCAAAGCATGCTCAGCCCCCCCGGCAACGTGAACATTCAGTACGAGATGAATCACAGCTTGCCTGGTTTGCCAAAAAAAGTACTTTGTGCAATTTGTCGAAAGTCAGCTGCTGCTGTTTGGACTCGCAGCTTGAGGAGAAGTCCGGCCCACGGCTGTAACCATGGAGATTAATACCTTTTGATAATAACATATATAACAATTCATCTCAAAATATTACTAAAGAGACACCAAAAGACGTAGACGTTTAATTAAAGTTTTTTATGAACAAGTGAAAATTTTTCATTATTTATTTCATTATTTATGTCATTTTTTTGTCAAGTTATCTGAGAGATTTGATCACACTAAACTATGATGAATTACTCTATATACAGTATATGAACTCTATTAAAACTTCAATTCCTTATTACTCATTCTAAACATATCTAACACTGCTACCTTTCTTTCCTCCAGTTTCCCCCTAATGAGTCAACTCTAATTTAAACCCACTAGCTAGATGGTTGATGTTCTTGGAGGACACACTAACTGCCAATTCTCTTATGTCAGCTAAAAGATAGTGGTTTGGGGGAGAGGGAGGGTCATTCTAGCCACTCAGAAAGAGTAGGACCCATTAAGCTCTGATGACGGCCTCTTTATATTTTAATTATTTTACACTTTTACTTTAATTATTTACTAAAGTATCTTTAATGAAACTGGTTGACTGGCTGGGCCACAATCAAAAACAATTGAGATACTCACAAGATACCCAAGCCTGTTTTCTTGTAGCTATTTTTAGGAGCATCATCATGCTTGTTATAGTTGGACTCTGCAAGTATTCCTTATTTGTTAAGTTTTATTAAGCAACTAAAAGGTTAAAACATCAAATTAACACTGTTGAATAATACTGTGTAACTACTTAACTTAACTACTAATATATATACACAGTGCCAGTAGAATCAACCAGTGACATTTTGCAATGTACAATAGGTGGTACCAATTATTTGGGAATGAAGCATTACTCTAAGCCTTCTGAAAGGTTGAGATAGGTCAGGACAGGCAATTAAAAAGAGAATTAAATTGAGAAGTTGCAACCAACTTAAACATAGGTTAATGCCAATTACAAGCTTCAAATATCCATGTGTAATCTAAAAGGGAAAAAATATATATATTTGTATGCTCCAGCATTAGCTTAGGACTAACATACTGCAGAGGTGCTAGCAGAAATTAACATTATCGTATTTTTGTCTCGAACTGAGGGCCTAGGCCTAATAGTCAAAAAACACAACAGATAGCCCCATGCATCACCTGAATTTTGTATTAACCCATAAAGTCAGGAACAACCACTGTACTGTTTAGGAAACATGTTTTAACTGCTGTTGCATGTTTTAACTGTAACTGTTCTGTTGCTTAGCGTAGGAGTGTTACCCCAGCTGGAATCAGCATTACACAATCCTATTCCAGACAAGTAGAGGTGGGGTTTGGTTGTAGGGCATGGAAAAAGCCACACTGATTGTTCTGCTGAACTGATGTCCGTTGTGTGGTATAATAGGTTAATACCACTTTACCTCATGTCCCACCTGGTGTTCTCCAAGGCGCCCATCGACTGGCCCATCAAATCACAGCCTAATCCCTGCCGTTTGCATGGCAGCATGACAGGATGGAAACCACAAGTCCTGTGGGAAGCTTTTCTTTTGTCAGACAAGAGGCCCCTCCATGCCAGGATTAGACTTTTTTCTCAGGCAAGTGACTCAGATCGAGCTGAGCGTTAACAGGACCACTCTCATCCCATACAGGAGCTAATCAATAGACATTCTCTCAGGCCATTTTATCTTGTTTGGCCACTGGGTGGGAGTTATACAAGGCAGACTTAAAAGATTTTTCAGTAGTACTTTATTTTACAGTACAGTATGTAGTATTTATTGTACTGTTAAATTAGATGGGTTTTTAAAGGGTTCTTGAGTAAAAGCAATGGTTCTGTACAGAGCCAAGATGATTTGGTTAAATGGTTCTTTGTCTGGTACAGTGGTTATTCTTTATGATGGAGAAGCTTATACAGATGGTTGTTTAGAGAACCTTTACAATGGTTTTATATTGTACCAAACAACATTATACTATTATTCAAAGAATCAAAGAATATTAATGACTAAGGGTATACAGTGATTACTAGTACACATCTGGTACAAATATTTTGTATGCTGGATATTAAAGTACATTGTAATGTTAAAACTGTCAGGTGTGTACAGCAGTGCTTCATACTACAATGCAATAATTATTCATAAATATCTGATATTTCTCACATTATTCAGTATAAACATCCAAAATCAGAGCTCAAATTGTATTGCAAACCAAGCGTACTACAAAGTACTACATAATTACTATACTTTTACAACTAAATATAATCACTGCATTGTAACATCACAACGAGTACTGCTGTATTTATACAACATATCATATAATCAAAAATGCTTTTCTAGATTTGTAAATGAGGTGTGAGAATATGAAGACTCTTATTGCAAGAACTCCTACATAATGTAATGTAATACACTGTAAATTAAGTCTTTGCCCTAGAAGATTGTATCCAAGAAGTAATGTTTTTAGTATAGCTGGTGGTTTTCACATTAGTTACCATGTCTTTTCATATCTAACTTTGCAAAGTGTGACCCAACTAATGTACTTCTAATTGCTATATGTTTACCATGCCAGATACTGACCATACCATACAATACAGTGTTACCGACATCTCTTTGTATAATCACAAGCAACTAACAACTTTCCTTGACTTTTCAAACTTGATGCAAATTCATCCAGACAGGAGTCGTCCCAAAAGGGCAGCAACAGACCCAGTTTACTAACAGTAAGCATGATAATCATACCCTGAGCATTTTAGTGGGCGTAGTCTAGCGGCATTGTTGTTGCCACATTACAAAAAGGCCTGTCCTTTGCAGTGATTACACATTGGGTCTTTTTTAAGTGCACTCTATGATTTTAGTACAAAAAAGTAACGACCCTGCAACCACTGTTGCTTTAAAGCAAGCAAAGGAGCTGTAGATAAAAAGGGTTGGTGTTATTTTCTTCCCTCCAAATTCATACATAGAAACCAGAGATGTAAATATTTCACTCACATGATTACTCAGCAATGGGAAAAGAAAACTACTGGCTCAGAGAATGGAAAATTGTGCCTGAAACAGAAAAATAAGCAATAAAAAGGAACGTAACCATTGCAAATACTAAATAGTTTACTGCAAAAATGTGCAATATGAAGTGAAAGAAATAATATTAAAACATAATAAATTGAACATAAAACACAACATGCAAACAAATTTATATAATGATTTAATATAATGAAATTTATAAAAATATCCATCGGGTTCTGTTTCTTACTAAAAGTGCGAGCAGTAGGATAAATGAACAATGCACTATATATTATTACTGTATTATTAACTGTAATATTATTACAGTACTATACTTTAACTGTAAACTAATCACTGCTAATTAGAAGTATTTGAGTTGGCATGGTTCTATATAGAACCACTGCCTACCAACAAAACCCTGTCACAACACATGGCGATGTGTTGTAAGGCCATGGTGTTGTGTAGCTGAAGATCTGTTGAAATGCCCATGCTAACCTCTGTCCACCATTGAAGGCAACTACAATAGGCATGTGAGCGTCAGAACTGGCCCATGGATGAATAGAAGATCATCATTTGGTCTAATGAACCCCTTTTTTTTGCGACATCAATTCAATTACAGTGAGGGATCCCCCTTTAAAACTAAATACATGATATAACAATATTGAGACTACTTTTTAACAAATAAAGTCAGCCATTCAAAGCCCTCTCACCCAGAATATTAAACATACACTGTCACAAGGCCACCTCTCAAAGGAGCACTTCTGCTTTTTTCTGCTTTCATAGAGCTGACACGGTAGGAAAAAACACACATGAGATGAGCTAAAACTACAGGAAAGTCGTCATCCCTCTTTCAAGTTCATGTTTCTGGATATAGAGTCACTATTGTAAGCACGGACATAAAAAGCTGCAGCACCTATTAATAGCCTATTATTAAGGACATGGAGATGATATAAGCATTCCTCAGAGACAGTTTTGTTTCCATGTCCTCACTGTATGAAACACATGACTGTGAGCACTCTTTGTATTCATTATTTCTTTGATCTGAATGAGGGAACAACAGATCATATAGTCCTGTTTTGACTGCTCATCCTCAGAAGACCTAAAAACACAAGACCTCATGAGGACGTGTGCTGTACACCAAGTCTCTAATACTTCCATAGTGCACTAGTCACTTTTAGCAAGAGCTTGTGAGGACACATGAGGTTGGGGGGGGGGGTGTGGAAGCTTGTGAGGACACATGCTGTACAACAAGTCTCCACTACCTTTGCTATTTACGCTAACAGAAAATGTTGGTTCGATACGAGACAGTACAACTCCACAAATATCTAAGTATTAGAATGTACAGGACACAGAGTGCATACTGTAGCTATACAGTACAGAGTGCATAGCAATAGAATATAGTACATATACGCATGAATATAATACACACTGATCAGCCATACTATTAAACCCTGTCTAATATTGCATGGGTCACATGATAATGTTGTTCTGGTTTGTTAAAAGTCCAGCCATTGTATGCAACCACACTCTCTCCTTCAGCACACACCTAAGCAAGTATGGCTCCCATCCATTAAAGATAAATGGCAGTGTATGGTCAGGTGGCTGTAGCACAGAGGCCTCCACCAGACATCTTGTGAGGTCAGAAATGGCCTTTTGGCACTTCTCTTGCCAAATGAAGAGCTCACTGTTTCACTGCAGTTCTGCAAAAAGGGGTCGGTATAGCAGTTGTTGTTGGCTTGTCGAGACTGGTCAGTCTGTAACTACTTAGACCTTGTCTACTTATTAAGGCCTCCCCTAATTTTTGTCCAGAAATGCCACCTCTTACTACATAAGAACACCTGGCAGCACCTTGTCTATCAGCTTTTCAATGGTAGCTGTAGCATTGCACAAACCAAAGCTGAACAAACCAAATAACTGTGAACGACCACATACTGCTGTTTGTCTCTGGTTCTCTTTAGACAGACCACAGATGTAAGGCGAGCCTGCCAATATCCACTACAGAGGTCGAGTGTAAGGAACCAGGACAACCCTGTCACCAAATCCAGTGATTCATCCACTTTTGGCAAGGGTTAACAATCTTTTCTTGTTGCTTCATTCAGGCCTGGCCTACACAAAACCTCCACTATCTCCATGGCCGGCCACCCAGGCACTGTCTGATAGCTCAGTGATGCCTGCCTGCTCCATGTCCCGCAGGGCTTTGTCAGCAACCCATTGATGGGCCATCACCTGTATCTATCTTGTGCTGTACCAGGTGAGTATGCTCAACCGTGATTGGATTCTAACAGCACTTGCCATAACTGTTCCTATTAGCTGTGGTGAGGGCCCTCACAAGTTCCGTGTCACCACTCCTGAACAACAGCCGAATCATCATCTGCAGGCCCAAGATGGCTTCGGCTCCATCCGTGCATGAGGCAGAAGGCTCAGGATCTGGATGCCTGCTTGCCCTGGTACAGTCTATCGATGTGAGGGGCAGAGAAGTGAGGTAAGTGAATGAATACCAGTGTCAAGGGCGTGGGGATCCCTAATAAGCAACACAGATAAAGAAACAGGAATTATAGTGACAGGAAAACCTCCATGGAACCTCCAGTCCTTGCAAAGTTCAATACAAGGATGAAAAACATCTGCCATCCCACAGCGTCTCGTCACCCCCAGGCACAAACAGTGTACCCTTATCAGTCACTGGAGTCAGCTCAGCTGTAACTGTGTAATAGTGGACTCTGTGTCTGCTAAGGCAAAACAGGAACCCTCTTTCCCTACAACAGGAACTGCAAAAGTCCCTTACACCAGAACAGGTTACTCTTTCAGTGGGTTCTTAGACTTTCTGGTGACAGTGAAACAGGCGAGAAACAAGAGGGACACCCAGTGCTCAGGTTTTACAATCAAATACTACCAAATGTAGCATTCTCAGACAAGAATGGACTTGGACCGGACCTAGTTTTAGCTAATAGAGAGGCCATAGCTTACTGCCACAAAATAAAATGGAATAAAAAGAGATCAAATCAAATTAAAGTTATATATCTCTCCCTTGAATGTCAAGAATTATCTTCCTTTTCCCACCTCCCCACTTTCCTAATCACCAGTGTGCTGTACACAACCTAAGTCTGCCAGGTAATATTTCCCTGCACATTTATCATGCGAACAAGACTACCAGTACAGGCATAACTGCTGCAGAACAAAACTTTGAATATGCCTTATCTACACAGTGTCCTGGACTTACTGCAAGAACACAGTACAGTATATAGTGCATGACTATAGCACCCAGTGTACAATGTATGAATGAAGTACAGTTTATAGTCTAAGAATACAGTACAGTATGTAGTATAAGAATACAGTACAGTATGTAGTATATGGTCCATGGTTTATAGAGGAAGAGTACAACACCTCATGTACAAATATAGTGCACAGTGCCAGAATTGATCTTTTTTTTTCTTTTTCAGAAAGCAGTCCTGTAGTTCCACTTATAGCCTGCTCTGAACTTTTCAAAGCTAAACAGAACGCAGTGTTTCCCGCCCGCACGTTTGTACGTTCTCTCTGTTCCAGTTTCCAACGAGTGTGTGTGCACAGCTTGTGCTCTGACAGGTAGAGTAGGTGTAAAGTGTGTCATGATCAGCCGTGAGTAGTACGGCTCCCTGCGAGCCGCGATGAAGGGAGGGAGGATATGAGAAGACCCTGTTCATTCATAACTCCAGTGCCAGGGTCTGAGTCATGAGAGAGAGAGAGAGAGAAAGAAAGAGAGAGAGAGAAGAGAGAGAGAGAGAAGAGAGAGCAGTACCCCTCTAACAAGTGGGAGAGTGAATGACCTCATTCTGAGTCATTCTGCCGTCTGTACCCTGACACAGCCTCACTGTGTGTGTGTGTGTGTGCATGTGGCTCTGGATAGGGACTAAATGTTCACAGGAAGATAAAAAAAATGACCATCTTGATGTTGTGTGGACATCTGGCTGTTCCCCATAAAATAAAGACCCCCACTATGTGTGTGTGTGTGTGTGTGTGTGTGTGTTTCTGTGTGTGTGTAAGAGACAGAGCACTCTAAAAAATAACTTCCACTCAATCTCATGTCAGAATTTGCCTTGTCCTCATATGCTACATGCTAAATCTAGCTGAGTCTTCACTTTTAAGGTTTTTTTTAGCTACTTCAATAATTCAAAAAGGAAAGATCCCTGTTGTACTCTCGTCTACAGTAACTGGTAAGAGCAGCAGTTCTGGCATGTGATTACAGTGTACTTTCAGCTCAGGATTAGGTTCAGGACCGCAACACAGTGACTCTGTGAGTCAGTAATGCACACGCTGTTCAGGACTCTGTGTGAGGACTGCATGAGCTTGGCTTGGGCTTACTGCACTGCAAGCAGATACACAAGTTCTCTCTTCAGGAACACAAATCTCCAAGAACAACACTCAGCTACTGATCCCTGGTGCAAATGCTGTGCAATACTAAGCTCTACTACTGATTGCAACTGTTCGTCACTACATACTGACATATTTCTGCACTACTCCTGTTATTGTGCACTACAACTACAATCATGTCCTGTAAAGTATACTGCAACTGACTATTACTGTGTTTACCATGCATTATTATGACTGTGCATTACAACTGTTATTGTAATTTAGGCCATGTTTGGACTGTATGACTGATATGCTGAAAGTGCTGTGCACTATTACTGCTCACTACAACTGACTGTTACTGTGCACCTCTGTGCACTACTACCATTTACTGGTTACTTCAACTGTTACTGTGCACCTCTGTACACTATTACTGTTCACTATAACTGTTACTGTGCACCTCTGTGCACTATTACTGTTCACTACAACTGACTGTTATTGTGCACCTCTGTGCACTATTACTGTTCACTACAACTGACTGTTACTGTGCACCTCTGTGCACTATTACTGTTCACTACAACTGACTGTTACTGTGCACCTCTGCGCACTATTACCGTTCACTACAACTGACTGTTACTGTGCACTTCTAAGAACTATTGCTGTTTACTACTGTGCACCTCTGTGCACTATTACCATTCACTATAACTGACTGTTACTGTGCATCTCTGTGCACTATGACTGTTCACTACAACTGACTGTTACTGTGCACCTCTGTGCACTATTACCATTCACTATAACTGACTGTTACTGTGCAACTCTGTGCACTTTAATTAATTGTTACTCTGCACCTCTGTGCACTATTACTGTTCACTACAACTGACTGTTACTGTGAACTTCTGCGCACTATTACTGTTCACTACAACTGACTGTTACCGTGCACTTCTGTGCACTATTGCTATTGCTGTTTACTACTGTGCACCTCTGTGCACTATTACCATTCACTATAACTGACTGTTACTGTGCAACTCTGTGCACTTTAATTAACTGTTACTCTGCACCTCTGTGCACTATTACTGTTCACTACAACTGACTGTTACTGTGCACCTCTGTGCACTATTACTGTTCACTACAACTGACTGTTACTGTGCACCTCTGTGCACTATTACTGTTCACTACAACTGACTGTTACTGTGCACCTCTGTGCACTATTACTGTTCACTACAACTGACTGTTACTGTGCACTTCTGTGCACTATTGCTGACTGTTACTGTGCACCTCTGCACACTATGACTGACTGTTACTGTGCACTGCTACAGATACTGACTCCTACTAACTACTGATTCCAAGTATTAGGCTTGGAGAACTACTGTGCACTACTGTTGCCTAGTGTTTGTATTCCCTGCTTGTTCTGGACGCTCTGCTTGGCTTTGTTTTACAATTTCAGGCAATGGCTTAGATTCGTCCACCTGAACCTCTCGTAAGCACCACCTGCACAGACATCCACACTGTCTTACTCCGTTTTTGTTACACATTACACAAGACCCGGATCAGTCTGGCTGTCTGCCCCGCACTTCTCTGAGTTCAGGTCGCCTAGCAACCACTCCCCTGCTATTTGAATTTTCATGCATCACTATGTCTGCGTTGATGTCACGGTTGCCGCGGCAACCATATGGCCGACTTCTTGCGACACTTTTCTCACTGTAAACTGCCGTAGCCACAGTTAATGGAATTTCTCCTGTTTCGAAACAATGCCTTCGCCTCTGCTCGCTAATCATCACAGGCGTCACCCAGAGCTCTGAAACCTTTCCTAGTGCCACTAAATGGGTTATCCTTCTTCCCCTCGGGCACTGGAAGAAAACACACACTGTACATTACAAAATATGTGACCAATTCAAAATAACAAATGGCTTAATCTCCTGTGTTGCAAGTGTGACTGCATATGCTGTCCTCGTTTCTTCACCTAAGTTGTTTACACGGCAAGCCAAAGTACCCAGGGCTCTCCCATTATCTGTAGAACACATCAGATCCTCCTGTGCTTTATCTCTTTGTCTTCTGCCCAGGCAGTCCCTGTCCAAATAAACCACGCAAAAATGGCTCCATTGTCATCCCCTACATACGCAGGCTGCCTAAAGTGAGGCATCGGCATAATCACCCGAAAGACCAGTGCTGCCCAGTCAGCCAGAAAAGCATGAGACTGGGCTATATATAGAGCGAGTCACTATGAGCCCAGCTCTTCAGAACCCATGGGCATTTTTTTTACTTAAAAAAAAACACTGACAGTATCTCGACCCAAGCATATTTATTTTATCACAATTTTTATTGTGTTCATCCTGATACAGGATTCTACAGATTATGCTATATGCAATGTGGCCTATGTATTTCTCCTAGCTTTTGGACCATCTATAAAAATAAGCCGCAACAAGTCTAAATAATGGCAAGGGCTGCACAATGCATCATTGGTATCTCAATACTGACCTTTGCACTTAGTCATATCAGCACTGACTAGTAATATGTAGATGCATGTAATCAAATTTCTTGGTGGCAGATCTACTACACCTTTAATTGTTCTGTAGTAAAGTCCATTGTTTTAAATAGAACAATGACAACTCAAAGAACAATAAGAACGCTTAAATCAGGGGTGGGCAATTCCGGTCCTGGAGGGCCAAATTCCTGCAGTTTTATGCTTGTCCTGCTCAAGCACAGCTGATTCAGCTCTCCTGTTAACTGCCAGGTTTAGAAGGTCTGTTAGAGCAGGGAAACACTCCAGCCCCCATTGCCCACCCCTGGCTTGGTCCACCCTTGAAAT